>NC_089222.1:139326280-140671280 GCF_963924675.1 Phocoena phocoena
CTCTCTCACGTTCCTCTGCCAAGTTTGCAACAGGATGGAACCCACACTCACACCCGTGGTTTGTGAAAGTGAGGCTCCCACCTGCCACTTCCATTTCCTGCCTGCCTGTGAGTCTGCTCTGCACCTGCTGGCTGTGTGACCCGGGGCATGATGTCCAACCTCTCTAGGTCTCAGTCCTTATTTGTAAACAGAGGGACTGGTACCAATTATTAACTATTATGGATGTTTTGAGGATTGAATGTGATAATACAAGCAAGCGCTTAGCACGGTGCTCAATAGATGTCAGCTATTATTAGGTTGAACTATTTAGACCTGCCATCTTCCTAAGTCAAAAGTCATTACATTTTAGCAGTTTTATATGGCTGAACTGAGAATTGTCATCGGACAAAGCTTTTGGGGTTGGGAACTCCCTTACCATCTGTGGGATACTCACTTGCCAGGCGGAGCAGCTGGCCTGGGCTGCTTCTGCCTCCTTGTCAGGACTCAGCATGTGCTCCTCCAAAATTCGTTAACTCCAAGAGGAGGAAGGTCTTAGGTGGGAACAGAGGAGTTGGTTCCATCTCACCTGTACTCACCTCCTCCTCACGGTGATCAGTGTTCACAGTGGTGGCCTTGGACTAGAGGAGGCCTCCCCAGGGTGGGTGTTCAGCTTGTGAAGGGAGACGGCCCTTTCCTGGTTCACAGAGCAAAATAGGGTACATCAGGATGACTCCTTGTATTAGGGTTCTGCAGAGAAGCAGAATCATAGGAGATATATATATATATTTATATATTGAGAGATTTATTATAAAGGACAGGCTCACACAATTATGGAGGCTGAGAAGTCTCATGGTCTGTAAGCTGGAGCTCCAGGATAGCTAGTGATGTAGTTCAAGTCCAAGCTCAAAGGTCTGAGAACCAGGGGGCCAATATAAGTCCCAGTCCAAGTCTGTAGGCTGAAGACAGATGTCCCAGCTCATCAGTCAGGCAGAGAGAGACAATTCTTTCTTCCTCTGCCTTCTTGCACTCTTCAGGCCCACAGTGGATTAGATGATGCCCACCCACATTGAGAAGGGCAATCTGCTCTATTCAGACTACGAATTCAAAGGCTCATCTCATTCAGAAACACCCTTACAGACATTCAGAAATAACATGTAACCAGCTATCTGGGCATCCCATGGCCCAGTCAAGGTCCAGGTAGGTTTACTGTGGTGACCTTGATTCAGTAAGAGCGTGTCTTTGTGGGAATGGCCGGCCTTGGGGAACCATGGGAATCCTTTAACACCAGCCACGGAATGAGAGGTGCTCCTTCTGAGAACACACTTGGGTCAGTGTGTGGGCAGGTCCTTCATGGTGAGGAAGAAGGGTCCTCGGACGATGGACTGAGAGCCATGTCCTCGTCTCTGCTGGGATGCCCAAAGTCACAGGTACTCTTGTGTTCAAGGCATTCACTTCCTAAAGCCAGTGTTAAAATAACAATGTGTAGCTATTCACATTTGTACATGAGAGGAGCTTAATATGATGAGGATAAAGCACTGGATTTAAACTGCAGAATTAATTTACTCCTGGTCCAGCTGTGTGGCTGTGTGCAAGCATCTTACCTCCCTAGAACCTCATATATGGCAGGAGAGTTTGTGCCAAAGTCTGAATGACAAGTGCACTTATCTCCAAACCCGAATCTGATTGATGAGTTCAAACTCCTTCAAGCACTGTGTTGGAAGGATTAATTATTGATATAAGGCCATGCCCAGATGACACCATATGTACTTGACAAAGGATTTATGTCCATAACACAAAAAGAACTCCTACTAATCAATACGAGCAAGAAACACAATACAATAAAAATATTTGAACAGACACTTCACCAAAGAAGATCCAGGAATAGCCAGTAAGTACGTGAAATGATGCTCAACAGCATCCGTCATTCGGAAAATACAAATTAAAACCATGAGGTACCATTTCACACTCACTAGCATTAGCCCAAATCTAAAACCTGATAACATCAAATGTTTGTGAGAGTGTGGAGCAAGTGGAACTCTCACACATCACTGACGGTCATGTAAAATGGTACAGACACTTTGGAAAACTGTTTGACGGTTTCTTATAAATTTAGCCATATACCTTCCCAATGATCTAGCAATTCTACTCCTCAGTACAGTCCAAGACAGATGACACCATTTATCCACAAAAATATTTGTATAAGAATATTTGTAGGAGGTTTACAGATATCAGTCAAAAACTGGAAACAATCCATGTTTTCACTGACAGGAAAATAGATAAATGTATTGTGGTATATTCATATAAGTGAATACTACTGATGCAGGTAATGACATGAATGAATTCCTAAAACATTTTGTTGAATGTAAAGGACCAGTCAAAAGAAATACATACAGTGTGATTCCACTCATGTGATGTTAAAGGAGAGGCAAGTAGGCTGATAGAAATCAGAACAGAGGTTTTTTTTAATAGGCGTGAGGAAGACTACAAGGGGACCAGAGAGAACTTTCTGAAGTGATGGAAATGGCTTCTTAATTGGGGTGGAGGTTATATGGGTGTATACATCTTTCAAAATTCACCAAATTTTGCACTTAAGATCTATGCATTTTACTGTTTGTAAATTTTACTCCAATTAAAGAAAAATAGGAAAAAACAGGAGGAGAGAAGCTAGAGACACTGAGAATAGCTTGCTCTTTCAAGGAGCTTTGCTTAGAGGAGAAAGGAGAAACAGAATGGTAATGAGAGGGGAAGTCAGGGCCAGAGGTTGTTTTGTTGTTTGTTGCTTTTTACCATGGGGTAAGTAACACCATGTTTGTGTGCTGATGAGAAAGATTAGCAAGATGGAGGGAAGATGCATGGTTCAGGAGAACAGTGTGCCAGGCTACAGGAGTGATGTCCTTGACTAGGTAAGACAGAAGGTATCTAGAACACAGCAGGATTATTAGCCTTTGCCAGGAGTTGGGAGAGTTCACCTATAACAAGACGGAAGGCATTGCAAATGAGCACAGATGCAAGATTAATAGCTGAGAATTTAGAACAAGGCCAGTCGGCACACTGAGTTTTCCTCCAGTCTCATGCGGCCCCACCAGTGCAGTAAAGTGAGCATAGACTTGGAGTTCAAGTGAGTAAAACAAAGTGAGGGGGGATGGTGAGGGAGTGAGAGAGTGATTATCCTGATTGGTCATGGACTCTACATTCCATAAACAAGTCAGTGAGGACAAGAGGATGGTGGGGAACAGACAAAGCCAGGATTGCTAGATTGTTGGTACTGTTAGGTCTGAAGGACTAGAGGAGTTGAAACAGAAGAAAAAATGTGTAGGAAATGCAAAATAAGCTGGGGGCTAAATTTTCAAGAAACAAGTGACAGTGAACTGGGGGTCAGTTAATGATGGTGGCAAGCAGGGTAAGTAACTGGTACATAGCCTGATGAGTTGAAACTAAAAGCTAGGTGTTTTGATGAAGGAGGAAGGAAGACAATCTGGAGAAACCATGTCAAATGCTGCAGATAGATCACCCCCACCTCCAGGCCAGGTGATACAAAGAAGGGATGCTGAGGAGAAGACTTGACAGGGCTGAGGGCAAGCAGAGCCTCTGGGAGGGGGAATGGCATGTCCCAGTAGAGGAATAGGATGAAGAGACAATATTGGGGAATAAAGGATTTGGGTGTAACAGTACATTTCATCTAGCTCCATATGTCTCTGAACCTGATGACATTTTGCTACTTCTCATTTTTGTCCAGTCTGGAAGGATCACACAGCTCTTGTAGAAATTAACATATTACCTGATTGGACGTGTCATGACGTTGCCCTAATATGTGCTCACACTGTTCTAAGGTCTTGCCAAATACAAGAAGGATGATCAAATGACCAACAAGCACAAAATCAATCAATCAAAATCTACTTCAATCTTACTAGCATCAAACAAATAGGAATTATTGGAGTGGAAAAATAAGAAGTATTGATTTTTCTGGCATTAGAGAAAGTCGCACACTTATTCACACACACTTATTTGTAATGTCAACTGATACAATCATTTGAAGGACAGTTTAGCCAAAAGTATTCAAAATTAAAATGAATATACCCTTTGTTTCTTCCATATCCACTTTTAGGAAATTAACACAAAGAAAACTGCATAGTTATACAGGAGAGTCCACAGTGTTCACAGGAGAAAAATGATTGCTCATATGCCAAATGGCTATAAAAAAATTGGGCAAACACGTGATAACTCCAGACAATGGACTGTCTTACAGCTTCAGAATGGTTGAAGCAGGTATCTCTCTACATATTTTTAAGTCTCACTCTTACTGCAAAGTGGTGACTGTGTTACAAAGAAGAGAGTGATGTATTTGTCTTGAAATGGAAGGATGAGACATATTACTAAATGGAAATAAAAGCAAGTTGCACAATAGTTTGTGTGCATGAACTCTTTTGTCAATAATAGATGTGTAGAAAATTAATGGGATTTTCACACAGTATGGCTGTAGTTATCTGTGCATTGGAGGGCACTTCTCATGTCCTCTTTGTTAACATCTAACGGGATGTGCAGAGTGCCACTTCTGGATCAGAGTGCCTGGATTTGAATCTTGATTCTTATACCTGCCAGCTGTGTGGTTGTCGCCAAATCCCAAATTTCTCTAAACCTTGCTTTTCCCTCTATAAATTAGGAATTAATAATATCTACCATTGTAAACTGTGAGGGTGATGTAGGAAAAATCACGGCAACTATCACAGTAAAACATATAGAAAGTGCTCGAATTAATAATTATTATTATTACTAGTATATTTTACATAACGGACATGTAATTGCTTTTTCTTTATTGGAGCATAATTGCTTTACAACGTTGTGTTGGCTTCTGCTGTACAACAAAGTGAATCAGCTATACATACACTTATATCCCCTCCCTCTTGGACCTCTCCCCCACCCCCGCCATCCCACGCATCCATCTAGGTCATCACAGAGCACCGAGCTGAGCTCCCTGTGCTATACAGCAGGTTCCCTCTAGCTAGATATTCTACACATGGTAGTGTATATATGGCCAGTCTTAATGTCTCAATTCATCCCACCCTCCCCTTCCCCCTTTGTGTCCACTTGTCTGTTCTCTACATAATTGCTTTTCTATTCAGAAAAGAAACATATTTTTAAAAATTTTATTTTTAAGGAACTTAGTTGGGACACAGTCCTGGAGAGATGTAGCCTTACCTCCACATGAAAGTGGCCGAAATTAATGAAAGAATGAATGGAGTGACTGATGTTGGTGGAGAACCAAATGGATTCCTGTGGATATTAATTGATTTGAATCTAAAATCAGTGAAAGATTTCTTTTTAGTTCACAGGAAACCAAGCAAGCCAGTGACATTTTAGGATGACATTTTATTTCACGTTTTATATATTCCTCATGTATTCCTGATGTATCTTGTGTATAGTAACTTACACCCTGTGGTGTGGAAGGAGGGGTCCTTGAGCTTCTCCAGCAGCAGGGAATTTCCTGCCTGCTGAAAGCCAAGACTTTCAGCTTTGGAGAGGAGACAGGTGACTGAGGGAGAATAAATTTGTGGACACTCCTATCCCCAAATTACACCTGGTTACAACGTGGGCCAAGAGAAGACACCCCTCCCCTCTGGGGGGGCTAAAATAGAGACTAGGTGAGAGCTGACGGAGCAGGCTAAGATATACTAACAGCCAGACCCACATCTCATAAGTCCCCAAAAGATGTGTCGATTTTCAGTCCCCTTACTCCCTAAGAATCAGAAAGCAATTCCTTTCCATTTTGCACCTCAAACCAGGGTGGGATGGCATGTTTTACTATGGAAAGCTGGGGTCTGGATGCAATTCTATTTATGGAACAAAATTTTGGAGACTAAAGAACTCTACACTTTGGGATACTGAATCAAAATTTCAATTTTCTGCTCAAGCTTGAAGCCTTAGAACTAGGCAGACCTCTCTCTCTCTCTCCCTCTCTCTCTCTCTCCCTCTCTCTCTCTCTCCCTCTCTCTCTCTCTCTCTCTCTCTCTCTCTCTCTCTCTCTCTCCCCCCTCCACCCCGTTATCTCCCTCCCACCCTCTTTTTCTCTGTATGTCTTTCTTTTCTTCTTAGGGAAAGTATGGTTTTTGGTCACAGCCCTTGTCTTTGAATCATGTACATTGAGAGAACATAAACTGCAGTCCTTTTAGTAATTTAGATCCTACACTTTTAGCTCATTGGACATCAGTGAAGGCATCTCAATTCAAACGATCACTGGGAGGGGCTGGATGGAAGAGAGCGTTCCCAATATGGGAGGATGGTTTGAAACTGCAATTATCAAGATTTTTGTTGCCGCTTGTATCTGTCTCCTACATATAACAAAACACATAATCAGCAACCACTGATACAGATTATTCTCTTGCGACTTCTGGCATATGCAGTGGTATGTTGTGTTTACAGCTCCTCTATTTGTATTAATGTCTCACATGGTGGCCCCTTATTAGCACTGAATATTTAAACTGGCACAGAGTAGAGCACTGGGCTCATGTATTTTGGATAAAAGCCTCTAGCCATTCTTCCTTATTTACACTCAGGAGTCATTCTTGAGCCCTCTATGATGCTAAATTCATTTTCTCATCTCTCTTTAGGCAAAACACCTTTGACCAAATGTATAATGTCCTTTTCACCGAAGCTTGGAAGAAAGAAACTATGAATTAGAAGGAAGTGTGATTTTCTGTCTTGGGAAAACTATGAGCCTCTGACATAGTTATACTCTTGCTTGACCTCTAATCCTTAAACATAATCAACTTCATGCCACACAGGGCCAATAGAAATTTATTTTTCTTTATATGTGTTCTTCTGGGTGTTATTTTTCTCTAGCAAAGGTTACATTTTACATTGTATTAGCTGGAACTATTGTTATAGAAGAAACACTATTAATCCCTCTTAAAGTGATTCCTCTAGTGTTAGATATTTTTATTAATATTAGAACAAGTGTGGATCAGTGTCAGTAAAATTTGAGCTTTTTCCCTTTACTCCCACCTTCCTTTTGTTTTTTTTCTCCACCCCTCCATCCCTCCTTTCCTCTCTCCATTCTTTCATTCTTCTATATTTATTTTTTAGAAAAGAGTTAAACATATATTTCAGATAAGATATTAGATAGCTCCAGAACTATCTTTGGGTATTACTTATTGCTTTAGATGGAGGAGTCACCTGTCAAAGATTTCATTGCTTAGATGCAGAAATAGATCCACTCAAGGCCATTCTCTGACCTCACAACTGAATCAGTACACTGGCTTCCTAATCTGATGTCCCTGCCTTTGATTTTTCTGCCCTGTAAGTAAATAAGCACTCTGCTGTATTATATTTCCTAAATAATCAGTTTCATGAAAATTTTGAAGGCTCTTTTAGGGGAATTCTCACTACTTAAAGGACAAAGTCCACAGTCTTACTTTCTGCTTAGGACTTGCAATGAGTGGCTTCCACATTCTGTGGAAGCAGAATTTCATGATGCAGAGCTGTCCTTAAGGGAGGATGGGCTCCACATTTCCCCTACCCCCCACCAAGTGCATCTCTAACTCCAAACATTTGCTCATACCCTTCCACTCCTCGGATGCCTTTGATCCTAGTCCCACACAAATCCTATCCCCTCACCAAAGGTTCAACCCTACTGTCTCTTTTACTAGAAAGCTTTCCCTGATAGTTTCTAGTCTCACTGAATCTCACTTTCCTGAAATTCCTTTGATGTTCATTACTTAAGATGCCCTCCAGTATGAGAAACCCAAACACCTATACCCACCCAACTACAGCCGAGGTTGATCTTGACCTGACTTTTCCATCTTACTGTTTTTATCAATATACTTTACTATTCCAGGAAACTCTTTCCCGGGAAATTAAACATTGCAAATAACTTTATTTGCAAGAAGTTCAGGAACTTCCTTAAAAAAAAAATTTAAATGAACCTGAAACTGTTAGAGTTTTTAATAGATAGCATCAAACAACTCTTTACCCTCCAAGGCTTTATGAAACCCTCCCTTCAAAACCCTCCCTTTGAAGAGACCTTCAATATGGCAGAGGAATAAGTTCACCTTCCTCCCCACAAATACATCAGAAATACATTTACATGTGGAACAACTCCTACAGAACACCTACTGAACGCTGGCAGAAGACCTTAGACTTCCCCAAAGGCAAGAAACTCGCCTAGTACTTGGGTAGGGCAAAAGAAAAAAGAAAAAACAGAGACAAAAGAATAGGGATGGGACCTGCACCAGTGGGAGGGAGCTGTGAAGGAGGAAAGGTTTCCACACACTAGGAGCCCCTTCGGTGGGGGAGACTGCAGGTGGCAGAGGGGGGAAGCTTCAGAACCGTGGAGGAGAGCGCAGCCACAGGGGTGCGGAGGGCAAAGCAGAGAGGTTCCCGTACAGAGGATCGGGGCCGACTGGCACTCACCAGCCCAAGAGGCTTGTCTGGTCACCCCCCGGGGTGGGCAGGGCTGGGAGCTGAGGCTCTGGCTTCGGAGGTCAGATCCCAGGGAGAGGAGTGGAGTTGGCTGCGTGAACACAGCCTGAAGGGGGTTAGTGTGCCACAGCTAGCTTGGAGAGAGCCCAGGAAAATGTCTGGAGCTGCCTAAGAGGCAAGAGACCATTGTTTCAGGGGTGGGTGATGAGAGGGGGATTCAGAGCACCTCCTAAACAAGGTCCAGAAATGGGCACAAGCCGTGGTTATCAGCGCAGACCCCAGAGACGGGCATGAGACACTAAGGCTGCTGCCGCCGCCACCAAGAAGCCTGTGTGCATGCACAGGTCACTATCTCCCCACCTCCCCTCCTGGGAGCCTGCGCAGCCCGCCACTGCCAGACAGGAACACAACCCCACCCATTAGCAGAGAGTTTACCTAAAATCATAATAAGTTCACAGACACCCCAAAACATACCACCGGACATGGTCAGCCCACCAGGAAGACAAGATCCAGCTTCATCCACCAGAACACAGGCACCAGTCCCCTCCACCAGGAAGGCTACACTACCCACTGAACAAATATTAGCCACTGGGCCAGACACCAAAAACAATGAGAACTATGAACCTGCAGTGGGCAAAAAGGAGACCACAAACACAGTAAGTTAAGCAAAATGAGAAGACAGAGAAACACAGAGCAGATAAAGGAGCAAGGTAAAAACCCACCAGACTAAACAAATGAAGAGGAAATAGGCAGTCTACCTGAAAAAGAATTCAGAGTAATGATAGTAAAGGTGATCCAAAATCTTGGAACTAGAATGGAGAAAATACAAGAAACATATAACAAGGACTTAGAAGAACTAAAGAGCAAACAAACAATGATGAACAGCATAATAAATGAAATTTAAAATTCTCCAGAAGGAATCAATAACAGAACAACTGAGGCATAAGAATGGATAAGTGACCTGAAAGATAAAATAGTGGAAATAACAATGCAGAGAAGAATAAAGAAAAAAGAATGAAAAGAATTGAGGACAGTTTCAGAGACCTCTGGGACAACATTAAACACACCAACATTCGAATTATAGGGGTCCCAGAAGAAGAAGAGAAAAGAAAGGGACTGAGAAAATATTTCAAGAGATTATAGTTGAAAACTTCCCTATTATGGGAAAGGAAATAGTTAATCAAGTACAGGAAGCACAGAGAGTCCCATACAGGATAAATCCAAGGAGAAACATGCCAAGGCACATATTAATCAAACTATAAAAATTAAATACAAAGAGAAAATATTAAAAGTAGCAAGGGAAAAACAATAAATAACATACAAGGGAATCCCCATAAGTTTAACAGCTGATCTTGCAGGAAAAACTCTGCAAGCAGAAGGGAATGGCAGGACATATTTAAAGTGATGAAAGGGATAAACCTACAATGAAGATTACTCTACCCAGCAAGGATCTCTTTCAGATTTGACAGAGAAATTAAAACCTTTACAGACAAGCAAAAGCTAAGAGAATTCAGCACCACCAAACCAGCTTTACAACAAATACTAAAGGGACTTCTCTAGGCAGAAAACACAAGAGAAGGAAAAGATCTACAAATACAAACACAAACAATTAAGAAAATGGTAATAGGAGCACATATATCGCTAACTACCTTAAATGTAAATGGATTAAATGCTCAAACCAAAAGACACAGACTGGCTGAATGGATACAAAAACAAGACCCATAGATTCACTCTCTACAAGAGACACACTTCAGACTTGAGGACACATACAGACTGAAAGTGAGGGAATGGAAAAAGTGAGGGAATGGAAATATTCCACACAAATGGAAATCAAAAGAAAGCTGGAATAGCAATTCTCATATCAGGCAAAATAGACTTTAAAATAATGACTATTACAAGAGACATAGAAGGACACTACATAATGATCAAGGGATCAATCCAAGAAGAAGATATAACAGTTATAAATATTTATGCATCCAATATACGACCACCTCAATACATGAGGCAAATGCTAACAGTCATAAAACATGAAATCGACAGTAACACAATAAGAGTAATTGACAGTAACACAATAATAATAATAGTAGGGGACTTCAACACCCTACTTTCACCAATGGACAGATCATCTAAAATGAAAATAAATAAGGAAACACAAGCTTTAAATGAAACATTAAACAAGATGGACTTAATTGATATTTATAGGACATTTCATACCAAAACAACAGAATACACATTTCACAGGTGCTCATGGAACATTCTTCAGTATAGCTCATACCTTGGGTCACAAATCAAGTCTTGCTAAATTTAAGAAAATTAAAATTGTATCAAGCATCTTTTCCGACCACAATGCTATGAGACTAGATATCAGTTACAGGAAAAAAACTATAAAAAATACAAACCCATTGGAGGCTAAACAATACTCTACTAAATAACCAAGAGTTCCCTGAAGAAATCAAAGAGGAAGTCAAAAAATACCTAGAAACAAAGGACAATGAAAACACGATGACCCAAAACCTATGGGATGCAGCAAAAGCAGTTCTAAGAGGGAAGTTTATAACAATAAATTCCTACTTCAAGAAACAAGAAACATCTCAAATAAACAACCTAAACTTACACCTAAAGCAATTAGAGAACAAGGAACAACAACAAAAAACCCAAACTTAGCAGAAGGAAAGAAATCATAAAGATCAGATCACAAATAAATGAAAAAGAAATGAATGAAACAATAGTAAAAATCAATGAAACTAATAGCTGGTTTTTGAGAAGATAAACAAAATTAATAAACCATTAGCCAGACTTATCAAGAAAAAAGGGGAGAAGACTCAAGTCAACAGAATTAGACATGAAAAAGGAGAAGTAACAACTGACACTGCAGAAATACAAAGGATCATGAGAGATTACTACAGCAACTATATGCCAATAAAATGGACAACCTGGAAGAAATGGACAAATTCTTAGAAAAGTACAAGCTTCCGAGACTGAACCAGGATGAAACAGAAAATATGAACTGATCAATCACAAGCTCTGAAATTGAAACTGTGATTAAAAATCTTCCAACAAACAAAAGCCCAGGACAAGATGGCTTCACAGGTGAATTCTATCAAGCATTTAGAGAACTAGCACCAATCCTTCTCAAACTTTTCCGAAATATAGCACAGGGAGGAACACTTCCAAACTCATTCGACGAAGTCACCCTGAAACTGAAACCAGACAAAGATGTCACAAAAAAAGAAAACTATGGGCCAGTATCACTGATGAATAGAGATGCAAAAATCCTCAACAAAATATTAGCAAACAGAATCCAACAGCACAGTAAAAGGATCATACACCATGATCAAGTGGGGTTTATCCCAGGAAGGCAAGGATTCTCCAGTATATGCAAATCAATTAATGTGATACACCATATTAACAAATTGAAGGAGAAAAAACATATGACAATCTCAATGGATGCAGAAAAATCTTTCAACACAGATTTATGATAAAACTCTCCAGAAAATAGGCATAGAGGGAACTTACTTCAACAAAATAAAGGCCATATATTACAAGCCCACAGTCAACGTTGTTTTCAATGGTGAAAAACTGAAACCATTTCCTCTATGATCAGGAACAAGACAAGGTTGCCCACTCTCACCAGTATAATTCAACATAGTTTTTGAAGTTTTAGCCACAGCAATCAGAGAAGAAGAAATAAAAGGAATCCAAATTGGAAAAGAAGAAGTAAAGCTGTCACTATTTGCAGATGACATGATACTATACATAGAGAATCCTAAAGATGCTACCAGAAAACTACTAGAGCTAATCAATGAATTTGGTAAGGTAGCAGGATACAAAATTAATGCACAGAAATGTCTTGCATTCCTATACACTAATGATGAAAAATCTGAAAGAGAAATTAAGGAAACACTCCCATTTACCATTGCAACAAAAAGAATAAAATACCTAGAAATAAACATACCTAAGGAGACATAAGACCTGTATGCAGAAAACTATGACACTGATGAAAGAAATTAAAGACAATACAAACAGATGGAGAGATGTACCATGTTCTTGGATTGGAAGAATCAACATTGTGAAAATGACTATACTACCCAAAGCAATCTACAGATTCAATGCAATCTCTATCAAACTACCAGTGACATTTTTCACAGAACTAGAACAAAAAATTTTACAATTTGTATGGAAATGCAAAGGACTCCGAATAGCCAAAGCAATCTTGAGAAAGTGAAACGGAGCTGGAAGAATCAGGCTCCCTGGCTTCAGACTGTACTATAAAGCTACAGTAATCAAGACAGTATGATACTGTCACAAAAATAGAAAGCCCAGAGATAAACCCATGCACATATGGTCACATTATGTTTGCTAAAGGAGGCAAGAATATACAATGGAGAAAAGACAGTCTCTTCAATAAGTGGTGATGGGGAAACTGGACAGCTACTTGTAAAAGAATGAAATTAGAACACTTCCTAACAGCATACACAAAAATAAACTCAAAATAGATTAAAGACCTAAATGTAAGGATATATACTATAAAACTCTTAGAGGAAATCATAGGCAGAATACTTTGTGACATAAATCACAGTAAGATCCTTTTTGACCCACGTCCTAGAGAAATGGAAATAAAAACAAAAATAAACAAATAGGACCTAATGGAATTTAAAAGTTTTTGCACAGCAAAGGAAAACATAAACAAGATGAGAAGACAACCCTTAGAAAGGGAGAAAATATTTTGTTACAGTTACAAATGAAGTAACTGACAAAGGATTAATCTCCAAAATATACAAGAAGCTCATGCAGCTCAATATCAAAAAAAACAAACAACCCAATTCATAAATGACCAGAAGCACTAAATAGACATTTCTCCAAAAAAGACATACAGATTGCCAATGAACACATGAAAGGATGCTCAACATCACTAATTATTAGAGAAATGAAAATCAAAACTACGAAGAGATATCACCTCACTCTGTTCAGAATGGACATGATCAAAAATCTACAGACAATAAATGCTGGAGAGGGTGTGGAGAAAAGGGAACCCTCTTGCACTGTTGGTGGTAATGTAAATTGATACAGCCACTATGCAGAACAGTATGGAGGTTCCTTAAATGGCTAAAAATAGAACTACCATATGACCCAGCAATCCCACTACTGGGCATATACCCTGTGAAGGCCATAATTCAAAAAGAGTCATGTACCACAGTGTTCACTGCAGCACTATTTACCAGGACATGGAAGCAACCTAAGTGTCCATTGACAGATGAATGGAGAAAGAAGATGTGGCACATATATACAATGGAATATACTCAGCCATAAAAAGGAACAAAACTGACTTATTTGTAGTGAGGTGGATGGACACTGAGTCTGTCATACTGAATGAAGTAAGTCAGAAAGAGAAAAACAAATACCATATGCTAACACATATATATATAGAATCTTAAAAAAAAAAGGTTCTTATGAACCTAAGGGCAGGACAGGAATAAAGATAGAGATGTAGAGAATGGACTTGAGGACATGGGGAGGGGGAAGGGAAAGCTGGGATTAAGTGAGAGAGTGGCATTGACATATATACACTACCAAATGTAAAATAAATAGCTAGTCGAAAACAGCTGCATATCACAGGGAGATCAGCTCGGTGCTTTGTGACCACCTAGAGAGGTGGGATAAGGAGAGTGGGAGAGAGATGCAAGAGGGAGGAGATATGGAGCTATATGTATATGTATGGCTGATTCACTTTGTTATACAACAGAAATTAACACACCATTGTAAAGCAATTATACTCCAATAAAGATGCTAAAAAAGAGGGGGATATATGTATATATAGAGCTGATTCTCTTGCTGTACAGTAGAAACTAATGCAACATTGTAAAGCAACTATACTTCAATAAAAATTAATTAAAAAAAAAAAAAGGGAGTCCAGGTAGCTAGTGTCCAAAAGACCCAAACTTCTTGAAGGCTTTCAGGGAAACTTTTAAAGACAGGGTGAGGGAAGAGCATTCTGTGTGTGTGATTAGCTCATGAACATTCTTCTGATTTGTTGTTGGTGGGGTAATTGGGAGTCAACATCATCAGCCTTCTAGTTCCGACTGGCCTGAGGTCTACATGCTTCTGGGCAGCATAAAGTTAACTTCTTTTACCTGCTGGGGTTTTCAGTGTCTGCAAAACATCTCAAAGGATATGGCTCAGAATATTATCTATAGCCCTTGAGGAGGAACTAAAAGTCCTTGACTTTGTAATGGCTAATCTGTTATTATTTTGTTTTGCTTGACTTTTCCTTTCTTTTTTCATTTTCTCACTTCTCTGATTAAATTTACTCTTTGGAACTTGGGGAAGGCCTAGGAGGCTAAAGTTTTTCTACAGACAAGAGGCAGGTGGAGGAGACTGAGGTGAGTCTGTTCTGGGAAGGCCCCATTGTGTCCTGCTTGGTTACAATAGGGCTTTTGTGTAGATAAAATGAATTATACACACAGGGCTCTGAAAGCATCGCTGGGCACATAGTGAGTGCTTATTGTGGTGATTGTTGTTATTAAGTGGAAAATCTCTTTATATTTCTAACATGTACATGAGCCTCTTCTGTAAAGAGTTTCTACCCACACTTCTCTTATTACATTTATTTATTTTTCATGTTGTAAATGTTCTAGTGAAAAATTTAGAAAACATAAATGTAAAGAAAAAAACACCCATGCATAAACACTCTTCCTTTGGTTGTATTTTATTTCTAAAAAAATGCTTGTATATTATTATTTTTATGAAATTGAGATCATATGGTTGTTTTGTATGCCTACTTTTAAATTCAGTATTACGCTTTGAAAAATTTTCTAGGTCACTGAATATCCTTTGAAAATAAGTATGATTTGAAACACATACAGGGAGAACACCATGTGAGGACAAAGGCAGAGATCGGGGAGATGCATCTACAAGCCAAGAAAAGTCAGTGATGGCCAGCAAACCAGCAGAAGCTAGAAGACAGCATGGAACAGATTCCCCCTCTCTGCTCTCAGAAGGAACCAACACCTTGATCTTGGATCTCCAGCCTCCAGAACTATTTTGACTCAAGGATAACAGAAGATCAAGAGATCACTTGAAGACTCTCATGATGGGGATTTCTAAGAGCTGCATGGATGGGGCATTAATTACATTAATCTCATATGTCAGTGATTTCAGCTCTACGTATGGCACGTACACTTTCCAATGCATGCCAACCAAGAAGATAGGTATTCACATAGCTCATTCTCTATCTTCTGACTTCTTACAATGAAGACAGTCTATAACTAGAAGATCAAACCATCAAACATAATAGCAAGCAAGCAAACAAAGTAAGAACTGTCAGATGTTTGGAAGAGAACATCTGTGCATCTGAATACTTTAAAGAACCCTGATGGTAGAGAAAATTTTGTGGCAGGGTCCAGTCTCACCTGTTTGCACAAGGATGGATGACTATATTTTACATTCCAAATGCTCCCTCTTTCTGCCTCCTCTGATGTGGATCAATAGTCACATATGGTGCCTGTTTCTGGGCTTTTTAGTCTTTTCCATTGGTCTACCCTACAGAGGTTTTGTATATCCATTGGCAGTTTTTTTTTTTAATTGAAAACTTATTTAAATTTTATTTTGAAACTCTTTGTCACTGATATATAGAAATGTTATACACACACACATATATCTGCAGCAAATTTTTAAAGTATTACAAATTTTATTAAATTGTCTGCAGACTTATTTGGATTTTTTTCCTTATTTTATCCTTATTATCTGTGATGAGGGTTTTGTTTCTTACTATACAATTTATAAAGATTCATTTCTTTCACCTGCCTTGATGTAATGGATACTATCTTCATTGCCAAATAGAAATTGTGACAGTGGGTATACTTGTGTTCCTCTGGATTCCAAAGCAAGGTTTACAATGTTTTGATATTAAATGCTTCATAGACACACTTTATCAGAAAAAAAGATGCATCCTTCTTTTGCCAATTTGCCATGAATTTTTAAAAAATGAATTGGTACTAAATTAATCGAATAGTTTTTCTGCGTCTGCTGAGATGATCATTTTTTAAAACTTATTAATGTGGTTGATTGCATTTATTGACATTCGATTGTTAAACCAAATTGCCATTCCTCAAAAAAAAATTTGTTCATGATGCATTAAAAAAATAAACCATTTCCTACTGTTGTGTAATATTCCATTGTCTAGATTAGTGCTTCACAAACTTGCCTATCAATCCTCTGGATTTTATTAACACAGATGTGCAAATTCACTAGGTTTGGTCTGGAGCCTGAGATTTTGCATCCAGTGCCCATGTGATCCTGTTGCTGGCCCCTGGACCACACTCTGAGAAGCAAGATTATAGACATAACATGATTAATGTAAATAATCCCTTATTGATAGATACATCAATTAGAATTTTTTGACTTTTAAAAATAACTCTCTGATGAGACTTGCATTTAAATCCTTTCCTAATTTCCTGGATATGGGTTTGGTAGGTCAAAGACTCTTAAAACTTACTATCAAATGCTTCTGATAAAGGATGTATACATTATGGTCCCACCAACAATATTAAGAGCTCCTCTATGTAGCAACTGGAAAGCTTCTAGAAACTGACTATAAATCCTTCTGTTTGTAAGTGCCCATGATACTTGTTTTCTATTATTAGTTTTCTATTGATGCATAACAAATTATCACAAACTTATCAGCTTAAACAGCATCATACTAGCTTCCAGATCCATAGATCAGAGTTCTGCACACTGTGGCCAGATTCTCCGTACGGTCCCACAAGGTCAAAGTTAAGGTGTTGACAAGATTGGGCTCTTAACTAGAGACTCAGGGGAAAAATGTGCTTCCAAGCTCCTTTGGGGTGCTGGCAGAATTCAGTACCTTGGGACTACGGGATTGAGGTCATCATTTCCCTGCTGGCCTTCAGACAGGGACTGTCTTTAGCTCCTATTTGTCACCTGCATTCCTTCTCAGCTAGTACTCTCTCCATCTTCAAAACTGCAGTGATCATCGAGTCCTTCTCATACTTAGAATTTCTCTGACTGCTCCACCACCAGCTGGAGAAAACTCTCTGCTTTTAAGGGCTTGTGGTGTTACCTTGGATGCCCTTGGATAGCCCAGGATAATCTTTCAATTTTAAGCTTAACTGTGCCATGTAACATAACATGATGCTATGAAGCAATTATCTCATCATACCCACAGGGTCTGGAGAGTAAGGTAGGACATATTTGGGGGGCCCACTTAGAAATTCTACTTATCATACCATCCAAGTAAAAATTTGTTATTTTCTCTTCACTCTCTGTCTTAACTGTTTCAATTCCTCTGTAATAATCTTATGCCTCTGGATTGTACCGTTTCCAACCCTGTTTTTCCTTTTGTATTTATCTGACATGTTAGGGTTATTGATGTTGCTGAGGCACTCAAAATAAAAACTGAAACCCAGTAAATGGATTATAAACTAAAAATCGCTTTGATGGTCAAGACTATCACTGCTCTGCACACTTGTTAACAGAGTCTTTAGGGGTGAGCAAATGGATGAGTTTTCGCTCTGAGGTTTAAATTTTTCTGTTTAATTTTGAAGGTTCATTAGGATGGAAGTTTATGCACAGGATGGAATACCATTTTCCAGCATGCCAGGGATCTCATCTGTTCCAGTTATATGACATTCCCAGATTGTTGGTAACTAAATGCAAACTAGTGAACATATTGATGCTGATACCCACAAAGTCATATTAGCAGTGAGGGAACATTGTCTGTTAGGATTAAGGCCATGCTTCCTTTATCATAAGATGGACGTGTCTTGACATCCCCAACTGGAGGTGGCATCGCCCCATGCCACATATTATAGAAAATTTTTCTTCATTTGTTACAAAGCCACGCTTTTCTCCAAATGCAAGATTATAAAAATTCCCTTTGAAATAATTCTGTCATTTAGATGCATTTGCTTTGACTTTAGGAAGGGGAGGGGCTTCTATGTCCATTTTACCACAACTTCACTAACTGTCAAAATTATTATTGAAACTTTGTTAATTTGATAGATGAAAAATGATATTTCATTTTGAGTGAAACAGAACATTTAATGCTTATTAGTCATTTATGTTTCCTCTTCTGATTCTGTTCTTGTCCATTTTCATTGATTTGTAACCCCTTAATATACTCAGAACATTAACATTTTATCCTGTGATATTTCTGACATACATCTTGTCTCATTGCATGCTTTAACAATTTTTTTTGACATACAGACATTTCAAAGTATTATGAGATAATTTTTTTTATTTGTGATTTCTCCCATCATTTCTTATGCTCAGAAGTTTGCTTTTTCATCCCAAGATCAGATACATTTTTCCCCATGCTTTTCATTATTTACATCTTTTTTTGAGCCACTAGGAATTTCTTTGAGTACAATATGAGGTTGGGACTCTATATTGTTTTTCCCTCTAAATACTTAGCTTGTTATTCTAAATTATTACATCAAATAATTATTTTCCTTTCTGTAATGATTTTAATGCCATCTTATATAATATACTGAATTCTCCTTTATATATTCAGGACTGTTTAAGGATGTCTGTTTTGTCTCATTGATTTGTCTGATAATTCTTCAGCCAGAAGCATTCTTCACTAAGTTATAATTTTATATATATTCTCAAACATCTGACAGACTATAAGAATCATTCTTCACTATTTTATTTTTCAAAAACTACTGTTACTTCTCCAGATGAACTTGAGAATCAGTTTTCAAGTTCCATTTAAATTTTTCTGTTGCACTGAATGTACAAATTAATTTGGAGAGAGCGTTGACATCTTCACTAAATTGAGTCTTTCAATTCAGAAATATAAAAATCTATGTAGTTAAGTCTTTTTATGTTCTTCCTAAAGTTTTAAAGTTTTTCTCATGTGAGTCTCATACATGCCTCATTAATTTATATTAATAGATTTTGTATTACTTAATTGGTATTTTAAGATTTCTTGCTATTCTGACTGAAATCTTTTCTCAAACATGTTTTTGAATTGGTTATTAATGATACATAGAGAAGCAATTGATTTTAGAAATTTCTTTTGTACCACAATTTACCTTTGAGATACCTTACTCTTTATTGACAAGAGAAAAAGAATTCCTGTTCTTCTGTTAAACATGAATGAAGTCATAATCTTATAGATTCTCTGTTATATGATGTGTTTCTGTTTTCAGGTAGAACTATCTTCATAAATACTATCTGTTTCATTTCAAACATTCATTCATTTCCTCACCCAAGTTTTTATTAAACTACCACTACCAATAAGATAGTGAATAAGAACCCCCCAAAGATGGCCATATCCTAATCCCTAGAACCTGTTTATATGTTACCTGACATGGCAAGACAGACTTTACAAACACGATTAAACTAAAGATCTTGAGATGGAGAGATTACCCAGGATTACCAGGGTGAGCCCAATGCAAGCACAGGGATCCTTATAAGATGGAGGCTGGAGGGTCAGAGTCACAGATGGAGGTGGGACAGTACAGACAGAGGGAGATTGGAAGATGTTACTCTGCTGGCTTTGAAGACAGAGGAAGAGGCCATAAGCCAAGGGATGCAGAGGTTTCTAGCCGCTGGAAAAGGCAAAGACATGGATTGTTTCCTGGAGCCTCCAAAAGGAACACAGCCCGACTGACACCTTGATTTGAGGACTTCTGATCTTTAGAACTGTAAGATAATAAATTTGTGTTGTTTCAGATCTCTAGGTTTGTGTCAATTTGTTACAACAACCATAGGAAACAAATACAGGAGCTCACTGAGGAAGAATAAAGGACAAGAAGCCACAGTTTGTACTGTAATGACTTACAGAGTGCAGTTCCCATAACAATACAAAAATACAAGTATTTAAGGGGAAGACAACAGGTGTCAAGTGTATGTTCTGAGAATCATAACTTTCTTGAAAGTCTGACTCTGGGTTTTAATTGCTTGCATTTCTCCCCTTGGTCATCATCACAGACTCATTCCTGCTCTGTAAATAATGCAAAGAACCAGCCTGGACACACTGGTCTACTCAGGATTCTGCCCCCTCCCCCTTAAAGCTAGTGCTGGGCCTAACCAGTGACCTCTGATCAGTGGGTATGTCTTTGGGGGGCCTCAGTGCAGTGTCAGGAAAGGAAGGAGGAGAAAGATTACCTGTTTCAGCCTTTAACTTCCTCTCAGTGGTCTCCAGGGTTTCTATCCTGGTTCCAAACACTCCCAAAGCTGTATAAGAAAACCCTGTGGATGAAGCGACCCAGGCCCCTTGGTGGAGTTTAGTTTATCTGCACCTGGTGTGTCACAGCCTCCTCCCTGTACCCTCAACATCTATACAAGAGCCCCTTTCAGCTCTGCCTGATACTTATTTTGAGATGAATTCTGATAAATTCACTTTTCTTCCTTTTCTTCTTTTCCAGAGATGCTTACTTCCCATGGTGTTTAGTGCACCTCGTGGACCAGAGTTCCACAAGGCTCCCCAGCTGGCCCACCACTTCATGTGGCCCTGTGAGGACACAGCTCTACCTGCGTTATATCCCCTCAGAGGCTGTACAGGTTCTGGAAACTCAGGCAGAGTCTGGGACCCTGTAACAACCCATGGTGTTGAGTCTGCAACTCACAGCTATTAAAATAAAAGCTGGATTTATGAATACCATACATCAAAACTCGACATTCTCTGTCATTCTTTAACGGGGCAGAACTGTGTTTCCAGAATTTGTGTGACTCCAAGCAGAAGAGTTGCTATATTTTGATGTTTCAGTTCTCTACCAGGACAATATAAGTAGTGACATATTCCTCATATATTCCTACTTTTTTTTCAAGAGACCCTCAGGCTTTCAGATTAACTAAATACTAACGTTGGGGTTATTTGTTTTTAATTTTTAATTTTAAAGTAATTATATATTCACAGGAAGTTGCAAAGATGGTGTAAAGAGATGCCATGTACCCCTCATCCAGGTACCCTCAATGGTTACATTTTATACAGCTATAGTTCAATATCAATACTGACATTGATACAATGTGTATGAAGTTCTATGTCATTTTATCACATGTGTAGATTTCTTGTAACAACTACCACATCAAGATACAGAATTGTTCCATCCATGCAAAGACCTCCCTCATGTTACTCCAGCAGAGTCATAGACCCCACACCACCTTGACCATTCCTAACCCCTGCAAACACTAATCTGTTCTCCATCTCTGTGATTTTGTCATTTCATAAATGAAATCATACAGTATATGACTTTCTGAGACTGACGTTTTTCATTCAGCATAGTATCCTTGAAATCCATCCAAGTTGTGACATGTATCAATATTTCAACTCCTTTTGAAAAGGAAACCCTCCTACACTGTTGGTGGGAATGTAAATTGGTACAGCCACTGTGGAGAACAGTATGGAGTTTCCTTAAAAATCTGAAAATAGAGCTACCATACGATCCAGCAATCCCACTCCTGGGCATATATCTGGAGAAAACCGTGGTTTGAAAGGATATATGTACCCCAATGTTCATTGCAGCATGGTTATCAGTAGCCAAGACATGAAAGCAACCTAAATATCCATCGACAGATGAATGGATAAAGAAGATGTTGTACATATATACAATTGAATATTACTCAGCCATTAAAAATAATGAAATAATGCCATTTGCAGCAACATGGATGGACTTGTAGATTACCGTACTAAGTGAAGTAAATCAGACAGGAAAAGACAAATATCATATGGTATGGAATCTAAAAAAAAAATGATACAAATGAACTTATTTACAAAACAGAAACAGACTCACAGACTTAGAAAGCAAAGTTATGGTTACCAAAGGGAAAAGGTGGGGCAGGGAAGGGATAAAGTGGGAGTTTGGGATTAACATATACACACTGCTATATTTAAAATATAGTAGTACAAGGACCTACTGTATAGCACAGGGAACTCTGCTCAAAACTCTGCAATAACCTAAATGGGAAAATAATTTGAAAAAGAATAGATACATGTATATGTATAACTGAATCACTTTGCTGTACACCTGGCACTAACACTAACACAACATTGTTAATCAACTATACTCCAATATAAACTAGAAATTAAAATTTAAAAATTTCAACTCCTTTTAATGTCTCAAGAGTATTAAATGCTGTGGATATTTTATAGGACCAAATTTGCATTTGCTCTCCTGTGTACAATAAAGCCTGTCTACTGACAGGGAGTTGTGGTAAAGGAAAGTGTGTTTATTTCAGGGTACCAAGCAAGGAGTCCAGACAGTTGGTGCTCGAAAGGCCAGAACTCCTCAATGGTTTTCAGGGAAAGGTTTTTAAAGAAAGAGTGAAGGAGACAGTTGCAGGGTGTGTGATCAGCTGGTGAACAGTCTTCCGATTGGCTGGTGGTGAGATAACAGGGTGATATTTAGGGAGTCAACATCATCAACCTTCTGGTTCCAATGGGCCTTGGGTCTACTTGCTTGTGGGCAGCATACAATTAACGTCTTACACCTGGTGGGGGTTTCCGTATCTGCAAAATAGATAATATCCTGATCATTGCTCAGGATATTATCTATAGTTTGTGAGGAGGAATTAAAGGTCCTTGACTTTGTTTAATGCCTAAACTCTAATTATTTTGTCTTGCTTGATTGTTTTCCTTTGTTTCTGCACTTTCTCACTCCTCTGATTAAATATATTCTTTGGAACTTGGGGAAGACCTAGGAGGCTAAAGTTTTTCTACAGACAAGAGACAGGTGGAGGACATGGTGGGGGGTGGTGTCTGTCCCAGGAAGGCCCCATAGGGTCCTCCTTGGTTACTGATACAACACAGTTTAACCATTCACAGATTGAGGGACATTATACTTGCTTCCAGTTTTTGGCTAATAAAAATAAAATTGTTATGAAAATTCAAGCACAGGGTTTTTTGTGGACACAACTCTTCATTTCTCTGGGATAAAGGCCCAGGAGAACTACTGCTGGGTTGTGTGGAAAGTGTATGTTCATTTTTTTAATAAACTGCTAATTATTGTTTAGAATGGCTGTACCATTTCACATTCCCACCTGCAATGTATGAGAGATCTAGTTTCTTCATCTCCTCACCAGCATTTGGTTTTGTCACTATTTTTCTTTTAGCTGTTCTGATAGGTGTGTATTAATCTCTCATCATGGTCTTAATTTGCATTTCTCTGTTGGCTAATAGTATTGAACATTTTATCATGTGCTTATTTGCCATCAGTATAGTTTCGTTGGTGAAATGTCTCTTCATGTGTTTTGTCTGTTTTCTAACTGGATTATTTGCTTTTTACTGTTGAATTTTGAGAGTTCATTAGATATTCTAAATATGGGTCCTTTGTCAGACACATGGTTTGCAAATATTTTCTCCCAGACTGCAGCTTGTCTTTTCATCTTTTTAATGAAACCTTTCACAAAGTAAAATTTTTGAATTTTAATGAGGTACAATTTATAAATTGATTATTTTACACATATGTTTTTGACATCATGTCTAGAGCCCTTTGCCATTCCCTAGGTTATGAAAGTGTTCTACTCTTATCCTCTAAAAGTTTTATAGTTTTACACTTTACATTTAAATCTATGTTCCATTTTGAATTACTGTTTATAAGAGGTGAGTTTAGTCAGGTTCATTTTCTTTTGCCTATGGATACCCAGTTGCTCCTGCACCTTTTGTTGAAAGACCATCCTTCCTCCATTGAATTGTTTTCGTATCTTTACCAAAAGTTTTGAATTTTGCCTCTTATAGAGCACACAGACCAAATTCAGATGCAATGAAACCATCGGTACTGTGGTTTCAAGCATCCCATTCAGTGGTTCTTTCTTATATGCTTGTGTGTCATCAAGAACAAGTTGCCTTGAAAGCCGAATACAACAGGCAACTTACTGGCAGGCTGAGCAGACTGAGAGAAATAGAGAGTTAGTTTGTAGACTGGAGAAAGCATTGTTACCAAGATGTGCTGGGTTAGATGCAAGTGGCCTTTGAGGCCTTCAGACAGCCATCTTGGGAATGCTTGGAAGGTTCAGAGAAATGCTGGTGCCTTGTTGAGACAGCCCTTAGGATGCAGCTTAAACCTAATGAGCCGTTGTCTCCCATGTTAACAGCGCTTATACTCCTGGTTCGCAAAAGACAACTATGATTTGAAAATGCCTCTTGCCTTAAGATCTCCCCAGAGAAGTGACAAAAAACAAGCAACTCCATTTTTTTTTTTTTTTGCACGATGTATGAACTGATGTCAAATTCATAGGTAGGATTCAGTTTATTTGCTTGAGTCACAGGACCCTGGATTTTCTGGGTAATAAGATGTGGCCACCATAACATAAACTTCCACTTGGGAAATCACTCCTTCAAATAAGGCTGTTGACTTCCCTTCTGGTTGACTTCTGCTCCTTTGCATACATGTTCTGCTTTGGGATTGGGGACACAGGACCACTGCACAGGGGCAGGACTGACCAAGATGAAGGGCCTGCAGACTTTCTGCTGAGGGGTTTGACTGAATGTAAAACAGAATGGTTGCCAGCTGGCCTCTGGAGTCCACCAGCTCAGTTGGCTCCATGGAAACCACCACCAGCCTCTTGTCAGACCCAGAGTGACTGTGTGCTTAAAACAGGCTCTCAGCAACGTTATATCTGGCTGAAAATGTTTATGACCTGGCAGGTGGTCAATTCAAGGACCAAAGTGCAGTTTAATTCCGCAAGAATATCCCCTAGAGAAGAAGAATAAAATTGAAGGACCCTGGAGGAGAAAAGCAAATCATAAGGAGAGCAGCTTTGTTGGATCTGTTGAGGGCCAGCTCATTGTCATGGGCACAGGAAGTGCTGTGCTTACCTGTCGTGAAGAATTTGTGAATTCACGCAGACCTCCTGCTCCACCACTTCTCCAGCAGCATTTATGTGTTCACCCTTTTTATTGCATTTACTCCGTGGGTCTAGCGAACAGACTGCAGACCATAAGGTGAAGGGACGCTAGTGTGAATAGGAAAGAGACAGCCTTTGAAGGCCAAGTTAGACTTTTTCTGCACTTTAAAAAAATTGTGGTAAAATACACGTATAAAATCTACCATCTTAACCACTTCTTTTTCTTTCTTCTTCTTTTTTTTTTTTTTTGTGGTACGCAGGCCTCTCACTGTTGTGGCCTCTCCCGTTGCGGAGCCCAGGCTCCGGACGCGCAGGCTCAGCGGCCATGGCGCACGGGCCCAGCTGCTCCGTGGCATGTGGGATCTTCCCGGACCGGGGCACGAACCCGTGTCCCCTGCATCGGCAGGCGGACTCTCAACCACTGTGCCACCAGGGAAGCCCTTAACCATTTTTAAGTGTACAGTTCAGTGATATTAAATACTTTCCCAGTGTTGGGCAATCATCACAATCATCCATCCGCATAACTCTTTTCATCTTGTAAAACTCTTATCTATAGGAAACTCTATTCCTATTAAACAATAACTCCCTGTTCCCCCGTCCCCCAGTCCCTGGCACTCACCGATCTACTTTCTATGAATTGACAACTCTAGGCACCTCATATCAGTGGAATCATATTGTTTTTGTCCTTTTGTGTCTGCCTTATTCCACTTAGCAAAATGTCCTCAAGGTTCATCCACATTGTAGCATATTGCAGAATTTCCTTCTTTTTAAAGGCTGAATAACATTCAATTGTACATATAGACCACATTTTTCTTATCCATTCATCAGTTGATAGACACTTGGGTTGCTTCCACACTTTATCCATTGTGACTAATGCAGCTATGAATATGGGTGTACAAATATCTCTTTCAGACATTGCTTTCAATTCTTTTGTGTCTATACCTGGATCACATACTGGATCACACGGTAATTATATTTACAAGTTTTTGAAGAACTGCCATTCTGTTTTCCATAGTGGCTATACCATTTTACATTCCCACCAATGGTGCACAAGTGTTCCAATTTCTCCACGTCCTTGCCAACACTTGCTATCAGCTGATTTTCTTTTATAATAACCATCCTTTTTTTTTTTTTTTTCTCTCCTGCCGTGGAGCACAGGCTCCGGACACTCAGGCCCAGCGGCCACAGCTCACGGGCCCAGCCGCTCCGCGGCACATGGGATCCTCCCGGACCGGGGAACGAACCCGCATCCCCTGCATCAGCAGGCGGACTCTCAACCACTGCGCTACCAGGGAAGCCCCTAACATCTTTATTAGAGTATAATTGTTTTACAATGGTGTGTTAGTTTCTGCTTTATAACAAAATGAATCAGTTATACATATACATACGTTCCCATATCTCCTCCCTCTTGCGTCTCCCTCCCATCCTCCCTATCCTACCCCTCTAGGTGGTCACAAAGCACCGAGCTGATCTCCCTGTGCTATGCGGCTGCTTCCCACTAACTATCTATTTTACATTTGGTAGTGTATATATGTCCATGCCACTGTCTCACTTTGTCACAGCTTACCCTTCCCCCTCCCCATATCCTTAAGTCTATCCTAATGGGTGAGGTGATATCTCATTATGGCTTACATTTCACTAATGATTAGTAATGTTCAGTGTCTTTTCATGTGCTAATTGGCCATTCAGTATATCTTCTTTGGAGAAATGTCTATTCAAGTCCTTTGCCCAATTTTGAATCGCAGTGTTTGGTTATTTTTTGTTCTTAGGTACCAGGTTAGACTTTTGAAAGGGAGTATAGGGCTGTTTAAAAAAAAAAAAATTTAGTGTGGCCCAGGAAGCTAAGCCTGAAATGGGGAGGCTAAAACCTTGTGTCAGCTTCAAAACCAAGTTGTTTTTTTGTTTTTTTGAGATTAAGCCAATAATGTGGCTTCTGTGAGTCTCAGATTCTTTAAAGGCAAGAAGTTGGAGGCTTAGCTTGTGTTGCTCTCTGAGAGTGGAGGGATGATTAGAAGTGTCTGGAAAACAGCCACATGGAAACCCATCCAAAATAGAATGAACCACTGCCTCAGCTTTCCACCTGTTTTATAGGTTTCATTTGAAAAGATGCTGCTCTTTAACTCTCCATACATTGCTGCCCATTTCTAGGACATGTCATGGGTGTGTCTGAAGGAGTAGGAAGTGTTCAGAGGGAGGTGGATGTCACTGGTGACTTTAATTCAACAAGGATCTGCAGGACACCCACTGGGAAGCTGGCACTGGGCCTGGAGGGCACTTGAAAGAAAAAACAGGGAATGAAAAGACGTCTGAATGGTACAAAAACCCTGAAGAATTTCCAAGCTCACTATGGAGAGATGTCAACCCAGGCACAGTGAAATAAAAGTTCAGTGGGGTGTAATGGTTAGAAAAAGAAGGGATGGGCAGGCAGTTACCAGGATAGGGAAGTGTTGTCACCCTGGTCTGGCTCATGACACCTTAGCAGGTGGCACTGACCTTCAGGATAAGTGTCAGTAAGACCCATAATGTTTGCACTTCACTCCCCTTTCTCAGCTCCTGTCCTCTCGCAGAGGGCAGTGGGTAGGCTGAGGGACAGATGGGAGGGGTTTGCCATCAACTGTTATGATGGCAGATACTCATTCAGGGAGCTCTCCTTCTAACCTTGCTGGAAAGCTCCACTCTGAGACCGTAGTTTACCATCTTGCCTGGAAGGTTCTTCCCTGAGATCTAGCATCAATGGAGCAGAAGGACATAAGTGCCTACTCTCAACCAGGAAGGCAAAAGCAAAATTTCCTTTAATCAGCAGGGGCTGTAGGTAGTCCTGGTTGTTCTTTTCCATGGTTAAGCAAGTGCAAGGTTTAATAGGGGTATTAACCCAAGCCACTTCAATTTCAGTGTCTTATCATCTTAAATTTGAAGCCTAGTATGGGCTTCTCAATGCTCATTGAAGAAAACCTCTAAAATATGACAATATTGGTGAACCCAAAATACAAATGACAAATTGGACTTTTTAGACTTAGAGATTTTGAAAATATTTGTAAGATGGGTATTTTCAAGAAAACTTTCACCATTCCCACCATTCAAATAGGAGTTGTTTCCTGGAAGACCTTTAAATAAACCTATATGTTCAGTCCACTCATCTGCCAAAGGTGAAGCCTGAAATAACCAGGATGTAGGCCTGTCACCCCAGCTGGGTCTCCTTTATCGCCCATTGGTGTTTTCTGATGATGCCAAGTGGAGAACCAGAGGCTATAGTCTGACTCCTTCATGGTCATCTTTGCCTCATACTTCCCTCTGGTTGAGGGTCAGTTGGAGGTAAGCCTAGGTTCCTAGAGGCTCTTCTGATTATGTCCCATCTCCCTTCGATGTCTGCCTAGCAGATGTCTGTCCATAGGGAAATGCAGATCAAAACCACAATGAGATACGACTTCATACCCACTGGGATGGCTGTAATCAAAATGACAGATGGTAATAAATATTCGCAAGGATGTGGATAAATTTGGACCCTCACAGACTGCTGATGGGAATATAAAATGGTGCAGCTGCTTTGGAAAGCAGTCCAGAAGTTCTTCAAAATGTTAAACATTGAATTACCATATGATCCAACAATTCCACTCCCAGGTATATACCCAAGAGAAATGAGAACAAGTCCTCTTCCATATGCTGGAAAAGCTATTCAGGAGCTGTTACAGCTGTAACCCATGTAGGCAGCCAACATGCATTCACTCATGTAATTCATTCATTCAACAAATGTTGAGTGTCTACTGTATGTCAGGTACTGGGAAACAGTAGTGAACAAAGAGATAAAAAGTCCTGCCCTCATTTACCTTACAAGGCAGTGGGGAGAAGGACACAGGCTATTAACTACATAAGTAGAATATGTACTGAATTAGATAGGGGTGTGGGGGTCAGGGGAGATATTGCAATTTTAAATATGATCATCAGAGAAGGCCTCACTGGAAAAGGTATAGCTTGAATGAAGACCTTAAGGCGATGTGGAAATGAGTCACACAAATTTCTAGAAGAACAATGTTTAAGACAACATTACCCCAAGGGCAGTGACCCTGAGGTGAGTGTGTGCCTAGCACATCCCTGGGGCAGCAAGACCAGAGAGGCTGGATGTGAGTGAGTGGGTGGGTGAGGCTGCTGTAAGCATGGTGACTTTTTATCTGAGTGAAATGGGAAGAGTTTGGGGCAGAGGGGTGACTTGAAGTGACTTGGGCTTTAGGAGGATCACTCTGACTCTTTTGTGGGGTGAGTTGCTTGCTCACTGGTGCTCAGAACAAGGGGAAATCAGGGAGACCAGTTAGGAGGCTATTGCAATAATCCAGCAAGAAATGATAACATCTTGGACCAGGAGATCGCAGTGGAGCTGGTGAGTTGAAGGATTTCTCCCAGTGCCCTTGGTAGAGTGGCGGTGGAGGAAGTCGTGTGAGGTTTTGTTGCAGAGCTAGAAGGAGAGAATCTGGGTGAGTAAAATCGAGATGGATCAAGGAATGTCGAGAGGCAATACGGGCTCTCAAACAGGATGCTGTGTATTTATACACAGCAAAAGGAAAAGGCTGGTGTCCTAGTCAAAAGATTGCAGCTGTCCATCTACCATAAAATTACAGAATTAATCCAGTTGCTGAGTTCACTATAAATGATGGCAGAAAGCAACATATGTAAATTGAGAGGATAAAATTGCTTCATTGGTTTGGTTTCCAAATCATGGAAAGAAAAACACCACATCAGTTTATTGAACAAACACACAGAGGTGCTTCTGAGCCACAAGGCTGAAAACCATTTATGTCTACTTTCATAATTGGTTTTCTGGATTGGCTGAGAACATAATACCACCATTCCCTTCAATAGCCTGTGGAAGAATTTCTTCCTTTTCTGTCTTATAGGTTCATTTCTTTCTTGCTCCACTTTGTGTGGTTGTAATAATTGCCCCCTTTGGGTGGTTCAATTGCCCTGTGTGGAAAATAAAGCAAAATATACACACACACACACATATATATAATGGATAGGTCTGGAAGAGCCTCTTTTTCTAAGGATATATAATAAAAGATACATATTTACTTTAGGAAATTTGCTCCTTGATTGAATTTAAAATGTGTTGAATGTTGAAACTTTGATTTCCTTGTGGGTTTTCAGGAGCATAATTATTCCTTCAAATCCTTCCTGCCTGTTATAGGTGATGAGGATGGAGCAGTGAACAAAACAGATAAAACTCCACTTTATGGAGTTACAGCCTAGTTGGGGGAGACAGGAAATGAACAAATAAGTAAGTGTAATGTAGTATGTCAGATATGAGCTCTACAGAGAAAAACAAGCAAAGATGTGGATGAGGTGCTCCAGGGTAGAGGTGGTTGCCAATTAAATGGAGTGTGCAGGGAAGTCTCCCCTGAGAATAGTAGGTGCAAAGGCCCAGAGGCAGGAGGACTGTCCAGGACCCCACGTGGTTGGGGCAGAGTGAATGGGCTGAGTAGTAAGAGATGGGGACAGATTGGTAATGGGAGGGAGCACAACAAATAGGCGTTCATTGAACCTAAGTTCTCCTAACAGCCTTCTCTATGAGAAAGGATGTCAGAGGAGGGACAAGGCATGTTTAGAAGGATTGTGGAAAGACAGAATGGGTTAAGATGCTTGCAAATCATGTATCCAATAAGGGACTTGTATCCAGGTTATATAAAGAACTCTTACAAGTCAATAATTAAAAGATAAATAACCCAGTTAAAACTTACAAAACAGAAATAGAGTCACAGATGTAGAAAACAAACTTACGGTTACCAAGGGGAAAGGGGAGAGAGAGATAAAGTGGGAGATTGGGATTGACATATACACACTACTATATATAAAATAGATAACTAATAAGGACCTACTGTAGAGCACAGGGAACTCTACTCAATGTAATGACCTATACAGGAAACGAATCTCAAAAATAGTGGATATATGTATATGTATAACTGACTCACTTTGCTGTACAGCAGAAACTAACACAACATTGTAAATCAGCTATATTCCAATAAAAATTAATTTTAAAAAATGTGCAGAGGATTCGAATAGACATTTCTAAAAAGAAGATCTACAAATGGCTAATATAACTTGCATTTCCCTAATAGCTCATGATATTGAGCATGAAAAGATGTTCAACATTATTAACCATTAGGGAAATACAAATCAAAACCAAAATGAGCTACCACTTCACACCCTCTAGGATGGTTGTAATGAAAAAAAGAGGTAATAACAAGTGTGGTCAATGATGTGGAGAAATTGGAACTCTCATAGATTGCTGTTGAGAATGTAAAGTGATTCAGCTTCTTTAGAAAACAGCCTGAAAATTCCTTAAAATGTTAAACATAGGATTACCAAATGATCCAACAATTATACTCTTTAGTATATATTCAGGAGAAATGAAAACATGTGCCCACATAGAAACCTGTACACAAATGTTCATAGCAGCATTAGTCACTGTAGTCAAGGTTATTTGTGGAAACAGCCCACACGGCCATCAACTGATGAATGGATAAATAAAATGTGGTATATCCATATAATGGAATATTAATTGGCAATAACAAGTAATGAGGGATGCTTAAATGCTTCAACATGAATGACCCTTGAAGACATTTTGTTAAATGAAAGAAGCCAGATACAAAAGACCACGTACTGTGTGATTCCATTTATAGAAAAGTTCCAAGACAGGCAAATCCAGAGATAGAAAGCAGATTAGTGATTGCCAGGGGCTTGGGTTATGGGATAAAGGGGTTGGGAGTTTTCTTTTGGGGGTAATGAAAAGGTTCTAAAATTGCCTGTGGTGGTAGTTGCACAACTCTGTGAATACATTAAAAACCATGGAATTGTGTACTTTAAGTGGGTGGGTTGTATGATACATAAGTTACATTCTCTTAAAGCTATTAAAAACACACAAACAAGGAGGACCAGTCTGACTGCTCTGTGGAGAACCTTCTACAGGGATGCAAGCAGGGAGTAAGGATCCCAACAGGGGGACTGTTACATCAACCCAGGCACAGAGATGAGGGTGGCTGGACCCCGGTGGTGGTCATGGAGGTGAGGATTTTACATTCATTTCATAGCAGAGTGGGGGAGCTTTGCTGACTGAATTGATGTGGGGGGAGAGGGGAGGGGACAGTGCTAGTATTCTATTATGAAGACTGGGAGAGAGGAGCCAAAGATTGGGAGTGAACCCCAAAATGAGCAGCCCTATGGCCCACCACTATGGCTAAGGTAGAAGACTAGATGCTCAGGATGTGCAATGGGATGTAGACCCCAGTCCTTGCTTCAGGAAGTTTACAATCTGAGTGCAGATTTTGACACAGGAACACCAAAAAAGTTAAATGAGCACCAGTACCAGTGCCATGCTGTTTTGATTATTGTAACTTTGTAGTATAGTTTGAAATCAGCAAATGTGCTACCTCCAGCTTTGTTCTTCTTTCTCAAGATTGCTGTTACTATTCAACGTCTTTTTGCTTTTGTGCAAATTTTAGGATTTTTTGTTCTAGTTCTGTGAAAAATGTCATTGGTATTTTGATTTTTTCCCATTTTTAAATTAAGTTGTTTACATTTTTATTATTAAATTGTAGCAGTTTTAAAAAATATTTCTTGACAGAAGTCCCTTAAAATCATATATGAATATCTTCTATCAGTCTGTGGCTTGTCTGTTTAGTTTCTTAATAACATATATTTGATGAGCAGAAGTTTTAATATTGGTGAATTGCAATTTACCAAAATAATGATTTTAATGGTTATTACTTTCTGTGGATTCTCTAACAAATTTATGTCCACCCCCAAAGTCATGAAGTTATTCTCTTTGGTTTTCTTCTAGAGCTTTACAGTTTTAGTTTTTATGATTAGGCTTAGATCTCTCCCAGAATAATTTTTGTGTAGGGTGTGAAGTGGGAATTGAGATACTTTTTTTCCCCATATTCACTTGTTTCCACATCATTTTTTGAAAAAAAAGTTTTCCTTTGAATTGCTTTTGTATCTCTGTCGAAAAATTATTGGATCATATATGTTTGGTTTATTCCTGGAAACTCTGTTTGTTTCCATTGATCTATTTTTGCCTATTCTTTAACCAGCACCGTACTGACTTGATGACTGTAGCTTTATTAAATTTCAAGTCAGTTAGTGTAATTTCTCCACATTTGTTCTTTATCAAGATTGTGTTGGCTATTTTAGGTACTTTGAATTTTCATATGTATTTTAGGATCAGCTTGTCAGTTTTTATTTTTAAAAAAGTGCTGGAGTTTGGCTTGGGTTTGCATTGCATCTACAGATAAATTTGGAGAGAACTGACATTATAACATGTTGTCATCTAATTTTTAAACATTGTACATTTATTTAGGTTTTCTGTTATATCTCTCAGTATTGTTTTATAGTTTTCACTGTAGAGATCCTATACACCTTTTGCTAAATTTATCTCTAAGTATTTCATGTTTTGTGAATACTATTGGAAAGAATATTTTTAAATTTTAAATGTTATGTAATAAAATTCACATGTCTAAATACATACACATATATATGTATGTGTGTATGAGTATATCTACATTTATCATCTATATTTATCTATCACTTATCTACCTATCTATCTATCTATCTATCTTTTTTTGGGTGTCCATTCCTCTGAAGTGGCTAAATTACATTCCTTTTTTCGTGGTGCAAATTCATCATTGGCCCATGAATGGCAGATATGTTTCATGTACATATGTATGTATTTTTAGTAGTGTAATAAGCATCCTTTAATCCACCTTCTATAGCAAAACTTCATTGACAATAAGCTACATCTAATCATATGCCCTCTCCCCAAATCTCCCTGCTCACCATACTCAAATATCATCATCCTGAATCTACCTCTTAATTTGTTGAATTTTTCCTTTGTGATTGGACTTTAAGTGGTCTTTCTAGGTTTCTTCTATTACAAGTAATTCTGTAATAAGTATTCTTGTACAGTATATTTAGTCCAAACACTGATTATGTACATGGAATATATTCTTATAGCTGGAATTATGTCAAAGTACATTAAAAGACAAGATTTTTAAGATTCTTGTATATTTTACTGCACCTGTAAAATGGGCACATCTCCCAATACCTGGGTACCCAGCACAGATTGAGAGCATCACCCAGGCTTCTGGGAGAACACCTGGCCTGTACCTGTGTGCAGGGGTCTTTCTAGTCCACAGTCCACACCTACCCTCCATCTGTATATCATCCTCCATAACAAGGCAAAATGTTCCCTACACCTTGGTGTGTAGCCTGTAGAGAAACCCCTTCGTCCAGGGACTCAGGCCCCTCTCACCTGTCCTTAGTTATCCCTACTCTGGGGATAGCAATGACTTCATGGATAGTCATTCCCCAGGGAGGAACCCTGTAGATACAGTTTGTTTATATATTTATCCAGTTCAGTCTAACAAGCCTTTGTGATTACTAATAGTGTTCCTGGCAATGACCTTTACCCTTTGAGGGGACTCTTCTATCTGCCCAGCACTGTTGTAGGCATCCTACAGCATTGTCTGGCTCAATCCTCACAAGTGTGCTGGGGGATGACTGTCATCACCCTTTTTCAAGATGGGGAAAAGGAAACAAGAGGCAGTGACTAACTGCTCAAGATGGCACAGGGACAAATGGTGAGGCAGGACCCCAAGCAGCTGTCTCATCCTGGACGCCACGCTTCTCCATGAGGTGACCGAGTCACACCCTGAGTGGAGGGCAGAAGGGGAAGGGGGAGAGGAGGAAAAGGACGTAGCCCTGCCCTCCATGGACTTAACTGCCCAGCGGAGAGCAAAGGACACACATGTACCCACACGTGAACATGTACACGAACACACCCACACCGCACATGCACACACACTATCACACACACACATCCACATGGTTACACATACACCATACACTCACACACACACTGTTACACTCACATCACCCATGCACTGTCACACACACACACACACACACACACACACACTCTCACATAGGTATACACTGGTGCATGGGGGCGCGGACAGCTCAAAGGTGACACTGCAGCAGAAAGGCCTGCACCGCTCTTCACAGGAAGGGACCTCAGGAGCTGCCCAAGCAGAGGAGACCCTGGGGTGATGTGAGCTCTGGGTGCTGAGTGATCACGAGCTGGAGGCTGAGGCTGCTCAGTGGATGTGGGGCCTCTGTCTGGGGAGCAGTGGAAACAGGAAGGAGCAGCTCACATGTAGGGGACAGTGAGGACCGACCACAGGGGACATTGTGTTATCTGGGGTCCAAATTCCAACCTGGCTACAAGTAAACTGTCAAGGGTTACAAATTATTTATGCTGATAATAACAATGTCAGATTGATAAGATATATAGATAAATAGATGATAGATAAAAAAAGGAAAAAATAAAAGAACAGAAGAAGAGAGGAGAGGGGAGGGAAGGGGAGGAGAGAGGCCAAAGTCTTCTCCCTCCTGCTTCTTCAAATTCTTTACCCGGTGGGGACTGGGGAGGGGCCATCCTTCCAGAATGCTTTCAGAATTCTCTATGTACAAGCATCTTACCATTTCACTCACTAACATATTCTGGACCTGTTTATGGGGCAATAGTCTCAATTCTATTTCACTCTTTTAAGGCCTGACTTCGTATTAGGAAGAACATTATCATTTCTTCTGCCCATTTTGGATTCTTTTAAAAGACCAACCACTTGCAGGTGCAGAGTTGGCTCCTGCTGCCCTGAAAGGGGTCTGACTTCCCCTGGGAGGAGCCCTTGCCCCCAGTGCCCACTTCATGTCCCATGGATCTCTTGATCCCTGGCACCCTCTAGGACTCTCCAACTGGCCTTAGATTACATTGTTCCCACAGCAGTGAAGGAACTGGAGACCAGGCTCTCATGGCAGAGTCCTAGAGGATGAACTAGGAGGCTCTGAGCCTGGATCTGCCTGAGAGATATTAGGAGAGCAAGGTGTGGTTTAATGAAATAAAAGTTGGTTAATTGAGCTGAAAGAAGGACATGCACCCTCCACAGAGGCCCACTCTGAAGGTGACTTGGCAGATAGGAGACCCTCACCAAGATGACAGGACCACATGAGAGATGGAGCCATGGTGTTTGTGTCACCCCCAGTACACGGTCACCCTCTTCGAGGAGCACTTAAATTACACAGGGACATGCTGGCTCCACAGAATCCATGAAATTATAACACCCTGCCAGGTCCAGTGAAATTTTCCAGGGTTGCTAGGATTAGAATCCATCTCTTTCAATTAATACCTTTTGGGACACCCTTCACCCTTCACCCCTGCCTGCCCACAGTGACCACACACAAGGAGAGAGGGAGCCTCAGAGGAGGGAGATTCCCTGGGACTTTGAGGGTAGGACCAGGTTTCTCTGAAGCAGAAGAAAACTTTAAGTCAGGAGAATGGGTTTTACCCAGGGAAGAGGTCCCACCACTCTGCCCCATGTGCTCTTATGCACAGAAATGGGTGTGGCCTGGCCTTGCTCTGACCCCTAGAGGGCCCCAGCTCCAGACTGTGATCAGCCCTCTCGACCTCCCCCAGGGCCTGTATAAGTGATTAGATCACTTTCTATTTCAGAGCAGTTAGGGAGAACTGTTTCCTAGAACCTGGCTGGTCTACTCTCCCCCAGCCTACCTGATCAGCCCTGGCAGGCTGGTGTGAGGATTGGTGTGAACTTTTCTTTAAATGTTCAGTAGAATTCACCTAGAAAGCCATCTTGTCCTGGGCTTTTGTTTGTTGGGAGTTTTTTAAATTACTGATTCAACTTTATTACTGGTCTGTACATATTTTCTATTTCTTCTTGATTCAGTCATGGGAGATTGTACATTTCTAGAAATTTATCCATTACTACTAGGTGGTCTATTTTATTGCCATATAATTATTCTTAGTAAACTCTTATGATCCCTTGTATTTCTATTGTGTTGGTTTTAACCTTCTCTTTCTTTCTTAGTTTATTTAGTTAGGTCAATTTTGCTTATCTTTTCAGAGAACCAGCTCTTAGTTTCATTGATATTTTCCTGTTTTTGGTCTCTATTTCATTTATTTCTGCTCTGATATTTATAATTTCTTCCCTTCTACTACATTTAGATTTTGTTTATTCTTTTGCTAGTTCCTTCTAATCTGAATGACAATCTTGCCTGGTAGAGTATACTTGGTTGTAGGTTTTCTACTTTTCATCACTTTGCATATATGGTGCCACTTCCTTCTTACCTGCAAAGTTTCTGCTGAAAAGTCAGCTGTTGGTCTGATGAGAGTTTTCTAGTATGCAACTAGTTGCTTTTCTCTTGATGTTTTTAAAGATTCTCTTTATCTTTAATTTTTGCCATTTTAATTAGAATGTGTTTTGGTGTGGACCTCTTTGGGTTCACCCTGTTTTGGACTTTCTATTCTTCTTGGCCCGGATATCTGTTTCCTTTCCCAGGTTAAGGAAGTTTTCAGTTATTATGCCTTCAAGTAAGTCCTCTGTCCCTCCTAGAGGGATATTAGTAGGCTTGATATTATCCTAGAAGTCTCTTAAACTATCCTCATTTTTAAAAATTATCTTTTCTTTTTTCTGTTCAGCTTGAGAGATTTTTGGTACTTTGTCTTCCAGTTCACAGATCCATTCCTCTGTATCATCTAATCTACTGTTGATTACTTCTAGTGTATTTTTTATTATTATATTTTTTACCGTGTTCTCCAGATCTGTTTGGTTCTTCTTTATATTTTCTCTCTCACTGTTAATCTTCTGAATGTGTTCATCTGTTCTTCTACCAACTTCCTTGAGTAGCTTTATGATCATTACCTTGAACTCTTTACTCAGTAGCTTACCTGTCTTTACTTTGTTTAGTTCTTCTTCTGGGTTTTGTTTCATTGCTTCATTTAAAACATATTTCTCTGTTTCCGCATCTTGCCTACTTGCTGAATTTATTTCTATATATTAGAAATAAATTTATTTCTATATATTAGGTTGGTTAAATCTCGTGATCTTGGAGAAGTAGTCATATGTAGGAGACATGCTGTGGGACACAGGAGCACACACCCCTCTTGTAATCAGAGCTCCAGGGGCACCCACTCTGTGGGCTGTGTGGTCCCTTTTGTGATGGGGCTGACTATTGTGAGCATGTTGGTATATGGGGCTGGCCCCTGACCTGGTTAGCTGCCAGGTCCTCCCTTGTGAGGTTGCTGCTGGCCTACTGGTGTGCAGGTAAGCCCCTGGAGTAACACACTAGAGGGAAGACTCCAAAATAATACTTGCCAGCATCATGTCCTCATGGTACAATGTGCTCCCTAAGGTGGCTGCCACCAGCATCTATGTCCCCAGGGTGAGTCTCAGTTGTCTCTTGCCTCTCCAGGAGGCTCTCCAAGATCAGCAAGTGGACCTCATCCAGGTTCCTTTCAAATTGCTGCCTCTGCATTGGGACTCAGAACATGTAAGATTTTGCATGTGTCCTTTAAGAGTGGAATCTGATTCCTCCAACCCTCTGGCTCTCTTGTACGCAAAGCCCTGCTGGCTTTCAAAGCCAGACATTTTGGGGAATCTTCTTCCTGGTGTAGGAACCCTGGGCTGGGGAGCCTGATGTGGGGCTCAGACCCCTTGCTCCTTGGGGAGAACCTTGACCATTGAGTTATCCTCCTGTTTGTGGGTCACCTACCCAGGGAATTTTACCATGTCTCTGCCCCTCCTACTTACCTCATTATGGATCCTTCTTCATATTTTTGGTTGTGGAGAATCTTTTCTTGTAGTCTTCAGGTCATTCTCATAGATAGTTGCTCTGTAAATTGTTGTGATTTTGGTGTACTCATGTGAGGTGGTGAGCTCAGGGTCTTCCCACTCTGCCATCTTGGCCACCCCCGCACCCCAGCACAAGATTTTAAGTGTACTGGCAACACCAGAAGAGATACTGCAGGAAAATTAACTAGTAATTGCTGTATTCAAAATATGAATTCAAATATATGACTCTGGGCTGAAATAGCTCCCAAGGCAGGCCTGAAAGGAGGAGGAGAATGGGACTCAGAAAAGAGGGAGGGAGCCTCAGGAAACCCTGTGGTTTCAAGAGTCAGGAAATATATGACTGCGGCTGAAGGCAATTTCCCATGGAGATGGAGAGGGAGATGAGGTTGGAGAAAGCAGAAAACAATTCCCTTTTAAAATGCAGAGGGGAAAATACTTTGTCATCATTTGACTGGTCGTAAGAATGAGCTCAGCAATTTTGTACCAGATCATAAACCAATTGCCCCCTTTGCAAGATTAACTACTAGAAAGACCTACTGCCTTTCTCCTGTGATGGGATGATGATGCATATGACGGATTGCCTGGAAAATAAGACATAGTAATGAGGGTCAGACACTGTTATTAAATCCATGTGGGAAAAGAATCAGGAGGAGGGGAAACTACTGTTAATTACGGCGAGAAAGCAGATTACAAAGTGGCTAGAGGGTTTTTTTCACAGATGTTTGAATTTAATATATTTTGAGACTGTCAAAGAGGCACATTAGAATGATTAAATATATTCAGACTACTCTGGGAATTAACTACCTGCTCTTCTTTCACAGGGAGTAAATAAGATGGCCAGGTGATATTTTTAGTAATTGAAAAATGTTTCTTTGATTTAGATTTTATTTATTTTTCTTGGGAAAGATAGATATTCCACCTGTAGGAATTGGAAATGATCTTCTTTATAGACCTGAAGTGAGGCGTTTGTGTCTTAGAGCTAGGCTGTCTCTGCTCACATCCCAGTTCCTCGCTTCACTACGGTTTAATCTCTCTGTGCCTCAGTTTCTTCATTTGTAAAACAAGGATGACGGTAAGAGTGGTACCCACTTGGTGAGGCTACAAGAGGATTGACTGAGTCACTGTCTGTACAGCAGTCCGTCCACACCCTGTAATGTTAGCTGTGAATCGAACAGTCTGCTTTTTTACCAATTCCTCACTTTCCGCTCACTTTTATTGTAGCGAAGCAGTGTATTTCTTCTTTATTATACATATTCGTATGCCTCCAGTTGTAGGGTCTGCAGTCTTTCTTGGAGGAGGAGCTACTTTTCATTTCCAGCTGCCAGATAAGTGGCTGGAGATGATGGGGAAACTTCAGCCAAAACCCACAGGATGCACATGGATGTTGGAGGTGGGGGCATGGGATCACACACTCACCCCAGTACCCTCCACTCAGCACAGTCCCTAGAAACCTCTACTGAGTATTGGCTGTTGACAGGAACTGGTTAGAGCAAAAGCTATGAGGTATGGTTTCCAAATCCACTGGGTGAGACATTTTGACCAATTGTTAGTTTGAATTGTAAAAAGTGGCATTTATATAGGTCAGAAAGGATGAATGTTGACAATTCTGTATGATTCAACATAGTATTTCATGTTTACTACGTCTGTTGATTAATGGATATAAATAGTTATATCATTTACTACTTTCCAGCCAGAGCTACCAATGTCAGCAGGCTGCATTAATGAGCCCCTGAGGACAAAAAGATAATTCTGTTCTACATCCAACTTCAGGTCTTTGATTAAAGTACTTTCTGCAATTCATAGATTACATTTACTAGATCCCTCCATATGCTGGGCAAGAGACAATACTTAATAACAGGTATTCACAGTTTAAGATCACTTAAGGTTCATCACCATCACCACCATCATTAGTCATATGTAGAAACACTCAGCCTTACTGGATGGCTTACAGGAATATTCCTAAGCATTTTGGGGAGGTCATAAAAGGACTCCAGGTTGAGTATGAAGTGGAGGGATGGTCAACCTTATGTATAGGCTCACTTTGGAAGCATCTGGGCTATGATTTTGATGTGTAGGGTAGAAGAGGAAGAGCAAAAAGAAATATTCCCGTGACCCACATGTCTCTCTCTTTGTCTCTGGTCTTACTTTGGGAACAGGAATTTCTGGGTTAACCATAACTAGTATGATTGAGGAACTAGTATATTTTCTAGTCCAGTCTAAACTCCTCTTGTCCATGGGTACGGCTCTGGTGGCCCTCTCTGTTCATGCCACTCTTGCCTGAAGCTGTTCAGCATCTAATTGGTTGTGTCTTCCTTCATGGCTCTTATGAATAATTACAGAGAGTTTCAAACTTTGTATCTCCAAGGCCAAAAGCCTAATCTCTTCTTTGACGGTCATCTTCTACTGAGGGTTTTGCTTCATGTTATCCAAATGCTGGGTAGCAGATCCAGCTTTAGCAATATTATCAGTCAGGCTAGGCTAGGTTACTTTTCAATAACGGATAACTCCAAGATCTGAGACAGAAACTACAAAGGTTTATATCTTGTTCACACCACATACCCACTGCAGTTCAGCTGGGGCCTCTGTGCCTATTACTTTCACTGGGACATTCTGGCTGGGAAAGGCTCCAGCACTATGCTTCCACAATTGCTTAGGCAGAAGAAAGAAATGTGGTGAGTTATACACCAGTTCTTAAAGCTTCCATATGAAAGTGACACATGACTTTGTTGCAAATCACAAGACCACATGTAACTTCAAGAAGATGCAGAAAAGTGCAATCGATTATGCATGCAGAAATTAGACGGCTGAGATTATCTCCTGAAAAGCAATAATGACCACTGCTAATGGACAGTGGAATGCACGCAGGATGTCTGAGCTTTTACTCAGTACCCTAAGCATTCTGTCCTGCATCCTTGTTTGCTCAACTGGCTCCGCTTTTTTGGGTATTCTGTGATGAAGGGAGGAGTCATCTTTCACTTTCCTTTTTGAAATATGACTTTTGATTATATGAGTTATAATCAATTATATACCATAACTTTTCTTGTGCAAGTCCCTGAAACATCAATATACAATAGCAGTAATATTTGTTTATTGTATATTATTATTGTTCCAAAATAAACATAGTATACGATTTACTGATTCAACCATTTTAAAGTGTACAATTCATTGACACTAAGTACATTCACATTGTTTTGCAACCATCAGGACCACACACTTCCAGAATTCTTTTCATTTTCCCAAACTGAAACTCTGTACCCTTTAAACAATAATTCCGTATCCCCCTTCCCCCCAGCACCTGGCAACCACCATTCTACTTTCTGTCTCGATGAATTTAAGTATTCCAGGTATCTCATGTAGGTGGAGTCATACAATATTTATCCTTTTGTAACCAGCTTATTTCACTCAGCATAATGTTTTCAAGAATCATCCATGGTACAGCATGTGTCAAAATTTCATTTCTTTTAAGAATAAATAATATTCTGTTGTACTCATATTCCATTATACTCATATTCCGGACATACCACACTTTGTTTATCCATTCATCTGTCTTGGGTTTCTTGGGTTTCTTCCACCTTTTGTTTAGTATGAATAATGCTGCTGTGAACATTGGTATATACATATTATTGATTTCAATAATTCTGGGTGTATATCTAGAAGTGGGAATGCTGGATCATATGGTAATTCTATTTTTAACTTTATAAAGAAATGCAACAGCAATATTTAACTCAGTGTTTTAAAAGCTGTTTTCTGTGGAACTATGGCCCCATCAGTGACTCACAGTGCATTTTAGCCTTGTAAAGTACTGAGAAATTCTACAAGAAAGAAATCTTTTTCTCTTGGATTAATGCAGCATTTACCAAATTTATTAAACCATAGAATTCCTGCCCCATTTTTGATTGAGCTGTCTATTAAGACCTCATGGAATATGAGGTAATGTGGGAAATATTAGTTAACCATTCAACTCAGTATCATGTGGGCTATATGAGAAATGGCCAGATGATCGAAAGAAAAACCTAAAATGTGGAGAGTAAAGATGCCATAGGGTGGTCAGCTCATTGGCCAGCATTCTCATTGGCTAAAAATTGCTAAAAATATCCGATTCCACCAAAAGTGAAAAACACAGTTGAGTAAAAGAGATGAAAGCTGGCAGGAAGAGAGGAAGGAGTAGAGAGGGAGTTGGGGGGAGAGATTGCTCCTCTAGGGAAGATCTACGAGTACTGATGCTGTGAGGGCTACATTCACCTCCCTTGCTCATTCAATGTGCAATCTGAAAATGGATGTAATTTCTGTCCTTCCAGCTGAGGAAATGGAGGCTCAGACCACACAACTGTTAAGCAGAGGTGTTGGGATTGGAGTTGTTCTTTTGACTCCAAAGCAGAGAGAGAGAGAGCAGTGGCTTCCAGTGGATCCCTAGAGCACACAGAGTTAGCTGCAGAAGTGAGCTACACCTAGCTGCAGGAGCAACCTTGGTGTCTGGAGCGGAGTCGGTGTGCAAACAGGGAGCCCCTCAACCTCAGTGGACCATGATATGATCCATCTTAGGTGGAACCCTCAACATTTTTTTTATATTTTATATATATATATACATATATATATATATATATATAATCTTTATTGGAGTATAATTGCTTTACAATGGTGTGTTAGTTTCTGCTGTATAACAAAGTGAATCAGCTATACATATACATATATCTCCATATCTCCTCCCTCTGCGTCTCCCTCCCTCCCTCCCTATCCCACCCCACTAGGTGGTCGCAAAGCACGGAGCTAATCTCCCTGTGCTATGCAACTTCTTTCCACTAGCTAACAATTTTACATTTGCTAGTGTATATAAGTCCATGCCACTTTCTCACTTTGTCCCAGCTGGGTTATGGTATATATAGAAAAAAAATAGTATTTGTATGATCACCTGGGATGAATGGGATAATGATGCCAGAGGCTGGCCCCAGACCTGGGGGCTGCAGATGGCCCAGACCTCTGTCCAGCTTCTCCATGGGCTGAGGGGATGACTCTCCATGTGTCTGTACCCCAGGCTGCCCCCTGTTGGGAGCTCTGCCTTAAGTGTGTCTCTATTACAACATAGAGCATGGAGTTATAAGGAAAGCTGTGTGTGTTGGGGGTGGGGACAATGGGAACAACCAAAGGGAATAACCAAAATGCCAGCTATGTGGCAAAGCTGAGGATACTGTGCTTACTGTGCTCCTAAAAGGGGGTTTCAGGCTTTCATCAGTGGCCTAAGGAGAAGACTCTGGGACTGAGGCTTGGGGGAGCAAAGGGAGATTGGGTTCCCTTTAGTGTTGGGAGCAGTCTGCTCCCTGCAGCTGTGCCTCTGGAGTGGAAACTGAGAACTCCACACCCAAGAAGGGGCTTGATGGCAACAGGCGATGACCTTCCCGCGTTGGCTGAAAGAGCAGGTGGGAGTGTGTCCCGCCTTGGACACTCTTTCATCCAGTGGAGCAGATTCTTTTTTTAAAACTAAAATTGGAACACATTTTATCATAAAATATAACATCATTACTTTCTTAGAAGAATAATGCATTTTTATGGTATGAAACCTAAAATGTAACCTTAAAATAATGCAGGGAAAAAAGATTGGTGACTGTTTATAAGAAGCATGCTTTTAAGAATGACCTTTCTGAAAATTAAATCTTGTTCAGAAAGCTCTGCTTTCTTAGACATCACTGTGTGAGTATAGGTCAAATGATAATTTTCTTATTTTTTATAATAAAAATTGTTAAAATAGAAAGTTTTGTGTTTCCATAAGATTAGTTGTTTTAAATATAAGTAAAGTTTTAAAATATGAAATAATTTTAGATCTACAGAGAAATTGCAAAGACGGTGTCAAGAGTCCTCCTGAATACCTCTCACCAAGTTTCCCCTAATTAACATTATCCTGTCCTATTAACATTAACAATAACATTCTCATTTCATGTTACCATGGTACATTTGCAAACCTAAGACACCAACGTGGGTCCATTACTATTAACTAAACCAAACAGATTTTGTTTGAACATAGGTATACCTTTAGATAACTGCAGCACCTCCCTACACATCCATTTTCCAGAGGAGTTATTGAACTTAGGTTTTCTATCTCTCGTTCTTGAATTCAATATTTATATTTATAGTTACCGTTATTGTTATAGTTATATTTCCCTGACAAATCATCTGCCTCACATTTCTGGAACTCACTTTTACTGTGAAAGAATGCTTCCTATGATTACCAAGTATGGTCTTTTATATGCAGTAGTTTAAGCAGAATAACTGAGCTACAATCCAATAGGCATTCCTCATAATGATTATTGTCATCTTTAAAAAAAAATATTGTGATATAGTGGATGTACAATAGTATATAAGTTTTAGGTGTACCACACAGTGATTCACAATTTTTAAAGGTTATACTCCATTTATAGTTATTGTAAAATATTGGCTATATCCCCTGTGCTGTACAATATATCCTTGTAGCTTATTTATTTTATCGTCATCTTTATTGAGTAAATCCACATATTGAAGTTCCTAATGAAAGTGAGTTTTTAAACACATGAAAACTATTTTATCATTCCTCTTTTTAAATTCTATTATATTATCATAATAAGAAGAAAAGGAAGCTGTATCAGTCAGGTCCTAGAAGGGGACAGGTGACACGCCTGGATGGGGTAATTGAGGACACTTCAGTAAGATGTCTATTTACAAATCTGAGGGCAAGTCGAAGGATACCCTCAAGGACAGAGCAACACTCTGGAACAACAACAGTGGGAGCTATTGTGAACCCCCCGCCCCAGGCTTGAAGGTGCCAGAGAGGAGCAGTTGCAAGAAATGAAGGCAACATAAATGCAAACAGGAAGTCAGCAGAGAAGTCTGTATCCTGAAACAGACTTTAAAAACAATTTAACTACAACTGTTTGTGTCTTTCATTCTAGATGTTATTGTCCACATCAGCTGTGCAGAGTCAGACTTTCAGTTTTTTTTTTTAAAAAAAGGGAAAAATGAATAGCGTGTCTGGTTTAACTTTAGGGTCACAATTCCCCTGCCATTCCTGGTAAATGCTGGGCTTAATGGCAGCTGTGTCAGAGCTTTGCTAGTTTTCTAGAATCAGGGTGGTCAGCATCTTTGCTGCAGAATGAGCTGTGCCAGCTTTGCTGTGTTAGCTACATCGTGAAGGGACACTGCTACCTTGGGCATCCTTTGCTCTGGATGCTGGCTTTGTGTTTGTCTGGGTTTGTCCCTTCTCTGTGTTCATGAGGTTAGCAGTTGTTTCCTGCCTAAGGGCCCTGTAAGCACGGGCACATCATTTTCTATCTGTTTCTCCATGTTTGGGTTGAAAGAATTCCTAGTTACATTCCTTATCAGAATGTATTCATATGTCAGTTTAACCTCATTAAGTCCATGATGAATTTTAAGATTTCTTTTTTGATCTCCAGCATGTGGACATGGATTTTTAAGTTATCATTCCAACCAGGAAGAACATACCCCAGTGTATGCCCAGACTACTGACAGGCTAGAAAGAAGAATGAGTTCTTTCTCCCTTTATTTATTCACACACTCGTGTTTTGACAAACACATTTTGGACCCAATAGTTGATAGCTGGCTGAAACTCTACTTTGATTGTCATAATAAAAAACTAATTTGGAGAATATATTTATTTTAGGATTTCATTAATAAGTTATGAGTTTGTGATGAAAACAAAATAATTTGAAATTTTTCAGAAGGTTAAAAACAAGACATTACTAGGCTTGTTGATTAGAGAAATAGGAAAATATGTGTCATATTCAAAATAAATTAGGAAAGGTTGTTTTTATGTTAAATGACTGATGGATGTTTCCATGGGGAAATTTTCTCTCCATGAGCTACAGTGCTTGCCTTCAATACTGACACCAAATGCTCTGGGCATTGAAATCAATGACATTCAAAGTATCATTACTGGTAACAATAATAAACACAAGTAACAATGAGTAAGTACTAACATTGTACCAGGCTTTGTGCTAAGCATTGTACAGGATGATCTCAGTTAATACCCACAGGAGATAGGTCTTATGATGAATCTGTTATTACCTAAACGAACAGGCAAAGAACTGAAATATACCCAAGATCACAACGGGTTGGAGCCAAAATTTGGACCCAGTTTTTCTGATTCCATTGCCCAGGGTCTTAACTATAGGAGTCTGTAGTCTCCCTGTGATTCAAATTCATGCAGGATTGGAGGTAGGGACATCTATGAGAATCTTTACCGGTTCGAAAGATGATCAGAACTTAGTGAAATGAAATGTAACATGGTTAACTTCTTAATGAAGCTGCACTCATGTCCTAAAACTCCCTGTGCAAATACAGAAAGGGGAGATGGTGTTTAGTATCCACAGCCACATAAAAACCCAGAGGTTCTAATTACTAGAGTTTTTGAAGTGAGTCTACTGTGTTGATTTGGCTATAAATGCAAGATAGCATATGGGAAAGTGTTTATTAAACCACAATTCACTCCACAATGTCTCATGTACATACAAGTTTTGTTGTAGATATTAATTCTGCTCTAAAAGCTGGAGGCAGCACATGAGAAAGTGTTTGTAAATCACAAATCTCTACACAATATCGTATTTGTACATATCTGTTCCAGTGATAGATCTTGATTCTTAAACGGAGGAGGAATTTGGAGCAATTCTCCCTGTTCTTGGCTGGAACCCCACCCTTTGTCTGGAGCATGGCTCTCATAGCTGGAGCCATACTTTACTCAGGAACATATTAGAGGAGGGTCTTCAAGTTAGTGAGGAAGCTAAACCCAGGTCATGTGATGAAGAAGAAAGAGCTTGCTGGGAGTTGATATCTGGGGAGAGGAGACAGGCCTCTTGAACAGGTCAGAAATGGCTTGAGAAAGCAAGGAAAGGAGACTACTGGCCTAGGCTTTTACTGTGGGGACCTGGATTGCAGGGTTTGAGGGAGTGCCCGAACTTTGTTACCAGCTTGTCCAGGTGTGGACCACCTGCAGAAGAAGGGGGGTGAGGCTTGAGGGTGGTCAGCTTTCAGTCATCAAACATGGAGTCAGACTCCTTATCACACACAGGCCTACACCAGCGAAAGCCAGCCTGAATGGGTCCATGGGTTTCCCCCACACAGACACACTTTCCCTCTTGATCCTGAGTGGCAGCCAATCCCAACATGGCCACACTTCCTTGGAATCCTCTGTCAGCAGTCAGCCAGCCAGTCTCTAGGACTTCAGAAGTCTCAGGAGGGATCAGACATGTGTCTGTCTCCCCAGCTGCACCCCAGGTACAGGGGTTCATGGCACACTTTTCTCCCGACCCCTCTGGCCTCCCTCACTAGCTTCTAGGTGAGGGGCCGACACTCCCACCTCTCATCACTGGAGTGAAACTCACAGTGTAGCTCATTCCTAAGAAATTCTTATCAAAACCCTTCCTGTCTCCTCTCCACCTCCCAGTCTTTTACATTTGTAGTGTTGAGAGGTTCATGAGTGTTGGATCTGCTTGTGCTTCGGAGGCTAAACCCAATGAGATTTATGTCCGGCCTTTCAGTTGGGAACCGCCATCTATTGTACCTTGGGACTACATTTAAGCATACTGCTACATCTGTTTGTTTGTTTGTTTATTACTTATTCATGACACATCCTCCAATTACTTTCTCAGAGGGATTTGAGATGACTGAGGATATAAATTCATGTTCAGTCAGCCAGTTTCAAATACAGTCAGAGACTTATTTCTTCAGTCTTCATTCCCTGAGAAGCATTGCATCCCCATGGGAAATGGCTCTGATGTTCCTCATGGTATCTCAGAGACACCAATAAAGGTGCTCAAGAGTGGGGAAAATATGTCTATAGGAAATATAGTTCTTAAAGCATTATTTGAGATCAATGAGTTGTAACTAGGTATATTCCGGAATCATCACTGGAGTTTAACATCCACACACCGGGATCCACCCCCTGGCATTCTATTTTAGGGTATTTCTAGTATATCTAGACATTTGCACTGAAAAATAAAAGATGTGCAGGTGTTTCTGATGCATACCCTGGTTAATATCCTCCTTCTTCAAATCATATCTCATCTAATTAATCTCATCTGCAGGACTAAACTTCCTTATATTTTTTATCTTGTTTTAAAATCTAGAATTTCACAAATAAAATGGAACATTCCTTGCTGTGTCTTGCACATAGTGGGATGTGTTTATTCATTCATCCAATATTTATAGTGTTACCTGCTGGGTCCCAGGTCCTGGGCTATTAGGACATCAGAGAGACCCAGGCTTTGAATGAAGTCAGAGTCATTGTCAGGAAGGGGCACCAGCTGACAGTGAGGCCTTGCTCCAGGGTAGGCTCCCTGGGGAGATCAATGATTTGTAATTCATCTCTGGAGTTAATTTACCCTCCAGGATGAAGTACTCCACACAAAAGGCTGACATGGAAAAGACCCTACAAGTATGCACCCCACTGTAGAGTGGTGAATGGCTTATTTGATTTTTAAAAGAATTTTATTTTTATTAAGACTTAACTTCCTGACTCAAATCTTCCTACCTAACGCAATCAATGTGTGAGTAGAATTTCTGTCAACTGCATTATTTATGAATGTATGAGAAGAGTTTACCACTTAATGTAGTCCTTTGGGTAAACTATAATTTTTTAGTAAAGAATCACTCAGCAAAAAAAATAAAAATAAAAAAGAGTTTACCGAAATCTAGATGGAGGCAAGTTGGAGACTGAAGAGGAGTTTGGAACCTTCCAGAATCATCCAAGTCTCAGGCATCAAGGCTCCATTCTAAGATGGGGAATGTGGGAAGGGAAACCAGAGTATGGATTCAAAATACATTGTAGAGGGAGATTACTTGTGATGTTTCCCATTATCCAGGTTTTCTCAGCTTTCTTCCATTTGTTGTCAATCAATTTGTTTTGTGTTTACATATGTCAAAATAAATCAACTCACTTTTTTTAAAACAGTGAGAAACATAGAAATATATATTAATATAGCAAAACAGGCCATATAGACAGAGCCTCCAATGGACTGTGCTCTTTGTCCCAGTGAAAGGTTTTCTGAAGATGGTATACAAGCTGGGGACTCACAGGATGGTTAGGACTACACTAAGGAATTATAAGCAGGTGGATGGCACACGTTGCGTACTTCTGTCCTTATTTGCCAATTCTAATGAAAAATGTCCTCCCCCCAGCTACATTTTCCCCATCTTTCACTGGACTGATTTTACCTTCATTCTCAACACTCTCATTTGTCTTGTCTTGCAAGCTTAATTAAGGTTTAAGGTGGGCAGTGAACTCTTTTTAATAAAGTGTCACAGTTGGAAGCTGGCCTCTTAGGAAGTGCAAAACTGGGAGGCATCTTGTCTGACTCTTTGGACTTGCTGAAGTGATTCAAGGACCAATTTAGACTTTGTTGAAATTATAGTAACATTTTAGAAAATGACACACATAAATGCAAATGATGCACGCAAATGCAAGCATTAGGATGCAGGAGCCCTTGACCATCTGTGTTCACCAAATGAAGTGTACATTTCTGTGAATATAATGGATGCATTAAGGATTGGGAATGCTGGTAACTCTGTGTTGGATTAAAGTCTAGAAATTTCTGATTATTTTTGAATACAGTGACTTAGAACACAGAAGTTTCTTTTTTCCCTTTGTCATTTTTATTACACTAGATATTGTGTAGTAAAGTTTCCACTGCAGAAAAATTAGAAAATGTTTTTAAAAATTACCCCAATACCACCAGTCACTGAGAACCATGATGAATAATTTGGTTTATATGGCTATATAATTAGTTAAGAGGGTATCATATTATGTACTACTTTTATTTGTTTAATTCACTAATAAAAACCTCATAGAGCAGTCCTTTTAAAATAAACAGTAATTCCAGATTTATTAATTGAGCATCTACTATGTACCAGGCATATGCAATAGGAAAAAATGGGGGAACAAAACTCCTCTCACAGAACTTATAGTTCAGTGGAAGAGACAGTCCTTCATGAAGGATCATGGCAGATATTGTTTCAAACTGTGAAAACTGTGTGAAAGAGGCACACAGTGTGTGATGAGAGGATAAAATGGGAGGTGGGGCTGGTATAATGAGGAAGGTCAAGGAGGTTCCCTGTGAGGAAGGGAGCTTTGAGCTGATATCTTAGGAATAATTGGGAGATAGCTAGGGGAGAGCTTGTCAGTCAAGACAGTGAAAATTGGTGCTGTTTCAAACTTATCTCACTACAACCTTAATAATGTAAGCTCAGCCCCTTTCTCTCTCTCCTAGCCCCTTCACCCCTTTCCTCTTTTCTTGGATAAGTAGTCTTGAGACCCATGAGTCCAGATCTGTGTCATCTTTAATTTGCTGGCCTGACTCTTGCTTCACATGTCCTTGCATCCCTGTCCTATTATGCATCCTTCTCTTTCCAGCACAGGTTGCTCCAATGCTAGGTCTTTTCTCAATAGGGGCTCCTGTGTTAGGAGAGAAATTTCCTATCTTCATCACCAGTTGCAGGAGGCCAAGGTAAGCTTGTTCAATAACATGTGTGGTGTGATTGTGAGGCTCTCTTGATTGCAAGTGAGAAGAAGTTTCTTCCAACAGAGCCAGAGTCAGATTTGCCCAGCAGTTAGGGGCTGATGCTGCCATTATGAACACAACTGAAGGAAGTGAGTGGTAAGATTTCCTAGGCCCTCTGGTGTGCATCATACTTGTTTGGGAAGACCTGGCTTGTCCTCTTACTAGATCTGTACTCAGGCAGGTTGCTGACCTGAGTTTTCTCATAGATAGTGTAGGGATGATGACCTGCTGTGGACTTCTGTCGTTTTGTCTGCTCAACACCTCTTTCCTTGGGGAATGGTCCTTCACCCTCTGGTGCTGGAGAAGCTTGCAATCACAAGACACACCTTTCTGGCCACAGGGGTGTTTATGGAACTCAGGCTTTGGCCAATGGCAGTGACCCATGCTCTTGGCCACAGTGATCAGCCCCCGAATGGAAATGTGACTCAAGTGAGGTCAATCAGAGTCCTTCTTGGGGGTCTTATTTATAGTGAGAGAGACAAACCCAGTCTTTCTCTTTGTACTAAAAACTAAAGGGAGGGTTTCCCTGGTGGTGCAGTGATTGAGAGTCTGCCTGCTGATGCAGGGGACATGGGTTTGTGCCCCGGTCCGGGAAGATCCCACATGCCGTGGAGCAGCTGGGCCTGTGAGCCATGGCCACTGAGCCTGCGCGTCCAGAGCCTGTGCTCCGCAACGGGAGAGGCCACAACAGTGAGGGGCCCGCGTACTGAAAAAAAAAAAAAAAACACTAAAGGGAGATGCGGGCAGCCATGTTTCCTATCACACAGGGGAAATCCTGTATGAAGCAGGAAAGAATAAACCAAAAAGAGCTGAGCGTAAGTGGGAGGGGGAGAGAGAGAGTGAAAGCAAGAGGCAGAGAGGAGGTGGGGGTGTCCCAGGCTCATGGCCCTGCAGGAGACCCTTGTCATCTCCAAGCCCACCTTCATCTCTAGACTTTCTTGTTATGTGTTTCTTTAAAATTCCTTTTTTTGTTGGTGTTAGTTTTGGTTGGGTTTCCATCACTGGAAACTAAAGCTAAAAAAAGGTCCTGGCCAAAAAAAATATCTACTTTATAGAGTTGTGAGAACTAAATTAAAATCTGTATTTTGTTAAGTACATAATCAGCACAGTATCTGGAGAATGGCAAGTACTTAATACCTTATGGTTAATGCTGTTGGTAGAACTTGTCTATGTCTTAGAATCTGGCTAGTAAAGTGTGGTCCGTGTGATCCAGCAGCATTGGCATCATCCAGGAGCCTGTTAGAATTGTCAAATCTTGGTTCCCATCTATAATCTGCTCAGCAAGAACATAGCATTTTGCAAAGTCCATGCATGAGTTGTATGCAAAATAAACTGTGAAAAGCACCAGCCTGGTGTGGTGATGAGTTTTTAGTTACAGCATCAAAGGCACAATCCATGAAATAAATAATTGATAAGCTGGATTTCATTAAAGTAAAAAACTTCTGCTCTGCAAAAGACAGTGTCAAGAGAACGAGAAGAGAAGCCAGAGGTTGGGATAAAATATTTACAGAAGACATATCTGATAAAGGACTGTTATCTAATATATAACAAGAACTCTTAAAACTCAACAAAAAGAAAATAAACAACTCAATTAAAAAATGGGCCAATGACCTCATCACCAAAGATTATACAGAAATGGCAAATAAGCAAATGCAAAGAGGCTCCACATCATACGTCATGAGGGGAATTCAAATCAATGCAACAGAATGCCATTATACACCTATTAGAATGGCCAAAATCCAGAATACTGACACCAAATTTGGGCTAGCATGTGGAGCAACGGAAACTCATTCATTGCTGGTGAGAATACGAAATGGTACAGCCACTTTTGAAGACAGTTTGGTTGTTTCTGACAAAACTAAACATACTCTTACCACTCAATCTAGCAATCACATTCTTTGGTATTTACCCAAAGGAGTTGAAAATCTATGTCCACACAAAACCTGAATGGGGTGTTTATAGCAGTTTTATTCATAGTTACCAAAACTTGGGAGCAATCAAGATGTTTTTCAGCAGGTGAATGGATTAGTAAACTGTGGTATATCCAGACAATGGAATGTTATTCAGCACTAAAAAGAAATGATTTATCAAACCATGAAAAGACATGGAGGAATCTTGAATGCATATTACTAACTGAAATAAGCCAATCTAAAGGGTTATATACTGTATAACTTCAACTATATGACATTCTGGAAAAGGCATATCTATGGAGATGGTAAAAAAAAAAAAAATCAATGGTTGCAAGGATTGAAAAAGTGGGGAGGGATGAATAGGAGGAGACCCAAAGATTTTTAGGGCAGTGAAACTATTATATATGACACTATAATGATGGATACATGTCATTATACATTTTATCAAAACCCATAGAATATAAGCTATGGACTTTGGGTGATTATGATGTGTCAACGCAGTCTCATCAATTGTAACAAAGGGACAACTGTGGTGGGAGATGTTGATGATGAGGGAGTCTATGCATGTAAAAGGGCAGGAGGTATATGGGAAATCTCAGTCCCTAGCTCTCAGTTTTGCTGTGAGAACTGAATTGCTGAAACTACTCTAAAACAATAATGCCTTGGGGGGAAATCGGGAAGATGGCGGAAGAGTAAGACGCGGAGATCACCTTCCTCCCCACAGATACACCAGAAATACATCTACACGTGGAACAACTCCTACGGAACATGTACTGAATGCTGGCAGAAGACCTCAGACCTCCCAAAAGGAAAGAAACTCCCCACGTACCTGGGTAGGGCAAAAGAAAAAAGAATAAACAGAGACAAAAGGATAGGGATGGGACCTGCACTAGTGGGAGGGAGCTGTGAAGGAGGAAAGGTTTCCACACACTAGGAAGCCCCTTCGTGGGTGGAGACTGTGGGTGGTGGAGGGGGGAAGCTTCGGAGCCGCGGAAGAGAGCGCAGCAACAGGGTTGCGGAGGGCAAAGCGGGGAGATTCCCATACAGAGGATCGGTGCCGACTGGCACTCACCAGCCCGAGAGGCTTGTCTGCTCACCCGCCGGGGTGGGCAGGGTTGGGAGTTGAGGCTCGGGCTTCGGTCGGGGGGCAGGGAGAAGACGGGTTGGTGGCGAGAACACAGCCACAGGGGGTTAGTGCACCACGGCTAGCCGGGAGGGAGTCAGGGGGAAAAGTCTGGACCTGCCAAAGAGGCAAGAGACTTTTTCTTTTCTTTGTTTCCTGGTACTCGAGGAGAGGGGATTAAGAGCGCTGCTTAAAGGAGATCCAGAGACGGGCTGAGCCGCAGCTAACAGCACGGACCCCAGAGACGGGCATGAGACGCCAAGGCTGCTGCCACCACCAAGAAGCCTGTGTGCGAGCACAGGTCACTCTCCACATCCCTCTTCCGCGGAGTCTGTGCAGCCTGCCACTGGCAAGGTCCCGTGATCCAAGGACAACTTCCCTGGGAGAACGCACGGCACGCCTCAGGCTGGTGCAACGTCACGCCGGCCTCTGCCGCCACAGGCTCGCCCCGCATCCGTGCCCCTCCCTCCCCCACGGCCTGAGTGAGCCAGAGTCCCCGAATCAGCGAATCCTTTAACCCCGTCCAGTCTGAGCGAAGAACAGATGCCCTCCGGTGACCTACACGCAGAGACGGGGCCAAATCCAAAGCTGAGCCCCTGGGAGCTGTGAGAACAAAGAAGAGAAAAGGAAATCTCTCCCAGCAGCCTCAGAAGCAGCGGATTAAATCTCCACAATCAACTTGATGTGCCTGCATCTGTGGAATACATGAATAGACAACGAATCAGCCCAAATTGAGGAAGTGGACTTTGAGAGCAAGATTTATGATTTTTTCCTCTTTTCCTCTTTTTGTGAGTATGTACGTGTATGCTTCTGTGTGAGATTTTCTCTGTATAGCTTCGCTTTCACCATTTGTCCTAGGGTTCTATCTGGCCGTTTTTTTTTTTTTTTTTTCTTTAAAAGTTTTTTTTTCTTAATAATTATTTTAATAACTTTATTTTATTTTATCATACTTTATTTTATCCTCTTTCCTCTTTCTTTTTTCTTTTCTTTCTTCCTTCCTTCTTTCTTTCTTTCTTTCTTTCTTTCTTTCTACTTTTTCTCCCTTTTATTTTGAGCCGTGTGGATGAAAGCTCTTGGTGCTGCAGCCAGGAGTCAGTGCTGTGCCTCTGAGGTGGGAGAGCCAACTTCAGGACACTGGTCCACAAGAGACCTCCCAGCTCCACATAATATAAAATTGTGAAAATGTCCCAGAGATCTCTATCTCAACACCAGCACCCAGCTTCACTCAACGATGAGCAAGCTACAGTGCTGGACACCCTATGCCAAACAACTAGCAAGACAGGAACACAACCCCACATATTAGCAGAGAGGCTGCCTAAAATCATAATAAGGCCACAGCTACCCCAAAATACACCACCAGACGTGGACCTGCCCATCAGAAAGACAAGATCCAGGCTCATCTACCAGAACACAGGCACTAGTCCCCTCCACCAGGAAGCCTACACAACCCACTGAACTAACCTTAGCCACTAGGGACAGACACCAAAAACAATGGGAACTACGAACCTGCAGCCTGCCACAAGGAGACCCCAAACACAGTAAGATAAGCGAAATGAGAAGACAGAAAAAACAGCAGATGAAGGAGCAAGATAAAAACCCACCAGACCTACCAAATGAAGAGGAAATAGGCAGTCTACCTGAAAAAGAATTCAGAATAATGATAGTAAAGATGATTCAAAATCTTGGAAATAGAATAGAGAAAATGCAAGAAACATTTAACAAGGACCTAAAAGAACTAAAGATGAAGCAAGCAATGATGAACAACACAGTAAGTGAAATTAAAAATACTCTAGATGGTATCAATAGCAGAATAACTGAGGCAGAAGAACGGATAAGTGACCTAGAAGATAAAATAGTGGAAATAACTACTGCAGAGCAGAATAAAGAAAAAAGAATGAAAGTAATGGAGGACAGTTTCAGAAGCCTCTAGGACAACATTAAATGCACCAACATTCGAATTATAGGGGTCCCAGAAGAAGAAGAGAAAAAGAAAGGGACTGAGAAAATATTTGAAGAGTTTAGAGTTGAAAACTTCCCTAATATGGGAAAGGAAATAGTTAATCAAGTCCAAGAAGCACAGAGAGTCCCATACAGGATAAATCTAAGGAGAAACATGACAAGACACATATTAATCAAGGTGTCAAAAATTAAATACAAAGAAAACATATTAAAAGCAGCAAGGGAAAAACAACAAATAACACACAAGGGAATCCCCATAAGGTTAACAGCTGATCTTTCAGCAGAATCTCTGCAAGCCAGAAGGGACTGGCAGGACATATTTAAAGTGATGAAGGAGAAAAAACTACGTCCAAGATTACTCTACCCAGCAAGGATCTCATTCAGATTTGATGGAGAAATTAAAACCTTTACAGACAAGCAAAAGCTGAGAGAGTTTAGCACCACCAAACCAGCTTTACAACAAATGCTAAAGGACCTTCTCTAGTCAGGGAACACAAGAGAAGGAAAAGACCTACAATAACAAATGCAAAACAATTAAAAACATGGGAATAGGAACATACATATTGATAATTACCTTAAATGAAAATGGATTAAATGCTCCCACCAAAATACACAAACTGGCTGAATGGATACAAAAACAAGACCCATATATATGCTGTCTACAAGAGACCCACTTCAGACCAGAGATACATACAGACTGAAAGTGAGGGGATGGAAAAAGATATTCCATACAAATGGAAACCAAAAGAAAGCTGGAGTAGCAATTCTGATATCAGACAAAATAGACTTTAAAATAAAGACTGTTAGAAGAGACAAAGAAGGACACTACATAATGATCAAGGGATCAATCCAAGAAGAAAATATAACAACTGTAAATATTATGCACCCAACATAGGAGCACTTCAATACATAGGGCAAATACTAACAGCCATAAAAGGGGAAATCAACAGTAACACATTCATAGTAGGGGACTTTAACACCCCACTTTCACCAATGGACAGATCATCCAAAATGAAAATAAATAAGGAAACACAAGCTTTAAATGATACATTAAACAAGATGGACTTAATTGATATTTATAGGACATTCCAACCAAAAACAACAGAATACACATTTTTCTCAAGTGCATGGACATTCTCCAGGATAGATCATATCTTGGCTCACAAATCAAGCCTTGGTAAATTTAAGAAAGTTGAAATTGTATCAAGTATCTTTTCCAACTACAACACTATGAGACTAGATACCAATTACAAGAAAAGATCTGTAAAAAATACAAACACATGGAGATTAAACAATACACTACTTAATAACAAAGTGATCACTGAAGAAATCAAAGGGGAAATCAAAAAATACCTAGAAACAAATGACAATGGAAACACGACAACCCAAAACCTATGGGATGCAGCAAAAGCAGTTCTAAGAGGTAAGTTTATAGCAATACAATCCTACCTTAAGAAACAGAAAACAGGGCTTCCCTGGTGGTGCAGTGGTTGAGAGTCCACCTGCGGATGCAGGAGACACGGGTTCATGCCCTGGTCTGGGAAAATCCCACCTGCCGTGGAGCGGCTGGGCCCGTGAGCCATGGCTGCTGAGCCTGTGTGTCCTGAGCCTTTGCTCCACAATGGGAGAGGCCACAACAGTGAGAGACCCAGGTACTGCAAAAAAAAAAAGGAAACAGGAAACATCTCGTATAAACAACCTAACCTTGCACCTAAAGCAATTAGAGAAAGAAGAACAAAAAACCCCCAAAGTTAGCAGAAGGAAAGAAATCATAAAGATCAGGTCAGAAATAAATGAAAAAGAAATGAAGGAAATGATAGCAAAGATCAATAAAACTAAAAGCTGGTTCTTTGAGAAGATAAAAAAATTGATAAACCATTAGCTAGACTCATGAAGAAAAAAAGGAAGAAGACTCAAATCAATAGAATTAGAAATGAAAAAGGAGAAGTAACAACTGACACTGCAGAAATACAAAAGATCATGAGAGATTACTACAAGGAACTCTATGCCAATAAAATGGACAACCTGGTAGAAATGGACAAATTCTTAGAAACGCACAACCTGTCAAGACTGAATCAGGAAGAAATAGAAAATATCAACAGACCAATTACAAACACTGAAATTTAAACTGTGATTAAAAATCTTCCAACAAACAAAAGCCCAGAATCAGATGGCTTCACAGGTGAATTCTATCAAACATTTAGAGAAGAGCTAACACCTATCCTTCTCAAGCTCTTCCAAAATATAGCAGAGGGAGGAACACTCCCAAACTCATTCTACGAGTCCACCATCACCCTGATACCAAAACCGGACATGGATGTCACAAAGAAAGAAAACTACAGGCCAATATCACTGATGAACATAGATGCAAAAATCCTCAACAGAATACTAGCAAACAGAATCCAACAGCACATTAAGAGGATCATACACCATAACCAGGTGGGGTTTATTCCAGGAATGCAAGGATTCTTCAATATATGCAAATCAATCAACGTGATACACCATATTAACAAATTGAAGGAGAAAAACCATATGATCATCTCAATAGATGCAGAGAAAGCTTTTGACAAAATTCAACACCCATTTATGATAAAAACCCTGCAGAAAGTAGGCATAGAAGGAACTTTCCTCAACATAATAAGGGCCATATATGACAAACCCACAGCCAACATTGTCCTCAATGGTGAAAAACTGAAAGCATTTCCACTAAGATCAGGAACAAGGCAAGGTTGCCCACTCTCACCACTCTTATTCAACATAGTTTTGGAAGTTTTAGCCACAGCACTCAGAGAAGAAAAGGAATCCAAATCAGAAAAGAAGAAGTAAAGCTCTCACTGTTTGCAGATGACATGATACTATACATAGAGGATCCTAAAGATGCTACCAGAAAACTTCTAGAGCTAATCAATGAATTTGGTAAAGTAGAAGGATACAAAATTAATGCACAGAAATCTCTGGCATTCCTATACACTAATGATGAAAAATGTGAAAGTGAAATCAAGAAAACACTCCCATTTACCATTGCAACAAAAATAATACAATATCTCGGAATAAACCTACCTAAGGAGGCAAAGGACCTGTATGCAAAAAATTATAAGACACTGATGAAAGAAATTAAAGATGATACAAATAGATGGAGAGATATACCATGTTCTTGGATTGGAAGAATCAATATTGTGAAAATGACTCTACTACACAAAGCAATCTACAGATTCAATGCAATCCCTATCAAAATACTACTGGCATTTTTCGCAGAACTAGAACAAATAATTTAAAAAATTGTATGGAAACACAAAAGACCCCGAATAGCCAAAGCAATCTTGAGAATGAAAAACGGAGCTGGAGGAATTAGGCTCCCTGACTTCAGACCATACTACAAAACTACAGTAATCAAGGCAGTGTGGTACTGGCACAAAAACAGAAAGATAGATCAATGGAACAGGATAGAAAGCCCAGAGATAAACCCACACACGTATGGTCACCTTATCTTTGATAAAGGAGGCAGGAATGTACAGTGGAGAAAGGACAGCCTCTTCAATAAGTGGTGCTGGGAGAACTGGACAGGTACATGTAAAAGTATGAGATTAGACCACTCCCTAACACCATACACAAAAACAAGCTCAAAATGGATTAAAGACCTAAATGTAAGGCCAGAAACTATCAAACTCTTAGAGGAAAGCATAGGCAGAACACTCTATGACATAAATCACAGCAAGATCCTTTTTGACCCACCTCCTAGAGAAATGGAAATAAAAAAAAAAAAATGGGACCTAATGAAACTTCAAAGCTTTTGCACAGCAAAGGAAACCATAAAGAAGACCAAAAGACAACCCTCAGAATGGGAGAAAATATTTGCAAATGAAGCAACTGACAAAGGATTAATCTCCAAAATTTACAAGCAGCTCATGCAGCTCAATGACAAAAAAACAAACAACTCAATCCAAAAATGGGCAGAAGACCTAAATAGATATTTCTCCAAAGAATATATACAGACTTCCAACAAACACATGAAAGCACGCTCAACATCATTAATCATTAGAGAAATGCCAATCAAAACTGCAATGAGATATCTCTCACCCGTCAGAATGGCCATCGTCAAAAAATCTAGAAACAATAAACGCTGGAGAGCGTGTGGAGAAAAGGGAACACTCTTGCACTGCTGGTGGGAATGTGAATTGGTACAGCCACTATGGAGAACAATATGGAGGTTCCTTAAAAAACTACAAATAAAACTACCATATGACACAGCAATCCCACTACTGGGCATATACCCTGAGAAAACCATAATTCAAAAAGAGTCATTTACCAAAATGTTCATTGCAGCTCTGTTTACAATAGCCAGGACATGGAAACAACCTAAGTGTCCATCATCAGATGAATGGATAAAGAAGATGTGGCACATATATACAATGGAATATTACTCAGCCATAAAAAGAAACGAAATTGAGTTATTTGTAATGAGGTGGATGGACCTAGAGTCTGTCATACAGAGTGAAGTAAATTAGAAAGAGAAAGACAAATACCGTATGCTAACACATATATATGGAATTTAAGAAAAAAAATGTCATGAAGAACCTAGAGGTAAGACAGGAATAAAGAAACAGACCTACTAGAGAATGGACTTGAGGATATGGGGAGGGGGAAGGGTAAGCTGTGACAAAGCGAGAGAGTGGCATGGACATATATACACTATCAAACGTAAAATAGATAGCTAGTGGGAAGCAACTGCATAGCATAGGGAGATCAGCTTGGTGCTTTGTGACCACCTAGATAGGTGGGATAGGAATTGTGAGAGGGAGGGAAACTCACAAGGGAAGAGATATGGGAACATATGTATATGTATAACTGATTCGCTTTGTTATAAAGCAGAAACTAGCGCACCATTGTAAAGCAATTATACTCCAATAAAGATGTAAAATAATAATTATAATGTCTTAAAAATAAACGAACAAAGAAACAAACAAACAAAAACACTGGCCTGGTCACACCAGAAGCACAGGCAACAAAAGTAAAACTAGACAACTTAGACCACAGCAAAATTAAAAAACTTCAGTGCATCAAAAACATATGAACAGAGTGAAAGGGCAACCTACAGAGTGGGAGAAAATACATATAAATCATATATCTGATAAGATGTTAATAGGCCAAATATTTAAAGAACTCCTAAAACTCAACAACAACAACAACAACAACAAAATCCTCCAAATAATCCAATTAAAAAATGAGCAAAGACTTGGATAGACATTTCGCCAAAGATGATATACAAACGGCCAATAACCACATGAAAAGATGCTTAACATCGCTGATCATGAGGGAGATGCAAATCAAAAGCACAATGAGATATCACCTCACACCCATAAGGATAGCTACTATCAAAAACCCCCAAATGTTTGATGATAAATGTTGGCGATGATGTGGAGAAATTTGGGTCCTTGTGCATTGCTAGTGGAAATGTAAAATGGTGCAGCCTCTGTGGAAAACAGTCTGGCAGTTTCTCAAAAAATTAAACCTGGAATTACCATATGATCCAGTAATTACACTTTCAAATATTTAGTAAAACAAATTGAAAGCAGGCACTCAAACACATACATGTACACCCATGTTCACAGCAGCACCATTCATAATAGCCAAGATATGGGAGCATCTCAAGTGTTCATCGATGGATGAATGGATAAAATACAGACAGTGGAACATTATTCAGCCTAAAAAGAAAGGGAATTCTGACACATGCTATGACATGGATGAATCTGAGGACATTATGCTAAGTGAAATAAGCTAGTCACTAAAAGACAAATATATGATTCTACCTAGATAAGGTATCTAGAATAGTCAAATTTATAGAGACACAAAATAGAATGGTGGGTGCCAGGGACTGCAAGAAGGGGGGTGAGAATGGGAAGTTACTGTTTTATGGGTAGAGTTTTAGTTTTGCAAGATGAAAATGTTCTGGAGATTGGTTGCACAATAATTTGAATACACTTAACACTACTGAAGTGTTCACTTAAAAATGATTGGGATGGTAACTTTTGTTATGTGTTTTTAACATAAATTTTAAAAAGAGTAAGACAAATGGCAAAAAAAATTTAAACCACTGGTCAACTGGGGGTCCTTTGATGAAAGGGTCTGAAGAAAGGAGATGTTACAAGTGTTTGTCCCACTGATTCCAAATAGACGTGTGCCTCAGAAGTCAGAAAGTCAATGAGATGAAACAGTGACTTCATGGACAGGTTGACAGTGAGAATATCACCAACAAAGACTTGACAACTAGCAGCCTTAGTCTGTCACCTGGCTCGTAAAAGACTTTTCCTACTTTAAGTTTGACTTGGCGCTTGGATAATTGTTACCTTGTTCTATATAGTAAATGTCATCAGAATTCTTTTCTACCCTAACTAGGGCAAGTTCATTTCTGGAATAAATGCAGTCCTCAAAATACAGAGGGGTTCTGTTCCAGAAAAATTCATTTCTAGGTCAGCTGAGTGAAAGCTTGAAAACAATTCTAGAAGCAGCCTTTAAGTTATAAGTTCTTTTGATACAAATCTTAGAAAAGTACCAATGACCTGACAGTTCTTAAAACTAATTTCATTCACAACCAATGGTCATTTCTCATAGATAGAACCTTCTGTAGTTCAGTCAAGAAAATTGGATGTAGAATTCTAGGCCTAAGACTCTTCCCTCATGCTAGGATTCTGGTCAACGTAGTATAGGCACAGATTACTATCCAAACAGAGGTCAAAATGCTATAATAGTGGTTAGGAAAGTGACTGATGCCCACTCAAATGCATGGCTTCTGGGAAACTTTGATGGAGACACAGGCTTGACCTCAGAGTAGGACCTCTGAAAAGTAGCTCCCCCAAAAGGTATCCATGTCCTAATACCTGTGAAAGTTACCTTGTATAACAAAAAGGGGGTGGGGTTTGGTCTTTGCAGATGTAATTAAGGATATTGAGAAGGGTAGATTATCCTGGACTACCCAGGTGGGTCCTAAATGTGATCGTATGTATTCTTCCTAAAAGGGAGGAAGGGGGAGATTTGACATTACACAGAGGAGAAGGTGACTTGAGGAAAGAACAGATTTGAAGATGCTGGCCTTGAGGACTGGAGTGTCATGGCCACAAGTCAAGGACTACCGGTGACCACAAAGCGAGAAGGAGCAAGGGACGATTCTCCCCTAGAGCCTCTAGAGGGAATGCAGCCCTGCTGACAACTTGATTATGGCCCAACGATCCTCTTGCTTCTCTTGTTCTCCTGCCCCAGGTGTAATCTTCCACAGAGGAGCCCCTCCTGGCCACCGACCCTGCACAAGGGGCTCAGTGCTTCCCTCTCTGCTGGAGTGTGTGCAAGGCTTTTGCTTGAGGGGATAGTAGATCTCTAGGAAAATAGTACATTACTGTATCAAACTATGTTTGATGATACTCAGCTATTGATTAAGCACCAAAATTTTGAATTGTCTGAACATTTGCCCATAATTTTTGAACCAGAGGTGACTTAGCTGTCTGGAAGAGTCAGGATCACCTGTTTTTCCCCACCACCAGAGGAAATGAGGGCTCATGAGCATGGTGTATTCTGCTATGGAGAAATACACGTTGCATCTCTGCACATGTAAATATTAACCTACAAACATCCCACTGGGCAGAAGCCATGCCTGTCTCCGGAGAAGGGGACTCCTACATGGACTCCTTCAATTGGCCTCCTTCCTACATGGACTACACTTTTGCTTCAGATCAAGTTCTGCGCCTGGATCCAAACTGTTGCTTCTTGGAAACATGTTTGGTTTTACCCAAAGCACTCTTCATGAGCTGTAGCAACTTTTTCAGGAAAAGTCTATGTGTGTGGTGGGATCTACAGTTCATCCCATGTATGCCCCATAGAAGAAAGTCCTTCTGCATCCTGCTTTTCCTGATATTAATTGACTGGCATTCATCATTAGCCATCTCTAGGCCAGGGGTAGATCCTGTTAATGGATAATGGAGGAAATTTTGCATACTTTATGCAAAAATGGTGGTCCTTTTAATGTCTAAGCCAACAGAACCTAAGATATAGGTTTCCCTGCACTTTATACTGAACTTACCACTTTATGCACTCTGCAAATGCAGGAGAGGAGATAATGATGATGAAAAAGACCTAGAGCTCCTTAGTTATAGGCTCTGAAATGGTCCACTCTACTGAGGATCAGTGGGCATTCTTAGCACGTGTTCGATTTTGGATCACACTGTGCAACCAGCCCCCATTCAGGTGGCAGACAGGGAGAGGGAGCTGCAGCTGCAGTGAGTGACACTAGCTGAATGTTTGCAGTGACCTCACTCTTAAAGCAAAGTCATGGAGATTTTTCTCGTGAGCTTTGTGAGAGTTAGACAGCTATCCTGGCAGCTCTGAGAAAACTTGTGCTGTGCCCAGTTCACACTGTGGTCTCTGTAACACCCTTAGGTTCTATCTAAGGGAGTGAAGCAACCTCCTTCTACCCAACTCAACCTCCCAAATTGTACCTTCATTTGCTTATATATAAAATCACTGGAATTAAAGACACATGCCCATTTCAATATGGTCCTTCATCTAAACAAGACCAATAAATATGGGTAGGAATAGCAGCTGAGGGCCACTGCCTTTCAGAAAGTTTTCCATCTCCTCGCAGACACACATATCTGTGTGTTGATCACACTCCTGTCATCTGGTCTTCCTGTGGCAATTGGGCCCATTGATCTCCTGTTTCTATTTTCAGTGTGTTCTCTCCACAAACACCTAGGGCAGTGCTTCCACACATGAAAGCATAATGAATACTTTTCTACCAAATTCTGGACATCTCTGGAAGTGTCAGCCAGCCAGTACTTGAAACAAAGCCCAATTTCCTATTAATTATACTCAGCAATATGACTCATATAGAAGGAGCACAAAGCAAATTGGAAAAAAATAAAATTAGGCAGGAGAAACTAACAGAGTGAAATTGGACAAAGGTAATAAGAGAAAAAAATAGCCATTGTTATGAGTCTGAATGAACAGAGTAGACAGAGTGGGGAAGTGATGCCTCCAGGAAGCTATCACAGAGAATAAGAAATCTAGGCGGAAATTATCACTGGCATATGAGTCATGGATAAATGAAATAACGTGTTTTGTTTTGTGAGATGAAGTGTCCAACCGATTTAGTTCACTGATTGCTTTTATTGTTTTGTTTTGGTTTTTTTCCCCCGTGGAAGAGGCTGGTTGTCAGATTCTTCTTTCCTCATTAAGTTGCCTGGTTTACTTTGAGAATATTGCTACCCCACTCTTTTTTGTGGGGGAGGTTGTTGGGATGCCAAATATTACACTTTGGGGCTGGGCTAGGTGGTGAGAAGACAGGGAACACAAACTGACCTCAGAGAGAGTCAGAGCAGGTTCAAGCACAGGACCAGTAAGTCAGGGACCAAGTGCTTCTAGCTACCCCACTCTCAAAGACATACTGGAAGACTGGTGCAGAGGAGAGAAACCTGTCCTGGGAACATGACAGAATCTTCTCAGGTAGGATTGCAGAGGGCCTTTGAGGAGCATAAGCAGAGTGGGGAAGGTAACAAAGAACATTGACAGCATTTATGAACTGATGAATTAGGGTGCCCTTTAGATTGAAAGATTCCTGGCCCCAGGATTATATGTTTCTGTGTACTCTGCCCTCCAAGTTGGGAAGCTGAGAGTTAGGATACCCATCTAGTCTGATTCCACAAGAAACAGAGAATCAAAGAATAGGGAGCAGTTCGAGAAGGACAATCCAGGAAACCAGTTCTTCCCAGCTTGATGGTCAGTCTCCTGCTTCTTCCAGCAGTGGCATCTCACAGTTCATCTCCCAAGGTCTCCCAGTGCCGCCTTGGATCCTTTGGCAGCCTGAGAGCATAGGTCATAGTAGGGTCCTTCCCAAGGCCGGTAGGACCAAGACTTATAGAGTGGCTATCATATTCCAAGCACTTTACATACAGTCTACTAAACTTTACAGATGAGAAAACAGAAGGTGACAGAGTTAAGTGATTTTCCCAAGGTCTGGTAAGTGGTGGAGTTGGGATTTGAGGCTGTCGGTTGCACAAGCCTGCATTCCTTCCGCTGAGACACACTGTCTCCTTCATAAGATAATGCTTTGTTCAGAGTGTGTAGTTGCATCAGGAAAACAAGCCTATAATACTGCATGATGTCACACTGTGCTGAGATGTTTATCAGTTGCTGCTTTGAGAGAGTCCAGGTTTGCTGACTTTTCCTAGGATCCTTTCTATGTTTTAAAGCAAACGTTTTGAAAGGTATTTTATGCAGACCCTATATCTCCTTCTTGAAAATTCTTTCCACAACCCTTCTTGGGTGCATACTAAGATCAGTTTCCATGTGAAGTTCTTAGAGATGATAAAACATACCACACCTATGAGTGCAGTGGTGCAGGTGGTGCACCAGAACCGAGAAAGAACATCAAACCTCCCACAACTATTTACTGAGTGCTTACGGTGCCTCTGTCTCTCTCTCTCTCTTTCTCTGTCTCTCATGCATGCATGCCTCATTTGGATTTTGAAATAAAGAGGATATCTCCTGTGTTTCCCTGTCCCACTTTCCCCATTCTTTTGCTGGCACTATACCACTTTATTTTTTTCCTGGGTAACCATCCTTTCTCCACTCCTGGTCCATGTGACTCTAAGTGTGGCTTGACCCTGGTATGAATGCATAAATGAGGCAGCTCCTGTGAGCATATTCCACACTCCTGTCCAGTGAAAGTTTTGGGAATGGGCATGTCATCCAGGTCAGACCATTCACTGGACCTATGGAGAAAGAATGCTCTCTTTTATGGTTGCTAAGTAGGTGATATGTACACCTGATTCTACTGGGCTCCCACAGCAGAAAGCCTGGCTGAGCATGAAGCTGACCTAGAAGAAAGAAAAACAAAAGGAGATGGACAAGCCCTGTTGGTAATTTTATATCCTGCGCCCAGCCCGGGATCTGCAACAGAGATCCACCAAATCTCCAACACAATCTTTCACCTTCGGTCATCAGGTATATCTTGAGCTCTTAACAACACGATACTCTGACTTTCCCCTGCTATTGTTCTTGGGTGAAGAGCTTCTTTGGAGAGCCCACTGGAAGAGGGGCGACTGGCAGTTTAAGGGCCAGGCATCTTAGGTGTCTGGTCATAATCTCTGTCATAATACAGTTAGGCCTTCATATCTACTGGTTTCACATCTATGGATTCAACCAAATTTGAATAAAAAATATTCAAGGAAAAGAGTTCCAGAAAGTTCCAGAAAAGTAAAACTTGAATTTTCTGTGTACAAGTAACTATTTACATAGCATTTATATTGTATTAGATATTATAAGTAATCTAGGGATGATTTAAAATATATGGAAGGATGTGCATAGGTTATATGCAAGTACTATGCCATTTTATATAATGGACTTGAGTATCCTTGGATTTTGGTATCTGCGGGAGATCCTGGAACCAATCCCCTGCAGAAACCGAGGGATGACTATACTGTCAAATGTCATCAAAACTCCTAGCAGAGGTCACAGCCATCATTTCCACACTTGTATTCAGAAAGAATTTAAGTGTCAACAGCATCAACAGTTATTTGCAGGGTCATGTCACTGGATTTCTCATTGCATGAAACTGTTAATGAACTGAGGGTACAAAACCTGAAAAAGTGTGAAATGGAAATGCACCAAAACCTCTTGTTTCCTGTGATGTTTGTATACAACCAATTAGTTGCAGTCATCACCAATGACTTGAATTCAAAATAAAAGTATTTTCATTGTACTTTAAAAAGTACTTTAAAAAGGTACTTTAAAAAGTACCTACCACATGCTTTGTGACAGCCTGGAGGGGTGGGATAGGGAGAGTGGGAGGGAGGGAGACGCAAGAGGGAAAACATATGGGAACATATGTATATGTATAACTGATTCACTTTGTTATAAAGCAGAAACTAACACTCCATTGTAAAGCAATTATACCCCAATAAAGATGTTTAAAAATAATAATAATCAAAAGTACCTACCACAGTCAGGTCTTTCAACTAATATAAAGAGTTAGTTGAGGATGTAAGTGTAACTTTCTACCCCATTCTCACAGCATACAAAAAATTAATCATTATGCAAAAGCAACCTAAGGACCGATCTAGAAGTTCAAACCACAGATTACACTTTGGCGCTACCGGCTGCACAAGTATGGGGAAGTGTCATTTTAACTAAAAATAACAATATATATGAAAGTATATTTCTAGTAAGAAATTTCAGCTATGATGGCATCCATCCTTCTGCTGTAAATTATATCACATTTGCCTGCTGGCTTAAAGAAATCACAGCCCTGGAAACTCCTCTAGATTTAATCTTTGCACTTCTATGCAAAGTCCTGAGAGGAAAATACACTTAAAACACAAGAATGTTCCCCTATTTAAGCTCTCCGTTCCCCATGCTCTGTGCAATAATCTGTGCCCAGTGGCAGGAATAATGCTTAAGCCGTTAGCATCATAAATTGCTTAAAGGACAAGGTATAGGTGATATGAAAGATACATGGAATGGAACTGAGCAAATTAGGCCTGTCCCTGTTTTAATCTTTATTTATTAATGGCAATAATTCAGTCCTAATCTTTTGTATAGCACTTCATCAATTATGTGGAATGCAAAGCTCTTCAAGGTCTCCAAATAATTTTCTTGACTTCCTTTTTCTTCTCCTGCAGAGGCAAAATGCAGATGGCTCTAATTCCTTAGAATGGGGTTATGAGTAACCTCAACAGATACTTGTGGTTCCTGCTGTTAAAAGGGTCTGTAGGAACTCATCATCTCCTCCCCCAAATGAGGACTTTTTTTTAAAATTAAGTTTTATTGGAGTATAGTTGCTTTACAATGTTGTTAGTTTCTGCTACACAGCAAAGTGAATCAGCTATACATATACACATATCCTCTCTTTTTTGGATTTCCTTCCCTTTTAGGTCACCACAGTGCATTGAGTAGAGTTCCCTGTGCTATACAGTACTTTCTCATTAGTTCCTATTTTTATACATAGTAGTGTATATATGTCAATCTCAATCTCACAGTTCATCCCACTCCCCCTTCCCCCCTTGGTATCCATATGTTTGTTCTCTACATCTGTGCCTCTATTTCTGCTTTGCAAATAAGTTCATCTGTATCATTTTTCTAGATTCCACTTATACATGATATTATACGATATTTGTTTTTCTCTTTCTGATTTAACTTCACTCTGTATGACAGTCTCTAGGTACATCCACATCTCTGCAAATGGCACAATTTCATTCCTTTTTATGGCTGAGTAATATTCCATTGTATATATGTACCACATCTTCTTTATCCATTCATCTGTCGATGGACACTTAAGTTGCTTCCACGTCCTGGCTATTGTAAATAGTGCTGCAATGAACATTGGAGTACATGTGTCCTTTTGGAATTATGGTTTTCTCTGGGTGTATGCCCAGGAGTGGGATTGCTGGGTCATATGTAGTTCTATTTTTAGTTTTTTAAGGAACCTCCATACAGTTCTCCATAGTGGCTGTATCAATTTACATTCTCACCAACAGTGTAAGAGGGTTCCCCTTTCTCCATACCCTCTCCAACACTTACTGTTTGTAGATTTTTTTGATGATGGCTATTCTGACCAGTGTGAGGTGATACCTCATTATAGTTTTGATTTGCGTTTCTCTAATGATTAGTGATGTTGAGCATACTTTCATGTGTTTGTTGGCAATCTGTATATCTTCTTTGGAGAAATGTCTATTCAGGTCTTCTGCCCATTTTTGTATTGGGTTGTTTGTTTTTTTGATATTGAGCTGCAAGGGTTTTTGTATATTTTGGAGATTAATCCCTTGTCAGTTGTTTGTTTGCAAATATTTTCTCCCATTCTGAAGGTCATTTTTTCATCTTGTGTATGGTTTTATTTGCTGAGCAAAAGCTTTTAAGTTTCATTAGGTCCCATTTGTTTATTTATTTTCATTACTCTAGGAGGTAGGTCAGAAACGATCTTGCTGCGATTTATGTCAAAGAGTGTTCTACTTATCTTTTCCTCTAAGAGTTTTATAGTGTTCAGCCTTACATTTAGGTCTTTAATCCACTCTGAGTTTATTTTTGTGTGTTGTGTTAGGGAGTGTTCTAATTTCATTCTTTTACATGTAGATGTCCAGTTTTCCCAGCACCACCTATTTCTCCACTATCCACCTCTAGAACATCTTCATTTTCTCAAACAGAAACTCGGTACCTATCAAACAGCTCTCATTCCCTCACCTTTTAGTCTCAGGTAACCACTATTCTACTTTCTGTTTCTTTAAATTTGCTTATTCTAGATACCTTATGTACGTGGAAAAATACAATATTTGTCTTTGCATCTTTGGCTTCTTTCATTTGGGATAGTATCATCAATGTTTATCCTTTATGTAGCATGTATCAGAACTTCCTTCCTTTTTAATGCTGAATACTATTCCATTGTGTGTATATATTAGATTTCGTTTATCTATTCTTCACCTGTTGATGGGCATTTGGACTGTGTCCACCTTTTGGCTATTGTGAATAATGCTGCCAGAGCATTGGTGTACTCTGTTTGAATCTCTGCTTTCAGTTCATTTGAGTATATACTTAGGATTGCTGGGTCATATGATAATTCTATGTTTAACTTTCTGAGAAACTACCAAAATGTCTTCCACTGCAGCTATACCATTTTACATTCTCACCACTAGTGCATGGGGACACCAATTTCTCCACATACTCACCAATGCTTGTTATTTTTCCTTATTTAATTATTTATTTTTTTTTGATAATAGCCTTCACAACATATGTGAAGTGGTATTTTATTGTGGTTTTGATTTACATTTCCCTAATGATTAGTGATATTGAGAATCTTTTTTTAAAAAAAATTTTTTTTATTTAGGTTGTGCCAGATCTTCGTGGGATCTTTAGTTGTGTCATGCAGACTTCTTAGTTGTGGCATGTATATGGGATCTAGTTTCCCAGCCAGGGATTGAACCTGGGCCCCCTGCATTGGGAGCATGCAGTCTTACCCACTGGACCACCAGGGAAGTCCCAAGAATCTTTTCATGTGCTCATTGGCTATTTGTGAGTCTTCTTTGGAGAAACGTTTATTCCCTTCGCCATCTTTTTAATTTCTTAATGTAAATTCATGTCAGTGATACTGAGTAGGACCCTATGGGGCTCCTGGGCACAAAAGCCTTTCTGTGTCCCCCATTTCTTGATTACAGGAAATAGGCTTTATTCAGCCTCTATGACCTTCCCTGAGTTCCAATGGGCAGGTTCAAAGAGTTGCTAATTAGGGAAGGGAAGGAATGTAGACACAATGAGGAACAGTCAAGAGAAACAATAGTGCAGCCTTGGGGCAGGGTCCTGGTTCCCCATAAAGGGATACACACAACAATACCTTTGAGCTGTTTTGAACATACTGGAACCCCCACCAGGTGGGAGAAGTTAACTGTGTGCTGCCCACAAGTGTGTAGAACCCAGACCTGTTGGAATCAGAAGGTTGGTGATGCTGACTCCCACTTACCTCACCACCAACCAATCAGAAGAATGTCCATAAGCTGATCATGCCCTCTTTGTGCCATTACTATAAAATTCCTCACTACCCCCTCCAGGTTGGGACACACAGTTTTGAGGGCATCAGCCCACTGTGTCCCCCTTTGCCTGGCAAAGCAATCAAACTATTCTTTTCTCCTTTACCCAAACTCTGTCTCTGAGAATTAATTCAGTGTCAGGTGACAGAGTCTGGATTTGGCTTCATAAGTTCTTTTTAATTATTTAATTCCTGGTCAGCTTGACTGTAGGGAGGGACTGTGCTGAACATGTTGACTCAAGAAGATTGGCTTACTGCATGGCAGTTTTTTCTACTATAAATTTAAGTTTCCCTGTGGTTTTATACTTCAGTCTTCTGAGTCTGACCAACGTGAGTTCATACTTGGGAGACGGATTTGCTCTTGAGGTGTTGGCAAATCAGATTCTGAATTTGTGATGTAGAGGCCTAAACCCAGAAAACTGTATATTCCCTACTGTGATGAAAGACCCCCTCTGAGGGTCTGGGGAGAGAACTATTGGTTCTCCATGATTTTTAGATTCACCTAAAAGCCGTCATGTTTCAGCTACTTTGAAACCACATGTGGTCAGTGTCTATTGTCTGGAGCAGTACAGACATGGAGCTTTTCCTTCATCTCAAAAGTGCTACTGGGTAATGCTGATTTAGAAAACAAAGCGTTTTAAAAAGAGCATTGGAAAGTGATAATGATAAACAAAATAAAACGATAATAATAAAAAAGGACTCCAAGATTAAGAAACAGTGTTAGAACAGAGTTGAAATAAACCCTATACTTTAACGACTAGGGAAGAGTCCATTAGTATTCTGTGTTATAGAATCATTTGTAAAATGAGCCTAATACTAGTGAGCATGTCACAGGGCTGATGTGACAATTAAGTGAGGAGTAACAGCCTAGCACATAGTAAGCATTATATAAGTATGTGTTGACCATGGAAATTCACTGCTCAATTCTCCTGCTGCTGGGAGTGCTCACCCTGAGGCCATGCTTCCTGCAGGCAGGTCCCAGCCAATAACAGAGTGTGACAGGGTGTTACTGCACCCACATTGGGCAAGATGTGAGATCCCCATTGGCCTGGCCGAAAGGTTTTAGAGCTGTGCTATAGTCCAAGACTCTTCCTAATTCAATCCTTCTTCCTTCCTGCTCTCCTTTGCCAGGTGCCAAACTTGCAACATGGTTTGCAGGCTCTCCCCATTTCCATCTTTTCCCATTTTCCCCCTAATACGTCTCTTGCATGTCTAATCTTGTCTTAGCATCTGCTTCATGGTAGACCCAAAGTGAAGAAATTGTTTGCTGCTATTAGTATTCTTTCCAGGAGACATGTCTTCATCTTTCTACCATGTGAAAACTCTTAGCAGCCTCTTTCTATCAAAACTCCCCCATCAGCTAAGCAGCTAGTATTTCTTCCATTTCTTCTGAGTCTCTTGTGAGCTTCTCAGCTCTTCAAGCACAGGCTGTTATGACATCTTTTTGGTGCCTCTAATTTGGGGCTCTTGGAAGGGACATTCTAAGGTACATTCATCTCTCTGAAATACATTCAAAATCCAGATGTTACCTATTATTTTCACCCTTTGAAATAGGTTATTTATTTCTAATTGTTCTACTAGAATACCTGGATTTTTAATTGCCAGTTTCATGAAAAAAACTGGAGATACTACTTTTTCCCCCATTCCAGAAACTTCCTTCAACCTTCTTGTCTTCTTCCCCAGCTTGGTCAAAACACAAAAGAAAACCCTTGTAAGCAGTGGACCTGAGCTTCAAGTTTTCAATCTGTCACCCAATCAATGTTCAGTTGTTTCCTTCTGCAGAATTTTACTCCTTCATTGGTCCCTATCTCCTCTCCCAAAGCCATGTCTTTCCAAATCTTCACCATTACTTACTTACTTGGACAAAACCCGACATAGATGCCATTTTTTCCCACAACCGCAACACAACCTGCATATTGTGCAAGGTTAAAAAAATAAAATAAAACTACCATATGACTCAGCAATTCCACTCCTGGGTATATATCTGAAAAAACTAAATACACTAACTCGTAAAGGTACGTACATCCCAATGTTCATAGCAGCATTATTTGTAATAGCCCAGATATGGATGCAATTTAAGTATCCATCAACAGATGAACAGATAAAGCAGAAGTGATATATATATATATATATATATATATATATCCATTCATATATATATATATATATGTGCGTGTGTGTATATATGTATATATCTTATGGCTGAGTTATATTTTATTGTGTGGAATATATATATATATATATATATATATACTACATATATATACATTACAGCTATATGTATATATATAAAACAGCTACATGTAAAAGAATGAGATTAGAATATTTCCTCACATAGTATACAAAAATAAACTCAAAGTGGATTAAAGGCCTAAATGTAAGACCGGAAACCATAAAACTCCTGGAAGAGAACATAGGCAGAACATTCTGACATAAATCTTAGCAATATTATTTTGGATTATCTTCTAAGGCCAAAGAAATCAAAGCAAAAATAAAAAATGGGACCTAATTAAACTTAAAAGCTTTTGCAAAGCAAAGAAAACCTACCAAATGAAAAGACAACCTACTGAATGAGAGAAAATATTTGCAAATGATATGACTGATAAGGGGTTAATATCCAAAACACATAAACAGCTCATACAACTCAATATCAAAAAAAACAAAGAACCCAATTTAAAAAATTAGCAGAATATCCAAACAGATATTTTTCCAAAGAAAATATACAGATAGCCAACAGGCACATGAAAAGATGCTCAATATCGCTAATCATCAGAGAAATACAAATCAAAATCACAGTGAGATATCATCTCACATCTGTCAAAATGGCTGTCATTGAAAAGTCTACAAATAACAAATGATGGAGAGGATGTGGAGTTTCCTCAAAAAACCAAAAATAGAATTACTGTATGATCCAGCTCTTCCACTGCCGTATATGTGCCTGAAGAGAACAAAAACACAAATTTGAAAAGATACATGAACCTCAATTTTTTTAAAAAAAAATATTTATTTATTTATTTTTGGCTGTGTTGGGTCTTCATTTCTGTGCGAGGGCTTTCTCTAGTTGCGGCAAGCGGGGGCCCCTCTTCATCGCAGTACGCGGGCCTCTCACTGTCGTGGCCTCTCTTGTTTCGGAGCACAGGCTCCAGACGCGCAGGCTCAGTAGTTGTGGCTCACGGGCCCAGCCGCTCCGCGGCATGTGGGATCCTCCCAGACCAGGGCTCGAACCCGTGTCCCCTGCATTGGCAGGCAGATTCTCAACCACTGCACCACCAGGGAAGCCCAACCTCAATATTTTTATCAGCATTTTTTTTAACAATAGCCAAGATATAGAAGCAACCTAAGTGTCCATCAACAGATGAATGGATAAAGAAGATGTGGCACATATATACAATGGAATATTACTCAGCCATAAAAAGGAATGAAACTGAGTTATTTGTAGTGAGGTGGATGGACCTAGAGACTATTATACAGAGTGAAGTCAGAAAGAGAAAAACAAATACCATATGCTAACACATATATATGGAATCTTAAAAAAAAGAAAAAGAAAAAGAAAATGGTCAGAAGAACATAGGGGAAAGACCAGAATAAAGATGCAGACCTACTAGAGAATGGACTTGAGGATACGGGGAGGGGGAAGGGTAAACTGGGACAATGTGAGAGAGTGGCATGGACATATATACACTACCAACCGTAAAATAGATAGGTAGTAGGAAGCAGCCACATAGCACAGGGAGATCAGCTTGGTGCTTTGTGACCACCTAGAGGTGTGGGATAGGGAGGGTGGGAGGGAGATGCAAGAGGGAGGAGATATGGGGACATATGTATATGTATAACTGATTCACTTTGTTATAAAGCAGAAACTGACACACCATTGTAAAGCAATTATACTCTAATAAAGATGTTAAAAAAGATGTGGTATATTCCTATTTATATTAGCCATAAAATGGAATGGAATTCCATTCCTTAAGGTTAGGGTTAGGGTTAGGGTTAGGGTTAGGGTTAGCCATTTGCAACAATGTGGATGGACCTAGAGAGTATTATGCTTAGTGAAATAAGTCAGACAGACAAAGACAAATAATGTTATCACTTATATGTGGAAAATAAAATAATAAATGAATGTGTATAACAAAATAGAAACAGACTCACAGATATAGAGAACTAGTGTTTTCTAGTGAGGAGAGAGAAGGGGGGAGAGGTGAGATAAGGTTATGGGATTAAAAGATACAAACTACTATGTATAAAATAAATAAGCAACAGGATATATTGCACAGCACAGGGGAATATAGCCATTGTTTTGTAATGACTTTGAATGGAGTATAATCCATAAATATATTGAATCACTATGTTGTACACATGACACTACTATAATATTGTAAATCAACTATAATTCAATTTAAAAAATAACAAAGTTATTTGGTAAACCTGTTAGTGTGGAATACACTGCATGCACACACACAAGGACATCCTCCCCAGAACATAACAGCATAGCTTAAGAGCACGTATGAGGTGGTACAGAACCAAGTGTCTGTGAAGAACAAAGGTTTTGTTTTTGTGTTTTCCCCCCTCATAGCTCTATTCCACACAAAATGTATAAAAACCATTAATTCAAGGGCAAACAAATACTGAAAGCATTAAACACATTTTCAAGAAGCAGTAGCATTTTCAAGAAGTTAATGAGCAGTGCTCACTCTGCATTACTGGCTCCTATGAAAGGGTGGCATCTGGTGGATGGACTGGAAGGCAGGTTGGCCCGGGGCTGGCACAATCATCTACTGGTCGATCATAGGGCTCCTCTCAGTGCTAAATTAAGTGGTTCTGATTGTTCGCTGAGTATGAGAAAATGCATTTGGAGATTCGTGCTGGTGGTTCTACCCTCCCAATTAATCTAGTTACAAATAGGTCCTTAGCCAATTCACTTTTTCATTATTAAGAGGACAAATCATAACATAGCATGAACTAGAAGTAATTTAGCATGTCAAATACTTTAAAACTTAAACGGGGTTGAAATTAAGTTCACTTAAACCCCAAGAGTAAATTTGCTTCCTGTTTCGGGACCCTTGTGTTTCCAGGTGATTTCGCGGGGCACAGCATTTTCCTATCCCAGGTGAGGTTCATTAATGGGGCTGACATTTGGTCATCTCCAGGAGGATTCAGTATGGCCCCCCACAGTCTGGCTCGGCCACTACTGCTCCAACCAAAAGAGCAAACTGTGCACCTACAGGTCAAATTTATGTTCAACTATCAATATATGTACTATCACCAGTATGAATGTGTGTGTGTGTGTGTGTGTGTGTGTGTGTGTGTGTTTCCCTCTCTCCCTTCCCTCCTTCCTTCCTTCTCTCTTTCTCTTCTGTCTCGTACTCTTTCTCCCTCTCTTCTGGGTATCTGACAGAGAAAGAGAGAAAGAGAACCACCTTCTTCAGCCAAAATCATACCTAAAAGCTAAATTAAATAATCATATATATTTAAAGTTAACAAATGAATTTAAAACTCAATAAACTTCTTCATTTAAAATTTTTTTTTTTTTTTTTGCGGTACGTGGGCCTCTCACTTCTGTGGCCTATCCCGCTGTGGAGCACAGGCTCTGGACGCGCAGAGTGGCCATGGCTCATGGGCCCAGCCGCTCCGCGGCATGTGGGATCTTCCCGGACCGGGGCACGAACCCGCGTTCCCTGCATCGGCAGGCGGACTCTCAACCACTGCGCCACCAGAGAAGCCCCATTTAAAATATTTTTTTAAATTCTTTGCAATTTCATTTTCTCTGCAGATATTAGAGTTTTTATAGGTGACACATTTTCATCACATTGAGCAACATTTGCAAACATCCCTTTTTAAAATGCTCTCTCTATAAGTAGTCCTTCCCTTCCCTTCCTCCCTTCCTTCCTCCCTCCCTTCCTTCCTTCCTTCCTCCCTTCCTTCCTTCCTCCTTTCCTTCCTTTGTTCCTTCCTTCTGTCCTCCCTTCCTTCCTTCCCCCTTTCCTTCCTTCCTTCCTTCCCTTTTTCTTTGTTTGTTTTTTATTCCTACCACCAAAGTAGATTGGAAAGAAATTTTCTATTCTATCCCTCTCAAAACATAAACAAATGCAAATCCCAAGTAACAAAAGTTCTTTTCATAATTTGTTCTTTGAAAGTGGTAGATAATATTTTGTTGCTTTGTAGTGTTGGAGGGAATGGGAATGGAAGACTTTTTCTTTTCCCTCTTTTTTACTCAGTTTACATTCAGTTTTAAATTTTATTTCCCCCTTCTCATCCTTACTGGTTTAATAAGGGATTAATATTCAACATATATAACAGCTCATACAACTCAACATAAAAAAAAAAACCAAACCAAACCAAACCAAACAAAAAACCAAAAAGAACCAAACCAAAATTTTTAAAAAGGAAAAAATATTGAACATCTACATGCTTCTAAAAGTCAAAAGTACACATTAAGTTAAATTCAGAGAAGTATTATTCTCTCTTAGATACCTTCGTCTTATGTTCTTTACACCTTACAGATAATCAGTTTTCTTGTTTTCCGGTTTCTCCTCCCTGTGTTTCATTGAAGTCATTTCTTAATTGTCATTAAAGCATCACCTCTCTTTTCAAAGGGAATGTTAACTTTTCAAAACATCTTTTAAGTAGTGTATCATTGTCACTTATTTTTTCTGGAACACTTGTCATTGCATAAAGAAAACATACGTGATTTTTTTTTTTTTATTTTGACAACTCCCTTAAGTATTTTGTCATCAAAAAGCCAGTAAGCTTTACCCTCATGGACAATTTTCCTGGTTATTCCTGACTCATTACAAAGTGTTACACAGATTCTACTACCTGATGCAGGTTTTGTCAGGCACACTCTAATGTGGATCCTATGATCCGGACATCCTAATACACACTTCCCTGTAGAACCCCCTCCCCTTGACCTGTGGGACCTGTGGCTTGCTTCTAACCAGTAGAATATGACAAAGGTGATGGACTGTCATGTCTATCATTATATTACATAAGATTGTAACTTATGTTCAGCTAGTGACTGTCTCCACTGACTCTCTTCCTTGCTGGATTTGATGAATTAAGTTGGTGTATGGAGAGTCCCCTGTTGCCAGGAACTGAAGGCATCCCTCAGCCAACAACAAGCAAGTTGCTGAGATCCTCAGTCTTACAGCCAGTGAAGAATTGAATCCTCCCAACCACAGATCCTTCCCCAGTCGGGCCTCAGATGAGACCCCAGCCCTAGCCTTCACCTTGATTGCAGCCTTGAGAGAAACCCTGCTGCAGCAGACCCAACTAAGCCATGCCTGGACTCTTGACCCCAGAAACGACGTGATCATGAATGTGGGCTGTTTTAAACCAATATGTTTGTGGTAATTTGTTATGCAGCAATTAATAACAAATGCACAGGTTTTACTTTTATAGATGCAACAACATTTGCTGCAGCACGTTGCTTTTGAAGGATGCAGTACATAAACTTCACATGTGGGGCTGTCTCTGTAATCTTCACCTAGAAATGGTTCTTTAAAATTCCAGTCAAAGCAGCCACTCCATCAGGGAGTGATGCACTACGCTGTTTTTCCATCAAGCATTTCTATTTTACAAATTACTCTTATGAAGATGTCTTCTCCAATAAAGTTTTCAGTTGGTGACTCATAAAAAATGTCATTTATTATTCATCTCCTTACTGGAATAGAATGTAGCAAATATATAAGTGAAGGTATTGAAACATCTCTTTACTGGAATAGAATCTAGAAAATATATAAGCTGCTGAAGTATTGGAAACATCTATGCTTTCATTCAACTCTATAGCTAATATTCTCTACCACATAATTTATTCTAATACTTTTATCTTAAAATGTTAACAGTGTTTCCTAAATCCCTTCTAGATTTGTTGACAAAGGAAAGTAGTTTAATTTATTGGTATGTATTGATTCCTATGTATCTGTTTAGCCATTTTTCCTCAAAGGGTTGAATGAGTGCTTTCCTAATGAGGATTTTGCTACTGAGTAAGAGACTTCAAAGGAACCTCTAAACAATTATCATTAAGATTAATGGTATTTTTGAAATATTGAGTATCCAGTAACTTTATACACAACAAAGAAAAATTAGGCAGTGTCTTTATGTTCTGGTTTTTAAGTGTGTTAGTTTTTTACTTTTAAAGTGTCTTGCTAATTGATGACATTAATAATTACCAGCTCAAGACTCAATTATTCACCTAGAATAAATTTCACTATTAAAGGAAAGTTAAAATGGTTTTAAATCCATGTTGCAAATGCAATGTTCTCTTATCTGGTCTCCTGGCTTCCATCCTCACACCCCGTTTGTCAATTCTCAGCTAGAGGATCATTGAAAAACCCATCCTGTCACATCCTTGTGCAGACGGTCCAGTGCCTCTCACTTCATTCACAGTAAGAGCCCAAATATTTCCAGATCCCTACATGACCTTCACTCTTTTCAGTCCCAATGATTGGACTGCCTCATACCCCACTTTCCTTCTCACTCATGCCTCCCCAACCAGGGTGGCCTCCCAGATTGAGCAAAGTGAGCTTCTACCCCAGTCCTTTGCTGCTGCACTTTCTTCTTGGAGTGCACCCCCTCCAGTATCCATAAGGTTCATTTCCTTGCTTCCCTTAGGGTCTGCTCAAACATCTCCTTATCAGAGAGGTCTCCCCCTCTATAGCTACATACAGATATGTAGCTATAGCTATGTATAGACGTAGCTATAGAGATAGATAGATAGACAGATAGATAGCAATTCCCCAGATACTCTTATCCCCACCTTGCTCTTTTTTCCGTATAGCATCTCTCATATCTGACATTGTATATATGTACTTGTTGTCTCTACATGAGAGTAAAACTCTTTTGTCCACTGTTCTATCCCCAGTACCTAGACTCTATCTGTCTTATAGAGGATGCTCAATAAATATTTATTAAATGAAAGAATACATTCAAACAGCCTTCTTGATAATATAAAATATTTTTATTGTTTTTATCTGAATCTGGTTTGGGCTCTCATTGCTTTTATCACGTGATATGGTCATAAAGAGGTTACCACAGGGATAGACGTTTTAGCTGTCATTGTGTGGCATCTGTGCATGAATGCTGATTTACCTTCTCCAGAGGATGTAAGTAACCTTCCGACTGTCTTCAGAAAGAATTTTCTTTACCTAAGCTTCTAGAAGAGTGTGCTTCCTTGAGCTCTGTGTGCAATGTCAGCCTGTTCTCAAGATGTGCAGTGAGGTCAGTGGAACCATCTAGAATGCCATTAGCCAAATGCACTGTCTTTTCTGCATTAGGGATGTGCTGGTACCAAGAGGAGCAACAAACCTCAAATCCTTGCTTCACTCCAATAAAATGAGGGGTCCACCCTATGTGGTCTCAACCTTTGTCGTCACCTAACAGTCACTACCCTGGATTATTAATGGGCTGCCTTCTCCAGCCCCTCATTACTTCATGTGGCCTGGCCTGTGGTCTCTGTTTGTATTTCTTACCTACCAACTCCTCTGATTTCTGACAACTCTAAGTATCTTCACGCTGGCCTTTCTTAGTTTGTGTATCCTCATGTCAGGTAGGCTGCTACCCACTGCCCTCCACTGAAGGCATCTTTCCTCTTTCTGGTAGTCAGGTCTGCCTTTTCTAAGGGTACTTGGCATCAGTGAACTATAATTGGGCAAAGCCATAGTGAACAGGGAGAGGGGAAAACACAATTCCTGCTGGGCCATTCTAGACCTCTATTTAGAGAAAAACATTGGGGCTAAGGGTTCTTGCACAATGGTTTGCTGAAGTTATGACCTTGGAAAAGTCATTTAATATATCTGAAGCTCAAGATTCTTCACCGATAATTGTGTCCTGTCCCCATATGGTTGTTGTAGGAATCAGAATGTGTCCACTAGAAAAGGCCAAGGACTTGAAAATGTAAGCTAATGTCATTGCAATATTATCCAGAAGGTCCTATTGGATTTTAGTCCCTTTACTTTAAAATTTGCTTGCTATATTATTTACACACAGCTTGCATTTAAAAGTGTCCACTTTTTTATTAAAAGTGTCCACCTCCCTTTTCTGTTTCTCCTAAAAACACAGACATCAGTTGATCCTCTAGTGACGCTCTGTTGTTGTGATAACCAAGGATTGGTACATCAGCAATTTGCCTTCTCGATATGAAGCGAGCACACAGCTGTTTGCCTGGCACATTCTTCACCATTTCAAGATAGTCTGCTACTCCCGCTCATCTGTGACATTAAAGGTCCTTTCAGTGAGCACACTGGGATGGAAGTGTGTCTGCAGATTTCAAGGTTAGGGGAGCGGTTAAACACAGCACTTGGTATGATTTTATGCATGAACATGCCAGCTTTTTGCAGACACAGACTCTTCAGACTGAAAATAAATGTCACTGGGTACAGAGTCTCACATTTTTATGGTACATTAATGCTGATCTTGTGTTTGCATATCAAAGAAAAATGGCTGAGCAGACATTTTAATATAGTGGAATGATTATTGTTTCTCAGCACGCAGGCAAGTACATCTGTTTAGTCTTTGGGATTCATTACACTAAACTAATGGACATGTTGATGAGGGTAAGTGTGAGTTTAATGTGTAGAATAAGAGACAATCTTGAACATTTATGAAGCCACCACCTCTAGTGAGCAAAGCGAATTTATCTCTATTCAACTTTTCCATTTGTAAATTAGTGGTACATATATTGCCCAGAAGTCTTGAAGTTCTGCTCTGAAGGACAAAGATCAGTTGAGAGAACTGTTGCTAGATTTCTCCTAAACAATCCCTCCAGGCATGTGATTCTTCACTGGGCAGAGGAAAGGGCTGATTTAAGGGAAATGGGGGGTGGGATGGAGTGAAATGTAAGATGAATGCTAGCTTAACCTCTCACAGCCTACAACAACCACATGAAACTTATGAAAACTATTCACTGTGCATATGCACTGTGGCGAGAAAAGTTTGCACAATGTTCAATAAGTATTTATAGAATTAATGAATTGAAGTTAGGATCAAAAGGGAGAGAATGGAGCAACAGTGTAAGAAACATTAGTTTCAGATGCCCATTTGCGCCCATGGTCATGTTCCCCTTTCTATCTGCCCAGAAAGTCCTGAAGAGCTTCTCCACAAAAGGAGCTCCAAGGGTGATTTCAAGTCCTGGATGGGGTCCGCAGGCCCAGAAATCAAGCTTCCTGGGCTTCTCAGACTTGTTTATATATTTTGTCCAATGTCAAACATTAGATGACCTTGATTTATGAAAGAAATTCCTGGTTTAGGAAAAATGTTTTGGATACAGAAGTAAAACCTTGTGGTTTTTTTTTTCAAAAAGATCATTAATTTATTATTTATTAATCAAATACATATTCTTCTTAAGACAGAGGGCCAGGTCCTATAGGAAATATGGTATATTATTCTTTTCACTCAGTAATTTTTTTTTCACTCAGTAAGTGTTTCATTTGCCTGATAACTCAAGATACTGTTGTAGAAAGCAAAAATATAGATGAAAAATAGTTGAAAGTCAAGGCTTAGCACTGAATCCGTTTCCTCCTTTTCATTCTTAAATTATTTATACCATTTTTCTTTGACTATTTTTCTTTTTTTTAAGTAGGTATTATTCAAGCATGTTGCAAAATTCAACAGGGACAAAGGATCCACTGGGCGTGTGTGATTTTTGTCTTATATTTCCCTGTAAAATTTAGTGTATTTATTGGCCACTTGGGTATACTCTGTTCAAACCTCTCACCTACATTTCTAGTTTGCTCTTTCTATTCTTCTTGATTTATGGGAGCTCTTTATATATTCTGAATATAAGCCCATTGCAGGCTTTATAGGTTGTGAATTCCTTGTCATCTCTGTGACTATGATAAAAAATAATTATTTTTTGGTTTTTAGAAGTTATTTTTTTCTCCATTATGAACTTAGATATTGTATTAGTTTTCAGTGGCTGCTGTGACAAATTAACACAGACTTGGTGGCTTGAAACAACAGAAATATATTCTTTCACAGTTCTAGAGGCCAGAAGTATGAAATCAAGGTGTCTTCAGGACTGTGCCCTTTTTCTCTTTCAGCTTCTTGTGGCTGTCCACATTCCTTGGCTTGTGGTTACATCTTCCTCCATCTTCACATTGTCTGTCTTCTCCTCATCTATCTGTTATAAGGACACTTGCCATTGGATTTAGGGTCCACCTGGATAATCCAGGATAATCTCATCTCAAGAGCCATAATTTAATTACATCTGCAAAGACCCTTCCCCCAAATACAGTCACAATCACAGGTTTCAGGAGTTAAGACATAGGCATAACATTTTGGGGAACACCACTCAATTCACTATCGAAGTTATATATTCACTTACTATTCTTCTAGTGACTATAATCCAAGGTAAAATACACTCTTCTGACTTATTAAAGAAAAATATTGTGCCTCTATCCCTTCCCAGAAAATTCAAGAACAGTAGAATACTTTAAATTCATTTATTACCCTCATGAACTATATATTATTGCTGAAATGTACTTTTATATGTTTATTGTAAGCCTAAAAGGACATTATTATCATTACTTTATGCAGTTACTACGTGGACAGCACAATAAAGCCAACAGAAGCAGTAATTTTGCTTGATGTATCCAATTAATGGAAGAAGAACTATTTTTTTCCTTCATGTGGAAAAGGATCAATCGAATTTCATTTTCCCATATGAATTTTATTTTTTATCCATTTGTTTACTCCAGAAATGATAATTTAGTACCTCTTATGTGCCAGGGAATGGGAATAGAGGAAGAAGAATGGCAGACAAATTCTCCAAAGCATGGGTTAAAAATTTATTAAACTGGAGTGTTAGTCTGAAGAAAATCTTGAGATCATCTGGCACCTCAAACATTATTGTGCTAATAAGGAAACCGAGAGTGAAGAAATTGAATGACTTTCTGTGCCAGGAGGTCACAAAATCAGACCCTTCAAATCCTTCAGATCCCAGTCTAGCCCTTGTAACTTCTAGAGTAGACATGATATGCTAACTCAATAAATGTATTTAAAGAAGACAAGGCTATGCGGACATCTAAGAAAGATATGCAGAAAAATGTTGTTTTGCAGACACATGAATCTCCACCTCTTGGAAACTACCTCATGATGTATATCTTTGGTCAAAACATAATACCCATGGTCAAATCTGGAAATAGACAAGATCTATGGAATGTTTTAGTAGGGGAAACCTTTACTATGTTATTAGTGATAATAATAAAATTTAACATCTCGCGAATACTCACGATTCTCCAGGTATTGTGTTAAGAATATTATTACATGGGGGAAAAAGCCCCCATGTAATATGGATGAGGATACCGAGGTGCAGAAGTTCAGGAACCTGTTTTTTCAGGTGATGTCATGGTGAGTGGTGGAGCCAGGATTCTAAGCTGGAGAGCTGAGGCTTTCTTCAGACCTCCAGGCAGCCCTGCCCGTGGGTGCTGAGCCACAGAAAGGGGCGTCCATCTTTTCCAGGACCTCTTGTGCTACTCTCACAAACCTCCAGGTTCATGCCTGTTTATCCCCCAGAGAGAAGGGAGGGAAGAGTGGCTCACTCCTTTTGCATCTCACCTACATCTCTTGCTAGAATACTTCTCTTTATGGTTCTTCTTCATAACTTGAAGAAATAACCACTATTTTCCACCTAAAATCTGGCCATTGTGTCAAAAAAGAGGGAGATCCATGGAAACAGTCGATGTGTCACATGGGCTGTGTCCACGTGGTGCTGGCATAGTGACACAGTGAACGGGACAGATGAGCAGGAAGACTGTTGGAAGTGTCCTATTTTCCCAAACTGCTCTCCCTCCAGAAAAAATTTACCCCAGAGTGTTTGCTTTGCAATCAGGCCATCTCTTGTTAAAAACGCCCATATTTCTGAGCGGCATTAGGAACTGACAGAACATGATGCAGCCGCCATCACTTGTGAATTCATACCAAAAGGATGAATATGAATGAGGAGCAGGGGTTCTAAATGGATCCCTGCAGACTCATCGCAGCTCTCCCAACATTTGACAAGCTGGTTTTCAAAGGGATCTTCAGGGCACGGTTTGGCAGTTGGCCGTGAGGATGCCTAGTGCCACTTGGGACTGGAATCAGCATTAGTATTCTCTGCGGGGTGGATGCCAGCTCCAGCGTCTAATCACAAATGCCATATCCGTGCATCTCAAATGTCATTTAGGTAAAATTAATTCTGATTGATGGAGCCCAATTCTTGCTTTTAGTTCTTGAGTTGCCTGCTCTGAGTGTAATTGGATTGAAATATACATAATGGAGTTGTGAGAGATGAGGATGGGTCGGCTTAGTCATCAGTGTCCTATAATTTGTCCCCCTACATTAAGACCATAAATAACATTCCCTGGCCTCTGGGAGGAACAGACAGTGATATTATGGGCACTGATCTTTTCCTTTTTCTTCCCATTTGCTAAATTAAACTTTGAAAAGTAAGCTTTAAAATGTTGAAAAGTGAAGTTCCAAGAAATTATGAGGGCCACTTTCTTCCTTCGTTAATGAGAGAGGCTGGAGGTAATATCTGAAGTCTCTTCACGTCCATTTCTATGACTCTAAGATAGTCTCAGCATGTGAAAATTTGATCTACACTTATTGTATAGTATAGACGAAAAAGTAGGAGTACTTTCCCTATTGCCTCCTCCACCAAAAACTGTGTTAATAAGTAAAGCTAACACATGCCATCTAAGAATTAAAATGTCTTAAATCTTTTTTTAATTCAAAATAGTACATAAACATGATAACAATTGTACGTTAACATGCCTGTGAAAACATCTGAAGTACAGTTGTCCTCTATCTTCTAATAATGGTGGTCCTCAGTCCCCAAACCACACACTGGATTCACTATGGTTCTCTCTGTTGCTTCATTCCTATGTTCAAGCAATAAATTCTCTGTGATGTCGAAAAAAAAATACTTTGGAGCCCAGGAAGGTGAGTGAGACCTGGACAAGAAGGACGACGAAGAGAGCAGCTAGTGTATCAGTTAGTTTTTGCTGCATAACAAACACACCCAGATAAGTGGCTTAAAATGGCAACCATTTATTTGCTTACAGTTCTGTAGGTTAGTGATTTGGTTTAGTTCAGCCAGGAAGGCTTGTCTCTGCTCCAAGTGGTGTTAGCTGGGTTCACTCATGTGTCTGCAGTCAGCTGGCAGTTCTGAGGCCACATGGAAAGCTAGCTGAAGGCTGGCTGCCTGACCTCACTCACAGGGCTACTGATAGAAGGGTTGATGGAGGCAACTGGGTTATGTGTTGTTGATTGTCCAGAAGGCTACTATGGCTTTGTTCACATGATGGTGGTTGCAGACTTCCTATGAACAGCAAGAGAGGGCTTACCTCAATGAAGTAGCACTTTTCAAGCCTCTGCTTCACCAGGTTTGTGATATCCCATTGACCAAAGCAAGTCACATGGCTATGCCCACGTTCAAGGGAGTAGACTCAGTCTCTTGATAGGAGGAATTTGTGGTGATTCTAAAATGTGTCCACAATTCCTAGTCACCTCTGCTACCAAGAGGTGGAGGACACCCTTGAATCTGAGTTAATCTTAGTGACTTGCTTGTAACTTTAACAGTTGAAATGACCCTGCATAATTTTATTTATTTATTAATTATTTAAAAAAAATTTTGGTTGCCCCACACAGCATGTGGAATCCTAGTTCCCCAACCAGGGATTGAACCCATGCCCCCTGCATTGGCAGCATGGAGTCTTCAACACTGGACTGCCAGGGAAGTACCTGACCCTGCATTATTTTAAAAGTGAGGTCAGCAAAGGACCTGCTGAGACAGACTTGCTAAAGAAGCCACATGTAATTACTCTGGCTGACCACCCAGCTGAGCTCCCCACCAACAGCTAGCATCAGTTGCCAGACTTACTGATGAGCCATCTTGAACACCCAGCCCAGTTCAACCTTCAGATGACTGCAGCCCTGCTGACATCTGACTGTAACCACATGAGAGGCTCCAAGCAATAACAGCCCAGCTGAGCCCTTCCAGAATTCCTGACCCACAAAATCATGAGAAAACTACAATGGCCATTATTTTAATCCACTGCATTTGGGGGTAACATTTTTACTCAGCAATGACAGCAAAATTAATCGGTTTAAAAACCCAAACGTAAATAATGTAGTAATAAAAATGTTAGAAGGAAATCTAGGAGACTAAATATGCAACGTAGGAATTGAGATGATCTTAAGCACACCGAGGGGGACCCACTTTGGTTTCCTGAAGATTCCATTCTCTCCTCCACCACCACACAACTTGGTATGATCAAAGCAGGCTTTCCCACTCAGTTGGAGTAAGTGAAAGAATTTAAATGCTTTTCAGGACAATATTTAAGATTGCACATGAACTGTGAACCTTCTCATAACTCCCTGGAAGAGCTCAGGGATGCCCTCAGTTTCTAGGTAGCTTCCTGTCCAGGGTCTGAGTCTCCCTGCCCTTCTCGCCTCAGCACTGACCATCTTCACCGATTTATAAAGAAATGCCACTGTCCTAGAAGTACAGGTCCCGCCTTGGGATTGATGCCTCTCTGCCTAGGAGTGAAGTTCCTCAAGACTGTGTTATATAGCCTGCAGCAAAATCTGGGAATCCTTGGAGACTCCAAGTCAGAGCCTCTTTGAAGTCTCACTGACCAGAAGAGCTACAGATGTGGCTCTTCCCCTGACCCCCATCATGTCCTGTAGGAACTGTTGGATCACACCACCCTCCCTTGTGTGAACAATCAGACCTGATCCCACCCCTACCCAAGACAGACCCACATGTTCAGAGGAAAGAAGAGGATGTTCTCCTACTGGCCACATAAAGCCTCTCCTGCCTGCACCCCCCCCCACTGCTATTTCACATGATATACTGTACAGTGTTAGCCTTTTCAATGATGCTCTGCTCCTGTACCCCCAGTTACCTAGACATATGAGCCAGTTCCCCAACTACATAAAGATTCAACCATTTCCTTGAAATTACTGCTTGGAAAGAGCTGGTTAAACATTTAAACCACATCCTTTCTGCAAGTCTCTACCTGAGGAGGTTAGCTCTTTCTCCCCTTCCATCAACTTAAGTTATAACAGATTTCCTTTCTAGAAGGAGTGTAATGGACAGGCGTTTAATCTCCTCTGGTTCCTACAGAGGTCAGTTCAGCTCATTTTTCTCCTTGATCGTGGGAAACAGCCTCTCACATTCCAAGGGGACGAGCTCTGTCTTTTCCTTCTCCTGGATTCCCTTCCACAGGACTTGCCCTCCCCCAGCCTGTGGGGCTGGGGCTGCCCAGCCAGAGAGCCTCAGAGCGCACCGGGAGGACCACCTTCGCTCCTCTGCTGGCCCGTGCAGGGCCTTGCTCTCCTTCCAAAGTGGCCTTAGATTGAGAAGCTGGAGGTGGTGGTGGAGGGGGGGAATACTGATCTCTCTCAGTATCATTTCAGGGCCAATTAATCCAGAGGAATGATGATAAAGGGCTGTACTGGGCATTAGCAGTGAGAAGAGAAAGTTAAGGATAGGTGACAGAAATTTTATTAATTCATACCCCTTTTTTTTCCCTGGCTGCACCACACAGCTTATAGGATCTTAGTTCCCCAACCAGGGATCGAACCTGGGCCCCCGACAGTGGAAGTGTAGAGTCCTAACCACTGGACCACCAGGGAATTCCCATTTCATACCCTTTTTACATTAAGAAATGTAATTAATATTGCCAAGAACTTTGTAAGTACCCCAAATAGTGCTATGGAAAATAACTAGACGACAGACATGTCCCAGAGAAGCGGGTTCCCCTCTAGATGCAATAAATTAATACCACGAAGTATTTTACTATAGGGTTTCACTCTCTTCCAAACATCCATCCTGGCTCATACTGGGTGAGAGTTTCTTGCTTCTCTCTCAACTGCCACTTCTCTGCACCCCACACACACACCCTTCAACCACCCAGTAGCTCTCTGCAAGTCTGCCAGAGACTTTTTGCCCCTCAGGGGTCCCCTTGGCCTTGGTGAGCAGCTGGTAACAGCAGAAGCCACAGGAAACCAATGTGACCACAACACTCGGGCACAAGATGGACCCCTTGTAGTTATTGCTGCCACATCATGGATGTAGGTTATCCATATGGGAAACTGAAAAGCAGACACAAGGACAGACAGATGGAGACCAAAGTGTCAGCTTTGCTGCTGACCACAGAGAGGACATTGGATGAGGCTCCTGCATTTGTGTGTTGGGCTCGCCACCTCTCTGCTTGTCCCTTCTCCCATCTGGTTTTTGGAGCAGCTCATGAGGGTAAATTTGGGTCTCCAAATCAGACATTTTATCCAAGATTGCTGCCTCTCATTGGTCCTGGGTAGAGAGGGCAGAAAGGAGATGGAATTCATATTGTTTACACTCTTCTAATAGATCAGCTCCCCACAGTCATGGAACACAAGCCGTCAGCAGTCACCCACACCTCTGCAGAGAGTGGCCAGTGAGACTGGAACAAGAGGCCAAAAAGGTAAGTCAAGTAGCATCCCTTCCACATGCATGCATGAAGAATGGGGACTCCAGGTCCTGCAGCTTTTCTGTTCTCTTAATGCTTAACCATTGGTTTAAGCATTAAGCCCCTGGTCAGGCAGGGGTGTACTGTCCTGCTCTCCGGGGCCATCCATCAGGCCAGTTTTACTCCCACCTTCAACAGCCCACTCCCCCTTGGGATACCTTCCTGTGACAGCTTCTGGGAAGGATATGTTTTGTTCCCAGAAGCTGTCCATTAGCTTAGAATACTGAAATATTTAAATTAACTTTGAGCCAAGCTTGAGTCAAGGCTGAATATTTATTCTTTTCTATATTTCTTTGCATTTTTTCCCAGCCCTATTGCCCAATGTAGCTTATCTGAGATTCTGCAATGTGATTAAAAGTCAACATTAGATGAACTGGGAATACAATGTCAACAACCTGGAGATGACTTGAAGTTGAATGTAAAGCCTTCTTTTATTAAATTCTGTTTTAGTAGACTAGACTAGGCTATATTACAGTAAAGAGTTATCCCCAGATCTCGGTGGATTAACACTTTCTTAAATTTAAATTTAAGATTAAATTTCTTTCCATAGATTTCACTGGTCCACAGAGGGCTCTGCTCTACATCACCATGGTCTTTACTTTGGTACCCACCTGAGAGTGTAGCCATCTCAAGTGTTGCTGGTCATGTGTCAGAGGGAATTTCAAGCTTAGCTAAGCACACGCTGGTGTCTACAGCTTCCTCCTGGAAGTATCACTGTCCCCTCTGCTCACATTCTATGGGCCAAAGAAAGTTACGTGTGGTGCTTGAGTTCCAAAGAGGCACGGAAGCCCAATTCTCCCACCTGCCTGGAGGACAAGAGCTGGAAGAGTGTAAACAACTCTAAGGACCAGCACAGATTTTCAGGGAGAGATAAAAGGCCACAAATATTAAATGTTCTTGTAAGTTAAAGTTCAACTAATTTTGTGTCTGAAGTAAAGTCCAAAATTAAATACTCTTGTTCTTGTGAAGTCAGGTCCAAAGTCTATAATTCCTGATTTTAAATTAACACTCAATGAAATTACAGCCCTTTTCCCTTTGTTAAGAGTCTGGCTTTCTTCAACCATCCTGTGTGAGCTGGGTCACCATCTATCACAGTGGATTTAATGCCTTCAGGACTTTAGACGTTGAGTTAGTTCAATTTCTCAGTCTCCACTTTAGAATATACTTATATGTGGAATCTAAAAAGTACAACAAACTAGTGAATACAACAACAACAAAAAAGCAGACTCACAGGTATACAGAACAAATTAGTGGTTACCAGTGGGGAGAGGAAAGGGGAGAAGGGCAAGATAGAGGTAGGGCATTAAGAGGTACAAATCATTATGCATAAAATAAACTATGAAGATATATTGTACAGCACAGAGAATATAGCCAATATTTTATAATACCTATAGATGGAGTATAAGCTTTAAAAATTGTGAATCATTATATTGTACACCTATAACTTACATAATATCATACATCAGCTATACTGCAGTAACTTTTTAAAGTGATCTTAGGACCTACAGTATTATCACAGTACTGACTCTACATGATTAACCAACCTCAATGCCTGGAGGAACCATCCCAAGTGAAATGGGGTTCTCAGGATATCATGTTTGGTAAAATCTTGACCTGTGTTACTGATGTCAAATACAAAGTGGAAGCTGAATGGGATCTGAGGACAGGTTGGAGGATAAAGAGGGAAAATCATCCTTGGTTTCATGTCTGCAGGAAACCATTGGGGCCAAGGCACCCTGACCCCAGAAGTTAATTCCATTGCAAGAAATGTCTTTTCAAGAGGTTAACAATACCCCTACTTAACCTTCATGTACTGTCTCCTTTCTTAGAGGAGGCATTTTCAGAGACATATTCAGGACATTCTTATCTTCTTGCAGAATGTAGAAATTTGTGATGGTGGCAGCCTTGTTTCCTCATCTTAGTTTCCACTTCCCCTTTGAGTGTTGGGTCTGGAGTCTCTCAGGCTGCTTGGAGGGTTGCCTCTCTCCAGTGGCATAGTTGCCACCCAGTGTAATGGATGTGTATTTTCTGTCTTGAGACACAGTCACTTGCTTCCATTGCCTCTTCTTGTGAAATTGCAAAGGTCTGAGAGACATGGCCTCTGGGGATGATTTCCTTCTGGTCCTCATGTGGTTTTCAGTGAATCAAAGAAGATCCCTGAACCCAACCTGCTGTTGATGCTTCAAAAGTCTGTTCTCCTAAAGCACACTTCTCACTTTGGCTGCACCCTAGAAATTTTTTTGGAGGGGCTTTAAAAATCCTGAGGGTCATGCTACAGCCCAACCAATTACATCACTGTCTCTGAGAGGGTGTGATGGTTAATTTTACATGTGAATGGGGCTGGGCCATGGAACCCAGGTATTTGCTCAAACACTGGTCTAGAGGTTGCTGTGAAAGTATTTTTTTAGATGACAATAACTTAAATCAGTAAACAGGTGGTCTTCCACAAAGCGGGTGAGCCTCATCCAGTCAGTTCAGGGTCTTAATAGAAAGAGCCTGACCTCCCTTGAGCAAGAAGGGATTCTGCCAGAAGACTGCTTTTTGGATTGGAACTCCATCTTGTTCCTGGGTCTCCAGCCTGCTGGTCTACCCTGTAGACTTTGGACTTGCTGGCCTCCACAACTGCATGAGCCAATTCCTTAAAATGAACCTCTCTCTCTCATGCATCTTGTGGGTTCTGCTTCTCCGGAGAGCCCTGACTGTTAGGGGTGGTTGTAGTGGGTCAGACATTGCTGCCTTTTAGACTTCTCCTGGTGATCCAGTGTGCAGCAGGGTGAAAACCACCTCGTGAGGGCATCTGTAGAGGAGAGGAACCCTCCCTGTACTCCTCAGGATGCTGTCTTCCCTCTACTTCTGGATGTTCTGGGGCCCAAGAGCATTTTTACCTGTAGTAGTAGGGGTGCTACCCTCTGTCACCACCCCCTCCTGCTTCTGCTGTTTCCAGGAAAGCCCAGCTGCATTTCCAGGATTTCAGCCTGCTTCTGAGATTGTTTTCTTCCTTCTCAAATGTCTTGCCCTTCGGCGCCTTCCTCCACAGACCAGCAACATCAACCTTAGCAGGAGCTTGTCAGAAATACTGAGATACAGAACCTGCTGGCTGCCGATGTCCTGAAATATGGAATCCACAGCTGTTCTTTTCCACCTGGACCCAACGGCGCTCCTCCTTTTCGTCACTTCTGCCCATCCTGGCCACTGAGATCTCATCTTCCCCTCTATGTGCCCAGCCCCTCCTCTGAGAAGGCAACATCTCATCCCTCCTAATGAAATCACTCCCCTTCCCTCCAGCTTAATTAGCTTGACTTCCTTTCTCAAAAAATTATTCTACAACCCCTTCTCTCATAATAAAATGAAGCACACTTTCATGGTGTTCGAGCTCTTTCTTGATTCTTCTAGCAAACCTGACACTTACATAGTAATCCAGACACAAGATTTTCCACTGTACTTCTAACCTTTGGGTCTACAAACACTGAAATAAGTTTGCTTTGTTCTTTTCTGCTCCCTTAAAAGATGACATTTTCCCCATTTTTTAATGAAATTCTTTTATCCTATTTTGAGGGAAGATTCATCTAAATTATATGATCTCTTCATCTATATTTTAACTGTAAAAATAATACATATCCTTATTCCTCTTTATTTATTGACAAATCAAACCTACCATGTTTCTGTAAATAAAACCAGCCTGGATCTCTGAAGTTTAAACCCAGAATTAAGGTTTATGCAACTAAAAATTGTAGAGTCAAGTTGAGATCACATGGTAGTGGTGATGGGGTTAGTAATGTGGTGACTGTACCAGTAGTGGAGGGATTGTAGTGGGAGTGGTAGGATGGTGGTAATGGAAGTGATGGTGGTGAAGGTGCGGATGATGGAGGTGATGGTGGTGATGATGGAAGTGATGGTGGTGATGATGGTGGTGGACATGATAGTAGTGGTGGTAGCTGGGGTGGTGAGGATGGTGGTTGCGGAGGTAGTGGGCACAATAGTGATGGAGGTGGTAGCAATGATAGTGGATGCAGATGGTGGTGTGACACTTAAGAGCCTCTAGGCAAGGCACATAAGTACACCAAATGGGGTGATGCTGCTGCCCCCTTGGTCTGGTACTATCAATTTAAAATTTGATCCCAACACACCAGTGCCCCCAGAGACACACAGAGCTTTCTGATTATAATTTAAAATACCTGCCTACAGGTCTGGCTGAGATAATTCAGAAAGCAGCAAATATTGTTCCACCACCCATGCTAAGAAAACATCAAATGCCTGGGTAAGCTGCACTCTCATAGTTTAAGGTCAAGCTGCAGCTGTCTACACAGTGAGGCTGTGTTGCTAGATTGATAAGGAGGGTTCTAAGGTCCCCCCTTATTAAGAGTGGCTCTGTCCCCATAAGCACGAGCTGCTGGCCAGGAGTCCAGACTGAGTGGGATTGTGGTGACAGAGATGGTGGTTTGCTGTGGTTTCCAGCAGCTACTTGACCCGACTCCATCATTAACTTTCTTAATCTCACCAATTCTTTTTTTCTTTATATAATTTTGTTGGCGTATAGTTGATTTACAACATTGTGTTAGTTTCAGGTGTACAGCAAAGGTGTACATACACATATATTCATTCTTTTTCAGATTCTCTTCTCATACAGATTATCACAGAATTTTAAGTAGAGTTCACTGTGCTATACAGTAGGCCCTTGTTGGTTATCTATCTTATATACAGTAGTGTGTGTATGTTAATCCCGAACTCCTCACCAATTCTGCTTTATTCCTTGAGATTCCCAGCTTTAATGGCAGACATCTATGCCAAATGCTCTGTATATATTCCATATACCAAATGCGAGGACTTCAGGGGGTCACTAAGTAACACCCCTCTTCTGCTCACATGATTTCTGAAGCAACAGAATACTCAGAGCCAGATGTGCCGGGATGAAAACATCAGCTGGCTTGGAGGACCCAGCTTAGGCAGGCGATGAGCTGGGCTGGTGAGTGCTCTCCACTCCAGCCCTCCCCTCCCGGCCAGCCTGTCTAGCCTTTGGCACAGCCCAGCCAGGCTTGGTTTGTGTCTCCCAGGTTCACTTACGCAGGATTGCTGGCTCGCACTGGTTACGGGAGGACAGAGAAGGAATGTATTCATTTACTTACACGTTCTTTCATTCCTTCATTCATTCACTCAACAAATATTTATTGAGTGCCTCGTAACTGCCAAGCATGAACAAAATAGAAAATATTTCTGCTCTCATGGCACTTACCTTTCGGTGAGGAAACAAATCCTTCGTGCTTATTGCCTTTTCTTGAATTTGTTCTAATGAAACTCACTTTTTATCTGTGAGGAGAAGAGATAAAAGGGCACTAGTAGAGTTTCCTTCTCATGAGGAATGAGGTACACGTAATTCTCCCTAATCATTCTGAAGGAGCCAAATGCAATTTCTCTTTGGTAAGTGGTTGGCATAGTGCAGGAGGGTCAAGTCCCCATTCTGGGCCAGTTGGGGCATTCACATCTGTGGACCCATGGACCCTTCTGCTGCTGTGGCTCATAGCACATTCTGTGGGGTGGGTTTCTGCTTTCCCCACCTACCACATAGCTTAATGCCCAGAGGTTCGTGAAATTAATGAATGACTTTGAGGTTTTGAGCTTGGGTAACTTGAGGTATGATATGTTTTTAAATGGAAATAGAGATACTGGAAAGATATTCATTTTTCAGGGAGAAACTGGTGAGTCCAGGTTTCGACCTTGTGAAATATTTAGAGGACAGCCTAATATTACCTGTGCTGCTTGGATTTAATGGCTACTTTTGCATTTGAGAGGAGGGAGGACTAAAACCCTCCCTCCAGCACCACCAGTCGCATCCCACCTCAGTCTGTGTGTGTCTTTTTGCTCCACCTTTTTTTTTCCAACCAGTTTCAGTCTTTGAAAATTGTACCCAGTCTTTGGTGTTTTCACTTTCTCATTATTCCTCCAACATGTAAATGTGAGGACAAATGTGATACCCTCAATGGGTACATGGATGTAATTAGGCTGTCACTGCAGGGATGCCTCCCCTATGAATTGTCATCAGAAAGATTATCGATAAATCAAGGACAGATAAAGCTAATTTGATACCAACGAAGATTATATGAACTCTGATTAAAGGAAAATGAGGTAGGATCTCAGGCCTAACAGCTCAAAGAGGAGTAAGGGCAATGAGTCTGCAACTGTCTCCCTCTGAGGATTGGGCTTCTGTGTGTAACATTGTTGGGCTGTGGTTTCACTTACCAAATAGCTGTGTATGTGCCCACCCTGTGGGTCATGATATAATTAACATCTCCAAGAAAATGACATTTTGTCACCTAAATGTATATATTTCACTGCTAAATGGGAACGAACAGCCAGACTATGATTATTATTGGCTTTATATCAATATTATAAGTTAAGAAATGTATATACATTTGGGCCTTGATTTGGTGCCATTATTTGAAACACATATTTAGTTCAAACAGCATGTTTTTGAAAAAGGTTGTACCGGGCTTCCCTGGTGGCGCAGTGGTTGAGGGTCCGCCTGCCGATGCAGAGGACATGGGTTCGTGCCCCTGTCGGGGAGGATCCCACGTGCCGCGGAGTGGCTGGGCCCGTGGGCCATGGCCGCTGAGCCTGTGCGTCTGGAGCCTGTTGCTCCGCAACGGGAGAGGCCACAACCAGTGAGAGGCCCACGTACTGCAAAAAAAAAAAAAAAAAAAAAAGGTTGTACCATGTTGGGGTGAAAAAGATTTGGGGGGAGAAAAATTTGCTTTAAGTTGCAAGTTCCATCTAAGTTTCTCCAAGCTCTCAACCCAGTGATTACTTTGTCTTGCATACCATCCTGACACACTCTATTAATCACAGCAGAAGGCTGTGCAAAAACAGACTCCTATCTTCTAGAGATAGTTGGGTCAATTCAGTTCAAAATTTTATTGGTCTCAGCCCAAAAGCTATTGGAAAAACTTGTAGAATGAGAGTAGTTACAATGTGATGTTTAAAGCATATTTCAAAGATGAAAGCAGAACAAAATTGGTTCCTGACCATAAAATGTTATTCTTTTCAAACACTTATGAGTTAAATTGGCACACAGATATAGTTCCATGTTCTTTAAACTTACTGGGTATGAAGTGATCAAAACTCTTATGTCTTAAAAAGAAAGACTTCAGATATTAAATCACTTGATTGTAGTAAGTTTCCTTTGGGGTGTTATATAAGTAATATTTTTTGGTGTTGTTCCAAGAACAATAATAAATAAAATTATCTTTTGATCATACAAGATGGGGTTTGTAGCCACAATATTCTCAGTAAGGCAGGTCACCCATATTAGTTTCCTAGGGCTGCTATAACAAAACACCACAAACTAAGTGGCTTGAACAGCAGAAATTTATTGTCTCCAGCTACAGAGGCCAGAGGTCCAGAGATAAAGGTGGGAGCAGGTTTGGTCCTTTGGGAGAGCTGCGAGGGAGATCTGTTTCATGCCTCTCTCCTGGCTTCTGGTAGTTCCTTGGCTTGTGGCAATCTTCACATGGCATTCCCTCCGTGTGCATCTGTGTTCAAATTTCCCCTTTTCAGGATACCAGTCATATTGGATTAGGGCCCATCTTACTCTTATATGATCTCACTTTTAACTAATTATGTCTACAAAGATCCCATGTCCAAATAAGGCCACATTCTGAGGTCCTAGGGGTTAGGACTTCAACAGATGAATTTGGGGGGACAAAATGGAACACATCACACTCCCATGGTGATGCTTGTGCACCTCAGGAAATGTCTGACTCCAAGCTCTGCATCCTGGTCCATCCCCTCGCCTTCACCACCTGGTCTCACTGAACCTCACGGCCATCCCAGAACCCCACACTGGCACTAGGGTTGATAGCTGAAGGATAACCCTCTTATTCCCTAGAACATTAAAATCTAAGTTGAACTTTTATTTTTTTTCTGGAAATGTGTCCTATCTTTTAAAATAGTTAATATCAATCATAGCTTAGTAGTTTCTTAGTGGTTTATCATGGTTCCCATGCACACTAGTTATTTTGACTTGCTTCACATAGCTCTGGATGGAATGGCAGATACTGACTTGAATGTAGAAGGTGTGAGACATGGAGTTTAGTGCATCCATTCATGGAACTTGCTGTCCTGTGAATCCTTTGATTTTGCTTTTAGATCATTTTTCTTCTCATCAAGTTGGGGTGATACACACAAGGATCACTTGTTTGAGGTCATGCACCAGCCTTTCTGTGGACTCAGGGAATCAAAGCCTGAGCCCATCTCTCACTGAGTGTTTTTATTACCTTCCCTCACAAACCCTCATCTTCTGATCAGCTCAGAAGCCTTTGATTTATTGGAACCAGGCACACCTGTATCTCTGACCCGAGTCACATCAGTTTACATCTACTTTACCATCCTGGACTCTCTCTCTGTAAAAGCTGCAGGAGGACTTTTCTCCCCACTAAAGTAATTTATGCTACGAAAGTGTACAGAGTAAGTACACTTACTCTAAAGCAATGGTTCTCAAACTGGGATGAGTTTGCCTTTCCTCCCCAGGGATATTAGACAACGTCTAGCGAAATTATTTTTCGCTGTGAACAATTCAGTGGTGTTTAGTATATTCACAACCTTGTGCAAACACCTTCTTTATCTAGTTCCACAATGTTCCATCACACCAAAGTAAAACCCCTTACCCAGCAATCAGCTTCTCCCCTTCGCCCCTCCCCAAATCTCTGGCAACCACCGATCTGTGTTCTGTCTATATGGATTATCTATTCTGAATATTTCATAGAAATGGAATCATATCATATGTAATATTTTGTGTCTGGCTTCTTTCACTCAGCATAATGTTTTGGAGGTTCATCTACTTTGCAGCATGTATTAATACTTTATTCTTTTTTATGGCTGAATAATATTCTTTTGTGTATAACACAATTTGTTTATCCATTTATCTGTTGATGGACATTTGGACTGTTTCATCTTTTGGGTATTGTGAATAGTGCTGCTATGAACATCCAGAGAACAAACTAGTGGTTATGGGGGGCAGGGGAGGAAGGGGCAAGTAGATGAAGGGGATTAAGAGGTACAAACTACTAGGTATAAAATAAGTTGTAAGGCTGTAATATGCAGTAAGGGAATATAGTCAATATTTTATAATAATTTTGTATGGAGTATATTCTATAAAAATATCTAATTACTATGTTATACACCTGAAACTAATATAAAACTGTAAGTTAACTACATTTCAATTAAAAAAGAAATTGGAGAAAATATTTCCAAGTTATTTATCAACAAGATATAGAGAAATAGTACAAAAAGCCAGAAAACTCAAGCAAAAATGGGTAGACAACTTGACTAGACACTTCTCCAAAGATTAAACATAAGGGATGAATACAATTTTTAAAAATGGAAAATAACAATTGTAGGTGAAGGTGTGGAGAAATTGGAACAGTTGTACATTGCTGGTGCACATATAAAATGGTTCAGTCACTGGGAAAATGTTTGTTGGTTCTTCAAAATGTTAAACACAGAATTACCATATGATCCCATAATTCCACTCCAAGGTATACACCCAAAGTAGTTGAAAACAGATATTCAAACAAGTATCTGTCTGGAGACTTTTTTTAATGTTTTTTTTTATTATGGTGGTAAAAGTCACATAATCTAAAACATACTATTTTAACCATATTTAACTGTACATTTCAGTGGCACTAAGTACATTCGCATTGTTGTGTAACTCTCACCATCATCCGTCTCCTGAAGTTTTCACCTTCCTAAACTGAAACTCTGTCCCCATTAAACACTAACTCCCCATTTCCCCCTCCCCACCATCCCCACCCCCTGGCCCCTGGCATCTACCGATGTACTTTCTGACTCTATGAATTTGAGTATTCTAGGTACCTCATATAAGTGATATCAAAAAGTATTTCTCTGCACCTAATGTATATGGAATGCATTTTTAAGGTTAACTTAATATATGTTCTGCAAACAGATTGTACCTTTTTTCCCCCCTGTGCTGTACAGTAGGCCCTCACCAGCCATCTACTTCATACATAGTAGTGTATATACATTAATCCCAATCTCCCAATCCATCCCACCCCCCACCCAATGTCCATATGTTTGTTCTCTATGTCTGTGTCTCTATTTCTGCTTTGCAAATAGGTTCATCTGTACCATTTTTCTAAATTCCATATATATGCATTAATATATGATTTTTGTTTTTCTCTTTCTGACTTACTTCACTCTGTATGACAGTCCTTAGGTCCATCCATGTCTCTGCAAGTGGCACAATTTCATTCCTTTTTTTTTTTGCAGTACACGGGCCTCTCACTGTTTTGGCCTCTTGTTGCGGAGCACAGGCTCTGGATGCACAGGCTCAGCGGCCATGGCTCACGGGTCCAGCCGCTCCACAGCATGTGGGATCTTCCTGGACCGGGGCACAAACCCATGACCCCTGCATCGGCAGGCGGACTCTCAACCACTGCGCCACCAGAGTCCTCATTCCTTTTTATGGCTGAGTAATATTCCATTGTATATATGTACCACATCTTCTTTATCCATTCCTCTGCTGGTGAACATTTAGGTAGCTTCCATGTCCTGGCTATTGTAAATAGAGCTGCAATGAACATTTTGGTACATGACTCTTTTTGAGTTATGGTTTTCTCTGGGTATACGCCCAGGAGTGGGATTGCTGGGCGTATGGTAGTTCTACTTTTAGCTTTTTAAGGAACCTCCATACTGTTCTCCATAGTGGTTGTATCAATTTACATTCCCACCAACAGTGTAAGAGGGTTCCCTTTTCTCCACACCCTCTCTAGCATTTATTGTTTGTAGATTTTTTGATGATGGCTGTTCTGACTGGGGTGAGGTGATACCTCACTGTAGTTGTGATTTGCATTTCTCTAATGATTAGTGATGTTAAGCATCCTTTCATGTGTTCGTTGGCCATCTGTATGTCTTCTATGGAGAAATGTCTATATAGGTCTTCCACCCATTTATGGATTGGGTTATTTGCTTTTTTGATACTGAGCTGCATGAGCTGCTTGTATATTTTGGATCTTAACCCTTTGTCCATTGCTTTTGATTGTCACAAATGGGGGAACAGTGCTATTGACATCTATTGGACAGAGGCCAGGGATGCTGCTCAACATCCTACAGTGCACAGGACAGCTCCCAAAACGAAGAATTGTCCAGCCCCAAATCTCAATAGTGCTGAGCTTGAGAAACCCTATTCTAAAGGAGATAGCACTTTGGCAAACATGACACCAGGCTGCAAGTTCTTCCAAGCTCTCTCTATGTTTGATTCATAGAGTCCTGACTTCTATTTAAAATTGCATCTTAATATTAAAGTTCCTATAAAATACCTCCATGATGGATTGATATCTTTACATAACCTCTTCTCTAATACATACTTTGAAATGCATCATAAGCCATAGGTCGAATCCAGAAGGCAGAAAGTGAAGGTAGGAAAAGGGTTAAAATAAATACATACGATATTAACTCAGAACCTGGAGGGTGAGCTCAGCTGTTGTCTAGCTCCTGTTGAGGCAACATTATTCAGGTGTCCGTCTGGAATCTTTATTAGTTTCCTAGGGCTGCTGTAACAAGTTACCACAAACCTAGGGAATTAAAACAACAGGAATTTACTCTTTCACAGTTCTGAAGGCCAGAGGTTCAAACTCAAAGGCTCCCTCATGCTCCCTCTAAAGGCTTGGGAGGAGGGGAGCTCTGGCATTCCTTGGCTTTTGGCAGCATCGCTCAAGTCTCTGCTTCCATCAACAAATAGCCTTCTTCCCTGTGTTTCCATGACTCCAAATCTCCTTCTCATAGGGATGCTCATTACTGGCCTTAGGGCCCATTCTAATCCAATATGACCTCATCTTAATTACATCTGTAAAGACTGTATTTCCAAATAAGGTCCTATTTACTCATACTGGAGGTTAGGACTTGAACATATATTTTGGGGGGCACAATTCAATCCACAACACTCAGTCCAGACATATGAGGCACTTTGCTTCTCGACACCACAGAAGTCCTCTTCTCCCTTTGATGCTCACTTCTCTCCTTTGGTCACTGGTGATGGCAATTTCGTTTCTCAGTTGGACAGCTGACTGCAAGGCTGCCATACTCCTTGCCCGTCTTCACCACTTACTTTACCCTCCTGTGTCTTTTTTCTTTTTCTTCGTTATTTTCCCATCAATTCTCCTTGTCTGCTTGATTTTACCATTGACAGCTAATCAAGATCCACTTTCCTTTCTTGTTAAGACTCTCATGACATTTACCGAGTATAATATCTGAGTTCTTGCATCTTCCTGGCGGTATTCATTTGCTGTCAGTTGCCTTTTGAACTGCAAAAGATGTTTTCTTCTAAGGGCTTAATACCAGGAGTCCTTGGGGGAATCTGATGCTTCCAGAAGAGTAGACCTTAGATGGCAAAGCTCTGCTACATTAACAGCTCTGGGAGATTGCAGTTGGGATTGTTTAATTTTCAGATGTCATCATTTTGGTTTTTAATTTACTTATGAACAATAACCTTTGGGGAACCCTGAAGGTAAAAGATAGTAAGAACTTACAGGCAACATGTAGAAAGCAGGGAGTGGAGTGTCCAATTGAGGAATGAAAATGCTGGCCCAGAAAATTTTTTTAATTAGGCAATGCAGTGAATTCTGTGAGAAGAGGCGTGGGCCATGGGATGACTCCCACCCTCAGTCAGTGCTGAAGAGCCTGAAAGCTCTGTCTTGGTCTAACTCTGATGATGCTGAAAAGATGCTCGAGCAGAAATACGAAATGACCATCAACACCAGAGGCAAAAATCAGCCCTGCAACCATGTTCTTTTACAATTACCAAAAGCTGTAGCTGAATGTATGAAAGCTGTTTAAGTATATGGAGCAGACTTTTAAAATATGCGCAAGCCATGCAATGAAGAGCTGCAGAATGGCCATTCATTGGTCTCAACTGTGTGCAGAAGCAGGTGGTTGGAGGTGAAAGATATGGGTTGATTTTCCTTCATCTTCTTACCGTGTCATTGTGTCCCCTGTCACTCAGAGATTTACGCACGTGGTCCTCTGAGGTATGGTTCCCTAAGTCCTGTTTCTGTCCCTTTAAAATGTTGACAGGAGAGTTCTCAATGGGAAAACTGCTGTTATCCATCTTGTCTAAGATTGTGACTCTCTGTCTTTCCCCTGAAATTCTTATCCCCCTTCCATGCTTTATTTCCCTTCTTAGAGAATCACTTCCAAATACACTATGTATTTACTCATTAATCTCATTCATCATATGTCTCCCCTCCTTAGAACGGCAGCTCCATGAGGGCAGGGGGTCTTGTCTGTTTTGTTCACTGCTGTGTCTGCTGTACCTGACCCAGCCCTGGACTACTCCCACTTTACCAGACCCCAAATACACATGCTTGTTATTACTTTGGTTGTGATTTTACTAGAGGGAGCAAATTGATGTTGCAGGCATAAAGTATTTGTAAAATGGGGATAACAGTAGAATTTAGCTCATGAGGTTGCTGTGAATTAGTACCTGTAAAGGCCTAGAACAGTGCCTGACACAGAAAAAGAGCTTGGCAATGTCCCTCCCTCTCATGGTGCCCCTCTGGCTGTACTTGCTTGTAGCCCAGGTGTCCTGCAGCTAAAAGGAATTCATATGTTTTGTCTTCCATCAAGTCTCAGAATAAAGGAGCATGACATATAACACTTTGTCAGTGTTCATTTTTGCCACCCATTTTTCTTAACGTTTTGGTGCTTGGTCATTATTTCTCTGTTGGGAAAACTATCAATGGAAGGGAAAAAAAAAAACAAGGGAAAGGAAATGATAGTGCTTATTTCAACAACTTGCCTTTTCATAGATTTATGTATAACTATAGTTCTGTTTTCTTTAAAATTATTAAAATTTAATGAATCCATATGCTTAATTAAGTTAAATATATCAATGTTTCATGGTCTTCCATAATTACATCAAGACCTCAGGCACTCAGTCAATCCACTCACTAATTTAATTGTTGTCTGGCCATCCAGGCAGATCCATGCCCTTTGTGGGCAACTACTTCTTCCTCTTGGGTTATAATCTGGAGGGTCTGTGTTACGGACTGAGTGTTTGTGTCTCCCCCAGACTCATAAATTGAAGCCCTAATCTCTAATGTGATGGTATTTGGAGATGGGGCTTTGGGGAGGTGATTAAGGTTAGATGAGATCAGAAGGGGGACCTCATGTTGAGATTAGTGCCCTTATAAGAAGAGACACCAGAGAGCTCTATGTCCTCACGTGAGGACATAGCAAGAAGGTGGCTATCTGCAAGCCAGGAAGAGGGTCCATACCAGAACCCCAACCTTCTGACACCTTGATCTCAGACTTCCAGCCTCCAGAACTGTGAGAAGATAAATTTCTGTTGTTCAAGCCTCCTTGTCTATGGTGTTTTGTTATGGCAGCCCAAGCTAAGATAGACTGTAATACAGTGTTCTGCTCTCCTCTACATAAGGAGCAGGTGTGACCCAACCTGAGATAATTGCACACCTCATCCCTAGAAGTGGATCTTGAGCAGAGGGAAGAAAATACAAATGGGTGGAGTTCATTCACTTGTGTCCCCGTGACCAAACCCCTCTTGCTGTGGGTCTCTTGAAGTTGCCTATACTTTTGCCTGAGTGTCCAGTCTCCTGCACTGATACTGTGTGCTCTTGACATTCTTCCAATAAATCCTCCTATTTAATTTAGACAGAATTAGTGTCTGTTGCTTATGACCCAAGAATCCCAATTAATATATCTACCAGCTCTGCCAGTTAATGTGTAAGGCCTACATACCTTATAAGTTCCCCTTTTATAAGATATTATAGCTATATTTTTATGCTTACCATTGGGTAATAGACTTCTGAAATGAAGTTGATAATTAGATGACTTTTGACATATTATATTTGAGTCATTGGTTTTATTTTGATGGAGTAACCCAAAGATAATACTAGCTAAAATTTTTATTCTTCATACAGTAATATTTGAATAAATCATCAGAATCATTTTTCCCTGTGTTGAATTTCTCTTTATATTTGTGAGAGGGGCCAGGGGAATGGTAGGATGGACAAATGGTATGCAAGTAAGCTTATGCATAGGTTAGCATTAACAGGCATTTGATGTTTTCAGCTTTGCTATAGATTATACAACTATTACTGACTTGCATAAATGAGTAGGAAACTACAAATTACTTTATGGTAAGGAAATTCTGAAAGACTTATGCTATTGACTTTTACTGACACTATGTAATTGGAAAAAGTGAGATGATTTAAGATAAAAATTGATTTACATATATGGTCATCATGGTCTTTTATTTCCATGGAGACGGGCTATTGATGTATTACTCACATTTTAATGTCCACAAGCCCTAGTGAACATTAAACTTTCACATGATACATGAAAACATTGTGACACACTGGATTTCAAGCCAGAGTGGTTGATGTTTCAGTCCCAGTGATCAGCTGAGCCAAGACTTGTGGAGGTGTTTGGAGCAAAGTAGATATTTATTCAATTACTTAACTCAACAAATAACTATTGTTCCCACCCTGTTCCTGCTGCTGTGGTGTTTGCTGGGCATACGGTGTGCAACACGGCCCTTTGCAAGCAAAGAGGATATAGTCTAAAAGACGACATAAATGTGTACAAATAAGAGCAATAAATCAGAAGCACCGAGACAGAGTTATCTACCAGAGCAATGAGGCCCAAAGGAGAGGCCGCTCAGCTTTTCAAGTAGAAGGTGGGAAAGTGTCCAGGAAGGAAGTGGTAGAGCCCACAGTGTAAGAAGAGTTTATGAGATGAGATATAGGCAGGGTAGGTTGATAAATGCAAGAAGCTCAGCATGACCTAAATATTGGTGTGAGAAGAAATGGAAAGAGAATCAAGGCTGCAAAGGAAGGTCAGGTCAGACCTTGACAGGGTCTGTGGGCCAGGATAGGCACTTGGAATTGATCTATCATGTACACAGGAGGCATTAACATATTTCAGTGATAGATTGAAATGATTGGATTTATGTTTTAGAAAGACCTCTTTAGTAGGTGAGAGGAGCCTGGATAAAAGAAAGGAAAAACTAAAATTCTAAAGACCCACTGAGAGATGGCTCTGGGGATTGTTGGGGAAATGGTACTAACTTGAGGGAAGGCAGTGAGGATGAGAGAGGAGGAGAGGGATGGGAGGGATGTTTATGAGAAAAGTGTGACCGGACTTAACCCCTGATTTGCATTGAGTTGGAAATTGTTGCACAAGAAAGGGAAGAGGCAAGACTGACTGTCAGGGATGGGTCTCAGTTAGACAGTAAGAATTCATAATGTAGAGGACAAAAAGCAAGACTGTGGATGCAAAGCAGGATAATAACTCAATGTTAGGTGCATTGAATTTGAGACGCTTGCAGGACATTTACATAAATGCCCAGGAAGCAACTGAACACTGAAGTCATCAGGGTCTCTGGCCTAGACATGCAGTTCTGGAAGTTGCCACCGTATAGGTAGAGTTAAAAGCATAAAGTAAATGTGATGTTCTAGGGAGACAGGGTGGAATGAAGAGAGGCTGCCATTTCTTTGTGGGTGGGCAGGAGGAGACCAGCTCACAAAGGAGTTGGGGAGGAAGTGGTCGAGGGGCACACTGGGAGAAAGTGCATCCAGAGACCAAGGGGAGAGGGGATTTAGGAAGCGGTCAGAAGCCAAAAATGCCCCAGAGAGGGTCAAGTGGATTTCAATTGTATTATATGTTGCTTTGGAAAAAGGATAAGTGAGTTATTTTGAGAGAGTTAGGCTAGGATGCTAATCTTTAGATCAGTTATTGTAAAGGGAACTGAAGTTCTGGGTCCCATCTCTGAGTGGCCCAACGTGCCTTCTCAACTTAGGCTGCCAGGATATAACTGAGCACCTGATTGACATGTGTTCTTTCTCCCTCTAGCAAATTATTCCTCAACCTCAGCACCGTTGACATTTTAGACCTGAGAATTCTTTTTTGTGGAGGGTGTCCTACACATTGCAGCAGGCTTAGCAGCATCCCTGGCCTTTACCCAACAGGTGCCAGTTCCACCCTCCCTGTCTCCAAACTGTGACAACTGACAGTTTCTCCAGGCAATGCTCAATGTCTCCTGGGGAGTAAAATGACCCCAGTGGAGAACAATTTCTCTAGATGTGTAGCAAGACAGATCAAGCAGCACCTTCTGAAATGTTTGCCAGGATAGGAGCACAGACATAGAAAACGATTTTAGGTGAAAACTCTCAGCCGTGGAGGTGTCTCAGAAAAGATGTGTGTGGTGATGGAAGCCAAATAACCAAGCAATATAGATCTTAACTGTCTGAGTAAAACAGATATTTTCTTATTTTTGTTTTTCTGAAGCAATGAACAAATTATCTCTAGAAGGACAAGACAGAACTGTAAAAGCCAATAATAAAGAAGACTTCACACAGTTACATCCACATACCCTTGAATACTAAGCATGGGGACTCAAGAGCTCATGGCAATAACTGTTTATTTGGGTCCATTGGTGATCAGGACCATCTATCGCTTTGGTAATACTCCTCCTGGATCTTCAGGAGTTTAAAATACCGGCTCAGAGTCATGTCATCTGTTCTCTACCTCACTTCTGCTTACCTCAAAACAAAGAATTCTGGTGCTCTTAGTTCCTGAGGCAGATGAAATATTTTTTTTCCTGTTCATTTGGTTTGGTTTTCTGCTTTCCAGGATCTGGGCAGTATTCTTGGTTATTAGCAGATTTATTTTCCCTTGCTTTCACTCATAAAACAACGGAATGCATAAACCCCCTAGAGAGGGTTTTCCTCACCTGCTGAGTATGCGGTCGTGACTCACTCTGGTTTCTTTCGGAGAATAGCCCTAATTCATTGGTTCCTTCATTCAGTCAGTTGACAAACAATCATTGCTTGCCTGCTGGGTGTGAGACACTGCACCACTCACCACAGAGACTGGATGGCGCCGTAGATAGAATAGGTCCCCTTCATTTTGCTCAACTTGGGGAGTTAGACAATAAACACTTAATATTAATATATAAATGGAAAGATGAAATAAATACAAATTGTGATTGTGGTTATGTTAGGAAATAAATAGAGTAATGTGCCCGTAATTGGGATGGAGTGAGATCAGGGATATCTGATTGAGGTTAAGTTGGTTGGGGAAGGCAGATCTGAGGAGACAATGTTTGGTCTGCTGCCTATAGGATGAGATGCAGCCAAGCATTTCAGAAGCTGGAAAAACGTAAAGAATCCTCTGAGAACAGGAAGGACCACGGTCTGGTGAGCAAGGGGCTGAGTGGTGGAAAAGAACGCTGGAGAGGGAGGCGGGGTCAGATCACAAAGACCTTTTTGCATTTGAATTTTGGTCTCAGCAATAAAGGGAAGACAGTGAAGGGTTAAACTGGAGATAGGAGAATATTTTGTGCCTAAGGTTTTAGAATATTATTTTGCCTGCTGTGTAGGAACCGCATTGGAATAGTAAGAGTGGAAGCAGAAAGAACAGGAGGAGGCCATTGGATCTGCCCAGTAACAGAGGATGGTGGAAGGATGCGGGTGGTGGGAGTGGAGAGAGAAGTGTGAACTGATCTGAGATGTGTTGGGTGCAGAACAGATGGGCTGTGGTAGGCAGAACAATGGCCTCCTGAAGATGCCTATGCCTAATTGCCAGAACCTGTGAATATGTTACCTTCTTTGGAAAAAGGGACTTTGCAGATGTGATTAAGAGTACAGACACTGAGATGGGGAGATCCTGGATCTTGCCAGGATATGAGTGGGTCCATTCTAATGGACCCTTAAAAGTAGAGAATCTTTTGCAGCTGAATTTGAGAGATGCAATGGAAGAAGAGATTTGAAACATGAGAGGAACTTTACCCACAATTGCTGGCTTTGAAGAAGGAGGAAGGGGGCTGTGAGCCAAGATATGTAGGTGGCTTCTAGAAACTGGGAAAGACTCTTAGCTGGTAGCCAACAAGGAAAAGCGCTCTCAGTCCAACAACTATGAGGAAGACAATTTTGCTGACAACCTGAATTAGCAAGGAAATGGACTCTCTCCTAGAGCCTCCAAAAAGGACATGGCCCTGCTGACACCTTGATTTTGGCCCAGGGAGACTCATGTCAGACTTGTGGTCTTCAAAACTGTAAGATGATAAATGAGTATTGTTTAAGCCACAAGTTTGTGGTAATTTGTTAGAGAAGCAATAGGAAAGTAACACATAGAGCTTGGTGGCTCGTTGGATATGGAGGGTAGGAGGAATGAAGAGTGGCCACCTAAGTTTCCAGTTTGATCAGTCAGTGGGCAATGATGTCATATAATGAGGTGCAGAAAACTCAGGGAGAAACAGATTATGGAGGGTGGAAACCAGGCTGCTGATTTGGTCATTGATGTTTTAGAAGTTTGGAATGTCTATAAGATATTTAAATTGAGGCACTAAACAGGAAATTGATTATATAAGCCCTGGGTTCAGAGGAGAAGTTTGAACTAGTGATAAAATTTTGGACTAGAAAGAACGGGTGATATTTACAAATGTGAACTTAACCGATCAGACCTAAGAAGGAAGTGTAGATGGAGAAGCAGGGCTAAAGTCCTATTTATAGACACTGCAGTATATGGTTGTTGTGTAGGGCAGGAGCCGGAGACAGCAAAAGTGATGGAGAAGGATCCCAGAGTAGTGGGGAAAAGAGCAGGAGAGCACAGCGTCAGAAATCAAGAGAGAGGTGTGTATCGAAAAGGAGGAAGGAGCTGTGCCTAAGGCTGCAAAGAGGTCTGGTGGCTATGACACAGAAGTGCCACTGAATTTGGCAGTGGAGGTGGGTCACGGTCCTTGACAAGAGGGTAGAGTGGTAAGAATGGGGGACAGATAGGACCAGGATGAAGAGATGGCAGGGGGCTAGGTGATTCAATTCAGACAGTGAGTCTTATAACTTGTTTCACAGGAAACAGGAGAAAAAGATGCAGAGGTTTTAGCTAGAGTTGAGTAAGAGGTAAAGAGATGCCTTTGAAAGATGGATCAGGTTTGTGTACTGACATGAATAACGTGGTGGGGAGGGACAAAAGTATCTGAGTGGGAGAGAGAGAGAGAGGAGAGAGAGAAAACTAAGTGAGGAGTAGGATATCTGAGAAGGGAGTAGGAGATGGGACCCAGAGCACAAGCAGAGGAATTTACCAGTTTTGTTCACTGTAGTAGGAAAGCAGGGAAGATGGATGCACATGATGGTAGGTCTATAGATTTGTTGGTGGGAGGAAGATGAAAAATGAAACTCCAGGCAGCATACTGAGCCTGGCCTTTATACATTAGTATTGCCTTAATAACAACTTGGGAGTCATAAGGAAGGAGGACGCTGAGTCACTCTGATCCCAGTGACATTTTTATGATTGTAGCAAATATGTTTCTGACATCTGTAGGAAGAAAGTCTAGAATGTGGAGCAAAATAATGCCTTTGGGAAAGAACATTAATGGGCAACAATAACTACTAAACCTGCCTCTCTTACTTCGCCAGGCCTTGTGTTTCTTTTAGTCATTTTATTATCAAGCATCTGAGAGGCTGACCAGCAAGCCTGTGTCAAGAGACTGGGCTCTTTTTGTTGTTGTTGTTGTTTTTGTGGTACGCGGGCCTCTCACTGCTGTGGCCTCTCCCGTTGCGGAACACGGGCTCTGGACGCGCAGGCTCAGCGGCCCTGGCTCACGGGCCCAGCCGCTCCGCGGCATGTGGGATCTTCCCGGACCGGTGCATGAACCCGGTCGGCAGGTGGACTCTCAACCACTGCGCCACCAGGGAAGCCCTGGCCAGATTTTATTAAAGAAAATTTTTGCATGATTTACTTTTCACCAGTCTGTTCTGGCATGCTTCTAATGATATCAGAATCGCCTAGAAAATAAGACACAATAATATTACAGTTTATTTAATGGCAACTGGTAATCATCAAATTTGCAATGGTTATCTTCAAAAGTCATTATACTAGCTGTGCTGTCATTTCTCAAGGTTGACCAGATACCTAGAGTCACAGACCTTTTCCACATAAGATGCATCACGTAAATCAGACTTGGTTTATCACCAGCATTTATAAAGCCACACTAGGAAAAGACCTAGGTCTGGGGGCACATGCATGGTCTTAATATAGTGAATGTTTAGCCTGCCCTGGTTATTACAAAATCAGAAGAACGAGAATATTCACAACAAACCTTGCATTTTTTAATGCCTCATGCATACCAGGCAGCTTGCAACTGCACACACAATGATCCTGGATTCACAAAGCCCTGGAAGTCAGGACAGCTACAGTAGTGTGATGATTTAAGAAATTGCTGATCTCTAGGAAGAACTATTCAGCCCACTTGAATTATTGAGATCATGGCCTCACTTTCCATTTCATTCTGCAAGTGTGCACATACCCTCAGGTAATTTCTACCAGCTACAGTATCCTGTTGCATATTTAAAGGTTATAAACAATAGCACTTTTTGCTTTGCTTTTGTTTAATGACCCAATGAAGGAGGTAAGTAAGTGAGTATACTGGCTTCACTTACCTGCATTAGGAGTGCTTTTTGGGGAAGTATTTTTACGTAGCCATAGGAAGCCAAATAAGACATTAGAAAACAGGTTTTTAAAAAAAATTTTAAATTAAGATATATATTTCACCCCTTATTTGTTTCACTTTATTTGCAATTGAGTTAGTTCAAAACGAAGTGCATTTATTTGATTACTGGCCTGTGTCAGTTGCCCTGATGGGTTTTTTTTTTCTGTTTTTTATTTAATTGTGATACTAAGTGTTAAGCCAGTACTAAGACAGGAAAGAAGATACATAGAGCTTTCAAAGATTATATAGGCCCTTGGGCAGGACTTCTTAAATGGGAGCTGGCTTGCGGTCACAAGCTTTCAAATCAATGGTTAGGTACTTAATAGAAGGCTTCCCTTCATGACAAGGATGAAATATGGAGCAGATTACACAGGGTGACCCGGACAGGCCTGGGCCTGAGGCCATGTCTCACTCATGTCTGTGGTGTCTTGCCTGGAGACTTTTATGGTCCTCTCTGCCCCACTGTTTGACCTGGCTTGGTCCAGCTGTAGTCACTCTCATAACATGTCAAACACTCCCACTTGTCCTTCTCTTTTTGTGTATTCCTTCAACTTACATTTAGGAAAACAGCTGAGGGAACGCCCTTCCTGGTACACCCAACAGGCTCTGGAAGTAGAAAGCTCTAACCGTTTTCTGTGGATTATGTCTCTAAGCTGTGCAAGACTGAATATTGGTTTATGGACTAAGGGGGCAGCTAAAAACCTGCCCATCAAGACCAGAAGGAGTGGGTCAAGGCATCCTTCCTTCACCTGCTGTGGCTTCTCCCATTTAGACAGTTGTTTGCACACCTGTGTGCACTCCTTAGGCAGGTGACCAGTATACAGCACAGGCTCTTCAGGAATGCATAATTAATCAAAGCCTAATAACTAGAATAATATAATCTGAAGAATTAAAATCAACACTCCTGATATTTGCTCTGTACAGGATGCATATAAATATCTTATTGTCCTCTTCAGCTTATACTTAGTGAGGGAGAATTAGCAATCCCAAATTACTCAATAAAAGGGGCTTATGAGCAGGCACCTAGCTGCATGGACAGTGGTACTGGGGGGGTGTCTTAAAGCTGTGTTTGTATAGCAAGCACATTGGTGTTATATAGATTGTATATTTATTTGCGTGGCTTGGAGAAATACCTACCCAAGCCATCCCTCGAGTTCTGTTTTAGTGGAGGTGAGAGGGTACCTCTTAGAGAATTTGATGTGGGACGATAGAGAAAAGCTATTATTTCAAATATTTTAGAAGTGTAGGCCCAAAGTTGACAACATTGGTTTAGGAGATCCCCTGATGGAAGTTTGTATTTAAACAAAGATAGGCACCTGATATCTAAACGGTCTGGAACAGGAGTAATTGAAACAGAGACTCAATTTTCTGTTTTTACAGGGTAGGCCAGGGAGTCTGGGGGCTCAGAGATGAAGAAAATTGGGATTGGGTCTAGACACAGAGGGTGAGACCTGGCCACAAGGAATATTATCTGATGTTCTGATGGTGTATTTTTGGGTAACAAAGCACCCAAACCCAATAGGGTAACATAATGAACATTTCATTATGTTTACAATCTGCAGGTCTATTGATTCCTCTGCTCCAACAGGGCATTGAACGGGGTCCCTGGATGGGATTCAGCTGGCAGCTGGTCTGGTCTGGAGGGTCCAAGACGGCTTCACCCACCTGCTGGGAGGCTGGGCTCAAGTAAACCTCTCCTCTAGCCACTGTGAGTTTCTCCCTCTCATGGGTTTCACATCTCTCCATGTGGAGTTTCCCACAGGGCAGTCCAATGTCTTGCATGGCGGCTCAGGCTCCAAGCACAAGAGCTCCAACAGACAGGAAGTGGAAGCTGCAGGTCTGCATTGGAATCTGTCACAGCATCACTTTCACTGTATTCTACTGGTCAAAGCAGTCACAGGCCCACTTGGATTCAGTGGGAGGGGACAGAGGCCCCACCTCTCCATGGGAAAATGTCAAAGACTGTGGCCTTCCTTAACCTGCCATATCTGCCATTCAGCTTGAGGTTGGCTTTTGTTCTGCACTAGCTTTAGTCCATCTCTCTCTTCCCCCAACACTTCGTAAAAGTGAGCAAAAGAAGGGGAAGAGGCTGTGTTCTTGCCTGGGACACCCCGGTGTAGACAGGAGTCTCGGCCTCAGCTGGCAGCCAGAAATCTGAGGGAGCAGAGATTGAGAGAGAGGTGAGCCGAAGACCTTAAGTCACCTGAGGGATCTGCAGGAGTACCTGGGAGAGCTCTGGATGCCCCACAGTATGTAAAATGAGGGTGGCCATCATCGACTTGAATAATAACAGAAGACCAGAGGACCGGGAAATATCTTGTTCCTACAACAGATTACAATAGCAAACACTCATCTTTTTTGCCTCTTCCACCCAGAAGGTACACTTCACAAAAACAAGGATTATATCTGGCTTTTTTCTTTTTTTTGGCCATGTCTTAAGCACCCAGCAAGTGCTCAATTACTATTTGTTGAATAAACATACAGCTGTGAAGGTATTCCTTGCTATGTGCTGTTAACTGTTGGTGAGTAGCAATTACGACATTTAACATAATGGCAACACTATGCCATTATAAGCCCCATGTGACAGATAAAGATAATAACCCACCCACAGTTGTTTAAATCCATGCATGTCCAACTTCAAACCTTTAAGCCAGCTAGGCATTTTGACTCTCCATTCACAAGTATTTCTTCAACCATTGCAATATACACAGCACAGGATCCATCCCTAAGGAGAGTATAGTTTATTTAATCAGGGAAATGAAGACAAATTCCCAAAGAGTTGGCAAGAATATAACTAAATAATGATTAAAATATGTCACAAGGCAGTGCAGGAGAACCAATGGCTAAAAAAGACAAGGACAGTAAATTCTGTGAGTCCAGAGGACCCAGAAATTTATGGACTGGGTAAGCTTCACAGAGAGACTGAGGCTCCTAGGATGGAGATGATGTAATGGATGAGGGAGGAGGTAGGATCAGGAGTGCCTGCCATAAAGTCGGGGGAGAGGGGAGGGGCAAGGGGAAAGGCATGAGTCAAGATGTGGGGACAGTCAAAATGCAAGGCACATTGGAGGAATAGTGACCAGGTTCAAGGGGATATTTGTGCTGGCTTTAAAAGTGTTCCCACAAATAACACTCACATAAGAGGTAGAACTAAGAAATGGAAAGATGATTATTGTAATAGAATTTTACCATTAACAGACTAACTTTAGAACGAGCTTCAAGATGGCAGCAGAGTAAGACGTGGATATCACCTTCCTCCCCACAGTTACACCAGAAATACATCTACACATGGAACAACTCCTACAGAACAGCTACTGAACGCTGGCAGAAGACCTCAGACCTCCCAAAAGGCAAGAAAGTCCCCACGTACCTGGGTAGGGCAAAAGAAAAAAGAATAAACAGAGACAAAATAATAGGGACGGGACCTGCACCAGTGGGAGGGAGCTGTGAAGGAGGAAAGGTTTCCACACACTAGGAGCCCCTTCAGTGGGGGAGACTGCGGGTGGCGGAGGGGGGTAGCTTCAGGGCCGCGGAGGAGAGCACAGCAACAGGGGTGCAGAGGGCAAAGCAGAGAGATTCCCGCACAGAGGATCGGTGCCGACCGGCACTCACCAGCCCGACAGCCTTGTCTGCTCACCGCCCAGGGCGGGCGGGGCTGGGAGGTGAGGCTCCGGTTTCGGTCGGATTGCAGGGAGAGGACTGGGGTTGCTGCGAGCACAGGTCACCATCCACACCTCCCCTCCTGGGAGCCCGTACAGCCCGCCACTGCCAGGGTCCCGGGATCCAGGGTCAACTCCTCCGGGAGAACGCATGGCGCGCCTCAGGCTGGTGCAACGTCATGCTGGCCTCTGCCGCCGCAGGCTCACCCCGCATCCGTGCCCCTCCCTCCCCCCAGCCTGAGTGAGCCAGAGTCCCCGAATCAGCGGATCCTTTAACCCCGTCCTGTCTGAGCGAAGAACAGACGCCCTCTGGCGACCTACACGCAGAGGCGGGGCCAAATCCAAAGCTGAGCCCCTGGGAGCTGTGAGAACAAAGAAGAGAAAGGGAAATCCCTCCCAGGCAGGCTCAGGAGCAGAGGATTAAAGCTCCACAATCAACTTGATGCACCCTGCATCTGTGGAATACCTGAAGAGACAACGAATCAGCCCAAATTGAGGAAGTGGACTTTGGGAGCAACTACATATATATGCATGTGTATATATATATATATTTTTCCCCCTTTTTCTTTTTGGTGAGGGTGTATGTGTGTGCTTCTGTGTGTGATTTTTCTCTGTATAGCTTTGCTTTTCCCATTTATCCTACGGTTCTCTCTGTCCTTTTTTTTTTTTTTTTTTTTAGTATAGTTTTTAGTGCTTGTTATCATTGGTGGATATGTCTTTTGATTTGGTTGCTCTCTTCCTTCTTTCTTTCTTTTTTAATTTTTATTATTTTTAGAAAAAATTTTTAAATAATAATTTTATATTTTACTGTATTTTACTTTATCTTCTTCTTTCTTTCTTTCTTTCTTTTCCTCCCTTTTATTCTGAGCTGTGTGGAAGACAAGCTCTTGGTGCTCTGACCAGGCATCACGTCTGTGCCTCTGAGATGGGAGACCCAAGTTCAGAACACTGGCCCACCAGAGACCTTCCAGCTCCACATAATATCAACCGGCGAAAATCTCCCAGAGATCTCCATCTCAACACCAAAACCTAGCTCTACTAAACGACCAGCAAGCTCCAGTGCTGGACATCCTATGCCAAACAACTAGCAAGACAGGAACACATCCCCACCCATTAGCAGATAGGCTGCCTAAAGTCATAATAAGGCTACAAATACCCCGAAAAACACCACCAGACATGGACCTGCCCACCAGAAAGACAAGATCCAGCCTCATCCCCCAGAACACAGGCACTAGTTCCCTCCACCAGGAAGCCTACACAACCCACTGAACCAACTTTAGCCACTGGGGGCAGACAAAAAAAACAACCGGAACTATGAACCTGCAGCCTGTGAAAAGGAGACTCCAAACACAGTAAGTTAAGCAAAATGAGAAGACAGAAAACACACAGCAGATGAAGGAGCAAAGTAAAAACCCACCAGACCAAACAAATGAAAAGGAAATAGGCAGTCTACCTGAAAAAGAGTGCAGAAAAATGATAGTAAAGATGATCCAAAATCTTAGAAATAGAATAGAGAAGATACAAGAAATGTTTAACAAGGGCCTAGAAGAACTAAAGAGCAAATAAACAATGATGAACAACACAATAAATGAAATTAAAAATTCTCTAGAAGGAATCAATGGCAGAATAACTGAGGCAGAAGAATGGATAAGTGACTTGGAAGATAAAATAGTGGAAATAACTACTGCAGAGCAGAATAAAGGAAAATGCATGAAAAGAATTGAGGACAGTCTCAGAGACCTCTGGGACAACATTAAACACACCAACATTCAAATCATAGGGGTTTGAGAAGAAGAAGAGAAAAAGAAAGGGACTGAATAAATATTTGAAGAGATTATAGTTGAAAACTTCCCTGAGATGGGAAAGGAAATAGTTAATAAAGTTCAGGAAGCGCAGAGAGTCCCATACAGGATAAATCCAAGGAGAAACACACCAAGACACATATTAATCAAACTATCAAAAATTAAATACAAAGAAAAAGTATTAAAAGCAGCAAGGAAAAAACAACAAATAACATACAAGGGAATCCCCATAAGGTTAACAGCTGATCTTGCAGCAGAAATTCTGCAAGCCAGAAGGGACAGGCAGGACATATTTAAAGTGATGAATGGGAAAAACCTACAACCAAGATTTCTCTACCCAGCAAGGATCTCATTCAGATTCGACAGAGAAATTAAAACCTTGACAGACAAGCAAAAGCTAAGAGAATTCAACACCACGAAACCAGCTTTACAACAAATGCTAAAGGAACTTCTCTAGGCAGGAAACACAAGAGGAGGAAAAGACCCACAATAACAAACCCAAAACAATTAAGAAAATGGTAATAGGAACATATATATCAATAATTACCTTAAATGTAAATGGATTAAATGCTCCCACCAAAAGACAGACTGGCTGGATGGATACAAAAACAAGAGCAGTATATATCCTGTCTTCAAGACACAACTTCAGACCTAGGGACACATACAGACTGAAAGTGAGGGGATGGAAAAATATATTCCATGCAAATGTAAATCAAAAGAAACCTGGAGTAGCAATTCTGATATCAGACAAAATAGACTTTAAAACAAAGACTATTAAAAGAGACAAAGAAGGACACTACATAATGATCAAGTGATCAATCCAAGAAGAAGATACAACAATTGTAAATATTTATGCACCCAACATAGGAGCACCTGAATACATAAGGCAAATACTAACAGCCATAAAAGGGGAAATCAACAATAACACAGTCATAGTAGGGGACTTCAGCACCCCACTTTCACCAATGGACAGATCATCCAAAATGAAAATAAATAAGAAACACAAGCTTTAAATGATACATTAAACAAGATGGACTTAATTGATATTTATGGTACAGTCCATCCAAAAACAACAGAATACAATTTTTTCTCAAGTGCTCATGGTACATTCTCCAGGATAGATCATATCTTGGGTCACAAATCAAGCCTTGGTAAATTTATATGATAAATTTATCATATCATTTATGATATGATATTGAAATCATATCAAGTATCTTTTCTGACCACAATGCTATGAGACAAGATATCAATTACAGGAAAAATATCTGTAAAAAAATACAAACACATTGAGGCTAAACAATACACTACTTAATAACCAAGAGATCACTGAAGAACTCAAAGAGGAAATCAAAAAATTCCTAGAAAAAAATGGCAGTGAAAACACAACGACCCAAAAAGCTATGGGATGCAGCAAAAGCAGTTGTAAGAGGGAAGTTTATAGCAATATAATCCTACCTTAAGAAACAAGAAACATCTCAAATAAACAACCTAACCTTAAACCTATAGCAATTAGAGAAAAAAGAACAAAAAAACCCCAAAGTTAGCAGAAGGAAAGAAATCATAAAGATCAGATCAGAAATAAATGAAAAAGAAATGAAGGAAACTGGCAAAGATCAGTAAAACTAAAAGCTGGTTCTTTGAGAAGATAAACAAATGGATAAACCATTAGCCAGCCTCATGAAGAAAAAAAGGGAGAAGACTCAAATCAATAGAATTAGAAATGAAAAAGGAGAAGTAGCAACTAACACTGCAGAAATACAAAGGATCACAAGAGATTACTACAAGCAACAATATGCCAATAAAATCAACAACCTGGAAGAAGTGGACGCATTCTTAGAAATGCAAAACCTTCTGGGGCAGAACCAGGAAGAGATAGAAAATATGAACAGACCAATCACAAGCACTGAAATTGAAACTGTTGTTAAAAATCTTCCAGCAAACAAAAGCCCAGGACCAGATGGCTTCACAGGTGAATTCCATCAAATATTTAGAGAAGTGCTAATACCTATCCTTCTCAAACTCTTCCAAAATATAGCAGAGGGAGGAGCACTCTCAAACTCATTCTACCAGGCCACCATCACTCTGATACCAAAACCAGACAAAGATGTCACAAAGAAAGAAAACTACAGGCCAGTATCACTGATGAACATAGATGCAAAAATCCTCAACAAAATACTGGCAAACAGAATCCAACAGCACATTAAAAGGATCATACACCATGATCAAATGAGGTTTATCTCAGGAAGGCAAGGATTCTTCAATATATGCAAATCAATCAGTGTGATACACCATATTATCAAATTGAAGGAGAAAAACCATATGGTCATCTCAATAGATGCAGAGAAAACTTTCAACAAACTTCAACACCCATTTATGATAAAAAACCCTCCTGAAAGTAGGCATAGAAGGAACTTATCTCAAGATAATAAAGGCCATATATGACAAAAAAATAGCGAACATTGTCCTCAATGGTGAAAAACTGAAACCATTTCCACTGAGATCAGGAACAAGACAAGGCTGCCCACTCTCACCACTATTATTCAACATAGTTTTGGAAGTTTTAGCCACAGCCATCAGAGAAGAAAAAGAAATAAAAGGAATCCAAATCGGAAAAGAAGTAAAGCTGTCACTGTTTGCAGATGACACAATACTATACATAGAGAATCCTAAAGATGTTACCAGAAAACTACTAGAGCTAATCAATGAATTTGGTAAAGTAGCAGGATACAAAATTAATGCACAAAGATCTCTTGCATTCCTATACACTAATGATGAAAACTCTGAAAGTGAAATTAAGGAAACACTCCCATTTACCATTACAACAAAAAGAATAAAATACCTAAGAATAAACCTACCTAAGGAGACAAAAGACCTGTATGCAGAAAACTATAAGACACTGATGAAAGAAATTAAAGATGATACAAATAGATGGAGAGATATACCATGTTCTTGGATTGGAAGAATCAAAATTGTGAAAATGACTCTACTTCTCAAAGCAATCTACAGATTAAATGCAATCCCTATCAAACTACCACTGGCATTTTTCACAGAACTAGAACAAAAAATTCTCACAATTTGTATGGAAACACAAAAGATCCCGAACAGCCAAAGCGATCTTGAGAAAGAAAAACAGAGCTGGAAGAATCAAGCTCCCTGACTTCATAGTATATTACAAAGCTACAGTGATCAAGACAGTATGGTATTGGCACAAAAACAGAAATATAGATCAGTGGAACAGGATATAAAGCCCAGAGATAAACCCATGAACATATGGTCACCTTATCTTTGATAAAGGAGGCAAAAATATACAGTGAAGAAAAGACAGCCTCCTCAATAAGTAGTGATGAGAAAACTGGACAGCTACATGTAAAAGAAGGCAATCAGAACACTCCCTAACACCCTACACAAAAATAAACTCAAAAGGGATTAAAGACCTAAATGTAAGGCCAGACACTATAAAACTCTTAGAGGAAAACATAGGCAGAACTCTCTATGGCATACATCACAGCAAGATCCTTTATGACCCACTTCCTAGAGAAATGGAAATAAAAATGAAAATAAACAAATGAGACCTAATGAAACTTAAAATCTTTTGCACAGCAAAGGAAACCATAAACAAGACAAAAAGACAACCCTCAGAATGGGAGAAAATATTCGCAAATGAAGTAACTGATTAATGGTTAATCTCCAAAATTTACCAGCAGCTCATGCAGCTCAATATCAAAAAAAAAACAAAAAACCCAATCCAAAAATGGGCAGAAGACCTAAATAGACATTTCTCCAAAGAATATATACAGATTGCCAACAAACACATGAAAGAATGCTCAGCATCATTAATCATCAGAGAAATGCAAATCAAAAGTACAGTGAGATATCATCTCACACCAGTCAGAATGGTCATCATCAAAAAATCTACAACAACAAATGCTGGAGAGGGTGTTGAGAAAAGGGAACCCTCTTGCACTCTTTGTGGAAATGTAAATGGATACAGCCACTATGGAGAACAGTATGGAGGTTCCTTAGAAAACTAAAAATAGAACTACCATATGACCCAGCAATCCCACTACTGGGCATATATCCTGAGAAAACCATAATTCCAAAAGAGTCATGTACCACAATGTTCATTGCAGCTCTATTTATAATAGCCAGGACATGGAAGCAGCCTAAGTGTCCATCAACAGATGAATGGATAAAGACGATGAGGCATATATATACAATGGAATATTACTCAGCCATAAAAAGAAATGAAATTGGGTTATATGTAGTGAGGTGGATGGACCTAGAGACTATCATACAGAGTGAAGTAAGTCAGAAAGAGAAAACCATATACCATATGCTAACACATATATATGGAATCTAAGGAAAGAGAAAAAAAGGTCATGAAGAACTAGTATCAAGACAGGAATAAAGACGCCGACCTACTAGAGAATGGACTTCAGGATAAGGTGAGGGGAAAGGGTAAGCTGGGACAAAATGAGAGATTGGCATGGACATATATACACTACCAAATGTAAAATTTCTAGTGAGAAGTATCCGCATAGCACAGGGAGGTCAGCTCGCTGCTCTGTGACCACCTAGAGGGGTGGGATAGGGAGGGTGGGAGGGAGAGAGACACAAGAGGGAAGAGATATGGAGATATATGTATGTGTATAACTGATTTATTTTGTTATAAAGCAGAAACTAACACACCATTGTAAGACAATTATGCTCCAATAAAAATGTTAAAAAAAATAGACCCAACACAGCCATAAATAAATTAATTAATTTAAAAAAATGATTAACTTTAGTTAAACATATGTAATCATGGAATATATATTTTTTTAAATTTATGTGGAATACAGTCTACTTTCTTGTACAGTTTTATGAGTTTTGACAAATGTATACAGTTATATAACCATCATCACAATCAAGGCACAGAACTGTTTTATCATCAAAAAATAACCTCCATGTACAGTGCCCTCATGTCAACGCTGATCATGTGATTGTAACTGTACGTCCAGTTGTATATTTGTGGTGACATTCAAAATGTTATGCAGATTTTTGTTTACTTTCCTGCATAGCTTGGTGGTATCCAGTCTCTTGTTGGTTCTAGGATAGGGGGTAAAAACTAGAGTGGCTTTGAGGTTCTAGGAAGGAAAAGTACAAACAAAAGAGAAAGTCCTGAGATAGAGTAGAATACAACCATTGTGTGTTTCACTCCACATTCCTTTTAGGAAAATATGAGCATGCTGTTTAAGGAGAGAACAGGAGTTCTCCAAACCAGTGCTCTAACAACTGAAATGAAGATGATACTGATGCTGATGGTGATGATGATAATGATGGTGATGGTGATGGTGTTTCAATAGAAAAGAGATGGCTCAGGCTCATTTTATGATATGTGTCACCCAATTGTCATACTTCCTTCCTAGAAAAGTCAGTACTTAGTTAAATCAAGTATTTATTTTTTATCATATGACTAGGGGAATGGTTATAAAAGAGCCCTGGATCAGAAGCCCCAAAGGCTGAGGCTGGGACATTAACAGGTCTCAGGACCCAGAGCAAAACATCTAACTTCTTTGGCTTTTTCTTTTGATCTCTGCAAAAGGTGGACATTTGACTAGAATGACTTCTAAGAGCCCCTTAATTAGGAACAAGAGCTGGATGGATAATGTTTTTGGGAAACAGCTTACAAGCAATCCTTTGGCTCTTTCCTTCAATTATTACAGGTTCCCTTCCCCCCCTGCCCCTGGGCCATCCTCATCCCTCTCTTAGCATGTCACCCCTGCCTATTGCCTAGCCTCCTACTTATTCCTGATCCCAGTTTAATGTCCTGATGATTAGTCCTCCCCTTGGGATCACTTTCCATCCTCACTCCTGGTGTTGGCAGCTCTTGCTGTCACTGTGACCTGTGGAATCCCTGTTACCATGACTAGCCTTTCCTTCTCTGCCATCTTCACTCATCTACCTCCCCATCTTGACTACAATCTGCTCCCCACTGATAAACTTTCCTCAACCTTTTACACGGAGGTCACTCCTTCTCCAAATTCTCTGTTCCTAGGGTGCCTATGAGAGAAAGGTCAACAGAATTGTTTTTCACAGTTGTGGTGGAGGTGGACCAACAGTTGGAAATTTATAAAAGTTGTTAGAAAAAAATTATCCAAAATTTAGAAATTCAGCAAAAAAGTAGGTGGCATGTCCTTCACTATCATACTGGGGCAGAGGTCACTCAAGGATTGACCAGGAAATTAACTTAGTTCATCTCATTGTTTATTATTGATCAAAATAATAAGATGAAGTTACTTGTTAAAGTTTTTTGGTCTGATATAGACACAAATAATTTCTGTTTGTTGGAACTGATGACCATAAAGTTTTACAGTCTGTTGTACATTTATCGGTTTTATATCTAACTAAACAATCTTATTCTAACATTACTCTGTTAAGTTGCCTATAAATATCTTAGCTTCTCAGATGTTCTTTGAACCAGTCATAATATCTTAGTGGTTCCCTCATTAACTAATAAGTTAAAATCTTTAGCACTTGTTCATTTTATATTTGCCCAGAGTTTAATTTTGCCTTTCTGAAAATTAAACTCTATCAAAGTAAAGCCCTGGCAGATAGAAAGTGCTATGCACTCCATTTGTGGGAAAAATGGATGATAAAGCTGAAGAGAAAGGTTTCTAAAGATGGCCTTATGGTGAGTAATCTGTACCTGGTTCAGCAGGCAATGGAGAACCACTGAAGGTTTTTTAAGAAGGAAATTGGCTTGGTTGGAATTGTGTTTTCACTAGGTTTACCTGGCAGACATATGTAGTCTAATCGAATTGAGGAGAGAACAAAGAGAAGCTAGTGAAGGTGTTGTGGCAGTCACCCCTGTTGGAAGAAATGAAGGCCTGGATTAGGGGGAAGAAGGGGGATTTCATGGTCAGGAGGACCTTGAGGACCAGGCAGATTCCCGCCCCCCCCCCCCGCCCCTCACTGAGCATCCTAAGGTTTAGCCATTTCATTGACTCTTCACCATTAGCCATGGTACCATGATTTTGATCTTTACCATTTCCAAAATTTTTTGGTTTTCGAATCAAATATTCAAACTCTACCAAGTTTTCAAATGAATCCTCCATGTTTCTCTCATGGCTCAACTTACATTGTTAAATATGTGCATTTCCATGATGCATATTTATTTTAATTAAAATTAGCTAACTTGTGTCAGTTAATTTCCACAACACATGTTTAGCTCAGGGTGGTTAGGATGAACAAAAGCCAAAATGATCATCAAGACATGGTCGCAGGAAATAAAATAAGAAGGTACAGGAAAGGTCTGTGCCCCCAGTGCAGAGCCAGTGAGACGGCAAGTCAGAAGTGCTTAAGAGTTCAATATCAAGACACATAGCACCTCCATTCTTATGAGAAATATTTCCAAGGTTCAGTATTTTCAGGTCCTGGGTATCTAGGATTCACGTATGCTTGTAAGAGCACCCTAACTTTACTGGGAAAAGCAGATAAAATATAAATATATTCTGCTCAGGTCTATTGGCTTTTCTTATCTCAAAAATGGAAATAACTTTGCTGGACCTCCTCATTCTGTTCCTAAGAAATATTGGGTTGCTGGCTCTCCAGGTATTGCATCCCAGACCTCTTCCTCTCATCCCACTGGACACAGCCTGGTTTCCTTCTTCGGTATAATAATGTCATTTTAAGGACAATCACATCATCTGAATGTGCTGTTATTTTGGTTCTACCTTTAAACCATATAAGCAAGCCAAATGCTGATAAAGCAACACATCTGAGCTTCCCACATTTGTTCAGAACCGAGGGGCATTTAATGTTTATGTATTGAGAATATGAGAATGAGAACAGCAGGACATTTAAGCCAGAGACCACTGTTTCTTATTTAATATCCTTAGACGTGAAAAGATTTGCATCTGGATTTAAATGGAATCACCCTGAGAACACTTAATTTCAACAGTTTGAGAAAAGTGCTCTTTCATCAGGACTGTTTCTAATAGTTTTAGACATGCCGGTGACAATGACTGATATCCATGTCTCTCTCCTGGCAGCCTGACTGCAGGACCAGGTCGCATTCACTGTCAGGGAGCAACCTGCAATATCTCTTTCAGAGCTTCTGAATGCAGCAGGGAACCAGTTTGCTCAACCACCGTCGTTATTAACAAAACAATAAGGATTTTAAAAATCCCCTGGGAATTCTGGCAGCATATCAAACATGAAGCAATTAGGACTATGCCTTTGGAGAGGTGACCTGGCTATTTTCATGATAACCGCAAACATCTTATGAGTTACATTTCTCACTACTCCCTCGGCCCTGTGTATCAGTCGTATCAAATCTATCCATGTTATCTGAGCGCTCTGTTTTCTTTCCGCCTGCAATTATTACCCTAATGGCCATAGTGGGTATGCAGCAGGTTTTAGAGAATTCTTTCATGGGTTGGCATGGCAGAGAGCACTCCCCACATGACCTAAACAAAAATAGGCAGAACACACAGTATTAGCATATATGCAAATATATACAACTAGGAAAAATGGGCATTTATATAAACTTACAGGGCACCTGCTGCTGTCCCAGCCCAGTTCTGCTGCCAGGAGGGAGAGAGAATCAGATATACTGTCTCTGCATGAGCTTGAAGAAGGGGTGGGTTCCTCATCAAATGTTCAACTCCACTTGATTTGTTATAGATTCTGAGCTGGGTGCTAATGAGGAAATAAAGCTTTGACTCCTTCTTCCTTAATTTGTAAACTTTATTACTGATAGCTTTTAATCTTTCCATCTTCTCATTTACACTCATGTTCTAATGTTCAAATCACTCTGCTCTGCCCAAGAACCCACCCCAGACATGGTTAAGAGATGATGACAAACTAGACCCACAGCATGTCTTGGGCAGGAACTGAACTTCCCTCAATGCCTCTTTTCTCCCCAAGATGAGGCTGCTCATTAACTCAGATGACAAATCCTGGAAAGTCTGGACGGAGCATGTTGTACCACTTCACTGTGCCATTTGTTATTTCTGTTCTTTGGGTAGACCAGAAGGACTTGGCAGATCAATGGATAATATGTCTTGTTCCCTGCCAGTCAACATCTGTGCATTTTCAGGAATGTCCCTCACCCGCACCTCAACACACACATATGTATATCCCTCCACTTGGGCAGTTTCTAAGACTTTGGGAAAATCCAAAGGAGTTCCTTATAACACAAAGTGCCTCGGGTTGCATGGGACTGTGGGAAGGTACAGAGCCAGGGTTCTGGCTCAGGGAATAGCTCCACTCTCCCTCCTTCTCCTCCTCCCCACAGACACCCACACCGACCCAAGCAGCCTTTGCTGTCTGGTGCCTGCCTCAACCCAATGGGGGAAGGAGACTTGGTCAGGGTCAAGGTGACAAGCATGTAACTCTCAGCAATCATGAAAACAGCTGGATTTTGTGTTGATCTCTCTAAAATTAGGTTTTGAACCTTCATATATGCCTTACCAACAGACAGAACTGTAATTCTGCCTGAAAGTGTTAATTAAATGACTCCTGAATGATCTGATTTCATGAGACATAATAGCATCTGTTGGAGCAACAGTTCCATTGTTTGAAACACGAGAACTATAAATAGGAGTGAACTGACAGCCCTTTTAGTGTGGTTATTTATGCGACGATGAACATAGACTTGTGAGAACTGAGCTCATGAACAACAGAATCTCAACAAGGGAAGGATGCATTTGCTTATAGCATTAATCTGTATCTACAGGCTGGCAGGAGAAAATCAATGTGGCTTCTGGGGAGAGACGGCACCTCACCAGGAGATTAATAACATGAAAGAATTAGGACATTTATAGTGAAAATTAACCCATATCCTTAAAAAAAAAACTTAATTTTGAGATAGTTTCAGAAATGCAGAGGAACAGCAAAAATAGTACGAGGTTCTTGTATCCCCTTCACCTAGTGTCTCCTAAATTAACATCTAATTAAACCCCAGTACAAGGATCACAACTAAGAAATTCACATTTGTACAATACTGTTAACTAAACTGAAGATGTTATTCAGATTTCACCAGTTTTTCCACAAACGTTCTTTTTCTGTTCCACATCCAGTCCAGGATGTCACCTCGCATTTATTTGTTATGTCTCCTTGGTCTCTTCCAATCTGTGAAAATTCTTCTGTCTTTTCTTGGCTTCCAAGACCTTGACACTTTTGAAGAGTGCTGATCAGATACTCAGCAGAATATCCTTCAGACTGGGTCTGTCTGATGTCTTCTCGTGATTAGATTGAGCTTGTGCATTTGGGGATGAATACCACGGAGGTGATGGATCCTCCTTAGTGCATCAGGTCAGGGGGTCCGTGATGTCTATCTGTCTTACTACTGGTGATACTAACCTTGACCCTAGGCTAGGGGGATGTCAGCCAAGATTCTCCACAGTGAACTTAGTGTTTCCCTTTGTAATGAATAAATATGTAGTTTGAGAGAGATCATTTGAGACTGTGAAAATGACATGTTTCTTCTTAAAACTTTGCTCTCTTTTTAGCATCCATTGGTGTATCTTGACTGAATTTTTTACTGTGTGGCTCCAATGGTGATTTTCTATTTTCTTCATTCTTTCTGCGTTTACTAATTGAAATTTCTCTAGAAGAAAGTTATTTCTCCTCCCTCACTTATTTATTTATGCAGTTATTTTTTTTTCCTCAGTATGAACTGAAGGGTCATTTATTTTATTCTTTGGGTTGTGTTTCATTACTCTATTTTGTTGCTCAGATTATTTCATCTTTAGCACTGGGAGATTTTCAGCTCTTCCTCCCCCCCGTTATACGCTTCCATCTTTTTTGTTTGAGCATGTTCTTACTTTCTGGCACTGTAGCCATGGAATCAACTTCTTCTCCATAAGCCCCAGTTTCTATTATTGCAAACTAGAACTTAAGAGCCATGATCTGGGCACTAGATGTGCTCATTGCTACTGTGGTGTCATTGCTTCTAAGTCTTTCTGCCGACAGAACCAGGAAATACATATATTACACTAACCCATACACACATCTATATTTCTGCACACACTTATCTATGCATATCATTTATAAAAACATAAGTTCATACTGATACTTCTGAGTCCAGCCCAACACCACACAGTTCAGTCTAGCCACCCCCTCCTTAGTTGTAATTACTTTGACTGTGAGAAACCTGACTCTCATTATCTGCGATACATTTCTTATCTGTTCAGTCCTAGTACACACATAAAGTGGCTTAAAACTGCTAACCCATACCCCAGAGGAAAAACAAATTTATCAAATAAAGTACTGTGTCACGTACAGTTCTTTCTGTCTTTAGCTTTTCGATATCCAGTCTAAACAGGTTTCCCAAAGACACATAAGTCACCTCTTTTCTTCCCCACTCTTAGAGAGCTTACGTGATTTTCTTGTAACACATTTAGATTCATTTCTCACAGTCTGCTTTCCCTCTTGAGTCTTCCCTCCACCCAAATGCTTGTTGAGCTTTAGAATGTAATTTACAGACAGCAAATTCACTCTTTGTGTTTTAAGAATTTTGGACAAATGAAAAGTCATTTATTGACTGCCACAGTTCCTTAGAGACCAAGTCCATCCCCCATCTCCCAAATTCCCTCATAATTTCCATTTGCAGTCAACCCTTACCATCATCACCCAACCCCTGGCAACCACTGCTCTGCTTTCCATCTTTATAGCTCAGCCTTATCCAGAATGTCATATAATAGAATCATACAATATGTAGCCCTTGGGGTTGGACTTGTTTCACACAGCAACTTAAGATTCATCTGTGTTGTTGTTTAAATCAAAAGTTCATTCCTATTTGTTCCTGAGTAATATTCCACTGTATGGGTGCACCATAGTCTATTCATTGCCTCTTGGAGGTCACATGGGCTATTTCCAGCTTTGGGAAATGATGAATAAGTCTTCTATAGAAATTCACAATCAGGTCATTATGTGAACATAAATTTTCCTTTTTTTGAGTAAATAGTTAGGAAGGGGATTGCTGAGTGATATAATAGGTGTATATTTAACAGCATAAGAAAATGGTCAACTGTTCACCAAAGCAGTTTATCACTTTGCATTCTCACCAGCAAACTAGCAATGCACAGGAGTAGTAGTTGCTCTGCATTCTTGCTGGTATAAGATATTGTCAAGTTTTTCAGTTTTAGCCATTCTAATAGGTGGGTAGTGGTATTACAGTGTGGTATTATTTACATTTCCCTAATGACTGATAATGTTATCCATTTTTAAAATGCTTATATGCCATCATTGGTGACATACATGTTTGGATCATTTGCTTATTTTTTTAAAAATTGAGTTGCTTGTTTTCTTAATTTTTGAGTTTTGAAAGTTCTTTCTTCTGGACAAAAGTTCTTTGTCAGAAATATGATTTTCAAATATTTTCTCTCTATTTGTGACTTGTCTTTTCAATTTCTTAAGTATGTCCTTTCAGAGCAAAAGTTTTTAAATTTTATAAAGCCCAATTTATCATTTTTTCCCTTTATGTATTGTGGTTTGGTGTTATAATTAAAAATGCTAAAAAAAAATGCTGCCTGCCAAAGGTCATGAAGATTTGCTCTTATGTTTTCTTTTGGAAATTTAATAATTTAAATAAGTCTATTATCCATTTTGAGTTTTTTTCTTATATAAAGTATGAGGTAGAGTTCAACACTTTTCCTTTTTCTTTGCATGTGGCTGTCGCATAATTCCAGCACCATTTGTTGAAAAAACTATCCTTGCTACATTGAATGCTTTTGCGCCTTTGTTCAAAATCAATTGGCTGCTTGATTATCTGGGCTATTTATGGACTCTCAATTCTGTTCCATTGATCTATGTGTCTTGCTTTTTGTCAATATTACACTGTCTTAGTTACCATAGATTTACAGAAGCTCTTGAAATTGGGTGGTATGAGTTCTCCAACTTTGTTCTTCTTTTCCAAAATTGTTTTGACTAGTCTATTTCCTTTGTTTTTCTGTATATATTTTCCAATCAGCTTTTTAATAGCTACCAAAAAAAGGCCTTCTTGGATTTTGATTAGGGTTATACTGAATTTATAGATCAAATTAAGAAGAATTGATACCATAACAATATTAAGTCTTCTAACTTTTTTAAAAAAAATAAATTTATTTATTTTTGGCTGCATTGGGTCTTCGTTGCTGTGCACGGACTTTCTCTAGTTGTGGCGAGCGGTGGCTACTTTTCGTTGCAGCGCGGGGGCTTCCCATTGTGGTGGCTTCTTTTGCTGAGGAGCATGGGCTCTAAAGCACAGTCTCAGTAGTTGTGGTGCATGGGCTCAGTTGCTCCGTGGCATGTGGGATATTCCCGGACCAGGGCTCGAACTCGTGTCCCCTGCATTGGCATGCGGATTCTTAACCACTGTGCCACCGCGGAAGCCCAGTCTTCTAATTCTTGATCACAGTATATCTCTCCATTTATTTAGATCACCTTTGCTTTTTTTTTTTAATCAGGGTTTTGTACTTTTCAGTATACAGATTCTATGCATACATTTTTTAGATTTCTAATTTAAAAATTTTTTTGAATTCCAATGTTCACTTCTCTTATATAAAAATTGACATTTGTATGTTGACTTTGTATCCTGTGACCTGGATCTACAAGCTGTTTTTTAATGATAGATTCTTTGGGATTTTCTATATAAACAATAGTGTCTGTGAGCAGAGACAGTTGTATTTCTTCTTTTCCAATCTGTATGCTTTTTATTGCATGGACTAGGAATCCAGTACAATGTTGAATAGAAGTGGTAACAAAGGACATACTTGCCATGTTGATGATTGTAGAGGGAAAGCATTCAGTCTTTACTATTAAGTACAATGATACTTAATTCTTTAGCTATCCTTTACTGGTTGATAATAAGTTCCTAGGTTGTTAAAAGTTTTTATCATGAATGAATCTTGACTTTTGTCCCATGTTTTTACTGCATATATTGAGAGGATCATATTTTTCTTTACCTTTTGAGTCCATTTGTATGAATTGTATTGATTGATTTTTGAATATTAAACCAGCCTTGCAGTCTTTGGAATAAGCCCAATTTGGTCATGATGTTTTTAATACATTGTTTAGTGGAAAAAAATACTAGTGAAATAGATTCAGTGTTGGTAAGAAAGATATTTATGTTCTGGTACAAACCAAAGACAGGAGCCCCAGTACTGCTGGGAATCAGACTGTTCCTCCCTAGGGCCACATAGAACAGGGTAGCTGGCTGCAGAGTGTTCTAGAAGAGAGGAAGGCAAGGTGCTGCACTGCACCCCTTTCCTGCCTGAAACTATGCCCATCTCACCTGACCTCATTCACCCACTGTAGGAGACAATTCTAAAGCTGTCTCCCCACGATGTCATCCACTGGTTATTTAATCAAATAGTTTTCTGGGTAGGGATGCGAAGGGGCTTTGCAGGTGGAATTAAGGAGGTTAACCAGCTAACTTGAAAATATGGTGATTATATCATGGATTATCCAGGGGGGCCCAAAGTAATCATATGAGCCCTTAAATGCAAAGAGCAAGTCAGAGAGATGCAGCAGAAGGGGAAGTTGGAGAGATTCAAAGCATGAGAAGGCTTGCTCTGCCATTGCTGGTTTTGAAGATGAAGGAAGAGAGCCAGATGCCAAGTAAAGTGGCGGCCTCTAGGGGCTGGGAGAGGTGCCCGGCAAACAGTCAGAAAGGAAACAGGGACCTCAGTCCTGCAACTGATGAAACTTAATTCTGCCAATAACCCGAATGAGTTTGGAAGCAGACTCATACCCCAAACCTCTAGAAAGGAACACAGTCCTGCTGATACCTTGGTTTCATCCTATGAAACCTGGAGCAGAAAACTAGCTAAACCAAGCTGCGCCTAGACTTCTGACCTACAGAACTGAAAGGCAATCAGGGGGTACTGTTTTAAGCTGCTAACTTCGTGGCACTTTGGAGAAGTAATGCTTTCATTCACCAAACATACACTGAAGGCCATCTGTGTCAGGGCTGCTAGCGCTGAAGACAGGGATGAGAAACACAACCTCTCTCTTCAGGGAGCTCACCAACTCTGGGTAAAATGTAGCTCTAAAGAAAAAGTCAAAGTATTTTGCATATACACGGTAAAGGAAAATTTTCTCCAGGTTGCAAAGAACAGAAAGCAATTCTGGCTAACCTGAAGCCACAAGAACAACCGAGAGAGAGGGGGTGGTGCGGGGTGGGGGTGGGGGGTTGAATACTTGCTTTTAATTTTGGGAAGGAAGACACTGGAAGTTCTAGAAAATTAGGGAAACTTTATAGGTATCAGATTTGAGAAAAGAAGAACTGGCACAGTCCTAGGACCTTTAATAATAGCAGTTTGTGGACTCTGCTCTTACTGTGACTCTGCCGCCACAATTCTTGATCTTCATCTCTCTTTCCCAAGTTTCAAATTATACGGAGAAAAAAACTGCTGCATTGCATATAGGGTCAGAATGTCCCAGATCAAAATGTCACAGACTCACTGCCTTAAAAGACAAAAGTGGGAAGAAACCTAAACAAAAATGACAGGTGGATCCAGGAGTATTTGTGACCAAATAGAATGAGAGGTTTTCATTTTCTCCTATGCCTTAATCATCTTGATGTCGTGAAATGTTAGGGTTGTGTGTACTGATTATATTTTGACAAAACTGTTAGAAGCCTTAATGAGTCTCATAAAAGTTGTCTACTGTAGCCCTCTATGCCTCACAAGGTCTGCCCTGGCTTCACAGCACAGCTGACTGCTGACCTTATCCCATATTTTATTTTAATTAGAATTGATAACAATTGCAACCCTTTCCCCGTCCTTCTGTCTCCTCTCTCTCTCCCTTCTGTCCTCCTTGCACATGTAATTTAGGCAGAATTTTGATATTTATGTATCCAAACCTACCACTGTCGGTATCATTTTGCTTAGTGTTCTTTATCATTTCTGAGGGGTTGCATCAGGCAAAGACGTCCTCATTCTCCAAGCAAGGAAGCCCCAGCCAGACAGTTGTCAAGGCAACAGAAAATGCACACTGTGAACCACCAAGAAAAGGCCGTCTGTATAATGTTGCAGCGCAAACTTAATTTGGGGGCTTGGCAAAAAGATCTCTTTTATGGCTAATTATAAAATGTACCCAACGTTATTAGACTGGGTGATAGATGATTGCCTGCTAAATGTGATGTGAAAAATTAAGGCAGTTTTCAAAGTGAAAGGACCTAAATTAAATGTGCCTCAAGGATCAATAGCTTATTTTTGTCATTCTGTGTAACCCGAACAGAACAGCTGAGTGTGCGTGTGTGTAGGAGCTACCAAACTCATATTTGTTTGGGTCACGTCGTATTTTATCCTTCAAAATGTATTCAAAAGAAGGTAGGAGGTGCCCCACCCATATTTAGATAGTTGGGGGGAGAGGGAAACTTTAAATTCAATCCCTGTTTGTCAGCATTACAAGTTTTCAATAAAATTACTCCCAGCAGGTGAGATTACAAAATCAGAATTTGCATGCTCATTTCAGATGGTTAACTGATTATCTCCACCCAATTTTTTTGCCTGATATTATTTTCTTCTACATACTTTGTTTGTCAACAAACTCCAAATAAATGCTAACAGGTTAATTTGATAATAGATGTGGTGATTTTGGACTGAAGGGGTCAGGGTGAAAACATTGATCTAATAATCCACCATTTTAATAAATGTGTTCCTTTGAAAACATAATGTTTAAATCTGATTTGATATGAACAGCTGATCCAAAGCCTTCTGGTCAGTCTGAGAGTGAGTGGGAATTGAGTGCATATAGCTGGGGAATCATCTGACAAAAGGTCATTTTTTCTTTCTTGGGGGAGCCCCACTCTTTGTAAACAAGGTCAATTTGCGTTTAGGGTGACTTGATTAGGTATCACTTCTCAGGCACTCATCCTGGGGAAAGGAAAATGGAACTTTCAGCCTTTAAAAGAGGAAATTAGATTTACCTGAGGGAGAGATCAAATCTTCCAGTCCTGTTGACTCAAGTGACTGACCATGAAATTAAATCGTGTTTGTCATCCTTGCTCAGATACAGAAGACTATTGAGGCTGATCATCTAGAAAAGGGAAATGTCATGGAAACCAATTATGCTTTAGCCTTTAATGTACATCGTATTTACACATACACATTAAAACAGTGTGTCTCCCCTTTAGCCCAAAGTACTCCTGGAACTGCATTTTATACACTGGGTATACCTTTCCAGTCAAAGGGATGGGAAAAGCAATTACCTGGTAAACAGACATGTCAACCAGGCTTGTGTGGACAACTTAGAGCAATAAACCAGGTTTTCTGTTTCCTCCATAGCCTTTTGGGCTCTTATCATCTCTCCTGATGGCATTTCCTGTGTTTAAACTGGTCCTGAATGGAGGTGTTTGGGATATTAACGCTAGAGCTTCCTGAAGGACTCAGTGTAATGAACTCTTGACTTAAGTGTCTTTGCTATTTCAGTTCTATCCCTGCTGTGGAGGTAGTGGGAAGCTGTGAAAGGGAAGAACTGCCCCAAATAAGAAACTGAATTGAAGTGAAATGGCTGAAACGTTTCCCAATAATCAGCTTTCTAACATTGTATGTAAAACAGAGGAGGTGTATGTACACTTACTAGAGAATAGATTGATAGCTTTTATCAGTTTCTTAAATGGGTCCTTAACCCCCAGAAGATTAATGATGAATACAATCCAATAGTTTGTAAAACATGCAAATGAATGCCACCAAAATGCACGTTTTAAAGGAGGGTCTGTCTGCAGGGCAAAAAGCTGAAGCGGGCCTAGCTCAGTGAGTGAAGGAGGAGGGAAGAAGGGTCCAGGCAGACCTGCAACCCCCTGTCCCTGGGGCTGGGTGCCCAGTATAGCTCTCCTCAACTCCATCTGAGCAGCACCCTCTTCAATCTTCCCCCAGTGTCTATTTAAATATATTATCGTGAGAATCAAAGGAAATAACATGAATAGAGAGATTGTAAACTCTACACACGCTCTACAAATACTCAGTTATCATTTAAAAAATGAGCTTTGGCAACACACATAGGTTTAACCGTTCTGCCCATCACCCCTGGAAGTATCTGACATTCAAAATGCCTGTTGATGCTACAGTTCACTAAGCTACAGTTCACTTCTGCTAATAAGTTAGCACATAAAGTTAACACGCCTCAGACACTAAGATCTGCCATCAATACCCACTGACGCTTTCCTCCTAATTCAGGGCTGGGTAGGATGCCCCCGAGACGACAGTGATGGGTGATTGAATGACTCAGAGGTGACATATGAATATAATCACACAGTGCTGTAAAGCGGTGCAGTCAGTTAGAAATAACATTCAATTTCCATGCAGCTTAAATGATGTTGAATTCACTGCAGTGTGAGGGCACGATTATGTCTCAGCATGGCTGAGATCAAGTCGAACCAGGAAGGAAATCCTCTGTGCAGAGAGCATAACATAAAGGCCTGATAGGATTTATCAGGTTTGCCTTGGAACGGAAAAAGTCACTATATTCTATACATTCAAAGAAATTTGCTGTCACCTTTGTGTGATTTGAGAAATTTGGGGCACGTCATTTGTAGCCTGGATTCCTATTTGAGGTAAAATGTAGTCAGATTCCAAAAACTGGGTTTTGAGCCATAGAACTAACAGAATTGAAGGGTCACATATGAAGAGATGTTGATGGATGTAGATTCCTGCATTTAGATTTCCAGGATGAGAAAGAAGAAAAACCCTCTTCTAAAGGTGTTGAAAATAGATAGGGATGACTTAACCTTAAACAAATCATCCATCAGAGATTACTAAACACATTTTTAGAGGCAACATTTAAAAGCATACTGGGAAGGAAAAGTGAAAGGATTTCTTTCTTGAATAAGTTATTGAAGAAATGGATTTGATTAGTGATGTCAAAGAAGCTGATGAAATTAAAATGTTAGAATGATTAAAGGTAAAACTACCACTTTTGTGTTGTGAAGGTGAAATGAGGAGTGTTCCAATGACAAGGAAACAGACAAGGAAAGCCAAATAAAAAACCAACGTGGGGTTGTGCAAAGGACTGGGTGTCTGTGTCCCTACATAATTCATGTTGAAATCTGAACCCCAATGTGATGGTGTTAGGAGGCAGGGACTTTAGGAAGGAACGTTAGGTCATGAGGGTGGAGCCCTCATGAACGGGATCAATGCCCTTATAAAGGGACTGCCACACCTCTTTCCACAATGTGAGGACACAGTGAAAAGTTGGCAGCCTGCAACTAGACCCTGATCATGCCGGCACCCTGGTCTGGGACATCCAGCCTCCAGAACTGTGAGGAATAAATGTCTGCTGTTGATAAGACTTCAGGGTATAGTACTTTGTCAGCTCGCACTGACTGAGACAAGTTTGGGGTCAGAAGCCTCAGATTCTCTGATTCCCAGCCCTGGCATTCAATAGCTGTGGGACAAGACTTCCACAGGGCTGCCCCTGGGCTCCTCAACAAAATCAGAATGAGTACAATGGCCCCTGCCAAACTTACAAGGTTGGGGAACAAACATAATATGAGATTATTGCACAAAAGCATTTTATATGCGTTAGAATACGGGGGTAAGCTGGGGTGAAGTGAGAGTAGCATCGACATATACATACTACTGAATGTAAAATAGATAGCTTGTGGGAAGCAGCCACATAGCACAGGGAGATCAGCTTGGTGCTTTGCGATGACTTAGAGGGGTGGGATAGGGAGGGTGGGAGGGAGGCTTAAGAGAGAGGGGATATGGGGACATATGGACGCATATGGCTGATTCACTTTGGGGTAAAACAGAAACTAACACAGCATTGTGAAGCAATTATACTCCAATAAAGATCTATTTTTTTAAAAAAAAAAGCATTTTATAAACCAAACATTATATAAATAATCCATTTGAGTATTACCTTGCAATTTAAAAAATGTCTACATGAAAATTTTCACTGTTTATCAATTCTACCTCCTGCCCTTATTGAAAAATATTTTCATGAGCTGTTTGGTTCAGAGTTTAAAAGATAGAGGCAGGGAGAATAATTATTCAACTATAATTGATGTCAAGCAAAGTCAGAAAATCTCTTAATTTATTGGAGTTTAAATGCCCTTGGTTATGAAACCTAAATGATACAATGCTTATGAATATTGTAAATTCTAATGCACAATGCAAATGTATCTATCTATATTTTTTATTTTATGTTTTTTTAACATCTTTATTGGAGTATAATTGGGTACAATGGTGTGTTAGTTTCTGCTTTATAACAAAGTGAATCAGCTATACATATACATATATCCCCATATCTCCTCCCTCTGGCATCTCCCTCCCTTCCACCCTCCCTATCCTACCTCTCTAAGTGGTTATAAAACACCAAGCTGATTTCCCTGCGCTAAGCGGCTACTTCCTACTAGCTATTGGTTTTACATTTGGTAGTGTATGTATGTCCAAGCCACTCTCTCATTTTGTCTCAGCTTACCCTTCCCCCTCCACTTATCCTGAAGTCCATTCTCTAGTAGGTCTGCATCTTTATTCCCGTCCTGCCCCTAGGTTCTTCATGACCATTTTTTTTTTTTAGATTCCATATATATGTGTTAGCATACAGTATTTGTCTTTCTCTCTCTGACTTACTTCACTCTGTATGAAAGACTCTAGGTCCATCCATCTCACTACTAATAACTAAATTTTGTTTCTTTTCAGGGCTGAATAATATTCCATCATATATATGTGCCACATCTTCTTTATCCATTCATCTGTAGATGGACACTTAGGTTGCTTCCATGTCCTGGCTATTGTAAATAGAGCTGCAATGAACATTGTGGTACATGACTCTTTTTGAATTATGATTTTCTCAGGGTATATGCCCAGTACTGGGACCCATCTCTGGGGTCCATGCTGGTAGCCGCAGCTCGCGCCCGTCTTGGGAGCTCCTTTAAGTGGTGCTCTTAATCCCCTCTCCTCGTGCACCCCGAAACAATGGTCTCTTGCCTCTTCGGTGGCTCCAGACCTTTCCCCGGACTCCCTCCCGGCTAGCCGTGGTGCACTAACCCCTTCAGGCTGTGTTCACGCCTCCAACCCCAGTCCTCTCCCTGCACTCCCACCAAAGCCCAAGCCTCAGCTCCCAGCCCCGCTCACCCTGGCGGGTGAGCAGACAAGCCTCTTGGGCTGGTGAGTGCTGGTGGGCACCTATCCTCTGTGCGGGAATCTCCCCGCTTTGCCCTCTGCACCGCTGTTGCTCTCCTCCACGGCTCCGAAGCTTCCCCCCCTCCACCACCCGCTGTCTCCGCCCGCAAAGGGGCTTCTAGTGTGTGGAAACCTTTCGTCCTTCACAGCTCTCTCCCACTGGTGCAGGTCCCATCCCTATTCTTTTGTCTCTGTTTTTTCTTTTTTCTTTTGCCCTACCCAGGTACGTTGGTAGTTTCTTGCCTTTTGGGAGGTTTGAGTTCTTCTGCCAGCATTCAGTAGGTGTTCTGTAGGAGTCATTCCATGTGTAGATGTATTTCTGGTGTATCTGTGGGGAGGAAGGTGATCTCCACATCTTACTCTTCCACCATCTTTAAGTTCGCTCAATATATATTTTAATTCCGCTCTTACTTGCTAGATCTTATTTTTCTAATCATTTTACCCCGATATATCTTGGCTGTGGTAATTTTAAAGAGTTAAAATTCATTATTCCTGGATTCAGACATCTCCCTTATTCCTGGATTCAGACATCTCCCTGGGAATTCTGATATTTCTACATCTATAGATATAGATATAGCTATATCAGAATATATTTATTTCCTGCTGATTCCAAAGCAGCTCAGTTAGTTTACGCCTACCCTACCCATTTATCTTATGAGTTTGCATCTCACCATCCTGTCACCTTCTGCATGAACTTGGCTTTGGAAACATCAAGGCCCATCTAAGCCAAAAACAATATACAATTTTACATACTTTAAAGTAATGCCTTGTGATTTAAAATAAACTTCAATATTCTTGCTGAGGAAGCTCATTTCAAAGCTCCTGGAAGAGTGATGAGGATGCAACTCCTTAATGATTGTAACTCTTAATATTTAGAGTTTTCTGTTGTTAAAAAGTGCTTCCTCATATATAAAAGGCCTTATTTGAACTTCATTTATACAAAGAAGAAAGTAATACCTATAACGAGGTATTTTTACACATATCATATCATCCCTTATATAAGGGAGAAAACCACCAATGTTTGAAAGATGTCAAGTCCAGTATTGATTGGCTAGTAAGCAGGACAGCTAGGACTGCATCCATTTCTGTCAAATCCTAATCTCTTGCTTTAAAGATTTTCTCTTGTCTTTGGTTTTCTGCAGTTGAATATGATATGCTTAGATACATTCACTTGTTTTTTCATTTTTTATTGAGGTAGAATTGATGTGTAACATTATATTAGTTTCAGGTTACAACATAATGGTTCAATATTTGTATATATGGCAAAAGGATCATCACAGTAAGTCTGGTTGACATCCATCACCACACACAGTTACAAACTTATTTCTTTCCTGTGATGAGAACTTTAAAAATTTACTCTCTTTGAGACTTTCCAACATGCCGCATGGTGTTATTAACTGTAGTCACAAAAATATATGGAATGCTCCATGAATTGGTGAATTGTCCTTGCACAGTGGCCTTGTTTACCTCTGTATCATTTCCATGTTAGTATACATGCAGTCGAAGCAAGCGGTGTTTGTTACTTATTCTACTTTGTGTTCTCTGAGGTTCCTGAATCTGTGGTTTTGTACCTTTCATTACTGTGGGAAAGTTCTTGGCCATTGGTACCTCACCTGTTTCTTCTGTTCTGCTGTCTCTCTCTTCTCCTTCCAGTATTCTAATTATCTATATTATACCTTTTGAAATTGTCTCACAGTCCTTGAATGCTCTGTTCTGTTCGTTTTTGTCCCTCCTAGTCTTTGCATTTCAGTTTGGAAAGATTTTATTGACTTATCTTCAGCTTCGCGATTCTTTCCTGGATAGTGCCAAGTCTACTAATGAACTCATCAAAGGCATTCTTTATTTTTGTCATTTTTTTTGGGTAATTGCTGATTTTAATTTTCCCCATTATGTGTAAGAGTTGTGTGTAAAAATACTGGCAAAACACAGACACTTCTCAATTTCCCTCAGCTTGTAAACATGGGCGTATGTCTTTTAACATCATTTTCTTTTATTTGAAGTATAGTTTTTTACAATGTTGTAATAGTTGCAGACTTACAGCAAAGTGATTCGGTTATATATATATATATGTGTGTGTGTGTGTGTGTGTATCCTTTGTCAAATTCTTTTCCATTATATGTTATTACAGGATATTAAATATAGTTCTCTGTGCTATACAGTAGGTCCTTGTTGTTTATATCTTTTATATATAGTAGTGTGTATCCATTAAACCCAAGCTCCTAATTTATCACACTCCCACCACCACCATTTCCTCTTTGGTAACTGTAAGTTTGTTTTCTATCTAGCATTTCCTTTTAATCCTTTCTTAGTATTTCCGTCTCTCTCTTACATTACTCATCTCTTCTATCATGTTGTGTGCTTTTTTCATTAGAGCCCCTAACATATTAAACATGGGTATTTTAAATTACCTGTTTTAATAATTCCAACATGTGTATCACATCTGACTCTAGTTCTGGTGCTTCTTTTTCCTCTTCAGACTGTGATTTTTTTCTTGACTTTTGGCATGCCTTGTAATTTTTTGTTGAATGCCAAACATGTTGTATTAGGTAACAAGTATTAAGGTAAACAGACCTTTGGTATGAAAAGGTGTGGTCATCTTGCTAGGAATTTGACTGTGTTTACTTAGTGTTTGCTGTAGGTGTAGGTACTCGACCTCTCAGATTCTTCTCGTTCTTGTTTTTGTCTCCCCTCTTGACTTTGGGCTTCCTTGAATCGGTGTCAGCTTTTTCAGTGCTGTTTTGCTGTTATTATACTGGAGCCTATTGATATGGTAGAAGATGTAGGGGAGGAGAAGCCTTCTAAAATCTCATGAATAAATCTCAGTCTTTTAATGCGTCTATGTCTGGTAACTGTGACCTTCACAAATATTCCTCCATTGGTATTTCCCCCTGCCCCTACTCTCTATCCTGACTGCAGCATTCCCAATATTTTCCCTTGAAGCCATGTTCCTTATTGACCATGTTTTTGTATCCCTTATCTATCCAAGGAGACAGGAAGTTTAGAGGGTGCTGTAGTGGGAGGAATACCCTTCCCCTAGTTGAGGCATTGCTTTAGCAAGGCCGTTTCCCATGGAGCATAGGCTTTTGTTGTGGACACATTTCAGAATGTGTACTCTTCCCCTCCCTCTGCCAGAGCCATAAGGAGATCTTTCACATCTTCATCTCGAGAATCCGTGAGCTTCCTGGAGGTAAAGTCCATGAAGCTGTGGGTCCCTCCTCAGACAGTGGCCCTCAGGAGTTTCTCACTCTCATGGTAGTCCACACTCAGTCCTGAGCAATTCATCAGTTACCATTGTGTGTTCCTACCAGTTTACGATTCCCGTGGCTTCTGTTTCCAGGAAACCTATCTAGGTTATGTATCTCCAGATTTTGAGGTGGCAATTTTCCCTGAAACCTCAATCGTCTCATGGTTCCAAGAAATGTCATTGATTTTCTGAGAAAAAGGTTCAGCCTTTTCTTTTTGTAAGGATAGAATGATTTCCAAGCTCTTTACATGTCAGAGCTAAAACCAGAAGTCCAAAGTCTTTCCTTTCACTTGAGAGCCTTCACCAGGTTCTAAGAAAGAAAAAGAAAAGTACATAAATAATCCAGCATGTACACGTGGCTAGTTAGTGGAGCCATTCATGTCTCAGTAAAGAGGAAAGAAATGCCAGTGTATTAACTTCTCTATCTGCCCATCCTCTATGGCAGAAGGAGCCCAGCAGAAAATAGGAATAGATTTGGAGCATAAAAACTTAGGCATACCACACTGGAATAGGACAACAATCCATCCATCCCAGAACCCTGTCTGACTGTGGCTATCAAGGGTATTTTGTGGGGGAGCAAGACCCTGAGAGATTAATGCACCCCCCAGACACTTCCTGCCTCCTGGTCAGTTATAGATCTATTGTCTGTACAATCATGGGAACCTGTAAAATCACAAAATCATAGCATGTTGGCACTGGAAGGTAGATAGAAACTCATACTTTATATTGATATTTAAATGCTGTTGACTTTTATAAAGGTGTAAATGTCCAAAGAAAGAAAGAGCAGTAGTGAGAATGGGAAAAAGGAACCAGGTAACATCCATTTATTTCCTTTCTATCTTGTCATTGAGGCATTTGTGAACATATCATAAACGAAGGCATCTCATAAATCTGCTGTCACCTCTGTCACCCTCCATTCCACCTGAGACTTTTAGGGTAAGAAATGAGGAAGACACTGATGCTCCTCTTGTTCACTGGTTCAGATGATGAGGAAGGCTGTAATGAGACAGACAGAAAGAGGGATGAGGCAGAGGGAGAGTAATAAACCCATGTGTGAAAGAAAATATTTATGCAAGACTTCAGATTCATCAACATGAGTCATCTGAGGATACCTTTGAAAATAGCATTTTTTTTTTTGTTTCTTTGGAATGTTACATAACTTTTTTCTTGTGCTTGGTTACCTTGAAGTCTTAGCTGTCAGAGTAGAAAGGACCCAAAAGTCGATCTAGTTTAAGTCTCCTCAGGCTGTGCTTCAATCCCCTGAATCCCCAGGAACCAGCTGACCTCTGCTGAGATAACTGGTGCTAGGGCCTCATTAATCCCCAACCAACTTACTTTATGTTCCACAGCTTTGGTTGTTAGAAAGCTCTTTCTCTCATTAAACTCAATATTATGTCTTTATAAATCCATGAATTTGTCTTAATTATTGCACAAAATAAATACATTTGACAGTTGAGCTATTCGCTTGCATATAAACTTTGTACGTGTTGGACATCATTTTCTTCAGAAGAAATCTTGGATGAAATTTGACCATCCTTTCTTTCATTTTCATGAATCTCAAAATAGATGAATCAAAATGCCTAGCCTCAGTCATTTAAGGAGTTCAGTAAACTGACCTATAAATAAAGCCCAGGGAAGAAAGCTGGGAACGTAGCACATAGAAATGTCTTTTTTTTTTTTTTGGCTGCATTGGATCTTTGTTGTTGCGCATGGGCTTTCTCTAATTGTGGTGAGTGGGGGCTACTCTTCGTTGTGGCATGCAGGCTTCTCATTGTGGTGACTTCTCTTGTCGTGGAGCACAGGCTCTAGGTGCTCGGGCTTCAGTAGTTGTGGCTCGCGGGCTTAGCTGCTCCATGGCATGTGGGATCTTCCCAGACCAGCAATCGATCGAACCTGTGTACCCTTAAATAGCAGGTGGATTCTTAACCACTGCACCACCAGGGAAGTGTCTTTATTCCTCCCCAAGGAGTAAATGAACACACGTCCCTTGGGACCCACAGGGCAGGAATCTATCCCCAATTTATGGGGATTAGAGACCACTCTCTCATCTAGAGTGGTAAATGGATATTAATCTGGCAAAAGTGGTGAATTGTATTACAGGAAGCATTTCCAGTTCCAACTCTTAAGATGTGAAAATTGGCAGCCTGAAAATTGGTAGCTGTGAGTACACCTAATGAGAGCACATTACACTTAATATGAGAAGGAGTGTCACATTAAATTGTGGTAGGTGGTATAGAAATTAGTTCTCTGAATATCTTCCTTTTCAGAAGGACACGGACCTTGAATCAGAAAAACTAAGGAAAAGTAGAAGGTGTGGAGACATTACTGTACGAATGTGATTTCAACCAGGCTATTTGTTCTAACCTAAGCAAAGCCTGACCTCCGTGGGAGGCAGCAGCTGATAGTGGAAGGAAGAACATGGAGAGAGGAAGGATTGGAAAACTTGGATCCAGGAGAAAATGGCCCCGGGAAGCAAGGTAGAAGTTCTTAATCTCTCCCAATTGGAAATGACCATGAACAGGGACAGAAGCAGGGATGAGAAGTGAGCTCCATCTGCAGAAGTCAGTTGAGGGAAGGGTCTGTAATCCAAGTGGGTTTCTTTTACGTATTTAGACCTTAGTACCTGAGCTCTGTGTATGTACAAAACAAACCAATTGAGTACCGAGTGATTAGACATCCACGCCCACGGGAAAAGAGAAAAAGACCAATTTACAACACAACCTCACTCATTAAAGAAATTCAGGACCTGTGGGAGGGAACTTACTCTGGAAGATTCCCAGAATCTTTAAGTTTATTGATTTTTAAAATGAAAATGTGAGTCACTTTGTTTAAAATATTGAATGCTATGAAGAATAATATCTTAGTGATGACTCAAATTTATCTGTCAAAAAGAACATCTAGAAAGACATGTTTGAAGAAAATAATGATTAGATGACTAAAGTTAGTGATTACTTTCTGAGAAAAAAAATGGTCCATCACTTATAAAATCTATCTTCATAGAAATTTATTTGACATGGCTCTATTTCATTTCCTTAAGCACACTATTGATTAAACAAAGCAACGTTAGTCTTTCTTTATTGACTCATTGGATTTAATAAATAGGCATCTAGAAACATTGGAAATCTAATCTAACAAAATCTAATTGAATTGACATTGAGCTGTTTTTAAAATGAGATTTAGTCATCTTAGAATTTTCAAAACCAACTTACCTTCCTCATAGGCAGACAAAAAGGAAAGTTCTTGGTACTTTACTTTGAAGAAAAATTTCTTGATTTTAAATATGTTAGGAAAAGAGTTCTATGCATAGTTTATCTCATCACATACATCCAACTCTTACTTGGTTTCTTTGTAAATACCATAACTGGAGTTGTCAACTGATGATCACTTGATGTAAGTACTAATTATGATGACAGTTTTCCAAGTGAGTAATTTAATACATAAATATAATTCAGAGTCTCAAATAGGTTATGTACTCACTCTCTTAGTCAATCTTTAATGGTAATTCAAAAATTAATGTCAATTAATTTAGAAGTTCCTTGGGAGGGGTACAAAGGGTAGAAGCCATTCATTGCTTATGGGGCTGAGTTTGTAGTGCGAACTTATTTGAAAACAATAATAATGAGAGATTTCAGAAAATTAATCTCCATTTTCTAACCTATTTGTTGATCAAATTTTTGAGGTTTATTGATCTCTCTTTGTCCAATGTTGATATAATAGCTATATATTAGAAATGTATTACAAATATACTATACATATATTATATGCCTTACTGTAATTTTGCTACCATCATAAACAAAAGCAAACATTTAGGGTCTGCTCTTCCAAATTAAAAAGGAGAGGCAGCATCCCTGCCCCTCAATCTGAATCTCTCCATATATCCTTCAAAAAGCATACATATCAACGACAATCACACATAAAAGTCACTTAAAACCCTCATCATAATAAAAGTAGGAGACAAAGAATGGTATAAACTCTAAGTGTGATGGGAGAGACCACTCCAAACCAGCAGAGCCAGTTTCAGATTCCAGGCTGAGCAGAGAGAGGCGCCAGGCTAGGACAGAAGAGATAGGACTGCAGGGCGGATGGAGCAATTGCAGGGGAGGAAAGTGTTTTCCTTTACCCACTTAGGGTCCCTGGCTGGGTCTGAAAATCAAACTGACAAAGACAGATTCACAGAACAAAAGCACACACATTTATATAATGTAAGTTTTAACTGACCAGGGAGCCTTCCAATAAAATGAAGACCCAAAGAAACAAAGCTGTGTATTTTCATGTAGGCTTGATGAAGAGTAGGTGGTCGTGGAGGAACATGGTAGGTTAAGGAGAATGAAGGACATTCAGTAAACTGGGGAAAACTTAGCAAGCCCTATGCATGAAGATTCTTCTTGGTACCTCTATGTTTTGGAGATAAAGTTGCCTCTTTCCTCTGAGTATCTTCCAGGTACATGGAGGGCACCTCTTACATGAAGGTTTTTTTTTTTTAACTTTGATTATTTTATTCATAATCTTGAAAGAAGGTACAATTTATTTTCATTTTCATCTTTCTTTGTAAGATAGCAGCATCACATGAAACTGAAGGAGAGTTGGTAAAAACAAAAGTATTTTGACAGCTTAGTAAATATTGAATCATATGTGAAATAGTGATTTAAATTTAAATTACTAAAATCATTCTCTTCTATAATGAAGTTCTAAAATGTTTTAAAAATATTCATTTCTGAAGGACTTCCACTGTCTAGACTATGGACCTGTCAAAGTTCAATTTCATTCAGCTCAGTTCCATTCCACGAACGTTCACTCAGTGCACTCTTTTTATGTCCGAGCCAGCTCTAGATGTCCAAAGACAGGTACAATCTCAGTGAGCTCATCTCCTCCTCAGGGAAAGGACTAAGTCACATGAAGTTTATATGACTCTTCCCTGTTTCAGGGAAAAAGGGCAACAGGAGGAAAACGTCAGAGTGACATTCTTGCTTCTGCCATTTTCTCTAACTCCTTCAGCTTAAAATATTCAATATTCCAATGTGCCATATTTTGGGGTAGCATGTCATGAACCCCATCACAGTGGTGGAATGAGAAGGCACCCTCAGGAGAAGAGAGGGCTCTCCTGAATAGGGAGATATTGAGAACAGGCTGGAGGCCTCATGGACCAGAGCACAGGTTACAGTAGGATTGAAGGGAAGAGGCTTGAAATTCCACAGGAACAGAGGTGCAAGTCTTCCAGGAAAGAGGGATGCACTGTGCAGGCCTGAGGGTGAAGGAAAAAAGGCAGCAAAAGGCAGACGTTACAGGAATGAGAGAGCATCACACATCAGAAGGCATGTTTGACCACTCCTGCAAATTCAAAGACAGTGAATAAGCAGATCCCACTTACAAGGGCCAAAGTAAATAAATAAACATATTGATTTTAAGAAAGAAATGAAAAATACTTAGAAATAAATGTCACAGGAAATGGGAAAAAACCAAGGGAGACTAAAAACACTCCCAAAAGACACATAACGGACTTGAACAATGGAGATACTCCTTACTTAGGGATAGAACAATCCAACATAATAAACTTGTCCATTCTTCCTGGATCAATGAACAAACTTAACAAAATCATAATAAAAATACTAACATGTTTGTGTTTTCCCTTGGGCTAGACATTTGATGCTAAAATTCATATAGATTCTAAAAAATATGGAATTAATTGTTAAGGAAACTCTGAAAGGAATTGGAAATGGTCTTAACCCCATGAGGTATTAAAATGTGCCTTAAGCGTCTGCAATTAAAACCACATGGAAATATTCCATGAAGAGATAGACAAAGGAAAGAGAATGGAAAGTCCAGAAATAGATCCAGCTATAAAGTAAGCTTGTATATGATGAAAAATGCATCTCAAATTATTTGTTAAATTATGAACTTTCTTGTGAATGATGTTGGCATTGCTAGATTCATTTGTAAGAGGATAAAATTCTTCACATAAGGAGAACCCCAAATGATTAGTGATCTTAACACTCAAATCATACGAATGCTCCAATAAAACATTATCTTGAAAGGAGGAAAAAAACTCAAAATCCAGATGCAATGAAAGATTGATACATTTAACACTGTGCATGTATGTGTCTGTTATGTAGGAAATCAAACAGAAGCAATGATCAAAGCTAAAATAAAAGAGCACGCTTTTCACCTGAAGAATTTAAATCTGTGAATAAAAATGCTTCACCTATTTTCATATGACTAAAAACAGAGATCAATTTCTAGATGCATCTTTGTGAAATTTATAAATCTCAAGGCAAAAGGTCCACCCTGCAAGTATTTAGTCAGAAAAGTCAATTTACCTGCAAATTAAGAAAAATAACCCTTGTCTCAGACTTTTCCCTCATAATGAACATCAGATATAAATAAGAGTAACATTTACAAAGATTTAAAGGGGAAAGGTTGTAACCCAGAAATCTAGACTAAACAAGTCTTCCTTCATCTGTAAAGGCAAAAGTAAATAGTCAAGGCTTTAAAAAGTAGTTCATTTCCATGCCATTTCTTAACAAGAGAAAAAAAACACACAGAAAAAACAAAGAAACCCAAAACTGAGTACATATCAAAGCAAAGTAAAAAACTTGAGAATGTGGAAATTATGGCAGATGAGTTAGAGAACATTCAGATTTATTTTAAAAAATTGTAATAATTATTAAAAAATATTGTTGAAAACATAGTGCATATAGTTTTTAAATGCTCCAGAAAGTAAAAGCAGCCCTCCCCTCACACACACTCACACACAAACATACACTTCTAAAATCTCAGATCATTGCCACCAAAGTTAGAACGTTGATGCTGGAGAAGAGTAAGAAAATAAAAAGCTGCTAATTTAAAAATATTACGTAAAGAAGCATCAATAGAAACTGTCTTTACTTGGCAATAATAATTAAATGTATATCAATTAAAGTGTATGTTTTAAGATTTAAAAAAACTTAAATAATTAAAAACATATGTATACACATTTCTAGTTGCTACATGTAAAATAATTTAAAATAGTCATTGCTTAATCCAAAGTCATGAAGATTCCTGTGCACATGGAAGATTGAGGTGCCAGCCCAGGAGTTTCTAAAAGGCAGAGTAAAGTCTACCTTAATATCAAAGTATTTGGAAGTTACTTTTCCCCAGAGGAACAGGGAAGGTCAATTGTGCACTTAAGATTTTTGCCACATTTGAAAGCTACAAGAGAATGGGAGACAAAGAACCAAGCTGGAACCAGAGATAAGAAGTGGATTTGCCCCAGTCTTTCCTGGCTGGAGACAGTAACCCACCAGGCTTTCAAATCTCTGAAGGGTCTTGCCTGACTAACAGAGAAGAACCAGAGATGGGTTGAGTCTTATTAAATATGTATAATTGGAACACGGGGGGGGGGTGAGACAGAGAGAGAGAGAGAGAGAGAGTATGGAGCAAAAGCAGTAATTGAAGAGATAATGGCCAAAAATTTGCCCAGATTGATAAAAGTCAATCCACAGATTCAAGAAACCCAAATAGTTCAGCAAATGTATAAGAAAGAAAGAAAGAAAGGAAGAAAGAAAGAAAGAAAGAAAGAAAGAAAGAAAGAAAGAAAGAAAGAAAGAAAGAGAGAAAGAGAGAAAGAAAGAGAGAAAGAAAGAAAGAAAAGGAAAATCATCCTTTGGTACATTATAGGAAAACTGCTAAAACTTAGCAGATGAAGTTAAACTTTTCTTTCAGAAGCAAATATATATCCATATATATCATTGTTAAGAAATAAACATTAAGATATTTTAAAACTAGTTATTCATCATAAGAAATTAAGAAAATAATGCCAAAACAAATTCAAGTTTCAAAGGAGAATGCTTATAATAAACATAAAGGCCCAAATTAAATGATCAGTGAGAGAAAAACATACACATGGCCAATAGGTAAAAGAAAAGATGCTCAACATCACTAATCATTAGAAAAATTAAAATCAAAGCCACAATGAGAGGGCTTCCCTGGTGGCGCAGTGGTTAAGAATCAGCCTGTCAATGCAGGGGACAGGGGTTCGAGCCCTGATCCGGGAAGATCCCACAGGCCACAGAGCAACTAAGCCCATGTGCCACAACTACTGAGCCTGTGTTCTAGAGCTCACAAGGCACAACTACTGAAACCTGTGTGCCTAGAGCCCGTGCTCCGCAGCAAGAGAAGCCACCGCACGTGCACTGCAACCAAGAGTAGCCCCCGCTCACCCGAACTACAGAAAGCCCATGCACAGCAACGAAGACCCAATGCAGCCAAAAATAAATAAATTAATTAATTAATTAATTTTTTAAAAACCCAGAATGAGATATTACCTCACCCCTTTTTGGAATAGCTATCATTAAAAGGACAAGAAATAGTGTTGGCAAGCATGTGGAGAAAAGGGAACCCTTGTGCACTGCTGGTGGGAATATAAATTGGTGCAGTGACTGTGGAAAACAGTAGAGAGGTTCCTCAAAAAATTAAAAATAGAGCTACCATACAATCCAGCAATTCCATTCTGGGTATTTATCTGAAGGAAATGAAATAACTACCTGAAAAGATATCTGCACCTCGTGTTTATTGCATTATTTACAATAGCCAAGGTATGGAAACAACCCAAGTGTCCATTGATGGGTGAATGTATAAAGCAAATGTGGTAGATACATAGAACAAAATTTTATTCAGTCAGAAAAAGAAGGAAGTCCTGACATTTGCAACAACATAGATGGACCTTGAGGGCATTATGCTAAGTGAAGTAAATCAGACAGAGAAAGACAGATACTGTACAATCTCTTATTTATGGAATCTGAAAAAACAAACAAAAAAGATCTCATAGACACAGAGAACAGATTTGTGGTTGCTGGAAAAGGGTTGGCAGGGGGGTGGGGTGGGGTGGGGTGGTATGGGTCAAATTATTGAAGAGGATCAAAAGGTACAATCTTCCAGTTATAAGAGAAATAAGTCTTGGGGGTGTCACACACAGCATGGTGACTATAGTTAACAATATGGGATTTGAATGTTTCTGTAGGAGAGTAAACCCTGAAAGTCTCATCCCAAGAAAAAAATTATAACTATGTGAAGTAATGGATGTTAACAGGATTTCTTTGGTGATTGTTTCACAATATACAAATATATCAAATCTCCAATGTGATACTTCAATTATATCTCATTAAAAAAATAGTCATTGAAGAGTACCAGAATATGCCACCCCAAAATATACTCTTTGGCATAGGAAATATTTTGAGTCAAAGGCCACTGAGAACCAGTAGACACAGGACAAGCTCTAAGAACAGGGTATAGATTTTCCTTCTTTAGAGGAAATTTCCATTTGTAGAGATGTGTCCCTCTACTGTACCTGGGAGAAGAGGACCCTTAACAGGCCAGAAGGCACTGGCTTAAATCTGCACAACAAACCTTACTGAACACCTCTTGTTCAACCATAATTTTCCTGGTCACCTTCATACAAAGTGCCTCCCTGCCCAGAAGCTCCCAGACCGCTTTTCTCGTTTTCGTACTGAAGCCTGAGTTCTAACCACCACTTGGGGTGACTGAGTGCTCCTATGTGTGCATACACAATGCATGTGTTAAAAACTTCTGATTGTTCTTCTCTTGTTAACCTGCCTTTGGCCAGTCTAAGGTAGAAGCCCCAGCAGGAGAACCTAAGATAGATGCAGGAAGAGATTTTTCTCCCTAACATCAGGAAATGGGAAAACAGTTGAATGGATAGATCAATAAATCTGAAATCCAGTTATTTGAATAAGAAAATCTCAATGAAAGATATGCATTCCCTTTTAATTTTTACTCTTTTAATTAAGTAAATTTGACTCAAATAAAAATACATAAATGTGAGACTGAAAAAAATTGATGAGATTACAGATTCAGAGGAAGCTACAAAAATAAGGGTAAGTTTATAAATACACTTTCTATAAATAAATTTGATATTTTTATGAAAAAGGACAATTTTCTGGCCAAGTATAAATGATAAAACTTTACTTAAAAAGAAACAGAAAATCTGAATAGGCCAATTACTATTGCTTGTTACTGAGAAGGTTATTCAAAATATATAAAATTTACTCCAAAAATTTTCAAGTTCAGGTGGTTTCATACTCTATACTGTATATAATACCACACATGTGCATAAACATATACAGTTATATATAAATCTCTATTTATTTTTGTGAATTAGACTCACTTGATACCAATGCTTGAGAAAGCATCAAAACCATGAAGCTAAAAAAAAAAGCATGAGACACTCTCACATATGAATATAGGTGCAAAAATTCTAAATGGAATTCTAACAAATCAATTTCAATGCTAAATAAAAATGAGAACATACCACAATTAGATAGAATTATTCCAGGAATACAAGGATCACTCCATGCTAGGAAATCTATCAATTTAACATATCTTATCTATAGTTCAAAGTAAAAGCTAGACAAGGATCTCTACAAATACTGAAAATGCATTCAGAAAATTGACAAATTTTTAAAAAATTAATAGACTTTTTTAGAGAAGTTTTAATTACAAAAAATATTGAACAGAAAGTATAGAGAGATTCCATATACTCTGGGCCACAATTTCCTCTATTATTAATATACTGCAGTCAGTTGGTACATTTGTTACAAGTGATGAGCCAATATTGATACGTTATTATTAAAGTCCATAGTTTGCATGAGGGTCTACACTTTGTGTTGTACCTTGTATGAATTCTGACAAATGTATAATGACATGTAGCCACCGTTAGAGTATCGTACAGAATAACAGTTTCACGGCCCTAAGAATCCCCTGTGCTTCCCTTATTGATCCCTCCCTCTCCCCAAGCCCCTGATTTTTTCACTATCTCCATAGTTTTAAATTTTTCAGAGAACGGTAGCAGAATATGCCACCCCGAAATATGACTGTAGGAGTTCAGGACATGACTCCCCAAAATATGCTGTTTGGTACATTGATTATTTTGGGCTAAAGGCATTTAAAAAACAGCAAACTCAGGGAGAGGCTCTCTCCAAACTCCCCTTATCTGCCTAAAGACAGAGTCTCCAAAAGGAACACAGTTGTCATAAAGCCCCTTCATCAAACAGGGAAAATTGACTCTTGTCACAGGAGAGATTAGAAGTCAGCATCACACCCAGACAAATTTTGTTACCAACTATCATCCCTTCATCTATTATTCTAGAGGCCCCCATCTTCTTTCCTAAAAATCATTTACTTTTCCCTAAAAGGCTTACATCTCCCTTTCCCTTACCCTAATAAGATGGTATTTAATCCTGAATTCTAAGCCACCTTGGGGAGTTCCGCATTTTTCGCTGGTGTATATATACATATATATCATGTATATATGAGCTATACATGTGAATAAACTTCTGTTTGTTTTCCTCTTGTTAACATATCTTCCATTACAGGTCTTGGCTCAGAACTCAGAAGGCTAAGGGGAAATTTTTTTGTTTTCTCCTACGATAGGAGTCCTACAGTATGTAGCTGCTTCAGATTGGCTTCTTTCAATTAGCAGTACGTGTTTAAAGTTCCTCCATGTCTTTTTGTGGCTTACAGCACATTTCCTTTTATTGCTGATTAATATTGCATTGTCTGGATGTACCATAATTTGTTTATGTGTTCACCTATTGAAGGACATCTAGATTGCTTCCAAGTTTTAACTGTTATAGTTAAAGCCACTATAAACTTTTCAGGTGCAAGTTTGGTCTGAAAGTAAGTTTTCAACTCATTTGGATAAATACCAAGAAGGGTGATTATTTGACCATATAAGAGTATGTTTAGTTTTGTAAGAAACTGTCAAACTGACTTTCAAAGTTGTTCTACCAGTTTGCGTTCCTACCAGCAATGAATAAGAGTTCCTTTTGCTCCATAGCCTCACCAACATCTGGTGTTGTCATTGTTTTGGATTTTGGCCATTCTAATGGTTGTATAGTGGTATCTCCTTGTTTTAATTTGCAGTTCCCTATTGATATTGAGCATCTTTTCATATGCTTATTCGCAATCTATATATCTTATTTGGTAAGGTATCTGTTCAGATCTTTTACCTATTTTGAGGTTTTTGTTTTCTTATTGCTGAGTTTTAAAAGTTCTTTGTATATTTTGGATACAAATCCTTTATCCAATATGTGTTTTGAAAAAAAAAACCCTCACTAGTCTGTGGCTTGTTTTTTATTCTCTTAACAGTGTCATTTAAAAAATTTTTTTTTAATTTTAATGAAGTCACGCTTATTTTTTTTTTAATTTTATTGTGCTTTTGGATCTAAGAAGTCATCACTAAACCCGAAGTCACTTAGATTTTCTCCTATATTATCTTCTTGAAGTTTTATAAGATACACTCAAAAAAAAATAGAAGCTCTGAATTAGTCAGCGTTCCCACTAGATTTTTTAAATAGAGAGTTTAATGAAGGGACAAAAAACAGGCTTGGCAAGGCTAACAAAACATATAAGGGGTTGTGAGGCATCTGGAGATAGTAATCATGGTAAGCTATTACCACCCTAGGGCTGATGGGAAAAAGGGAAGAGTTGGTGCTGGAACCTCATGTTGAAACTTTACTATTATTGTGAACTCAACTACTACTAATGAGTTCATGCCTAGGCAGGGAGAGAGCAGAGGGTGAAATATCCTTACCTCTTCTTCATATCTTCCAGTGTCATGTCAGTGACCCTAGCTGGCAAAACCCACTAAAAGGCCGTCAGCAAGGGAGGCTGGGGAGTGCAGTCTGCAGAGGTCATCCTCCTGGGGGCATAGAGCAGAGCACAGATGGGTGGGAAATCCATGTGGGAGAGGACACGTGATGAAGAATGACTACAAGCTCCTTGTATCATTAAAAAATCAGTATGTCACACTCTAGACCATTACGGAGCCAAGTTCAAAGCTGAGTTCTAGCATTTAGCAGCTGTGTGACCAAGGACTGGTTAGTTAACATCTCTGTTTCCTTTTCTTTTTTAAACTGAAGTATAGCTGCTATACAATATTACATAAGTTACAGGTGTAGCATCTCTGTTTCTTTATGTTTAACTGGGGACAATAACAATGCTACATTATAAATATTGAGATGACTGTATTAAATGTATATAAAGTAGTGATGAGTACTCAATATGCCAGCCACTACTACTACTACTATTATTTGAGTCTTTGTTATTAGAGAGAGAGGAGAAGCAGGAAGCCTAATCAGAAATGTAAGCACTGTTTCTCAACACAAGACAGAATCTCTATATGAAATTAACAGCCAAAGACATACCTGACAGTCAAATATTAACATGTCCCCACTAAAACCAAGAACCAGTGAAGGATGCCTTCTACCACCACTATCATTTAAGGGTCTAGAAATTTTAGCCAACATAGTAAGATATGTAGCATTGGGAAAAACAAGAAATTTACCTTTTTACTACTTTTAGATAATGATGGCTCTCGGTCTAGAAAGATCCCCGACCCCCACTTTTAAAAATGAAGTGGGTAGACAGTTAATGAATTTATAAAAATTAATGGCTTTTATAAAATCCAGGAAAAAATCTAAGTATAATATTTAATGGAAACAATTTCCCATTTATAATGATAACACAAAATATTAAGTGCCTAAAAAGCTTTATAAAAATTTTGCAAAAAATGTGAAGGTAGCCAAAAAACCTGATAGCTACATTAAAAAAAAAAAGAATGTGTTAAATAAAAATCACCCCATTTTGAATATTGAAAAGATGTCAGTTCTTCCCAAACACATTTATATGTTCAATGCAATTGCATTTAAGTTTCCAGTGGGATTTACTCTGAAACATGTTCAAGTAAGACTAAGATTCATCTAGAAGAATAAATTCATGATCAGAGCTGAGAAAAGTTGAAACAGAAACAAAATAAAGAAGACTTACTTGTGATATTTGTCCTACTAGATATAGAAACATAATTCAATATTAATATAATCAAAACAGGTGGTGGTGGCACAGAAAACATTATCAGAATAAAGGAATGAAATAGAAACTCCAACAACAGAATAAATATGTAAATATGAAGTAAATGTAGATATGTATTTTGATACAATACCCCCAAATAAATACCAGGTGGATTAAAGATTTAAATGTGAAAAATTAGCCATGATAAAAATCCTGGAAGAATAGCAGAGTATTTGTGTACCTCAGGACAGAAAAAGGCTTTTTAAGTGTAAAAGCAATACAAAATAGTCACAACAGAAGACTGATAGGACTGCATAAAATAAAACCTTTCATATCTCAAAAGTCAGCCCCCTTCAGCTTTTCATAATAACAGCTCTTGCTGCTGATTCTGAGGTTTATGCTTCTAGGTTTGAACTGGGACAAGATTAGAAAGTGTGTTATCCTACAGATGGGTTATCATGTAGACAGCCGCTGGGATGTTTCTTCTTGGAATGAAACTTAGGATTTCATTGTGCACTGATGTATTAAGTCATTGAAAATATCTCCCCAAACTTCAATCCAGACAGATCTCTGTGTCTTCAGCACACTGCCCTTGGAATTCAGAGAGGCCCGAGTTCCAGATGCAGATGGGAGTGTGCTGGTCAAAAAAGGGTAACAGTCGCAATTATTATACCCATTTTGCAGAGGAGAAATATTGCTCTCCCCTACGAACCAGCATTCACTTTCTCTGCATGAGGTTGTATGTGTTTCTTATTCATAGGAATTAGAGATTAGCTGGGCAAATTTTTCCCCATCATTTCCAAGATTGTGTTATTATTTATAAAATAGTTTAATTACACTCAATCTAAATCAATCCACATTTCAGTAAGGACATGAGAGCTTTATGTCTAAAAATTAAAAATAAGACAGTTCATCCTGTCATGATTTCCATTCAAATGTTTTTCCTAAACAATAACAGTAACAACAACAACAAAAACCTGACATCTTAATAGTCCATTTAGCTTTCATTTAATGCCATTTTTAATATTTAGGCAACACAGACCCACATTATGCATTTCCCAGTCCCGGAACAACTTACATGATTATGGAACGGCTGAGGGGAAGAGCATAAAAGCCATGTCTTTGTGGTCAGACCTGTTGAGAGCAGTTGTCATCGCCAGCACTTAGCAACTGTATGATCTTGGGCAAAGTTCTGGCAGCTCCTTCTGTTACAGTCTCACCAAGCAGTAGGACTTGCTGTCAGCCGGGCTCCAGAGCTGGATTCTTCAAGGTCACTCATGTTGGCTCCGATGCCCATGAGTTCAGCCATGGTGGAGATGTTGTCATTGCTTTTTGGTCATTATGCTCTCTGTTGTTCTTCTTCTCTTTACATGTTATGTTATTTCTCCAGTAGCTACCAACCAGCCCATTCTCTCAGTCTTTCCCTGTTCAGATCCTAATGGGAGAGAGTCTGATGGTCTAAGAAACTCACAGCAACCCTTTTGGAACAAGAGACTTGGTGTGCAGGTCTGACCACTCTGAGGTCACTGGCCACTGATATACTGGCTGCCTTTGGGTCAGATCCCTGGTCACCCCTTTCTCAAAGGCCACTTAATGCTACTTCCTTCAATATTCTGCAGAAGGCAGGGTTTCCCTTAGAAGAGGACAGTGGGAGAGCAGAGATAGTGGGCAATGTGCCCATTACAAGAGTGCAAATCATCATAGTAAACCAAGTGAGCATTTGCAGAGCATTTACAATGAGCCAGACGTTGCATTAAACATCTAACGTGCCTTAATTCACTGGAGTCTCACAACCAGAATATGAGGGAGATGGGGTTATTGCTATTAGTATTTACCATTTTACAGATATAGAGCTTACAGTGGTAAACAACTCGCTCAAAATGTTAAGACCAGTAAGTGGTAGAGTTCATTGGCTTCCAAAGCCTATGCTCTTAGTTGTTAAACTCTATTGTATCAGATGATATCTCTCTGACTTTGGTTTCTTCATCTATAAAACAGGAACTACATTGCAAGGTTGTTTTTAGATTTACAAGCAACATATGCAATGCATTTATCTCAGTATATGACATATAGTAAAATAAAACATGGAAATAAAGAAAAGAATGAAGAGTAATGGTGAGAATATATATATGGATAAATCTAGATAAGTACTAATTGTATAAATAATAACATCAAGATCATGAGATTTAAAATAGAAAGTTAAAATCAACAACAGCAACAGCATTTTAATAAGTCAAGAATGCATATTGTAATCTCTAGGGCAAATAGCAAAAAACAATTAAGAATAATTTACAAACTAATAGAAGGAGAAATGTAATTATAAAATACTAAATAAATCAAAAAATCTTAATAAATGACAGGAAAATCATAAAATAGTCAAGGCAAATAGAAAACAAATAGTAAGATGGTAGATTCAAACCCAAATTACAGTAAAATTTTACAGACTAAGTATTCCAATCGAAATCTAAAGATCCTCAGACCAGATAATATAATAAAACGAAGCTTAACATACTGCTTGTAAGAAACATACCTTAAGTATGAAGATACCAAAAGGTTGAAAGTAAAGATAGGAAAAGTACTGTGCAAACCAAAAGTTCCAAAGTCAGAGCTAAAAGTGGTTCATTTAAGAAAAACAAAAGTTTTAAATTTAAGATGAAACAATGTTAGATTTGTGTGTACCTAATAACATAGGCTCAAAATACATAAAATAAAAATGGACAGATCTTCAAAGAGAAATAAAAAAATCCACAATCATGTTGGGAGGCTGTATACGTCAGGGTTCTCCAGAGGAACCTGTTTTGGCTCCAAATACCTTCAACTGATTAGACGAGGCCCACCCACATTCTTGAGGATAATCTCTTTTACTTAAAGTCAGCTGATGATAGATGTTAACCACACAGAAGAAATACCTTCACAACAACACCTAAACGATTTTTAAAATTTTATTTATTTTTTTATACAGCAGGTTCTTATTAGTTATCCATTTTATACATATTAGTGTATACATGTCAATCCCAATCTCCCAATTAATCACACCACCACCACCACCCCCGCACTTTCCCCCCTTGGTGTCTATACATTTGTTTTCTACATCTGTGTCACTATTTCTGCCCTGCAAACCAGTTCATCTGTACCATTTTTCTAGGTTCTGCATATATGCATTAATATACGATGTTTGTTTTTCTCTTTCTGACTTACTTCACTCTGTATGATGGATCTCTAGATCCATTCAGGTCTCTACAAATGACCCAATTTTGTTCCTTTTTATGGCTGAGTAATATTCCATTGTATATATGTACCACATCTTCTTTACCCATTCATCTGTTGATGGACACTTAGGTTTTTTCCATGTCCTGGCTATTATAAATAGTGCCACAGTGAACATTGGGGTAAATGTATCATTTTGAATTATAGTTTTCTCAGGGTATATGCCCAGGAGTGGGATTGCTGGGTTATATGGTAGTTCTATTTTTAGTTTTTTAAGGAACCTCCATACTGTTCTCCATAGTGGCTGTATCCATTTACATTCCCACCAACAGTGCAAGAGGGTTCCCTTTTCTCCACACCCTCTCCAGCCTTTATTGTTTGTAGATTTTTTGATGATGGTCATTCTGACAGGAGTGAGGTGATATGTCATTGTGGTTTTGTTGAATAACTAGGTTCTAAAGCCTGTTCAAGTTGACACAGAAAACTAATCATCACACAGACTTAAATGTATTTTTGAATATGTGTTATATTTCAATTGAAAAAAAATAGTTAACAAAAGTTAAGCCAGTGGGTTGGTAATTGTTACAGGTGGTTTCCCCAGGAAGTGAGCTCTGAGATGGAGATTATCATGCAGAAAGTTTAGGGATTGTTCTTGGGATCAACACCCATGGAAGGGAGAAGGAAGCAGAATTTGGGAAGAAAGTAGTTCAGCTCAAGGCAGTATCAATAAGAAACTCTGCCCATCCTCGAGGGAGATCAGAAGGTGGAATGACCTTTCTGAGCTCTGCTGAGTTGGGCCAGCAGGGCTGGCCTTTATGCACCCAAGTCAATTGAACATTGGACATGGGGCACCCTGGAGAGGGTGTGTGACCGTGGGTGAGGCAGCTGTCTCCTGCTGAGGGAACTCCAAAGGGGGCTGACACCAGAGGGCCTTGGGTGGCAGGGCTCCAGGTCGCTTGGGCCTCCTTCCATCCTCTGGGGAACCTGGGCCACACATCACCGTGTGTGGGTTTGGAGTCGTGTTAGTTTTCTTAACATGTTTACTTCATTGTTGGCATGATGTCATGTCTATTATTTTAAACAAAATAAAAGAAAGTTGTTAGTATCCTTTGATGCTTTCATAAAGGGAACTTATCTCTGTGCCCTACCATATTATATAGTGGTGGACATTCTTACAAGGTCAAAATAGCTCTCAACTCTAAGAAGAACCCTGGCTGGGTTTCCAGAGATTCCAGTGTGTCACTACTCCTCATCCCTGTCAGTTTCCTGGATCTCAAATGTCCAATACAAATACTCGTCTATCAACCAAGAAAGCTCAACTTGGGTCATGGATACTCAGTGGGAGTACTCTTGCCTCAGTACGTGGAGGCCCATGGGGGTGGATGGTGGAGAATAATAATTAATAAGGACCTACTGTATAGCACAGAGGACTCTACTCAATACTCTGTAATGACCTATATGGGAATAGAATCTAAAAAAGAGTGGGTATATGTGTATGTATAACTGACTCACTTTGCTGTACAGCAGAAACTAATACAACATTGTAAATCAACCATACTCCAATAAAAATTAATTTTAAAAAGGAATAGAACAGTTGTTACAATGATTTGATGGTTGATCTCTTCTCCTGTTCCCTTAGCTCCACCTCACTGAGCCAAAATGAAGAAACTTGGACCCATCTTTTTTACTGTGATAAAGGAACTTCATTCATTCAAGATGGCATTTGTTAACCTATTGTGAGTAAGTATATGCTTTCCTATTAATGAATCGAATCCTTAGAATGTTGCCTCATTTACAGACATTGGTTATGAGTATGACCAATGACTGACTGTAATGCTTCATTGGAAACTCATCATGGAAGATATAGACTTGCTCATCCATTTCCCAGACAGGAGTTTGGCTGCCAACGGGAAATACTGAACAGTGAAAAACTCCAGATGATGAATGTACAACAAAATAATGGTTAAAGTTTTTTAAATGAGTATGGTAATAAAGTGTGCGTGAGATGTTTTGTGTAAGCACAGGTAACTGGATCTTTTCTAGTAGGGTTCTTATCCTTAAACAATTTGGAATATTTTGCCCTATACGATACCTGATGGGCAACTATATAATGATTCTTCTGAGTGACTCAGTTCTCTTAAATGACTTTATGTCTTCTAAGTAAATGCATAGATACTGTATTAGTTAGGAACAAAACAAGATATATATATATATATATATATATATAGAGAGAGAGAGAGAGAGAGAGAGAGAGAGAGAGAGAGAGAGAGAGAGAGAGAGAGAGAGAGCTTTATTATAAAGTATTGGCTCACATGGCCTTGGAGGCTGAGAAGTCTGGCAATTTGAGCAAGCTGAGCAAGCAATCTGCAAGCTGAGACTCAGGAAAGCTGGTGGTGTGGTTGAGCTAGAGACCCCGTGGTGTAGGTTCCAGTCCGAGTCTGAAGACCTGAGGGCCAGGAGCAACATGGGAAGGAGGAGACTGAAGTCCCAGGACAGCAGTCAGGGAGAGAACAAATTCAACCTTCCCCTGCCTTTTTGTTCTACTCAGGCCCTCGATGGATTGGATGATGTCCACCCACTCTGGGGAGGGCCATCTGCTGTACTCAGTCTACTGATTCAAATGCTAATCCTTTCTGGAAACACCCTCACAGACTCCCAGAAATAATGTTTAATCAAATATCTGACCCAGGGGCTTCCCTGGTGGCGCAGTGGTTGGGAGTCCGCCTGCCGATGCAGGGGACACGGGTTCGTGCCCTGGTCCGGGAAGATCCCACATGCCGTGGAGCAGCTGGGCCCGTGGACCATGGCTGCTGAGCCTGCGTGCCCGGAATCTGTGCTCCACAATAGGAGAGGCCACAACAGTGAGAGCCCCGCGTACAGCAAAAAAAAAAAAAAAAAATCTGCCCTTCCCTTGGCTGAGTCAAGTTAACACATAAAATTATCACAGATACAAACTGAAATTAAATAATAATAATATAGACCCTTGTAAAGTGTATTTTCAAACAAAATATGTTGGTAAAAGCAGTTTAGGAGCATCAGATAAAAAACACAATAACAATGTATTGGGCATTCTGTGTTTGCCCCTTCAGGTCCACTTCCATCCTTCCCCACCATGTTTTGAGCCCCAGGAGACTGACCTCTATGAATAGAACTAACTGGGCTCCTTTGCTTATGACTGTCTGGGATTTGGCCCATGGAGGCACCAGAAGAGTCTGGGGCAAGAGAACCAAATGGTGGGGTATCTGTTCACCTTTTGAAGCCAAACAGGACGTTGTGGGGCTCCTCGGCATGGAAGCCTTTCCATTTCCCCCATTTCTTGTTTGTAGGGAATAGACTCCAGCCTCCATGAACTTCCCTGAGTCCCAAAGGGCAGGTTCAAACAGTTGCTCATCAGGGAAGGAAGGGGATGCAGAGACAAGGGAGGAGCAGTCAAGAAACAGTAGTGCAGCCTTGGGGCGTGTCCTGGTTCCCCCTCAAGGGATACACACAACAATATCTTTGAGCTCTTTATAGAACTAAAACCCTCAATGAATGGAAAAGGTACAATCCTCATTCCAGAGAGAAGGTCATGGTTTGATAGCCTTGAGAACCAGAGAAGCTTATCTGGAGACCACCTGAGGCCAGATTAAAGGAGTGCAGGCCCTGCACACACCGTAATCTTGTCAGCAACCCTGCCCTTGAACCATTGCTATAAGACTCCTCACCAAATCCTCCCAGGTTGGGACATACAGTTTTTCAGGGCACAAGCCCACTGTGTCCCCCTTTGCCTGGCAAAGCAATAAAGCTATTCTTTTCAACTTCACCCAAATCTCTGTCTCAGATATTCGATTTGGCACCAGTGCACAGAGACCAAGTTTTCAGCATCACTCTCAAGCCACATGTTGGCAGCACAGCCCCTGTCCCCAGTCTTCTCCTATGGCTCCAATCTCAGCTCTTTCTGGGTCCTGGTCTCCCCTGTCACTGCCGTCCCCCCCAGTCCCGGAGGAATTCAAGGTTCTTCTGTGGTTGTAGTGCATGGACGTTTCAACATCTATTGTTGGTTTCCCATAGCCCTGCCCACATGTTTGTAAACAGTCCCCTAATTCAGCTCAGCACAGTCACGTGGTATGAGCACTGCCATGTTTCCCTCCAGGACTCTGATGGAGGAATCATTTACAGCATTGGACTGTGCCGCGTGCGTCTACCTACTACCCCCTCTAGGCCTCATTGATCAGGAATGTGAATCTTTTCTTCCCATGGCATAAATTGCCCTTAAAAGTTTACTGATGCTAAGTATAAAGAGGGCAAAATCAGAACTAGTTTCAGCTTTTTTAAAGAGGACCTTACATAAAGTTGAGATATATTAAATACAAGCATTCATATATGTTCTCCCCACTGCCTGCGCCAAGCAAATACACACACACACACACATGCGCACACGCATACCTGTAGCACGCACGCATGCAGGTATGAACACATGCTCATGCATGCACGCATGTGCACGCACACATGCAGCACACATACACATGCATGCAGGTACGAACACACACGTGCACGCACACAGAGCACACACATGCGTGCACACACATGCACACACACACCCCTTTTGAAACCTGTGAAAGCCCACGTTGTTTCCAGTTCCTAGAAATGAAAGCTCTGATAAGATCAATGGGCTCTGTCTCAGCAGTTTATTTAACCAAACAAGAACTCTTTACATCTCTCATTCACTCTGATTTCCTTTTTGCTTTTGGTTAAATTGAAGTTATTCATTTAATGTAAGATTTAGAGGTTTCTGTCTCAGCGCTTCTTAAGGCTGGCTACTTTTGTCTGCTCTTATTTTTAACTGAAAATCTAGATTTATCTATGATTCCAAGTATTGATGTTAACGTTGCTTTTTTCTTCCGTTCACTGAGTGGGAGTAGAGGCGTAGGTGCCACATTACTGCTTATGTTACATCAGCTTTAACATATAATGGAACATCACTCTTCTTGTGTACCTGGAACTTCTTAAAATTTAATCTTTTAAAATTGTGGCAAAATATATAAAACATTGATCATTTTAACCATCTTGACGTGTACACTCCGGTGGCATTAAGTACATTCATGATGTTGTGCAACAACCATCCATCTCCAGGCTTTTTTGTCTTCTTAAACTGAAACTCTGTCCCCATCAAATAATAACTCAGCCCCGCAGCCCCTGGCAGCAAAATTCCTTCTGTTTCTGTGAATTCAACTACTCTAGGTGCCCCATATAAGTGAAATCATACAGCATCTGTCCTTTTTTGACTAGCTTATTCAGCTTAGCATAATTCCTTTAGATTCATCCATGTTGTAGCATGTGTCAGAATGTTCTTTCTTTGTAAGGCTGAGACATATTCCATTATGTGCGTTTATATATGTATACACGTCTATATATGCACATACTACTACCTTTGGTTCATCTATTCATCCATTGATGGACATTTGAGTTGCTTCCACCTTTTGGCTATTGTGAATAATGCTCTCACGAACAAGGGTGCACAGATATCTTTTTGGAGCTCTGCTTTCAATTCTTTGGAGTATATATCCAGAAGTGGAATCCTGGATCTTATGGGAATTGTATTTTTAATTTTGGAGGAATGGCCATACTGTTTTCTATAGCAGCTGCACCACTTATATTCACATCAGCATGCACTGGGTTCCAATTTCTCCATATTCTTGCCAACACTTATTATTTCCTGGTTTTTGCTTGTTTGTTTTATTTTTAAAATGTGGAGCATTCTTACACATGGTTACAAATCCATCATGGCCGTCTTCATCAAATTAGGGAAAAACATTCACATCACTCATTCTTCCAGGGACAGACATTAGTAAAGTTTCAAACTCAATAACACTGATAAATGTTTTCAACTTTGAGGGGGTATAACTGGATTTTAAAACTGCTTCTTATAATTCCAGCTGACAAACTCCTTTTCCACTGAACATGTTAAAGAACAATTTAATTTATCTCAACCAATATCATTGAGGTTCAACTATGTACCGGGTTCCATTCTAGGTGAATGGGCCCAGCAGTGAACAAAACTTAAAAAAAAGTACAAACCATTTGGAAACCTAGTATTAACCTTCCATATGTTAACTAGGAAGTAGGGTTCCTCCTGGCCTCATTGTCATGTCTCAGCTAATGAGTTCACAGCTCACAAAGGACTAGAGTGAGATAGGCACTAACAGATGGGATCTTTCTACAGCCTTAATTTGTGTTTGTCTGTGGCACTTACCACTTGTGATGCTTGTACATATTTTATTTTCTTACCAGATTTTGAGCTTCTTGAGGGAAGATTTCATCTATATTTTATTCCCCACCATTATCCAGTGTTTTGCATGTAAGCATTCAAAAGCTGCTTATTGTTCATTTGCTGAATATTAATCAACTGGCCTGAGCCTCTACAATTTCTTAGTCATTTCTGAAAAGGTACAGCTCCCATGCCAGGGAGAGTGGTAATTCTAGACCTCCAGATGAGAGTCAAACAGACAAGTCACCTTTCTGCCTGCTCCTGCTTTGGAGGGTGCCCCCTGTGCATGGGGTTGCTGGTCTGCACTCTGCCGCCCTCTAGATGACAGCCTTGCACAGACCTCTGGTCTTGTTGCTTTAGTTTGAATTTTCATAGAAAAAATAAATGAGCAAGTTGAGGTCTTGTCTTCGAATGCATTAGGAACTAGAAGGGAAGCCCACTCCCTCTCCCACAGCAGGTTTGGTTAAGGCCCCCCAACATCTCCATGGACATGGCTTTGCCAGGTAAGAACAAGATGTGGCTCCCAGACACGTGAAATCGGGGAGTAAGTTCTCAGTTGGGAAATGCTGCTCCTCCTTCCTCTTGTTTGGCCCCAGGTGTTCTTTTGCTACTTAATGAGTCTCAATTCAATGAGTTACAATTAAAATTCTGAATTCTCTAAGTATATTTTCAGTCCAATTTCATCTGAGGCAATAAACATTAAATAACTCAGAGTGACTTTATTACTTAAGTGTCTCAGATTTGGGGGGACAGAATAATGAAGTGAGTCTCTTCACAGCATCCATATGACATGTAGCATCTGCAGAGGGTTGAAAGTCCCCAAAGCTCAAGTTCATTTCACCCAATCTGTCACACTCTATAAATATGAGTCAGGGCTAGTCTCCAGGTAAGAATGTCCCAGGGGTCTTTCTTGAGTGAAGATCTTATTTCATCCTTTTCCAGGAGAGGGGAGGGGTTAGTGTTTGAGAAAAACAACTCCCCAACTGGTTGTTACCTTTCTGTCTCCACTTATGAGTTGTCATTGTTTATTTCATTTATTTGTATTCCAGATACCAGATGAATATGAGATGTCGGCCCGAGATCTAGAAATATAGTTCCACTGGGTTCCTGGGCATATGAATCTATCTATGTTCAGCATTACTGACACTGAAGACTTACTTTCTCCAGAGATGGTTTTCCCTTCTAAATTCCCACCCTTCTCCCATCCTTTCTCTCTCCCTCCCTTTGTAACCTCACATGGCCCCCCTGTTCCTCACTCCCTCCCACTCTTTTCTGCTCACATTTTATTGAAAGTTTTATACTGTGGATGAATACAATATTGTTACCGAGTCCGAGCTCATACTGCTTGCTGCATGACAGGCCAATAAACCAAGAGGTGAGTTGTTGGGGCAAGAAATAGAGACTTTATTTGTAAAGCCAGAAAACCGAGAAGATGGTGGACTAGTGTCCCAAAGAACCATCTTACCTGAGTTAGAATTCAGACTTCTTTTATACTAAAAGGGGAGGGGTGTGGCTGGTTGTTGCAGACTTATTGGTGTCAGAATCCTTTGTTCTTACATCTGTCCATGTAGGTCAGGTCATGATGTTCCTGTAAACCTCCAACAAGACAAATGTTATTCTCTGTTCTGTAACTTTTTATCTCTATATGAATGGAAAAGTGTAATGCCTTAAAGGTCAGAGTCTTAAATGTCAGAGCCTTGGTAATGGGCTATCCTGTATATTTCAGGCTCTAGGCAACATTCTTAACTTGTAGCAAGAGCAATAAGATACAAAGGTTAAAGTAAAAGAAACAGATCCAATATGGAATCAGATTTGTTCTCCCCTGTTACAAATATGGTACCTCTATTCATGGAACTTACGTACTACTGCACTGGCTCCTGCAAAATTTATTGAGCATTTGCTAAGTAATATGCAGTTTTTTCTCATTTATAAGCACACAGTGCTAAAAATTGACATCATTTTTTCCTTTCTATTTCACAAAGCCATGTTAAGAAGATCAATTGATTCTCCCCTCAGAAAACTTTTTCATCTCCTGCTGTCTTTCCTTTCTCACTGATGACTTTTACTCCATACTTTCATCAGGTCATACCCAAGGTTGTGAGTTGAGTTGTGTCCACCAAAAAGATATGTTCGAGTCCTAACCCTCTGTATTTGTGAATGGACCTTATTTGGAAATAGGATCTTGGAAGATTCAATGAAGTTAAAATGAGGTCATACCAGATTAGGGTAGGCCCTAATCCAGTGACTGGTATATTTAAGGAAAGGGAAATTTGTACACAGATACAAACAGGGAGAAGGTCATGTAACAATGGAGGTAGATATTGCAGTGTTATGTCTACAAGCCAAGAAGAATAAACGATTTTTGATAAACACCAGAAGCTACAAGAGAGACACATCACAGATTTTCCCCCAGAGTCTACTGAAGGAACCAACACTTTGGACATGTTTATTTAGGACTTCTAGCCTCCAGAACTATGGGAGTATATATTTTTGTTGTTTCAGGCTACCTAGTTTGTGGTAATTCGTTAAGGCAGACCTTGGAAACTAATATGCCCAGTCAGTGCAATAACCGTCAAATAGTTCTCCTTGCCTCCAAACACACTGTGTCCTCCCATCATTGATCACTGTGGCATCCTGCACATTACTTTCAGGGATGGGTTAGTGCCAGTCAAAGAGAACTCAGCCCTGGGAGGGGAGATAAAAATTTGGAAAGGAGATTCTGAGACTAGAAAGTGATTATCATTATTTAAACCATTGGATACTTGGAGAAATCTTGGGGTGGTCATGGATCACAGATCTTCCCCCAGACATGGAGTGGGGGGCTCAAAGTACAGAGACGCTACTGCTGCCATGTGGGTGACATACACACAATCTCATTGAGTCCTTTCTGCCACTACTTGCTCTTATAGGGAGGAAGCTGAGGCTCTGTGGGGTAGAGTTGCTGAGCTGGTCAAGTCCAGCCATAGAATTTGAACCCAAGACATTCTGCTCTACAGCCAGTATTCTTCCCTTCCATGCCTGTACTTCTATATCAGCACACCAGGTTATTTATTTTTCCTGGCCCTATTTTGCCATTTTCTTTTCTGGGTGTCTCTCTTTTTCCCTCTGCACCTGGTCAAAATCTGTTTATCCTTCAAAGTCCAGTTTAAATCTAGTTTTACCTGTTATAATTTCTCCCAAGCACCTCAGCCAAAATAGAGCTGAACTGGCTTCACCAAACAAAAATTAATGACATACAAGTCATTCCATTTGGCACAATTCAGCACTTCCTATGTTATTCTTCGATTATTGTCTTGATCTCTTTGCATTTTTTTCTCTGGAGTTATGTTTTTCAGGATTGTTGTGAGCTCTTTGGGTAGAGTCCATAATTTATACTTCTTTGTATGTCTAGCAGGCCTGAGAACAGTGGCTTGCACAATGATGCTCAATAAACTCAGATGTCTTGGTTCTCAGTACAACCATCTGCTCTGGATTTGTTAACCCCAGGACACTGAAAGGATCCCTTAGATGTCCTCAGTCTTGGTTCCCTTTTTTTCTGACATAAAGAGTTTGACCTGGCAGGTTTCAGTTTCTTCCAGTCCTATTAGGCTGGGACACTACTCTTTTGGCTTAAAGCCATGTCAGGAAGATGGGATGTGAGACTCTGCTGGCTCAATTCCTGGGCACATGGGGCCTCAGCAAGTTTCACCTGAACCAGATTCACCATATGGCTGGGCTGCAGTTATGACCTTGATGTTGGGAGGAAATGAAGGCCAGGTGTGATGCCAGCAGTGTCTCTTTGTGGCTCAGGTGTCTGCCTGAAGTTCTGTCTAGTATACACATTGGAAAGTGCCAGATCCCAGCAGGACAGATCTGTCTTCCCACATATGCTCAGAAAGGTTCTGCCAAGATGTTCACACAAGAGCCATGGTCCACGATGTTCTGGGGAATCATGCTCTGAATGGTAACAGTAGTGAATATACCTGTCCTTCTTCACAGCACCTTCTCGAAAAATAGGAGACGTAGGTGGACATAGATGTGTTAGTGTGTGTGTGAGTGTGTGTGTGTGTTGGGGGGGTGCTGGAGTGAACACTTAGAGGGGGGGTTTGAAGCTCTGTTTTATCTTTTCTTATTGAAATGACACCCCTTCCCTGCTGTAATCTTATGAGTGCTTCTCCAATGCAGGTTCATAAAACCCCAAGTTCTACTGATGAGATTTGTGGCCAACTGAAGTTTTATAAGCTGGCAGACAAGTTTTTAAAAGTTTAAAGCATAATTTTTATATCCAGATGCTGACGGTTTGTGATGGTTTAGGAAGTGAGAACATTCCCTTGCTGGGTGTAGCATCTCCCTTTACTGAACTGTGTTAAAACTCCACAACCAACCATACATTCCGGCGAGAACCATCTAGACATGTTGAGAAAAGAATTCTCAATTTTGGTGTAGTTAACAACATCTGGTAGTGCCCACATAACACCCCAGCCAGAAAACTTTAGGGGGAGAAGACGATGGAGATTTTGTCCTTAAAGAGGGATCATAATAATTGACAATCATGCATAACTTTAGGTAGAGTTCTATAGAAAACAGGCAACATGAAGTAGTTTATTAATTTTTATGGGCATTAACTTTATTTTATGCTCATTATACTGAGACAAATTCTTTTCTAGAATCCTGAGAAGTAAATATAAATGCACTCAACATTTGTACTCTTAGCAAAAGAATTCAAACTTTGTCTTTGTTTCAGAGGCAAACACTGTCACTATTACTATTTCAGAATGATTTTTATAATAGTATAGGTGTGATTATTTATTTGCAAATACCTTAAAAAAGTGGCAACAAAGGAATAGGTGGAGATTTGGGTAGTGTATTTCTAACTTTAATTACATGTTGTATTTAGAATTCAAAGGTAATACCCGATCTATGTTTTTCACATATATTCAACTTGAGGCTGCTTTATTCTAGGGCAGTGGTTCTAACCCAGGGTTGATTTTGACTGCCCCCCCCATTTCCAGGGGACATTCCAGTATCTGGGGACATTTTTGATTTTCCCTACTGTGGAGGATGCTACTGAGATCCAGGGGGTAAAGGCCAGGGGGAGTTGCTGAGTACCATACAACACACAAGACAGTCCCTCACACCAAAACGAATGTGGCCCCAAATGTCCGAAGTGCTGAGATTGAGAAGCTCTGCTCTAAGGAAGAAGAAATGATATTTCTCTCTGATGATAACCCACCACTAACATTTGAGCCTCGTTTTGTCCAGAACGGCTGAGTGGTCATGACCTGAAAATTAATTTCAGAAGAACTTCACATCATTGTTAGTGTAGAACAGAGAGGTTATATCCAGCCTAAGTATGATTTGCTACTTTAGCACCACGTGATAACTTAGAGGACATTCCACACGTCATTGTCTGAAATACACCCCCTCAGCTTGCCTTTCTGACATTTTGTAGGAACCATGATTAATCTTCAGCTAAAGATGCTTCAGTGGTGGCCAGGTTTTACTCTGAAGGATACTACCACTTAGAAACAAAGAAAAGGTAAAAGGAGGAAGAAAAAAAGTTATGTTTTCATTTTAAACATCTCCAAAGCTTGATGGGGCTCACATAGGGAACCATTAATTATACCAATAGCTGAAAAGGTAATGCTCATGTTAAAAACACAGCTAGCTATCAAATGTTACGGCATCTGGGAGCACTAGAAGCTGGCAACTTAAAATGATTTTCCGAGGTAATTCTACTGCACTCCAGCATAATGTACTGGAGAGATGTTAGCATCTCACATCTGCTTCCCCTCAGGTCCTGCCCTCCTCTCAGAAGAAGTCCTAAAGTCTAATACAGCACCAGAATAAGGTAAGTCCAAATGTCTTGCTTGTTATTTGGCAACATTTTATTGCTATGCCATTGGATATTATTATTTAGAGACTATGTTGCTTCCTTAAACCTTTCTCGTACTGTGGGTGGGGGAGACTGAGCTCTGGGGGATGATTAAGAAAAGGAAGATGGGACTTCCCTGGTGGCGCAGTGGTTAAGAATCCACCTGCCAATGCAGGGGACACGGGTTCGAGCCCTGGACTGCAAAGATCTCACATGCTGAGGAGCAACTAAGCCCATGCGCCCCAACTACTGAGCCTGCACTCTAGAGCCCGCGAGCCGCAACTACTGAAGCCCGTGTGCCTAGAGCCCATACTCCACAACAAGAGAAGCCACTGCAATGAGAAGCCTGTGCACTGCAACAAAGAGTAGCCCCTGCTCGCCACAGCTAGAGAAAGCCCGTGCGCAGCAGCGAAGACTCAACGCACAGAAACTAACACACCATTGTAAAGCAATTATACTCCAATAAAGATGTTAAAAATAAATAAATAACCAAAAAAAAAAGACCCAACGCAGCCATAAATGAATGAATGAATGAATGAATAAATAAATAAATAATTTTTTTAAAAAAAAAAGAAGGAAGGGGCTTCCCTGGTGGCACAGTGGTTGAGAGTCTGCCTGCCGATGCAGGGGACACGGGTTCGTGCCCCGGTCTGGGAAGATCCCACATGCCGGGGAGTGGTTGGGCCCATGAGCCATGGCCGCTGAGCCTGCGCGTCCGGAGCCTGTGCTCCGCAACGCGTGAGGCCACAGCACTGAGAGGCCCGCGTACCGCCAAAACAAAACAAAACAAAACAAAACCAAAAAAAAAAAAAGAGAGAGAAGGAAGATGCCAGATTACACCTGATGCCCTAGGCTCCTGCAGTAGTGCTCACCTTAGGAAAAACGGTCCTTCATTCCCAGTTCACAGAGGGAACCCATTCCAGACTTCTTGTGATAAGCTCCGTTTCTTAACAGTATGAGGTTAATGAACTTCCTTATTTTGGGCAGGATGAGTAAGTGGAAAGTAGGAAAATCTGTCTGAGAGAGCCCAGTTCAGAGGCTTTAATGGCTTATGTGACAGTTAAGAAGAAAGCCCCCTCCTTTCAAAGCAGAAGGCTGCAACGCTGTCATCCCCAATCTGGCAGCTATTCCTTAACCACATAAACAAGAGGGAAATTAAAATTTGATGGATTAAATAAGGGGGTGAACTGGTACTTATTTCCTAGCTAGAAATTACCATTTTTACTCTTTTGAATTGATAATTATCAGCACCATAGTTTATTCACTGTGTAATGAGGTCCTTTTAAGTTTAATTAAAATTGAGATGCTTTACAGTCCTTGCCTTCCCTTAAGAAAATCTTTCAAGTGTTGAAGTCCCTGATATTGGAAAGCTTTAACTGCACCATAGAAAGAGCAGAGTGGAAAGAGCTGGAGAAGGGTTGTGCCTCCTCATTTCCCATAAACAAAATCATGCTGAGGACTCAGGCAGGTTGGTGACTGTCAATTTGCCAAAGATTATGTTTACTGGAAGGTGAAAAGCGTCCCTGAGGGACCATGCATGTAGGGTGGTTTCTAATCATTTTGCCCCCTCTGCCTAATTTCAGAACCCCAGCAGCTCATCACCAAACTTCACATCTTGTCCTAAAAATATACATAAAAATTGTCATAAAAATCAAGCCAAAACAGATACCCAGGTTTGCACCTGTATTCCACACCAATGGAAAATCTGCTTATATTGAAATAAGGTATTGCATCAGTCAGGGTTCTTCAGAGAAACAGAACCAATAGAAGATAGATAGATAGACAGATAGATACTTTTAATTTTAATTTTTGAAAGTTTTAAAAGGCTCTATTTTAAGAAATTGGTTTATGCAATGTCAGGGGTAGCAAATCCAAAGTCTGTAGGTCAGGTTGGCAGGTTGGAAACTCAGACAGTCTCGAGGCAGAATTGCTTCTTCTTTGGGAAGTAGTTTTTGCTCTTAAGGTCTTCGACTGACTGGACAAAGCTTAAACATTTTATTGAGAATAATCTCTTACTTAAAATCAAGTGATTGCATGTTAACTACAATGGAAAATACCTTCATAGTAACACTTAGATTAGCACTTGAATAAATAAATGTGTACGATTACTTTGTCAAGTTGACACATAAAACTAACCATCAAGGCAAGAAGCTTGAATGTTTGTTAGGACAGTGAACAGTGGATTAATGCATACTTAACTGAATGACACCCAGAAGGGCTCAAAGCCTTGAGCTTCCCTACGAACCCCATTCTGATCTCAACGCTGCTTCTGTTTTGAGGGTCTGGCCCACTTGCTCCAGTTCTGATCTGCTCTACTTTCCCCTGTCCTTCTGGTTCAGGAGCATATTGAATTGTAGGACAGACTTCACCATTCCTTGAATGCCTATAGCACTCAAAGTCTATGTCCCATAATTTTTCACTTGATTCCCATTTTTATGGTTTACTTTACGTGGTTTAACTTGCCTCTCTGATTCAGACTATAGATTTCTGTAAAGTAGAGAATGTTTCAATCTTTTCTTATATGTAAAGTTCACAATCAGCATTCAGGTAGATACTCAGAAAATACATTCAGACCTTTAGAGGTATATAGGATGGAAAAACTGGCAAAAATCATTAATTCATTCATCAATGTTTCAAAATCAGTAATTCATTCTAAATGATTTACTCATCCATTCCCCTATTTGTAGTCCATCCATCCATCCATCATCCATCCATCCATCCATCCATCCATCATTCATCATGTATCTAACCATTTATCCATCCTTCCATCCAGGCATTCATCCATCATCCATCCATCCACTTATTCTTTTGAGAGTCATATGGCTTAAACTGAGAGATAGGGAAGTTAAATAACTTATGGGGGATGAGGCAATGTTTTCGTGGCAAGGTTAGGCCTGTCTCTTAATTTTTAGTCCTTTTTTTTTTTCTTTTTTGCATTTCATCCACTTAGCTGCTTTAGGGGAGAAATTCCTGTCCTGTAATTCTTTGAGCCTGATGTAGTTGCTAAAATTTGTAACTCAAATAAAAATGCATGATTCCTGAAAGCGTGTCTCACTTTCTTTACTTCCAATATAGATGTCTGTTTGGTTTTCCTGCCACTAAATGTGAGTTGAGATCACAAAGAAGTGTTGATAGTTCATCAGGGACTGGGCATTTGCAATCAAAGTTTGTGAAATAATTGCATCAATTCATTGAATAATCCAGTCACAATAAAAGACTTTCTTAAATTACCCACAAAATTTTGGAAAGACTGGTTTGATTTATTTAATGAAACTAACCAGTAACACGTTATGTCTCCAATTTTGTTTTTTCAGTTGAGATCTGGCTTAATATTCCTCAAGGAGAAGTAGAGAATTTAGGCAAAATGTATTTTAAACTATGAACAGGTATTGATGTGCTCATATCCAAAAAGACAATACAACTAGATGGGTATATTTTGTGTATTATTTATTTAATTAGCATGTACACTGACCCCACTACTGCCTTCAGAATATATCTCTCTGACAAAATCAGAAGAGAATAAAGAAGAAAAGGGAGGAGAGGGCTTGGGTGGGTAAATCTAGGTTGTGCTTCATACAAGTGGCTTGGGGCTTCCAGGACAAATTTTAACAGAAGCTACTGCAGCCTAAAGACAATGCCCTTCTGCTGGGGCCACTGAACAAAGATGAAAATAGATCAATTAAGCATTACTCCACTTATAGTGCTTTTGGCAAAGACAATCTTTCAGAATTCTTCATCTGCCCTTGGCAAAACTTCAGAGAATCTCCTCCTGTTATTCACGCTTGTGGCACTTGGCCAAGAAGAAATTCCACAAAGAAAAACATGTCTATTTTTTTGTCAAAATTGAGAGGATGGGAGAAAGTACAGGCTCATAGTAGGCACTCAGGTTCTGCCACTGACCTCTAGGACAAGCCCCACCCACACCCCTACCTGCTGGCTATTGATCTTGGCTATGGCTCTGACCTTCCATGTCCCCACTTGTGGAATGGGGTAATGACAGTCCTTACTTGGCAGGGTGGTTGGGGGACTAGGTGAGACTGTGCTAAAGATGTACAGGTCACATAGTAAACTGAGAAAAATGGAAGCTTTTGTTCAGAGGAGAGAGAGAGACAAGTGGAGTGGATGGAAATACCCCATGACTGTTGAAATTGCCATCGCATCAATAAAAATTATATCTCCATGGCTTTTCTTTTTAACTCATAATACCTTCAGGTATTTAGCTGACACTCTCAATATATTTTACACTTTAGCTGACACACTCAGTAGATTTTACAAAATAGGTAATGTTGACTGCTCTGTAATAAAGATGTCTTTTGTTTTCTTGTCTATAAATCAAATGGAGAAGTCTATTGGTCTTCTATTGTTAACCTAGGCTTTTATAATTATTTCAACTGTCTTCTCTCCACTACTCCCTTCACTGACTCTGCCTAGGCATGCTTTAAAAAGCCCATAAAATACATAAAGTATATCCATTACTAGTAGCCATCACCATCAGGAGAGAATTTAAACCAACTTATCCCATATCTTTCAACCTGACTTTTTTTCAAAGGACCTATCTCTATCTGAAATTACTTTATATATTTTTATTTTCTTATTTATTATCTGTCTTCCTTACTAAAATGCAAACTTAAGAAGAATAGGGGCCCCTTAGTATTATTTACCAGTAAACCTCCAGTAACCTGACAGTACTCCATAAATACTTGTGGTATGAATGTTGAATAAGTGAATTTGGAAATGAGTATTTATATTGTCATAAAGTATATGTTTTCATGGTTTCATATAATACCCGTCTGGTTTTACTATTTATCTTGTTGCATATGACATCTCTGAAGTAATCCACGAATTTATGTCCTATTGGAACCATACTTGCTGAATGTGTAATTTTCATCAAACCATACTAATATTAATCAAAATAAAAGGAATCCTTTAAAAATATTTGTTGAACTTGAGCTTGTATCATGTCTTCATAATGAGGTTTTTCAAGTAGAAATTTCTTTTTTTTTTTTGAGGTATGCAAGCCTCTCACCGCTGTGGCCTCTCCGGTTGCGGAGCACAGGCTCCAGACGCACAGGCCTAGCGGCCATGGCTCACGGGCCCAGCCACTCCACGGCATGTGGGATCCTCCCAGACCAGGGCATGAACCTGTGTCCCCTGCATTGGCAGGCAGACTCTCAACCACTGTGCCACCAGGGAAGCCCCAAGTAGAAAATATTTTAAGGAGCAAAGAGCTATTCTCTTATATTCTATGTCATGGACAAGGTACAAGACACAACATCAGATTAAAGCAAGAAAAATAAAAATAAAGAAGACAAAATATCAAGAAAACTGAAAGCTAGGTTTTTGAAAAGATAAATAAAATGAGTGAGAATGGCCCAGGGAAAAAAAAGAACATAAAGAATAACATTGAGTAAAATAGATAGCTAGTGGGAAGCAGCCTCATAGCACAGGGACATCAGCTCAGTGCTTTGTGACCACCTAGAGGGGTGGGATAGGGAGGGTGGGAGGGAGGGAGACGCAAGAGGGAGGGGATATGGGAATATATGTATATGTATAGCTGATTCACTTTGTTATAAAGCAGAAACTAACACACCATTGTAAAGCAATTATACTCCAATAAAGATGTTAAAAAATAAATAAATAAAATAAAATAAAAAGTCACTGAAGTAAATGTTAAAAAAAAGAACAACATTAAGAATAAAAATGGATATATAACTATAGGGTACAGTAAATATTTTTAAATCTCAAGAGAACATGATGCCAGTAAATTGGAATCTTAGATTAAACCTTTGCTAGCAATTATAATTTTTAAAAATTCGCTCAAGGGCTTCCCTGGTGGTACAGTGGTTGAGAGTCCGCCTGCCGATGCAGGGGACATGGATTTGTGCCCCGGTCCGGGAAGATCCCACGTGCCACGGAGTGGCTGGGCCCGTGAGCCATGGCCGCTGAGCCTGCACGTACGGAGTCTGTGCTCCGCAACGGGAGAGGCCACAACAGTGAGAGGCCCGCGTACCGAAAAAAAAAAAAAAAAATTCACTCAAGAAAAAAAATTAAATCTGAATAGACCAAGTAAAAACAAAATTGGTTAATATTCCCAGAACAGTAACCAACTGCATCGCCACTGGACACAATTTATTTGAGTTTCTATAGACAAGAATCAATTGCATTACAGTCAGTTTTCTACATCTTATGGAGCTGTGAAATAGCTGAAAGACATTGAAAGGCAGAACCAGGGCAGACGGGTGCCCTAGACAGGAGACTCAGTCATTCCTTTGTCCATTTCAAAGTCTTTCACAATTTTTTTTTGACTGTCTAAACTGTATTTTGCTATTGATCTTTAAATATTGACTTGGGGGTAACCTTCTTTTCTTTCTTTCTTTCTTTTGGCCGTGCAGCTTGTGAGACCCTTGTTCCCCCACCAGGGATGGAACCAGTGCCCCCTGCAGTGGAAGTGTGGAGTCCTAACCACTGGACTGCCAGGGGATTCGCAAGAATTTTAATTTTCTTATTTTTATTTGAAATAAGAAATCAGTGGAGCAAGTGCACTGATAGCTGATATCAGATAAGTCTATGGGAAGTCAGATCATACCCTTGGTGACCCACCGGTTGATCTCAACTGCTAGCAAAATGCTTGCAAAGAGATGTATAGAGTCAGCCTCAGCTAAATAAACTGCCTTCTTTTCAGACAACTTAAATTTTCAAAGCAACATTTAAGCAAAATACGCTTGAACCTTGAACAACACGGTTTCAACTGTGCAGGTCCACTTACATGGCAGATTTGTTTTGATAGTAAATATTACATTACTACAGGATCCTTGGTTGGTTCATGGATGAAGAACTGCGGATATGGAGGAAGCTCAGATGTGGAGGGCCAATTATAAGTTACAAGACGATTTTTTTTTTTTTTTTTTGCGGTACACGGGCCTCTCACTGTTGTGGCCTCTCCCGTTGCGGAGCACAGGCTCCGGACGCGCAGGCTCAGCGGCCATGGCTCACGGGCCCAGCCGCTCCGCGGCATGTGGGATCTTCCTGGACCGGGGCACGAACCCGCATCCCCTGCATTGGCAGGCGAACTCTCAACCATTGTGCCACCAGGGAAGCCCACAAGATGATTTTTAACAGCACAGAGGGTTGGCTCCCCTAACCCCTGCATTGTTGAAGGGTCAACTGTATGACAATTTTTTCAACATCTAAGCAAAATATAGCCTTTCTCCCAGCCCATCTTACTCTCAAATCATGCCCTTGTTACTCTTGAAGTAGAACTCAATGTCCACACATGGGAGCGTTCCCTGTGGGTTAGAGTTCCATATGTAAGAGTCTGCTCTTTTATGAAATGCAAACATTCCTTGATTGGCAATGTGAAGTCATCAGCTGTGCTACTTGCCTAATATTTTCAAAAAGGGACAAGCGGCTGAGGTCAGAGCTCTGAGGTTGCAGGTTGCAGGGCTTGACAAGGAGGAGATTGGAAGAGCAGTCAGGTACCCCACCGAGGAAGGAAGCATCAGAGAACCAACAGCATCACCTGGAAATGGCACCTGGGATTCGAGATAGCTCATAACAAGAAAACAGTGACTATGTTAAAAAAAAAAAAGAAAGAAAGAAAACAGTGACTCTGAAAAGAGATGCGTAGGTGCTAAGGACAACATTCATCTCTGCGTCTGTTCCCAGCCTGGTCAAGGATTGACAGGGTGATCCAATTCCCTATTTCCAATGCCAAAGACGAAGAGGAAAGGTTTTGGGCTGGCCTCACCTAGGTTGTTTGTTCAGATACAAGACATTAGTTCTGTGGACCATTGACCTTGTATAGAACAGGCAGCATTTTCTGCCTGCCAGTTCTGCATCCTTCCAACAGGCAGTGAGCATCAAAGAATTAGCCTTTTGTAATAAAATCAGCCCTTTAAACCACTCAGAAGACTTATGATAGGGATCACTACCTGGATTAATTTGCTACCAAATAGAGAATCAGATGTCAAGATGAATAAGAGAGAACAGCCAGATGGTTGGGTTTGAAAAAAAAAAAGTGCAAGTCTTTATTCCTTCCCTCTTTTTCTTTCTTTCTTTCTATCTTTCTTGTTCTGGTATTTTCAATTGAATTAGTGTAGGTCATCTTTTCTAAGTCGATATGTGCTGAATTTTCAATGATTTAAGGGCACTCATTATCTTTCTACCAGAAGGTGGTTCTCTGAAGAGCCAGCCCCCTGTCAGCATGACATGATGGTGTCACACATTTCTCAAGGCAGCCTCCCAGGGTTGCTTTTGACCTGGGTTGTACCCTTTAACGAGGGGGCAGTAAATGGGGGTCTTCAGGATTGGTTGCCTAACGTGAGGGGCCCATTGCAAAATGTAAATACGGGTACTGTGTTCAAAAAGCAGTAAGACTTTCAAGACAGAGATAGAAGACAATTAAACTACATGGAGGGCCACTCTGAGAACAGGGTCCTGGGTGACTGCACAGATCACGGGCCCATGAAGCTGGCACTGGTGGTCTCAGTGAGGGAAAGCAAATCCTTTCTCACTATTGATTTAGTAACTAGTTATGCCAGAGACTTGAGGTTTATAATTTGGGGGCCAAATACACTGTTTGGACTGGGAAGACTCTAATAAAAGTTATGCTTCCAGAAGAAAACTGTCTATTTGCAAAGAAGGCTTCAACCCTGGATTTCTTGGAATTTACAAGATGATTCAAATTACTTTGTAATTACATTCCTTGGGGATCCATGAAGATCTCTTTCGGAAAAGGTTTTTTCCTTCATTTCATTTAGATTCTATCCACCTTCATACAGTAACATTCCTATCATAGATTATTTGGGTAAAAGCCCCATGCATTACAATATTTCAGGGTTCCATTTGTGTTGGGGTTTATGAATCTGTCAACAAGAAGCAGTCACGTCTACTGACAGTATTTAATTTTTAATGCAGGGTTTTTCAAACTAGGTTCTGCAGAAGTATTCTTGGGTGCCCTAAATTTCAAGTTTGGGAAACATTGTTTTTTGTCTTAGTCAAGTTCTGACCCAAAGGTTTTGAAACCTTAGTAATTAATGAGAAGGTCTGTGCCCTTTCAAATGACCATATGGAAATAAAATGTTTAAAAGAATAGCTGAGGGAAAAGGAAAAATGGCAAACTTCATTCAGATAAAATTTAGTCTACTGGTTAAAAAATATTTGAGGTTACCAAATATTGAGGAAGAACAATGTTACCAACCACAATAGTAGTTTTAAACGTTCATTGTATGACACACAATTTTGATATGTGTCATTTTTCAGTCCTTTGAGTTGGGTCCTGATTGAGCCTCTGTTTTGCAGATGAGGAAATTGAATCAGACCAAGGTCTCCAGCAGAAGGAGCAGAAGTTTAATTCCAGCACCAAAGTCTGATTCTAAAGCCAGGGTTTCCCCCACCAATGGTAGTTCTTTACACACTTTTGCTAGAAAATCTTTACACATGGAAGTGTTTGTCATTTTAAGCTTTTGCAGGATCTGGGGATCTGCAGAATCTGGGGGCACTTGACTTTTTAAATGTAGGCTTTATTATTATTTAGGTATAGGAACCAGGAGACAACTGCCATTGAAAAGATAGTTTGTTCTTCATAGTTACCAAGAGATGGGGGGTCATGTTTACACCACACAGGGCCACATGGGGAAGCACCAGGGTGAGTCAGGAGGCAGAGAGAGAAAGGGAGCAAAATGTGGGTGAGAGCATTTTCTGTGGTCTTTGTGGGAAGGGATGGATGAGACAGGGCAAGCAGGCATAAGTTTGACTCATTTGAGTAATTTCAGTGGTCTCTGGAGTGTAGGGGCTGTCGCAAATTGTCTAGTACCTGGCCGTTAAGTGATTAGGGCAGGGAAAGAGTGGCCTGGAGTGTGAAAGGTGGTTGTGGTATGGGCTCTGGGTTGGTTGGTTTGCATATGGTGAGTCATTTACAGTCTATAGGAATTGGTTAGCTCTGGGAGGAGCAGTCTTTCCAGGTTAGCCATGCCCCAGATGTAAAAGCATCAGGATACAAAGTATGCTAATACAAGGACCTGGAAGACACAAGTAGACAAGAGACCCAGGAGCTGCTGCCTGGTCTGAAGAGTCACCTCTTGGGAGCAATGTCCTCTCATTTGTTAAGACAATACATCTTTGGAGAATGATTAGAAAGAGGCATGCCAAAATGTGTGTGCAGCTCGTGGAGACAGCCCTGTTCATCAGAGCTGCAACCACACGTCCCAAAGATGTACACTTGAGAATCAATGGCACTGGAAACAGAAAGCAAATGTGACACTTGGTGATTGCAAGTAGTCATGATTATCGCTTCTCAGTAATTAGGCAGAGATGAGACGCAATCTAAAATTTTTTCAAATGCATATTACCTTTGATTTTCTTTTCTCACTTTGCTAGTTTCCCAGTGTCAATAAACAGAATTAGTGTTGATGAGCCTTGGGTTCCTCAGGCCCCACATCAGGGGTCTTCACTCTACCAGTCCCCACCCTGCCTCCTGCTCTTGTTTAACCGGTCCTTGATCTGGACTCTCAATTGCCTTCCTATTCCTACTGGGAATCTTGAAGTCCTGTGGGCTGAGGACTTAAGGCACCAAGATGTCTGGGATCCCTGATCCCATCCACCTGGAAGACTCACAGACAGCTGCTGACTTCAGTCCCTGTCCAGACCCCTATGCTCCTTTATGGGTCGACCATGATGCTCAGAGCTGAGCTCAGCTAATGGGACACCACGATTTGATTCCAAGGCTCTCAGACTTTAAGTGCACAGCTCATGGGTTAATAGGTTTCCCTTGCCCTTCCTCCTAAAGTGCACCCTCTACTGCCGCCAGGGATCCCAGGCCCTCAAATCCCAACAGTCAGATTAGATCCCTTTCCTGGAGAAGTAGAGCTGTCCCCCTGCTCGCCTACAGGCAGCTACATCCCCCTTTGAGCTCAAAGTTTCTCTACTGACCTTAGAAAAGACAAGTTGATGTTCCACTGTCAGTCTTGCTAGAACAGAGAAAAAAACAAAAATACAGAAAAAAAAATTTTTCCCCCCCAGGGCATTGTCCTACACTTACTTTCTGAAAGGTGTAATCATTTTTCTCACCCTTTTCTACTCCCAGCACAAATATCCTCAAACAGAATTTTAGGTCAAGGTCAAGGCCATTTTGTTGCATGCACACACCTCAACATCTTGGCTGTCTCTTCTCTGATACTTAAACCCACTCATAAGTAGACATACAGTATTTCTTTCCAATATTTACTTGGCAGTTACAACTTTATGATGGGCTAGTAGAAGGAATGTGTTTCACTCCTCATTTTACATTCATTCTGCCATTCTCTCTCAAGTCAGACTCTGTGATGGTCTTGATCAGGGCTTGGCAAACTATAGCCCATGGAGCAAATCTGGCCAGTTGCTTGCTTTTTATGATGCAGGGATGCCCTTAAAAGTCTTATTGGAACACAGCTATGCTCATTCATTTGCCTATTTTCTATGGCTTCTTTCAGGCTACAGCAGCAAAGTTGAGTAGTTGCAAATTAAAATGTATAGCCCACAAAACCTACAATCTTTACCAGCTGGCCCTTTGCAGAAAACATTTGCTAGCCTCAGCCTAGATGATGTAAGGTTCAGTTTCTGGCTCCAGTGCTTACCAGTGGAGTGACATTGAGGTAGTAACTTAGCCTCTTTTCACCTTAGTTGTCATATCTATGAGCCAGGCATAGTCACACCCACCTCAGGGATGTATGAGAAAAAAATCATCAATACTTCGAAAGTTCTCAGCAGTGATTTGCACCTGGGAAGTGCTCCACTTAGTAGCTAGCTATTGGCATACAAATAATGTGTCAATGGGATCATAAGGAAAAAAAATGGTTGACTTTGGTAAATGTCTCTGAATCTCTCAGTTCTCACAGACGTCCTGGTTACATCATCTCTGCACAGACAGAATCTGTGCCCTGACGTTTTTCGTGTCCAGCTCATGTCTAAACATATGTCTTACATGTATAGGTGATAAAACAATGCCTTTAACCTCGATCAAGATATGTGTTTCTGAGCATCTGAGTTGATTGTCAATATTACACTAAGCACAATGGTTGACACATGCTCTGCTAATGTCACAAAGTGTGGTACATGGCAGGGGGACAATTATTCTTTTATTGTTAAAAGAATAATTTAGAAGAAGCCAGGAACTACTAAACTGAAAGAAACAATTAAAATGTAATTTTCAGATAAGCTCAAATGTAATCTGTCTCCTATTCCTTATCATGGGCTAGATCCAGTCTTAATTGAGGGGGTCAAACTATAGTTCTCATAAACAAAAGTGGTAAGTTCAGGAAAATCATATACCTCACCTAATTTTAAGCCCTATTTTGTGCTTCCTGTGTTACCATCTTTCTGAGCAGTAAATAATAGAACATTGCTATTGACATTTATAGAGCATTCCATCCCAAAGCAGCAGAATATACATTCTTCTCAAGTGCACATGGAACATTCTCCAGGATAGATCACATGCTGGGCCACAAAGCAAACCTCGGTAAATTTAAGAAAACAGAAATCTATATCAAGCATCTTCTCTGACCAAAACACTATGACGCTAGAAATCAACTACAAGGAAAAAAGGAAAAAAAAAACTGCAAAAAACACAAACTCCTGGAGGCTAAACAATATGCTACTAAACAACCAATGGATCATTGAAGAAATCAAAGAGGAAATTAAAAAAAAAACCTAGAGACAAATGAAAATGAAAACATGATGATCCAAAATCTATGGATGGAACCAAAACAGTTCTAAGAGGGAAGTTTATAACAATAAAAGCTTACCTCCAGAAATAAGAAAAATCTCAAATAAACACCCTAAACCTACACCTAAAGGAACTAGAGAAAGAACAAACAACACCCATAGTATAAAAAATTTTCATTGAAACATCAACCTACGAAAGAATCAGCAAAAAAGAATTGAAGTTCCTTTACACTCTTGCTGGGTGACAGCAGTGCTGGAAGAACAGGATGCCTTAGTACTTTCCTTACCCTTCCCTCGGGGGCAGCAGATGCTTCTCCTGGCTTCACAGGGAGGTAGTGTGGTGTTGTGGTCATGCTGACCAGGGGTCCAGAGGATCTGAGCTCTGGTGTTGGTTTTGCCATGTAGCCCTGGACCATTGAATCATCCTCTCCAAGACCTGTATTCCTGGGATGGTTCATTTTATATGTCAACTCAGAGGGCATTTGTGGATGAGATTAGCTGTTAAATTGGTGACCTTTGGGGTAAGCCGATAGTTGTCCATAATGTGTGTGGGCCTCACCAATCAGTCGAAGACTTGAATAGAAGAAAAAGACTGACCTCTCTAAGCAAGATGGAATTCTCTGCTTTCACACTTCATCTGTACCATCAGCTCCTTTGGGTCCCACATGGCAGTTATGGGCTTGCCAGCCTCCATATTTGCCAGGGGCAGTTCTTTATAATCTCTCTGTCTCTGTGTGTGTGTGTGTGTGTGTGTGTCTCTCTCTCTGTTTCTCTCTCCCCCCAGTCTGTCTGTCTGTCTGCCTCTGTATCTTTGTTTCTCTCTATATATGTATATCTATCTATATCTACCTATATAGATATAGATATCTTTTATATCTGAATAGATCTACCTATATAATGATATACCTATCTCTATGTAGATATACAGAGAGATATCCTATTGGGAAAACCCTGACTAATACAATTCCATTTGTAAAATAGCACTTGAGAAAAGTCCCTGTTAATGCAAATAAAAACTACCATGGATGTCCAGGGTGGAGTCATTGACCATCACATGTAAATGTGCTTCACCTCAAACGTGTGACTTCATCTTGCTTCCAGCAAAAGGCCTTCTCATTATTGGAGTGATTGAGAGCATAAATGCTGGAGTCAGATTCTATAGGTTAAAATCTGAGCTCTGCCACTTAGGAGCTTTGTGGGAAAACTACTTAACCACTCTAGGCCTCAGTTTTCTCATCTGTAAAATGGAGATAATAAAAATACCTACCTCGCAGGATTACTGTGAGAAATAATGAGCTAATACAAGTCAAGTTAATATAAGGTTTCTGACCCTCAGTAGCTGCCTATCTCAGTTAAGATAGACCTGGTTACACAGCAGTGATGAATACCTCTTTTTTTTCTTTAGAACTTGTTGACTGGAAATACTTAAGTAGTCAAGTGGAGCCTTAAGAAATGCAATAATTGGAGAACAGAATTAACAGCTTTCACAGTTATTATTATTCAGAGCATGTATTTACATGTATTCATGTGTATGCATATTTAATTAATATTATGTAGTAAGGAGTCAACTTCACCTTGCTTCCTTGCTCAGGACAAAAGACTTCTTTTAGCATTAGACTGATGCTTTCTTCAGGAAGCATCCTCTCCATCTTACTTAGCAGAGATAAGTATGGCTTATTAGAAGATGGTACAGCTCCTCCAATAGTTATAGCCCTGAGCTATGAGATCATCAGTCTCCAAGCAGATAGAAGCAGTTTAGCATCTTGGGCTGATATCAAGGAGCTTTCCTATGGAAGCAATTACACCCTTGGTGGTAGTGGGCAATAATTAAAATGCAAATATGCAGTTACTTACTAGCTCTTGGAGGTCATGCCTCCTGCATTTCATTCTGAACTTCTTGCTCAATATCTTTCAAATCTCCCCTGATAATTTTGGCTTCTCAGAAATAATTCCACCAAGGCAGAAAATTGGCAGTCAAAGAAGTTTCATTGGCCATTAGATCACTGTATTTCTTAACTTGTAATTTTCCATTGCTCTCTGTTCTCCATTGACTTTCCATTCTCTGTTATATTACACAAGTAGTACATGGCATCGATCTTGACACATGATATACATTCATTTATCAAGGATCAATCCATTAGGTGGACTCTTCCCAGGGAAGTGTGAGCTGTGTCAATCAACTTAAGAATGTAATATAAGGACACACTATGTTATAAACAACTTCTAAAAACATGTGCACAGAGAAAATGCTACTCAAGGACATTTAAAATAGCTTTTCCTTATTTTCAGCTGAATCCCCATTAAGAGTTTAGGTATATTTAGGTAAGTGGTCTGTGTCCTTGACAATCTTGTCATTTTTAACTTTTCCTTGTAACTTCCTCAGGGTCTGATGAGTGTGGCTAGCTAAGGGAGAGAATATGCTGAGAAAATCATTAATTGTGTCTCCTGGAAGGCTTGTTGTCTCTGAAGAGAGGAGCAATGCAATCCAGTTATGTATTCAATCGATTTTTATGGAATGCCTACTATGTGCTAGATATAATTTTAAGCAATGGGACACATTGGTGAACTAGCTGACCAAGCTATCTTGTGAACATTCTGGTGGAGAACATAGATAATCCCAAAGAAATTTGAAAAATGGATCCTATAATTGAAATGAGAATCCTTTGGTTGTGAAAGTGGGATTCAGCATATATTCTGGAAGAAAATCCAGCCTGACGCTTTGCTGGATTAAATGTGGGATGCAAAGAACAAAAATGAGGAGTCAGAATGACTCCTAAATTTTTATTCTTTGCAACTGGGTAAATGTTGGTGCTATTAGCTGAGAAGATGGATAACTATATCAGTGAGGGTTCATACAAAAAAAAAAAAAACCACTCCAGGTGTTTTAAGCAGAAAGAGATTTAAGATAGGGAATTGAGTGCTTACAGAAACCTTGGAAGAGCTGAGGAAACACAAGTTAGGGAAGGTGACTAGTAGTATTCAGTTCTGCCACCACTGTTTGGTCCAGTGAATTTAGGAATTGTTGCTTCCACCCAGAGATTAGGAAACTACAGGAAACTAAGAAACTGATGGTGATGGTTGAAGCTGCCTCACAGCCCTGAGTGGAATTATCTCAATGGAAAACCCAGAGGCCACTGAAAAAAACTTGTCTGCCAGAGCTCCCATGTCCAACATCAGTGCACAGGGGAGAAGAATATATTCTGTTTCTCCTCTACCTTCAAAATCTCACACTAGAGCATTTCATTAGCAGAACACAGCTGTAACTGGAAGCTGAAAGGCAAAGGAGCCTGGAAGATAAAATTCCCAGCCTTTCAGCTGATTGTCAAAAAGAAGCATACAGCACATGAAAGAGGGAAAGAACTGGTCCTTATAGGCTGGGGGGAGGGGGAATAATAAAACATTTTCAGATTGTTTGGTCATAAGTTTTCCTGTGGACACAAACACATCCAAGTTGGAAGTCTCAAGTAGGCAGTTGGATACACAGGTCTAGAATTCAGGGGAAAGGTAAGGAGAGAAATATAAATTGGGGGGCCACAAACATACAAATGGTAACTGAAGGAGTGCAACTGGAGAATATTACCTAGGGAATAAGTAGATTGAGAAGAGGTCCAAGAAAACGGTCCTATATGCTTTTAGGAAACTGGGATATGGTGGCAATTGAGAAATGCTCTAAGATAAAGAAGGTTAAGTTGGGACCTGAAGTTAACTTAAATGGCTTAAGTAATCCAGTCAAAACTAGGAGAATGTTTAGAGGTCAGGAAGAGGAGCAGATAACAGCCAATGAAACTGAGAACATGAGAAAACAATCTAGAGATGTGGTTTGCTGACAGTCCAGTGAAAGAGGAGAGAATGATAATCAGTGTGAAACACTGATACGACTTTTAATAAGATGGAGTATGAGAATTTGACACTGGATTTTGTCAGATGGCAGTTGTAGGTGATCTTAACCAGAGTAGTTTCCAAAATCCTAAATGAAATAGGCTGGAGAGAGAACATAGAGTGAGAAAGTACAGTAAATTTACCCAACTCTTTGGAGTAGTTGTGAAGTAATATAAAGATAGCAGAGACACGGAGTAGCAATTGGAGGTGATGTAGAGTCTAGGCAAGGCATTTTTAAAGAAAGGCAATATTAAAGCAGCCTTGTGTGTTGATGAGCATAAAGCACTATCATGACGGTCAACTTGAGAATGGAACAGTCAAGACTCAAATTGATTGGCAGGTCATGATCAACATGATAGGGTTCTCTATTCTGATTCCAGATGATACTTGACACTGTAATTTTTTTTTTAAGGAAGACATAGAGTTTGCTTTCAAAGAAATATATACATCAACAAAATTGAGGAGCAATTTCCAATAAAATGTAAATAAGATCAATATTTTATTTTATTAATTATTTTCTGTTTAAGTGGTGGAGGCAGCGAATAAAGAATGAATTGTAAAATTATAAGGGGGAAAGGTAGAGGAACACTTTTGGAAACCTCTTTCCTATAAGGTCTTAAAGAAAGTTAAGGGCATGAATTTTTGGAGAAGAGACAGGTGAATTTTTCAGGGATGTATGGCTTACTAATAATGAGGAATCAGCAAAGTATGGTGGAAATATCAAAAGAAGTGGGATAGCTGGAGCAGAAGGGCTATAGTTGGGGGGCCCTGAGTGAGGGTCTTGTCTTTCACCCAGTGGGTAATAAGAATCCACTTAATGGGTAATAAATGGCAGATTCTTGAATAGGGTGATAAAAATGACCTATTTTGCCCATGTCAGTGGATCCATGAGTTATTTGCTCTAAAGCAATGTTGTAAGCCTTGGAAATGAAGGAAGTTCTTCTGGAATAATGCAACTGTCCATGCCAAGACCTACAGTACCAGTCCACTATGTGTCCATCCAGGTCGTGCTGTGGCAATTCCCTTAAAGCTACTTTTACTGTTTGTTTTCACTTGTTTCCATAAGAGTGAATACATACTTAATTGCAAAGCTTCCATCAATAAAAGTTCTTATCATACCTCATTACACAAATATCTTTCATGTGTGCTAGACACTTTCAAAAGTTTAATAATTCTGCATCTGATTTGCATCATCTTATTGAAACAAAGACAGTCTTGGCAATACTGCCTACCAAAACAGGCTTTAAGAAATCACAATGATTTTTGCAGCTATATACTGACAATCTCTCTCTTCTGAGTTTCCAGAAAAAGCTCTGCTCTCCGTGCTCTTAAGAAAACTCAGGCATTGGCGTAGGGAGATATTCTTGGAAAACACTCCTAGTGTTAAGAATGTAGAAATTAAGACCAGGTAAGTTTAAAGGAATGGCTTAAGTATTCCTGTCAGAACTTCACAGATAGTGTCAGCATGATGGCCTTGTTCTCTGGTGACCCTTCACCAATGCGGTATAATATCCTTTGATTCCATTTCCTATCATCCAGGGAACCCCCGAGAGACTCATGCTCCTGATTCATCAGCCCTTCATGGTGTGTGGTAACATCCCTCTGTGTGACTGAACAAGCAGTGACTTTAAAAAAAACAACGGTCATACAGCACATCACAGAGCTCAACAGGGAGATAATTGATGTTCTTCCTTTCTGGTTTTCTGTAAAATAGTGAAGAATGACTCTTCCACCCTGTGGCATTTTGTGTAGTGAAGCAATCATAACTGTTTAGGCTTCTTGGAGGATAGGGTTTTTCTGGAAACAAATGATGAAAGGGTGGTGGGTTGCTGGCAATCCAGAGAAATACAGAAGCAGGCTCAGAGAAAGGAGATGGAAAATGCTTCAGAGGACATAGGATAATCTCACCCAGAAAATGAACACACACACACACACACACATCTTGTTAAAAAGCATTAAAGCAAACTGAAGCCTTTAAGTTCCCAGTACACAGAGCTCCTTAAGGGTAATTCTGTTAACTTAAAAGGAAAGGCTGGTCCTTTGCAATGAACACAGTTTAGATTCTGGTGGATAATCAGCTACTGTGCTCCATTGCTGTCTTACTGAACTGGTGGATCTTGAGGGCATAGTATGTTGAACTTCTGCACGCCAGGCCCTTATTCCAAGTGAGCTCACACTGCTGCCCCACTCAGTTCTTGGAAGGTTTTGATGTTGCAATTTTATTCCATATTCAATGGTATAGAAAATACAGAGCTTTGAGTTTTGGTTCTCTCCCGTCAATCAATCCACTGCGGTTGTTGTTGATTATCGTTGTTGTTAATACTTTGTTTTGTTTTTAATACTGGTTCTATTTGTGGTTTAGTAGTATGTACGGAATTTGGCTTGGCTGGTCAATCAGTGAGATCTCCTCCAGTTTGGGATTCTTAGCCTGGGTTGCACTGTATGCGGGATAGGTTTTGCCTCCTCTAAATGCCCAACAGCTACGGGACCCTCAACAAATGTAACTGAATGAAAGACAAATTTTTCACGTGCGGGTTTTCCTTGCTCTGAAGTGCACAGTAGACATTAGCATTAAGCCCCTGCTTGGCTTTGGCCACCTTTGAAGCCAAGGCACTGTTTTTCAAGCAGGTGGGTCTGTGTTGAGATGCTGTCATCTTTCTAGACAGTTCACCTACTGCAGAGTGATGCTTTGTGCTGCTGAAAGGAGCAACAGCTCCACCATATGTGTGATTCTCTGTAGCTTCCTGAGGCCCCTGTATCCTGGGGTTGTTCCCGGGGACTCTCTGGCAGGTGATGCCTACATGGCCTCCACCCACCCCTGAGTAGATGGATTCAGCCAGCTTTTCTTGGCATTCTCCAAGGCAGAGCTTAGCTCAACAAGCACCAAGATGTCCTCAGCTTCAAATACGCCTGTTTCATCAACATATAGTGACTCTGGCTCACTTTCCAGCATTTTCCCTCTGAAAATAAATTTACTTATGGAAATAGATTTATGATGACTCAGGGGCAAACCCCGGGGTTTTACACAGGCTGTTTTGGCATTTGGACTTAGTTCTTACTGTTTCAGCCTCTCCAGCTACTTATTCTCCAGTTTCTATGCTCTATTGAATGAAACATCTTGGTCCTCACCCTTCTGTCAAGATGGGTGAAGGATCCTATCAGAATCTCAATGCACCCTAATTATAAACTAACCATTCTAGTCCAACAAAACATGGCCTCCACCACCCACAGGATAGACTTGGCATTTGTTGCAGTGTGAAATCAATTTCCATGTACTAGACCATCAATTTCCATGTATATAGACCACCAAAGGGGTTACTGTAAGGGTCTGAGGAATAACTTAGTATATGTGACCAGCAGTGTGGGAAGAGGAAAAAAAAACGATCTCTTTAAGGGTGGATTTTTTTTTTTTCTAGATGGAGGAGAAAACTGCCCTGATTATCAAGTCAGTAGTTGCTGAAGATAAAATACTGCCAGAATATGGATTATGAGGGAAACCAAGTCCCAAGTGTTCTCCACTGTACACTCGGGTACAACCTGGAGTTCTTTTCAGAAAGGGGGTGGAAAGAGCATCAGGAACCTTTGGCAAAAGGGGAACACCCTGCACCCCAGGCTAATGTGGCAAAGAGGCACATCAAAGGCTCAGGAGGTGCAGCCTTTCTCTCTTCCTGGGATGCTCTGAGAGCAGCGGGTACCCCACTCCTGTCCCTCCCCTTCTGGGTGTTTTACCATGCACTGGGAAGAGGCATGAGTGCTGGGGTCAAGTCAAGCTTGCTTTGAATCCTGGCTTTGCCAGTTACCAGTATAGTGACTTTAGTCACATGACCTCACTGCTGCCATTACCCAACGGTAGAGCCAGGGAACTAACGGTAACTCTCCTTGATTTTTAAGGATTTAATGAGACAATCCATGGGAAGTGCTCAGCACACTGTATGACAAATCCGTGAAGTTTCTTCCACTCCCAATCTCGGTCCTCAGTCCCTGGTGGTCTCACAAGCAATTGAGGGCACAGCTGGAAAACCTGAATTCCAGGGACAGAGTTGATTGGATCTGTTTCTGAGACCATCCACCTCCTGGATGAGGGACGGTCTTTTCAGCCACTAGGGGGCACCAATTACATGGAAAAGAAAGGGTTGAATTTAGAAGGCTCAGTCCATTGGCCTGCAATGAACGTCATTTAATCAATTTTTTCTCTTGGAACAAAGTTTGGGTGTGGTTGATACAGAAAGGTGCCAAGTATACCTGTTGGGGAAGGTGGTAACACTTTCATGTTGTTTGAAGAGTTTTCTTAGATCCCTTCCATGTCCGGCTATTGTGGACATACAATTAAAAAAAATAATAATCAGCCCCTTTTACTTTCATTCCTTCTTTTTCTATATTTATACTCCAACTGAAATAGACAATCTTCTTAGTGTATGGAAGAGATATGTGGATGAAAGAAGGATCTTTACGTTAAAATGTTTCAGACTTTTTGAGCGAACCAAGTTTATGTTAGACCTTTCAATCTGAAGCCATGTGTTTTCTTAGCCCATTAAACCTGGCTCATAAGTGAACATAGTTAGTATAACGTTCCTGAGATAGCTAGGAAGCCATAGGGTTTTTCTTATCAGAATTAACCCCTCATTGCGTTTGAAGGTAACTAAATCCTGGGAAACATGAGATGCAATGGAATTCTGGAATCCACAGCAAGTGGGGGGACAGGGAGAGGTACAGCAAATATACCTGCCTAGGTCAGGACGCAAAACATGGCTGAGATATGATAGTTGCTTCTCAGAGGGGAAAAACTGACGCTCCCCAGCACTGCTGGGTAAAGGAGTCTGTAGGCTTTCTTAGGCGTTCCTCAAACCTCTTCCAATAGCCTCAGAGCTTCCAAATTAGACTCTCTTAACGTACAGCCCAGGAATATGCAACAAATCCATAGGTGACTTTATAGCCCTAAAATTTAAGAGCCACTGCGGTAGGAGGTTATAATAAGTCTAACTCACTGACATTTAAGGGAATACCTTTAAGGGTGTCTCCCTAGGACTTTTGTCCCAGCAAGTTTCCACCTTCTGGAGGAATCTTTGAATGCTCTTACTGCTATGAAAAGTCCAATCCAACAGCAAAGCCACCAACGATCAGAACTGTTCACCCTGAGATTCTTCATGCCCCAGAATCATACATGCAGTCCAGCACACTACCAGAGTGGATTCCTTTGATTTGTGACTCTCCAGTTTGTATGCTGAAAGGCTCTAAGCTGCAGACTGGCATCCAGGGCTGTGGTTGTGAAAGGAGGTGTCTCAATTACAAGAGGCAACAGTTCCAAGGAGCCAGAGGGGGTGTGGGATGGGAGAAGCGGGAGTGCCGTGGAACCCCTCTGCAGCATCCAGGGAGCAGAGATACAGGGCACAGAGGATACAGTGCCTCGTGCTGCTCTCCAGGGAAACTCCACTGAAACACAAAGTGAGTGCCAATAGGCTACATCAAGAGCATTCCCATTATAAGGAGATGGAAATAGAGCGCTTCGTTGGAAATTGGTTTTCATACATCCTGTGTCTGTTTCTGCTTCTGGAAGGCACTTCTACATGAGCCTTGGATTCAGCTCATCTTCCCTTTAGCCACATTCTCTGATTTCCAAGCAATCAGGTGACCTGGGTGTGTTTCAATGGCCATACTTCCCACCCATCAGCAAAAACAGAAAAGCCAACCATCCCCAAACACCCTGGAGAACTGGTACATTGTGCATCTTCCTCTAAAGCTGTATATGTGAGAAAATCTCTTTTACTGCATCCACCCAATGCTCAAATGTAGTTCTTATCGAGAAGAAATCAATAACAGATCTAACGAAATTGTGAGCAAACTCTAAAGAACGCAGCCTCGCTGTGAATCTCCTCCTCACAGGTAGAAATAATTTGCCCCCCAAATAATGTAAGTAACTGCAACCAGTTCTTGACATACGTGGTGTAGGTAATTTTTTTTAGCATCTTTATTGGAGTATAATTGCTCTACAATGGTGTGTTAGTTCCTGCTTTATGACAAAGTGAATCAGCCATACATATGCATATATTCCCATATCTCCTCCCTCTTGCATCTCCCTCCCACCCTCCCTATCCCATCCTTCTAGGTGGTCACAGAGCACGGAGCTGATCTCCCTGTGCTATGCGACTGCTTCCCACGAGCTATGGATTTTACATTTGGTAGTGTGTATATGTCCATGCCTCTCTCTCACTTTGTCCCAGCTTACCCTCCCCCTCCCCGTGTCCTCAAGTCCATTTTCTACGTCTGCGTCTTTATTCCTGTCCTGCCCCTAGGTTCTTCAGAACCATTGGGTTTTTTTTAGATTCTGTAATATGCACTAGCACACGGTATTTGTTTTTCTCTTTCTGACTTACTTCACTCCGTATGACAGACTCTAGGTTCATCCACCTCACTACAAATAACTCAATTTCATTTCTTTTTATGGCTGAATAATATTCCATTGTATATATGTGCCACATCTTCTTTATCCATTCATCTGTCGATGGACACTTAGGTTGCTTCCATGTGCTGGCTATTGTAAATAGTGCTGCAATGAACATTGTGGTACATGACTCTTTTTGAATTATGGTTTTCTCAGGGTATATGCCCAGTAGTGGAATTGCTGGGTCATATGGTAGTTCTATTTTTAGTTTTTTAAGGAACCTCCATACTGTTCTCCACAGTGACTGTATCAATTTACATTCCCACCAACAGTGCAAGAGGGTTCCCTTTTCTCTACACCCTCTCCAGTGTTTATTGTTTGTAGATTTTTTATGATGGCCATTCTGACTGGTGTGAGGTGATACCTCACTGTAGTTTTGATTTGCATTTCTCTAATGACTAATGATGTTGAGCATCCTCTCATGTGTTTGTTGGCAGTCTGTATATCTTCTTTGGAGAAATGTCTATTTAGGTCTTCTGCCCATTTTGGGATTGGGTTGTTGTTGTTGTTTTTGATACTGAGCTGCATGAACTACTTGTAAATTTTGGAGATTAATCCTTTTTCAGTTGCTTCATTTGCAAATATTTTCTCCCATTCTGAGGGTTGTCTTTTTGTCTTGTTTATGGTGTCCTTTGCTGTGTAAAAGCTTTGAAGTTTCATTAGGTCCCATTTGTTTATTTTCGTTTTTATTTCCATTTCTCTAGGAGGTGGGTCAAAAAGGATCTTGCTGTGATGTATGTCATAGAGAGTTCTGCCTATGTTTTCCTCTAAGAGTTTGATAGTGTCTGGTCTTACATTTAGGTCTTTAATCCATTTAAAGCTTATTTTTGTGTATGGTGCTAGGGAGTGTTCTAATTTCATTCTTTTACATGTAGCTGTCCAGTTTTCCCAGCACCACTTATTGAAGTGTCTGTCTTTTCTCCATTGTATGCTCTTGCCTCCTTTATGAAAAATAAGGTGACCATATGTGCATGGGTTTATCTCTGGGCTTTCTATCCTGCTCCATTGATCTATATTTCTGTTTTTGTGCCAGTACCATACTGTCTTGATTACTGCAGCTTTGTAGTATAGTCTGAAGTCCAGGAGCCTGATTCCTTCAGCTCCGTTTTTCTTTCTCAAGATTGCTTTGGCTATCCGGGGACTTTTGTGTTTCCATACGAATTGTGAAATTGGCATAGGTAATTTAACAGAACAAAATATGTATGTCTTGAGTGACTCTTCCATGTACTACCCAAATGTTCATGTTTATAAAATATTATTTTTGCTAAATTGTAAGTTCGAGGAAGTCAATTAAATAAGGCTTTGAGTGATGAATCCAAGTCTTGTTTGTCAACTAATGCCCAATAGGCATTTCTCATTGACGAATGGGGTCATCTTCTTTGATGTCTGGAAGCTGAGCCTGGCCCAGTCTCCTAACGTCCAAGAACAAATGTGTCCTGGATTAATGAGTGGAAGAGAAAGTGGACCTCTTGGGAGTGGAGGCCTTTCCCGCACTTTGTTTTAACCTGTATGTGCTCTTTTAAAAGGAAAAATTGTTAGGAGATGGGGGCCTTAGCCTTAGCTTCCTTACTCACTAGTGATCTTGACCAGTTCCTTAAACATTTGGGCTTCAATTTCTTTATCTGTAAAATAGGAGGCTTCAGGGTCATGAAACCTCCTTCACAGGATAGGGAGGAAGAGGAAATAAACCTACCAGAGGTGACAACTTTCTGTGCACTGTAAAGTGGTTTATAAATGAGAGGTGTTACCTCTCTGCACAGTTGTTCATCCAGTGATTTTGCACATGTGACCAGAGAACCCCAGTTCCTCAGGGATCCCGTCAGGATCTGTTTTAATCTCAGGACTTAACTGTGTGCTCATAGGCACGCTGACTCTTGCCCCTTTCCCCTTCCCCTTTCTCCTTACCCCTCCTCCTCCTCCTCCTCCTCCTCCTCCTCCTCCTCCTCCTCCTCCTCCTCCTCCTCCTCCTCCTTCTTCTTCTTCTTCTTCTTCTTCTTCTTCTTCTTCTTCTTCTTCTTCTTCTTCTTCTTCTTCTTTTTCCTCTTCTTCTTCTTCCTCTTCCTCCCCTCTTCCTCCTCCTCCTCTTCTTTCTCCTCCTCTCTCTCACCCTCTTCCTCCTTCTTTTTACTTAACAATTTGAGGATCTATTCTTTCAGGACAATTTCATTGTCTCAGTTTGGCTATAGTTTACAAATTATAAATGAAACAAAAACCTATAGCTTAAAGCACTGTTCTCAGAATGTTAAAAAATAGAGTTGTTTTAGGCATAAGAGAATATATAAGCCAATTTCATTTCCCCCCTGGGTTTAGGTGCCAGTTCACAACATGGTAATAAAGACAACCTATGATGTGCTTCACACAGTGTGGTTACTGCAATAGCTGTTAACCGCAAGTTCAACAGGTATTGTGTGCCTGCCACATTCTTGGGACATTTGTAACATACCCTGCTCCTCTCATCCTAATAATGCTGTGTGGCCAAATCTGAGGCCTAGAGAGACCAAGTAACTCAGCAAAGATCCCTTGATTAAGAAGTAGCAGAGCTGGTATTTGGACAAAGATTTTCAGAGTTCAAGCCTGCACCCTACAAACAGAAGGTATTAGGAGCAACACCCTTTGTCTGTGACTCCATAGTTGCCCTTGGTACCCCCATGTCCCCTTCTTCCTCTCTTTTCCTTATGTCTTGGATCTGATTCTATTTTTTCTCTCCTTCCTTTCTTGGCTTCTGCCTTTGCCTCACCAGCAGTGCCCTCTAAGCTGAAAATCTTGCTATCCCCTGGTGGTTGAAAATCTGAAAGCATCCTTTGCCCCACCGAAGGCAGAAGGAAATGACAGGAAGAAAAACAATTGATTGGGGTGAGATGAGATGATTTATGAGCTGGTCTGTTCAAATCCCCAAGTGTCTGGCTCCTGGATAAAGAGGAAAGGAAACCTGGCAGAGCAGGAAGAATTGAGGTTCTGTCTTGCATTTCAGAAATAGTTTTTCCAGAGAGACAATGTCCTAATTCTGTTTTATCAGAGCCAATTCTTTCTGATGGGTTATTGATAAGTAATGAGGTCACATCCAGATCCTTTGTTGAGGACCCACCCAGAGTGGAGCAGTTTGCTCAAGCTGCATGGGGTCTGGGCTGTGTGTTCTCCTTTGGAGGAGGGGTCATGAGAATCTTCTGACACAGAGAAGCATGAATTACCAGTTTGATTTCTGCTTTGCTGTGGCTGCATGAACGTCTAGATTTACTGTCAAGGGATTTGCAAGTGGGAAATGGGTAGGGATACAGAGGACCTATTTCTGCTTGTATTATAGAATGGACAAAAGACAATAGATAGACACTAAATTCACATGGAAAGGGAATACAAAAGAGTGTCTCACAGGTTCAAAGGTCTCAGAAGGCCAGGAATAGTCACCTTTATTGACCTGTAAGCCGGGTTGGCAGCTGGAAGGTCTGATCCACCCTGCAGGCCCCCATTCCCCTCACTCTGTCACTATTGTCCTTACCTAAAGGTGACCTGTGCCCTGTCCTTGATAACAGCAACAGGGGCAAAGTGCTGGGACAGTCTCTGGAGCCCGCCTGGTCCTGAGACCTGACCCAGGCAGGCTGCTTGGCACACCAGATCCTTGCCTGCTGGCTTTCTGGTTTCTTTCCCTCTTGGGCCATCTGTTTCTCACCTGCCTGACGGCTGCCGCCTGGTTTCCATCTGGTTATGTTTCCAAAAACATGGGAAGCAGAATATAACAAATGGTGATCCATGGAAAGAAAGGGACCACAAAGGTTTCAAAGCTGATCATCACCAGATTTACCGACAATTATAAAATTTGGCTCCTTTAAATTCATTTCCATCTGCTTGCCAAAAGCGATCGATTGTATTAAAGACCAGCGTTCTTTACATGTTTCATTTGCCAAGTCAACTGGAGTCCAGATGGTGACATTGACCTTCTGTAAGCAACTCATCCTTCCCAGGAATTGTATATTCGAGGAAAAGTCAAACTTCTTACCAACTAATTGGGGAACCTGGATTTTTTAAAAATCACACACACTGAGACACACACACACACAGACGTGAACACACACATGCACAAAGCCTGCAATATCCCACTTGCTCCTATCATTAAAGTTGGAATCTTGTACCCCCGGAAAAGTAAAGGATCCATGGAGGGAAAGCAATCCTTTGCACTTGTGTCACCTCCTCTCTCTAAAGGCAAGGCAGCCTCAGGGAGTCTTTCTGCTCTTCAGGCCCTCACGGGGGTGGACATTACATCAGCACCAAGGGGATCCCTGGGCATCTCACGGAGGCCAGGGTTCTGTGACTCTCTGGTCACCCTGGCAGGCATGTGGATACTTTCCTTGTCTCTGAGGTCCACCAAATACTGAGTGCGTCCTTTGCAAAATCAGGAGTGCGAAATGATTAGAAGAAGAAAGTTGTGATCCTGAAACTGAACCCATGACCTTACATGATTAGGATTTTCCAATTTTCCCACAAAAACGAAATGGTGAAGCCATTCTGTGGCTGAGGATGGTTTCTTTCACTGTTAGACTGTTTCACAGGCTCCAGCAGAGGGTGATGGAGACCCTTAGCCAGCGGGAATTGGGAGTTCTGGCTAAAGATAGACCCTGAAAGAAAACTCACTCCAATAATTGTGAAAAATGATGAAAAGATTAAACATAAATCTAATCTGCTTTTTGCCAAGCACTACACACCCATCTGTTAGGTACCTTCTTGTTATGGAAATACTTTGTGTTTTCATCAATCCAAGTCTAATTCAATGAAGATGTTATTTCATGTGAACTCCAACAGATTACATTCACAAGGGGTTCCTGGTTAAGAATCAAGATACATGTCCAGATTTTCTCATTCTCATGTTCTTTATGGTTTATGGATACGGAACACCCTTTCCTCACATTGCCATTCTGTTTCTTTGGGGATTTAGGATAACAAGAGCTGGGCTCTTACTTTGTTCCAGAGTCTGTAGCAAATGCTTAATGCATCTTAGCTCACCTGGTTCTCAGGGCAAAGACCCCGTGCTGGTGCAAATGTTGTCATCCCCATTTCCCTGTTTTACAGATGGGTATGTGGAGGCACGGAGAGGTCACTTTGCCTAAGGTCACGAGCTACTACATGGTGAGTCAGGATTTGAACCAAGGCCATCTAGCTCTGGGCTCTGTGCCCCTAAACACGTTGCCATGCTTTCCCTGAGATGGCAGAGCAAGGCTTCTCAACTGGCCATGATTTTGCATTTAGTAAACATCAACTGGCACTCTCTAGACACTTTTGGTTGTCACAACTGGAGAGGCACTATTGGCATCTAGTGAGTAGAGATCAGAGATGTTGCTAAATACCCTACAATGCACAGCACAGCCACACATTAAAGAAGTATCCACCCAAAAATATCAGTAGTGCCGAGGTTCTGATGATGAGAACCTTGATGAAGAGAAAGCATAGGATCACACATGTGTATAACAGACACATAATTAGTAAAATCTATCCATCATCTATCTATCTATCTATCATCATCTGTCAATTTCTCATCCATCTATCTATATCCTCCCTTTGCTCTCAGAAGACAGCTGGAAGCTCTATTCTTTTGAAAGGTCCTTTGAAGTATTCATTATTTTGAAAGCCTTTAATTTGTATCAAAGAGTTAGAGAGCAAAGTTACAAGTTATTGTTCCTTGAAAATACAGTGGTGTGTGCGTGCGTGTGTGTGTGTGTATGCGTGTACACGCATGTGCGTGGTTGGCTCTGTCTCATTTCCTGTGGACTTTCCCTTTGGCTACGGAAAGTCTAGGTCTTTCCCTGAGACCTCGTACCTGTCACTGTGTTGCCAGCCAGCCTCTGAGAAGAAAAGACCTGTGTCAGGACAGGCCATCTGGGCACCATGTCCTCACAGTTATTCTAACTGCATCCAACTTACATTCCCCATCCCATGAGTAACCCATTCCGTATGACATCAACGCACATTATGTGTTCTATTATTACACTCTGCACATCACACTAACACAGGCTACATATCCCAGTACTTCCATTGTACAGTACATTAGTATGCATTGCATGTCATATTAATAGATACTACACGTTACATTACGCACGTCCCACTGATAACCCACTACATATTACAGGATTAATACATTTCACATTACATGAAAGCACATTGTGCATCGTATTAATAACACATTACACGTTATGCTAACACACATTCCATATCTCAATGACACACGTCGCATATTACACTACTGACACCCTCCATATTACACGGTTAACACTCTGCATATTACGTTAATACACATTATGTATTCTGTTAATAGGTACACCTTGATGCCTACTTAGAGGAAAGCCCATCCTTTTCCAGAATCCACAACTCTGATATTCCCGGTCACCTCCAGTCCTTGCTGTCACTGCGGCTGGTCGAGACAGATTGGGTTACACAGAGCTGACGGCTCCCAAAGGGCAACTTCTGCCCTGGGCCATCTGGGACCAGCAGTCTGGGAGCATACGTCTCTCCTCACCCCCCATGCTGTCCCAGCCCTACACATGTCTTTTGAGTTACGTCTGCCCAGTGGGACCCTGTCCTTTGAACTCTTTCCCCACAGCCACTCTCCTGGAGCCCACACACCCAGCCAGGAGGCAGGAGGACAGGGCTCAGCCCCTCCCCACATGCAGGGTCTACCCAGGTACCCCACAGGGCTCATCACTGCCTGCTGGGTACCAGGCATGACACTAGGTGAGGGAGACTGTGCGATGAAAACGACAAGGTGTCGCCCTGATGGAGCCTGGGTCTAGCTGCGGAGGTGGGTAAAGGTAAGCCTTTAACAAGAATACCTGTTAATTTCTTATAACTGAGGACAGTGCTACTTTAGATCTGGCTGGAAAAGCCATCACTTGGTTCCAGTTCTTAGGGCTCGGCGCTGGGTTTGGGGAAGCTCGTCTGGTTCCTCCCTCCTTCCTGGATCGCTCTGTCTCAAACCCTCCCTCCACCTCTGTTTGTCCCTCCTGCAGTGGGTTGTTGTGAGCATTGGCCATCCCTCAGACAGGTAAATCTGAAAAGTAAAAGGTGCTTAAAGCCTTTCACTCTATAGAGCCTCCTGGGTCCCATGAAAGCAAGAGGTATAAGTGGGCCTTTGGGAGGAGGTGTTTGCTTTACACCCGTGCAGTGAGATGTCCCATTGGGTAGAAACCACTCCAAGAGTCCATCGAAGCCCCCCTCTTGCTAGACAGAAGACTGTAGGCACTGGTTTATGTGGCTCCCCATAGAGGGACGCCCTGAACTTCTGCCAAAATCTCAAAGTTTAGCCAGACTCAGCCATGGTACTTGCAATGCAATGATATTAATGGTATAATGGTATTAATGTGCGAGGGTATTAATCCAGGCTGCCATGTAGTAAATCTACTACCGTGCTGAGCGATCGAATCTGCAAGGCGTGTTGTATACCTTATCTCTAGTCTTCCTCCAAACACTGCAAAGATCTATCAGGTTTCTTCCCCATGTCTGCCTGGAAGCAGAACCCAAGTGCCTTTCTCTACTTCACGTGGAGGCTTGGCCATTATTCCCTGAACTGCAATGCCAGCTCTGGGGTAGCCCACTGTACCTGCCGAGTGTGTGCCCACTGCTGGCTGTGCCAGCACTGGTCAGGGAAACAAGGGCAGGGCGCCCAGAGCCACAACTGATGTCCCCAGTGTCCATCCTCCAAGACACACAAATATGCCTCCCAGCTGCTGAATTTCAGGAGATGCTAAGTGTCGGTCATATAACTCATCCTCCAAACTGGGGCACCTTTGAGAGTAGAAGGGACATTGTTAATAGCTGTGCCAGGACAGCAGGGAGAAGCGACATCCATCATTCTCCCCCTTTGACACTCACCTGTGTCCTCCCACCAGCTGAGGAGGCTACGAGACCAGAAGACATAGGAGGAAGGGCCAGGCACTGAATATTTCTAAGGGACCTTGGTCAATCTAGGTTTTGTGTGGTTGGGAGGGTGGACCCTGTCACCCCCAGTCCTGGCAGCACCTCCGTGTGGGGAATGCGATGGGAGAGGTGAAGAGAATGTATTGCCCCCCATTGCCCATAGTGTCCTCAGGGGTTGCCAGAGGGCCACTTTCTTCCTCACCAGGAAGGGAGCAGGCCAGTGGCTGGTCCCTCTCAGCCTGTCATTTCTGTGTGGTCCATAGTTTAACTGGCCTGGGAGTGGAGGAGAGATTTTGTGCTGCTCCAGGCTGCCCCAACCATGAACAAGTCCCTCCCCTCCCCAGGGCTAAATGGGGCTGTTAGATTTCAGTCTCCACGCTCCTTCTAGAACCTTCTCCAGAACCAGTCTTCTCTCCAAAACAAGAGCCATGATCTATATCCAAGAGAAGCAGGGAGGAGCAGAAACACGAGAAAGTGACGTCCTATCTAGTGGGAACAGTGAAAGCCTCAAAGGAGAATCTCAGCGAGAATGGTGCCGTTGGACCAGAGTCCCGTGAATTGAATTTCTGGTGAAGCTTAGCTTAATCGAAGACCTCCGTGTTTCTCTCTTGCTGTAGAAAATCCCTTAAAGGTGTGTGCTGCTTACAAAGCCCAGCAGAGTGGCTATCATGGTGCTGTACCTGCTGGTTCTGAATGAGGCACTGCCTCCACGTCAGCGACAAAAAAGGGTCATAGATTCACAGGGCGTTGCAGCTGAAAAAAAGACCTTAAAATTAGTCAACAGACATTTAGGCACCATTAGCTAAAGGCCAGACGTTGTTCTAAGCACCTTACAAATATTTATTCACTTCATTCTCTCAACAACCCTATGCACAGGCAGTATTATTATCTTAATTGACAGATAAGGAAACCAAGGCTCAGAAATGTTAAGTAACAAGCCCAAGGACACACAGAGGATAAGTCATCATACCCAGTGTGTCTGGCTCCAAAGACACTACACCGCACCCAAGGTCACAGAGCAAGGAGAACAAGTTAAGCTGCCCTTACCCAGAGATATGAGTGACCAGAGATACTGGGGACTTGGGGTTTGGCACCCAAAAACCTCCTCCCATCCCCCGAATTCAAATATTTTCTACTTCTCTTATTTCTTTCTGGAACTTACTTAACACAAATGTACAAAATAGGGTTGTTTGCAAGCACATTAGATTCAAGCTTAGGTCTTCTGTATTGACTTGCTTCTGTCACAACCTGGAAGAATATTTTTTCCCCTTTCACAGAATCCTTTATATCAGTTCATTTGACTGACTTTTACCTTTTCTCCTGAACATAAAAATCAGGAGCACATACCATTTATTCAGGATTTACCTACGTGACAGAAAATGAAGTCCTGAATCAGATGATAATCAACTAAAGCCCTGGGCTATGTGTCCCTCCCACCTCCCCATAGAGGTCAGGACACCCAGGGGTGAGAGTGGGCAACGGCACCCCCTGGTGCACAGCTCAGCTGCATCCTGGTCCTGCCTGGAGCTCCTACAAAGGCTGGGCTTCTAGATCCAGGATCTTGAGTTTTCTACAGGGCAGGCCCACAGATACAGGACACTAGGGATTAGGGGGCATCTCACCTCTTTGTGGGAGGAAAATGGGGAGGGACAGAAGTGACCACAGCTCTAGAAACTCGGCCTCCCTCCCCATGTCCTGGCCTCACGAGATGAGCTTGCTTTGGTGGAAGCGGCACAGCACTGGCAGGCCCAAGGGTTTGGTTTAATCCAAGCTTTCTCAACCTCCACACTATTAAAATTTTGGACTAGAGAATTCTTTGCCTTGGGGTGGGGGGGGAGGCGTCCTGTGTACTGTAAGATGTTAGCAGCATCCCTGGCCTCCACCAAATGCCAGGAATGCCTCTCTAGCTGTGACACCCAAACCATAAAATTGCCCCTGATTGGGAACCACTGGTTTAGTCTGATAACAGCTGAACCAAAACAACAACAAAAACAAAAACTTTTGGAAGTGAATTCAACCCTCCTAGACCTCTGGATTGGGTCCAGCATCAACCTATTTTTCCCAGATTATTTGAGATTAGTCATGAAATGGCCTCTCAGATGGGCTCAAGGATGGAGGGAGGGGGACAGTGCCATTAGGGAAGGAACATTCAGGCGTGTCGAAAAAGTAAACACAGCTTTTCTCTACCTCATTCAGTATTTTTTATAGGAGATTTCAGAAACGGCCTAAAATAACATTTCATGCTTTGAATACAACAGTCACAGTGAGGCCCTGGAGTTCTGGAAGCAAAGCTGAGAAAGATTAAAGCTCTAAATCTTCTGCACAATAAATGTGAACGTGTACGGAACACTCCCCATTCCTCCCATCTTTCCTTTCCTACCACCTTTAAACTATTCTTAGCAGCAGACAGCCTGAAAATCTGTGATGACTGACCATCAAAGCCCAGGGTCTGGGTAATTGAAGGAGTTTGAAAATGCATGTCTGGGAACCCCAGAGAGAGGGAGAAAGGACCCCCATTACCCAGACCCTCAGCATCTTCCTTGTCATCTGCCACGTGCCGTCTGATGTCTGTTCCATTAACAGTACCTGTCTTAGTCCATTCAGGTTGCTATAACAGGATACCACAGACTGGGTGGCTTAAACAAAAAATATTTATTTCGCATACTTCTGGATGTTGAAAAGTCCAAGAGCAAGGTGCTGGGAGATCTAGTGTCTCGTGAAGTCCTGCTTCCTGGTTCTGTTCTGTGTCCTCACGTGGCTGAGATTCATATTCTCTCTCTCTCCCTCCTATCTTCTTATAAAGCATGAATCTCATTCACAAGGATTCCACTTTCATGACGTAATTGCCTCCCAAAGTCCCCACCTCCAAATACCATCACATTGGAGATTTAGGTTCCAACCTATGAATTTCGGGGGGACACAGCGTTCAGTCCATAGTAGTATCCAACTCCCTTAATGGGAGAACATTTCGGTTGTTGCTGAATTTTGATGCTCATATGTACAAAGCCTCACCAACCCTCTGGGATATTTGCATTGAGGTGGTCCTAGGACTAGACCCAAGAATGAGTCATAGGAGTCAGGCAACCTTTCAGAGGGAGAATGCACACCCCTCTGCTGGGAAACCATATACTACCTGATTCCAGTTTTCAATAAATCCATTTAAAATACAGAAAACATCCCAAATGAAAAGAAGAAAATCTTTCTGACAGCTTTTCTTTAATTGTCTCCAAAGGAGTACTTTTCTTCCATGGCAGGTAAAATTCTAAGATGACCCACATCCTGGCATAATCTCCTCTTTTGATTGTGGACAGAACCTGTGGATCTGAGAGGATATCACTTCTGTGACTATGTTACCATAGATGTTAAAGGGGATTTTTGCAGATGCAGTTAACGTCCTTGAAGAGTAGAGTTAACAAAACTCTATCGTCTTGGGTGGGCCTGACATAATCAGGTGAGTTCTTGAGGTCTGAGACAAAAGTCAGAGAGAGGCACGCTACTTGAAGAAGCAGGCAGCCATGTTTGAACTGCCCATTGAGGGGTCCACATAGCCAGGACCTGAGGGTGGCCTGTAGATGCTGAAAAAAGACCAACAGCCAGCAAGAAAATGGGAACCTCAGTCCTACAACTGCAAAGAACTTAATTCTGCCAAAGACCAGTGAATTTGGAAGAAGACCCCAGGGCTCAGCTGAGATTCCAGCCCTGGCTAATTGGTTGATGTCAGCCTAGTGAGACTTTGAGCAGTTGGCCCACCGCTCTGTGCCTGGACTCCTGATCCATGGCCATGAGAAGTAATACACTTTTGTTGTTTTAAATCACTAAGTCTGTGGTAATTTGGTACATACAGCTATAGAAAACCAATACACTTTCATTTTATTTTGTTGCTAAATTACATATTTTACTATATTTTCTTATTTTCTGTATTCTTCATGCTCTGGCATCTGGGAACTTATTGATTGGAGAAGGAATGCCCCGTGCAGTAGTGGCTAATTCTGAAAACAAACAACTCTTCAGGGGCCGAAGTTGGGAGGATAAAGGATGAGTAGTTGGAACACAGAATTTTTAGGGCAGTGAAACTATTCTGTGTGATACTGTAATGGTGGTTACATGTCATTATACACTTGTCCAAAGCCATGGAATGCACAGAACCAAGAGTCAAGCATAAGGTAAACACTATGGATTTTGGGTGATTATGAGGTGTCAGTGTAGTTTCATCAGTTATAACATGGGACTTACCTGGCAGTCCAGTGGTTAAGACTTCGTGCTTCCACTGCAAGGGATGTGGGTTCGATCCCTGGTTGGGGAACTAAGACCCCACATGCCGCAGGAGTGGCCAAAAAAAAAATTATAGCAAAACTCTGGCGGGGGATGTTGATAATGGGGGGCATTATGCATTTGTGGGGACAGGAGACACACGGGATATCTCTATATTTTCCCTTCAATTTTGCTACGAACCTAAACTGTTCCAAAAAATACATAATTATTATTATCATAATAAAACAAACTAGTAAGGTCATTTGAGGTGTATTTACTTCTATATATGCAGTACTCTGATCTTCTCAAACTTCAGAAGTGTAAATGTTAAATGCGGATGACAAATCTGATTGGATTCCATCAGGAATTTTTTGGAAAATTTTTCTGTGCATTAAAAAAAAAAATCTTCGGGCTTCCCTGGTGGCGCAGTGGTTGAGAGTCTGCCTGCAGGGGGACACGGGTTCGTGCCCTGGTCCGGGAAGATCCCACATGCAGCGGAGCGGCTGGACCCGTGAGCCATGGCCGCTGAGCCTGCGCGTCCGGAGCCTGTGCTCCGCAGCGGAAGAGGCCACAACAATGAGAGGCCCGCATACCGCAAAAAAAAAAAAAAAAAAAAAAATCTTTCACGAAGGAGAACCAGCACATCTTTGCTTTTTTCTCTTCTTACAGATTTTTAGTATAAGTTGAAAGAGAAATAGAAGGACAAGAAAGATTTTGCGGGACAAAACCAAACAATAGGCAGAGTTCCATGTAAAATGCCTTGTTCCTGCAGGCAGACAATATCTTCTAATTTTAAAAAAATCACAAATGTAACAAAATAAGTACTGCTTTATACAATACATTGTCCATGCCACTGTGATGATTTTCTCCTAGAATGGCCACCCAGAATGCTCTTAATTGCCTAATTTTATACCCCATGCCTTAAGACCAAACTTCCATACTTTCCTCAACTCCAGGAGCTTACCAAAGGTCTTTTACTTTGTTTTTAATCAAAGAAAAGTGAATTCCTTCTTCTCTTACTAAGGATTTGTACATTTTTCTCTCAGGAAACAAATACTATTTAAGCAAGTGATCTAGCACTACATTATTTTTCACTTGTAATTTAAGTTATTACTTATAAATTCGAGGTAGATATTTGTAAATAAATTCTTTTACTGCTGACTTGCTGTTCCTTTACAAGTCCTATTCATTTGATTAATAGCTCCAACCACGCTGACATTTTTTAGTTTTATCTATGCATGATGTTTTCTCTAAGAAGCAGATTTTAAAGGCCGGTCAAGTGTTTCAGTATATGCGAGGTGAAAAATGTTTTTAAGGTTTTTAATAATGGTGTCACAGAACTAAGCAACTGACGGTAGCTGATACAGATACAAGTAAACATAGGCATCCAAGCACGCACACACAACTGAATCCCTGTGCCTTGCCTCTTTCTGTATACACTTTATATATGTAGTGTGTGTGTGCATGTGTGACCCTCAAATCAATTAAATGGCAAAAGCAACACAGTAGAATTAGACACCTCTGTGATTGAGGCCAACATGGCAGCATACTGATTCCATGATTGTGACTGGTTATTTCACTATATTTGAGCATCCATTTTTCTTTTCATTGGGAATAATAATTCTTATAGATTTATAAGAATTATTCCCCTGCCTGAAATTCCTTTCCCCCTGACTATCCCACAATGGTTTCTTCCTGTCCTTCAAATGCCACTGCTTTAGAAAACCTAGCCAGGTCTAATACACCCAAAGTAGCCACCCAATGACTCTGTTATATCTTGCTTCATAGCACTGTTCCCATCTGCTTTACTGATATTAATTTAACATATACCTGACTCCCTCTATAAGAGAATAAAGATCATGAGAGCAAAAACATTGCCTGTCTTGTTCATCAGTCTAATAACATCCAGTGCCAGAAAACATGCCTGACATGTAGCAGTCACTTGATAAATATCTAGTTGTAGGGAGGGAGGAAAGGAGAGGATGAGGGATTGAGGAAGAAGGGATGGAGAGAAGCAGGCAGGAAGTAGTTAAATGTTTAACACAATGACTAGCACGTTACATAGGTACTCAGTACACTTTAATCTTTTCACTTGTGATTTTTGGCAGGTCTCTTAAAACTTTATAGGCGATTCTTCTCTTATCTGTAAAAGGTTAACAATCATACATACTACACATCTGATAGGATTGCTGTGAGAAATAAATGAAAAACAAGTAATAAATGCAAAGTAATAGCACAAGACAGAGTATGATATATGTTCACTAAATATTAACTCTCAGTATTATTGTTATTCCTGTCACATAATATCACTGGGCATGGACTTCTGTGTTTTCATTCAAGTAGAATTTATGGATTATCGGTAGGAACTCATTCGAATAATCTTATGTCTTCATATATAAAAGTAACCATTTATGTTATCATTAATAAATAAACCAGGAAATACTAATCAGCATTTATAGTTATTAAGCTCATATGAGCAAAGTTATACTTTAACCAAAGGACTGTATGACCCTTTAATTAAAAATTATAATCTCCTTTGACTGTTTGATGGCTGCATCAAACAAACCATAAGAAAATCATTAGAATATTACACTTAAGTCGTTTTGAATTCTTCCTTGTATTTCTGAACAGACAGAAAAGTTGCCTTAAATTTTAAGTAAAGTTAGTATTTCTGACCCCAAACAATAACAAAGCAATAAAGCAAAGTGCCACTGGAAAATAAAAATGTGGGCAATGATTTTGTTTTCATTGCCTGAAGGGTGCGTAGTGTTATTTCTCCCTCTACAGCATGGCTTAAATTTTTTTAAAAAAATAATTTTTTATAATGAAATTCCTTAAGGTACTTTAAGGAAGATTTTCTGTGAAATAGATTAAAATGTGAAAAGTGATGACAAGAATCACACTTTCAGCCAGGAATTGCATTTTAATTGGCTAATACAATGACAAGAGTGCTGAGGGGGAAATGGAATGCCATTTCTGGCATCTCCATCGCACTATTTCTTGTTCTCAGAGCTTGCTAAGTGTGTAACCGCTGACAGCTTTGCCAAGTATTCACGCTCAGATTGACGGCTCCATTTATAACCCATAATGATAGAGAGGGGGAGTTGTGTCCTGTGAGAGCAGAAGCGGCAGCAACCACTGCCTTCTCCCAAAGCCCGTCACAAAGAGATCAATGGGGATTAAGTTTTCTACTGCCCTGGATAAAGAGACACTTTATGACAGCAGCAGCCTCTTCCTGGGGAGGGAACAGTCTCAGCTTATACTGCTGCAAAGAATCTTTCCCTGCTGTGGTCTCGCTTCTCCTTTCTCCACAGCTACACCAAGTGGTCAGACATACCCGTGTGTGCACATTAACCACCTGCTTTCACTGTTGCACGTTAAACAGTGAATCTCATCATGGGAGAATTAATGTCTCTGGCTCCTCCAAGGGAGATAATACTAATAGAACAGTAGTGTTGTTTAATGAGCGCTTACTCTGTCCTAGGCTCCATGTGGGTCATCTGAAGCGAAGAAAATGGGGCTTTGAGGGATTAGGAGACCTGGCTAAGAATGAGCTAGAAGGGAGGGTTGTGCATGTGTGTGTGGCATGTGCAGGGGCAGTATAACCTAGCAGGAAAACCTTTATCCTCAGAGGGCATGGGGACCACATAGTACTTTCCATCCCCCAGTTCTCCTTCCAGTGCAGTCCTTCTCTCATACCACCCCTGACCTCTTATCTGAGTTTTTTGGGGAGTGGAAGCCCATCAGCTCATCAAACAGTAGCATAAAACAAAATTCTCATAGCTGGAGACTCTCTTACTGTTTGAGTTTTCTCCCAGGAGACCCTTTGATCTCTCCTGTAGGTCGCCTGTTGCCCCTCACAACAGTTTGTCAGACATATATGAACATGTCTGCATTCTCCCCTGCTGATTCCCAAACCAAGGGTCTCCCACCTATTCCCATAGATACAAGGAGTCACACTCAGAGATCAGAGATGTGCTGAGTCTAAGGCTACAGTGAACAGTAGCACAAGATGTTTGTTGTCTGACAAGGGAGTTGGACCAGTCAAGAGACAACTGAAATGCATTATTGTAAGGACCTGCGCAGAGGGGTCACAGAGACTGTAGGCAGACATGAGAGGACACTTAAGTCTGCTGAGGCCCCAAGAAAGGCCTTCGGAAAGCAGAAACCCCTGAGTTGAGATAGTTGACGTGTAAGAGTTATGTGCATGAAGGTGAGAAGCAAAGATGATGTAGGTGGAGGGAAAATGATGAGGGAGGGTTCAGAGGCAGGACATTGACAGGTGAATTCAGAGAGTCCATCCAGCTCAATATGAGAAGAGCATGAAATTCCACACAGAGTGTTAAGGGATGGAGCTGTAGCATTCGCAGGGACCAGGTCTTAAAGGGCCCTGAGAGACATACGAAGAAGCTTGGAGTTCCTGATAGACTTGTCAAGTTTTCTTTCTCTCAGATTGATGGCTCCATCCATGATCCCCACTGATAGAGATGGAGAATCGCGTCTTCTGAGAGCGGAAGCTGTCAGGATCATACTGTATATGTGCTTTTCATTGGTTACTCTTGTGGCAGTGTATCAAGAGGTTAAAAATTTAGGGGATCTGAGGATGAGGCTATCAGCTGAGGGGTTATTGCAATAGTCTAAGTGGATAATGATTGGGTCCTAGTCTAAACTGTAATGAGTAGGGATGGGGAGACGGACAGAGAGGAGAGTAGCAGAGAGCAAAGCAGCAGACAAAAGAGCTAGATGATGGCCTGAATGGAGGGACAGAAGAGATCTTACCCAGAATGACTGGGGCTGCCTTCCAGGGGGAAGAGCAGAGGAAGGGTTAAAGCTGCGTGTTTCAGGGTTATTTGTTAATGAGAGAATGGCTTACGGAGTATGTCTTAGGAAGCTTCAGGCTTTATTTAGCCAAGATTGGAATCCTGCATATTTTAGAGGGCTTCTAATGGGGATGCTTCAAGGAGGATACCTCTTGAGCTTAAAGAGTGAATGGAGGTATCATCCAGCTCATGGCAACATCTCAAACCCTTGTGTCATGCCAGAACATGCTCCATAGACTGAGCGCATCAGTGTACACAGGACTTGATATATGTCATCTCATTCATCCTTCCCCAAACCCTGGTTAGATGTGGTTGTCTCATTTTACAGATAAGGACACAAGCTTCAAGACAAGCAAAGCCATTTTTCACATAGTTGGTATCTTAGTTTGGGCTGCTCTAACAAATTACCACAGACTGAGTGGCTTAAACAACAAACATTTATTTCTCATCATTCTAGGAGTTAAAAGTCCAGGATCAGTGTGCCAGCATAGCTGGGTTCTTGGTGAGGACCCTCTTCCAGATTTACAGATGGTTGTCTTCTTGTTGTGTTTTCACATGGCAGAGAGCAGAGAGAGGAAGCAATAAGCTCTCTCTTGTTTCTTCTTTTAAGAGCACTAATTCCATTATGAGCATTTCACCATCATGATCGAATTACTTCCCAAAGGCCCCATCTCCAAATACCATCACATTAAGGATTAGGGTTGGTGCAGATCCTGAGTGCATGAGCTGGGACTAGAATTGGTGCATGAATGATCTTGAGTAAATTAATTGACCTGTTTAAGGGCACTTAGACTAAGTTATCTGTAAGCAGTATTCTAGAGGTAATATCCTACGACTTCATAAAATTAGAAAGTTTATGTATTAGAAGAGTTTTCTTTTTTCTTGACAATAATGATGCATGGCTTCAACAAAGGGTGCTGGAACTACTGGATATCTACATGCGAATGAATGTAGGTAGACCATGTCCCTACACCATACACCAAATTAGCTCAAAATGTATCCTAGACCTAAATGTATGAGCTAAAATTATAAAACTCTTAGAAAAAAATATAAGAAATCTTTGTGACTATGAATTAGCAATAGTTTTTTTAGATACAGCACCAAAGAAACACAAGGGACAAAATAAATATAAATTGGACTTCATCAATATTAAAAATATTTGTGCTTCAAAGGACAATATCAAGAAAAGATAACCCACAGAATGGAAGAAAGTATTTGCAAATCATATATCTGATAAAGAACTTGTATTCAGAATATGTAAAGAATGTCTGCAAATCAACAGTAGAAAGACAAATAACTCAATTAAAAACGGACAAAAGATTTGAATAGACATTTTGGCAAAAAGACTACAAATGATCAATGAGCACTTAAAACATGCTCACCATCATTAGTCTTTCAGGAAATGCAAATCAAAGCCACAGTGAGAAACCACTTCACACTCACTACAATGGCTAAACTAAAAAGAGAAAGAGCAGACAATAATAAGTCTTGACAAGGATATAGTGAAATATATAGAAAATCCTCAAATATTTGAAAGTTAAACCACATATTCTTAATAACACACAGGTCAAAGAAGAAATCATAAAGGGGATTAAAAATATTTAGAACTAAACAAGCAAACAAAATAAAACAAAAACAGACTCATAGAGACAGAACAAATGCATGGTTGCCAGAGGGGTGGGGAATGTGTGTGAAATAGCTGAAGGGGAGTGAGAGGTACAAACTTCCAATTATAAAATAAATAAGCCATGGGGATGTAATATACAACATAAGGAATATGGTCAGTAATAATGTAATAACTTTGTATGGGAACAGATTGCTACTAGACTTATTGTGGTGATCATTTTATAACATGCAAATGTCAAATCACTGTGTAGTACACTAACATAATATTGTATATCAATTCTATTTAATAAAAAACAAAGAACATTTAGAACTAAATAAAAATTTTAAAACACATACCCAAATTCGGGGGATAGAGCTAAAAAAAATCTAAACTTCTACCTTAAGATGGTAGAAAAGAAAAAAACTAAAATAGAAAGATGGAGTAATAGACATAAAAGTAGAACTCATTGAAATACAAAACTTAAAAAAACAAATGAATTCCACAGCTGATTCTTCGGTAAAGATCTATGAAAGTAAATAACCTCTAATTAGGCTTATCCAGAAAAAAAAAAAGAAAAAGAAAATAGAAATTATCACATCAAGGATAAGATACATTACTACAGACCCCACAGATTTTATTTATTTTTAACATCTTTATTGGATTATAATTGCTTTACAATGGTGTGTTAGTTTCTGCTTTATAACAAAGTGAATCAGCTATAAATATACATATATCCCCATATTTCCTCCCTCTTGCGTCTCCCTCTCACCCTCCTTATCCCACCCCTCTAGGTGGTCACAAAGCACCAAGCTGATCTCCCTGTGCTAGGGGGCTGCTTCCCACTAGCTATCTATTTTACACTTGGTAGTATTTATAAGTCCATGACACTCTCTCACTTCGTCCCAGCTCACCCTTACCCCTCCCCGTGTCCTCAAGTCCATTCTCTACATCTGTGCCTTTATTCCTGTCCTGCCCTTAGGTTCATCAGAACCATTTTTCTTTAGATTCCATATATATGTGCTAGCATAAGGTATTTGTTTTGCTCTTTCTGACTTACTTCATTCTGTATGACAGACTCTAGGTCCATCCACCTCACTACAAATAACTCAATTTTGTTTCTTTTTATGGCTGAGTAATATTCCATTGTATATATGTGCCACATCTTCTTTATCGATTCATCATCTGTCAACGGACACTTAGATTGCTTCCATGTCCTGGCTATTGTAAATAGAGCTGCAATGGCGGAGGAGTAAGACGTGGAGATCACCTTCCTTCCCACAAATACATCAGAAATACATCTACATATGGAACAACTGCTACAGAACACCTACTGAACGCTGGCAGAAGACCTCAGACCTTCCAAAAGGCAAGAAACTCCCCAAGTACCTGGGTAGGGCAAAAGAAAAAGAAAAAACAGAGGCAAAAGAATAGGGATGAGACCTGCACCTCGGGGAGGGAGCTGGGAAGGAGGAAAAGTTTCCACACACTAGGAAGCCCCTTCTGGGGGGGGTGGGGGAGACCCGGGTGTCGGAGGGGGGAAGCTTCGGAGCCACGGAGGAGAGCGCAGCCACAGGGGTGCGGAGGGCAAAGCAGATAGATTCCCGCACGGAGGATCGGTGCCGACCGGCACTCACCAGCCCGAGAGGCTTGTCTGCTCACCCGCCGGGGCGGGCGGGGCTGGGAGCTGAGGCTCGGGCTTCGGTGGGAGCGCAGGGAGAGGACTGGGGTTGGCGGTGTGAACACAGCCTGAAGGGGTTAGTGCACCACGGCAAGCCGGGAAGGAGTCCGGGGAAAAGTCTGGACCTGCCGAAGAGGCAAGAGACCATTGTGTTGGGGTGCGCGAGGAGAGGGGATCCAGAGCGCCGCCTAAACGAGCTCCAGAGACGGGCGCGAGCCGCGGCTACCAGCGTGAACCCCAGAGACGGGCAAGAGACGCTAAGGCTGCTGCTGCCGCCACCGAGAAGCCTGTGTGCGAGCACAGGTCACTCTCCACACCTCCCCTCCCGGGAGCCTGTGCAGCCCGCCACTGCCAGGGTCCCGGGATCCAGGGACAACTCCCCCGGGAGAACGCACGGCGTGCCTCAGGCTGGTGCAACGTCACGCCGGCCTCTGCAGTCGCAGGCTCGCCCCGCATCCGTGCCCCTCCCTCCCCTCGGCCTGAGTGAGCCAGAGTCCCCGAATCAGCGGCTCCTTTAACCCCGTCCTGTCTGAGCGAAGAACAGACGCCCTCAGGTGATCAACACGCAGAGGCGGGTCCAAATCCAAAGCTGAGCCCCGGGCGCTGTGCTAACAAAGAAGAGAAAGGGAAATCTCTCCCAGCAGCCTCAGGGGCAGCGGATTAAAGCTCCACAATCAACTTGATGTACCCTGCATCTGTGGAATACCTGAATACACAAGGAATCAGCCCAAAATTGAGGCAGTGGACTTTGGGAGCAATTGTAGACTTGGGGTTTGCTTTCTGCATCTAATTTGTTCCTGGCTTTATGTTTATCCTACAGACTTTAAAAGGCTAGTAAAGAAATATTATGGGCAACTTTATTCCAACAATTTTGACAACTTAAATGGAATAAGTAAATCTTTGTAATAATGTTACTTTGGTTTTATTGGAGAATTTCCTTATTCTTAGGAGATATACCCAGAAATATTTAAAGTGCAACTCACTTTCAAAGGGTTCAGAAAAATGTTAACAATGGTTGAATCTAAGTGGTGGGTCTATGAATATGATTATACTCTTTTTAAAACTTTTCTATGTGCTTGAAATTTTTGTAATATAAATTTGGGAAAAACAAATTAGGCACAAACTCTTGTCAGCAGAGAGGCTCTCACTCCAGATTCTTCACTTGAAATAGATTGATGGTGGGAAGGACAGTGTCCTGACGGTTTTGCCCAGAGGGGAGTGTTGTGACCTTCCCCCTGTATCAGGATGAAGCTTCTTGGTGGGGATGCTAGTGGGCTGTGGAACCTCCTACAAGACAAACATAGAGAAGAAGGACCTAGATCACTGGGTGACCAGTCTTGCCCTTTCACCAACAGCAAGAGTCAAGAAAAATATTTAGTAGCTTAATCTAGAGGTTTAGCTACTAACAACAACTTGGGAAATGCCCAGGGGACTCAGTCTTGGGCCTTGTTCTGTAAACAGAGGCTTGACATACTTAATTTGTCCCAGAGGTTGGAAAAAGAAGCCTTGAGTCACACAGACAGGAAACTTAGCCTAATTAAATACTAATTACTCATAAGAGCTTTGTTTACCTAAACTTCCCATAAACCAAGTTTGGTATGAAATGAGAGCAGGCATAAAGGAGCAGAATCACTGCTCGGAAAATGACATCAATTGAGTCCTTTTTTCAGAAATGATGTTGCTAATTGCACAAGAATCAACAATACACGAGTTGATAAATCCCACACTTAGGGGCGGTGAACAGCTTTCCTACATTCCTAAGGAGCTGTATGTTTGGAATGGGTAAAATGAAAGGAAGAATAGTTGGCCATCTGAAGCCACTTTGGATGAAAGAAGCAGAATTCTCCGTGTTTCTATATATCGCTGTAATGAGAGAATCTGTCAAGGACATGAATGATTGCATGCTTACGACTTTCGTAAGATATCAGGAAAAGAGGCCTGGTAATGTGAGTTTCCCCTTGGCCTTGGGTGCTGGCTGATGTTTGGGCATCCAGCCACCCTCTCTGTCTGAGTGGAGACCTGAGAGGGAGCCAGAGGGAGGAACAGCATTAAAACTTCCTTGCAGGACGAAAACAAACCACTTACTACTTATTTTTTTATGGTCCATTTGTTCAAGAAATGGAGCGTCTCAATCATGAATGCTGTTATAGACACTAGATACAGTGAAGAAAAAGACAAAATTAATTGCTGTTTTTATGCAGCTTACATTGTGGTCGATGTCATAAAATCAAAATTATTTAAATAAGAAAAAACATATGTGAGGAAAGCTTTGGACTTAGAAAATCTGGTCTCTCATCCCAGCGTTGCAGCCAGCTTGCTGGGGACCCTGAGTGATGAGTCCTTTGACCCCCCCCCCTTTAGACCTTAAGGTCTCATTTATCTTGGGTGGAAATGACCACATTTCCCAAAACAGCCCTTCCAGCCCGATCTTTGTAAGGGGAGATCTGAGTACAGTCCAGTGGGGAAGGGCTGGGCTTTGAAGTAAAGCATTTGTGTTGCTCAGTGATTGAATCTCTGATCTTGGTCAAGTCATTTAACCTCTCTGAGTTTAGTTTTCTTGCTGTGAAATGAGATGATAATGTTTGTTCAGTTGAGATCCCACAGGCAAAGCAACACTCTGCTCCTGACGTGCCCTCATACCTGGTACCTGGCCGTGGCTCCCCTGGGGAGCTTACCTGTGAAAAAGGTTTTGCAGGGCAAAAACAATGGTCATTTTACTAGTGAAGCAACCCAGAAAGTGAGCAATTTCCCCCCAATCGCCCAGCCTAAGAAGGTTTGGCTCACAATGGAAAAGGCGTCCCACCCCCTCCCTCATTCTGAACATCTGTGGTCTGAAGAACTGGAAAATTACCTTCAAATGAGAAAAAAATTCCTGGTGGCACATGCTTTCATTATCCACACTGAGTTTGTGTTCCTTTTGGAAAATGTGTCCAGTTGAACACGTCGGGGCCATTTTTCACACAGCCCGTCCTGGCTCTGAGAGACCAGCAAGAGGGGCAGAGGGACCCGGGCTTGGGCTGCTATGCACCAGCTGTGCCCCTCGGGGTGACTCTGGCAGAGGCCGGCCCTCCCACGTCCACGTGTCAGGGGACGATTCCTGCGACCACGGACAACTGACCCCCCAGGGGCCTTGTGGTAGAAACCTCGAGGGCAAGGCTGCAGCAGTGGTCCAACACAATACCATCATTTCTTCTAATTTCCAGAACATGATAGATGATTAACAACACAAGACTGGGATCCAGCACTTACAGAGAACCTGCTCAAATCACTAAGAAAGAGACAAGCGAACCGATTAAAAAATGGGCCAAGGTCCTGAGCCGGTGCTTTACAGTAGAGCAGGGTCCGCAGATGAAGGCCCCTCAGGCCAAATCCCACCCCCCAGCCTGGTTTATAAATAGTTTTATTGGAAGAAAGCCACACCCGTTCACTCCCATGTGGTCAAGGGCTGCTTTTCTCTACAGCAGCGGGGCTGATGAGTTGGGGCAGAGACTGTGTGGCCTGTAAACCAAAGATGTTTACTATCAGCCCCTTTCAGAAAAATCTGCAGATCCTGTAATAGAAGAAATCCGAGAGCCCACTAAACATATGAAAAGGTGCCCAACGTTATTAGCCAAGAGGAACATGCAAACCGAACCCATAGTTAACTACCTCGTGCATCTATTAGAATGGCTAAAATTCCAGAGACTGACCAGTGTGACAATGGTGGGACAGCTGGGGCTCTCAGACATCCGTGGCTGAAGTGCAGAGTGATACCACCTTGGAAACTGTTCTGCTGTATCCCCTACAGGTAAACACACGTGTTTCCATGACCAGAGGTTCCTGGGTGTGTGTAACTCAGGTGAGATGGGGGCTCGGGCCACCAACAGACACTCGTGAGAATGTCCATAATCATCTTTATGTATAATAGTCCCAAACATGAACTAACCCAAATGGTCATCAGTTGTAAGACAAGTTGAATCAACTGTGCTATATTCACATAATGGGACGGTACACAGTAAACAAACAAACAATTTTTCCAGGCGAGGACACGTCACAGACACAGTGTCGAGTGAAAAAAGATCCCAGCGCGTGTGTTGTGTGAATCCACCTGCAGGAAGTCCAGTGACACGTGGGGTTGGGGGTTGGGACAGAAGCCACCTCCAGCTTGGGGATTCTTGATGGGGGTTGCTATTGACCAGGGGGCCTGCTGGGGCCTGGAAAGTTCTGCATATTGCTCGGGGAGGTGTCCCATGATGGAGACATATGTTAAAGGTCCCTGAATGGTACCCCAAAGATTTGAACACCTACAGTGGAAGTGTTGTATCTCAATAAAAAAGAAAAAGATTAAAGAAGAAAAAAAAGACTGGGAGTCCTTTTGGACTTGAACCTTAATACCAGCAGTGGATTCTGCAGAGTGAAGTTTTAACTAAAATTCAAACCGTAACGACTTTTAAACTTTGCCCTAAAAAGAATGAACATTTCAGAATGTACTAAAGTCCTCTGGGGCTTCCCTTGTGATGCAGTGGTTAAGAATCTGCCTGCCAGGGCTTCCCTGGTGGCGCAGTGGTTGAGAGTCCGCCTGCCGATGCAGGGGACACGGGTTCGTGCCCCAGTCCGGGAGGATCCCACATGCCGTGGAGCGGCTGGGCCCGTGAGCCATGGCCGCTGAGCCTGCGCGTCCGGAGCCTGTGCTCCACAACGGGAGACGCCACAACAGTGAGAGGCCCGCGTAGCTAAAAAAAAAGAATCTGCCTGCCAATGCAGAGGGACACGGGTTTGAGCCCTGGTCCAGGAAGATCCCACATGCCGTGGAGCAACTAAGCCCATGTGCCAGAACTGCTGAGCCTGCGCTCTAGAGCCCGTGAGTCACAACTACTGAGCCCACGTGCCACAACTACTGAAGCCCGTGTGCCTAGAGCCCGTGCTCCACAAGAGAAGCCACCACAATGAGAAGCCCGCACACCAAAATGAAGAGTAGCCCCGCTCGCTGCAACTAGAGAAAGCACGAGCGCAGCAATGAAGACCCAATGCAGCCAAAAATTAAATAAACAAATTTATAAATAAATAAAGTCCTCTGTAGTACCCATTTCTCTCCCTCCGCCCCCCATCCCCACCAAAGCTGTGAGGACACTAGCTGTGGCCCTGGCCTGATCCCTGATGTAGATGTGTTTTGAGGTGACACTTGTGGGGTGTGTGTGTGTGTGTGTGTGACTCATACTGAGGAGACCAAGGACCCACGCTGACGCCAGTCCTGCCCTGATGGCGCAGGAGGCCCATCCTGTTCACTGGAAGGCTGCCATAACAAAAAATTACAGACTGGGTAGCTTCAACCACAGAAATGTTTTTTCTCACGTAATACTGTCCCTTGGCTCCAGCAGTGGCTAGAGGGGAACACAGCACACAGATGTGAGGACCCCTCCAAAGAGACATGGGTGGAGTCACTGCCCAACAGCAATTCAGAGGGCATAGGCTGAGCAGGGAACACCAGGGGACATTCAGGACCCGTGGTTCTTCTCCAGGGCCTCTCCTAACTCCATGAACAGGTGCTTTTTTTCTCTGACCTCTTCCTCAAGTGTGGAGCACAGAGGGTTGAACTAATTTCTCTCTCCACAGTTGCTCTCGGCCCTCATATCCAAGGGCCCTTCACTGATGGAACTCAGTGTGATGCAGGTCCCCATTGCATGTAATATATGTCATTTTGACTGATCTCAAAGAACATGATCAAAGTCAAGCACTGTCAAACCCTGGCTGGTTTCTCCCCACTTCCGACCTCTCCTTGCTTTCCCAGTAAGGTCTGGTCAGGACGTGAAAGTTAATCTTCATGTAAGGCACAGATGTTATACGAATGAGAAAGACAAATCCTGCATGATACCATTTATATATGGAATCTACAAAAGCTGAACTCATCAAAAAGGAGAATAGGATGGTGGTTACCAGGGGCTGGGAGAATTGGGGAGATGGTGTTTAAGGGTAACAACTTGCAACTAGTAGATGAATAAGTCCTGGAGCTCCAGTGCACAGCCTAAAGATTACAGTCAAGGATGCTGCATTATAAAGTTCAAAACTGCTAAGAGACTAGATCTTAATTGTTGTCGCTGTAAAAAAGAAATGATAATTATGTCATGTGATAGAGGTGTTAGCTAAGACTATCGTGGTAATCATGTTGCAATATATAAATGTATCAAATCAACATATTGTACATCTTAAACTTACAAAATGTTATATGTCAGTTGTATCTCAACAGAGAAAATGATGAAGCTGCATTTGTTACCAAAAATTGTCATTAGTATAGCCATATCTAAATACATCAGTTTGCATCTTCCATTAGTTGTGGGCTGTCAGGGCTTAAGACCTCCCAGCATTATTTCAGAGCAGGGAGGAGCCTTGGGTACGACCCACACCCATCAGAAATCCACACTGGATTCGTCCCAGATGGAACCCACCTATGATGGTTAGAAGGCAAGGACCACACAGAATGAGTGAATTGTGGTTCTTGGGATTTCTTGGCCTTTGCTCAGGAATTTACGCCTGTATCATTGCCTCTGGGGCTGCAGAAACCTGGACCACAGGTATACTGCCTTCCGAATGCTTTGTCGTGACTTTCCCATGTGTCACATGTGAAAATGCTCTAGTAGTCAGAGAAATACCTACTCTTGCCTTTACCTCTTGAATATTCCCAAGAGCGTCACATTTTTCTCTGTGGTGATTTTTGTAGGGGCTGCCCTTATGTCCAGACACATGCCAGACTTTCAAAAAGATCCATGTGTAGCTTTTAAGACCTAGGGATGGTGGAACCGCTCGAGATTATCTTGACAAATCGTTTCCAACATGCATTTTATTTACAAACAAAAACAAAAACAACCTGCTCATCCTCATTCTTACAGCCTTTACTCCTCTGGATCTTGGACACAGGGAAACAAAGGGTCAGTGGGAAAGGCCACCACCCTTCATTGTCCTGTCCTTTGTGGCTAGGGGTCCTCTCTGGACTCACTCCCTCCCAGGTCTCATGTCTCCTGACAAGGGGACCTCCTGCAACCTCAAGCCCTTCTGAGCCATCCCAGGTCTAATTAGATGCCAACTGGAGAACAGGAGGCAGCAGGTTACCCTGGAAGCCCTGATTTGGGGAATGGCAGAGTCCTGAGTGCATCTGGATGAGGACCTCTTTATTGGCACAGCTTTAGGACTGGACATGAGCTGTCATCACACATTCCTTCAATTCCCTTACCTCCCTGTTGGGTGTGAGACTTTGGACCATGTGGACATGCAGACTCCCTACAAAAGAGGCACTTTAAACAATCCAGTTTCAGGATGTTTGAAATGGCAAGGACTTTGTCACACTAACACCCACCGCCCCCCGCTACCCACACACACACATGGCTGTACAAATAATAAGAGCTAGCATTTCTCAAGCACTTTCTATGTGCTGGCACTGTGCTGTGAGCTTTATCAGTATTATTAAGAGAATCCCCACAACTACACTATGAGGTAGGTATGAAGAATTCCCCCATTTAACAGATGAAAAGATTGAGGCTCACAGAGTGGATAAATTACCCCAGGACTCAGAGTCAGTAAGTGGTAGAGTTGGAATTCAAATCCAGAGTCTAGCAGGGAGCTACCTCACCTTCTTGACTCAGAGGTGATGGTCAAGCTCTGGTCCAGGGAGGGGGCAGGTGTCAGACCTGTTCCCAAAGCCAGTGCATCCTCCAACCAGGTTCATAGGAAGGTATGAACAGAGCAGGTGCCTGTGGGCACAGGCGGGGCCTTAGAAGACACACCCTTGAGGGAGGACAGGTGGGAACAAGAGAATTGGCCTCAGGCAATGCCCAGGGACCCTTGGTTTGTTTCCCAAACACTCCTTGCAGGGTTCCCCAAAATATTATCTCTGATATCTGACCTACCCTTAGATATCTGACCTTAGGTATATTTTTAAAAAGGAGTCATCAGAAATTTTAAAACAATAAAGAAGAGATGCAATGTTTTAGGTTGGTAATAATATTATCAGTTCTTGATCAGTGAGAGAGGTGATATTTTCACTCTTCCATCAAAATCTCTCTATCCCTGTTGATAGAGAACTTGACCCACCCAGAGGGTTTCTTTCTTATTCTTTAAACTGGAAAATCCCAGTTCATATTTAAAGTTCATAATGATTGACAGTGAATAAATAATGGCTCAGAGAGGTTTTAAGCTCACAATCAATCCAAAAAACAGTGAGAGGTTCTCACTGAAGAAGGGTCTGCTTCCCTGAAAGATCACGGGAGCATCTGGGAAAGCCTGAGTTCCCGCTGGGGATGCTGACTTTTCTCCCCCCCCTCCACTCCCCTGTCCTTCCTGATGGTTCTTGGCAGGTTCTCAGCTGCCCAGCAGGTCTCTCCCCACCCCGAAGCTCCTCTCCCTGAATCACACATCAGCAGGGTTTACTTGAAATGATTGTTGAACGTTGCTCAGAAATGGAAACCAACCAAGGAGAGATGAGTAAAATATCCAGCTCCCCTGCTTTCTCAGTGGGAAACACTGAACGCAGCCCCTTTTCCCTGTAATTTCATGAGCATATTTGCAGGTGCTCCCGGGTGGGGAGAACTTCTCCATGTGTCTCCAAGTGCCTGGCGCCCATCACATGCTCAGTCTGGGTGGGGTTGGGATGGATGTCGGGCAGGTGACCTGGATTGAGGTCGGAAGAGGAGGTGAGGAAGGGAAGGAGTGATGGAGGTGGGAAAGGGGAGGAAAGAGGCAGGAGGGGAGGGAGGGGAGACGGGAAGCATCTGGAGATAAAGACGGAGCCAGGGGATCAGAGAAGAGAAAGGGCGGAGACGCTGCTCTTCACAGACTCGGGTTCACATCCTGCTCTGGCCTCACCAGCTACTGAATCTGACCTGTTTCTCACCTGGACACCCTGCACAGACCTCATAGGATCGGCGTGAGGGTGGTCCCCTTGGCGTGTAGACAGGGAGGTGGGCGCCCAGACGGTGGACACGCAGGTGATGTGGGCCTGAGGTCATCTGTCACCTTGAGCTGCTGCTCACCTGGGCTTCGAGGACAGAACCTTCTCCAGTGTCTGATCTCTGTCTGTGTGTTGCCATGGGAACCCTCTCCCCGTCCTCTACCTGCTCTTCACTCTGAACCCATCCTGGCCCTTCGGGATCAGATGCCCGCAGCCGCCACCAGCCAGGAGCTGTGGCACCAGAGATGGTGTCATGGTCCCCAGAGCACCTGGGACAACCCAGCTGCAGGTCAGCACTTTTCCTCCCTGAAACTCTCAACACAGGATCCTGAGCTCCCTTGTCACCTGTTGGCCCCAGTCCCACAAGAGCCAAACTAGGGGTGTTGGTGCTCAGGACCCTGTCATTTCACCTCATCCTGTGAGTGTTCTCAGCATCTTTAGAGCAACACGAGCATTGCTGAGGGAGCCCAGACTTTCCGCACTTGTCTCCCTATTCCTGAGCTCAAGGCAGCGTGAAAAGTGGGTTTATCATTTCATTGGCAGCATCGTCCTTACTAAAACCCCCACCCCCTCCACCTCCTGCCATCAGTTCCTGGCTTCCTCACCGTCACAGCTTAGAGACAATAAATAACAAGTCCCTTTTCCCAATGTCCTTTGGCATCCTTTGGCCCTGAAACCAGGACATGACGTCTTCCAGGTGGGAGCGGCTGGTAAAATTAACACCTAGTCCCCTGTTCTGAATAATTGGCTATGGGAACCAGGTACAAATTCCTGTCCAGTGATCAGTCCTCTGATTTCCATGCTGGCTGGGACAGGGGTGGTCAGGTGAGGAGGAAGCCATTGCCATGAGCTGGGGAGGGAAGGCCTGCAGTCCCCCAGACCAGCTACTTGGGAAGAAGGTCTTTCCTGGGTGACTCAGGCAGATTCTGGCAATATCTGGACAGCAGGTGGGCCCTGGGCGGCCAAGAGGGCAGGTGGGGTTTTCACAGGACATCACTCAGGACCAGATGGTGAAATCCTAGTTTAGGCTTTGGGACGGGGTGGGGGACATGTTTGGCAGAGCCTATCTTTAAAAAGGGATTTACCAGGGCTTCCCTGGTGGCGCAGTGGTTGAGAGTCCGCCTGCCGATGCAAGGGACACGGGTTCGTGCCCCGGTCCGGGAAGATCCCACATGCCGCGGAGTGGCTGGGCCCGTGAGCCATGTCCGCTGGGCCTGCGCGTCCAGAGCCTGTGCTCCGCAATGGGAGAGGCCACAACAGTGAGAGGCCTGCGTACCGCAAAAAAAAAAAAAAATTAATAAAAAATAAATAAATAAAAAGGGAATTACCTGTGACTGCAGAATGCATGTGGCCTGACATTAAGATGCTTGATGACTCTGGATTAGCCAAGAAGGGGGCGCTGCAGAGAGGCAGGATTAGTCCCCCTGGGGAGCTGATTTCCATCACATGGTGGCTTCTCCCAAGGATCCTCATCTTCACCTGGATGGAGAGGCCACAGCTGCACATCACCTGATTCACCCACCGTAGAGACCACTTGCACCCGCGGGTCTAACCAGGGCCTGCTGAGCACCGGCCATGCAATCCTGGGGGACTGCACGGTGCAGGAGAGACGGTTCCTGCCTTGGAGGGTGTGGGTGAGCAACACAGGCAGAATAGGTGCCCTGGGAAGCAGAACTGCAGGGGGGGTGATGGGGAGCCTATATCTCCTCTGGAGGGCAGCCCCAAGGGCCCTGTGTGCAAGGAAGAGTCCCAGGCAGTGGCCTCCTCAGGGTCCCCTGTGCAGATCCCATGGGAAGCTCTCTGACAGCAAGTCTCCAGCAGGTCTCTGCTTCTTCTTGAAGAACCATTAGGTCCCGGTCTAGTCCCCTTTCTGCTCGGCCCAGAAAGCTCGGGTTACATGGAGCCCCAGCACTGTGACCCCTTGAATCCCCGTGAGCCACACGGCACATCCTGACCTCCTTCTCCTCATGTTTCTGTCTTAGTTCTCTTTGCTCTGATCACACATGCATTCGAGGTTTTAATCTTCAGTTTCAGCGTTGCTCTCCTGTGCACAGCTCAAATCCATGAGGAGTGAGGTCCAGGGTAACAGCACACTGGTTAGTCTGTCGTGCCTGACCAGGGCCTCCATGCCCAGGACTCTGGGTGTCCCCACAGGAGATCCTTTCTCACATTCCTCCCATTGAAGACAGGAGGGATCAGGCACCGGACAGGCAGTTAGACAAACGGCCCATCTGGCCGGGCAGGGGATGGATCAGTGGGGATCTTCACGTACTAGAGGGCTCCTGAGTCTTTCAAATGAATGAACTAGAACTACGTCCATGACTAAATCTCCAGCACAGATGACTGAGCAAAATATCAAGTTGCAGAAGAATAAATACAGGACAGGGAGTTAGTGTTTAAGTCTGAGATGATAAAAGAAGTCCTGACGATGAAGAGTGGTGATAGTTGTACAACCTTGGGAATGTACTTAATGCCCCTGAATTTTATACTTAAAAATAGTTAAAATGGTAAGCTTTATATATATAATAATATATATTTAATTTTCTGATAATAAAATAATTTGCCCAAAACCCAGTAATCAGATAATATTTGAATGCAATATTTTTTTAAATCAAAATTAAAGCAGAAAAATCCATGGTGAACAAAATAACAACATTTTAGGTAAAGAGAAATGCTACCACTGATTTTTCCTTTTGTCCCAGGCTCCACTATGGCTCAGCCTGGTGCTAAGAGTTTCCCTTCTTTAAGAACTGACTTACTGGTCACAGCACAAGTGTAACTTCTTCCTCAGTGGCCATCCTGCAAAGGCAATGGTTATTCTTGTCTCTCAGATAAGTAAACTGAAATTTCTTGGCATTAAGTTATTTGCCCAAAGCCAGTCCTCTGCCTCTGTCCTCTGCAAAGCTGCCTCTCCAGCTGCATACAGCTGATGAGGTGGTGGCCACAGGCTCACAATGGAAGATGCCATTATGTTCTTCTTGAGAAAAATACTTGCACGGGGCAGAGGGTGAGTTGGAGATTTCCACCCTGTCGTGAGTGTCGTAAGAAGCAGGCTAATGCATGGCTTTGCCTTCTGTGGTTTTGCGTTAATCTCTTTTTTATTTTATTGTTCTTTTAATGATGTGATCCTTTTAGCTCTGTAATATGTCCTAATAAACTCTATAATTATAAGTTTTTCTGACTATGCTGTACTGAGGGCGAGCCTGCCCCGACCTTCACCCCAGCTACCCCAGGGATCTAGGCAGGGGACCTCTGCCCTCCACAGGGGCTTCAGTGCCTTTTGGTCAAGTTTAACTTTTTCAAGCTGGGATCTTGTCTATCTTGTTCATACCGATATCCTCCAAAAGTGCCTGGTGCCTGGTATAGAAGTTCCTTAATAAATCACTGTTAGGTGAATGAATGAATGAATGAATAAAAAAATAAAAGTATAACCAGCTTAACCTTGAATAAAAACATGCAATCTTTTTGGCAGCTGTCTTTGAAACCTGTACCTGGGGTAGCTGTCAGGTGAGAATTTTGTAGGTTGAAAGGAGAAAGCATTGTGATGCTTTAAAAAACCACATGTTAAATATACATATCTCTAAACCCTCAGTTGAAGTGGGCACAGCAAAATACATATCCTTTCACCTTGCCAAAGGGGGTCAATAGATATATGTGTCACCAAATACTGACACATAAGATGTGTTTGCATTTGATGTGCCTACTAGCTACACAGACAACTGAGCAGTCAGACACCCCACTCATGGGACAAATGAGCTTGTATTTGTGGTCTGAAGCCATTGACATCTTCAGGATAAAGAGCGTTCTATTGTGCAAAGTTGTGTCTGTGTCTGGACAGAGCGGGTCCTCTATGGCTGGCCTCCCACAGGGGACCTTAAGTCTGTGGTTCCTAGTGCACGTACTAGAGGGCTCTGAAATGGGCATTGTTGTAGGGAGAGCAACCCCGCATCTTTGAGAGGAGCCCTGGACAGGATAAGTGGGGACAGAGTATGTGCACAGCTTCTACATCTGTCCGGCTTTCTGGCTTTCCTGTCCTGTCCTCCTAGCTTTGAGTTTCTGAGCCCCAGAAAGCTAATTGCACTGCCCACCCAGACCAGGCTGTTCTGTGTCCTTGTGTTTTCGCCTGTGCTGTGCTTTCTGCCAGAAATGCGCCTTCTCCCTCCGACTGCCTTCACTCCTCCCCCATAACCATCTGAAATTCCTTGCTGTTCCATGTCCTGTCCCTGTGGACACCATGAGCGGCAGTGCAGGGACTCAGGCCGACCCAAGACCTAATGAATTGGAATCTGCTTTGTGACACAATCTGCTAGTGAGTCATGTGCCCCTAAATGTGTGAAAAGCACTGGAGATAATCCCTACTCATCCTTCAGTAGTCAGCGCAGGGGCCACCTCCTTCAGAGAGCCCTCCCAGACTTCCCACCTAACCCTCAGCCTGCTGCGAGGACAGTTAGAGAGCTGGGCAAGACGCCAACAATGACTGTCCCCGTCACCTTCATGAGCACTTCTAGACCCTGAGTCTGTCTCTTCCGCAGCCTGTGCTCTGCTGCAGTAAGCCTAGTCTTCATCTCGGTCTCCCCACTAGTAGCATCCTGACAGCTCAACTTAGGTAGGAAGTGCATCACACTTGGGAATCCTCTCCCTACACTCCAGCCCCTCCTGTTCCTGCCATTGGAACCCCTGTTGTAGGAGCACGTGGGAGGTGAGATCTTCTGATCACGAGGGCCCTCAGGAACAGCAGAGACCACGTGGAGTCCAAATGGACCTGCATACTCCACGCTCTACTCCTTAGAGAAGCAGGCTTTCATGGGCTGTAATATGCTTTGCTGAATTCGTTGGGATTTCCTCTCAAGAGACTTTACAAGCGTTACTTGAAGTAGAGCAAAGACACACAGAGTGATTAGAAAAGGTCTGAGCTGTTTCTTATTCCTCCTCTCTGACCCCCCAGCCCCATCTGTAGTCCTCCGTCTGTTTCGAGCACCCCAGTGCCAGCCCCCAGTGTTGTGCGGAGACCCCTGTGAGGGCTTTGCGCCCAACCGTGCCCCCTCCCCACACCCCACCTTCCACTCTCCCCACGGCCACTGAGATCTGTGTAAAGCACACATCACACATTGTCCTCACCTTCCAACCCTCTCCCTCCAGGTCTGCACCCTCCCCTGGGGTCCCTACACTGCATTAAAGAGACGTCTGTGCAGCGGGCTGCTCCCTGACCGCCTCGCCCCTTCCCCATCATCTTTGCCCTGTTTCCCGGTCCAGAAACCTGGTTCTCAGGCCTTTATACTCCTGTCCTCTCAGCCTGCAATATTCTGCCCCATGACTCTCCCAGGCTAACTCCCCTTACCTTTTAAAATATCAGTGTAAATATCACCTCCTGGTGTTAGCCTGTCACCCTGGTGGAACCATCTGCAGAGCAAATATTACCATCCGTTGTCTCTTTTTCTTTATTATCTGAACTCTCCTCTGACTAGAATGTAACCTCTGGGGTCCACAAGCTGGCTGCTTTTGTCATCACTGCAACCCCAATACCTGAGCATTGTCAAAGGTCAGAGAAGCTCCACAGGTATTTACTAGATAAATGGATGTGTATGAATGAAACAAACATACACACACTTTGGATCAAACAGAGTCAGTTGTGCTGGTCATTCTCCAGATTCTACCGGGCCCTCTTCTGGGCTGTGCTGTACCCCGAGGCCACCTCCTGCCTGTACTACCTGGCCCCCTGGGTGGCTGTCTTTTGCTCCAGCAGTAAGTGGAAGGACAGGACACAGGGTGCTGGGAGTTGTTTCCGGTCCCATGACAGCCCCTCACTGAGCTCAGATGACACCACTTGTCCTGCTTCCCTCCAGGCCCAGGGGTGGAGACATCATCCCTATTGCTGCCACCTGGGAGTCCCCATCCTTGCTCTTTCCCTCATCCTTCCACAGCCCACGTAACCACCTTCATCTCAGACCCTCCATCTGCACCATTCGGATGAAGTGTTTCTGGTTGGAACCTTACGGAAGCATCAGGTAACTCTTATTTCTTTGTATATGATTCAGGAATCTTTTCTCTATGTACAAATTATATAAACGCAAATTTTCTTTTCATTATTTATTTTAAAACCTTCTAAAAAATTTGAAACTCTATTTTTACATTTCAGGTACTCACCAAACAACCAATTAGGCCCAGTATCTATCTGTACTGTGGGGTGTGTGTGTGTGTGTGTGTGTGCTTACAATCAAGAGAAAACTTTTTGATTTTGATTTCATAAACTTTAGAGATGTTAAAAAACAAACACTATCTTGAACGAAACAACAAAAGTTAAGAAAAACTTACTAAACAGTAAGAAATTATTGCAAAATCTTAAGTCTTCCAATCTGTATATTTAGGACTATACTAATTTTATGAATTTGGGACTAAACTATGAATTTAAGAGCACACTAACAAATCTTCTGTAGTTTGAATGTGGTGCTGTTTTATTTAAGGTTTTTTTTGCACTGTTTTTAAACCAACCAAAGTTTATTAAGGCAAATATTAAGTTACCTCTTCAGATTTGTAAAAATAGGCAGAGTAGAGAGAAATGGTCTGTATTGTGTTAAACTTTTCTATCCATGTCAAACTTAAAGAATGATTTAAGTCATAGTGGGCATTTAATTTAAATCAAAATAAAATACTTATATAATCCTGAAGGGTCCAATGGAGATATTATTTATTCATGAGAATTATACAACGGAGTCTGTATTTAAATAATACTACCATAAATGTATAATGCTATACTAATAAGGGTAATTGTGACATCAGCTTAGGAATAGTAGCTTAACTAAAGAAGGACAAATCAAAATTACTTCAACAGAAATACATGCAGATGTAAATGAAAATTCGAAAAAAATATCTTCCAAATTATAATGCTTTATCTACCTGAAAGAGAATATCAATTAATTTATAGTAGCTAAAAAGTAAAAGAAAAATAAAATTACTTTAAAAAGGGAAAACACATGCAGATGTTGTGTCCTGGTTGCCAGTGTCACAGCTGCTGTGAGCTGAGTCAAACCTGCAAGGGACCCCAGGTCCCTGAGCCCTCATGGCGTGACCCTCCTCCTTCCCAGGAGGCCTGATGACTCAAGGGATCCCCTGACACCTCCGGGCCCCTGTGGACTGTGGGTAGTGCAGCAGGGGCACAAGGGCCCCTTGGGAAAGGCTGGAAGTTGGACTCGACCTTGGCCAGCATCTGCCTGTTGCGGTCACTCTCTTTCCTCAGCTCCTGAGCTTTCTCTCCATGGCCATAGCCGTCATCCGCTTTCTTGAGCTTTCTTCTCATAGAAGCAGGTCTCCCTGTGTTAGTAGGAAGTGGTTCTCTCTAATTTTTTGCCTATGTCTTAGGCTACCTTCTCGTAGAGGTTGCAGTTCTGATATATGGAGTTCATGTCTCCACACACGTTGGTAAATTTCTTCTTGATTTCTAAGCAGAAAGAAACAGTAACTTAGGATATATGTAGTACGAACCCTCTTGATCAAGTAATAAAAGTTAACAGGAATAATATTGGGACAGGTCAACCTCATGTGCCTCCGGATATGATGAACTGAGAAGAACACAACAATATTTCTTTAGTTTTTCTGCCAAAAATGCATAACTGGAATATAATCATGAAGAAATATCAGACAAACCTGAAGTTAGGGACATTCTACAAAATTATTGGCCCATATGCTTCAAAACAATAAAAGTCATGAAAGACTAAGAAAGGAATTGAAGAATTGTTTCAGATTAAAGAGGCTCAAGGAACATGACATTTAAATGCAATGCACAGTCCTGGATTAGATCCTGGACCAGAGGAAAATAAATAGAGATGATAGTATTTGAAAAATTGACAAAATTCGAATACGGACAAAGGATTAGATAAACATTATGTCAGTATTAAATTCCAGTTTTGGTCATTGTACTGTGGTCAGGAAATACTAAAATGTTTAGGGGCTCAAGGGGCTTTATGGATTTACTTTTGTCAAAAGTTGTCAGGAAAAAAAAAAAAAAAGTTGTCAGGGTTACCAGTAATTCCTCAGCCATATCCACTTCCTGCCATTATAGCCAAGTGATGCCTCATGCTAGATTTTTCCTTGTTTTCTGGGTGGGAATTTTTCATAGTGAAAAAACACAGTATATAAAATCATACTAACACCCTATGGTGGTCTAAATCTGCTTTGAGCCTCCCAGTGTCTGAAAGGACATATCGCAGAGTACTGAACACGTATGTATTACTACTTGGAATGTGTGACCATCGTCCAATCAATTCCATCTTCAAATTTTCCCTTCAGCCTTCTTCCATGCCAGTAAAAGTCTAAACTGGTTCAGTGCTTGAATAGTGTCTAGCTCCCAGGTCCCTACTGGCTTCTGTGAAAAGCTCTGTTTCTAAATGCCCATTGGCAGCTTGAAACAGCCAGAATGTGTTCTCTTATAATCCTATAGGCCAGAACTCTAAAATCAAGGTGTCAGCAAGCACTCCTTGCTGTTCCTAGGCTCTTAGCTGCATCACGCTCATGTCTGCCTCCACCTTTGTATGGCCTTCTCTGTATGTCTCTCCGTCTTGTCTCCTCTTTAAGGATGTCAGTCTTTGGATTTAGGGCCAGTGCTAATCCAGTATGATCTCATATTGATCCTTAATTACATCTTCAAAGACTTTGTTTCCAAATAAGGTCACATTCTTATTTGGTTCCATTTTGACATGCACTTTTGGGGAGACATTATTCAACCCATTAAAACTGGTATTGGTGCCTCAATTCCCATGGAATTTCTGGGTAATTTGAAAACCCCCAGCTTAGCCTTGTCTCTTCTTGATTCCAGATTTTACCTTTGCATAGGACTCTTTCCCTCCACCCACCTTTCAGAGTCCCCCACACATCCCTCTTTCTTCGTCTTTATTCTACAATCCCTCCAAGACTGGTATGCCCCTCCCATACCAAACCCTGGCTCCCAGAATCCAGGCATATTAAACATATTATGTGTCTAATGTGTGAATTCTACACAGGATGCTGAAAAGTGAAACATGTGCATGGCTCTATTTGTCAAGGTATTTGTCTACGATATGGCCGTAAGGGGAACATGGGGTGCCTACTGCCACATTCTCTGTCCCTCATGGAGGGCTGTGGTTTGTTGAGCAACTCAGAACCACTGAATTTTCTTCTGTTCAACCTCATTCTAGTTATTTTGGCTCTAAGATAAGGAAAAGTTAATTACTTACATATTTGATCAACTGAAAAAAATCCAGACTGTATATTTTGAGTCTTGATCGTTTAGGACTACATGCCCAGATGAACCAAATTAATGTTTTCCTTCACTTTTAAGTGGTGTGGAAGAAATCTTGGCTGCCTTTCTCACTGCACCTACGTAAAGACCAGACTTTGTAAAAACAATAGTGATGGTAATAATAACTCTGGCACTTGGTAATCAACAAATCTCTGATCCAGGCTTGGTCTCCAGATAACTCTGCAACATGAGGCATGGATTGGGCCACCTTGTGTACAGGTGAGAAAATGATTCCCACTGCTTTGATCCTTAGTCTGATCCTGTATGGGCATAGTTTTGTCACAGGTAGGACTAATTCATTCACACTCTTGTTTAAGGCTTTTAACTTTGAAAGGGCAAAAAGGGACCATCAGAATTTAATCTTTATATGAAAGAAAACCTATCCATCTTGGCAATTAGCTCCCCTCTTGTCAGTTTATCCTTCTCTCAGCTTCCTTTTATTTCTAATATTTAAAAGGCAAGTTAAAAAAAAATGGTAGCATGGTATGTGGAAAGTAGCTCAGGCTTCAAAACAACCCTAGGTTGAATTCCCCTGCTACCACCTACAAATATGACTATGGGCTTCTCTCTTAACCTCTTTGAGTCTTGGTTTGTGCACCTGTAATGTCAACCTCAAAGTCAAGTTGAAAGTATTGAAGAAATGATGTATATTATGCACCCTGCATGAAACCTCTCACAGAACAGAGACACCCAGTGGTAGGTAGCAGTCTTCCTCTCCGATCTTGGCACACTCTGATTTTGGAACAGGATTGGTCCTGGATTACAATGGCAAGGCTGACATTACAGCAACCTTCAGGCCAGTGTGCAAACACTCAGATCTGGCCATGTCGGGATGGGATGGGTGTGCGGTGGTACGAATCACTGCCTGGTGAGAGAAGGGTGATCTGTTCTCTAAATTGTCAAGTTCATCCATGCCTTGCTTCCTGGAAACTCACTTCCGTTTTGTGCTTGGATTCACCTCCTCCAAATGGGATAAAATAATCATCTCCCTCATCATACTGCTATAAAGAATTGTTAAAAACAGTTATCTTAAGTGAATTTTGACTGAGAAAATGTTAAGCAAGAACTACCAAAGTGTTACAAAAATCAATAAGGAAGCCTGTTTTCAGTTAGCAAGATCCCTAACTAGGAGGGATTAAGCAGCTCTTACCCAAGTGCACATTATATAATTTCATCACAAGCTGAAAGCCAGCGTCTCAGCATCCCGCCCTGCACCAACATCTGAAATACGTTTTCCCTTAACCCCCATCAGCCAAGAATAAACACTCTTAATGAAAGTCTCAGGAGGAGGTAGAAAGGAATTTGTTTTTCCAGTTGATTTTAACCATCTTTCCTAGAGTAAGGGGCTGTCCCTGGTGCTGCCTTCTTTATAACACCTCAGTGAAATATGGCCATGGCCACTGCCTCTAGCAAATTCCCTGGGTGCCAAGAATCAGGACCCGGCACCCGACAAGATGAACAGGCACCAGAATGTTTGGGTTCCAATTTACTAACTACTCTTTACTCTTTGAGTGAGCTTACATTTTAAACTTTGCCAAGAGAGACATACCCTTGAACTCTGCGGTTTTGTCCCGCGATGTAGAAAGCTTAAAAGAGATCAAACACTCTGTTATTTCAAAACACTAACCATCTCAGAAAGGTCCATGGAATTAACATCAATTACTCACTATACGATGAAAGAGCCATGCATACATGAATGCTCTTTTAGCTAGAGGAGTGTTTGCTGGGAATAATGCAAAGAGAATTTGAGAGCCAGATCATTAGTAGGAACAAAAAAACAGATCTGAAGATGGGAAATGGTGTCCCCCTGGCAATAGGAGTTGTTGAATCCTGAAAAACTCTTGTTTATGGTTTCACCAGGAGCTTGTAACATCATCTAGAAAATAGATTTACAAATGTAATTAAGTAAAGTAAATAGGAAACTGCATGGAAAATTTGGCAGTGAATTATATATTTTTTTCTGATTATGTAAGTAATACACATGTTCTTTGTGGAACATATGAAAAATAACAATATGGTCTGTAGAAGAAAATAAAAATCACCCAATTCTACCATCAAAGATAACTGTTTTCTGATGTGTATATATATATATATATATATATATATATATATATACATACATATATATATAATTTTATTTTCCCACAAAATTGTATTTATGATCTATTTGTATTTGTCCTGTGATTTTCGCTTCATGTAATCATATTTTTATATTGTAATATCTGAGTGCCTGGCTTTCTAGGATACCCAATGCAAACATAATATTTCTTTGAAATTAAGAGTTATTTTAAAACATTTATTTGGATTTTCCAGTCTACTCTAAAATATATCTATATATATATCCATATATCCAAAATATATCCATATACATGGATATTTAATACAAAATATGTATCATATTAATATAGAATGTAAAATTTATTATAGGTAAATAAGTATAATATGTAACATAAAATATAATTTTATAAAATAGATAAATATATGAAGAATATAAAAATAAAATAAATAAAATACCATAGCTCTACATAAGTGGAAGATGCTATTTCCCTGTACTCTTGAAATTTTAGTTTTATACCACTTAAACACTTCTACTTACTACAAGCCTAAGAATTTTTGCCCAATTTTAGACAGTATCTTTAAAATACTCTGTCATTGGAAAAGATTCAGTGGTAATTTTTCACATACTAAACAAAAAGTTATCAACTTACAGAAAAAAAAAAAATCAATGGGTCTTAGTTTTTCACTTTCAAATTTTCTCCACTACATTTCCCATGCAGTTTGAGCATCTGTTGCCACTTGCTGGCCTGTGAGAAGATGAGTCACCATGTGGCAGACAATGAGCCATAGAATCATTCAGAAATAGGCACCAATGCTGGACATAGAAGTTGCTTTCCACATACTCCTCTGGTTGTTACTTTATATTGCATGTAATAAAGTCATTTTTTCTCCAGGCACAGGCATGGTGTTTCTAAGTGGAATTAAATCCATCAGTACGCCATGACTCACTTCACTGGGTGTCCTGGCTTCCCACTATTCCACCTGATCTAGACAGACAATCACTATTGTAGGAAACTACCCGGTCCACTTGGGCATAAGAAAGACATGTGAACTGAAAGATGGAGACACAACTCCCCGACCCAGTAACTTACTGTAGGAATGAGCCCAGCCTAGTCAAGGAGCTATTCGTGGAAATGTCTCCACGTTCCAACTCACCATAGCCCAATATTCCACAGTTAGATCTTCATTCCTTTGGTTTTGACCTACAAAGGTTATATTGTTTCTCCAAATTCAGATATCACAGAGATAAAACCATACACTTTAATTGATCATTTCCAACAGAGTTTCCCAAAGAAGGTTGATCAAGTTGTCTATAACAGTATCCTAGGGTGGGGTAGGGGGAAAACAGGGAATGATTAATTGAAGATTTCTAAGTCCTACCTGGAGAGATTCTGATTCTGTAGCTCTGTGGTGGGTTCGGGGAATCCGATTTTTAGCAAACCCTTCAGGAGAATCCCATGAACATTAGAATTTGAGAAACAATAATGTACATCTTGAAAATGAATGCAGTTATGAATCCTTTCTTGATTGCAGAGGAGATAATTAAGGATCTCTGGGGCTAATTCAGTGACTATCACTAAAGTATACAAAGAGGAATCTGGACAGGACACTGAACCAGTCCTGTTTTTCCTGGAATAGTCATTTATTAACTGCTTTCTCCAAGAGGGTATAATAATTGTGTACCTTGTATAAATACACTGTGAAAAGAGAAAAACAAATATCTGGGCCTTTGTGTCCCCTTCTGTTCCTGTAGGAAGTGGTTTACACGGCACAAATCAAAGCCTTCCACCTATGTTGGAGTTCTGTCCTTCATTTAGGCACGAACCCCAGCAGAGAGTTCTGGGTACCAGCTGTTTTTAAGTAGGCTCTGAGGGCACCTACCACAGCAGACCCCTTTGGTAGAAGAAGCCACTGGACTCCTATATTAGTTTCCTGGGGCTACCATAACAAAGTATCAAAAAGTGATTGACTTAAACAATGGAAATATATTGTCTCAACAGTTCTGGATGTAAGAAGTGTCAACGGGGTTAGTTCCTTCTGAGGCTGTGAGGGGGATTCTGTTCCAGGCCTTTCTCCCAGCTTCTGGTAGCTTCAGACATGCCTTGGCTAGATGGCCATCTTCATTTTGTGTCTTCACATCATCATCCGTCTGTGCCCGTCTGTCTCTGTGTCCAAGTTTCCCCTTTTTCTAAGGACGCCAGTCATATTGGATTAGGGTGCACCCAAATAACCCCACTTTAACTTGATTTCCTTTTTAAAGACTCTATCTCCTTATAAGGTCGCACTCAAAGGTCCTGGGGACTTCAACATCTTTGGGGGGGACACAATTCAGCCCTGAACACCTACTCTTTCCCACTGGGTTTGTCTAGCTATGCTGCTCTGTGCCTTTGGAGGCTGGGGACAGCAGGCCTAGTTCTGCACCTGGTCTTCCACTTTGCTCTGAGAAGCCGAACAAGCACTTCTCATCACTCCCCCACAGCCCCACAAATGATCCAAGCCCATCCTCAGCAATGTATGGGGAGCTAGTAAAGCCAGTTAATCACAGCAGGGTCACAAAAAATTAAAGCTCAACCTGGATGCTTACACCAAGCTAGGGAGTTGACAGGCGGGCCCTGGATGGTCTTTCAGAGTCAAGTTTTACCAGATTTCTCCTCCTTAGTGTGACTTTTATTAAACGCTCCTTAAAAAGTTGCACTATTGTGTCTGAACTTAGAAACAAATTATACCCATGTCTCTGGAGGGATATTTCAACCTTGCTTCTAGGTCTTGCCCAGGAAAAGGTTAAAACAGAATGATTGGAGATTCACTTTTCCCATAGAACAATCTTCAACTAAGAGGACAATAATAGTGACAACAGCAAACCTCCTTAGGATGCTATGATTTCACATTTTTAAAATTTGTTTATACAAAAAAATTGAATTTTCTACTTGTCACCTCAGAGGAAATCAAAAAGAACATGATTATTAGCCCTCAATAGGAGGTGAAATTTCCCACTTATCTTAAGGAACCTTATTTACTTCCCATGATCCTCACTCTTCATGTCTGGGAATATGGAACCCCCTTCATTCATAGTCTTTCCAGTGGGACCACTTGATGAAGCCACTGGCTCCTTCAACATCTCATCTGTACGGGCGCCATGATGGATGTTGTCTGGCGCTGCAGGGCCACTGCTCAACCTCCTGATAGGGAAGGAAGAGGGGGGTGCTCACCGCTCCAGGGCATTGCTGGAACAGGTTTGGCAGCAAGACATCAAGCAACAGAGATTAGGCTTAAGAATCTAATATGCAGCTGTGTGCTTACTGTTATCCAAATATTAGGAAACAATACCCAGAATCAGTGGCATTAGATATGTGCCCAAGGGCACAACAGAAATGTGATGCTCTTCACCTGAGAGGTTTCTCCACTTGAAACAGTCTTCGGTTTGCTGGAAAGACTAGTTCCCAGGAATTCATGCCCATTTAGTCTGCCTGCCAAGTAGTGCTAGACTTCTTATCCAGGCTGTATGCATGTGTGTGCCTGTGTGGGCTTGAACATGTGCATGCATGTTGCTGGAAGAAGGCAGCCCTGGGTAGAACCTAATTTTATCTGGAAATAGTGTTTAGCTATTGTTCTTCTAGACCATACACGTCTAGTAAACAATCAAAACCTTGGTGATAATTAGAAAATAACTAACCCTGAACTCTCCTGTCAGGGTCAAAGGACCTGAGTTGGGAAGGTAGCCCCAAGGGACCAGAGTGTGAAGCATCACTCTGTGTGCTGGCACTGCTCTAGGACATATTCAGAGTCAAAACAGTGTGGCAAAATCTTCTACAAATCCGGGCAACACACTTGGGGTTGGAAATGAGGAGTCTACACTAAATATCATCAGAAGCCCATGATGTTGGAGCATAAAGCTGGAGTGATGGTGAAGTGAGAGGATCCAGCTGTTACCATGGGCCTTATATCTCGTTTTGCCCTTGTTTTGCAGCAAAATGTCCAGCCCTTGACCACCTTCAGTTATGAATGGAAGCCATTTCTGCAGGATTAAGGGCCTGGCAGCTCTTGGGAAGAGCTCAACCCTTATATTCACATACTCTGAGGTCAGTCCCAGCTCAACTGCTCTGTCTGTGGAATCTTGAGATAGTCACATGACTTTGCTGAGCTTCCTTTTCCTAATCTTAAACCTGGGATAATAAAATCTCCCCCATAGGAGGTGAAAGGCTTACACATGTGAAAGTGCCTTGTACATATTAAGCACATAATTCCCAGTGAGTTTAGCTTTTATCTATTAAGTTTTGAGGTGACCTAGAAAGATATACCCTTAGAAAGCTAGAGAGGGCAGGCATTGTACACTTGTGCATGTCTTGAACATTTCTTGACTGATGATTTCACATTTCATAGTTGTATATGAACAAGTTTCTCTTTTCCCTGAAAATTAATACTTATTTTGTTTATAAAATTATTATAGAAAAACTGGGAAAATGCAGAACTCTAAAGAAACATTACCCAAATCATCCACCTTGAAAATTACCATTTATGATGTGATATGTTTCCTCTCAATGTATATTTAACAATTAATTAAGTTTGAGATGTTTCCTTATACCCATAAGATGGGCAAAATTTAAAACATGTAAGAAGCATGTGGGAAAATAGTCCTAGCTCCTTCTTCTGGGTATGCAAATTGTTTCACATGTATTGAGAGCAAGTTGGCAATATCTGGTAAAGTTGCAGATCGCTGGACCATAAGGCCTGGCCATTCTCCTTATTGGTATATACAATATAGAAACATTCTGTATGTCCAAGGAGACCAATTCAATTGTGTTCATTGCAGCACTGTTTGCAATAACCCCAAACTGGAAACAATCCACAGGCTTATCAATGGTAGAATGCATAAATAAATTGTGGTAAAGCCACACAATGAAATAATATATCAAAGTAAAATGAATGAACTCATTCTACATGTACCAGCATGGGTAAAATTTTAAATGTGTAATATCGAGTGAAAAAAGCAAGTTGTATAATCATACGTTTGCAGAGACTGGCCAAATGTACACTAAACCCATTTCCCTCTCCTGGCAGACTACATTTCTCAGCCGTCTTTGTAGTTAAGTAAGGCCATATTTCTGAGCTATGGCCCAGGAGATGTGGATAGAAGGGATCCATGCAGCTTTATGCCTGTCCCTTAGAAGCTGACATCTAATTTAACTTCTTTAGCCCTCGGTTTCTCCATCTGTAAAATGGGGATAATAAAAATAGTACCACTCAAACTGATTATTTAGAGGATGAGTTAATGAGTTAGTACACGGGAACTGCTTAGTTAGCCTAGTACCTTGTATATAATATTCTCATAAACATAACAACAATTATTACTGTTGCTATTATGATTTTTAGTATTACAGATGGTCCCCTACTTACGATGGTTGAACTTAACAGTTTTTGACTTTACAATGGTGTGAAGACAATATGCATTCAGTAAAACCATGCTTCAAATTTTGAATTTTGATCTTTTCCGGGGCTAGTGATATGTGGTATGGAACTCTGATATGATGCTGGGCAGCTCCCAGGCAGCCACACTATCATGTAGGTAAAAAACCAATAACACTGACATCCATTCTGTACCCAGACAACCGTTCTATTTTTCCCTTTCAAGACAGTATTCAGTAAATTACATGAGATATTCAACACTTCCCCCCCCCAAATTTATTTATTTATTTATTTTTAAACATCTTTATTGGAATATAATTGCTTTACTATGGTGTGTTAGTTTCTGCTGTATCACAAAGTTAATCAGCTATACGTATACATATACCCCCATATCTCCTCCCTCTTGTGTCTCCCTCCTACCCTCCCTATCCCACCCCTCTAGGTGGTCACAAAGCACCGAGGTGATCTCCCTGTGCTATGTGGCTGCTTCCTACTAGCTATCTATTTTACATTTGGTAGTGTATATGTGTCCATGCCACTCTCTCACTTCGTCCCAGCTTACCCTTCCCCTTCCCTGTGTCCTCAAGTCCATTCTCTACATCTGTGACTTTATTCCTGTCCTGCCCCTAGGTTCTTTAGAACCTTTTTGTTTTTTTTAGATTCCACATATATGTGTTAGCATACGGTATTCGTTTTTCTCTTTCTGACTTACTTCGCTCTGTATGACAGACTCTAGGTCCAGCCACTTTTTATAAAGTAGGCTTTGTGGTAGATGATTTTGCCCAACTGTAGGCTATTGTAAGTGTTCTTAGTACATTGAAGTTAGTCTGGGCTAAGCTAGGATGTTTGGTGGGGTAGGTGTATTAAATGCATTTTCAATTTACAATATTTTCAGTTTACATTGGGTTTATTGGGATGTAACCCCATCGTAAGTAAAGGGAAGATTTATATTTATTCATTTTATTTATTTATTTAGTACTGCTGCTGCTGCTACTGCTACTGCTACTTTATGGAAGGAACGTAATGTGAGTAGAATATTATTCCATGTCCATGATTTCCCTTAGGAAATCCCTTAGGATTTCCCACAGGAATCCCTTAGGGAATATGTCATTATTATTTCGCCTTTACAGATGAAGACACTGGCTTGCAAAGCAACTCACTAACTAATAAGAAATAGAACTAGTATATGAACACAGGTTATTCTTCGAAATAACACAATTCACCTCTTTCAACTAACCTGCGGGTCTAAAGGATTCCACATGAGCATAAGTTGAGTTGAAGATTTTGTGTGTGCCTTTCATTTGCTAATTTATAACATGTGGCATTGTAAAAAGTTTTCTTACCATGCTAGTTATTATGAGTTTATTTTCAAATAAAATTACTGATAATATTGCAAAAGGAAAATAGAATAGTAGCAAGAGAAATGATTGACTGTAAAAGTGCCTTGGATGATAATAAGAGCAAGATGCCATTCAGCTCTTGTGGTTGCTTCGATGGTGAAAGAAAAGTCCTAAAATAAGAGAGTTTCTTTGACATGCACCCTGGAGCATATGTCAAATTATTGTCAGAGAAGAGAGCAGAGTCTAAATTCTAGACCTGTCCTACAGGAGAGGTCACTAAACACATAGAATTGCTTTCCAAACACTTGGCATGGTGAGATAAACAGTTTTTCCCATTAGTTTTTAAACTCATGGGTATTTTAAAAATAATAAAATATAACTTCTAATTAATTTATGTACATGTTATAAAAATGTTATTTTATGTAAAAACTTCTTTGTTTTTAGAAGTGTATTGAGCATGTTCAAATCAAAATAGGAGACTTCAGGGTATAATGCAGTCATTTCCAACAAATGGCTCAAAAATTAAGACCATTCTAGTATAAAGTAATTTTCAAGAGTCAGGGGCAAAATGTGAAATAGAAGAAAAATATAATAAGTTTTCATAAAGACATTTATTCAATTTATGTTGAATACTGTAAATTATTCATTACATTATGAATGTAATGGGGGCAAGGTTTGAGAGGTATTTTGGTGTTAAAAATATTCTTTTCACTGACATGATATTGATTATTCTTTCTTCAATTATTATTTCATTATTTGGGCTTTCGTTTTTGTTTCCCTGTACCACTTTCTTTGTAGTTAGTTCTGATCTTTTTCTAACTTTTCACACTGACTGTTTAGCTCATTAATTTTGACTTTCTTTTTTTTTCCTCCCTGATGAATATGATATATATTCCTATATATTTCCTCTTAAATACTGTTATGTTTGAGGGTATGGTATTTTTCTTTTCATTTATTTCTAACAGTCTTCCATTTTGACCTGTTTTATGACCTATGTTTATAGGTCATATAAAGTGACCTATAAAGAAGTGTCTTTAAACTTTCAAAATGTTTTAAAACACATGTTTTAAATTAACTTTAAATTGTCATTTTCTATTTTTTAGGATACTGTGCCAGAAGAACATGGCCCCATGATCCATAAGTTTTTTTTTTTTTTTTTTTTGCTGTACGCGGGCCTCTCACTGTTGTGGTCTCTCCCGTTGCGGAGCACAGGCTCTGGACGCACAGGCTCAGCGGCCATGGCACACGGGCCCAGCCGCTCCGCGGGCATGTGGGATCTTCCCGGACTGGGGCACGAACCCGTGTCGCCTGCATCGGAAGGCGGACTCTCAACCACTGCGCCACCAGGGAAGCCCCATAAGTATTTTGATATTTCAAAGATTTGCTTTGTGGCTTATTAAGAGGTCAATTTTTGTATGTTCCATGGATGCATAAAAACAATGTATGTTCTCCAGTGATGAGATAGGGGTTCCATAAATGCTAATTAGATCAAGGTTTTCAGTGTTCTCACTTAAAAGTTCTACACACCTAATACTTTTTCTATTTGATCTGTTCTTCTGAGATAGATGTGATAAAATTTTCAATTCTTATTGTAGATTTAAAAATTTTACCTGATAATTTTCTCATCTTTGCTGCATTCATTTTTAGGCTACATAGTTAGATACACATTATTTCAGAATTTTTATATATCTTTATTGAATTATTCCTCTTTTATGCTGTGGTGACCCTTTTTATCTTAATAATGGTTTTTTGTTTTGTTTTTTACCTTAAAGCCTATTTTTTCTAATATTAATAATAATGATATCAGTTTACTTCTGCCTTTGCTTACTTTTTAAAAATTTAAACAACATATAACTGGATTTTTAAAAATCCAATTTGAAAATCCCAGTCTTTTAATTAACGAACACAGTCCATTGTAATGTCACTAAGAAAATTAATTTGTACCATATCATTTTCAGTTTTATATATATACTATGTATTTTTTGTTTCTTTTCTTCTCCTCTCCTGCTTTATTTTCTTTTAGAAATTTTTTTTTTATAAATTCTCTTTTCCCACTCTTTCCTAAGTTATATATTGTGCTTCTGTTCTTTAACTGGTGATGCTTAAATATTTAGTATGCATACTTAACTTGAGTCTAATATTAACAAGTATCTCAGCCATTCTCATGAACTATACAAACATATGAGTTTGCTTGAAGTCCAATCACTCCTCTCACCTTATAGGCTATAGTTATCTATTAGTTTAATTGAACCTCACTTTTTACGTTTTATATTTAGTTGCAAAGTTTTTAATGGTCCCTAAATCAGTTGTAGTTATATGTGTATTCAATTAAGTTTGTGGTTCTTAGGTTTTGCATAAATCAAAATGTTGTTATTTCATCCTTACTCTCGAATAATAGCTCAGTTGTATGTAAAATTTTTTTTTTTTAAACATCTTTATTGGGGTATAATTGCTTTACAATGGTGTGTTAGTTTCTGCTTTATAACAAAGTGAATCAGCTATACATATGAATATGTTCCCATATGTCTTCCCTCTTGCGTCTCCCTCCCTCCCACTCTCCCCATCCCACACTTCCAGGCTGTCACAAAGCACCGAGCTAATATCCCTGTGCCTTGCGGCTGCTTCCCCCCAGCTATCTACCTTACTACGTTTGTTAGTGTGTATATGTCCATGACTCTCTCTCGCCCTGTCAAAACTCACCCTTCCCCCTCCCCATATCCTCAAGTCCGTTCTCCAGTAGGTCTGCGTCTTTATTCCTATCTTACCCCTAGGTTCTTCATGACATTTTTTTCCCTTAAATTCCATATATATGTGTTAGCATAAGGTATTTGTCTTTTTCTTTCTGACTTACTTCACTCTGTATGACAGACTCTAGGTCTATCCATCTCATTACAAATAGCTCAATTTCATTTCTTTTTAAGGCTGAGTAATATTCCATTGTGTATATGTGCCACATCTTCTTTATCCATTCATCCGATGATGGGCGCTTAGGTTGTTTCCATGTCCTGGCTATTGTAAATAGAGCTGCAATGAACATTTTGGTACATGACTCTTTTTGAATTTTGGTTTTCTCAGGGTATATGCCAAGTAGTGGGATTGCTGGGTCATATGGTAATTCTATTTGTAGTTTTTTAAGGAACCTCCATACTGTTCTCCACAGTGGCTGAACCAATTCACATTCCCACCAGCAGTGCAAGAGTGTCCCCTTTTCTCCACACCCTCTCCAGCATTTATTGTTTCTAGATTTTTTGATGATGGCCATTCTGACTGGTGTGAGATGATATCTCATTGTAGTTTTGATTTGCATTTCTCTAATGATTAATGATGTTGAGCATTCTTTCATGTGTTTGTTGGCATTCTGTATATCTTCTTTGGAGAAATGTCTATTTAGGTCTTCTGCCCATTTTTGGATGGGGTTGTTTGTTTTTTTGTTATTGAGCTGCATGAGCTGCTTGTAAATTTTGGAGATTAATCCTTTGTCAGTTGCTTCATTTGCAAATGTTTTCTCCCATTCTGAGGGTTGTCTTTTGGTCTTGGTTATGGTTTCCTTTGCTGTGCAAAAGCTTTGAAGTTTCATTAGGTCCCATTTGTTTATTTTCGTTTTTATTTCCATTACTCTAGGAGGTGGGTCAGAAAGGATCTTGCTGTGATTTATGTCATAGAGTGTTCTTCCTATGTTTTCTTCTAAGAGTTTGATAGTTTCTGGCCTTACATTTAGGTCTTTAATCCATTTTGAGCTTATTTTTGTGTATGGTGTTAGGGAGTGATCTAATCTCATACTTTTACATGTACCTGTCCAGTTTTCCCAGCACCATTTATTGAAGAGGCTGTCCTTTCTCCACTGTACATTCCTGCCTCCTTTATCAAAGATAAGGTGTCCATATGTGCGTGGGTTTATCTCTGGGCTTTCTATCCTGTTCCACTGATCTATCTTTCTGTTTTTGTGCCAGTACCATACTGTCTTGATTACTGTTGCTTTGTAATATAGTCTAAAGTCAGGGAGCCTTATTCCTCCAGCTCCTTTTTTCGTTCTCAAGATTGCTTTGGCTATTCGGGGTCTTTTGTGTTTCCATACAAATTGCGAAATTTTTTGTTCTAGTTCTGTGAACTGTGGTAGTTTGATAGGGATTGCATTGAATCTGTAGATTGCTTTGGGTAGTAGAGTCATTTTCACAATGTTGATTCTTCCCATCCAAGAACATGGTATATCTCTCCATCTATTTGTATCATCTTTAATTTCTTTCATCAGTGTCTTATAATTTTCTGCATACAGGTCTTTCGTATCCTTAGGTAGGTTTATTCCTAGATATTTTATTCTTTTTGTTGCAATGGTAAATGGGAGTGTTTTCTTGATTTCACTTTCAGATTTTTCATCATTAGTATATAGGAATGCCAGAGATTTCTGTGCATTAATTTTGTATCCTGCTACTTTACCAAATTCATTGATTAGCTCTAGTAGTTTTCTGGTAGCATCTTTAGGATTCTCTATGTATAGTATCATGTCATCTGCAAACAGTGACAGCTTTACTTCTTCTTTTCCGATTTGGATTCCTTTTATTTCCTTTTCTTCTCTGATTGCTGTGGCTAAAACTTCCAAAACTATGTTGAATAAGAGTGGTGAGAGTGGGCAACCTTGTCTTGTTCCTGATCTTAGTGGAAATGCTTTCAGTTTTTCACCATTGAGGATGATGTTTGCTGTGGGCTTGTCATATATGGCTTTTATTATGTTTAGGAAAGTTCCCTCTATGCCTACTTTCTGGAGGGTTTTTATCATAAATGGGTGTTGAATTTTGTCGAAAGCTTTCTCTGCATCTATTGAGATGATCATATGGTTTTTCTCCTTCAATTTGTTAATATGGTGTATCACATTGATAGATTTGCGTATATTGAAGAATCCTTGCATTCCTGGAATAAACCCCACTTGATCATGGTGTATGATCCTTTTAATGTGCTGTTGGATTCTGTTTGCTAGTATTTTGTTGAGGATTTTTGCATCTATGTTCATCAGTGATATTGGCCTGTAGTTTTCTTTCTTTGTGACATCCTTGTCTGGTTTTGGTATCAAGGTGATGGTGGCTTCGTAGAAGGAATTTGGGAGTGTTCCTCCCTCTGCTATATTTTGGAAGAGTTTGAGAAGGATAGGTGTTAGCTCTTCTCTAAACGTTTGATAGAATTCACCTGTGAAGCCATCTGGTCCTGGGCTTTTGTTTGTTGGAAGGTTTTTAATCACAGTTTCAATTTCAGTGCTTGTGATTGGTCTGTTCATATTTTCTATTTCTTCCTGATTCAGTCTTGGCAGGTTGTGCATTTCTAAGAATTTGTCCATTTCTTCCAGATTGTCCATTTTATTGGCATAGAGTTGCTTGTAGTAATCTCTCATGATTTTTTTTATTTCTGCAGTGTCAGTTGTTACTTCTCCTTTTTCATTTCTAATTCTATTGATTTGAGTCTTCTCCCTTTTTTTCTTGATGAGTCTGGCTAGTGGTTTATCTATTTTGTTTATCTTCTCAAAGAACCAGCTTTTAGTTTTATTGATCTTTGCTATTGTTTCCTTCATTTCTTTTTCATTTATTTCTGATCTGATTTTTATGATTTCTTTCCTTCTGCTAGCTTTGGGGTATTTTTGTTCTTCTTTCTCTAATTGCTTGAGGTGCAAGGTTAGGTTGTTTATTCGAGATGTTTCCTGCTTCTTAAAGTGGGCTTGTATTGCTATAAACTTCCCCCTTAGAACTGCTTTTGCTGCATCCCATAGGTTTTGGGTCGTTGTGTCTCCATTGTCATTTGTTTCTAGGTATTTTTTTATTTCCTCTTTGATTTCTTCAGTGATCACTTCATTATTAAGTAGTGTATTGTTTAGCCTCCATGTGTTTGTATTTTTTACAGATCTTTTCCTGTAATTGATATCTAGTCTCACGGTGTTGTGGTCGGAAAAGATACTTGATACAATTTCAGTTTTCTTAAATTTACCAAGGCTTGATTTGTGACCCAAGATATGATCTATCCTGGAGACTGTTCCATGAGCACTTGAGAAAAATGTGTATTCTGTTGTTTTTGGATGGAGTGTCCTATAAATATCAATTAAGTCCATCTTGTTTAATGTATCATTTAAAGCTTGTGTTTCCTTATTTATTTTCATTTTGGATGATCTGTCCATGGGTGAAAGTGGGGTGTTAAAGTCCCCTACTATGAATGTGTTACTGTTGATCTCCCCTTTTATGGTTGTTAGTATTTGCCTTATGTATTGAGGTGCTCCTATGTTGGGTGCATAAATATTTACAATTGTTATATCTTCTTCTTGGATCGATCCCTTGATCATTATGTAGTGTCCTTCTTTGTCCCTTTTAATAGTCCTTATTTTAAAGTCTATTTTGTCTGATATGAGAATTGCTACTCCAGCTTTCTTTTGGTTTCCATTTGCATGGAATATCTTTTTCCATCCCCTTACTTTCAGTCTGTATGTGTCTCTAGTTCTGAAGTGGGTCTCTTGTAGACAGCATATATAAGGGTCTTGTTTTTGTATCCATTCAGCCAATCTGTGTCTTTTGGTGGGAGCATTTAGTCCATTTACATTTAAGGTAATTATCGATATGTATGTTCCTATTTCCATTTTATATATTGTTTTGGGTTTGCTACTATAGGTCATTTCCTTCTCTTGTGTTTCGTGTCTAGAGAAGATCCTTTAGCATTTGTTGTAAAGCTGGTTTGGTGGTGCTGAACTCTCTCAGCTTTTGCTTGTCTGTAAAGGTTCTAATTTCTCCATCAAATGTGAATGAGATCCTTGCTGGGTAGAGTAGTCTTGGTTGCAGGCTATTCTCCTTCATCACTTTCAGTATGTCCTGCCACTCCCTTCTGGCTTGTAGGGTTTCTGCTGAGAGATCAGCTGTTAACCTTATGGGGATTCCCTTGTGTGTTATTTGTTGTTTTTCCCTTGCTGCTTTTAATATGCTTTCTTTGTATTTAATTTTTGACAGTTTGATTAATATGTGTCTTGGTGTGTTTCTCCTTGTATTTATCCTGTATGGGACCCTCTGTGCTTCCTGGACTTGATTAACTATTTCCTTTCCCATATTAGGGAAGTTTTCAACTATAATCTCTTCAAATATTTTCTCAGTCCCTTTCTTTCTTTCTTCTTCTTCTGGAACCCCTATAATTCGAATGTTGGTGCGTTTCATGTTGTCCCAGAGGTCTCTGAGACTGTCCTCAGTTCTTTTCATTCTTTTTTCTTTATTCTGCTCTGCAGTAGTTATTTCCACTACTTTATCTTCCAGGTCACTTATCCGTTCTTCTGCCTCAGTTATTCTGCTATTGATCCTATCTAGAGTGATTTTAATTTCATTTATTGCATTGTTCATCGTTGCTTGTTTCGTCTTTAGTTCTTGTAGGTCCTTGTTAACTGTTTCTTGCATTTTGTCCATTCTACTTCCAAGATTTCGGATCATCCTTACTATCATTATTCTGAATTCTTTTTCAGGTAGATTGCCTATTTCCTCTTCATTTGTTAAGTCTGGTGGGTTTTTATCTTGCTCCTTCATCTGCTGTGTGTTTTTCTGTCTTCTCATTTTGCTTATCTTACTGTGTTTGGGGTCTCCTTTTTGCAGGCTGCACTTTCGTAGTTCCCGTTGTTTTTGATGTCTGTCTCCAGTGGCTAAGGTTGTTTCAGTGGGTTGTGTAGGCTTCCTGGTGGAGGGGACTAGTGCCTGTGTTGTGCTGGATGAGGCTGGATCTTGTCTCTCTAGTGGGCAGGTTCACGTCTGGTGGTGTGTTTTGGGGTGTCTGTGGCCTTATTATGATTTTAGGCAGCCTCTCTGCTAATGGGTGGGGTTGTGTTCCTGTTTTGCTAGTTGTTTGGCATAGGTTGTCCAGCACTGTGGCTTGCTGGTCGTTGAGTGAAGCTGGGTGCTGGTGTTAAGATGGAGGTCTCTGGGATATTTCCACCGTTTAATATTATGTGGAGCTGGGAGGTCTCTTGTTGACCAGTGTCCTGAAGTTGGCTCTCCTACCTCAGAGGCAGAGCCCTGACTCCTGGCTGGAGCACCAAGAGCCTTTCATCCACACAGCTCAGAATAAAAGGGAGAAAAAGTAGGGAGAATTAGTAGAAGTATGAGTAAAGAAAGAAGGAAAGGAGGAAAGGAAGGAAGGAAGAAAGAAGCAAAGAAGGAAAGAAAGGAGGGAGGGAGGGAGGGAGGGAGGGAGGAAGGAAGGAGGGAAAGAAGGAAAAAAGACAGAGAGAAAGATGATACAGTAAAAATAAAATAAAGTATAATATAGTTATTGAATTAAAAAATATTTAGAAAAAAAAAAGGGACGGATAGAACCTTAGGACAAATGTTGGAAGCCAAGCTATACAGAGAAAATCTTACACAGAAGCATACACATACACCTTCACAAAAAGAGGTAAAGGGGGAAAAATCATAAATCCTGCTCCCTGAGACCACCTCCTCAATTTGGGGTGATTCGTTGTCTAAAGGAGGGAAGGAAGGAAGGAAAGAAAGAAAGAACGAAGGTAAAGTATAATAAAGTTATTACAATTAAACTTAATTATTAAGAAAAAGAATTTTTAAAACAAAGTCATGGACGGATAGAGCCCTAGGACAAATGGTGGAAGCAAGAGTATACAGACAAGATCTCACACAGAAGCATACACGTACACATTCACAAAAAGAGGAAAAGGGAAAAAAATCATAGATCTCGCTCCTAAATTCCACCTCTTCAATTTGGGATCATTCCTTGTCTATTCAGGTATTCCACAAATGCAGGGTATATCAAGTTGATTGTGGAGCTTTAATCCGCTGCTTCTGTGGCTGCTGGGAGAGATTTCCCTTTCTCTTCTTTGTTCTCACAGCTCACAGGAGCTCAGCTTTGGATTTGGCCCTGCCTCTGCGTGTAGGTCGCTGGAGGGCGTCTGTTTTTTCGCTCAGACAGGACGGGGTTAAAGGAGCCGCTGATTCGGGGCCTCCGGCTCACTCAGGCCGGGGGTTGGGGGATGGGGGAAGGAGGGGCACTGCGTGCGGGGCCGGCCTGCGGCGGCTGAGGCAGCGTGACGTTGCGGCAGAGGCCGGCGTGACGTTGCACCAGCCTGAGGCCCGCCGTGCGTTGTCCCGGGGAAGTTGTCCCTGGATCCCGGGAACCTGGCAGTGGCGGGCTGCACAGGCTCCGCGGAAGAGGGGTGTGGAGAGTGACCTGTGCTCGCACACAGGCCCCTTGGTGGCGGCAGCAGCAGCCTTAGCGTCTCCTGCCCGTCTCTGGGGTCCGCGGTTTTAGCCGCGGCTCGCGCCCGTCTCTGGGGTTTGCGCTTTCAGCCGCGGCTCGCGCCCGTCTCTGGGGTTCGCGCTTTTAGCCGCGGCTCGCGCCCGTCTCTGGAGTTCCTTTAAGCAGCGCTCTTAAACCCCTCTCCTCGCGCACCAGGAGACAAAGAGGGAAGAAAAAGTCTCTTGCCTCTTCGGCCGGTGCAGGCTTTTCCCCGAACTCCCTCCCGGCTAGTCGTGGTGCACTAACCCCTTCAGGCTATGTTCAAGCCGCCAACCCCAGTCCTCTCCCTGAGCTCCGTCCAAAACCAAAACCTGAGCCTCAGCTCTCAGCCCCGCCCGCCCCGGCGGGTGAGCAGACAAGCCTCTCGGGTTGGTGAGTGCTGGTCGGCACCGATCGTCTGTGCAGGAATCTCCCCGCTTTGCCCTCCGCACCCGTCGCTGTGCACTACTCCGCGGTCCCGAAACTCCCCCCTCTGCCTCCCGCAGTCTCCGCCCGCGGAGGGGCTTCCTAGTGTGTGGAAACTTTTCCTCCTTCACAGCTCCCTCCCACTGGTGCAGGTGCCGTCCTTATTCTTTTGTCTCTGTTTTTTCTTTTGCCCTACCCAGTTACGTGGGGAGTTTCTTGCCTTTTGGGAGGTCTGAGGTCTTCTGCCAGCCTTCAGTAGGAGTTCTGTAGGGGTTGTTCCACGTGTGGATGTATTTCTGGTGTATCCGTGGGGAGGAAGGCGATCTCCGCGTCTTACTCTTCCGCCATCTTCAAGGTCCCCCCGATACTTCTCTTTAATAATGTCTGAAGTTCAAAGGTGTTGCGTGCGGTGCCAACTCTCAGGTTCCACGGAGCGGCACTCTTTTAATGCCACTAATATTTCCTAATTTTCATTAGGAAACTGCTTTCTGTCCCTTTTTTTCTTAGAGGCTATGCGCAGGCTCCTAGGGTGTCAATCCCACGTCTGCCAAGGTACAAGGCCGCAGCAACGCAAAACACGCCGTTTCTTTGTCACAGGGGTCAGCTGTCCCTCCCGGCAGCAGCCAGGGCCCAGAAGTCTTCCCAGGAGACCGTCACTACCAGTACCTGGCGCCTCTCCACGGAAGAACAGCCTCAGAGCATTGTTCTCTCTTTCTGACCCAGCCCAAGTGCCAGCACGCTGTGGTGGGGCAGGTGGCTTCTTCCTAAAATTCTATATTATATTTTTCCCTCAGCACTTTATTTCATTATCTTCTGATCTCTATTATTGCTTTTGAGAACTCTGTTTTTTGGGGGGTTTTTTTTGCAGTACGCGGGCCTCTCACTGTTGTGGCCTCTCCCGTTGTGGAGCACAGGCTCCGGACGCGCAGGCTCAGCGGCCATGGCTCACGGGCCCAGCCGCTCCGCAGCATGTGGGATCTTCCCGGACCGGGGCAAGAACCCGTGTCCCCTGCATCGGCAGGCGGACTCTCAACCACTGTGCCACCAGGGAAGCCCGAGAACTCTGTTTTATGCTAATCATTTTTCCCTTGTACTTGACCTTTCTCTCTGATACTTTTTAATATGTCATCTTTGCTTTAATATTCTGTGGATTCACTACAATGTGTCCAGATGTGGATTTAAATTCATATCTTCCTACTCAGGACTCAGTATACCTTTTGAGTCTGAGTATCCTGTCTTTGAACAACCCTGAAAAATTCTCAGTAATTATCTCCTTGAGTGTTGTTTCTTCCTCATTTTTCCTATTTTATTTCTGGAACATCTATAAGAAATATGTTAGTTATTTATTCTTGCATATTTTCCATCTCTTTATCTCTCTTCCCGTATCTTTATCTCTTTATGGTGCAGAGGAGGGATAAATTGGGAGATTGGGATTGACATATACACACTACTATATATGAAATAGATAACCAATAAGGACCTACTGTATAGCACAGGGAACTCTACTCAGTACTATGTAATTGCCTATATGGGAAAAGAATCTAAAACAAAGAGTGGATGTATGTATATGCACAACTGATTCACTTTACTGCACAGCAGAAATTAACACAACATTGTAAATCGTTTATACTCCAATAGAAATTTTTAAAAAAAGAAGTGAATATATGACAATGAGTATTACTATTCAGTGGCAATGTGTTCATGAGTCTGTGTGTGTAAAACCCAGATATTTTCTCATTGCATTGGATGGTGGCTTTACTTGTTTCTTTTTTGTTTTTTATTGCCAGAACTCTTTGTGAGAGAAAGTGATATGTTCCCTTTTATCAGTGACTGATTCAACACCCTCATGACTTGTCACATTTTTCTCATTTTTTCCCTAAGATTCACAGCTCTGATTCTGCTCTCTCCTGGGGTTTCAATATAGTTAATTTTTCTCACTCATTACATTTTAGCTTTTGTGTTAAATAGTGGTAGAATAAATCACAGGCCTTCTTGCTTTACCTGGAAATCAAATTTTGTATTTTCCAGTCAATCACTGGAGTTTTTGTTGAGCTCCTTGAATATAGATTGAGAAACTCGATGACTAATATACCAAAAATGAGTAAATTTGAGAGAAATATTTTTATTTAAATCCCCATAGAATCCTGTTTTTTTTCTTACTTTGCATAAACATTAATAGTATTTGTTCTATTACCAATCCAATATTGGTAAAAGATGCAGGCATTTTTACTTTTCTAAATATTTTCTTATTTAGGGGAACTCTTTATTGAATGGGTAGCAAGCAAATTTAATATTTTTTGACACTCACTAAAATTACAATACCAAGTATGCTAGTTAAATAGAAACATAGTGCAGGCCCTAATCCGTGGAAAGTTACAATTACACTTACACCATTTTCCTAACTGGGTTTCCCTTGAGCTCCAGGATATAAGCTGAAAGTAACAAAAATAATCTATTCTTTAGGGGGTTTTTTGTTTTATTTTTTGGTGGTACGCGGGCCTCTCACTGCTGTGGCCTCTCCCGTTGCGGAGCACAGGCTCCAGAGACGCAGGCTCAGCGGCCATGGCTCACGGGCCTAGCCGCTCCGCAGCATGTGGGATCCTCTCGGACCGGGGCATGAACCCGTGTCCCCTGCATCGGCAGGCGGACTCTCAACCACTGCGCCACCAGGGAAGCCCTCTTTAGTTTTCTTGTGAGTAATAAGGGGCAAATGGTTAAGCTTCTAGAAATATAAAGTGCTAAAAGCTGAAGTTTTCAGATGTTGTCCAATTACTGCTATTAAACACTGTATACGGTGGTTCTCAACCAGGAGCTATTTTTACCCCCTCCCCCAAGGAACGTATGTCAATGTTTAGAGACCGTTTGGGTGGTTATACCCAGGGGAAGGGAGGCTACTGCATATGGGGAGTAGAGGCCAAGGATGCAGCTAAACACCCTACAATGCACAGGATAGAGGGATGCCCCCCGCCCACACCCCGCTGCAGCAGCAAATGACGTGGCCCAAAATATCAAAAGTGACAACATTAATGAACGTTACTGTATTAAATGATTTTTCTAAAGAGACTAAAACCTTATACTACATAACTGGCTCATAAGTCTGTTAAAATTTTAACACCTTTATTGAGATGTAATTCATGTATCAAACAATTCACACATTTGGAGGGTCCAATTTAATGGTTTCTGTTTGTTCATAGAATTGTGCAATCACCACAACCAATTTTACATTTTCATCACTCCAGAAAGAAGGCCCATACGCTTTAGTCATAATCTCCCCGCCCTTCCCCTACCCCCCTCCCCAAGCCCTAGGCAACCACTAATCTACTCTCTACCTCTATAGATATGCCTCTTCTGTATATTTCACATAAATGGAATGATACAATATGTGACCTTTTGTGTCTGGCTTCGTTCACTTAGCATAACGTTTTCAGGGTTCATCCATATCGTGGCATGTTTCAGTATTTCATTCCTTTCCATTGATGAATAATACGGTATGTAAATAAACTGTCTTATTTATGCATTCATCAGTAGATGGGCATTTGTGTTATTTCCACTTAGGGGCTATTTTGAATTGTGCTGTTATGAATATTCATGTATAAGTTTTTGTGTGAATGTATGTTTTCATTTCTCTTGGTTATATATCCAGGAAAAGAATTACTAGATCATATAACTCCATGTTTCACAGTTTGAAGAACTTCCAAAGTAGCTCAATCATTTTACATTACCACCACTAATGTATGAACATTTCAATTTCTCCACATGATTATAATTTTTCACTATCTATCTTTCATAATTATTATCCTAGTGGGTGTGAAGTAGTATCTCATTGTGGTTTTGATTTGCATTTCCCCAATGGCTAATGATGTTGAGCATCTTTTCATGTGTTTATTAACCAGTTCTTAGAAGAAATGTCTATTCAGAGCAATCATCCATTTTTAACTCAGTTATGTATATTTTTATTACTGAGTTGTTAAAAATTCTTTATATAGACACAAGTTCCTTATCAGATTTACAATTTGCAAATATTTTTCACTCATTCTGTGGGTTGTCTTTTCACTTTCTTGATGGTATCATTTAATTAATTAATTAATTAATTTTTGGCTCTGCTGTGCACGGGTTTTCTCTAATTGTGGTGAGCGGAGTCTACTCTTCATTGCGGTGCACAGGCTTTTCACTGCAGTGGCTTCTCTTGTTGTGGAGCACAGGCTCTAGGCACACGGGCTTCAGTAGTTGTAGCACGTGGGCTCAGTAGTTGTGGCACACGGGCTTAGTTGCTCTGCAGCATGTAGGATCTTCCCAGACCAGGGCTCAAACCCGTGTCCCCTGCATTGGCAGGCAGATTCTTAACCACTGCACCACCAGGGAAGTCCTTGATGGTATCATTTGAGGCACAAAAGTTTTTAATTTTGATAAGTTCCAATTAATCTATTTTTTTCTTTTGTAACTTGCATTTTTAAAATTTCCTATCTAAGGCTTTGCCTAACTTTAGGTGACAAAGATTTCCTTCTATGTTTTCTCTTAAGAGTTTTATAGTTTTAGCTCTTACATTTAGGTCTATGATCTATTTTGAGTTATTTTTTGTATAGTGTAAGGAAGGCATCCAACTTCATTCTTCTGCATGTGGTTGTTCAACTGTTACAGCACCATTTGTTGAAACGACTATGTCCCCATGGAATTGTCTTGGCATCCTTGTTGAAATTAATTGACCATAAATATGAGGGCTGATTTTTGGACTCTCAATTCTGTTCTATTGATCTATGTCTGTCCTTATGCTAGTACGACAGTGTCTATAGTCTTGTAATAAGTTTTGAAATTAAGAAGTGTTCTTATTCAAGATTATTTTAGGGACTTCCCTGGTGGTCCAGTGGTAAAAAAAAAAAATCCACCTTCCAATGCAGGGGACATGGGTTTGATCCCAGGTCGGGAAACTAAGATCCCACATGCGGCAGGGCAACTAAGCCTGTGTGCCACAACTACTGAGCACGTGGGCCACAAGTAGAGAGGCTGCATGCCACAAACTACAGAGCCCATGCACTCTGGAGCCCATGCACCACAACTAGAGAGAGAAAACCTGCACGCCACAACTAGAGAGAAGCCCGTGCTCCACAACGAAGAGCCTGCACTGCAATGAAATATCCCATGTACTGCAACTAAGACAAAACACAGCCAAAAAATTACTAAATAAAATAAATGAAAAAGAAAAAACATTGTTTTGGCTATTCTGTGTCTTTTGACTTTCCATATGAATTTTGGAAGAATCACCTTGTTAATTTCTGAAAAACAACCAGCTGGGATTTGTTAGATATTGTGCTGAATCTGTAGATCAGTTTGAGGGATAGCACCATTTTAACAATATCAAGTCTTTCAATCCAAGAACGTGGAATGACTTGCCATTTATTTTGGTCTTCTTTAATTCCTTTCAAAAAAGGCTTAAAGTTTTCAATGTACAAGTCTTACATTACTTTTGTTAAATTTATTCCTAAGTTTTTATTCTTTTTGGATACTATTGTAAATGGAATTGTTTTCTTAATTTCATTTTCAGATTGCTAGCATATAGCAATACAAAACTGATTTTTGTAAATTGATTTTATATCCTACAATCTTGCAGAACTAACTTATATTACTTTATTTTTAGTGATTCCTTAGGATTTTCTATATGCAAGAGCATGCCATATATAGAGATGATTTTCTTTTTTTTTTTAACAACTTTATTGGAGTATAATTGCTTTACAATGACGTGTTAGTTTCTGCTTTATAACAAAGTGAATCAGTTATCCACATACATATGTTCCCATATCTCTTCCCCCTGCATCTCCCTCCCTCTCACCCTCCCTATCCCACTGTCTAGGTGGTCACAAACCAACGAGTTGATCTCCCTGTGCTATGCGGCTGTTTCCCACTAGCTATCTATTTTACATTTGGTAGTGTATATACGTCCATGCCACTCTCTCACTTTGTCACAGCTTACCCTTCCTTCTCCCCATATTCTCAAGTCCATTCTCTAGTAGGTCTGTGCTTTTATTCCCGATTTACCCCTAGGTACCTCATGACCTTTTTTGTTTCTTAGATTCCACATATATGTGTTAGCATGTGGTATTTCTTTTACTCTTTCTGACTTCCTTCACTCTGTATGACAGACTCTAAGTCCATCCACCTCACTACCAATAACTCAATTTCATTTCCTTTTATGGCTGAGTAATATTCCATTGTATATATGTGCCACATCTTCTTTATCCATTCATCTGTTGATGGACACTTAGGTTGCTTCCATGTCCTGGCTGTTGTAAATAGAGCTGCAATGAACATTTTGGTACATGACTCTTTTTGAATTATGGTTTTCTCAGGGTATATGCCAGGTAGTGGGACTGCTGGGTCGTATGGCAGTTCTATCTGTAGTTTTCTCCATAATGTTCTCCATAGTGGCTGTATCAATTTACATTCCCACCAACAGTGCAAGAGGGTTTCCTTGTCTCCACACCCTCTCCAGCATTTATTGTTTCTAGAGTTTTTGATGATGGCCATTCTGAGCGGTGTGAGATGATATCTCATTGTAGTTTTGATTTGCATTTCTCTAATGATTAATGATGTTGAGCATTCTTTCATCTATTTGTTGGCAATCTGTATATGTTCTTTGGAGAAATGTCTGTTTAGGCCTTCTGCCCATCTTTGGATTGGATTGCTTGCTTTTTTGTTATTGAGCTGCATGAGCTGCTTGTAAATTAAGGAGATTAATCCTTTTTCAGTTGCTTCATTTTCAAATATTTTTTCCCATTCTGAGGGCTGTCTTTTAGTCTTGTTTATGGTTTCCTTTGCTGTGCAAAAGCTTTTAAGTTTCATTAGGTCCCATTGGTTTATTTTTGTTTTTATTTCCATTTCTCTAGGAGGTGGGTCAAAAAGGATCTTGCTGTGATTTATGTCATAGAGTGTTCTACCTATGTTTTCCTCTAAGAGTTTTATAGTGTCTGGCCTTACATTTAGGTCTTTAATCCATTTTAGCTTATTTCTGTGTAGGGTGTTAGGGAGTGTTCCAATTTCATACTTTTACATATACATATCCAGTTTTCCCAGAACCACTTATTGAAGAGGCTCTCTTTTCTCCACTGTATATTCTTGCCTCCTTTATCAAAAATAAGGTGACCATATGTGCGTGGGTTTATCTCTGGGCTTTCTATCCTGTTCCATTGATCTATATTTCGGTTTCTGTGCCAGTACCATACTGTCTTGATTACTGTACCTTTGTAGTATAGTCTGAAGTCAGGGAGCCTGATTCCTCCACCTCTGTTTTTCATTCTCAAGATTGCTTTGGCTATTCAGGGTCTTTTGTGTTTCCATACAAATTGTGAAATTTTTTTGTTCTAGTTCTGTGAAAAATGCCAGTGGTAGTTTGATAGGGATTGCATTGAATCTGAAGATTGCTTTGGGTAGTAGAGTCATTTTCACAGTGTTGATTCTTCCAATCCAAAAACATGGTATATCTCTCCATCTATTTGTATCATCTTTAATTTCTTTCATCAGTGTCTTATAGTTTTCTGCATACAGGTCTTTTGTCTCCTTAGGTAGGTTTATTCCTAGATATTTTATTCTTTTTGTTGCAATGGTAAATTGGAGTGTTTTCTTAATTTCACTTTCAGATTTTTCATCATTAGTGTATAGGAATGCCAGAGATTTCTGTGCATTAATTTTGTATCTTGCTACTTTATCAAATTCATTGATTAGCTCTAGTAGTTTTCTGGTAACAGCTTTAGGATTCTCTATGTAGAATATCATTTCATCTGCAAACAGTGACAGCTTTACTTCTTCTTTTCCGATTTGGATTCCTTTTATTTCCTTTTCTTCTCTGATTTCTGTGGCTAAAACTTCCAAAACTATGTTGAATAAGAGTGGTGAGAGTGGGCAAACGTATCTTGTTCCTGATCATAGTGGAAATGGTTTCTGTTTTTCACCGCTGAGGGCGATGTTGGCTCTGGGTTTGTCATATATGCTCTTTATTATGTTGAAGAAAGTTCCCTCAATGCCTACTTTCTGCAGGGTTTTTATCATAAATGAGTTTTGAATTTTGTCGAAAGCTTTCTCTGCATCTGTTGAGATGATCATATGGTTTTTCTCCTTCAATTTGTTAATATGGTGTATCATGTTGACTGATTTGAGTATATTGAAGAATCCTTGCATTCCTGAAATAAACCCCCCTTTGTCATGGTGTATGATCCTTTTAATGTGCTGTTGGATTCTGTTTGCTAGTATTTTGTTGAGGATTTTTGCATCTATGTTCATCAGTGATATTGGCCTGTAGTTTTCTTTCTTTGTGACATCTTTGTCTGGTTTTTGTATCAGGGTGATGATGGCCTTGTAGAATGAGTTTGGGAGTGTTCCTCCCTCTGCTTTATTTTGGAAGAGTTTGAGAAGGATAGGTGTTAGTTCTTCTCTAAATGTTTGACAGAATTTGCCTGTGAAGCCATCTGGTCCTGGGCTTTTGTCTGTTGGAAGATTTTTAATCACAGTTTCAATTTCAGTGCTTGTGATTGGTCTGTTCATATTTTCTATTTCTTCCTGGTTCAGTCTCAGCAGGTTGTGCATTTCTAAGAATTTGTCCATTTCTTCCAAATTGTCCATTTTATTGGCATATAGTTGCTTGTAGTAATCTCTCATGATCCTTTGTATTTCTGCAGTGCCAGGTGTTACTTCTCCTTTTTCATTTCTATTGATTTGAGTCTTCTCCCTTTTTTTCTTGATGAGTCTGTCTAGTCGTTTATCAATTTTGGTTACCTTCTCAAAGATGCAGCTTTTAGTTTTATTGATCTTTGCTACTGTTTCCTTCATTTCTTTTTCATTTATTTCTGGTCTGATCTTTATGATTTCTTTCCTTCTGCTAACTTTGGGGGGCTTTGTTCTTCTTTCTCTAATTGCTTAGGTGCAAGGTTATGTTGTTTATTTGAAATGTTTCCTGTTTCTTAAGGTAGGATTGTATTGCTAGACACTTCCCTCGTAGAACTGGTTTTGCAGCATCCCATAGGTTTTGGGTTGTCCTGTCTCCACTGTCATTTTTTTCTAGGTATGTTTTGATCTCCTCTTTGATATCTCCAGTGATCACTTTGTTTGTAAGTAGTGTATTGTTTAGCCTCCATGTGTTTGTATTTTTTACAGGTCTTTTCCTTAATTGATATCTAGTCTCATAGTGTTGTGGTTGAAAAAGATACTTGATATGGTTTCAATTTTCTGAAATTTACCAAGGCTTGATTTGTGACCCAAGATATGATCTATCCTGGAGAATGTTCCATGAGCACTTGACAAAAATGAGTATTCTGTTGTTTTTGGATGGAGTGTCCTATAAATATAAATTAAGTCCATCTTGTTTAATGTATCATTTAAAGCTTCTGTCTCCTTATTTATTTTCATTTTGGATGATCTGTCCATTGGTGAAAGTGGGGTGTTAAAGTCCCCTACTATGATTGTGTTACTGTTGATTTCCCCTTTAATGGCTGTTAGCGTTTGCCTTATGTATTGAGGTGTTCCTATACTGGGTGCATAAATATTTACAATTGTTATATCTTCTTCTTGTATCGATCCCTTGATCATTATGTAGTGTCCTTCTTTGTCTCTTCTAATAGTCCTTATCTTGAAGTCTATTTTTTCTGATATGAGAATTGCTACTCCACCTTTCTTTTGGTTTTCATTTGCATGGAATATCTTTATCCATCCCCTCACTTTCAGTCTGTATGTGTCCCTAGGTCTGAAGTGGTTCTCTTGTAGACAGCATATATATGAGTCTTGGTTTTGTATCCATTCAGCGGGTCTGTGTCTTTTGGTGGGAGCATTTAATCCATTTTCATTTAAGGTAATTATCAATATGTATGTTCCTATTCTTATTTTCTTAATTGTTTTGGGTTTGTTATTATAGGTCTTTTCCTTCTCTTGTGTTTCTTGCCTAGAGAAGGTCCTTTAGCATTTGTTGTAAAGCTGGTTTGGTGGTGCTGAACTCTCTCAGCTTTTGCTTGTCTGTAAAGGTTTTAATTTCTCCATCAAATCTGAATGAGATCCTTGCTGGGTAGAGTAATCTTGGTTGTAGGTTCTTCTCCTTCATCATTTTAAATATGTGCTGCCACTCCCTTCTGGCTTGCAGAGTTTCTGCTGAAAGTTCAGCTGTTAACCTTATGAATATTCCCTTGTGTGTTATTTATTGTTTTTCCCTTGCTGCTTTTAATATGTTTTCTTTATATTTAATTTATGATATTTTGATTAAGGCGTGTTTCTCCTTGGATTTATCCTGTATGGGACTTTGTGCTTCCTGTACTTGATTAACTATTTCCTTTCCCATACTAGGGAAGTTTTCAACTATAATCTCTTCAAATATTTTCTCAGTCCCTTTCTTTTTCTCTTCTTCTTCTGGAACCCCTGTAATTCGAATGTTTGTGCATTTACTGTTGTCCCAGAGGTCTCTGAGATTGTCCTCAGCTCTTTTCATTCTTTTTTCTTTATTCTGCTCTGCAGTAGTTATTTCCACTATTTTATCTTCCAGATCACTTATCCTTTCTTCTGCTTCAGTTATTCTGCTATTGATCCCTTCTAGAGAATTTTTAATTTCATTTATTGTGCTGTTCATCTCTGTTTGTTTGCTCTTTAGTTCTTCTAGGTCCTTGTTAAATGTTTCTTGCATTTTGCCTCTTCTATTTCCAAGATATTGGATCATCTTTACTATCATTATTCTGAATTCTTTTTCAAGTAGACTGCCTATGTCCTCTTCATTTGTTATGTCTGGTGGGTTTTTGCCTTGCTCCTTCATCTGCTGTGTGTTTCTCTGTCTTCTCATTTTGCTTAACTTACTGTGTTTGGGGTCTCCTTTTCACAGGCTGCAGGTTTGTAGTTTCTGTTGTTTTTGGTGTCTGTCCCCAGTGGCTAAGGTTGGTTCAGTGGGTTGTGTAGGCTTCCTGATGGAGGGGACTAGTGCCTGTGTTCTGGTGGGTGAGGCTGAATCTTGTTTTTCTGGTGGGCAGGTCCTCATCTGGTGGTGTGTTCTGGATTGTCTGTGGCCTTATTATGATTTTAGGCAGCCCCTCTGCTAATGGATGGGGCTGTGTTCCTGTCTTTCTAGTTGTTTGGCATAGGGTGTCCAGCACTGTAGCTTGCTGGTCATTGAGTAAAGCTGGGTCTTGGTGTTGAGATGGAGATCTCTGGGAGATTTTTGCCACTTGTTATTACATGGAGCTGGGAGATCCCTTGTGGGCCAGTGTCCTGAAGTTGGCTCTCCCCACTCAGAGACACAGCACTGACTCCTGGCTGGAGCACCAAGAGCCTTTCATCCACACGGCTCAGAATTAAAGGGAGAAAAAATAGAAAGAAAGAAAGAAAGAAAGAAAGACAGAAAGAAAGAAAGAAAGAAAGAAAGAAAGAAAGAAAGAAAGAAAGAAAGAAAGAAAGAAAGAGAGAGAGAGAGAAAGAGAGAGAGGATAAAATAAAATAAAGTTATTAAAATAAAAATATTAAGAAAAAAATTTTTTAAGTTAAAAAGGAAAAAAAACCAGACAGAACCCTAGGGCAAATGGTGAAAGCAAAGCTATATAGATAAAATCTCTCACAGAAGCATACACATACATACTCACAAAAAGAGGAAAAGGGGAAAAAATAATATATCTTGCTCCCAAAGTCCACGTCCTCAACTTGGGTGATTCGTTGTCTATTCAGGTATTCCACAGATGCAGGGTACATCAGATTGATTGTGGAGATTTAATCTGCTGCTCCTGAGGCTGCTGGGAGAGATTTCCCTTTCTCTTCTTTGTTCGCACAGCTCCCGGGGCTCAGCTTTGGATTTGGCCCTGCCTCTACGTGTAGGTTGCCGGAGGGCGTCTGTTCTTCGCTCAGACAGGACGGGGTTAAAGAAGCAGCTGATTTGGGGGCTCTGGCTCACTCAGGCCGGGGGGAGGGAGGGGTATGGAGGTGGGGCGAGCCTGCGGCGGCAGCGGCTGGCAGGACATTTTACCAGCCTGAGGTGCACCATGCATTCTCCCAGGGAAGTTGTCTCTGGATCACGGGACCCTGGCAGTGGCGGGCTGCACAGGCTCTCGGGAGGGGAGGTGTGTGGAAACCTTTCCTCCTTCACAGCTCCCTCCCACTGGTGCAGGTCCCATCCCTATTGTTTTGTCTCTGTTTTTTCTTTTGCCCTACCCAGGTATGTGGGGAGTTTCTTGCCTTTTGGGAGGTCTGAGGTCTTCTGCCAGCGTTCAGTAGGTGTTCTGTAAGAGTTGTTTCACGTGTAGATGTATTTCTGATGTATCTGTGGGGAGGAAGATGATATCCGCATCTTACTCTAACACCATCTTCTCAAATCTCTGAGATGATTTTCTTTCTTCCTTTACAATCTGGATGGTTTTATTATTTCGTTTGTCGTTTTAAAAAATATTTATTTGTTTGTTTTGGCTGTGCAGGGTCTTAGTTGCAGCACATGGGATCTTTAGTTGTGGCATGCTAACTCTTAGTTGCAGCATGCAGACTACTTAGTTGCAGCTTGTCGGCTTCTTAGTTGTGGCATGCATGCAGGATCAAGTTCCCCGACCAGGGATTTTGTCTGCCTAATTTCCAAAGCTATGCCCTCCAGTATAATGTCAAATAGAATTGCTGAGAGTGGACCTGTTTGTATTTTGCCTTATCTTGAAAAGAAACATTCAATTTTTCATTATTAATTGTGTTGTTATCTGCGAGATTTTTATAGCTACCCTTTATGAAGTTGAAAAAATTTCCTTCTATTCCTGAGTGTTTATTGAGTGTTTTTATCATGAATAGGTGTTGGCTTTTGTCAAATGTTTTTATGCTCTAGTGAGATAGTCATGTAGTTTTTGTCCTTTATTCTATTGATATGGTATATAAAAGTGATTGATTGTTAGATGTTAAATCAGCCTTACATTCTTGGGATATTTCCCACTTGGTCATAGGAATAATCCTTCTTATATGTTGCTGGATTCAGCTCACCATTATCTCGATGGGAATTTTTTTGTGTCTATGTTCATAAAAGACATTGGTTTGTAGTTTTGAGAGTTTTCTCATGATGCATTTGTTTGATTTTTGTGTCTTTGTAACAATGGCCACACAAAATGATTTGGAAATTATTTCCTCCTCTTCTATTTTTTCAAATAATTTCTGGAGAGACGCTATTATTATTATTTTTTTTAATGTTTGGTAAATGCACTAGTGAAGTTATCTGGGTCAGGGCTTTTCTCTGTGGGAAGTTTTAAAATTAGTCATTCAATATTTTTATTTTTGTAGGCCTAATCAGATTTGTTAGGTGAAAAATGTTTATAATTATTATATTTTTCTGATAGATTGACCCTTTGATCATTGTAAAATGTCCTGTTTATTTCCAGTATCATTTCTTTGGCCTTAAAGTGTATTTTGCCTGATATTAGTAGCTCCCTTATGATTGCTATTTGCATGGCATATCTTTTTTCATTTTTAAATTTTCAAGCTTTTTATATTTTTGAATGTAAAGTTTATGACCCAGGGACAACATATAATTGAATCATGGTTTTTTTAATCCAGTCTAACAATGTATGCTTTTTTTTTTTTTTTTTTTTTTTTGTGTTATGCGGGCCTCTCACTGCTATGCCCTCTCCCATCATGGAGCACAGGCTCCGGATGCGCAGGCTCAGTGGTCATGGCTCACAGGCCCAGCCGCTCCACGGCATGTAGGATCTTCCTGGACAGGGGCACAAACCTGTGTCCCCTGCATTGGCAGGCGGACTCTCAACCACTGCGCCACCAGGGAAGCCCAATGTATGCTTTTTGATTGGACTATTTAATCTCTTCACATTTAGTATTGTTACTGATATGGTTGGATTTGCACCTTCTGTTTTGCTTTTTGCTTTCTATATAGCTCATGTAACATTTTGCTCCTCTGTTCTCCCTTACTACTTTCTTTTGCATTAAGTGAATATTTACAGTGTAATACTTTAATTCCTCTAATAATTTTTTCAGTTACTTTTTTAGTGGCTTATAAGAAGGTATTTTCTAGGGTTTATACTATACACCTTAATTTATCAGAATTGACTTCAGACTCATGCTAAATTAATACCAACCAGTGAGATATAGAAACTTTACTCTTACATAGCTCTATACAGTCCTCCTCCCTGTTTTGTGGTATTATTGTTATACATGCTCTCTCTCTCACATATATATATATGTGTATAAATATATATATATATATACACATACATCTCTCTATATATGTATACAAATATACATATATAATAAACCCAACAATACATTGCTTTAGTCACCACTTTAGGTAATTATATATCATTTAAGGAAGCTGAGATAAGAAAGGAGAGAAAATATGTATCTAAAGACTTTTTATCTCAGTCTTCTTATGCTTCATTTCTGGTACTCTTTATTTGTTATTGTAGATTAAAGTTACCATCTGTTGTCATCACTTTACCCCAACATGTCTTTGTTCCTTCCTACCTCCTTTATGCTGTTATTGTCAGATATATTACACTTTTATATATATTCATATATATATGTGTATATATATATATATGAATCATATTTTGAATTAAAGTTCTACACATAGTAAAATGATTTGTTACTGCTGTCCTGGGTTCCTTATACACCAAACAGAAACAAATAAACAACTTTTGTTCTAGCAAGATGTAATGATGGAAATTAAAAGACTTTATGAATTTGTGATCTGTTTGAAGGACCAACCAAGGCTGGGTTTAAAGATCCCCTCCAGTTTATTAAAGAGAGCTTCACAACTGGGAGCCCTTTCTGAGTGGACCAACCAGGCACTGAAACTATCACAACCCCTTCAATGTCTGATATTCTTATAGCTGTAGAGACACAGCTTGAATGCTGGCATTGGCATTATTCTAGGGTTCCTTTTTGCTTATATAAACATTTCAATAAATAGGAGTTTATGTATAAAGATATCTGTCATTTGGAAAATCTGAATAATGAGCACATGCTTTTTACAACCTTTTATATTTCTGAATTTTAAAACTCGTTCAACATCCTGAGTCAGACAAAAGTAAGAACAAAATGAAATACAAACCTGGCAACAGAGGTGTTTTCTGACTCATGAATAAGACATACAGGTAGAAGCAATACCTGTCAGACAGGTTAGGTGTGTGGCTAGATCACTTTCTCCATGCTCAAACAGCCTGTGATGTCCAGAGACCCACCAGGGTAGTTTCCTGATAAAATCATGAAATGCTGGGATTTCAACTGAGATCTTAACTCTTGAGAAAAATTAATATAGTCCATGCACAGTGTCAGTAGATTTCATAGGTTTTGGACACAAAAACTCTTCTTCAGGGCCTTTCTTGAAGCACAGAAGACATTTCCTCCCTTTTCTTTTTACCTTTGTAAAACACTTGGATCTTTGATGACCGCCAGAGATGATTTTCTCTAGAATAAGTATGTCATTTTTCTAAAAATAGATGATTAAGACTGTGCTAATATTTCTATTCTGCAATTGTATTGTTGTTTCCTTTTGCCCATAACTTTTTCTAATTGAAATATAGTTGATTTACAATGTTGTGTTAATTTCTGGTGTACAGAAAAGTGATTCAGTTTATATATATATATATATATATATATATATATATATATATATAAAATATATTCTTATATATATTCTTTTATATATATATACATATATATATTCTTTTTCTTTACATTCTCTTCCATTATTGGTTATTACCAGATATTGAGTATAGTTCCAATACTCTATGTCCAGGGATTGGTGTGGAAAAGAAAGACCACAGGGAAAAATGTTTCTCCCCTTCAGTTCTCTATATCTTTTACCTGTCCTTCCCTCACAAAACATTTTTGTTCTCAGAGGTTGTCCCCTGGTTAGACATGATCCTGTAACTGTGAGGCAAGTGACTTGTGAAAGTTAAAACCCTACAAGTAGATTTGCAGAAGTGACAGGGAACATCTGGGATGTTTCTAGATGAGGGTCAACTTGCAGAAGCAAGCCATTTTCCACTGAACTGGAAAAGCTGGCTCGCTGTCATAGGAGAAAAACCTATTCACAGGAGCTGATGGAAAATAATTCAGATCTAGCTGTTTTGTTTTTGTTTTTGATATTTCTGGGAGCCAGATGTTTGTAGAGGCATGTTCACCCTTACTACCAAGATTCCAACCAGAACAATTTTTGATGTGACATTTACTTTACAACTTTGATATTTGTAACATTGCTCAGTTCCCACAAGCTTGCTATCTGATCACCCCAAGGTCACAAAGCCACCCACCCAGAAAGTATATCAAATGTAATAGCCACCAAGGGTGGCATTACAGTGAAGGCATCCTGCCTCCCCCGAGAATCCACAGGCAACCCACAGGACTCCCGTGGCAGGGAATCTGAATGCATGAATTCTGAAAAGACCTCTCTTGGGGTCCTGATTAATTTTTATTTTTCCCTTTCTCCCTTTTTGTCTTTTAAAGACCTTCAAAAAAATAATTTCCATTGTAGCTAGAAAGGCAGAAAAAGTACTTAACTTCAACCACATTTCTGGTACCCTATACAAGCTAAATAAAAATAATCGTGTTATTAATGTTAGTTAGTGTTAAATAGTGAATAAAGCACAGCATAGATATGGACGATCTTTGCAGGCCAATGAGCAAACCAAAGATATGAAAAAGGTCAGCTCCTTCAACCTTATCTTAAAATAGAAATTAGAGTTACAAGGGAAATAGAAGCACTACCACTCCCAGCATGGGGAACTCTGCTTGGACCCTCATCCGAGCTTTAAGTGAAAACAGAAAGCATTTCTCTGTGTATGCTTTGCTGTGACTGCCCTACAGTGGAAAAAGGACATTTCTGCTGTGACTTTTATCATTTGATGCAGATGTTTGGCCCAAGTCTCCTGATCTTGTCAGCAAAATTGCCATTAAAAAATTAGAACAAGACTCTTGGTTTATGTGTGTTTTCTTATGAGGTGTAGATTTACATATATGAGCATTATTTTTACTGCAGTTCCTTACAGAGCTTTTATTCCTGGGGTATGTTTCCTATTCTTTCTCCTTGTTATGAGTAATTAGATATATTACTTAAATTTACTGGTCACTTCTATCTCTCCCCACCCTTGTATCTCCAAGGACCCCCATAACAAAGTATACTGTATTACAGTGATGGCTTGTCCTTTTTAAGGACCATCAAGAAGCACAGACTCCCACCATGACACTGCAGATGGCTAACCCTCTCGTGACCCTTAGATTTTTCAAAGTCTGCAAAGAAAAAAAACAATGAGGAATGCTCAAATTTCATCACGTCTAGTCTTTCCTTAGAGGACCTAATGATTGGATTTGATACGCTCTGTCCAGTTTGCCTGATTAAAAGTGGTTACAGAGGAGCTAGGAAGTACTGAAAAAGCAAACATGGTCATGATAACAAGTTAAGCATTAGCAAGGAAGTTTTTCTTGAGCATGAGTCTTCATGCACAGTCTGGGCTTTACGAGTAATCTTACACTGATCGTCTGTTATCCTTTTAGAGATGGATGGAAAGTTGCTCTCAAAATGCATCTGAGTTGTTGAATATCCATTATGTTTCAGGGAAGCCATTCCTTCTTTCAAAACAATTTTAATTTTTATGGAGTCTAAGTTAAAACAGGAACATTTATTTTCTTATGGGGAAAATTCTTGGAATGTTCTATTATGAGGATTTAGTCCATTTTTTGATCAAATAACATTTGACCAAACATTATTTTCACAGTTGACTTCTCTTAAAAGGAAAAAAAAGATTTAAAAAGGCAGGCATTTTTGATCTGTAAAATTCAAGAGTTTTCCTGGAGCTCGGTCTTTCAAAATGCCCATCTCTCATGAAATATTTCCATAGTCAACAGGTGGTACCAGTCATCAGTGTTCTGCTTATAATAAAAATTACACATGTGTATTACTCTTGCTGTTGCATTTAATAGACACACCCAAATCTAGTTAATTTGTTCAATTTTTGGATAGTTGGTGATATACTGGGATTAATGAGTAGGCAAATACAATTTTTAAAAACTGCCCAGGGTAGGGAGCATCACGGAACATATTGTACCTTATTATAAAATAAAAATAGCCTAGGACAGCCCGTGGAATCTGTTCTAGCAGCATAATCAGTTCTTTACTGTGGTTTTCCTGCCAGTCGGGGAGCCCTGCGTCACAGAGCGTAGGTGCCAAGTGTCTGGTTTGTGCTTTGGTAAGATATGTTTTTCTTGCTGAGAATTTTCAGGTTTGCAATTTCCCCAAGTGCAAGGCAGCTAGGTCACCTTTCAATGCAGCAGGGTATCGCTTTTGTTCCAGATGTCTCCCTGAAGGTTGTGGTATTGGTGTTCACAGCACCATTGGGTGCAGGTGCCCATGGGCTCCGTGAAAAGGCCAGCCCTGTGTAGATGGCAGAGGCCCGAGGCAGCTCAGTGAATTTTCATCTTGTGCAAGCAAATAAGCTCGCCGTCCAGATCCAAGCTCTCCATTATGAACAGCAAATTTGTGACAGTGTGTAGAGTTGAGGCCACTACCTAAATACATTTGGGCAAAACATACTCTTGGAGCAATATGGGATTTCCACCCTCCATGGATTATTCCACTTTTTAGTCTAAACTTTTCAAGATGACTTGCTTCCTCTTTTCTTTTGTCTACAAAGGCCCAGTGTTGGTGTGTGTAAACCGCTTTCTTCTGTTCAGAGAGGGATTAATTATCCTTAACAGGCACATGGGTACCTGAAGCCACAGCTGCCTTTTGGGTCTGTCGTCACCTCTGCCCCACACTGCGTCCACTGGTCATTTCGTTTTGTGTAGCCAAGACTTGGATGGTGCATTTTACACACTCTGTCTTGGTTATTTACCCAAACAGAAAATGTAATCAGAGAGCGAGCAAGATGGTGGTTATATGCATCCCAGATGGACTGAAAGTTGTTCCTATATACGTGCTGTTCTCACTACTGCTTCTCTGATGCTTGTTTCTGCCACACTGACAGTGATCTGGGGTTACCTGAGCACCAGGATTTCACATGGGGCTGCATGTGGAAAAGACCCCTTCTCCTGCCCATGTGTGTACACATGGGTGTACCCATGTGTACACCCTTTGAAGACAAACCAAACAGAAACCCAGAGGTAGGAGTTTAAAGAGAGAGGGCCTCATCCAACATTTAAATCATTTCAAAAGCCCAAGTAGAGAAAAGGGAACCCCTGTGCACTGTTGGTGGGTATGCAAATTGGTGCAGCCACTATGGAAAACTGTATGGAGGTATCTCAAAGGGCTAAAAATAGAGTCGTTCTATGATCCAGCAATTCCATTCCTGGGCATATATCTGAAGAAAACACAAACACTAATTCGAAAAGATACATGTACCCCTATGTTCATAGCAGCACTATTTACAATAGCCAAAACATGGAAACAACCTATGAGTCCATCAACAGAGGGATGGATAAAGAAGGTATAGTACATTTATACAGTGGAATACTACTCGGCCATAAAAAAAGAATGAAATTTTGCCATTTGCAGCAACAAGGATGGACTTGGAGGGCATTACTCTAAGTGAAATAAGTCAGACAGAAAGATAAATACTGAATGATATCACTTATATGTAGAATCTAAAAACTACAACAAGCTAGTGAATATAACATAAAAGAAGTAGACTGACAGATACAGAGAACAAACTAGTGATTACCAGTGGGGAGAGCGAAGGGGAGAGGGGCAAGATAGGGGTGGGGGAGTGGCAGGTACAAACTATGGGGTATAAGATAGGCTCAAGAATGTATTGTACAACACAGGGAATAGAGCCAATATTTTGTAATAACTAAATGGAAAGTAACCTTTAAAAATTGTATAAAACAAAATACATAAATAAATAAAATGCCCAAGTGGCTTCATTTTCAATTTGTACAAAGGTCTGCAAGGTTCTACAGGATTTCCTCCCCAATCCCTCATCCCCACGTCTCTCCTACCACCCGGGCATCCTGGCTCTTCTCCTAGTGCGCTCCCAGACCATCCTCCTCCGGGTCGTCCCCTCTAAGACTCTGTCTATCTGTTTGCCCAATTTCTTTGTTTCTATGGGGCTCTGTCCCAAAGTAGCTTCATCAGTGGCACCTTCTTGGCCTCCTGACCCCTCCTCATTTCCCATCACCCACACCTGCTTTCTTTTTCTCCATCCTCACTTGACGAGCTGTGTGTGTATATGCTTACTTATAAATTCAAGGCAAAGAAAAACTGGACAGGGTGGAGGTCTGTTTTGTTTACTGCTGTCTCCACACCAATAGAAGAGTACCTGGCCCATAGTTGAGATGCTTCATGAAACGTGGTAATCAAAATTATCAAACCAAATGGTGCAGTATACGAGGAGGAAACGAATAGTAGAGATTCACTTCCCTGCCTCTCCACCCGGCTGTGTGACTTCAACCCAGTTTAAAAATGAAATAAATAAGGACTCAAGCTTGAGAGTCACTTAGCAAGTGTTTGTTCAAATAACAAGTGGCCGACAATAAGAATGCAACTAAAATCATCTCATGTAGCTTGTCTAATTCAGAAACATTGAACATCTCTGGCTCTTGCCTGTACAATTATTGAGATGAGGACTTTTGAGAAGGTTCAAAATTTGTATGGTTTTTCAAGCTATAAAATTTTAGAAATATTTTCTTTGTAAAGAAATAAATTCTCCTTTCTGACTTTTCCTACTGGACTATAATTTTCTGAAGGGCAGTTTTAAAAAATGCACATCCTTTTATTCTCTGATATTCACAAGACAAACCTTGCCCTTAACTGGTGCTCAATAACTACTTGTTGGAAAGAACCTCTTTTTTCTGGAGACTTCTACTCACTGTGACTAGGAAGGTGGTTTTAGATGATACATTTTATATTGCTTGATCTGCTGGATCACAGGTTGGCAAACTTTTTCTGAAAAACACCAAACAGTAAATATTTTCAGTTTTGTGGACTATACTTCTCACCCTTTTTTTTTTTTGTCACCACTCTGCAATTCTGCCTTTTTGGCCTGAAAGCAGACATAAACAACTTGTAAACAAATGGACGTGGCTATGTTGCAGTAAAACTTTATTTACAAAAACAAGTGGTGGGCTGTATTTGACCTGTGGGTTGTAGTTTGCTGGTCCCTGTGCTAGACTGTTTTTGCCATAAAATAACTATTCCTAAGAACAAACTGTTTGGTTCCGTTGTGTTTCTGAATTGGACATAAGCTGCCTGAGATAATTTTAGTTCCATTTATATTGCTGTCTATTTGTTAATTGAATAAAGACTTGCTAAGTGAATCTCAAGCTTGAGTCCTTATTTATTTAATTTTTAGATTATACAAAGCTTGACCCACTTAGGAAATATACCAGGGTATTGCCTTCTCTTTTTTCTTCCTTTTTAAAAAATACTTAATTAATTAATTTATTTTTAACATCTTTATTGGAGTATAATTGCTTTACAATGATGTGTTAATTTCTGCTGTATAACAAAGTGCTATACATATACATATATCCCCACATCTCCTCCCTCTTGTGTCTCCCTTCCACCCTCCCTATCCCACCCCTCTAGGTGGTCACAAAGCACTGAGCTGATCTCCCTGTGCTATGCGGCTTCCTCCCACTGGCTATCTATTTTACCTTTGGTAGTGTATATATATCCATGACACTCTCTCACTTCGTCCCAGCTTACCCTTCCCCCTCCCCGTGTCCTCAAGTCCATTCTCTATGTCTGCGTCTTTATTCCTGTCCTGCCCCTAGGTTCGTCAGAACCATTTTTCATTTTTTTTTTGTTTTTAGATTCCATATATATGTGTTAGCATACGGTATTTGTTTTTCTCTTTCTGACTTACTTAACTCTGTATGACAGTCTCTAGGTCCATCCACCTCACTACAAACAACTCAGTGTTGTTCCTTTTTATGGCTGAGTAATATTCCATTGTATATATGTGCCACATCTTCTTTATCCATTCATCTGTTGATGGGCACTTCGGTTGCTTCCATGTCCTGGCTATTGTAAATAGAGCTGCAGTGAACACCGTGGTACATGATTCTCAGGGTATACGCCAGTAGTGGGATTGCTGGATAGTATGGTAGTTCTTTTTTTTTTTTTTTTTTTATGATTCTATAAAACCTGTTCTGTTCCAAAGCTTTTTTTTTTTTTTAACATCTTTATTGGAGCATAATTGCTTTACAATGGTGTGTTAGTTTCTGCTTTATAACAAAGTGAATCAGTTATACATATACATATGTCCCCATATCTCCTCCCTCTTGTGTCTCCCTCTCACCCTCCCTATGCCACCCCTCTAGGTGGTCACAAAGCACCAAGCTGATCTCCCTGTGCTATGCAGCTGCTTCCCACTAGCTATCTATTTTACATTTGGTAGTGTATATATGTCCATGCCACTCTCTCACTTTGTGTCACCTTACCCTTCCCCCTTCCCATATCCTCAAGTCCATTCTCTAGTAGGTCTGCATCTTTATTCCCATCTTGCCCCTAGGTTCTTCTGACCATTTTTTTCCTTTTTCTTTTTTTTTTTTTTTAGATTCCATATATATGTGTTAGCATATGGTATTTGTTTTTCTCTTTCTGACTTACTTCACTCTGCATGACAGTCTCTAGGTCCATTCATCTCACTACAAATAACTCAGTTCCATTCCTTTTTATGGCTGAGTAATATTCCATTGTGCCACATCTTCTTTATCCATTCATCTGTCGATGGACACTTAGGTTGCTTCCATATCCTGGCTGTTGTAAATAGTGCTGCAGTGAACATTGTGGTACATGACTCTTTTTGAATTATGGTTTTCTCAGGGTATATGTCCAGTAGTGGGATTACTGGGTCATACAGTAGTTCTATTTTTAGTCTTTTAAAGAACCTCCATACTGTTCTCCATAGTGGCTGTATCAATTTACATTCCCACCAACAGTGCAAGAGGGTTCCCTTTTCTCCACACCCTCTCCAGCATTTACTGTTTGTAGATTATTTGATGATGACCATTCTGACTGGTGTGAAGTGATACCTCATTGTAGTTTTGATTTGCATTTCTCTAGAGATTAGTGATGCTGAGCATCCTTTCATGTGTTTGTTGGCAATCTGTATGTCTTCTTTGGAGAAACGTCTATTTAGGTCTTCTGCCAATTTTTGGATTGGGTTTTTTGTTTTTTTGATATTGAGCTGCATGAGCTGCTTGTATATTTTGGATATTAATCCTTTGTCATTTGCTTCATTTGCAAATATTTTCTCCCATTTTGAGGGCTGTCTTTTAGTCTTGTTTATGGTTTCCTTTGCTGTGCAAAAGCTTTTAAGTTTCATTAGGTCCCATTTGTTTATATTTGTTTTTAATTCCATTTCTCTAGGAGGTGGGTCAAAAAGGATCTTGCTTTCATAGAGAGTTCTGCTAAGTTTTCCTCTAAGAGTTTGATAGTGTCTGGCCTTACATTTTGGCCTTTAATCCATTTGGAGTTTATTTTTGTGTATGGAGTTAGGGAGTGTTCTAATTTCATTCTTTTATATGCAGCTGTCCAGTTTTCCCAGCACCACTTATTTAAGAGGCTGTCTTTTCTCCATTGTATATTCTTGCCTCTTTTATTAAAGATAAGGTGACCACATGTGCATGGGTTTTTCTCTGGGCTTTCTCTCCTGTTCCATTGATCTATATTTCTATTTTTGTACCAGTATCATACTCTTTTGATTACTGTAGCTTTGTAGTATAGTCTGAAGACAGGGCTTGCTAAGCTCTTTGTGGTTAAACTCATTTCTCACCCACCAGACTCTGGAAGAGGGAAAGAAACAGCAGATTAGACGTGTTTTCAGGAGGGATCAATATGTAATGTAAACCAGATTGTATCTCCTTTGTTCTCCTCAGACCCAATAACAAGCAATCCTTGTATGCGAGTTGCATACAAGTGAGGAAAGAGGGGTAGACTTTGATCCTTTAGTTGCGACTTTAAAAATACCAGGAAGCAGAGATGAGTCCACATTCCCTGGCACAGAAACCCAACCTAACCTGGGTCTAGGGGTAGAGCTATTGTCTTTCCTCATCCGGTGGTGACGAAACCAACTTCCTCATAGGTGTGCCTCTCCTTCACTCATCGCTGCCTCCATCAGATCTGGGGTGGGTCAGAGATTGTCTCTAGAACTGTCCACTCTCCTAGCAGAAGGGGACACCCAGAGCTCCCTGGACTCCAGCGGCTCCTTCTAGGCAGAACTAAGTCCCCAACAGTAAGATCTTGATCTCTGGTCCCATCCCAGTCCCTGCACACCCCTGAGTTCCAAATGACTTAAAGTCACTGACCCCTGGAAAGCTATGTCTTGCTGAAGGCCCTCGGGGCAATAGCACTAGCAGCTAATGAGACAGGGGGGGTTGTCTTGTTACTTATAAGGTATTTATTCTGCAGAACTAATGGGAACCAGTAGGTACTCTGGACTAAGAACAGCGTCTTTTCCTGAGTCGAGGTAATCAAAGTCACCAGAGTTGTTGACTGGTAGTCGACCAAAGGCCCAGCTAAGGGAATTGGACACATCCTGAGGTCGATGACCACATGGACACTGTGGGTCTAAGATGCTCTTTTGGAGGTTGGTGACTCATCCATGACATGCAAGAACAGGCCCAGTCCCCTCCTGACCACAGGAGATTTCTAGAGGTCCCGTCATCACATGGTCTGACAACAGGATGAGGTCAGAGAGACAGGCTCAGTGGGGAGAGATGGAGGACTGGAGACCTGGATTGAAAGCTGAGTTTACCTCCTCCTGGTTCTGTTCCCAATGTCCTCTCTCTGTGTCCACCCCCCTATTCTCAAACTTGGCTTCATATAAACCATCTCAGTTTCTTAAACACAATATTGATGTCAAGACCTCACCCTAGACCAACTAAATTAGAGTCTCTTGGCCATTTAAAAAGTCTCTCTGGGTGATTTATTGTGCAGTCAGGGTCGGGGACCACTGTTCTGCTTCATTATCACCTTGATGCTTAAATACTACAGGAAGGAAATGAGGAAGGCTACTAGCCACCCCACAATCCCTTCATCTGAGAACCTCCTCAGATGAGGCTTTCAGATAAGTTTCAGATAAGGTTGCATCTGAAAGTAGGCTTTGAGGTCACTTTATGAATAATTCCTTCTATAAACCTTTTTTGAAAAGGTGAAACGTGTCTACAGCTGGAAATCAAATAGAACTTGGGTCAAACCTCATGTGTTCATTTTTTTTTACTCCTTCATGGTGTAATCCATCACTGCAGCTCAGTTAAGTCCGAGATGACCCACATGAGTTGTGAATTCATGAGTGACTGTAAAATACAGTGTCAGAATGTGTACTTGGAAGGGAGACCAAGATTTGAATCTTTGCAACTTAAATTGCTAACTATTTGATCTTGGGCAAGTGACTTAATTTAAGACTTAATTTTCTCACCTACAAAGTGGGAAGAATAATCCCTGTCTCACAGATAGATTTGTTAATATGATAGCAAATGTAAAATTATAAAAAATAACTTGATATTCAATAATAGTTAAACAGGGTGGTGGATATAAAACACTTAAATCAAATTCTTGACCCTTGACATTTCTTTAACAAATGGCAGTTGCTATTATTAAAACTAAAATGAATTGTGTGTCAGAGTCTCAATTCCTTGTCATATGGAATAAGAATAGAACCCACTAATAATGAAGTCTTGATTTTTCTTGAAGCAATGAGCTCACTAGAGTTTCTTTGTGTTGCCAAGTTCAATGAGATCCAGGAGTATTGGCTGCTGTCGGCATTCAAGGAAGACAAACTTTTGGAGGACGTTTCGGTCTGCAGGATGCAGACCAAAAATAAAAATTCCAGGGCTGCCTTTGATTTCCTTTAAAGTCACAGCAGCTCATGTGAGGAGTGAAGATATTTCCATATTCCCTACTATCTGCTGGGGGTCAAGAGATGAGTTACAGTGACCTGAAGGGAGTGTTTTTAAAATCTTGGTTAAAACTAGTGTTAAGCATATAGGCAAAGTATGAATCTCTCCAATGCTTGATTTCAACTTTAAAAATTAAAGAATAAGTATATTACAAAGCAAGCAGAATTTCAACATAATCTTTAGGAGTTAAGTTATGTTTCCTGTGCCCTACATTATGACCATAATACCTGCTACCTGGCCTGTATGGGGTGTGTGTGTGTGTGTGTGTGTGTGTGTTAATTAAAGGGGCATGTATTTATCTACATATCTATCAGATTGGTAGTAACAGTCCTACTCCACAGATTTTAACATTCGGGATTTGCCGTTCACAATAATATAAATGCATGTCTGAGAACCAAACTTGAACATAGTCTTTCTGACAGGAGACCTTTAAAGCTGAAAGTTATCCTGAGCTTCAATTTCAAGAAAAAGGCAAAGTTTACATCATAAAACCAGAAAACGAAGGACAGATGGCTGTCTGTCTGGATGGGTAAATTGATAGATAGGTTTAATAAAACACCGGACTTAAAAGAAATCTTTGTTATTCTGTGTACCTACATGTTCTCCAAGGCCACTTGAACAGTGAGCCTTCTGGTGGAAGGGTGGTGTTACTGTTGTCATGTTGATTTCATCTTGTGCCTATGTTCCATGTTTTCCCAGGTTCCTCATAAACGCACACATACTTTAGCATATACAACCGGAAAGAAGCTTTCCATCACCTGCCCTTACGATTCCTACAATTCGGGTGGAAGTTTGCATTGTATACTTATTGCCAGTAAGAGCACATTACATCACAAGGGACAGCCAACGCCATAACACTCCCCACCCCCTTATCTTTACCCCTTCAGACTTGCACACAGTTATATCTGTACTTGATTCAGGGTTGGGTGCTGTAAGGACTTCAACAGCAAATGAGAAACAGAAGGGGTGTCTTAGCAATATCAAATATTATTTTAGGTTCTATAACCAAGATAGGAGATATTTTCATTCTCCATTGTTGGGAATACTAAGGTCCTATAAAAGTCAAAAAACAATTCTTAACTAAGTGGCATAAAACTTATAGCTTATCACTGCAATGCAATGCACATCAGGAAAATTGACATGAGGAAACTCAATTTTCTAGGAACAATCTAATTAAGTTCTGTTTATGCAAGTAATCTAAACTATTTGACTACTCAAGTGGTTTGTGATAAAAGAAATAGAGTAGGACTCAGAAAGCTCTCCTACCTACAGGCTCCCCTTGGAAGTAGCAGTAGGGCTTCTAGGGAATGCCAATCATTTAAGGTATTTTAAGCCAGCTCATGGTCTCTGCAGAAGGACTAGAGAAAACAGCAGATCTTAAAGGAACAGGAATACCCAGTTTACCTGTCTTACAATTCAAACCCAGAAGAAGAGAGGAGAATCTCAGTGTCAGAGCAGGAATTTTCATATGACCATTTTTGGATGAGAGTTGAGACAAGACAAGTGAGTATCCTGTCACAGTGGCAGACCACAGTGGGCAGGAAGAGTGTCTAGACACTGGCCCCCTTCACCGTGGAACTCCACTCCGTAAAGCCCTCTGATAGAACCCCTCATGGGGCCAGACCCTTTCTACACTCACCCTCATCTATGCTGCATTAGAACCCTGGAAGGTATACTTGTTTTCCTAAGTTCACTAGTGCAAAATCCAGTTCATCAATGAACTTGCCCCAGGTCATGCATTTGTGTTAGTACGTAGCCATTCTAGAATTAAATCCATGCCTACCTGAGACTAAACCTATACTTTTACCCCCATTATACTGTACTATTTGCCAGAAAGAAATAGTATAACAATTCTGTGTCTGAGGCAAGGATAAAGTGACAGTTAACTCGTAAGGTAAGATATACCATTAAGCAATTTGAAAAAAAAAACATAACAGTGTTTGCCAAGAGATTGCCATGGGTCTAAGCTGATAATCCAAGCACTCTTGTTGGTGTGCATGCTTCACTGTGTGATAAGCGGTAGTTATTGACTGATAAACAGCAACGCTGTGCTTTTGCAATTACTGCTGCTTGTTAAGTACACACAGATTTCAGAAGAGAAGTGAGTGAAGGCAAGTTTGCAGGGATTAGAAGTTCACCAATGAAAGTCGTTTGAAGAAGAGAGAGTCATAAGTCAATACTCACTCTGGGTTCGGGTGACCACAACGGAAAACCCAAGCTGGTGGGACAGAGCAAATGACAGGTACAGAAACTATTCTTCAGCATGTGATAAAAAATAAATACAAGAAGGTACAAAAACCTTAGGAATATTTCTTAAAGGAGGAGTAAAGAATATCCAGTCACTCCTTTTCCAGTCTGTGTAGGTGTCAAATATCAAGGAAGTTGAATCTGTATCACTTTGGTTTCAGGAACCCAACGTGGCCTCCTACATCTCCAGTTTCTATTCTTCAAGTTGGACCGTCAAGGAGAACAATAAGGAAAAAAGTATCCTTTTATTGGCATTCTTTATCATCTCTTTCTTCTGCTGGTGACTCAGCTGTCTCTACAAGCTCACTTGATAAGTTGAAGCACAATGCTAGAACAAGAATGACTGTGGACAGCTTTCCCTTCGAGGCCATTTTTTTCTTTAACCAATTTGTGTAGCCTTGGGTAAAGCTACAACTTCTCCAGGCAGTGTTTGCTCAATTAGCACCTGTACTTGGCTGAGGGAACTCAGGATTCAATGGGGTTTGGAGCTGAGATTTTGAGTGCCCATCACCGTCTTTCCATACCCAGACTACTTCTTCAGGATGAAGTCCTTTAGAGTTTATGACAACTCGGCTGGGATCTTCATTGTATGAATTTAGATAATTTGCATTGCTCAGTTTTCCCACAATAACTAGAAGGTTTGGCAAAAAGGTACGATTTTGCAGTGGGAAGGATCCCAAAGTAAAATTCTAGTTGTTTACCCGGTTCTGCTAATTATAAATACCTAAAATAAGTCCTGAGAATTCTCCTGGGCTCTCCTGCATTTACACCATGTAGGAATAGAGGTACTGATGGAGAATCAGGGTTTTGATTACTTTCTTCTTTGTGGTTATCAGAGATAGAAGCTATGGATTCATAGAGAAGTGATTCAGGAAGTTAAAAATGAAATATTTACAGTATAATAATATCACTAAATGCTAAACCAAATAAAGAGCCAGAAGACATACAAGGTACATCCAATGGGCTATGCCAGAGGCCAGGGACTGAACTTGGGAAAAGTGGGAAAGAGGCTTTACGTGTGCTCAGGATCCAAAATGTTATGGCAAGAAATGTCAGAACAATGAAACCTGTAAGGAGGAGACAGTTTGATGGAATTTGGTGATGAAGGATAATGCCTGTGTCCATCAGATAAAATCAAACATGTTGCCTATACCTTGATATCTCCAACCCAAGAAGAAAAATATTCCATCAACTGGATGATTTTTTTTTTTTTTTTTTTTTTTTTGCAGTACACGGGCCTCTCACTGTTGTGGCCTCTCCCGTTGTGGAGCACAGGCTCCGGGTGTGCAGGCTCAGCGGCCATGGCTCACAGGCCCAGCTGCTCTGGGCCATGAACCCGTGTCCCCTGCATCAGCAGGCAGACTCTCAACCACTGCGCCACCAGGGAAGCCCAACTGGATGATTTTTTAAAGCTGAAGTATGTAGCTTATATCTAACCAAGGACAAAGCGCTAAAATATGAAAACCAAGAGAAAAGGTAGAATATTTCACTACTTTTGTGTTGCTCAATTATTCACAGAAATTATTTGGGGTGATAATAGCATTTTCTGTCCTATTTTATTTTAAATTTTTATTGGAGTATAGTTGATTTACAATGCTGTGTTAGTTTCAGGTGTACAGCAAAGTGAGTCAGTTATACATATACATATATCGACTCTATTGTATTTTAAATAGTTTAAATGTGACTCTGAGTTTTGAATTGAGATTGAGTTTCAGACTCAATCTACCTTGTGTAAAATACTATACTTGGCCACCTGATGGAGATGGGGTCCATGCACAGACATCTCACTGTCTGGCATAGAAGATCACCCGTATAGTTGATTCAGAGTTAACAACAATAAGACAGAAATAGAAGAGGTGACTTAAATCAAGCCAGCAGGTGACATGTGGCCATATGAATGATACGGTGATATTGATATTGATAAACTGATACTGATAAACTGATATTGTTTATCAGTCAGTTAGGCTTTGTAAGGAAGGTGGGATCATTCTGGATGCAGTAGCCTGAAGATGGAAACTACCCTGTAGGTGTTGCATTCTTATTTACCAGCCATGTTGTCAACAGCAAAAAAGTCATTATCATATACCTTTCATTGATGGAAATTGCCACAGAACAGATCACTTAGTAAGGTGGGTCTGAAGTGAACCAGGAACAAACTGTGTGTATTAACATTCAGCGTAATGTTGCACCAACAACAGCTAAAGCAACGATGTCCAATTTGAATGAGGCAAGAGGAAGCTGGATCACCATTGAATTAATGTCAGTGGTGCTTTGCAACTCACCGACTCCCAAGCCACTCTGTGGTTGAGGACCTGAAATTGCTAACAAACTTTAGGGGAGGTTTAAAGGAAGGTGACCAGCCTCTGTACAGAGTGTTGAGCATTTCCTGCATCTAACTTTTTAAGTATACATCTTCCCATTTGAGAAAATCGGATTTTACATACGCCCTAACAAATGTCCAGTTGGTGCTAACAAATTAGGAAATCATGCCTATATTCACACTTAAAAATTAAACAAAAATGTTTTAAGTGTTAAAATTTGACAGTTGGCTACAAAAGAGCTGGAGACAAAGAAGTAGGGTGACCAACCGTCACAGTTTGTCTAGGACCAAGTGATGTCCCAGGACACAAGACTTTCAGAGCTAACGCTGGGGCAGTCACGGGAAAACCAGGCTGGCTCATCACCCTACAGAGGAATCATCTGGAGGTAACACTTCTATTAAGTTACTCTTCCATTTGGGGATAATTTTTTGTGCCATCCCATTGAAGAAGAATGTGAAAAAGCCCTAAAACAGCCTCACTGTTTTCCAGAGGAGGAATTCATTTTAGTTGGGAATAGTGGCGGAAAGGTTGAGAAACCTCCAGCAGGAGATAGCCTGGGAACCCCGAGGGGCAAGAGGAGACAGGTACTTGGGGACCTGCTGGAAGAGTCCACAGGCAGATGACCTGCCAGCTAGAGCCTGAGGGCTTTGTCTTATAGGAGCTGGTTTAGAAACCAATAGATGGAAACAAGTTCAAGAGAATATGCACTTTTAACTAATTCAGGCAGGGGCATTCACCTGTTCTTTGCAAGAGATCTTCCTTCAGCCCAACAGGAATAACTGGCCTTGCCACAAGGGCTGGGAAACTTTTAAAAGCCGGCTCACCCATAAGGCCAGCTTTTCTATTAGGATCCTGGGAAGATAGTTACCTGGCCTTACGTGTTCAGCGGTGGCCCCTGTGACTTAAATAGTTGGCTTCTTAAGCTCCTGGTCAGAATTTGTTGTTGATAATTTTAAAACCTCTCAGATCTTTCACAGAACACAGAACAGCCAGATTCCTCACCCTAAATAATGCCCTAAAACTAGGCATCTGTGGGCATGATTCTGTCTAACAGGAGAGGGGCACACACTTACGTATCTGAACCTTCAGTCGGGAAAAGCATTAAGTGGCCTTTGAGTTCTGGGTCGAGGCAAACTGACAGCAGGAAGAAGTTAACACAGCAGGGATGATGTTTTGACCACATGACATGCTATGGGAAGGGTGAGCAAAGAGGGAGGGAATGCTAGAACCCATCAGCATCTTCACCAGGAAAAATGAAAATGTCCTGGGCGTGAGCCCTCAGAGTCTTCCGAGATGTTCCAAGTACCTTCAATGATCAGCCACTCAAGCACCAAAAGCAAAGGAGGGCTGTGCTTCTACTTTGGGTTTAATGCCTGGGGACACTCTTCTGTTTCTCATCTAATCTGGCGTAGTAACCACTAAGAGGGCTTCTCACGCCTGAGGCTTTGGAGTAATTATTTTTACTGTTCTACTAAAACTTCATTGGCTGAAGTCCATCAGCCAAACCTGGGGGAGAGAGTGAGACAGTCAGGTAGCTTGCTGTCACATCCTGAAAGCCCCGCACTGATACTCACAGCTCTTTTTACAGCAATGCAAACTTTTACATAGGTTTCTGGCACTTGAAAATGATATGGGTACACACACGTGTCAACGTAGGGACTAGCTTAGCAGAGCACAGTAAAGTGTACGAGAATCTTTCAGGAGATGTCGACGTAGATTTTTGGGTTCCAGGCTCTGTAGACGCTGTGAAAGTCACTCTCTGGTTTTCAGTGTCTTAAAGAGAAACATTACGAAACTGAACAGGGTGATTTCTAGGCTCCTTCAAGCTCTAACTAAGCCTTTGTGATTCTTCTTATTGCTCGCTTTCTGGAACATAGCCATTCATGAAAGTTTCCTTCTCCCTCAGAGCCCAGCCATGCCGAGGAGATGCTGAGTGGGAGAAAGCTGTCAGGTGGGAGAGGTGAGGTTGCCGAGGGGAGAGGAGCCACTTATACAAATGGGGGTGGTGTGGAGAGCTGGTGATTTGCCTTGATGAAATGAAATTTGAAGACAAGCTAATTTCTGCTTGGTGACTTCAAAGTCTGAACGGAAGGCAGACATGAGAGAGAACATATTTGGGTTCTGATTTCTCAGTTTAAAAATGAATGATATTCAAAAAATGTTAATGTTAGCAAACAAAATGTGGCTTTTAGTGTTCTGATGTTCTTCAAAGTCATGTAATTTTCTATCCCATGCGGCCATACTAAGTCAGATTTGACCTATATTCGTTCCTACTTAATGAAACCCCCTTAACGGTAATGTAACCGATGTATTTTTCTTTTTTTTTTCTTTTTCTATTTTGCGGTATGCGGGCCTCTCACTGTTGTGGCCTCTCCCGTTGCGGAGCACAGGCTCCGGACGCGCAGGCTCAGCGGCCATGGCTCACGGGCCCAGCTGCTCCGCGGCATGTGGGATCTTCCCAGACCGGGGTACGAACCCGTGTCCCCTGCATCGGCAGGCGGACTCTCAACCACTGCGCCACCAGGGAAGCCCCGAAGCACTTTTCTTGATTCATGCTGTCTAAACTCTGGGAGTCTAAGGGTAGAGCTGTACTGTCAGGCTCCACCACTGTTAAGCTTCAGCTCTCTTGGCTATTTTACTCTTTACCATTATTTGTTCTGTTTCTTTTTCCTGGAATGTGCACAACTCTTCTTTGGCTCCACCTATGGAAATCTTGTCAGTTGAACTTAACTGCTCCCTTTTCTGGAAGCTGACCTTTGAACTCCCAGGCAGAGTTCACTGCCCTTCCTATGGGCTTCTAGACTATTTTGATTATATAGCACTTAATGACACTGCATTGCAGTCAGCTATGCCCATCTTTCTGCTGAACTGTAATTTACCCCAGTGCAGAGACTGTAGCAAAGAGAAGGCACCCAATGTAGTCACCAATCAAATTAAATCAACGTGATATCCATAAAAAAGGCTTCTCTTAGTAATAGAAGGCCCTGCTGGGGTCCTCCTGGCACTTTGAGTAACTGACCATGTGCACAGGAAGGCTATGTGCATCTTAAGTCAAATTCCAGAGTTAGTCTGAGATCCCCAATTTTATTTTGGCTGGGAACTTGCTGTAGTGGAGGAGGAAGGTGGGAGATGGTGAGGGAGTGAGGGGGCCATGGTAAGGGGGAGTAGCTGTACCAGTGGAAGAGAATCATTCCAGCATTCACAGGATTCACGATTTTAGCCAATGTGGTTGGTTGTCTGCCCAGATCCTCTTGGATCTCCTTCACTGCTCATGGGTGCCCATTCCTACACTTCTGTGTGTATTACTTCTGATGGCATGGAGCTCCTACTGCCATCTGTGTAAGCCTGCCCTTGGACCATGGGAGCCTTTTCTTTGCAGATTCAGGAAAGCCAGAACACTTGGGAGATTGCATGCCCTGCCACTCCTACTCCTAGCAAAGGCTGACTGGGGCAAGAGCATGAAACCCCCATTACCTCATCACCTAGTACCCAGTACCCTTACTACTTTCACTCCAGAGCTCCCTCCAGAATCAGGCAGGGAACTGGCCTTGGCCTGAAATCTCACCCTCACTTGACTTCTTCCCTTCCCCCAGCTGGCTTCCCCCACCCAGAGGAATCCTTCTTTAATAAATTACATGTGCAACCTTGCCTCAACATCTGCTTCTAGAGTGCCTACTTCAAGACAGGATTCCAACTTGATGGTTTTCTAAGACAAGCTTCTCCCTGGAAAAGGCCAAAGGCAAGCAGGTCCCCACCTCTGGCCTGCAGAGTCTTGAAATGATTGAAATGGACATCCTTCATCCTCCACAGCTCACTTACCTTCCAAGAGGACATTTTACAAACCTCTGATGGGGATTGTGGAGGCAAACTGGAGACAACTGCCCAAATCTTGCCTAGCCCGTGGACGATGCTTTAAGCGGCTGGGGCCATCGGAGGTTTCGAGAAGCTTTAAAAACTGACATAACCCTCCATAAATAGTTCCATATCTAACCCAACTTAAAGAGATGTAGTCAAAGGTAAAAATGTGTATTTTTTCCTCTCATCACACTTCAAGGTTTTTAATGTCTCGATTCAAGCCAAGATGAAAATTGGAAGCAAAACAGCCCGTTTTTTTGTTTTCTCTTTAGGAAATTATTCTCAGGAAATGGTTCTTTCAAAAAAGCTGGCTCTTGTGATCTCTTCTGCCCAGTTTTCAAACATCTTTTTAGAACTTTGATTAAAAATCCAGACTTTAGATGTATATTCTTTTCAAATTTGACACTTACAAGAGTCTTGCTTTCAGTTAAGTGGGAAGAAAGAGAGAAAGATGATTTACTGAGCAGTGATTCATGTTATTTTTTTATATTAGGCTAAAAGATCAATAACACTGACCATCTTCCATTACAAAATGATTAGCCGTGTTCTTTGAAGAAATTTTATATGGTAGATTGCAGAATCTACGCCTTAGAACTAGAATGTGAGAAATCTTTTGCTCACTGGATGGGAGGGAGATGGGGTGACAAAAAATGTTTTGTCAAGATTAAGAGTTTGCCTTATTCCCCTCATTTACCCTCAGAAATTTCCAGAAATACTTACATGGATCATCCAGTTATTAAAACATGCAGCATAAAATCTGTCCCCTGTGGCAGAAATCTCATGGATGCTGATTCTAGAGTTTTCCCACTCACCTCTCAAATCTTTAATCATGTGTTTATAATGCCTTACCTTCTTTTGCGAATTCTGTCAGATCTAAAATACCGTCTGATTACTGATATATCCTCAAATGAAAAAGAACAAAAACAGGTTAACATTACCAAAGTGAGAAGAGTATATTGTCTTTTGTGTCTGTGTGTGTGTGTGTGTGTGTGAAAACTGCCTCCTTTATTGTTTTTTTAATTAATTTAATTAATTTATTTTTATATAGCAGGTTCTTATTAAACTATTTTATACATATTAGTGTATACATGTCAATCCCAATCTCCAAATTCATCCTGCCACCACCCTGCCCCCGCGTCCCCCCTTGGTGTCCATACATTTGTTCTCTACATCTATGTCTCTATTTCTACCTTGCACACAGGTTCATCTCTACCATTTTTCTAGATTCCACATATATGCATTAATATTTGACATTTGTTTTCCTCTTTCTGACTTACTTCACTCTGTATGGCAGTCTCTAGGTCCATCCATGTCTCTACAAAGGACCCAGTTTCATTCTTTTTTATGGCTGAGTAATATTCCATTGTATATATGTACCACAACATCTTTATCCATTCATCCGCCAACAGGGGTTTAGGTTACTCCCGTGACCTGGCTATTGTAAATAGTGCTGCAGTGAACATTGGGGTGCATGTGCCCTTTTGAATTATGGTCTTCTCTGAGAGTATTGTCTTCACATTTAAATTAGTTCGTGTGTTCATACTACTTTGGACTCACTTTCTTCTTTCATCATTTGTAAAGACCGTGTGATGAATGAGCCCGAGCTCTGCTGTGTACAGCCCTGTGAAAACTGCAGCTTGCCAGGTGGTTAGTCTGCGATTATAATTCATGCGGTGTGTTGCTTGACACTCAAAGGAATCTACACATGCACATGTATGCCCACAATAGACCAATTTGAGAAAAATGGAGCCTAATGAAAAATGCATGGACTGAGTGTGAGAAGAGCTGTTTCGAGCCTCAGCTCACCTCTCTCTAGCTCTGTGACTTTGAGAAAATCACTCAGCATCTCTGGCTTCCACTTCCTCACCCTTAAAATGCAACTAATTATGCCTTTGGGTCTGAGCATCCAATTAATCACATTTCTGAAAGAGATTTATAAATTGAGAAAGAACATTCAAATGTTAGTTTACTAATAAAAGCTGAAATGGGAAAAATATGCATTAAAAATAAGAATTAAAGTTCACTTGTAACAAGTCATACCATCCATTTATAACCGTTCATCGATCTTCTTGATAATTTTTTTTTTTTTTTTTTTGCGGTTCGTGGGCCTCTCACTGCTGTGGCCTCTCCCGTTGCGGCACACAGGCTCCGGACGCACAGGCTCAGTGGCCATGGCTCACGGGGGCAGCCACTCCGCAGCATGTGGGATCTTCCCGGACCGGGGCACGAACCTGTGTCCCCTGCATCGGCAGGCAGACTCTCAACCTCTGTGCCACCAGGGAAGCCCTTCTTGACAATTTTTTAAGGGTCTATGATGTGTCAGGTGTCCCTCCAGGAACATGTAGCAAGCCAGACAGGCGTGGTAGAGCTCTGAAAAGGAGCACAGACAGTAAATGATAAAGAGGACAATTTAGACAGTGCTAAGTGATATACAAAGTGAGAGGGAGAGTTGAGGTACAGAGTTGGATGGGAACCACGGGAGATGAAGAGGTAACATTTGGGCTAAACCTGAACGGTGATAAGGGGTTGAGCAGGTGAACGAAGATCTGAATAAAAACATTACAGGCAGAGGGAACAGCTTGTGCACATCATCTGGGGTGGGATATGGTCAGATCTTGAATGCTGCATTTCCCCTTTTTTGTTTTTCTCCGTCTCTGTGTTTACCTGTTTTATATGGACTTTTATAATACCTTCCCTCCCATGAGATCTATCTGATTTTATGGATCTGGAGGAAGACAACCAGCTCGAAGAGGTCTGGACCTACGTGGCTTCTTCAAGTCCTGAGCCTCTGGGAGCCCAGGGTCTTCTCTCAGGGGCCACTGCACTCTTCCCAGCAGAAGAGGAAACCATTGCTTCATGGGAAGGAAAAGGGCAAAAGGATGGGCACAGGTGCATGTTCCCACTGGGGAATCAGGGGCAGGGGATGATTTATACCTGGGCTTGGGATCAAGGGAGGAAGTAGGAGAAAATGGGGAGGTCTCAGACCTTCTTCCCCCTGCCAAAGCAGAATAACTCCTCAGGCTTTCCTGCCTTCAATTAGTTCAAGGCCCCAGAACAGATGCAGCTGAACCCAGGGTCAAGGAGAGGAGATGCACAGGCGTGTGGAACCCAAAACTCAGGAAAGCAGACATATCATTTTCTTCCAACAAATCAACTCACTCTCTGTTCCCTCCAATGTGAAACAGCTGCAGCACCCTGGCCCTGCCCAGGTGTCTGTGTAAGAGACTGTGTGGGTGTGTCATCATCTCCATGGTGACAGAGGGTCTTTGCTTCCCACCAAGGTATTGCCTCTGGACCAGTGCAGGAGATCTCATTAGGGAAAGTGCCTGTGGGCATCTTCTCCCTTAGGGTTTACCAGGGTCTACTCTGGCCACAGGACAGCTGGTGACAGGCAAGGGCTGTGGACTGGCGTCCCTTGGCATGATGGCTGCAAGAAACTGCTTGGTGTAGGAAGGACACACAAATGCATTCCAGAATTCGGACCATTTCTCATAAGAGTGCTAGACTCTGTGGACCAACACTGGGATGATTCCAACATGGAATCTCATTCCCAATTTCCATGCTGTGGAAGAACCCGATTTTACCCATATCTATCCACCTTTTTATGTTTTTTGATCAGGGAAAACAAAGGCTATAGAAACAAATCAATACAGCCAGAAGGAGATTGAATTAAAAACATAGAGTGTCCATCTGCAATGTTTGCTTATACATATATTTGATATATGCATTATCTATATGGGTTCATCCCGATTTTCCCAGGAGGAAGGATTTTTGTTAATATTCACCTGGAGTGGGGAGAGGGAAGAGGAGGGGAGAACAGGAGGTGAAGGAGAGCTTGTTAAAAAGTATAATCTGGTTATTTATTTATAGTTTATTTCCGCAAAGGGACCTTTATAAAGGCTGTGATAAGAGTGGCCAAAGTTTCTTAAAGATTAACTGGCATTCTTTAAAAGGGCATTAGTTTTTTTTTTTTTTTTTATGCAGGTGTTTGGAGAACTCAGGACTGGGTGTCCATCAGAATATTTTGCCGGTCTGTAGATTCCCTTAAGACACACTGCTGACATCGTGGTCTCCTTTCTCAGATTCCTCTCTCTCTCTCTCTCTCTCTCTCTTTCTCTCCTTCCCTCCCTCCCTCCCTCCCTCCCCCCCTCCTTTCCCGTTCCTCCCTCCCTCCGCCCAATCTCTCCCAATGTCTTTCTTTCTCTCTTCAGTTCCTTCAGGTAAATTCTACTCCGACTTGTACCAACTTGTTTTTGACTGACAGTGCACAGCGAGAGCGTTTTCTCCATTCTGAGAGAACCTGAAGACCTAGGCTTCCCAAGGCGACCTGCGTGGAGGACTCATCTCCTCGCCTTTTCATAACCTTGCATCTAGCCAGGCGCCTGCATTCACCAGTCCTCGCAGGTAAGAGGCACAGGCTTAGGTCAATTCTGGAACATGCTGCTCGCTGGAGGGATTTCTGAAAAACTTTCCTTCCGAAGGTAATGAAAATGTTGCGATTCTTTTGAAACTGACTTAAATCCTTCAAGACTTCCAGGCTTATCTGGGGGAATTTACAAGTGCTGTTTGCCTGCGGAAAACGGGTTTTTACTTAATGATGGGGCAAGAAAAAAAAAAAAGGCTTTATTCATGCCTGTAAAACAATAACCAGATGTTGTCTTGTTTGTTGTGGGTGTAAGTGATCTAGATGGAGGGAGAAGAATTACTCTGTTTGCAAGTGTTTTTTTCTCCTAGTGTCTGTGAGAGCAAGTTTGTTATTGATTTTTAGTGATTACATGGGTTTTTTGCGTCGTTCTTCAGCAGTTATTTTCCTTAGTCGGCGGAGAAATCAGTTTAGCTTGGCGTAAGGCGAAACCTCGCCGGAAAATTTTAAAATCTGTTACCTATCCTTATAAGAAAAAAGTAATGTAAGTTTTCTGTGGTAGGTATAAGGAATGTAAACAATTCTGACTTTGGAAACATTAGGAACCTGGTTCACAACCCATGGCTAATGCGTTTTATAACCTGTGTATAATTTCATGGGGGTTTAGACGGTTCTCAGCTAATCAATGTTATACTGGGTGAAATTTCCACATTGTTCCTGTGAAGCTAGTTTTTTTTATCTCCTCTGCACTTCCGCATTGAGTTGCCTGAAGGAAATAAGAATGTGCTGTTCAACAGAAATCTCTTGACCTCATGATTTCTTTAAGTCACAGGTTAGGAAACTTACAACAAATGTGATGTTCAACTTGCCAAAATGAAAGACCAAAATTAGTCCTACTCAATTCAAATCTTTAGATTTATTTCTTCTCATCAGAAAATATCTTAATCTTTTTGTGTGTTTGTTGATCTAAAGGAAGGATTTTGAAAAAAATAGTACAAGTGATTCTTGAAGTTCTTTTTTTGAAACCTCAAAATCACACTCACAACGGCTAATCCTAGATCCTATTCCATTCTGTCCTCTCTCATAAATGTTAAAATAAATATGTAATGATCTACGATAGCCTTAGGTGATAAATTCTTTCAATTTAAAATTGTCCTAAAAATCAAAAGAGAAGAGTCAAATACAACTATCATGCATTTTTAAATGCCATCATTTTATGACAACCAAGTGCTGACCTTACACACATGTGCCCTCAGCACTGTTTTCCCCAGGTGTTTTTTTTTTGTTTTGTTTTGTTTTTTAGCAGTTTTCTTCCTTCCCTAGTGATAAATACAGTAAATGGCCAGGCAGGGAGCAACCCAGAGGTCATATGACTGGTCTTTGCAAACGTCTGGAGAATAGAAGAGTTTCACCAAATCACCAGTCATATCTCAGAAACACTAATCAAATAACGGGGCTGACAGGTCCTCACTGAATTAAGTAAATGCCTAAGTAGTTTGGGGGTTTTCTAGAAATAGACTTAGCTGAATTTGGCGATTCTGGTTGCTTAAGGAAAACACATTTTTAAAAACTCCTCCCACACTCTCATCACTCCTTCCTCTCATCAACCGTTGTGGTCATTTTACGGAAAGTGCTATTTCCCCAATTTCCTCTCCTGACACTTAGAACCAGTGCAGACAGCCCCGTGTTTGGGGGAAAAGAGACAGAGTGAGACCCCAGGCTTCCCATGCCCGCGGTCCTGAAGAGCTGAGAGAAGCAGGTCTGCTGGTTCCTTCTACTCTCGCTCTGCCCTTGTGTGAAGGAAATCTTAAAAGGGCTGAACTTTCTGGTTTGGGTGTGTGTGTGTGTGTGTAATTATGTACCTGAATGACAACGTGCTTTGTACAAGAAGAGCCACCAATGTGTGGCTTTAGGCATCAAAGACAAACATTTTCGGACTTAATCACTAAATGTCAAGCATTTGAAATCTCCTTTCCTGCCACACCCCCTCTCATCTGTCAGAGACGCGGGGCAGCCCACTGACTTCCTTCCTGACTCTGCTTCAGAGTCCAGAGATGTTTGTGGAGAGTATTTGCCTGGTGGACGCATCAGAATCTTAGGACCAGCACAGGAGTCTGCAGAATGAACCGTAAGCATGCTAGAGCTGCTGATGACAAGTCCCTGGGAAGGCTTGTTTAAGGCATATAAAGCTCCCTAGTCATGCCTTTCAACCTTTACTCTGTAAGGAATTCAGCTACCGTCTTCTCCCCTGCAACCATTCAAGCACTTCACGCCAGAGTAAATCAGGTATCTCCAATTGTGCTGTTTCAATTCTTCTTTTAAGTAAAAAGAATTCTGCTCCAAAAATAGTCAGAAAGCTATGGCCAGAGTTAATGTTAGCTTTCATGCTCGCAAAGAAGAGTGTGTTGCTTATTAAAGGGTAAGTGAAAGATGCATATCAGACAGGGGTGATTCTTTATTCTCCTCTCTCCTGCCCTTCACCTTCATCTTGTAGACGCACCTTGGGAGTGGGGCTTGGGTGCAACTGGTGTGGCCGGGCTGGGTACGGGGAGAACAGAGGAGCAAAGCGATCCAAGGTGGGTGTGGGGGGAGGGCTTGCTCTGTGCCCCTCAAGGATGCAGTGCCATGGAAGGGGGCGGATCTGACCTCAAACACCTGGCTCTTTGCTGCCGCTCAGGTGGCCTCCTGCTGCCAGTTTTACAGACAGAGAAAGCACTCTGTGGCCAGAAAGAGCAGCTCCAGAAGTGCCAAACCTTCCAACAGCTAAAGGAACTAAGGGCAGCCCACTTCCCCACCTTGAAATGGAAAATTGAGAGAAGAGAAAATAACTTAAAATCTGAAAGCAAAGGTTCTGGGAAAGAAGTTTTATTTGCTAAGCATTACTTTGTTAAGATAAAAGGGGAAAAATATGAGCATATAGACGTTCCTGGTAAAAGACAAAGCAAGAAAGACAAATCTGAAAATCTGCCCTCCCTGCAAAATGCTCCTTGGGCTAATGCAGACAGCAGTGTGGGCACCTCTGCTCACAATGCGGCTGAGTCCACGTAGAAATGCCCACTGTATTCCCAGGGCTTTTTAACTAAAAACATTTCTGCTTTTCTCATAAACAAAGGTCAGAGCTTGTGAGGGGTCTGTATACCTGCCTTCCCTTCATTTGGTACCGTGACTTATCTGGTGAAAGGATTCATAAGCCAATAGTCACTGCAACCCAATTGGACTTTAGAAATTCACACCTGGCCTAATTCCAGAATAGTCTGTGGTCCCACACCTAAAATTCTATAACACAGAATGCAAGATATTTCAGTCATATCTGAAGATGAACTAGGGTTGCCTGACCAGGCTCACAGAATCAGAAGATACACGAGAAGGACAAAACACACTTGTCCGTAGGAACACACCTGTCCATAGGAAACAGTGAAGTAGAAGAGCATGCCTGTGTTACCTGGGGGCTGAGGACCCAGAGGAGCCGTTGAAAGGAATTAGCAATAGAATAAGCACAGTTTTGTTTTGTTCTTCCGCATGACCCCACAGCTCAGATTCAGAGCAATCTAGAAGTGTATTGATCCACATTAAACAAAGCAAGCAGTTCCTTCCATGGTGGGCTGATCTGTAGCCACATGGCAGCATTGACTACTTAGGCTCCCATTCAGGGTCCCGAGTTCAGGGAAGTGACATCCATGGCCTGACTGTGACCCTGGGATTACAAATCACTCTAACCCTCAGTCACTGTCAGGGCCATTGGAATGAATACAAAAGAGGTGGCTCAGAGGAGGAACTCTGCAGAAAAGGATCCAGTTCTCAGGGCCCAGGTTTGGGTTTGGGTTTCAATCCACATCCTGTTTCAACCGAAGTTGCCCTGCTGTGAGGCTGATAACTATGAACTTCTTGTGAGTTTTCTCTAGTGCTGGGACCAGAGGCTGATCAAGATTTTATGGAGCTTGAAGATTATACAATTTTGAGAGCCCTCTTTAAGGAAAAGGAATGCAAAATTATGACTGTAAAATTAGGTACAAAGCTTTGGAGAAGGTTGGTACAAGGGAGGAGCCCTGAAGCTTGCATTTCATTAGCTTCATGACAAATCCACTCTGTGTCCTACGTAATAAAGGCCCAATACTTGTTTCCTGCAGGAATGGTTGAATTAATTTATGTAAATTTTAGCTGCTGGTTGCCCTCTAAGTAACTCTGAAAACTGATAAGTGAACATATCAAATAATTGTGCTTATATACATCTAATGATTGGTGATATATGGAAGACTGATGTGGGTGATACCTAGAACATTTCTCATTTCACTGGCACAATGCTGTACTGTGGTCAAAAACGTCAGGTTATAACTATCCAGTGGTAAGATGCTAATGGTAAGATGCTATCAAAACTCCTACAGCTGAGTATGTGGGAATTGAAATTCATGGTGCACTTTTTCCATTTGAAAAGTCCTCAAGTTAAAAACAGAAGAACTTCGCGCTAGTCGTGGGCCTAGAACCTAGAAAGATATTAAAGGCATAAAGAACACACTTCTCTTTTTTTTTTTTTTTTTTGTTATGGGTAGGAGTTTATTAATGAATTAATTTATTTTTGCTGTGGTGTGTCTTCATTTCTGTGCGAGGGCTTTCTCTAGTTGTGGCAAGCGGGGGCCAGTCTTCATTGCGGTGCGCGGGCCTCTCACTATCGCGGCCTCTCTTGTTGTGGAGCACAGGCTCCAGACGCGCAGGCTCAGTAGTTGTGGCTCATGGGCCTAGTTGCTCCGCGGCATGTGGGATCTTCCCGGACCAGGGCTCGAACCCGTGTCCCCTGCATTAGCAGGCGGATTCTCAACCACTGCGCCACCAGGGAAGCCCACACTTCTCTTTTAATAGGCTTGAGGCCTTGCCCAGAGAAATATCTATGTGTCTGGCAAGGGACAGCCTCTTCTATTTCTATGAGTGTGGTTTCCAGCTCCAATCGCAGTTATCAGTATCATTTCTCAGTATGAATGCTGGCTAAACTCATGCCTGCCAGGCCGAATAATGCTCTCACTCAGTGAATATTACGTCTTCAAATATTGCAGATTGGTATCTTGCTCATCCTAATCTCCTGCCAAAGAATGCAAGGTTGGCTCCCCGAATGAATCTGGCTTTCTTACTTCCTGAGTTACCCCTTTGTCTAGCCCTAACTTCCAAGAAGACATTTGAGAAGCCTATCATTTGCTTTGAAATATCATGAAATTTGACATCATCTCGACTTTTCCTACAAATCCTAACCCCACATACCTGCTACAAGTTAAAAATATATACATATGAGCCCAGGAGCACCTGGCTCCTTTATTAAGAATTCTCTAAATACTGAGGAATGAGAACCTGCCCTGTCCTCGTCCTATTTTCAAAAGTCCATGGAAAGAATTTATGTATAAACCAATAGTGAGCTACATCACATGCAGACATATATATGCAACTAACAAAGGCAGCGAGCGTGGGTGTGTATTTAGCCATAATGTTAATAATGACACTAACTGTGTAGGTACAGAGGAAATTATTCCAATGCCAACAGTGTCACAGTACAATGCTGCTTTATTTTCAACATCTTGTCTTGTTTAGTAAATTTCAAATCTGTAATTTACACTTAAGGTCCATAGTAAAGACTAAGTGTACAAAAAATTGCCCTCTAAACAGTGTTGCCATGGTGACAATGATCTTAGCATCACCCTTTAACAAAGGAGGTGGGTATCATATTCATGTGACTCAATTATCGTCCACACGGATGTCATGATAATCTGATCAAGGAACACTCAGGGTTTCACCTCTTAGCACCACAACCCACCTGATCCCTATTGGCATGGGGAGGTGAGGGGACTGAGGGGTCCACTCCAGTGCCTTCATGACTCAATCTCTTGGGAACTGGGGGAAGACCCCTTGGAAGCTGGCCGTCTACTTCTTGTCTTAGGGGTCTAGGGGCAGGAGCAATCCCCTAGCCAGAAGGCTGAAGGAAGCCTCCCAAAACACAATCAAGTTTGACAGTAAAGCAGCATCTCTCCTGGGAAGTTCTGCTGGCCAGCAAGTGGTCCTGAGGAGAGTTCTGTGTAATTCTTGGCCTACAGGAGATAAGAAGGTCTATACTCTGATAGGTTTGGGAAATCTGTCATAGTCTAGAACTCCCTCTTAGAATGTGCCAGTTATCATTACCATATTAAAAAGTCTAAGAAATCCAGCATCAAAGACATCCTTTAACTTTGAATCCCAAGTTGTTTAAACCATGTTGTACTACCAAACTGTCTGCCGCCTCCTTCCGCCTCCTTGTAACTATTATTCACTCTTCTGACTAATACTTCACGCAACCCCATGGAGGACACTTTTGCAGGTTCTGATTGGAAAGTTTTCACATACTCCAAGAAAAGAACATGTTACAAGTTTCATACTCCACTTGGCTGTGAGTTGTACTTTTGGGACCTCTAGGTGACTGGCCAGCCTTTGGGATTACAAAGTGGCCACCCACAGTCAGCTGCAAATAATTTATTTCCTTTTTGTCTCTTTGTTTCTTTATGTACATCTTATTCCCAAAAGGATTCACGTGAATTTACAAAGACACATCCACATACCCTCACACAAATACAATACTAATTAAAAGTAAATGGAAAAGAAAAATAAGAGTAAGCCTCAAAGAAGTAATTTGATGAAATCATTTACTTATATGAGTTTTAACCTATTTTTAAAAACCACAAATTAATGTACCCTGACCCACAGCAGTGGAATCTTGTTTGTGACTTTAGAATTCAATGTATATTTTAAAATATGCTTCATATTTGACCCTGGAAATCAATTAGGCACTCCTTGAATCTAGTTTTATGTGCACCATATTTTATAATTCTTTTAAAAGACAATGTTAATTCTGCCTCTCGAGATCTTTTTCTTTTTTTCGTTTTCTCACTATTTCTATAAGTTAATTGTCTGTAAGTAAGGTTATAAACTTTCTCCATCAGGATGTAGCTGGTTCATCCCACTTGGTCCTACTTTGCAATCGCCTGTCTACTTGTGTCTCTCCCCTACTGGGTTGTAAGTTCAATGTCAATGGAGATTTTACCTGATTCTTCCTCTGTGCTCCCAGAGCTTGGCCCAAATAATTCCTTAGGCAATGCTTGTTGAATCAACATGCATTGACACCGAGGCAAAATTTCTGCTGTAATTACATCTTCAGTTGAACCATGACCTACATCCGTCCCATCCTGTAAACATAGAGCATAGGACTTCATATGTGAAGTGTTTTGAAAATACATGTATCTGAAAACTCCTGACTAGTGCATTTTCTCCCTTGATGACCATTACAAAATGATAGACTGGCTGTTAGAATCACTTAAAGGGGGCTATTAAGGAGGGAGACATATTTGTATGAGTGAGAAGAAACAGGCCACCAAGTTACAATGTAGTAGTTGTGTGAGCCCCACGGAGGGAAAATAGGAAACACGCAGAGTATTTTGGAAAGAAGAAAATGGAAATAAAACAGAAAAAGTAAATGCAGAGCCAGCAGGGTTTGGTGTGGCCTGAAAGTTTGATCCTGGAGAAGAAAATAAAGGAAAGAAAGGAATGAAAGAATTTACTGCAGTCTTGGGGAGGAAAGGGTGATTTGATCCATGGCGTGACCCATCCAGGAGACAAGGGAATTCACATCATTTCAGTCTCCCTCAAATGCTATGCTTATATACAGTCTGTGTTAGCATACCTGCGGCAATGAGGGTATTTGGCTCGCAATGTGTTTTAAATTTTAAGATGAAGAGAATTTTCTAAGATTTGCCCATTTTAAAGATGAAATATTATAGGACTAAAACTTATAAGAGCCACTTTTCTGTGATTACAATCAAATGCATTTCATTCCGACTAGGAGTAGTGGATGCCAGTACATGGTGTTTCAGAGTCTGAGGCTGCATGAGGATTGTATAGTTAAACATACATTTTACAATTATGGATTTTAACTTGTCTAGTCCAATATCCTGGGAATGGTCTCTTAACTAGCCTTTTTTGCATAGCACTCTGTTTCGTATTCGATATCCGAAGAAACGGTTTGTGACGTCCTAGCGCTATATTGGTCAAAATGTATATTTAATGAGTTTCTTAATCAACTCAGGAATGTGGCTGGTTAGGCTCTGACACTCAGTTCTCTCTACCTGGTACACATGTGCCGGCAACTTGCTCTGCAGGAGGCTGGAAGGCTGTGTCTCAGAAGATACAGGAGGAGAAGACTTAGTCTTTAATCTCAAGGAACTTCCATCCCACTGCTGGGAGGAGGTGTGGATGGGGATGCAGGTGGAAAAATAGTAAGAAATACTCAAAACACATGAAGGGCTGTGCTGCCCAGCAGAATATGATGAACATTACATGAGACCTTGACAAAAGCCTGAGGAGAGTCAAAGAAGGAAAGATCAGATCTGTTTGGGACAGTTGGGAAAGGTCTTGGAGAGAACCTTGGAGAATGAATAAGACTTCGAAAATCAGGATATGGGGAGGAGAAGCCATCAGGGGTCAGGAGAAAGGCAGGCACAAAGGTACACCTGAAGGGAAGGGCAGGGAGGCTTGCAGTGGGCAGAGGGTTGAGTCTGCTGCAGAGAAGGAGTCTGGGAGTCATGACAAGAATCTAGATGACGCTGATGATGGTGGACACTGCTGAGTACTCACCAAAGGCCAGATCATTCCAGCTGTGTCTTAATCCTCACAACCACTGCCTATCTGGGAGGCTTTCTTACTAGCATTGTTTTAGAGATGAGAAAAGCAGAGAGTAGAGGTTCAGTAACTTTCTTACCGTCACAGGTTTCAGGCGGTGTGATCCTGGGCTTTGAAGTGAGGCCATCGGTCTCTAGAGGCCACACCCTGAAGTTTTGCTCCTTGGGAGATGAACCTTAAGGGTAAGCTCGTTGGGAAGGGCTGTTTGGGGTTTGATAAGCAATGAGGAGTCACTGAAGGTTTTGCTTGAGCTGCACTTTTGAATATCAGCCCAGTAGTGACTTGTCAGAAGGGTATTTCGAGAGGTTGGGCAAAGGGACTGGGGAGTTGGAGCAGAGCAGGGGCAGAAGAGAGGGTAAGAGAGACACACACACACGAGATACACTAAGAAGGTAGGACCTCTGGGCTCGCACTAATTAGGCAGGAGTGAGAGAGTGTCAAGACACACAGGTGGGAGAATGAGGGCACCATTGATTGGAACCAAAAATCAGGAGAAGTAGTTGGATGCAGGAAGAACAATGTGAGTTGTGTTTTGGACAAGTCGGTTCTGAGCAGTTCTCTGTGGGAGGTGAACCAGGGGACATTGGAAACGCAGATTGAATCTAAGAGGAGCACAGGTAAAGAAATGGGGCCAGGACCGGTCGAGGGAGTAAGGTAGAGGATGCTGAGAGAGAATAAAGAGAAATAAAAGAGGATGACTAAAAGACCCTGGGGGATATAACTGGGGGCGTGAGAAGGAAGAGGGAAAGTCCACCAAGCAGAAAGAGAATGGGTAATCAGGGAAGTAGATGGATGATCAAAGAGTCTTCTGACCCAGTAGCAAAAGGCAGAAGGAACTTTCTGAAGACACTGCTACTAATACCTGCCCTGACTCACACATCAGAGAACTGGAGAAGCATGTTTGGGAACTGAAGAAGAGAAGCAGCAGAGAGTCTAAAGGTGCCAGCAAGAAAAGATGTTGCCGGAGGGCTTGGTAGCCCCATCCCAATTTACTCTCCAGAAAAAAAGTCAGAGGAATTGAGAGATTATTGTTTGGCTGGCCAATCAGAGTCTCAGAGGCCGGGAGGATGGCTACCTCTAATCGTGTTAGTGACATAAGTTTCTTTTCCTCTATTCCCTGTTCTAAGTATGGTTAATCTGCTCCCTTTCCTCTTTAAAGTCAGGCAAGTTATTCCATAAATTAACATCTATCATGATTTTAATAGTCTGTGCTTAGCTCAGAGGGTGGTTACATGTATTCCCAAAGGAAGATTCCAGCAACTCAGGCCCCTGGGAACTGGGTGAATACCTGGTCTCTGCAAGTTATGTGCTTTAGTTTCCTGAGACACTCTGGATAAACTACAAGCCCATTTCTTTTTTTTTTTTTTTAATAAATATATTTATTTATTTATGGCTGTGTTGGGTCTTCATTGCTGCACGCGGGCTTTCTCTAGTTGCAGCGAGCGGGGGCTACTCTTCATTACAGTGTGCAGGCTTCTCATTGCGGTGGCTTCTCTTGTTGCAGAGCACGGACTCTACACGAGCTGCAGTAACTGTGGCACACAGGCTCAGTAGTTATGGCTCATGGGCTCTAGAGCGCAGGCTCAGTAGTTATGGCGCACGGGCTTAGTTGCTCTGCAGTATGTGGGATCTTCCCGGACCAGGGCTCGAACCCGTGTCCCCTGCATTGGCAGGTGGATTCTTAACCACTGCATCACCAGGGAAGTCCACAAGCCCATTCTTGAATGTGTTTCCAATCAAAAGGGAAAGATAATGCAGTGTCCAAATTTGCTAGTTACTGACATGATTAAAGCAAGACTTTTCAAGTTTATTCTTTTATAAGATCGGAGACCTTTTGAATACAAACAGGATCTGACAGATAGTCTTAACGATGGAAAGAGAGAGCAGGCTGGGCCAGTTCCTTCAGAATGATTCGTTGTTGGCTTTGAATCTACAGTTTCAAGTTTGTTTTGCTGGGACTATCTTCTACTTTTTCGGTGTTGTAATGGGATTAAGCAAAACTTCAGCAAAACCTAAAATGCTATATTATACTAGTTTTGAAAAATATGTAGGTGGATTTTAAAAAAAATCACAGTCTTAATTTCTTAGCAAAAGTCAAATGGGTAGTCTTTTGGAAACTTCTGTATAAGAGAATATGAATATTTGATGAGTTCTTTTTTTCAATTTATTATTGAAGTATAGTTGATAACTACAATGAACAGCAAAAGGATAAACATGAAGATGTAAAAGAGGACATAAAAATCCTAACATTTGGGGGAGGGGAGTAAGAAAATGTAGATTTTTTTTTTTTCCCAGAATGTGTTTGGTAAGAGTTCCTGAAACCCTAGAGGAAAAAAGTTGGGAGAGGAATGAGAAAAGCCTCAAGGTAGATAACGGTGGAAACTTGACAAACAGAGGGCTGTCTGTGAAGAGGGGCAGGTTGGTCTCAGGAAAAGACTTTGGACTTGGGAGCTGACATTCCTGGATGTGAATTTCAGGTGTGCGGGCTCCCATGGGTGAGATGCAACCGACCATCAGAACCTCAGTGGGTACTGTAGGGTGTATGGGAAGCAATCAACAGATGTTGGTTCTTTCTCTCCCCACTCCTGGTCACCACCCTCCCCCACTGATTCCCCACCATCACCCCCACTCCCAAGGGCAAAGCAAGGCTTTTCTTTAAGGCAGCTGGTGAAAAAATAAAGTTAAACTTGGGAGTGGAATCCCTGGATTGGAGTCTTCACTTCTGTGCTGTGTGATCCTCTGAAAGTTATCTTAGATTCTCATCTGTAAACTTGAAGAAATTCCTACCCGCAAGAATAAAACAGGAGCGTTCGATGAGCAGATTTTTGTAAAAGTGTGGGGAAGTCACTCCTGTTTCTATGAATCAGTAGGGAACAAATATTCTCAATATGACCCAAAGCAACCCTCCTTTCTTCCCTGAGGACCTAATTCCCTTTTTATACAATTCTGCTCTTTAGAAATTACTTTATAAAGAAACTCACAATTCCAGAGTCTAGGTTACCACCCTTACAAAATCTGCAAGCAGCTTTTTAAATATTTTTAATTTTTTAAAGGGATTATACCCCTGTAGCTACTCAAACTTTGATGAAGGAGAGTTTAGTTTTGGCAGGACTAGCTTACTGGGTTTCCCTCTAGAAAAGACTGTAGTTCTCGATGCAAATTGAATCAGAAATTACCCTTGTAAATTTTTTTTGGTCCTTCATTCTTTTCTGTTAAAAATACATAGAAGCATTAAAAGGTAACTTTCTCCTAGGTCTTATAAGGAGAGGAGAGTGACAGAGAGAAAAACTATGAACTTGGCATACCATTGAACCATGCTCTGGAATTTGGGCGGGTCTAGGAAAAAGTACTTCAGTGGAAAGCATATATGGGTGTGGGAGAATTCCCTGTAAACTATAAATTGACTACATACTGCACAGGCTGGTGTGGAAAGAAACCACAAGTCTCCCAAATTCAGAGAAGAGGAGACAGAATCAATTTAGCATCAAGAGAACACCAGGTGCCCTTGGGAGCTGGAGATGTTTGCAATTAGTAGCAGTCTTAACTAGTGCCATGGAACCCAGTAGTCGTAAGCATCTACTGTGGTGTCCTGCAGTTACCCGTTCCAGGACCTGCTTATCATCAAGGTTCTCCATCACCTGACCTCAGTTACCCATACTCTGTCCCTACCCACTCAGGCCCCGTGTTCTGTTGCTTCTGGTTTCATCTCATCTTGTTGCCTTTGTCTGCAAGGTCTCTTCCCTAATAATATAAATATTCAAAGTGTATATATGTATTATTTTTCAATACCTTTTTTAGAGCAGTTTTAGGTTTACAACAAAATTGAGAGGAAGGTACAGAGGTTTCTTATACACCGTCTGCCACCACACATGCACAGACTCCCCCATTATCAACATCACTCACCAGATGGTAGAGTTTTCTTACCAAGAGTGAACCTACACTGACATCAAAAGTCCATAGTTTACCATATGGACTCACTCTTGGTGTCGAACATTCTATGGGTTTGGACAAATATGTAATGACATGTATCCATCATTACAATTCCATACAGAGTAGTTTCACTGCCCAAAAACCCTCAGTGTTTCCCTATTCATCCTTCCCTTCCTTCTTAATCCCTGGCCACCACTGATCTTTATCTGCCACCACAGTTTTGCCTTTTCCAGAATGGCATGTAGTTGGAATCATGCAGTAAGTAGCCTTTTCAGATTGGCTTCTTTCACCTAGTAATATACACTGAAGTTTTCTTAATGTCTTTTCATGACTTGGTAGCTCATTCTCCCTGTGTATTTATGAGAAGATCAAGACAACACTTGACTCCTTGTTCTTTATAGTAACAGGGTAAAAAGATTTATAAGCAAGTTAATGTTTAAGGGAGTGTGTAACTATTTTATCACCTGGATCACATGTACTTCCATACATGCCACATGTCTTATAAAGAATTTTAAATGTAGCAGATAGGTCTCTAGCACAATTTCTTGAAGAGCCAAAGATAGTTCCTAGTGACAGTATCACTCTCGTCTCATGGAGCCCAGTCTCCCGAGGTACCAGAAATCACCAAAATCAGCAGGAGTCTTAGCTGCAGGAACTTCCATCTTCCTAAATCTTCTCAGTGACAAAACTGGATGGGGTGTCTTCCAAGACAGATGTTCTTATAAAACTGCCATACCTGATTAAATAAGAGGAAATTTGGAGTCTGGGCTCTCTGTGGTTTTTCTTGAAATTTCACTTCATAGAAAGTTAAAGCTTAAAGGGGCTTCAGAGAAGTGAGTGTGACCCTCTCTCCCATTACAGATGAGGACACTGAAGCCCAGGGGGTCATATGACTTGCCTGGGGTTTTGCAGCACATAGAGAAGCTGGTTCTTCTGACGGTGCTTGAGACCCCTCACCAGGGCTCCTCTTATCCCAAGAGGAACCCAAGAGGAAAAGATGAACCCCAACTCAGGGGGATGCCAAATAACTGAACCGTCTTATAGTTTGGAAACAGATGAGAGGAGTGAATGGAAAGAAATAGAAAATCAGTTAGACATTTGCATGTTTTAAAAAGATAGAGGATTCCTGGGACTTCTCTGGTAGTCCAGTGTCTAAGACTCTGTGCTACCACTGCAGGGGCCAAGGGTTCAATCCCTGATCCGGGAACTAGGATCCTGCAGTGTGGCCAAAAAAAAAAAAAAAGAAAAAAGAAAAATAGAAAAATAGAAGACTCCTACTTTTCCTAAACCATTGACATTTGTCAATAGTTCCTTCTCTGAACTCTCATTCCTAAGGTCGGTCCTATAAAGAAAATCTCTGGGAACTGGGCTGAGTGGCATGTTAGTATTTTTCTTATCAGAATGTGGTGAGCCCATGTACTATGCTGCTTACGCTATAGAATCACCCAGGCCCTGGCTGCCGGACCTGGTCATTGTTACGATGTGCAGATTGTCCACATCCTGTCCTGAGGTCATTATGGGAACAGATTGTGCAGGGAAGAAACGTCTGTAGAAATGAATGGAGAGGTCATCGCAAACGAAGGTGCACGAGATCCAGCCAACGTCATGGGAAGTTTCTAGTGGATTCCCATTTGTTTGTGATAATTATCCACCACAAGGGGCTGCTTAATTACCTGACATTTTAAAAACAAACCACAAAACCCGTGACTTAGTGCCACAATCAGACCCACAAGGGCAAGTGTGAAGCCCCAGGTTGGCATTGAGAGCTGCTAAAATGTGAGGCTTCCCCAGATAATTTCCCAGGGTACCAGTGCCCTTTGGATAGAATTCAGGAGAAAGAAAGACCTTCCAGTGTCCCCTAGCACCTCTGAAGAATAAGAAAACTCTGTGCTACCTCCCAGGCCTCTGTGGTAATTCTGCTTGGCAGTGTTTTTTGTCAAATAGCTTTAAGAAAAATCTGGAGCTATATCAGATATAATTATCTTATGATGCAAGGGGACAGTCTTTCATGCATAAAAACCAAGTCTTGTGCTAGAAATCACTCGTGGCCCAAGGGCTCTATCCTTGGAGATGTGTGAGGGCTGCTGGGGTAGGGACAGAGACCCCTGCTCGATGCCCAGTTTCCACCTCCGGGTGGAGGGCACATCTGGTCCACTCTCTCGGCTGTCACGTGAGCACAGAGCCTATAGGTGCGGGTTGCAAACCAGTCTCCCAGCACCTCGAGCCTCCTCCCTGCAGAGCCAGCCTCCTTCATCACTTCCCCAGATGGCTGGGATCTTCACCTGAGCTGGGCCCCAGCACCTGGACTCCAGGTAAGACCCCCAGAGTGCTTCCTGCTAATTACCCTGGGTGGTAGAGAAGGAAGGGGAAAATAAAACACCCAGACCTCAGAGGACCAGGGAATTTCCGGAAGGTCTAACCAAAGTGATTCATCTTGACCTCAGGCATGATTTTCTTCTCTACTCTCCACTCTTTTCAATTTCAACTCATGTATATCTTACTGATTTGAAGAAAACTCCAGTGCTTAAAAACAACTAAGCGCTACTCAATGACATTGTAAATAAAATAGAATATTCACTTGGTCAGAAAAACAAGCAATTAAGACTTGTACCTTATACTGTAAGACTGAAACCCCAATTTATTTGCATAAACAAAGGCCTCGGTATAAAAACTAAAATGCAGTTAGTTAGGCCAAAACCTCCTTTCAATAGTAATACATTGAACATGCTTCTGTAAGTAGCAATTAGCTATTAATCCAGATGAAATTTACAAGCAAATAACTTGCAGAGGTAGTGCTGAGTTTTGACCCTTAAAGACCTTGATTTCAATGACAAGATGTATAAAAACGCAGCTTTTTGGAAAACCATGTATACTTAGGTTCATTTCTTTCAAGATCATGTATATTATTATTCACAAGTCACAATGCATATGGAAAGTGATACGATTTTTCAAGTATTAAATGATGGTAGCTCGCTAGCACTCCGGTGATCATATTTTATCTTAGGTTTTCAGAATCTACCCAAGGCCTGGTTAACTCTTGTTCACAAATTTTGAGAGAGATACAAAAAAGGACTTACATATAGCACAAGGAACTATATTTATTATCCTGTGATAAACCATAATGGAAAAGAATATGAAACAGAATGTATATATGTATATATATATATATAAAACCGAATCACTTTGCCGTACAGCAGAAATGAACACAATTGTAAATCAACTATACGTCAGTAAAATAAAAAATTTTTAAAAAGGTCCTGCAGATATTACTCTAAATTATTCTTAGCTCTGTGAGAGAAGTCATGTTTGCATAACTGTATCTAATATCCCTACCTACTCTTATCCTAATATTTGAAAAGCTCCTTCCCTTCCCCCACCCCCTGAAACCCTTTGACCAATATGTCTCCCTTTTCTCCCATTATTCACAAAGCAATTTCCCAGGCCTGCACATATTAGAACCCATTCATCTCTAATCATTTTCTAGTCTGTCCTGTCAATGTCATATCAATGACCTACCAATTACTCTGCTCAGTTACCCACAACACTTGAGATTTCTCCCACCAGTATTAAGTTGGACATTTTCACAGGGCAATTTATTTTAAAATCAAGACGATCCATAAAACTAAGGATTTTGCATGCACAGATTCCTGTTTGTTCTGCAGCTGCATTTCTGAACGCTAATAGTTAAACTTTAGATGTAGATGCTAAGGAAGCAAATTAACTCAGAATTTCACGTGTGCCCTCAGGTTCAGCACTGACCATGCTGGGAGAGAACTTTGAGGTCATTTTGTCCAACCCTCTCATTTTACAGATGAGGAAAACAGGACTAATTGATAGCTAGTTATACCAAATTACAGCTCTCCTGAAACAAGATAGCAGAGTTAGTAGGCTTCTTAATGTGCTCAATTACTACCTGGATTCCATGAGCTGATGAGGCTGCTGTGACATTGAGCATTTCCATTCTGTGGTTTTCAAATGTTTACATTTCTAATGTGGTATCTGTCATCCCGAGTCCCGGGTACCTTTTACCATGGGCAGTCTTGCCAATACCTAACTCAGAACAGCCCACCTCTTCCCTCCTCAACGAGTGGTTGAACTTCTTTCTTCAACTCTTATCACTTCGCCTGTGTGCTTCTCAAGAGCCAGCACAGGTTTGTTCAACATTTTTCAGCCTTGTTCCTCTTACACCAAAGGACCAAGACATCAGTCCCCAGACTAAGGACAGAGTTCCTCAAGTTTCATCCTCAACTGCTCAAAAATTTTTTATAACTTATCTTTTTTCCTCTGCCCCACAACTGGAGCAGAAGCTTCATGGAACAAGCATCTTGCCTGAACTCTTGAATCCCAGTGTCTACAAGAGTCTGGAAAATAGTAGGTGCTTGACACGTACGTGTGTGATGAATGTAATCCTTGCTCTCTTAGGGAATCATTTGTCTCCCTCCAGTCTAAGACTTTGCCCCTGGGAGCATCAGTGTCCCTTTGTTCACCCTCAAATCTCTGACCTCTGGATCATGTCCTCACTCTCAAAATCGTGCCTCCTTAGTTGTCCACTCTGATGAGTCTACAGAGCTGTGCCTTCTGCTGGCTGCTCCTCCTCAAGCTGCTTTGCTAGAAAGTTCTCTCTCTCTTCAGTATAGGCCGTCCCCAAGATTCTGCCCTCGGCTGCCTTCTTCTCTCAGTATTTTTTTCTTTTTTGCAAATCTCATTGACTCATAGGTGATCAACTTCTACTTCTTGGGCAGTGATCCCCAAATCTCCATTGCCAGCCCCCAATTTATTTCCTAGAGATGGACTTCTACCATCAGAGCCAGAGCCAACCTCATCGTGTTATGGTCAATACCCTCTGCTTTTCAGGCAAGGCGTCCTCTTCATCCAGGCACCAAAGCCCAGAATCATTTCAGCTCTTGCTCTCCACCCTCCACTTCACATGTAAGAGGTGTGTGAGGATTACCTGTTGGTGAACGTAGGTGTTGATGCCCTTAAGTTCGTGTGTTGTTTAATGAATACAGCAGCCTCCTAACTAATCTCTTTACAGCTGTTCCCTCCTTCTCAATCTATCTACCAGATGAGCCTGGCTTCTTTTGGCCTGTTGAAAGACCAAACTTTCCAGTTTGATCTCCATGGCCTTTTATTTTATTTTAATTTTAAACATTTTTATTGGAGTGTAATTGCTTTACAATGGTGTGTTAGTTTCTGATTTATAACAAAGTGAATCAGCTATCCATAAACATATATCCCCCTATCTCCTCCTTCTTGCGTCTCCCTCCCACCTACCCTATCCCACCACACTAGGTGGACACAAAGCAATGAGCTGATCTCCCTGTGCTATGTGGCTGTTTCTCACTAGCTATCTATTTTACATTTGGTAGTGTATATGTGTCCATGCCACTCTCTCACTTCATCCCAGCTTAGCTTTCCCCTTCTCTGTGTCCTCAAGTCCATTCTCTATGTCTGCATCTCTATGTCTGCATCCTGCCCCTAGGTTCTTCAGAACCATTTTATTTTTAGATTCCATATATATGTGTTAGAATATGGTATTTGTTTTTCTCTTTCTGACTTACTTCACTCTGTATGACAGACTCTAGGTTCATCCACCTCATTACAAATAACTCAATTTTGTTTCTCTTTATGGCTAAGTAATATTCCATTGTATATATGTGCCACATCTTCTTTATGCATTCATCTGTTGATGGACACTTAGGTTGCTTCCATGTCCTGGCTATTGTAAATAGAGCTGCAATGAACATTGTGGTACATGACTCTTTTTGAATTATGGTTTTCTCAGGGTATATACCCAGTAATGGGATTGCTGGGTCATATGGTAGTTCTATTTTTAGTTTTTTAAGGAAGCTCCATACTGTTCTCCATAGTGGCTGTATCCATTTACATTCCCACCAACAGTGCAAGAGGGTTCCCTTTTCTCCACACCCTCTCCAGCATTTATTGTTTGTAGATTTTTTGATGATCGCCATTCTGACTGGTGTGAGATGATATCTCATTGTAGTTTTGATTTGCATTTCTCTAATGATTAGTGATGTTGAACATCCTTTCATGTGTTTGTTGGCAATCTGTATATCTTCTTTAGAAAAATATCTATTTAGGCCTTCTGCCAATTTTTGGATTGGGTTGTTTGTTCTTTTGATATTGAGCTGCATGAGCTGCCTGTATATTTTGGAGATTAATCCTTTGTCAGTTGCTTCATTTGCAAATATTTTCTTCCATTCTGAGGGTTGTCTTTTCATCTTGTTTATGGTTTCCTTTGTTGTTCAAAAGTTTTAACTTTCATTAGGTCCCATTTGTTTATATTTGTTTTTATTTCCATTTCTCTAGGAGGTGGGTCAAAAAGGATCTTGCTGTGATTTATGTCATAGAGTGTTCTACCTATGTTTTCCTCTAAGAGTTTTATAGTGTCTGGCCTTACATTTAGATTTTTAACCAATTTTTAATTTATTTTTTTGTACAGTGTTAGGGAGTGTTCTAATTTCATTCTTTTACATGTAGCTGTCCATTTTCCCCAGCACCACTTATTGAAAAGCCTGTCTTTTCTCCATTGTATATTCTTGCCTCCTTTATCAAAGATAAGGTCATCATCTGTGTGGGTTTATCTCTGAGCTTTCTATCCTGCTCCATTGATGTATATTTCTATTTTTGTGCCAGTACCATACTGTCTTGATTACTGTAGCTTTGTAGTATAGTCTGAAATCAGGACGCCTGATTCCTCCAGCTCCGTTTTTCTTTCTCAAGATTGCTTTGGGTATTCGGGGTCTTTTGTATTTCCATACAAATTGTGAAAATTTTTGTTCTAGTTCTGTGAAAAATGCCATTGGTCGTTTGATAGGGATTGCATTGAATCTGTAGATTAGTTTGGGTAGTAGAGTCATTTTCACACTGTTGATTCTTCCAATCCAAGAACATGGTATATCTCTCCATCTATTTGTGTCATCTTTAATTACTTTCATAGGTGTCTTATAGTTTTCTGCATACAGGTCTTTTGTCTCCTTAGGTAGGTTTATTCCTAAGTATTTTATTCTTTTTGTTGCAATGGTAAATGGAGTGTTTCCTTTCTTTCTCTTTCAAATTTTTCATCATTATCATATAAGAATGCAACAGATTTCTATGCATTAATTTTGTATTCTGCTGCTTTACCAAATTCATTGATTAGCTCTAGTAGTTTTCTGGTAGCATCTTTAGGATTCTCTGTGTATAATATCATGTCATCTGCAAACAGTAACAGTTTTACTTCTTTTCTGATTTGGATTACTTTTATTTCTTTTTTGTCTCTGATTGGTGTGGCTAAAACTTCCAAAACTATGTTGCATAATTGTGGTGAGAGTGGGCAACCTTGTCTTATTCCTGATCTTAGTGGAAATGGTTTCAGTTTTTCACCATTGAAAATGATGTTGGCTGTGGGTCTGTCATATATAGCCTTTATTATGTTGAGGTAAGTTCCCTCTATGCCTACTTTCTGGAGAGTTGTATCATACATAGGTGTTGCATTTTGTCAAAAGCTTTTTCTGCATCTATTGAGATTATCATATAGTTTTTATCCTTCAATTTGTTACTATGGTGTGTCACATTGATTGACTTGTGTATATTGAAGAATCCTTTCATTCCTGGGATAAACCCCACTTGATCATGGTACATGATCCTTTTAATAGGCTGTTGGATTCTGTTTTCTAGTATTTTGTTGAGGATATTTGCATATATATTCATCAGTGATATTGGTCTGTAGTTTTCTTTTTTTGTGACATCTTTGTCTGGTTTTGGTATCAGGGTGATGGTGGCCTCATAGAATGAGTTTGGGAGTATTACTCCCCCTGCTATATTTTGGAAGAGTTTGAGAAGGATAGTTGTTAGCTCTTCTCTAAATGTTTGATAGAATTCACGTGTGGAGCCATCTGGTCCTGGGCTTTTGTTTGTTGGAAGACTTTTAATCACAGTTTCAATTTCAGTGCTTGTGATTGGTCTGTTTACATTTTCTATTTCTTCCTGGTTCAGTCTTGGGAGGTGTGCTTTTCTAAGAATTTGTCCAGGTCTTCCAAGTTGTCCATTTTATTGGCATATAGTTGCTTGTAGTAATCTCTCATGATCTTTTGTATTTCTGCAGTGTCAGCTGTTACTTCTTTTTCATTTCTATTGACTTGAGTCTTCTCCTTTTTTTTCTTGATGAGTCCGGCTAGTCGTTTATCAATTTTGGTTACCTTCTCAAAGACGCAGGTTTTAGTTTTATTGATCTTTGCTACTGTTTCCTTCATTTCTTTTTCATTTATTTCTGAACTGATCTTTATGATTTCTTTCCCTCTGCCAACTTTGGGTTTTTTTTTTTGTTGTTGTTCTTCTTCCTCTAATGGCTTTAGGTGTAAGCTTACATTGTTTATTTGAGATATTTCTTGTTTCTTGAGGTGGGATTGTATTGCTATAAACCTCCCTCTTAGAATTGCTTTTGCTGCATCCCATAGGTTTTGGGTCATCGTATTTTCATTGTCATTTGTTTCTAGGTATTTTTTGATATCCTGTTTGATTTCTTCAGGGATCTCTTGGTTTTTTAGTAGTATATTGTTTAACCTCCATGTGTTTGAATTTTTCACAGATTATTTTCCTGTAATTGATATGTAGTCTCATAGCATTGTGGTTGGAAGGATACTTGATATGATTTCAATTTTCGTAAATTTACCAAGGCTTGATATGTGACCCAAGATATGATCTATCCTGGAGAATGTTCCATGAGCACTTGAGAAGAAAGTGTATTCTGTTGTTTTTGGATGGAATGTCCTATAAATATCAATTAAGTCCATCTTGTTCAATGTATCATTTAAAGCTTGTGTTTCCTTATTTGTTTTCATTTTGGATGATCTGTCCATTGCTGAAAGTGGGGTGTTAAAGTCCCCTACTATGATTGTGTTACTGTTGATTTCCCCTTTTATGGCTGTTAGCGTTTGCCTTATGTATTGAGGTGCTCCTATATTGGGTGCATAAATATTTTCAATTGTTATATATTCGTCTTGGATCAATCCCTTGAGCATTATGTAGTATCCTTCTCTGTTTCTTGTAATAGTCTTTATTTTAAAGTCTACTTTTTCTGATATGAGAATTGCTGCTCCAGCTTTCTTTTGATTTCCATTTGCATGGAATATCTTTTTCCATTCCCTCACTTTCAGTCTGTATGTGTCCCTAGGTCTGAAGTGGGTGTCTTGTAGACAGGATCTATATGGGTCTTGTTTTTGTATCCATTCACCCAGTCTATGTCTTTTGGTTGGAACATTTAATCCATTAAACTTAAGGTAATTATTGATATATATGTTCCTATTCCCATTTTCTTAATTGTTTTGGGTTTGTTATTGTAGGTTTTTTCCATCTCTTGTGTTTCCTGCCTAGAGAAGTTCCTTTAGCATTTATTGTAAAGTTGGCTTGGTGGTGCTGGATTCTCTTAGCTTTTGCTTGTCTGTAAAGGTTTTAATTTATCCATCAAATCTGAATGAGATCGTTGTTGGGTAGAGTAATCTTGGTTGTAGGTTTTTCCCTTTCATCACTTTAAATATGTCCTGCCACTCCCTTCTGGCTTGCAGAGTTTCTGCTGAAAGATCAGCTGTTAACCTTAAGGGGATTCCCTTGTATGTTATTTGTTGCTTTTCCCTTGCTGCTTTTAATATTGTTTCTTTGTATTTAATTTTTGATAGTTTGATTAACATGTGTCTTGGCGTGTTTCTCCTTGGATTTATCCTGTATGGGACTTTCTGTGCTTCCTGGACTTGATTGACTCTTTCCTTTCCCATATTAGAGAAGTTTTCAACTATAATCTCTTAAAATATATTTTCAGTTCCCTTTTCTTCCTCTTCTTCTTCTGGGACCCCTATAATTCAAATGTTGGTGCATATAATGTTGTCCCAGAGGTCTCTGAGACTGTCCTCAATTCTTTTCATTATTTTTTCTTTATTCTGCTCTGTAGTAGTTTTTTCCACTATTTTATCTTCCAGGTCACTTATCTGTTCTTCTGCCTCAGTAATTCTGCTATTGATTCCTTCTAGAGAATTTTTAAGTTCATTCATTTTGCTGTTCATCATTGTTTGTTTGCTCTTTAGTTCTTCTAGGTCTTTGTTAAACATTTCTTGTACTTTTTCCATTCTATTTGCAAGATTTTGGATCATCTTTACTATCATTACTCTGAATTCTTTTTCAGGTAGACTGCCTATTTCCTCTTCATTTGTTTGGTCTGGTGGGTTTTTACCTTGCTTCTTCATCTGCTGTGTATTTCTCTGTCTTCTCACTTTGCTTACCTTACTCTGTTTGGGGTCTCCTTTCACAGGCTGCAATTTTGTAGTTCCCATTGTTTTTGGTGTTTCCCCCCATTGGTAAGGTTGGTTCAGTGGGTTCTGTAGGGTTCCTGATGGAGGGGACTAGTGCCTGTGTTCTGGTGGATGAGCCTGGATCTTGTCTTTCTGGTGAGCCGGACTGCATCCAGTGGTGTGTTTTGGGCTGTCTGTGACTTTATTATGATTTTAGGCAGCCTCTCTGCTAATGGGTGGGGTTGTGTTCCTGTCTTGTTAGTTGTTTGGCTTAGGGTGTCCAGCACTGTACCTTGCTGGTCATTGAGTGGAGCTCGGTCTTTACTCTGAGAGAGTTTTGCCATTTGATATTACATGGGGCTGGGAGGTCTCTGGTGGACCAATGCCCTGAACTTGGCTCTCCCACCTCAGAGGCTCAGGCCTGTCACCCAGCCAGAGCACCAAGACCCTGTCAGCCACATGGCTCAGAAGAAAAGGGAGGGAAAAAAAGAAAGAAAGAAAGAAAGAAAGAGAAAGAAAGAAAGAAAGAAAGAAAGAAAGAAAGAAAGAAAGAAAGAAAGGAAGAAAGAAAGAGAAATAAAATAATATAAAATAAAGTTATTAAAATTTTAAAAATTAAAAAAGTAATAAAAGACAGAAAGAAAGAAAGAAGAGAGCAACCAATCCAAAAAACAAATCCACCAATTGTAACAAGCAGTAAAAACTATATTAAAAAAAAAAAGAAAACGGACAGACAGAACCCTAGGACAAATGGTAAAAGCAAAGCTATACAGAGAAAATCACACAAAGGAGTATATGCATACACAGTCACAAAAGGAGAAAAAGGAAATATATATATATATATGTAAGGAAGAGAGCAACCAAATCAGTAAACACATCTACCAAAGACAATAAGCTCTAAACACTAAACTAAGATAAACATAAAACCAAAAGCAAATTAGATGCAGAAAGCAAACCCCAAGTTTACAGTTGCTCCCAAAGTCCACTGCCTCAATTTTGGGCTTATTCCTTGTGTATTCATGTATTCCACAGATGGAGGTAAATCACGTTGATTGTGGAGATGTAATCCGCTGCTCCTGAGGCTGCTGGGAGAGATTTCCCTTCTCTTCTTTGTTCGCACAGCTCCGGAGCTCAGCTTTGGGTGTGGCCCCACCTCTGCGTGTAGGTCACCTGAGGGCGTCTGTTCCCGCTCAGACAGGACAGGGTTAAAGGAGCCGCTGATTCGGGGATTCTGGCTCACTGAGGCTGGGGGGAGGAAGGGACATGGATGCGGAGCGAGCCTACGGTGGCAGAGGCCCGCGGGACATTGCACCAGCCTGAGGCACGCCGTGAGTTCTCCCGGGGAAGTTGTCCCTGGATCCCGGGACCCTGGCAGTGGCAGGCTGCACAGGCTCCCCGGAAGGGAGGTGTGGATGGTGACCTGTGCTCACACACAGGCTTCTTGGTGGTGGCAGCAGCAGCCTTAGCGTCTCATGCCTGTCTCTGGGGTCCGCGCTTTTAGCCGCGGCTCGCGCCCATCTCTGGAGCTTGTTTAGGCGGTGCTCTTAATCCCCTCTCCTCGTGCACCCCGAAACAATGGGTCTCTCACCTCTTTGGCAGGTCCAGACTTTTCCCCGGACTCCCTCCCGGCTAGCCGTGGTGCACTAACCCCCTGCAGGCTGTGTTCACGCCGCCAACCCCAGTCCTCTCCCTGCGCTCGGACCGAAGCCCGAGCCTCAGCTCCCAGCCCCACCTGCCCCGGCGGGTGAGCAGACAAGCCTCTCGGGCTGGTGAGTGCTGGCCGGCACCGATACTCTTTGCCCTACGCACCCCTGTGGCTGTGCTCTCCACCGTGACTCCTAAGCTTCCCCCTCCGCCACCCGCAGTTTCCGCCTGTGAAGGGGCTTCCTAGTGTGTGGAAACCTTTCCTCCTTCACAGCTCCCTCCCACTGGTGCAGGTGTCATCCCTATTCTTTTGTCTCTGTTTTTTCTTTTTTCTTTTGCCCTACCCAGGTACGTGGGGAGTTTCTTGCCTTTTGGGAGGTCTGAGGTCCTCTGCCAGCTTTCAGTAGGTGTTCTGTAGGAGTTGTTCCACGTGTAGATGTAGTTCCGATGTATTTGTGGGGAGGAAGGTGATATCCGCGTCTTACTCCTCCGCCATCTTGAAGCTATCTCTCCATGGCCTTTTAAAATCTATTGCCAGTATAGCTTCCAATCTGGCCTCATACTACCTTTCTACAGGTACTACAGTGATGCTCAACCATGGATACACATTAGAAGCAAATGGGGAGCTTGGAGAAAGTACCCAAACTCCGTCTCCTACTCATATGTCTCCCACTCAGCCACCTCCTTGAGAGATTCTGATTCAAGTGACCTATGGTAGAGCCAAGGTATTAGGGAATTTAAAAATTTCCCCAGGTGCTTTTTACATGCAGCCATAGTTGAGAATCAGTGATATACCCTTTGATGAAATCAAATGAGTGTACTTAGCAAAGTACTTTACCAACACCCCATACTTTTGCCTGAGCAATTCCCCTTGAAAGCAGTTCTCTTTGTTCTATTCTTCTTCCTACAGAAAATGCATGAAGACTTCTGATTTTCTTCCAACTGGAAAGAATCAATCCTTTTCCTGGAAATTGTTAGTGCAGTTTCATATATTACATTCATTCGTGTCAGCAGGGAAGACCGTGTTAGATGAAGACAATGCAGAGTGTTAGAGTAAGATAAGGTCCCTGTCTTCACATAGCTGCCTCTCTTGTGGGATAAGAGAAACACATGAACCAACAAATATCATAAGTTTTATAATAACAATATGGAAGTGTCCATGAGATAGTGTTTAGGCAAAAAGGCTCTATTCTTCCTGGTGCAGTAACAATTTATGTATATGTCATCGGTATATGTTTGAGGGCAAGTACCATGCATCATTCACCTTTATGTATTGCAAAGACCACATTTCTCTTACAATAGTGTTAAATGTTTACTGAATCAATGAATGAGTGAGTGAGTAAATGAGTGAATGAGTAATATGTTGGTGATTAGGAGTCATTGGGAAATAGTGTCAGCTTCAAGGGAGTAGTGCCATAGTTCAGTGCCTGCCCAGGGTGGAGGGTGTCCCACTGGAGTTACATCATCGTTTTCAGTCCTAAGCTATGCGTGAGTTCTACAATTTCCATCAACCATCCATTCCACAGTTTATTTTAAATGGTAATAATAATATCTTACTAGAAACTAGGTCCAATTCTCTCATGACAAGAAGGTGGTAATGGTCTGTCCAAAATAATACTTAGCACCTTTGATTTTAATAAGCAAACCCTAGAGATCAAATGGGATGGTTTGATGGCTGATGGGAAGAACTGGGGGTGCGGGGATTAGAAGAAACACCTGTCCACCCTACAGATCCATGAGACTTCCTCCTTCCCTGTTGAACTTGCCATGGTCTCCATGTTCTTTGGGCCTCTTAAAGATATAGCTGAGAAAGCAGCAAAAATGGCCACCAAATAAATGAAGATGAATAGGGCCCTGCAATAATTTCCAGGCTGATTGGGGTGGGGCTAACAAGTGAAGGACAAATGCACATGTGAAAGTAATTGTGCTTCTCCAGTGGAAACCTCTAATCCTTCAAGCAATTAATCATACCCTAAGAAGTAAACTGTTCTCGGGGAGAAAGCCATCTCTGAACTTCCAAGTACTTTGAGGACACTAGTGAACCAGAGGATAAGAGTCATCAGCTGAGTGAGCTGAAAGGGTTAGCCCAGTTTCCGGGAGCGTCTGAGTCAGGAGAGATAAAAGGAAGTGTTTCCTAATCCAGAGGATTTCAACATTGTGGAAACTCATTTCCCACAGAGATACAGCAATGTGCAAATATAAATCATTTCAAAAAGAAGCCGTTTAGAAAACTTCACATGTCATGATAAATGCGTTGAAACTCCTCACATGTTTTTGGCCATGTCTTTGACATTTATTCGTTCTTTAATTTATGGATTGAATATTAATCCATTTATTCGATGACTCATTTATAGAGTCATGAGTATGAGTTATTATTTTTTTGTTTGAACATCTACTATATGCCAGGGGCTGTGTTACTGTGGGTACAAAGATGAACGTGGCCTAATCCCTGTCCTCAAAGAACTAGCCATCTATAAAGGGAAGAAGAAACATGAAGAGAAAATCATACTGTGGTGAGTGTATTGATATTACCGTTTATAATGGTAAAGGAGAGGCAGGACCTTAAATGAAGGTGCAGGGGAGGAGTGAGCCAAGGGAAGAACCACGGGGACCATTGAGGGATCTGGTTCTAGGATGGGGTTTTCAGGCAAGGGAGACATTGGGGGCAAAAGCAGGTAGAAAACTGTGGGACAGTGCGCAGTGTGTGGAGAAGTGGAAGCTGCTTGGCATTGTTGAAGCGTGGATGGTGGAGAGAACATCCAGAGATGTGACCAACATGGTAGCCAGAAGTCTTGGACGTTGGGTAAACAGTGTATAGACTTTATCACGTGAGAACTGAAGAACGATTTGAAGGTTGGCACAGGGAACCGACATGGACAAGTTCTAATTTTTGAAAGGTTATATTTGCGGTTAGAGAGATTGGCTCTGAAAAGGGTCAGAGTGGAGAGGGGTAAGGAGGGGCCAGGGATGCAGTGATCAGGGTGAAGCCATAAAAGGGCAGGGGAGCAGTGGGTGGAAACAAAAGTTATTCGGGAGATAAAACTGGATGACATGTGGCTGTGGTCATGAAGGAAGGGGGAGGGGAAGCAGACTCCAGCATCTGGGTTGAGTGACAGTGGAGCCACTCACAGAAATAAATGATACAGGAAGAGGAGCAGTTTGGAGTAAGGGTTGTAGGCAGCACAGCACAATGTACCTCCAGGGAACACTGACTTTGTAGGCATGATACCATCCATGTCTTCCATTGGTAAGCAGCCACGTGTGCTACAGGAGACTGAGTCAAAGTGATTTTCCCTCAACTTAGCTCATCAATACAACCAGTATGTAGGAGATTTTCTTTGGAGACCCCAGACTGCTTTTCCAAAACTGGAAGAGTCCAAGCTCCCTTTGCTTCCATTCATGCATTCACTTATTCATACATTCACAAACATGAAGCCCCTGCTAGAACCTAGGCACCAGCATAAACCAGATAATATATGGGAGCTCACATTCCAATGAGAGGCAGTGGGGTATGATGGATAGAGAGCTGGCTTTTGAGTCAGACAGACTAGGATCTAAACGTTGTCACCATTGCTGACAGGTGTGTGACCTTAGGCACACTCTCTAACTTATCTGAGCCTCCATTTACTTATTTTGACCAGTGTTCCTCTGAAGTTTGGAGTTCAAGTATATGAACTACCAACACAATGCTGATCACCTATGTTCTCCACTACTGGTGGCTGTCAGTTTGATAATTATTATTGCAATTAGATATATACAAGTAAACAACTCAACTACACTGAGATAAATATTCTGGGAGATAGAACCATAAGGAAAGCGCCTAACCCATGAGAACAAGCAGAGAAAGCACCTGCCTAGAATGGGCAATGTCTCAAAAAATAGATATGAGAAAGCAGGGAAAGAAAGGAAGAGGGCTTCCAGCAGATGGCTTTGGTATATTTCAGTGCATTGAATCAATCAATAGAGGACCAACCCATTTGGGCCACTGAAAGTCATTCATCACGGAGCAGGCTGCAGAATGGCTGGTGTCAAGGCTAAAATATAGGCGGGGCCAGTTCCTGAAGGTCTCACATACCATGTTCACAAGGTCAGGAGCTGAGGCTTTGGTTTGTAGATAATAAGGGGTCACTGGGCTGGGCAGCTGAGGAGTATTCAGGGAGATCACAGAGGCTGCACTATGGGGGATGCTTTAGAGGGAGGGCAACTTGCTCGAATCACTGAAGAAAGGATGTGCATCTAAACCAAGGAAGTAGAAGTGGGAAGGGAGAGGCGACAGCTTCAAGGGATGTAGAGATAAACTAGGAGTAATTCAGTATCTTTCAGAGCCTGAGGGTCTACAGGAGTAGGGGAGCTGACCTAGACAGTGGATAATGAAGCTAACCTGTGGTCAATCAAATGGGACAACAGAATCATTTCTTGACTTACAGTGATGTTCTTGCAGGGGAGAGGGAGACCTGGGATGGAGATGCAAGGTCTGGGCTTCCTGAACAATAAAGGTGGCATCTCAAACCATGGGAGTGGATACGGGAGTGTGTTTAGTGAGAAGAAAATGATTTGGAGTATGGGGCCATGGGGGAAGTATCATTTTAAGGAGATGATGGAAGAGGAGGAGTCTAAAATAAAACTGAAAAAGGGCCAGAAAAGTAGGGAGAAGTTGGGAGAAGACTGTAGCAACAGTCTGAAAGGCTACGGAAGTGTCAAGTAGGTGAGGAATGTGCCCACCTGCCCACTGGCTGCGCTGATGGAGAAGAGTGGTGGCAGAGGACTATTCCCCTGGGTTGAAGAGTCATCACATAGCCACCAAAGGCATGGAGGCAAAGCATCATTTCCTTCCTTCTTAAAGCTCTTCTCCATAGCCATCCATTCTGTTCCCCCAAGTTTGGCATTGTGATACAAGATATACACCTTGTCTCTCCCCACAACCCAAAGAGGGGCGTTTTGGCCTTTTTCATTTCATGACCTTTATCATCAATGATCAAGAGGAAACAAAGGATGGTGCACAGAACAAACAAGAGGGTTGTGCCCAGGTCTTTCAACCATGGTCCCTTTCCCAATTTCATCCCCCCAAAATTGGATCTCTCACCTGAAAATAGTGCTGAAGATAGATCCAGGATAAAACATTAAGAATTGACCAAGAAGTCTAAATTCAGGGGCCAGCTCATCTCAAGCGGACAACTTAAAGGCCTCTTGGAATTTCCTCGTCTGTCCTCTTGTCTCCATTTTCTTTGTTAATCTTGAACCTGTGCCCTTAGGTGTTGAGGTGGTTAGAGGCTGAGTCCTGTTGGGCTGCCTTACATTTGTGTGGAGAGCGGACCTAGAGTCAGAAGAAGCGTCTTTCTAATTCAGTTATACGCCACTTTTTGTTGACACCAGTTACACAGTGGAAAAGCTGTTAGATATTCAAAAATGCATTTGTAACCACTATTCCATAGTAAACCAGCTCAGAAATTAAGCTAAGGCATATGGTTCAAATTAGACCAAAGTTGTCTTTCAAAAGTTCTATGGGACACACAAACGTGAATTGCTGGGTAGACTTTGCAAATTAAGAGAATCATTTTATTTTTCAAAAATGTGTGTGTATGTGTGAATGTGTATATTCCCTCACAAATATTCATTGGGGGCTATACGTATGTATTTTATTTCTTCTCTTCTTTTGGACAGAGAGCATTTGTAACCCACTGACTCCCAACATCAGGGTCCCATTAGGGTGAGGGTGTATGGATTTTGCCATTATTAGTCAGAAACTCCGGACTTAGTGCTCTGCCACTTAACGTTAGCACCCCAGGATCTTTGACCATTAGAAGTGGTCAAGACCTTGGTTTCCAGCAATGCTTCTCGTAAAGGAAGTTCTCAGATAGAAGCCAAACACTGGAAAAGAATTGCTGACGCCAGGACTGTTTTGTAAGACTGTACGGTGATTTATAAACAGTGGGGTTTTTTGGTTTGTTTGTTTGTTTTAATGAAGTTGGCTAGTGCCCTTGAACTTTCTCGCACAGGTAAAGCCGTGTGCCAGCATGCTCCTTGGAGGCCCCTTTCTCTGTGAGAGAAGTCAGGCTTCATGTCCCCACAGCTTCCTTTGCTTGGAATGAGTTACCTTCTCTCCTCTGCTCTCGAGCAGTGCTAGTTACGGCTATCTGTGGGAGTCACAAATAAACAGTTATTGGAACCACCTTCAGTGTTCCATGCTGTGCGGTTCAGATGAAGAACCAGGGCTGCAAAAGGCTGATTGCAATCCAAAGTGTAGCCACCTCCAGCCTCAGCATCACATCACCTGGGAGTTTTCTAGAAGTGCTGATTCTCAGACCTCAGTCCAGATCTTCTAAATCAGAATCTGCATTTTAACACAATCCCCAGGGAACCTGTCTGCACATTAAAGTTTAATAAACACTAGTCTAGAGCAGTGGATTAAAAAATGTACAGTCCCTCTCTGCGCGTGCGCGCGCCCCCCCCCCCACACGAACACTTTGGGACATACGTGCATCATATATAAATTTTTTGTCCTTTACTAATATATGATGTACATTTTAAAATATGCACAAAATACAAACATTTAAAAGGATGAAGCAGAAGCTAAATGTGAATAGTTCTATTACTTTCTTATGGTACCCTCTTAGGTTATTGGGGTGCAATACTTTGGAGACCCCTGTTCTAAGGAAGCAAATAGAGAGCTAAAAGGAATCTTAGAACACTTTATATATGATGGTCAGGGTTCTTAAGGCCTCAGGGAACACAAAACACACATAGAAAGTAATTTGTTGGGCTAAATTGAATATATGTATGCCACCCATAGGTAAAGCCATATCCCCAGCATACGCATTTATATTTAGTGTTTATCAATTTCATCAGGTTGAGAAATGTAAAACCCATTTTTCTCTTCAAAGTAAGATGTTGTAGGATGTTCTTTGGGTTATGAATCAAAATAGGAAGTCTAAATCTTTGTTTTTTAGTTTAGTCATTCAAGTCAGTAACGTATTTGGTATCCTCTCTGACGCACCTAGCTTTGGACTAGCTTCCCCTCTGACCTAGAACATCATCACTTAAATGGGTGACATCAGTTACTAAATCTGGATGACTCTGTGTTCATGTGAACAGCATCTCTGACCACCCTGTTTCTTTCTTACCATGTAGCAGGCCTTGTGTTGGCATTGGGGTTAAAAGACAAATTGATCACCCCACAGAGCCTGGTTTAAGGAGAAAAAGAAGCTTCACAACAAATCATTACAGCAATACATAAGTCTTATCATGCAGTGTGGACAACTTGCAAAAGGCAGAAGAGAGGAGTAAGAAGAGCTTCCTCTGGAAGCTGAAGGAGGTGACATTTGAGTTGGGCCTTAAGGGATGAATAGGAGTTTGCCAGGCACAGAGAAGGAACTTGGGGGTAAAGGGACCTCCCTGAGCAAAGGCATTGGGCAGGAAACCTGCTTTATCAGCGTTCCTCTTGGGTGAAGTGCAAACTCTTCTAACTCAGTCAGTTAAATGAAATAATTTAAATTGACATGAAATAATAACCCTGAACGCTTACTGAACAGTAGGCTCTTGGGTTTGTAAAATCGAACGACTCTGAGAGCAAGTTATTTCATATGGTTTGGCCACGACAGTGTGTGGAAAGTTTCTCAGCAGAGCACAGTAAGTACTTCTCATTTACAGTAAAATCTGGAATGTTTGGGAAAGGTTTGTGCTAGGGAAATTGAATTTTCAGATTAACTGCATAAAAATGGAAAGTCTGGTTTTAAAAAACCTTACTAATTTTGTTTTCCTTTGAAGAGATAACTGCTGTTAACGTTTTAGAGACATTTCATTTTAATCTTATCTAGTGAGAGAAAAGCCGAGCACTTATCCTGCCTTTTCAGCTTTACATAATGCCGTTCCAAATTTCACCCCCCAAAAATTGGATCTCTCACCTGAAAATAGCGCTGAAGCTGGGGCGGGGGGGGGTGGCCATGCCACGCAGCAGGTGGGATCTTATTTCCCTGACCAGGGATCGAACCCGTGTCCCCTGCAGTGGAAGCGCCAAGTCTTAAACACTGGACTGCCAGGGAAGCCCCCCTTAATGCCTTTTTAAATTTTAACATTTTAGCACGTTGCCATGACTTAAAGACTACATAATATTTCAGCTTATAAATATTTTGTACATTTTAAATCATTTCTATATTATTGATGATCCAGGTTGGTTTGGAGGTTTTAACATTACAACTAACGCAGAGAACGTTCTTACACATAATCCTGATGCATATTTCTTATTAGTTCTTAGAAGTACATTTACTGGGTCAAAGATTATGAATAATAAACAGTTTTAAACTTTAGTTATACATTGTCAAATTGCCTCCAAAACAGCTTGGCCAAATTACTCTATCGGAGGCCATGTATGAGGCCATTCGCCTCTGCATGCTTGTGGATACAGAATGTTGACGTGTCTTTTAAAACCTCTGATTATCTGATCAGTGAAAAGCTGTGTTTCTTGGACCCCTGGCTCCTTCTTATTCTCATTTGCCAATGTCTCCTGCTCTGCCTGGCCTTGGGGCTGCCCACGACTCAGTCTGGGGCTGCTTCTCCCACACCCTACGTCTAGGAGAATCTCATTCACTTACATATTTCACTTTCTATTTGTAGACTTAAACAGTAAAGGCATCCCTCCTGCCCAGCCCTCTCTTTTGAACATCAGACCCAACAGCACAGACCCCAGATCACATCTGAGGCAGCCCTAGTGCATTCCCTCGAACCTCACTCCCAAACTTGGATCCTGTTTCAGTATTGGGATTATGTACCAGAGTGAGTTCCACACTGATATAACATTAAGACATTCTAACAGCGTGGGTGTCTGATAACGGATGAGTGGGTGTTAGCTACAGAGGAAGTTCCAGTGTCCTTGGATTCAGTAACATACCCACATCCAATCCACCTCTTTTTCATGCCAGAAAGTCAGGAGTCATCTCGGAGACCCCGTCTGCCTCTCCACCCACGCCCCACCCACCTGTCAGAGCCGCCTACTGACTCTGTCTGAAACGTGAAACTCAGAGCCCCTGGCCCCTCTCAGCCCTTGTCCGCGCATCCCTAATTTTAGCTTGGATTACTGAAAGCACCTGATAGCCCGACTTCCAGCATCTACGTTAGCCTCTTTCCAATCCATTCCCCGTGTCATGTCACAGAAGATGACTTGAAAAGGCAAGTCTGATCCTACCTCTTCCTTGACTGAAACTCCAAGATGCTGCTCGTTCAGCTAAGATGGTGCTGATGGTGTTCAAGGGCCCCACAGAGCCCTACATGGTGTGGCTCAGCCCTAAGCTCCTGTTCCACCCCCTCTACGCTCCCCAACTCAATACCCTTCCTCACGTCCCAGAAGGCAAGCTCCAGGCCTTTGCAAATGCCATGTAGCCCTGTGCCCAGAACACTCATCTCTCTCCCAGGCTGCCTCCTTACCTGCCAAGTGCTCGTCCTTCTTTATGTCTCCACCTTAATGCCACCTCCCCAAGGAAGTCTTCCTGGAACCCCAGGCTAGGACATGTTGTACACCCCATGTTCTATTCTAATGATTTATTAAATACCTCTCTTCCCTGATCTATTGTAAACTACATGAAAGTGAGGACCAAGTCAGTCTTTCTCCCTGCTGGATCTGCAGGCCCCTGCACACTGCAGCACATAGTAGGTGTTCAGTAAACTTTTGGTATACAAATGAATGAATAATTGTTGAAATATCTTCAAGATTTTTTACCTTTTAATTTCTTTTTGAATTGTTTACTTATAAATGTTACTGTTTGGGGGGGAAAACAGTAATTTATTGACTTCTAAGAACTTTCTGTCATCTGTGGTAAATTTCCTTTGGGTAAGTCATATTTTGTGCGTTTTGTTTATTGTAAACACATAACAATAACAGCTAACTCTTATATAATTATTAGTGTGAACAGGCAGAGTTTTATGGTGCTTTATATGTTTTAACCTCACACCACCCACCCTATGAGTGGGCATGATTATTAGCACTAGTTTGCAGAGGATGAAACTGAATCTCAGAGGCGTTAAGTAAGTAGTTGAAAGTCACGCAGCAATTCGTAACAGAAGCAGAACACTGTACTCTTAACCTTTACACTACGCTGCCTCTGAAGAAGTGTTTAATTTTTTTTTTTTTAAGTTCAGAGGAGGTAATATTCAACCTGCCCTTTGAAGAACAGGTGGAATTTGACGGAGAAGGAAACAGCAGGACAAGCACCCTCAGGAAGGAGCAGCTGCTGGTCATGGAGCCATGAACACATTGAGCAGTCGGGAAAAGGTAAGTACACACCAGGCTAAATCCTGGAGGCAACAAAGATGGAGAGGGTGCGAGAGCCAGGGCTTAGAAGGGCCTTTTGCTTTGCAAAGGGGATGAGGATTTATCCTGTCAGCAGTAGAGGCTGCTGGAGGACTTATAAAGGGAGCTGTTGTCTGCATTACTCTGTAGATGAGTATGCTTTCTTTTTCCTGGTAAGAGATACGATGAAATCATGGTAATACAAAGTTGCATGCAACCGAATAGTGTCTTAACTGTAAAAATCCAGGTTCACAGTTCTGAGAAATGCAGCCCATGAGGCTGTGAAGACAGAGAATTACGTGTGTACCTGAGCTGCTATCTCCTCCTTTGTTTCCATGTAAGAAACTGTACCATCATGTCCAGAGGAGGGCGTGTTGGACTGTCTCCCCATGGGTATCATTGCTCCAATGACATGAACACCAAGGGAGTGGTGACTGCCAACACTAGTGCCCCCAGTGGTGTCCTAGTGGAAAGGGAGTTAATTGCAATTCTGTGAAATATCTCAACTACTCTTCCAGAAGTAACAGCATCTTTGTTATCAGTGGCAAGGGAGTGTTTGTAGGGAAATCAACCAAGAAGGATTCAATAGGTTGGCCCGATTTCTGTGACGTTATCAGAATTACTGTATGTAGAAGCCTCACTCACAGCAGGGTTTACACACAGGTGCACGGAGCCTGGAGCGATTCGGGGTAGAATCAGGAGTGCCCATGTCCTAGGATGGTGGGGAGGGGTGGGGGAAGAGGAATTGTTTTTTCTCAATCACCTCTTAGGCTATTTTTTTTTTTTACTATGAATGTGTAACACACCACCATCATTTTAGCCCCAACTGTGACTGTGTCATAGTAGAAGTCACAGCATTCCAACATGTAGTTGCTTCAGAGATTTTGAAATAACATTTCTGCTCACCACCCTTTCAAGACGCTAGCTCTTCTTAATTAATACTTGAAAACAGAGCACAATTTTGTTTTTAAAATATTTTAATGAGTGCATTTTAATATTATCAGTGTCTTTTGTAGTCATATTTATTTTATTCTTATCTATTTAAACACATTCTGAGAAAGCAATCTTAGGTCTTACCTGTCTGCCAAAAAGAGCTATAACACAAAGATGGTTAAAAATCCCTGAGCTACACAGAGAACAGACTTGTGGTTGCCAAGTGGGAAGGGGGTGGGGGAGGGATGGAGTGGGAGTTTGAGATTAGCAGATGCAAACTATTATGTGTAGAACTTATAAAGAGTGAGGTCCTACCGTACAGCGCAGTAAACTGTATTCAGTATCCTGTGATAAACCATAATGGAAAAGAATATGAAAAATAATGTATATATATATATATATATATATACGTATACAATGTGTGTGTGTATATATATATATGTGTGTGTGTGTGTGTGTGTGTGAATCACTTTGCTGTACAGAAGAAATTACCATAATATTGTAAATCAACTATACTTTAATAAAACAAACTTAAAAAAAGAATTCCTGAGCTAAAATATTAAAAATGAGACCAGCTTACTAGACTTATTAGACTTCCTGACACCCTCTGATGTACCATACGTGAAAAAGCTTTCAACCCATAATGGTTAGAATTGTTTCCAGGAGTCCTAGTACTGGGAAAATCCGGATTGCTGTTCTTCTAAGAAAGTTGTCTGTATATTGAACCTTGTCTTTGAGTGTTTTGACCTTCTGAACTACTGTTGAGCATCGATCTGCTGTTCCCTAGGGATGCCAGGTTTAGCAAATAAAAATATGGGACTCCTTTGTACTATATCTATGTGGTACATATATATGGATTTCAAATAAACAATGACTGATTTTGAGAATACGTATATATCAAGTATTGCATGGGACATACTTAAACTAAAAATTATTTGTTGTCCACCTGAAATTCTGTTTTAACTCAACTTCTTGTATTGTACCTGGCAACCCTAAAAACACCAAAATTGGGCCAGTATCCCCCAACTAATTAACTACAGATTGTTAGAAAGTGTTTTCTTACAGTGTTTACTGATGGAGATTAGTTAGCTGCCAAAGGTCTCAGACTTTGATTAAATGTGAAGGTATTTTGAAGTTGAAATTTTCTTATTATCCCCCAGTGATCACAAACACCTGTGTTTTCAACTTTGGGACAAGCAGACAACTCAGAAATATCACCAGTCCTTAAAGTACATTTACCACCATCCAAGAATTTGGGTGTTAACTGTGTCCCCCGAGATCCTGTGATAATCCAGTTTCTGTATCAGAGAAATATGGTCAAAGTTTAGACTGACAGTGAAACTGAATTTCAAAACCTTTTGACACTCATCCCGTTGTTAAGTATTTTGGTTCCAAATCAAGCAAACATCATAATTTCCTTTGTCTGGGATGAGATTCCAATCATGAAAATAAGGAGCATAGACATCACCGAGGAGGAAAATGTCACCCTCGCATCCAGGTGAATCACACCAAAGCCCATTAATTATCAATTGATCGAGGCCAACAATTCCAAATTTACTTTTAACAGAAGAATAAGTAGTCAGCATGAAGCCAGAAAACAAACCGGCCTGAAGTCGGTATGTATATTTATAATGTGATATGCTTTCTATGTTTCTATTCCTTCACCATAGTAAAAAATATTATAAATGTGAGACAAAGAAAGATAGATGTGAGTGGTTAAAGGCAGTGGGTTCAATGTCTTAGTGAATGAGACTTATTTAGGGAAAAATCAATCTGAGTGTTGCAAATTATATAATGATGCAGTGTAAAAATGCAGTGATCTCGCCTCAAGCAACTTTTGAAGGACAGAGATGCGGGTTTGAGAACACAAACTTGCTTGCTTGCTTTCCGTTTTTTTCTTCGTCTTTTAGTGCTCTGACTATGCCCAGTTTGAAGTTTCATTAACTAGAATATACTAAATAAAATACTTGTTTCTGTACAAGTACCATCTGCAAAAATAGATGCCTTCCGTTCTGAATTATTTCCAGCTTCCGGGTTATGATCAGACAAACCCAGATGCTCTACATTTTCATCTCCTTATCTAAAGGGAACAATGTGGAGCCATCTTCTCTGTGTTACATTTGAACTAATCCAGACTAGAATAGTAAGTAAGATTCCATGAGCTAGTTAAATCTCTTCCCTAAAGAGAAAATTGGGGGCCGTGCATCAGGGAGGCTATCGCAGGCCAACCCGCCTTGTTTTTTTTCTCCACTCAGACATAAATTTTCCTGTTTTACCAGTCATCTTACAACAATGCATGTCCAAGCCATGCTGTGATTAGAGGGGAGTATATGTTTATTACCCAAGTTATTCACATGTTGGAGCACGGCGAGACCAAGGGTGGTAAACCAAAGGAAATTTCCATTTGCTTTTCAGCTGCTGTGTATTCTTACTCTATAGGAAAGTTAGCTGTTATTAAGTAATGATGTTCAGCTGAAGTTGGTCACTCGTAACAATAGACAGATGTAAAATGTTTTATTTGGGTTAGCCAACTCTCTCCCAAATAAAGGGCCTGACATTGAACCGTCTTTACAAAAATATTCAGCAAATGATACCTTATTCCAGTGCTCGGATTCTTTGCCATGGAAAATGGGAAATGAGTTTCCTAGTGAACCCACTATCTGTTTAAACTTGTCTTTGCCCAGAGAAAACTTGATGTTCTATGGAATGAAAAAATTTTTTAATGAATCTACATTGAGGAGTAAAGGGTATAACTATGCAAACCAAAGGATTTTTTTACTTACTTATGGAATTTGAAACAATAATAATGAAATGGAAACATAGGAAAAAGGCTAAATATTCGACCACAGAGGGAAATTGGATCATTAGATGCTCACATGCAATGTAAAATGTGGGATTTGTCTTTAAAGCAGTACTTGTTGCTTTTCCAATGTATAATAAGGCAAAAGAAAGACTTTGTCAGTTCTCCAAGCCATCACTTACAACCTCCAGCCACATAATCCTTTAGGAAGTTGGGTGTTTTTAAGACACTGGTTCTGATTCAGTGGCTCGAGTGTGGGACCCAAGAGCTGGGATTTCTGATTAACATTAGTAAGTGATGCTGGAGCTGCAAGCCTTTTATTATATGCTGTCCTGTCTTCAGGGTCCAGGGATATGGATAGTTCATCTCAAGGTATTCCATGACCACAGAGAAAGATATCTGCCCATCAAATGAACTAAGATTCATAAAGCCTGTTTCCATCCCTACTCCTGCCACTGGCTCAGTGCCCTTGAATAAATCACTCTCAACCTTTGTGATCCTATTTTTCCCCAGATATAAAGTGCAAAGTTTAAACCAGATCAGCACTCCTCAGAGTGTTCCCACATGTCAGATAAAGGCCAGATTTACTGAGTTAAGCATGTTTCTTTGCTGTAGAACTTCTCAGACCCTGTAATATACAAATGTGCTGTGTGAGTCTCCATTGGGTGGGGACAGTGGGGTGCTTGGAGGTTCTGTAGGCAAAGCTTCCCCAAATTACCAGACCACAAATTGCTTTATTTGTGGAATACCTATACCACACACTTAGGGGAAGCCTGAGGAAGAGAACTGCTAAGGTTCTTCTATTAGCTTCAGCTCCCTCAGCCCTAAAATCCAGGATCTTTCCTCTGGCCTCTGATGTTCTTAGCCAGTGAACCCCAAAAGCAACTGTAGGATAATATCCATCATCCAAGGAAGAAAACTTAGAGCAATTTTAAACCAATTGCTTTCCTTTTCTCCCAAATTCTCATTTTTCCCTTCAAGACAATTCACCTGAACTTTTATTCCCTAGGACACCTTTCCTGGCAAACTGAAAACTCCACCCAACAGCTACCATATTTGTACATTCAGCCCCATTGATTTTCTCTTCTTTCTCACACCGAAGGACCCACTCCTTTGCTTGAAAGTAATGAGGCTGAACTTTTAGGCAACCCAGTTTACGTGCTTGTGAATTTCCCACAGATTCTAGATAACTCTAAGTGGTGAAGAGTATAGATCATGATTTCAAGGTGTGGTCTCAAGACCGGTAGCCTCAGCTCATTAGAAATGCAGGTTCCCAGGCTCTACTCTAGACCTACTGAATCAGAGACTCTGGAGCCCAGCCATCTGTATTTCAAGACTTCCACGTGATTCTGACACTCGCTGAAGTTGGTGAATTCGTGTTATAGAGAGGAGAAGCGAGGATTACAGACTCAAACAGACCTTGTGCTACATCAGTTTCCTTACCTGGAAGACAGGAATAATCATATTAACTCTCTCAGAATCTAAGTGAGAGTTAAATTAATATACGGCACCTTATGTAAGATCTGGCACAGGACAAGCAATAAATCAAAGCTGTTTATTCTAGAAGGGCTACTAACATGTAATAAGCAGGAACTTATTTTGCGATGCTTTGCACTGCATCATTAGGAGTGATGTTCTCGAGTTAGTTTTGAAGACAGAGGTGCGAAGTGGTTAGATAGGAGACAGATTTGCTTTGCCAACGAGGTCCTCTGTGTATTAACTTCATGAACGTGTAAATTATCGAATCTCTCTAAGCTTAGTTTCCTCATTTAGAAAATCAAGAAAACTCTTTCTTCACAAGGTAAAGAGAAGGATTAAATAAAATACTGTCTGTAATTGCACTGGAAAGGGCTAGTCCCTTTTAATGACATAATGTTTAATTAATGACATAATCCCCTATGTGTTTGTCGTCACAGATTATGAGGCCACCAGAACGTTAACCAAGGGCTTCTTGCTCCACAGAAATAAGAGTGACAGAATCTGAGGCCCTTATATTTTTGCCTTGAAAAGTTGTCTTGTCGTGATAAATTTAAGTACTGATTTAGAAGTAATTGAATGAGAAGAATTATTCACTTTTTCTCTGCCGTCCTTAGGGATCAGGCAAGTCTTTCTTCCCACTGAAATCCTGTGAGATTTGTATTTATTTTTCTATTCAGTGTTTAGCCATAAACTAACATTTGAAGTTTACCTTGAGGGATATTTCAAGACTTTACGTGTTTTCTTTAAATACAGTACCTTTTAGGTCAGACATTTAACCCAAAAATATGTAGTAAGAGCGTCACTGCGGTCAGACTTTCACTAGGTTTTGCCTTAGTAACAAACAAGTCCAAGAATTCAACCAGGCAACAAGAGTTTTTTCTCACCTGGGTTACAAGTCAGCTTTGGTTCAGCTGTAGCTCAGCTCCAAGTGTCCCCCACCTCCCCCCTACCCCCCACTGCCATCCAGAGGAAGGAGCAGCCCAATCTGAGCCTCACTGGAGAGCAGTGACAGAACCGTGTCATTCTTATGTCTCTGTTCAGGTGAGGCTTGAGTCACTGCAGCTCACAGGCCATTGGCTGAAGCAGTCACATGACCACATCTGACACAAAAGGGTGAAAACATACTTCCCTGCAGGGACAAACCCAGGGAAGGAATCTCATGGATGGACCCCACAGAGAGGGGCAGTTAGTAGGTGGAAGCAACAATCAGCCACGACAACCCAAAATGACCACGGCTCTACCAATGAGGTTCCAAGTTCATGTCTTCAAAATACAGGTCATTAGGATAGAGGAAACTAGATGGTGAATTTGCCATAACCTTCATTGGTGCTTCCCCTCAGAGCCTCTTGTTCCTCACAAAGAAGAATGTCCAACTCCACAGCCTCCCAAAAGCTGCCACTCCTTCCAGCCAACCTCAGTCCTCAATGGTCCGAGAGAAAGCATGGGTTTGCAGAAGGAAAGAGTAATTTCCCCAGCAGATAAAACCAAAGGGCCACCCTTTGGAATCTGCTGAGAGTCAACTTTGGCCACCTTGCTCTCTTTAATGAACATGTCCAGTTCTGAGGCCTCCTGGGCAAAGCCATCTGTGTCCTCAGCTGACACTGATGAAGTCAAGAAGTGGATTCAGAACAGGGAGCCCAGCCATTGAAGCGAGTCCTAGGCTGCTTTGAAGAGCAGGTAGAAGGTGGCACGAGGCCAGTGCCAAAGGCCCCAGTGCATGTGTATGTGCGGCCACAGTCACAGGATCCAAAGAAAGGATAGCTAAGCCTCACTGAGTTTATTTTCCATTATTTTTAAACCTTTTGAGTTCAGTGAACCCCAACTAGATTCTTGTCAAGCACTTTTTTTCTACTTAATATTTAAACCCATGTACCCTTAAAGTGAAATTTCAGCCAGGTATTTCAGATTCATAGCAAAAAGAGAGATCATTAAAAGATTGTTTTGTCAAAAATATTTGACATCCAACAAAGCTTTAGAAGCAACTTTTCTTACAAACAGGGAGCTGTTTTGCCAGAGTTTTCAAGTCAAAGTCCCTCAAATTCTAATTTTTGTCTAGAAATCCAGAGTTATGGTTGGATTTGGATTTCATTCTTCCATGCCTCACCACCCATTTGAAGGTATGTAGGATGACATCACTTGAGGCCTGGTTGAGAAATTCCAGGTTTAGGGAGACACTGTCTCCCCAGTTTTAAATTATTTTTCCACAGGTGCATATACTTTGTTAGCCCACCATGGAACACAGAAGTTTTTCCCAGCATGGGTGAACTGAAAACTTCCAAAATTTGACTCAACAAAGCTATACGTTTTTAGAAGGTCTCAGTTTTGTACTAACTAGGAGGGGGGAAAAATCATTCTTAAAGCATATTTATTTTTTTCCCAGCCGAGCATCACATGAAAGTTAGCTGTATTATCACATTGTTGAGAATTAAATATCCTGTAAATACAGGTTGACTAGAAGAATGGTGGGTGAAAGTCTATTGTGGAAATGAGAGACTTGTCTGTGCTTAATTTTGGCTAATACATCTACTAGCATCATTTATATCATATATTTAATATAATATGAATAATATATCATAATATCTATGTGTTTACTGTAAATGTTATATAAGTTAAATAATATATAATTTCTACATATCCTATAACACATAATACTTATTTATATGATGAATATAAATAATGTGTTACAGTTTTGATCAGATTCTCCATATATTGCTTTTTAAAAAATTAATACTTAGCCTTGGGCCACTGGGTCATTGGCATTCATTTATCTGTAAGGATGGTGAAGATTCTGAAAAGTAATAAACGGATGTTCTCCATGTCTGCGTGCAATAGCGTTATTTCAGAAATGCTAAGGGCAAGTGGGGAATCGGAGATTTATCAAGGGGGGGAAGCCGTTAAGCTGCTGATATGATTCAGCATCTATATCCCAGTGTGGTGGTTCTCAATGTGTGTTCCTGCAACAGCAGCATCACCTGGGAATTTTTAGACATGCTAATTCTTGGACTCCACCCTAAACCTACCGAGTCAGAAACTCCAAGCCTTCCAGGTGGTTCTGATGCAGCTAAAGTCTGAGCACCCTTGTCAGAGTGGCTGAAAGTGTAGATACAACAGCTTCACACACTGCCAGGTGCCAGCTCTTGAGAACCTGGGTGAGTCACACAACCTCCCTGTGGCTCCATGTCTTCCTCATGGGGATGGTGTGAGGGTTAATTACATTCACACATGGAAAGCACCTAGAATAGTGGCTGGTACCTGGCTCTAGCGCTATCTATTTATGATGATGATCGTTATTAGTGATCTGAAGCTTTTGTATTATTGTCACTTATCTGAATCTTTATTTTATTATTGTCATTTTATTATCTGGACCTTTCCCACTTTGGACCATTTCTGGCTCTATCCTGACTCTGTTCTTGCTTAGTATTTGCATATGTATTTCTCCTAACTGGTCAGGGACTTTCTGTCCATTTACAGGTTGATTTCTCTCTGACAGGACAGCATGCTCCAGCTCGCAGTAATTAATTTCTTTGGTCTTCCATTCTTACCAGATCCCCTTTCTTGGATAGAATTCTTCCCCTTCCACCAACGATGGTGATGGGAACTTCCTTTCCATTTTTTCCATTCTCATTGTTTTGTCCCCAGCACTGGAAGTGTGGTTCTTCATATAGATAAGTATCTTTTTCAATGTGGCTACTGTTTAGTTCTGTTTCCAAAATGTGTTTCTTTTCCTCTTTATCTCCAGAAAACAAATGCTACACAGCCTAAGCACTCAGTGACTTCATTCCATGCATATGTTACTGGCCTGAAATAGGAGAGTGTAACATTGACCTCTCCATTCAGTAGTTTCAAGGACTTCACTTCAGTAGAGACATCACCATTCTAAGAATTACAATCCCAACCCACATGGTGGAATCATATGATGAAAACTGGAGAAATAAATACAGTTTCCAGAGACTATAGAAAACGACTAATGGTTCATATGGAATATTGTTTCTTTGCGGGATTAGGAGAGGGAAAATTAGAAGAGAATGTCTTTTATTATTCTTTCCTTCCTTTACTTTTGGGAAATGATTATGGTCCCTTAATATTTTAGAAGTGAAACCGGGTAGATTGCAGAATCTAAGGGAAAAAGATCTAAAGCAGTAACATAAAATTATATGAAAGAAGAGTGTGCAATGAAGTAAGTTGCATTAAAGTCTGCTGAGGAATGAAATACTATACATTAAGAGCATATAATAAAGTGTAAAAGATAAAGCGTACAGGTAAAAATAAATGGGTGCAAAGAAGGAGATGCTGGATCTGAATAGAGCGATGATGTAGATGTCATTTGCCAAACATACTGTGAACACACTGGGAGAATCCAGTATATAAAAGGCTATACAGACTGATAATTGGGACTACCTAAATGATAAAAGAGTAATTATTGTAATTATTTACAATAGTTAGTGGATCAGAAAAGAAGTGTGAAGTGTACTAAGCCTCTGTGTATAAGACAGATAAAAATGTGGGGAGATATATATGTATGGTTTAGGAAGAAGTATTTCAGAAAAGTAGCATGCAAAAGAATCTAGTGGAGTTAGAACAGATTGCATTAAACTTTGGAGGTTTAAGAGGGATTTGTGTACTGACAAGAACTCCAGTCTAGCTTCCAAAGACTTTGGACCCCGTTCTTTCTGCTATGGGCCATCTGTGTGAAGAAGACAAGTCACTGCAACCTCCCAGGTATCCTGGTTTGAAAAACGTGTGTCAAATGCCTTGGTTTTGACATTCTTTTTGAATCTAATGTTCTATGACTCAACAGCAATAATGCATTTCCACAGGCGGTAAAAATATTCTAGACTCTTCCCTTCCAATTCTCACTGTTTACTTCCTCTGCACTTCCCCTTCCTGCCTCCCTGTTTGCTGGTCAGTTGATAGTGGGCTTCAGTGGGGGTGAGTTAACCCACCCTTTCCAGGGTGTTTTACTATCGAGCTCCCTCCAGAGGGTGGGAATTCTACAGTGAGGGCTGTGATTGGGGCTTCAATTTCATTCCTAAAACACTCCTTGAGCTTGGATCTATTCTGGGCACTATGCCAGATCACCAGGGGTTGGAAGGTGAATGCTGGGGCCCTAGCACTTGGGGGAATCAGTAAGGGTCAGTTTCACTGGGTCAGTTTCTTAGTAAACAGCTGTGAACTCCATGTGTCCCTCTTTCTTTCAGGAAGTAGAAGAATCCTATGGTAGCCAGGTGGGCGAAGGGGAGCAAGGACGATACACCTGCTTTGAAGAAGTCGCCATTTGACCTGCCGAGTGAGTGACCAGGTAGCACCCAGTTCTGAGGGCACAGCAATGTTGAGAGGGAGGGAGTGGGTGTTTAACCTTTGAGTGCTGTCCACCAGCCGCTCTTTTCCACAGAGAGATGTTAATCCCAATACCCCCACCCCACCCAGAGACTCTAAGTTTTGTTCCCCCATATATGCCCCCCATCCTCTGATAGCCATTGGTGTCACTGATTCCAACAATAGTTGTGCAAAAATGCAGCACAAGAGCTTTCAGCAGAAAGAGGGGAAAGATTCAGCTCATCGCGAGCCTGGCCCACTGCCCCTTTGAAACAGAGGTTAAAACAGAAGCTTCATGACATTGCCTTCATAGAAACAGGGCCAAGTTTCCCAGAATCTGGTGGAAGGCTGAGCTTGGGGCTTAGCGTGTGCTGCAGTTCACTTCTGCATCATTCACACAAGAAAACTTAAGCTTCTGTTTTTATTTCAGTGGGTTGAATGGCATGTACTTTCCCCTACCAGTTTCTTTTTTTTGTTTAAGTGCATGCAATTACTTGTCCATAAGCTGCATTTGTCTTGGCAAAGTGTTCCGAGCTTGACTACGCATTTGGGCATGCCAGCATGGCATTAACCTTTTCAAACTTTCATTGTGGTCGCTTTCCTCTCGATTACTGAGAAGTGCTGCATAAAGGGTCTGATAAAGCCCACACTAAATTATATCCTGTACTTTACATCTAAATTGATACCCAAATAAATGGAATAGGCTTCAACAAGTAAAATAATTTCTGAATAACTTAGGGCCCTTCTTTGCAAAGAAAATGAAATGGTGACTCTCCTTTCTGAGGAAAAAAAAAATCATTTCAAGGGTCAGTCAGTAAATGACACACTCTTAATAACATAACAGGAAAATTAAAAAGCCCAACAGATTTACTGCATCCTCAACAGGTGTTATCCTATAATGGATACAGTTTCAGATTCCTTGAAGGGATTTGCCCAAAGGATTACTTTAGAAACTTCTATTGAGATAACACTGCTCCAACAGCAAAGATTATTGCGTGAATCACAGACCACCACCATACACCAGTTCCTTTTTAAAGGGAGAAATATTTTTATTATTATTCTTAAAATGCCGATGAGGTGGAAAAAACATACCAACCAGGTAGAATTGCCCTATAATCACTCACATTATGTTTTTCAAGGAATGTAGGGGTAATTTATGTCAGCCTCCAGGCAGGTACTATAAGATGCTGTGTGGCCTCATACCCAGCTTGTCCCTATCTGTAAATGGAGGGCAGAGCATTGCCCAGGGCTCAGTGTGGGACCCTAGTGCTTCTTCTAGGTAAGTCTGTTCTGCTACAATGTTGGTTGCCTGTACTTATTTACTTGTTCATTAGCTCTTTAAAATAGATTCCTATGCTGGTTCTACTTAGCTCAAAAGAAGTAAGGCCAAATTTTTGCACCATACCTAAATGTCACACCTAATATTCTATATTGATAACACTTTTCTGAGAATAATGAGCATATTGATCAAGCCATTAATAAAGCTTAATTATTCACTCTATGTTTGTTTTTGGTTGTTTGATAACTTGCTCTTTTCCATTGTAATCAAGAACTAGGACAGGTCATGGATTCCCAATTATTCATTGGACTAGGGGGAAAATGAATTGCTACTACAGGGAATGTCATGCAAATGGTAGCTTTTTTAAAACGTTTATGAATACTACACATGGTTTTAAAATTTGTATTAACATTTCCCATTGCTGTATCAAGACGTATCTTATGGATGGTGCATTTTAATTATATCAGTACTGGCCCTATGCTCAGTCAACTTATTTTTAAATTTTCTATACTTGGAAATCCGTAAGAGCTGAATATACATAAATAATCATAATACTCCGTGGGGTGGATTCTTGTGAGTGTGATATCACAAAGAGAAGATTAGCATCATTTTTTTGAGTGTGAATCTCTGTTTTGGCACTTTATAGCCATTATCTCATTCAACTATCACAAGAACCCTGAGAAGTAGACTTTAGTTCCATATTTTACATATTAGAGATTTGAGGTCCAGAAAGGTTAAATAGCTTAGCCCAGGTCTCACAGCAAATAAGTGGGAGAGGCAACATTTAACCCAGGTTTCCCTGTCTTCAGTCTGTGCTCTTCACTCCCTCCTACTGCCATCCTCAAGTACCCAGTGATTCATCTTGCCCTCAGAATTATCCTTTCTTGTAAACGTCCATGTACATTCGTATTTATCTCACATGATTATCCTGTTTCTGTTTTCTGGGCATTCTACCTCATGTGACAACAATGGAACGTCTCTCTTTGTCATTTCCTTAGGTGGTCCCAAGGCCTGACCATGGAACGGATTAACATCAGTATGGCCAGTGCTACCCTGGTGAAGCACACGGCTGGAGCTGGCCTCAAGGCCAGCAGACCCCGAGTCATGTCCAAGAGTGGGCACAGCAACGTGAGAATCGACAAAGTGGATGGCATATACTTGCTCTACCTCCAAGACTTGTGGACCACTGTCATCGACATGAAGTGGAGATACAAGCTCACCCTGTTTGCTGCCACGTTCGTGATGACCTGGTTCCTTTTTGGTGTGATCTACTATGCCATTGCCTTCATTCATGGGGACTTAGAACCCAGGGAGCACACTTCAAATCACACCCCCTGCATCATGAAGGTGGACTCCCTCACGGGGGCATTTCTCTTTTCCCTGGAATCCCAGACAACCATCGGCTATGGAGTCCGTTCCATCACGGAGGAATGCCCTCATGCCATCTTCCTCTTGGTGGCTCAGCTGGTCATCACCACCTTGATTGAGATCTTCATCACGGGCACCTTCCTGGCCAAAATTGCGAGACCCAAAAAGCGGGCAGAGACCATCAAGTTCAGCCACTGTGCTGTCATCACCAAGCAGAACGGGAAGCTGTGCTTGGTGATCCAGGTGGCCAACATGAGGAAGAGTCTCCTGATTCAGTGCCAGCTCTCGGGAAAGCTCCTCCAGACCCATGTCACCAAGGAGGGGGAGCGAATCCTCCTCAACCAGGCCACCGTCAAATTCCATGTGGACTCCTCTTCCGAGAGCCCCTTCCTCATCTTGCCCATGACATTCTACCACGTGCTGGATGAGACGAGCCCCCTGAGAGATCTCACCCCCCAAAACCTTAAGCAGAAGGAGTTTGAGCTGGTGGTTCTCCTGAACGCCACGGTGGAGTCCACCAGCGCTGTCTGCCAGAGCCGCACCTCTTACATCCCAGAGGAGATCTACTGGGGTTTTGAGTTTGTGCCTGTGGTTTCTCTCTCAAAAACCGGCAAGTACGTGGCTGATTTCAGTCAGTTCGAACAGATCCGGAAGAGCCCAGATTGCACCTTTTACTGCACGGATTCTGAGAAGCAGAAACTTGAGGAGAAGTACAGGCAGGAAGACCAGAGGGAAAGAGAGCTGAGAACGCTTTTGTTGCAACAGAGCAACGTCTGACGGCAGTGGTGTCACCTCGACTTAACTCTGAGCTGCTTCCACATCTGAGCTCCCTTCAAACCCAGAGGTCACCGGGAAAACAAAAATGTGTGGACGCACTCTGAAAAACTGCACAGATGTACAGACCTGTTCCTTTGATCTGGTGTCTAAACAAGCATTCCACATCTGGGAGGGTTCCCTTTTTAAATGCTTTGTGTGAAGCAAACTCCCCAAATTCAAATTTTCTAAAAGGCGGCTGCATTTCAAAGAACTTGGTGGAGGCTACTTGAAACAATCTGGATGGACAGATATTTCACAATGCTGGTATTGAAAGGAAATGCATTTCCATACAAGGATGTCAGCTATAATAAAATGTATTTATTCAATCCAAGTATCAAAGAGGAGATGGCCAAGAGCTGAAATGTGGTTCAGTACCCACTTATATCATTGCTCTAAAACACACTCATTTTTTCAAGCAGAGAAATAGGTATTTATAATAAAGGCTATCTGGTAATACATAAAAAGGGGCAAAGGGACTCTGTACTCACAAAATATGATAATTCTGTTTTTACCTTTTTCGGTGAATGTAATTGTACAGAGTGAAATTGATCAAATCAGGAATACATCGTTGTGAATACATGTACAGATGGAGCTGATGTGATTGTTCACACTAATTTGTTTTGGTTGGAATGTACTAGCCCATTTCTATTCAAAATGGGTTCACAGACCAGCAGTATCAACAGCATCCAGGAGCTTATTAGTAATTTCGCTCCAGCTGGACTTAGAGAATCCGAGGCTGTATCTTAACAGGACCCACAAGTCATTCACGTAAAAATGAAAGTTTTAAAACTTCACTCTGGATAATGTTTTCGAAGTAACTTTCTGAAGCCAGGGGACTCTGTGGGTCCCACATCCCCAGTTCTTTATTATGGACAAATATTCCTTTCAGTGATTTCATTCCTTATTAAAATACCTTGTCCACAAAGGAACTGCCACAGGTATTTCAAGAACAGAATAAGACTTGAAAATAATGGCTGTCTCTCTCAAGCTAAGTACATGCTTGTTGATTACAGTGAACACAAAAGAAACATTCAGCTCCATAACCATCGGAAATGTGCTCCTATATCGAAGTCCAGTCCGTGAGGTTGAATGGGACTCCGAGGAACAAGTGGAGCTGAGGATAAGGAATTCAAACACAGACGATTCCTTGAAGCAGGAACAAAATTTGATACTCTGATAACATGTAAAGGATGCCCTCAGTATTGAAACAAATCTCATACAACTCAGTGTTACACAGGAAACGTTTGGATTTTGGCAGAATTTAGAGCGTTTATTTGGGGCGGAGAATAAATGGGCTAGGATTGGCTAAATGTGCAAAAGGTGAATTCTCATTTCATTCAAACCAGGACAGATTTGTACATTCACTCAAGAAGAATGTGACTTTGAGTGTGTAGACACGGCATGGACGTACACACGAGCCCACATATATGGATACACTGACCTGACCTGCGAGCGCGCACACCACATGCACGCACACACACAGAGGCATGCTTGTCCTGGCTTTTCCATCACAACTGTGGAAATTATCCATGAAGACATTTGTGATTAAGAGAGCAAGTCCTGGGCAAGTGTGCTCATGTATATTTTGTTCTATAAGAATGGGAACACTGGGGCAAGTAATCTGGATTCAGATTATCTGTGAAATGGTGTCATATCATGATGTTCCCACATTTCAAGTCTCCTTCCATTAAACAGAAAAGGTGGCTAAAACCTCTGACCCAGAACTGAACCTTTAATGCAGCTGTAAAAATCATGGGGTTGAAGCTGTAAAAGTTTAAAATACAGGGCTTCCCTGGTGGCGCAGTGGTTAAGAACCCACCTGCCAATGCAGGGCACATGGGTTCGAGCCCTATTCTGGGAAGATCACACATGCTGCGGAGCAACAAAGCCACAACTACTGAGCCTGTGCTCTAGAGTCCGCAGGCTTAGAGCCCATGCTCTGCAACAAAGTGAAGCCACCGCAATGAGAAGCCCACGCACTGCAAAGAAGAGTAGCCCCTGCTCGCCGCAACTAGAGAAGGCCCACGTGCAGCAACGAAGACCCAACACAGCCAAAATTCAATTAATTAATTTTTTAAAATCACATTAATGTAGTTAGATATTAGTCGTTTTAGTTATTAAACCTTTTTTTATTGTATAATGTGGTAACATTGACAGGAAAATAATGCCCTGGTATGTTTACAGTTTTGCTCTTGCACTATCACGTTTTTTCACAGTATTTACATCAGTGCTAATTTGAATGTGATCAAAATTAAGAATCTTGCCTACTTCTATTGTATATGGTACAATGATGTAACATAAGATTGAGAAATCTTACTGTATGTTCATTTCGCATACCTATTTCAGCCAAATTTGGAAGACTCAATCATCTGATCTATTGCACTACACACAAAATAAATAAATATGTAGCGTCTTAAAATCCAATACTTGTACAAGTCAATAAATCATATTATAACAAAATATTCCATAAATAGCTCTAAAGTTGCTTCTGGTTTGAAACTTAGCATTTTCTAGGCACACTTACTTATTATTACTCTGTACAAAATCCTCCCGTGTTAACATGCTAACAAAAGGATTCAGGCAAAATTATTTGATTACATCTGGGCATGAATCTGACTGAAACAGATTCATGCTCAACACCCAACTAACAATTGTCAAACTAACGGAGGATTTTGACCCCAAAATGTTTTTTGCATTTTGACATATTTCCAATGCATGAGGCCTTCTCAGTGTAGCCATTCAAAAATGTCATGTTCCATTTGAGAAACCACAACGTAACAAGCAGCAAATCAGTGTAATCTGCAAATCATGTCTTATTTAAGTGATAAAATACATTGTACTGACATGGCACCCAGTAGCCAATGGCCCCAGACAGCATAGCAGAGATTCACTCATTGATCCTCACAACAAGCCATCTTTGTTTCTCTTTCCCACTTAACAGGAAATTACGGCCCAGAGATGAGATTCCAGAAACCTAAAATTAGAGGTTAAAAGTAAAAAGTGCCATGAATGAGTGGGTCAGGTATTTAGATGCATTTAAACAACTATTTTGTCTGATTTTTCTTTGAATTAAATTTTCAGTTTTAATTGACTGATTTCAATCCCATCGAAATGTAAATTGACAGATTAAAAAAAAAGGGACACTTCTACTGCAATATGATTCTTTCTCCCTTGCTTGGATCCTCTGTACTCAGACGTCATCTGGAGAAAGAAGAAAAGAGAAAAGAAAAACAAGGAAGTCACGAGGCCTTTGCACTGGTAGCTTAGTAAAGGGCCACCTCATCTTCAGGCTTGGTTCTGTATTTGGTCTCTGTGGTCAAACGTTCAGACATCCAACCATGCGGCATAACAAAGCCTTCCAGCCTCTCAATCTTGGCTTTCATTCTTGCTAGACTTTTACTGTTAAATATTAGAAATAACTAGTTTTGAATGCAGGTTATTTTATAATCGCTTTCTGGGGTGGGATTTTTTTTCAAATGAAAGGTATTAGCATTTCAAGTCTTGATTTCCAAGTTCTATAGTGTACACTCGAGTTTCAGCATTGGACTCTGCATAGGTCCAAGGTGCCCTTAATTTTCTTCCCCTGGGAAGACTTACCCCTGAAGGTCTAAACTTAACATTTCACTCCTAATTGACTAACTACACACGTTTTGCCTTTTGTGGATTTCAGTTTATCTGTAATCAGGATGAGCTGCCAAGCAATCCTTGGGTCTCTGGGTAGCAATGAGCAGTTTCTGCTCTCAGAGTGAGGTAACGTATGAGCAGAGTTTGAGTCTCCAGAGTATAAATTTGCAATGAAATGGTATAATTAGAATTCAACTGGAATTTTAAAGAATAAAAGAGATGCTTAATTTCTTGAGGTATTACTATTTGTTGGTAGACTTTTTTATTGTCGTTGTGTCATTTTGATTTTTTTTAAAGAAATCTGAAACAAAGTCTTTGTCTTCAAAGTAAGAAAGGCAGTGAGAAACGTAAAAATAAAAGCTAATAGTTGATCAATTAGACTTCCACATAAAAAGACTTCTACCAGTGGAAAAGAACTTCATTGCAGGGGAAATATGGGTCATTCAGTCTCACATTACAACAGACTGTGTCATCATATCGCTCTGGCTTCCCAGGGGTAGCAATTTTCCTAGCCTTTAAGAAACACTGATGTATTCAGCCCCACTTTTTCCCAAAGTTTTTCTACTTTGGGAAAGTAGAAAAGTATCTTTCTTTGGGAAAGATATTTAATGAAAAAAAAAAACATGAGTCAGAAATAAAGCTCCAGTTATGTCACTTCATCTTCATCTTCTGTCAGTTCTCCTGTTAGACTCAATTTTCTTTTCAACTTGACATGTCCTTGGTTTGCCATCCATTCTAGCAAGTCAAATAAGTCTGTGGGTTAAAAATAATCAATCAATCCAAATTAGTAATTTGTGGACATTTAGATGCCTAAAAACTGGGGATAGGAACTTTTATCTTTCAGTTAGTACGTTGCTAGTGTGTAAAAATAGAAGACCAAGAAAAACCTGTTGGGGCTTCCCTGGTGGCGCAGTGGTTGAGAATCTGCCTGCTAATGCAGGGGACACGGGTTCGAGTCCTGGTCTGGGAGGATCCCACATGCCGCGGAGCAACTAGGCCCGTGAGCCACAACTACTGAGCCTGTGCATCTGGAGCCTGTGCTCCGCAACAAGAGAGGCTGCCATAGTGAGAGGCCCGGGCATCGCGATGAAGAGTGGCCCCCACTTGCCACAACTAGAGAAAGCCCTTGCACAGAAACGAAGACGCAGCACAGCAAAAATTAATTAATTAATTAATAAACTCCTACCCCCAACATCTTAAAAAAAAAAAAAAGAAAGAAAAGAAAAACCTGTTGATTTGAGTGGATAGTTAATTCCTAATAAAATTACAAGAATTGATTATGGAAGTCGAAGGACATAATTGGCATACGAGTATAAATGCCAAAGATGTCATATATGTAGATAAAGGACATATAACTAGTAAAAGTAAATTTCAGCCAAACACAGGGAACTTTGGTAGATTCCATGCATATTCTTTGAGCCTATCACAGAAGAGCCAGGAACAATGGGCTCTAACTCTTCCTCCACATGATGTACAGGAGCCCTGACTCCCAACCTCTGTTGGAGAATCAGGCTGATGGCTTTGTATTCCTAACCAGCACGGGATGAGCAAAACCAAAGATGAAGGCATCAACCTAAAAGCCCATCACCAAGTGTTTTGTTTAGCAGCTCCAGCCTTATGATGTACTTAACTGTGATCTCATCTTTACTCAAGGCCAAATCTTATCTAGTATCCAGGCCTTCGCAACAACTTAAGATATCCAATTTCACCCCTCAAAAATATTAAAGTTAGAGGTAGAACCTACTCAAAATTAGACTCCAAGGGAGCTACTACAATTGATTACATAGTACCCATTCTCAAAAAAAATCAGAAGTTGTTGATTCCGAGCTAAGAAATATGACCTCTTAGCTTATTATTCCTATGATTGTTATTATTGCAAATGCCCTTAATATTGCTGAAAAAGTAAAGAACTTCCAAGAACGTGATTGGAGAGGAATTCAAAGGAATGATTTTTTTTTCATTTACTATAATGTAACCATATTCTTCCATCTGCAATCAAATCTTAAGAGTAAGGATGTTGTATTAAATCAAATCGTTACAGGAAGTATGACTGTATCAGGGACTTTTTACAAAAACAAACTTCCAGATCATGAGAGGAAGCTGTGTTTGTGTGCTGACACAAAGTATTCAACAGCAGTCAGGAGGGGAAGGCAGGATGACAGCCAACTTGGATCTATTTTTGAAGAATTATTTCTGTAGGGTATCATAGCATTGTAAGTTATGAAAAAGAATGCTTTGGTAAACAGTCATCTCCATTTCAAAAGGACTCACTCCAAAATACCACTTAATGAAATTCACGGGAATGTTATGAAGATGGAAATCCCAAATGACATGAGATTTTACAAGCAAACAGTTCTACTTTTCGTAAATACTGGCAGTGTGCATTTACCAAAATCTCCATCATGCCTTGCTCTCTTGCTATATATAGCACTCCATCTGATCACTACCCCATGCCGCAAGAGGCGTATCCTTAATTTCCTCTGATTTTTAAACTAGTCTTGGGCTTAAATTTACCATAGCATAGTAGTGACTCCTGTTTCTCAAGGTTGAGCTACTACTTGGTGCATGTTAGAAATCTCAAACTAACTGAGGTGTGTGTACTTGGTCCCTACTGGACACAATCATGCTATGACCAATCAGCTTTAAATAGGTCCTTTTATGTTCTATGAATTCATTCCGCTATTTGTCAAACCATTTCTTGTTTCATATGTATCTCCATCACCTTGCTTTTTATATATATATGGAATCACTCTCATCTGTGAAGCAATAGCAAATACAATAAAGCTACTTTTATAGTCTTGAGTTTCTTCTCATTTCACTGGAAGGGTAATGATGTTCCAGCTGGTGCTCTGATGGACAGGGAATTACTAGTTTCTTAGAGACCTCAGAGATAAAACTCATTTGACACAGCCTTTTCCAATGATGGTAACTACAATAATTTGGGGACGACTAGGTCCTTGTTGAGATGGTATTTTCTACCAATGTCTAAAGGAATGTATTTTGTTTCTTTTCTAATCAAAGAAATGAAATTCCTGCTTCTTCTCTTTCTTGTGCCGTGATGCTCTACTTGCTCACTTTATTTTAGTCAAAGATTAAAGATCAAGTTAACAGTTTAACAGCATCCTTTCAGCACCTTATTCCTTACCAAAGTCCCTTGCATTCCATTGCTCTTTTACTTTGATGGATGAAAAGAAATAAAACACATAATTATATAAGCCTTAAAAGCATCAGTATGGGTGTGACTACAAAGCAACACAGCTATATAAGATCCACACTGCAGAGATATGCACCCATATCACTGTCCTCCTGAGGGAATACCACATACAGGCATACAACAGAGTAGCCACCAAAGCTCCAAACCCTCTACAGGTGTCTCTTTTGGAACCTGCTCTTTTGGAATCTTGGCTCATTCATTGCGATATTCTCAGTGGTGGCAAGACTAAGTTCTTTGAGAATGTGACAGGTGGAAATATAAGAGGCTGGTGCATACGGTAGGAAGTCAAAATGGAGGATGCTGTTTTGGCAAAAAAGCCAAAATGTTTTCCAGAAAGTACACAGTAATCTGAGACACAGTAATGAGGCTCGTCAGTTGGGATACGTTTTATTAATTTTAATTTGCATGAAATTTCTCAGACACATATTATTTTCTACTCCATTGTCTCCCCACATCTGCTTGCCTTTGGGGGGGTGACCTTGGCCGAGAACTGAGCTGTCCGTGTCCAAGTCATGAAATAGCTTTGACTCTACCACACCATGTCTTTGGGGCAGTGAATATATGGGACTTTGTCACAGCAGCATGGGAAGCTTTGGTTCTGGGCAGGAAACAGAGCATCCTGGCAGCCATAATTTCTCAGAAATCCTTGATTTCATTCACCTGCCTTCAAAAAGTCAGATATTATGGTTTTCTCAGGATAAAGAGTCATGTATCACAATGTTCATTGCAGCTCTATTTACAATAGCCAAGACATGGAAGCAATCTAAGTGTCCATCAACAGATGAATGGATAAAGAAGATGTGGCACATATATACAATGGAATATTACTCAGCCATAAAAAGAAATGAAATTGAGTTTTTTGTAGTGAGGTGGAAGGACCTAGAGTCTGTCATACAGAGTGAAGTAAGTCAGAAAGAGAAAAACAAATACCATATGCTAACACATATATATGGAATCTAAAAAAAAATAGTTCTGAAGAACCTAGAGGCAGGACAGGAATAAAGACGCAGACATAGAGAATGGACTTGAAGACATGGGGAGGGCGACGGATAAGCTGGGACAAAGTGAGAGATTGGCATGGACATATATACACTACCAAATGTAAAATAGATAGCTAGTGGGAAGCAGCTGCATAGCGCAGGGAGATCACCTCGGTGCTTTGTGACCACCTAAAGGGGTGGGATAGGGAGGGTGGGAGGGAGACACAAGAGGGAGGAGATACGGGGATATATGTATATGTATAGCTGATTCACTTTGTTATACAGCAGAAACTAACATACTGTTTTAAAGCAGTTATACTCCAATAAAGATGTTTAAAAAAAAAGTCAGATAAACAAGTTTTATGGTTTAATTTTTCATGCAAAAGTCCATATTCTTTCCAGAAACTATTAGCTTGTTTGAGGTTTTTTTTCCCCAAATTTTCTATCCCTTTACTTGAATTTAACACTTCCACTATAGGGCTGAGCATGTAATATATTTGAATGTCCCAAATGTGTTTCACTGGTCCCTAGGGCCGTTTTTTTTTTTTTGTATCTTTCTTGGTTTGCCTCTATTGAGTATGTCAAAAATTCTGTTTACATATGGTTTAAAGATCTGCATGTGATTTAAAGATCTGCCATAAGTCTGCTATAAACAACAGACACACAGTTCTACACCAACACAGAACAACGTGTGCTTTTCCTAACCCACACCCACACCATGAATCTGGCTGACCTGCTACATGGGGCGTATGTTGTAGCGTGTCCTGTTGCAACATGCCTTTTCTACTCATACAAGCAACACACACACACACACACACACACACACACGTGCACGCAAGCAAGTCCCAGGACTTCTGGTCACACCCTGGATTTGCAGAGAGCAAACAATACCCACATTTGCAGGGTTCTTAATGCTTTAAGCAACTTCAAAACATTTAATGGTCTGTTTTATACCCAACAAAGGAAGTAGGATATGTTTAGTTCCTATACTTTACAGAAGACTCTACTGTTCACTGAGGTTCAGTGTCTCACTCAGTGTGACCCAGCAAGTGAGTGCGATGATTCAGGTCTCTCCCTTCTGGTCTAATGTTCCATCCCCTAAATTTACAACATGGGAATCTCACCATGGAACTGATTTCTACATGTGATGGGTCAAAATCAGAGCTAAGTGATGACAGAGTAGGTCACCCAGGGAAAAGATAAGGCTGGGAGCCTGGAAGAATTACACGGAGGCCTTGCATGCTGCCAGGAGTCTGTTATTCAGGGGCTGAGCACACGGGGTAAGTATTCAGAAGGTAGAAATGATATGAATCGATCAGCTGAAAGAAAAGAGCAGAAGAAATGAATGCTGCTCACTAAGATTTAAACAAAATCTACAACCCTGCTGTTTATCTATGTAGAGATGAACATTTGGCCAAAAAATAGACATAGGGGTGACCCAAAATTAAGAAATCCCAAAGGAGAGTCTCAGTGGTCAAGTGTACATACCTAGTTTAGTTCGAAGTTCATTACATCCATTATGATCCAGTTGTATCTCCTTGAAACAGGTAAGCATTGTCAGGATCCCTATTTTATACATGGTAAAACTGAGGCTCAGAAAAGTTAAGTAACTTGTCCAAAGTCACATAGTTAGGAAGTGACAGAACCAGGAGTAAAACCCAGGACTGACCAAAGTGAAAGCCCATCTCCCTACGCAAGCTCTCTCCTGACTCCTGGATGGGCCATTCCACAGAGCATCCAAAGTAGCCTAGTGGATTTGGTGGTTGATGTTCTTGGAACAAAGCAGCTGCTGTTCAGCTCTCGTGTGTTTTTGTCAAGTGAAAACAAACCACGGTTGAGTTGCTATGTTGCCATAGACCTGACCCCTGGGTACTGAATTAATACTGAAGAGCAGCAATGCAAATAGTAAGGGATTTGCCAGTGTGCTGCCAATACAGATGGAGTGGTAAGTTTCCAAGTCATTGTTTTGCTGATCTCTGAAAACCTGATTTGCAAGAATTTATACTGGGTTCTTCAGAGAAACTCTAAGAGAGGTAATCATTTTAAGATCTTGGCTTATGGAGAGACAAAGAGAGCTTTATAGAGATGAGCAAACACTACAGAACCAACAGAGCATGCTGGAATTTGATCCTGAGTGTAGGGGGCCTAGTGGGGACAAGTGAGTGGCCCCAGCACACACAGTCACTGCTATAAAAATGACCAGGGCTAAGCAAGCAAGATCAGGACCCAGGAGCCAAGAAAAGCTAGAAACACAGGGCAAACACACAAGGGAGTCCCTGGAAGCTGACTGTAGAGGGAGATCCTGACAGATGGGTCCTGATGCTTGTGGAGACAGGACTGCAAATCTCCCCATTTCATGGGCAGATGGGTAAAGGAAGGGGCCAAGAAGAGAGACATGGTGAATGAACCCACCACAAAGAGTGGAGATCAAGAGAGTGAAGTTTCGGGACCCAAACCCAATGCGGCCAAATCAGGGGCAGAACCTGTTCCTAGGAGAAGTCAATGAAGAAGGGAAACAGACAAAACCTTATTTCTGGGGCAAAAAACTAAGTCTGGAACTCAGACATAAATAGGCTGACCATGACAGGAGTGGAACTGGGTAAAATATTGGGAAGAAGGGTTCAAGGAGAACAGGACCTGGGGTAAGGTGGATTGGGTGAGGAGCCAATGGCCCAGAGCACCTTCATTTCCCCTGGGTAAGAATCTGAGCTGAAAACCACAGCTCAAGCCTCAGTGCTCTCCAAGGCAGAGGTTGGAGGGCAGGAAGCAAGCCCATCCTCACAGCCATAGGTGTGTGGTTCATCATCAGATAAAGTGGTTCCTTTCTTCACTTAATTCTTACCCAGCCAAATTAGACACATTAACAATCGCCTGATTACCACTCCAGGACCTTAGAGTGTCGTGGTCTCCACATTAATATCGATTTGGCAACATTTATTGTATTAGGAGGTAAAAGCAGATTCCCGGACGAGCCATGCTATTTGTACTCTTTCCCTAGGGCTGCTGTAACAAATTACACAAATTTGGTGGTTTAGAACAAAGCAAATTTATTGTCTCACTATTCTGGAGGCAAGAAGTCTGAAATCAACGTAGGCAGGGCGGTTCTCCCTCTGAAACCTGTAGGATAGGATCCTTCCTGGCCTCCTCCATCTTCTGGTAGCCCCAGATGCTCCTTGGCTTGTGGCCGCATCACTCTAATCTCTGCCTCCATCTTCCCATGGTCTTCTCCCTGGGTCTTCAACATTGTCTGTCCTCTCTGTCTGTCTCTGTGTTCTAACTTCGCTTTTTTATAAGGACAAAAGTTATACTAGATTAGGGACCACTTAATGAGTTCATTTTTATTACCTTTGTAAAGACCTTATTTCCAAATAAGGTCACATTCCAAGGCACTGGGAATTAGGACTTCCTCGTGTCTTTTTGAGGGGACACAATTCAACCTATAACACTATTCTTCCCTTTCCAATTCATCACTGGCTTGTCTACACTCAGGTCTCCTCCCATTCCTCTCCCTGGAAGAGATAAGGTGTTCACATTGGTGATGGTAATTGTCCTGGGTCTCCCAGTTCTGCAGAATGGACAGACAGAGCAAATTTCCAGGAGATGCTTCATTGAGGATGCTCTTAGACACCGCTGAGAGAGTTTTTGATTCTCCACATAGAGAACAAAGTGTTTTCTTCCTTGGATGTTCTCTCCACAATTTTCGTACACAGGAAGACTTTTAAACCTGGTGTTCAAATAGTCAGAGGCTAGTTTTAGCCTCTACAAGTTAATCATATACTGGGCTTCCCCTCCCAACTGCTATCCACAAAGAGCTTGCTGATTTCCCAAAAATTGAAAGTATTTGACTTTTAAATGCATTTCATAATTCTGTGTCTGTCATTTGGGGGTATTTTGTGTCTCCTACTATAAAGGTTACTAAAAACCCTTCCTTTGACCAAGACGTGCTTCACTGAGGCAGCTCTGCAGCCATTGCCAGTTCACACACTGAGGTATGCCTGGTGCGGGCTCACACTTGCACCATTTTGCAGAATCAGGTAGCACCATGTGGTTCTGTGAACAATGTTCTTACACATTGTTATCCTCCCCAGACCAACTCCCCCTCCAGCGCAGGAAACCTGAGACCCACCCTTGTCTTCTCCTGCTCCCTCGCCACCAGTATCTAAAGCATCACCCATCCCTGTCCACACCACTCTGAAATGAGTCTCAAGTCATTTTCTTCACTTTCATTCTAATTATTCCTCCCTTAGCTCAGGTCACTGTCATCTCTAATCTGTGTTTTGAAAGTTTCTGGCCGAAACTGCCTCTAGTCTTTCTCCTTTCCACGCCATCACACCGTACACAGAGTTGGCATTCTAACATGGATCATATAAAAATCTGATCATATGACCCCCTTGCTCAAAACCTTATGCTTCAGAGTAAAGACTAACATGGGAATCATGGCTCTCCTTCATGTGGCTCCTAATAATCTCCTCCCTTGTTATGCCTTTCCTTTGCACTGTATCTTCAAACATCCTCAACTATTATTACTGGCTCACTTAGGTAAGTGATTTAACACTGATTCTTCTAATGAGACTGAGGTGGGGTGAGGTGAGATAATGAGACATTTGCCTCAGGGGCAAAATGTAAGGGGTGCTAAAAAGACTAAGTAATCAAAACCATATTTTGAAGCAATATTTTTTTTAAATCAAATTAAGGCCAAAAAAATCAGTAGTGGACAAACTATCAAAATTTTAAATAAAGATAAGTAAGAGTGCTCAAAGAAAAATTTACAGTCTCAGGTGTTTATTTTAGAGAAGAAAAAATACCTAAAATCAATGACTTATGTTCCAGCCTCAAGAAGGAAAAAAGAAAAATAAAGAGTAAATTGAATCCAAAATAAATGGAAGGAAGGAAGTATTATAAACAAAACAGAAATCAATGCAGTAGAAAATCCACAAATAATGGCTCTGTTACTGGTAACAAACTTACCTACCCTCCCACAGATAACAGCTACATACACTGGAAAAAAATATATAAAATCAACTACCCAAGGACTCTTTAGAGTGAATAGAAGCAAGTAAAGTTTTGAGAGTTGAAACTCATAGGAAGCAGCAAGCATGGGGGAAGTTCTCATCTTTTTAGCCTTGCCCTAAGGACAATTGCAGTTGTGGTGTGTCATAGGTCAGCTAAAACTTCAATGGAAAGTCACCAGTTTTCTGGCTCAGGAGAGAAGGATAGGTGCCCAGGGCAACCAGGACTACTGGAGGGTGGGAGAATCAAAGAAAGGAAAAAGCACAGAATGGGAATCCTTAATTCTGTACATACACTCTAGAAAAGTCTGTGGGTGACCACTGAGACATACACACATGGGGCAGACTACGAGGTTCAAACTGAGAACACAGCTATGACATAACCACAGGTGAGATCAACTTTGAAGTTTAACTCTGACCAAGTTGATTGCCTGCTAAAAGAAAAACATTAGCACACGTTATAAGAAGAGAACAGAATTCAGATTATCTACAACATGACTTTGACAATGTTTAGGACACAATCCAAAATTAAATGACATACAAAGAATCAGGAAAATCTGACAAGTAACAGAGGTCAACCCTAAGATGACAGTTGTTAAAACTATGCTCAGTAAGGTAGAGAAAATACAATGCAATGAATGAAAAAAATAAGAAATCTTACCAGAGATATGAAATATATAAATGAGGACCAAGTTGAAATTTTGAAACTGAAAAATAAAATATCTGAAATTTTAAATTTTACTAGCTAGGTTGAATAGCAGAATGGAAATGAAAAGGAAAGTGTAGGTGAACTTGAATATATATCAGTAGAGTTATGCAAACTAAAGAAGAGAAAGAAAAAAGACTTTTAAAAAGTTAATAAGCCACAGGGACCTGCAGAGTAATGTCAAATGTATAATATACAGGCAAGAGAAGACCTAGCTATTCCATTCTTAGGCATTACCCAAGTGAAATGAAAACATATATCCACTCAAAAACTTATACATCATTGTTATTTATAATAACCAGGAAATCTGTAAACAGCCTAAATGTTCATCAGTAGGTGAATGGATAACAAAATGTGATCTATGCATACAATGGAATAAATAAAAATTAAGGATCTACTATTAATGAATGAAGACAACAATGCAGATGAATCTCAAAACATTACGAACAAAAGAAGCCAGACAAAAAAAGTATGTACTGTATGATTCTGTTTATAGAGAATGTTTAAGTTGTCCAAATAATCTACAGTAACAGAAAGCTAATCAGCAGTTGCCTGGGGTCAGGGTTGGAGAGAGAAAATGACCGCAAAAAGGCATGAGGAATCTCTTGAGAGTGATGGAGATGTTCTTAACTTTTACTGTGATGATGGTTCATAGGTCTACACATCAGTTAAAACTAAATTCTAGAGATCTGCTCTGTGACATAATAGTTAACAATACAGTATTGTGCACTTTCAAATATTTTAAGAGGATAGGTCTTATGCCAGGTGGTCTTCCACACACACATACACAATAGAACACAAGGACATTTTGAGAAGTGATGGATAAGTTTAATATTTTGGTTGTGGTGATAACATATGACCAAACTCATCAAGAGGTATATATTAATATGTGTGCAATTTTGTATGCCTCAATAAGCTAAACATACATACACACACATCAACCAGGATCATTTAAATACATACAATTATTTCTTAATTTTAACATAATAAATTGGATTAAAGAATTGATGTACATTCTGATCACCAGGGAGCTAGTTAAAATGAAGATTCTGATTCATTAGATCTGGGCTGGGTCCTGAGATTCCACATCTGTAACAAGCTCCCAGGTGACACGCAAGCTGCTGGTCTGAGTCCACACTTAAAGGAGCCTGAACTAAATTTAGATAAGATATAGCTGAAGAGCTTTTTATAAATCCTCTTTCCATGAGTGATTAGCATCACCTCTCTCATTCGTATAGAGCTGGGTCATGTCCCACAACTTCCTCTACAGTGTTATCCATCCATGAGACTGTTGATGATACTAACAACCATATCTGGCATTTATTAAGCACACGTTGAGTGTTGGACACCGTTCTCACAGCTGCACATGCATTTACTCACTTAATCCTCAGTGTAAAGGCAGGTACTCTTATTATCCCAAAACAACAAATGTAAAAAACCAAAGCACAGAAAATTTAAGGGACTTGCCCAAGGTCACGGTTGAAACCCAGAGGAGGCAGATTCAACCCCAAGCATCACACACTTAACCATTGTGCTCTATGACTTCCCCTCAGAGCAATTATCATGCTCCAAATGTCACAGGTTCTGGCCCCAAAATCAGAACCACTAACCCCTGTCCAAGAATCTTCCCACTTTGCCATTCTTTATGGAGAACGTTATTGTTTCAATATCAGATATGTATTCAGCACTTGCCCCGTATCAGCCTTTGTCCACAAGATGGGCCAGCTCTTCTTATGTTCTCCTGAAAGCGTGTTATCCTTTGCCAACCAACCCAGCATCCAAGCAGTGTCTACTCTTTGAGCTGTTTACCAAGAATGTTGACTGGTGTTCCTTACCACCCTCCTCTGTCCTCCCAGTGGTGTTGCTATTTTCCAGCAGAACCAGACCCACACTTTGCCCTAGTGTCTCCTCATACCAGAGAGTCCACATCATGAGAGAGTCATGCTATGAGCTTCTGGGGACTTGGGCTGCCATTTTGATCTCTGGCTTCCAAGGAAAAGGAGTATTGTTCAGATATCCCTGCAACTTGCAGAAATTCATTGAGACTCTAAGTGGAAGGCAGGGGTGACTCTGACATTCTCTCCTATTGGCCCATCAAACATTCCCATCCAGCCAGTCTGTGGGGAGACAGCTGATAACCTGGGTTCATCATCCATCCTCCAAGAAGACTCTGATTGGTAGTGCAAAGTTTTAAAACTTCCTATTTTCCAGTTGCCTCAACATTCCCACGAACAGGCTGTGAACATACCAACCAGGTAACCAGGTGCACCAGAGTGATAAGGTTGTCCCCTGACACAATTCCCCTTCTTGCCCTCCCCTGACAGTGACCTGTTGACCTTCAAACACATCACTGAAACCCACTCCTGCCTTTTGCTTTCATAGTCCACCTGATCCCTACAAAGGCACTGGCCCAGGGGTCCTCACTCTCTCCCACCTGCCTGGTTGAGCCCACTCCCTGCATGCTCTGCCCCAGTGGCTGCTGCATGCCAAGCTGTGCCTCCCTCCTCTAGGACCTGCAAGTATAATAAATCTCTTTTGTTTTCATATGTTTCTCTCTGGTGTTATTCTGTGTCCATATCAGACTGAGCATCAAAAAAAATTTTTTTAAGTAACATAATTATTCCTTACAATACATGATTCCTCCCCTAAGCTGAGGGTAAGAAAGCTTCAGGACCCCGGGGGAGCCTCTGGCAGAAAAGCTTGCACAAGTTGGGAGGTGGGGACAGAAACCTGGAAAAAGGTGTCCCATTAACAGGCACATGAAAAATGCTCAGCATCACAAATTATTAGAGAAATGCAAATCAAAAGTACAATGGGGTATCATCTCACAGTGGTCAGAATGACCATCATCAGAAAGTCTACAAATAATAAATGTTGGAGAGGGTATGGAGAAAAGGGAACCCTCCTACACTGTTGGTAGGAATGTAAATTGGTGCAGCCACTATGGAAAACAGTATGGAAGTTTCCTTAAAACACTAAAAGTAGAGTTACCATATGACCCGGAAATTCTGCTCCTGTGCATATATTTGGAAAAGACAAAAACTCTAATTTGAAAATTTACATGCACCCTAATGGTCACAGCAACACTATTTATAATAGCCAAGACATGGAAACAACCTAAATGTCCATCAACGGATGAATAGATAGAGAAGATGTGCTATATATATACAATGGAATATTACTCAGACATAAAAAGAATGAAATAATGCCCTTTGCAGCAATGTGAATGGAGCTAGAGATTATCATACTAAGTAAAATAAGTCAGACAAAGAAAGATGAATATCATATGATATCACTTCCATGTGGAATCTTTTAAAAAAATGATACAAATGAACTTATTTACAAAACAGAAATAGACTCACAGACATAAAAAACAAACTTATGGTTACCAAAGGGAAAAGGGGGGATGGGGTAAATTAGGAGTTTGGAATTAACAGATACATACTACTATATATAAAATAGATAAATAACAAGGACCTACAGTATATATACACATCTACATATGAATCACTTTGCTGTATACCTGAAACTAACACAACATTGTACTGTAAATGAACTGTATTTCAATTACAAAAAAAAATGTCCAAGGATCTATGAGCGATGCATTAACAGTGTCCAGTACAGTATACAAGCCTTTTAGGGAGGCTAGAAGGAGGCACTTCCTGAAGGGCAAGGTTGTTGATGAAAAGGATGGATTAGCAAAGAAGACAGAACTAAACTGGAGTAGCAAGGGCTCTAAATGTAGATCTTCCCTGAGGCAGGGAGCTGTACCATTGACCTCTCCAAGCCCTCACATGTCTATGAGTCTACCTCAGCGAGTTTCAAGTCCATTAGGACTTTGTGGGTTCCATGTAGAAGATCAACCGCCAGTGAAGCTGAAGGCCATTGGCCAAGCCCACTTCCCAGTTGAGGACAACAGTGAAAAATAGTCTGGGCAGCTTCCTGGTCAGCCCATCACTCTTACCAAATAGTATTTTGGTGAACTGAGTGTAAATGAATGAGAAACACATGGGTTTAATTTCCCTTGAAATTAGGGGCGGGTGAGCCCAGCCACAGTTTGGAATTGCTGAATGTCTCCAACTATTTTTTTCAAGTGCTTCTGGTTCAGAAAATCCAAAACGATGGTTCTGCAAAGCACATTTCCCCTCATTTGTATGAGTATTCATGTTTTTTAATGGGAATTTGATCTGCATATTTCAACTTCTTTACACTTCACTTATCAAGATGTTTAATGCAATTTCCTGGAAGTCTGAGAAATATTTTATAACTTTTTTATCAATCTTTTTTTATTTAGGGAAAGGAAACAATGAGGAAGGTTGGAAAATTCATATGCCAGAAAATGTGGTTTGGGTGAACGTTTACACTTTTAGGCAGTTCTAGGGCCCAGAATTACACACACATGAGGTGTGCAGTCATAATATGCTAAAGGAATGTATTTGAAAATCTCTTGGAAAGAGAGGAATAGTTGGGTAAGTTCAATAAGTATAGGCTCAGGGGAAGTCTGGAAAATACAATATAGTTTTAAAGAAATGGTGCAGATTTTCTCATCTCTAATATTCAGGTAGAGTACCCCTAGTAGCCATTGTAGAGTGGAGCAGAATTGCAGCATCTTGGCATCACACGCCAGCATGGATTCCCACAATTCTCCATGTATCACATGTCATAAGACATGTGATAAAGGAGTTACTATGGAATGCTTAGGAGTGGATGGACAACCAGAGAGGGTGGAAGAAATGTGTCACAGGAGGTGGGCACGGGTGAGGCAGGGGGAACCCCCAGCGCCATCTGTGTTTCAGAGATATGGAAACAAAGAGCTATTGTTAAAGAGCTGTTTTCACTTAAAGGTCATCTTGAGGTTCCAGGGGACAAAGTAAGACCCAAAAGGGAAAGAGGCAGTTGTCCCCCATCCTCACAGAACAGTCCGTTTGCATTGTCTAGGAAGCACAGAACTCGTCAAACCTTAATGGACCCACTTCTGTTCATAGTGGGATGGGCAGTTAGTAGAGCAATGGATGCTGCCCAGCAGGAAAAAAGAAGGAAATGGTGCGTGTCTGATAAAGTTTGTCTCAGGTGCCTGGGAGACATACCCTGGGGATTCCCAGAAAAACAATTTGTGGTGGGGACTTTATGCAGGAAGCAGTAACAGAATAAGGTTTATTATGGTCAATCTATCTCCCGTTTTAACCCCCAGGCTGCTGTACAAAGAGCAAACATAGATTACACATCTCTCTAAAGCTATATTTATTCTGGTTTTGAAATTAGAAGACTCAAACAGGGCCACGTGACAGCAGACAGCAGCAGTGATCAATATTCCTTAGACTCCCAAAGTTAGCCAGTTTCCTTTGTAGCTAGGCGAGGGACATGTGATTGGTTCTGGCCAACAGAGTGCAAAGAAGAACTAAACTTCTATCTGTTAAGCCATTGGGATTTGTGGGTGGAGGAGAGCTTGTTTGTTACAGTAGCTAGTGGTAACCATTCTGACTAACACATGCTGTAAACTCTGAGTTACTGATTTAAAACGTGTCATTGTAATTCTCTGATAGTAATAAAAATGGTGATTTTAGGCTAGATTCTTAGAAGTTTTTGAGAATATAATGGTACCTTGTATTAGCTTCCTTATTGTTGAATAACAAATTACCTTGAAAGGTGGTGGTGTATAACAATCATTTCTCATCTCAGTGCTTTTGATGGTCAGGAATGTGGGAGTAGCTTGGTTAGGTGATTCTGACTCCACGTCTTTATGATGTGCAAGCAAGGTGTTGCCAGGAGCTCCAGTCATCTGAAGGCTTGATCGGGGCTGGAGGAACCACTGTTGATAGGAGAACTCAATTTCTCACTGGCTATTGGCTGGAGTTTTCAGTCTTCACCACATGGGCCTCTCCATGGTCATTCTCATGACATGGAAGCTAGCATATTCCAGACAGATTGATCCAAGAGAGAAAGCAAACAGGAATCCACCATGTCTTCTATGACTTAGCCTCTGATGTTGCACTCTGTCACTTTTGCTGTTTTCACCTATTCTTTAGCTATAAGTCACTAAATCCAGCCGTTACTCAAGAGGAGGAGAATAGGCTCCAGCTTTTCAAGAGAGTGTCAGAGAATTTGTGGATATATTTCAAACTACACACACCCCATCACCCCAGAACAAGTTTGTTGGTAGCTGAGGGGAAATAGAATGATGGGTTGCACTTAAGGTCGGGAAGAGGGGCTTCAATGATCCATGATAGATCAGGCTGTTGGAGTGTAATTATGTAACTGCTCCTTTCTTACAATGGTCCCTGGTCTCATGAGCAAATGAAGGGAGCACAACCCCTTCTATTCAAATTAAGTGGGACAGACCTCTTACATGAAGCTGCATACTGAGATGTCAAGGTGAGCATAAAAGCCTTCCTGGTCATTTACTGCTGTAAATTACACACTCCATTATACATGATGCAGAGGAAATTAATTCTCATGAAATAGAGGCCCTGGTTGTGCAGGCAGGTGAAGATTCAACATCCTCCTCTGATGTAACCACCTCTTGCTGACCTCCCAGTTTGCCCAGTGTGGTACAGCATGCTGATTGCTGTTACACACTCGGGGAGTTTGCACGGAAGATTAGGATAAAATAGGATAGACTAGGAAAGATAGAATAAAAAGAGAAACTCTTCCTTTCATATAAAACATAGTAGGCAGATGAAGGTGGTCTTGATTTAAGCCCAAATGGTAGAAAATGGCAATAACACTGGAAATGGAAATATTGGTTCTATGAGGGTTGGGATTTTCCTTCTTTTCTCCTGTATCCACAGTGTCTGTGAAAATGTGCCCTATACAATAAGCACCTTGCTGAATATTTTTCTTTAATTTATTGGATGAGATAGCACTCACCATAGAAGAGAAAGTAGTGGAATTAGAAGGTGGTGGGAATTTTAGATCTAAACTTTAGATTTTAGGTTACTGATTCCAGAAACTTCCATCCTGGGGCTGTGCTGGGGATAGGCTTGCAGCCTGAGGAAATGGTTGTGTACATGCCTATAAACGCCTCATATTGGGGTCCAGGCCAATGCTGGTGTGGCCCACCCTTGGCTGATCCCATGGTAGGATCTACACCAAGAGGCAGGGCAAGAGCCAGAGATGAAGACTCAGTTAAACCACAGTTTTCGGCTGGTGATGTTTCAGTAACCAGACAACATACTTTTTGCTTCAGCAGCCATTGAGAGCATCCGCTGCAGACAGCTGTAGCGTGTGGTCAAGCTGAACATGTCACAGTAGCCTGCCAGGCCCTAGGAGCTATTAGCAGCAGTGAGAAGAGGTATCTATTTAGGTCCCCTACAGCCACCGTATTTGGGTGGCAACCTCAGGCAGTGCAACAGCACTTGCTCTGAGCTGCAGTAGCTGGGCTGTGAAGGTCTCCAGCCTCAGGGAGCACAGCTGAGTTTGCTCTTCTAATTCTAGAAATAGACAGATAAGGAGCCAGGGGAGGAGTAAACTTCTTTCTCATCTGGGCATGACATCAGACTGTTGAAGTAGGGCATCCCTGTTTGAGTTACAGCTTTATTTTAACTTAAAAAGGACTTTTATTTATTTTTATTTTATTTTTTTTGAATATCAAGAGGAGAAAAAATAGAGTATTGTGTCACAGAAGCCAAGGTCACTGTCAGCAGTCTCAAATGCAGCTGAAAACCAAGAAAATGAGGACTAAAAAGTTTCCTTTGAATTCACTGTCATGGAAATCACTGATGATCACAAGAGAACAGTTTAATGAAGAAATTGATGGGTGGTGTGGGTTGAGTAGAAAATTAAGGTTAGGAGATGGAACCAATGATTATAGACAACACTCTCAAGAAGTTCTTCTATAAAGAAGACCAGAGAGGGAGTTGAGTAGCTAGAGATTAAATAGGTTTTTGAGGGAGGGTTTTGCTTCATTCATTCATAAAGTCCACTTTTTACTGTATAAACATATATATAAAGTAAATGTTTTGAGCATGATTCAAATTTTCTGTGTCTGTTTTACATCAACTTCATTTTGTTTTCTTTTTACCTTTCGATCCCCTTCATCCATTTCTCTCACCTCCTCATCTCCTCCTCCAGCCACCACCCATCTGTTCTCTGTATCTATGAGCTTCTTTTTTTGTTTGTTTGTTGTAGTTTTTAGATTCCTGCATACAATAGAGATCATACAATATTTGTTTCTCTCTGTCTGACTTATTTCAGTTGCATAATACACTTGAGGTCCATCCATGTTGTCAAAAATAGCAATATTTCATTCCTTTTATGGCTAAATAATATTTTATTGTGTGTATATATATATATATATATATATATATATATATATATATCACATCTTCTTCATCTATTCATCTATCAAGGGATATAAATAGTTTTCATATCTTGGCTATTGTAAATGATACTGCAATGAACATGGAAGTACATATGCCTTTTCAAGATAATGTTTTAGCTTTCTTTGAATAAATACCCCAAAGTGGAATTGCTAGATCATATGGTAGCTTTATTTTTAATTTTTTGAGGAACCTCCATACTGTTTCCCATAGTGGTTGCACCAATTTACATTCCCACCAACAGTGCATGAAGGTTCCCTTTTCTCCATATCCTCACCAACACTTGTTATTTGTTATCTTTTTGATAATAGCTATTCTAACAGGTGTGAGGTGATATCTCATCATGGTCTTGATTTGCATTTCCCTGATGATTAATGATGTTGAGCATTGTTTCATATACCTCTTGATTACTTGCTTGCTTTCTTTGGAAAAATTTCTGTTCAGATCTTCTGCCCATTTTTTAATTGGATTGCTTGTTTTTGTTTTGTTATTGAGTTGTTTGAGCTCTTTATGTACTTTAGATATATTTTAAATGATCATATATATGATTTGGAAATATTTTCTCCCATTCAGTAGCTTGCCTTTTCATTTTGTTGATGGTTTCCTTTGCTGTGCAGAAGCTTTTTAGCATGAAGTGGTCCCATTTATTCATTTTTTATTTTGTTGCTTTGCTTTTGGTGTCAGAATCCAAAAATCATCACCAAGACCTATGTCAAGGAGTTTAGTGTCTATGTTTTCTTCTCAGAGGTTTATGATTTCAGGTCTTATGTTCAAATCTTTAATCCATTTTGAGTTAATTTTCAGGTATGGTGTAAGATGGTGTTCGAGTTTCATTCTTTTGCATGTGGCTGTCCAGTTTTCCCAACACCACTTATTGAAGAGACTGTCCATTCCCCATTGTGTATTCTCAGCTCCTTTGTAGTAAATTAACTGAGCATATACGTGAGGTTTATTTCTGTGCTCTCTTTTCTGTTTTATTGATCTATGTGTCTGTTTCCATGCCAATACCATACTGTTTTAATTACTATACCTTTGTAAGATAGTTTGAAATTAGGAAGCGTGTTACCTCCAGCTTTGACCTTTTTTCTCAAAATTGCTTTGGCTATTCAGGATTTTTTGTGATTCTATACAAATTTTAGGATTATTTATTTTATTTCTTTGAAAAATGCCCTTGGAATTTTGATAGGGACAGCATAGAATCTTTAGATCATGTTGGGTAGTATGGACATTTTAACAATATTGATTCTTCCAATCAGTAAGCACAGGATATCTTTCCATTTATTTGTATCTTCTTCAATTTTTTTCATTAATGTCTTATAGTTTTCAATATACATGTCTTTCACCTCCTTAGCTAAACTTATTTCTAGGTATTTTATTCTTTTCTATGTGATTTTAAATGGAATTGTTTTCTTTATTTCTCTTTTTGATAGTTTATTAATATATACATATTCAATAGATTTTTTAAATATTTATTTTGTATCCTGCAACTTTACTGAATTTGTTTATTAGTTCTAACAGTTTTTTGGTGTAATCTTTGGGGTTTTCTATGTACAATATCATGTCATCTGCAAATAGTGACAGTTTTATTTCTTCCTTTCCAATTTGTATGTCTTTTTATTTCTTTTTCTTTCATAATTGCTCTGGCTAGAACTTTTCAATATTATGTTGAGAAGAAGTGGTGAGAATGCACATGTTTGTCCTGTTGCTGATCTTAGAGGAAAGGCTTTCAAACTTTTCACCATTGAGTGATGTTAGATATGGGCTTGTCACATATGGCCTTTATCATGTTGAGATACATTCCCACAAAACTCACTTTATTAAGAGTTTTTATTATAAATGGATGCTAAATTTTGTCAAATGTTTTTTCTGCATCTATTGAAATGATCATATGATTTTTATCCTTCTATTTTTTAATGTGGCGTAGCACACTGACTGATTTGTGGATGTTGAACCATGCTTGCATCCTTGGAGTAAATCCCACTTGATCATGGGGTATGATCCTTTTAATGTATTGTCAAATTCAGTTTGCTAATATTTTGTTGAGGACTTTTCATCTATGTTCATCAGGGATATTGGCCTGTAGTTTTCTTTTCTTGTGGCGTCCTTGTCTGGCTTTGTCATGGTAATGTTGGCCTCATAAAAAGAGTTCCCTCCTATTCTATTTTTGGGAAGAGTTTGAGAAGAATTGGCATTAATTCTTCTTTGATTTTCAGTGTGGCCCTCAAACATGCAGCTGTCACTTGCCCCACAGGCACACATTAATGTGTCTAAATATTAACTGAGGTGGGATAGAAAGATCCAGAAAAATTTCCTGAAAGAAACTAAGACTAATGCAACAAGAGGACACACTCACCAATCAAACTTCATTGAAAGAAAACCAAACTATCATCTTCCTTCAAAATAATAGCAACAGCAATAGCTAACACTTGCTGGGCTCTAAATGTGTCTCACAGTTTCTGAGAATGTTACAAATGGGTTTATTTGCCTCTTATTCACCCAGATGGTAAGGGAGAGATTCCCACCCTAAGGTTATGGGGATGGTCAGACACCCAACACCCAACAATGGAGAAATGAGATCAATAGTAGTTTATCAGAAACATACACTTACAGCCCATGGAAGGAAGATACTGCAAACCATACAGAGGGTGCACTTGGGCACAGAGGGAACAAGCTGGGATTGTGGGGCAGGCTTGGTAGTAAAAAGAGGGTAAGGGGGCCCTGGTTCCCACAGGCACCAGGATGTGGTGGTTTACTTGAATAATTCTGTAGGCTGGCAGGGAACTGAATAAAACCTGCTACTAAGGGATTAGCAAGAACTGCACTTGGTCCATTTTATGAGGGTTGCTTGTTTACGAGGACTTCATCTGCAGGAGCAGCATTTGGAAGGAACTGGATTCAAAATTTAGGTCATTTGAGGCCCTCCTGATTTGAACAGATGTCAAGGAAACACATAATATTGAGCCTTAATTTTAGGCTTAACATCAAAACACTTCATCATCAAAACACTCATGAAATATTATCACACCATTCTACACATGGTGGATTCAAGGCTGAAAAGGCTAGTAGATTGTCCAGTGTTGGCCAGATGATAAGCGACTGAGCTGGTATTAAAATCTGGGTTTGTTGACCCCATAAACCATTGCTCCCAGGGTAGATGTAATAGACCAACTTAGAAGTGGACTAGCAGAGGTGAAGAGAAAGGTATTAAGGAGATCAGCAAATACACCTCACCCCATAGACAGAAAGCACAATTAAACAAACACGATCACTCTTGCTGTTTACCATTTGACTTTCTGAGTCCCATACAAACTTCCCCCAAGGCAGCTGGGTTAATAACACAGCCCCACCGACCCCTAGCAGCCAGGCTCTGATTCTGATGTCCAGCCTTGTATTTTAATCAGTGGCTCCTGAAATGCCTACAAGCCCAGCTGCTCCAGACACACTTCTGATTACACAGCCCACAGGAAAGAACCCAACCAAGCAGATCACGTAGTTCCCAGGTGCTTCAAAATCCCAAGCCCAAGATGGCCCTGAATTAGTCACCCTCCTGGACAAGCATGTTGGGCATGCCGGTGGGGCTTGGATTTCTACAATAAATTCCTTTGCACTGAAAGAGACCTTATATCTCATCCAATCCAACCTCCTCATTTCACAGTTAAAGAAACTAAAGTTAAGTGGCATCCCCAAGATCACAAGCCTAGTTAAGGCAGATCCTGCTTGGGTCCCTTCCTTAAACCCTTTACCAACTCCCTCCTCCCTTGCACCCCTTCCTTTATAAAGTTACTGTGACACTCTGACCCATTTCCAGATGTTGTGCCATGAAGGAATCTGCTGGAGGGAATCAAGGAGAGAATTTTCCTCCCTGATAGAAGGCAAGAGACATGCAAAGATAGCTCTATTGTTTCCCTAGCCACCTGTTATGGGCTGAATTGTGTCCCCCAGTTTAGCCTGGAGCAGCCCCATGTCAGCAAGGAGTGTCTTTGAAGTCTTGAATTTATCCTAGTAATTCACGAGAATTTTGCATTCTGCTCCAAAATATGCCATGTCTATTTTAAATTAAATATAAAATTAGTGATTGCCTGAAAACTCAAAAAAAATATTGATGTCCCAGGAAGCTGTGTCCGCAGTCCACTTGAGGCTTCAAGTCACCTTGGGCGCAGGGCACTGTGCCTTGGGGGTTAAAAAATTCCCCCGTTTGAGAGCACAGATGTAAGTCATTTACCTTACTAACTATTCTAGAACCTTCTCTGGTTCACACTTAGGACAACCACAGGCCGCCAGAGGCTTGAACTTAAGAAACATGCACGTAAGGTGAAATCAACTAGAAGGCAAAATTTCCAGGAGATATTTGCACATAGGTCCAGGAGACCTTCTAGGGAACCCCTCACCCCCACCCCGTGCTGCCAAAATTAAAAAAGAGCACCTCACCGTGAGGCAGTGACCCCTAACATTTTGGAGTGTCTGAAAACTGCTGTAGCTATGGTGACCCTCCCCAGAAAAGACACACAGTTTCTCAGGTCCATGTGTCCTCTGGAGATTTCCAGAAACCTGAAGCCATCCATGGACCCCTAAGAATACAGGGATCTCACTGAGACACTTTGCCCTATTCCAGTTGTGGTAGGCATGAGTTTTCTTAAAATGTTTTAGGCCAACATTTAAACATTGAGAAAGTTCACATTAATGTCTGGAGATTAGGGCCTGACAGCCTTGTGGTTCCTTGTGGCTCCTTGATGATGAGGGTCAGCTGCCCCTGTAGCTGGGGCTTTCCTGACCCCTCCTCTACTGCGTCTGATCTTTCTCCATCACAGAAGCTGCCCGTTCCCTGGGGCAACTCTTACTGCACTGCAGCCCCACTTAGGGTGGCCCTGAAAAACTACGGTGAGGGAAAATTCCACCGGGTGGAGCTTTGGGTGGTGCCCCTGGTCATCTGCTTCATGTAGAAGTGGTTAGAATATATACAGAGTCATGGGCAGTAGGGAATGGCCTAGTTGCTGGTCAAGGAGAAAAATAAGATTGAAAGATCGGGAGATAAGGCGGCCTGGGTATGATGTGTGTGGACTAACACATGTGGGTACAACGTGAGTGTATTTGTATGGCGTGTCAGCACTCTCCAGAAAGCATTCACCCCGGAAGATACAACGTATTTGTCTGCCTGCACTGCCATAGCAGACTGGGGTGCCTAAATGACAGAAGTTTATTTTCTCACAGTTCTGGAGGCTGGAAGTCCAAGGTCAATGTGTCAGGTTTGGTTTTTCTTGCGGCCTCTCTCCTCTTGCCTTGCAGACTGTCACCTTCTCACTGTACCCTTGTGTGGTCTTTTCTCTGTGCACATGCATTTCTGGTGTCTTTTCCTCTTCTTACAAGGACACCAGTCCTATTGGATCCAGCCCCACCCTTATGACCTCATTTAACCTCAATTACCTCCTTAAAGGCCATATCTTCAAGTACAGTCACAACAAGGGTTACAGCTTCAACATATGAATTCATGGAAGGAACAATTCAATCTATAACAGGCACTAAGGCACAGATAAGCAGAGTGACTCATCCAGCTGATCATGAACCACTTCTGTTCTGACACAATGGGCTCATGGACAGAGTAGCCATGGTGGCAGGGAAGGAAGGTACACATGGACCCAACAGCAGGGCTTCCTACTCACCAAGGCTGATCTAACTCCTACTTCTACTGAATGTTCAACCTGACATATTGGTCCAAGAAGTGACCAACAAGCCACTTGTTGGCAACTGATTACATTGGCCCGTCTCCATCAGGGAGAGGCAATATATGTCTTTTTCAGGAAAAGATGTATATTGAAAATATGGGTTTGTCTTTCCTGCCCACAGCGCCCAAACCAGACTCACTGTCTGAGTATTTTTGAAGGTTTGATCCATCAACAGGGACTCTTAAGAAAAGGCAGTGCTATCCCCAAACACAGTGCTATACAGCCTCCTCCCAGGAGCCATTGGTCTGAAAGACAGTGGAAAGGTCTCCTAAAGATACAGCTGAGGCTTGGGGTTAGGGATGACATTCTGTGGGGATAGGATGCCATCATACAGAATGTGGCACACTCTAAAGAATGATCATCATATGGTTCTGTGTCCAAAATAGATAATTTATGAGGGTCTAGGAACCAAAGGTTGAGAGTAGAATTTGTCTTTCTGATCATCACTACTAATGACTTACGGAATTTGTGTTTCATGTCCCTACAGTTTTAGGATTTCTGGGTCTAGAGGTCCTAGTTCCCAGAGTGGGGAGATGCTTCCCCCAGAGGCGGCACATCAAGAGTCTCATTGAAATTTAAGTGATGGCTGCCTTCCAGTTACTTCAGGCTCCTTATGCCCAAGGAACCTACGGGTGAGGAAGAGGGTTGCCATGATGTCAGTGGTGAGGGACCTGATCTTCAGAAGGTGGTCGTGCTGCTGTTACATAAACAGCATAGAATAAAGTATGTTTGGCACTTGGGGAAAAGGTTAGGACATCTTTTTATGCTCTCATGCCCAAATTAAACAATGAAAGTAGCCATGGCCTAAAAAGGGCATGGGAGACAGGGACTCAGAGTCCTCAGAGACGAGAGTCTCGATCATCCCTGCAGAGATGTAACCAAGAGAATTGAGGCTGGACAGTTGATAAGGGGGATGATACGTACCAGTTTAAGACAAGCTGAAGCAGTGGAAGTGCTAGTTGTTCTCATATAATTGTCTGGGAAATAAGACCAAACAAAATCCTACAGAAGTTCTTTCCACAGGGCAAACCTACTGTAAGAAGCAAGTAGATCTGGACAGTGCAAGGGGTAATGACGGTCTTAGTCTGTTTGAGCTACTGTAACAGAAGACCATAGACTAAGTGGTCTATAAACAATAGACATTAATTTCTCACATTATGGAAGTTGAAAGTACAAGATCAGTGTGCCAGATGCTCAGGTTCTGATAAGGAACCTCCTCCAGGTTGCAGACAGCCACATGGTGGAAAACGGGCTAGAGAGCAATCTGAGGCTGCTGTTAAAAGGGCACAAAGCCTTATAAGGGCTCCACCCTCATGACCTAATTACCTCCTAAAGGCCCCACCTCCTAATACTGTCAACTTGGGGGATAGGATTTTTTTTAACTTTTTATTTTATATTGGGGTATAGTTGATTAAAAATGTTGTGTTCGTTTCAGGTGTACAGCAAAGTGATTCAATTATACATATACATGTATCTATTCTTTTTCAAATTTTTTTCCCATTTAGGTTGTTACATAATACTGAGCAGAGTTCCCTGTGCTAGACAGTAGGTCCTTGTTGGTTATCCATTTTAAATACAGCAGTGTGCACATGTCAATCCCAAACTCCCTAACTATCCCTTCCCCCTACCCTTTCCCCCTGGTGACTGTAAGTTCCTTCTCTAAGTCTGTGAGTCTATCGGATTTGGGGGGTAGGAATTTCAAAATAAGAGTTTCGAGGGGACACACACACTAAGTCCATAGCAGATACTATAGGGCTTCATCCAGACCCCAGGTGGAGCAGGTTTACTCACCTCCCAGGGGATGGTTTGGCTGCTAATGGCTCCCAGCTGCATCCGTTGATGGGCACTTCCATCAGCCACAGGGACCTGCGTTGCCTAATCTCATACCTCCTCCCAGGGGACAACTGTCGTCGATGACTGGCTTCTGCAGGGACACATACGCTCAACTTCTCTTCCTCAGTTTGGGACAACTATGAAGGGTCATCCCAGCTGCAGAGCTGCTGGAGATGAACTGAGGCTCCACCTGCGGCTGTGCTGTAGGCTATCTCCTCCCTCTGCTGGCTCTGCCTCCCTCACCTCCTTAGATGTACGCAGTCCAAGAACACTCCCCAATAAACTTCGACATCCAGCTCTTGGAGTCTATTTTCAAAGTACCTATGACAGTACCCTTTCCTAAAACTAATCAGTCTGAGCCTACATTCAGAATAGCCCTTTTCCCACCTTGAAAAACGTGTGTCTCACCTACTTCTTATATACTGTGGCTCATCGTCCTGAACTGAAATACACCCATGGCACCATACAAAAAGGTATTTCTTTCTTTGATTAAACAAAGGCCATTGAACCACATGGCTTCCTGTCTTTCCCTGCCTGAAAGATACGTCTGTTAATTGGTGAAGCTTGGTATTAGAAATAGTGTATTTGGACCTATACTGTGATATTTTGAATATAGAACAGTCAAAGCAGTTTAGGTCATTGTCACTTGTTCTTATAAATGTAGACAGAATGTGAGCTTATCGAATTCTTCATGATACATTATATAAAATGTGCAGATAGGGCTTCCCTGGTGGCGCAGTGGTTGAGAGTCCGCCTGCTGAAGCGGAGGACGCGGGTTCGTGCCCCAGTCCGGGAAGATCCCACATGCCGCAGAGCGGCTGGGCCCATGAGCCATGGCCACGGAGCCTGTGCGTCCAGAGCCTGTGCTCCGCGACGGGAGAGGCCACAGCAGTGAGAGGCCCGTGTACCACACACACACAAAAAAATGTGCAGATAGGGCTTCCCTGGTGGCGCAGTGGTTGAGAGTCCGCCTGCTGACGCAGGGGATGTGGGTTCGTGCCCCAGTCCGGGAGGATCCCACATGCCGCGGAGCGGCTGGGCCCATGAGCCATGGCCGCTGAGCCTGTGCGTCCAGAGCCTGTGCTCTGCAACGGGAGAGGCCACAGCAGTGAGAGGCCCGCGTACCGCAAAAAAAAAATGTGCAGGTAAAACTTTTATGAGATTCATTCTAAAGTTGGTGTGTTTTATTCAAAAGAATAGTTAAAGCTATTTTATCAAGTCACATCATATTTATTCTAATCGCCATCCATCATCATCTTCTAATTTCATCTTACAGAGTATTATATGTTTGTCTTATTTATTACCAAGAAGTAGACTTTTTCAAGTTTATGATGAAAACATTTAGATAATAACTTACAAATACACACAGGGGTAGATAGATTTTCAACCGTCTTTTAAGGTAGCGTGTGAGTAATATAAAGAGTAACTATCAACAGAAGGAAAGGGTACCACTCATACATTCCCCTATTCTCAAGAATTTAGTAAATAAAGAAACGAGTAAGACAAATAGGAGGCCAAAGTATGTAATGGATATCCCTCCACATGGGGTGGGCAAGAAGCATCACCTCCCCCCAGAAATAACAGCCACATAATTGAGATTTTCGGGGCAGACCCCAGACTCCAGTACTTTGATCTGTTTTCCTTAGAAAGCATGTAGGGCTGCCAGACAACTTGTCTTCTTTGAGGGAGGAATATGGAACACATAGTCCCTGTGACTACACACCTTGCCCAGCCTATGGGGCCTTGGAGCACAGAGGCGGCCGTGTCCTTGGCTTCCTGGCCAGGTGCTCCTGGCTGGCCCTTTCCCCAGCAGTTCCCAGCAGACCTGGTTCCTGGCAGTTACCGCTTCACTTTCCTTCCAGGTCTATTTTTGCCCAAAGTCGCAGACTCCCCACCACAAGTCTCCATTCCTTTTCCCCAAGGACCCTATCGGTTTTCATAAAGGAGGGTTTTCCTTGCCCACTCCTGGTGCCTCTGAGTCACAGCCAGCATCTCTGCCAGTGGGCCGCCAGCCCACTCTGCTAGCTAACCAACAACCCTGTTTTTGCCTCCGAGGAAACATCCCTCCTGTGATTGTCAGAATTTCAGCCAGAGGACACATGTGGGCAGAGCTTAGACCAAGGGCCAAAGGCAACAAACCCCAGGTGAAAGCAGATGTGAAGTCATCGCCAGTGACTGCTGAGGCTCCAAACATACCCCTGGTAGAGCCTGAGGTGTCCCTGGGGTGACCAAGAGTTCTCATTTCCTTGATATAGCAAAGTCAAGTGTCTCAGCCTTGGAGAGGTCAGGAGGCTTAAATGGAAATTTTCTATGTTAGCCCTTCACCCCCGTATCTTGATCCTTGAGGTTATACAAATAGTTAAGCATGAAAAGTCTCACACTCAGATCTCATATGTTCTCCACCAAAAGGTATAAAGCCTGTAGATCCAGAAAAATGTGCACCATCGTCTGTGGTAGCCGCGTCTTCAATTAACTTCTGTTCCAGGGATTGGCACTTTAGCTCAGCGAGGGCAGGGACAACCCCGTCTTATTCCTTATTTTATCTGTGATGCCCAGATCATACTGCTGACACCTAGTAAGTGCTAAACAAACATTGATGGAATGAACACTCACTCTGATTGGAAAGGGCATTTATCAAGATTTTTACTCCATCAAACACAGGAAGTCATTGATGATGACCCCTTTTGCTCTAACTTTTCAGAGTTTGTAAAGAGTTCTTTGCAGGGCTTCATCACCACCCCAACAGGATAAGGGGTCACCCTTATCCAGCTCACCTGTACTACTTTTCATCCCAGGCACTCATGCTCTCCAATGCTTTTAAATGAAGGCCCTTTTCTAATCATAGTGAGGTAGACTAGAAGGATTAGAAAATCCCACGCTCTACTAGGTGAGTCCATTTCTACTAGGTTCATGAAAGGATGAAGTTGTACTCATTCTAAGTTTTTCTCCCTGACTTGCCCCCCACTTTCTTATAGACCAGCCTCAGAATATCTCCAAGAGCAAATGTTGTCAGGTCTTTGCCCAGGGAGAAGACGTCACGTCCTTATTACCAAGGTTCTGTCTCTAAATATGTTATTCATTAACTGCCTCACTCTCTCTCACCCACTTGTAGGACATGGATTGGAGCCCTTCTATTGTCTTACTTCTGCAGTTGATCTCCAGTTGTGATCAAGAATATAGGGAAAGGTTCAGCCCAGGAATTCCTAAGCTGGCAGGGAGGGAACATCCCCTCCACAAGCATCTCCGCAAATTCCTTTTCATCTTCTGCACCTCAACCTCCTCACTTCCCCAAAACAGTCATAAAATAGAACCACAATTTAGGATTAAAAGGTCTCTGAAGCACCCAGGCTGTCTACTATAATACATTGTCACCAACATATTTATAATCATATTTACAACTACAGAGCTTTGGTCTTGCATTTGCTCCAGAGATGCTGACCTCAAATGCCCCAAAATCATTACAGTAGACTAGAGTGAAGTAGGTCTTCTGAGAATGGCAGGGATTGTGTGAAGATTAAAGAACCAGTCCCTTTCTTCTGACAGTCTCAATAACTTGGACTGTGAGACAATCGTTTTGTTCAGTCTTTCCCACTTCATAGCAATCAAATAGTCATCAACCTCAATGAAGTCAAATGCAACAGCTTCACACAATGCAAAAGGCCACCATTGACTTGGGTGAGAAATGCCCTTTCCTATCCATGAAAACAGCCCAGGAGGGAGCAAGAAACCTACCACAACTGACACTGGAGCAGTTATTTCTGCTGACACTGCTGTAAATCTCTCTCCCCAGAACACTTCCTCTGTTATCAAGTAGAGCAAAGCCAGGAAAAAGTAAGTGAACCAAGTGTTTACTTGGCTGTTGAGTGTCGATAAGATGTTGGCCTCTGTGTGGTTCTGGACCAGGCATGCACTCCACAGCCCTGCCAGCCCCAGGCTACAGAAAGAGCTGAGGGGCAGGTGATAGCACTTAAACAATACCCGCTTGCGGGTTTTCAGCCCAGCGTTGGTTCCCTTATCCTGGACGCTTGACTCAAGAGGGACCATGTTTATGCTGAGTCCGCCTCAGGGTCACTTTGGTTGAATGGTGTCTACTGGTGTGGGTCCCACAGCAACAGACTGAGCCCTGATTCCAGGAGAGATTAGGAGACTGCTGACATGAAAGGAAAGGACACAGAGAACAGCCCCAAGTCACAGAGGCTGCCAGTTTGCTGAGCTGATGGGAGCTTGTGTCTACTTGTTGAAAATCAGTTTCGAGTCTAGTCAACATAATCTTCCAACTGTCTGAAAACCATGGACTGTGGCATGGATTTATAGGCAGCGTTTCAGATTGGGAGCCCAGGAGAGCAGAGAGGAGTGGAATAAAAACAAGAGCCAACTTAAAACTTCACTCAGTTGAGACTAGAGCCCACCCATCTTTCCATAGGGGCAAATACTGATGATAAAGGTAATTATTATTATAATTACTTATATTATTATAATGATAGTACATTACATAAACATCCACTGAGCTGTTCACTAACTTCTGCTGGTGTTGACGCTTTCAGGCTACCTTGAGGTTCACAGGAGCAATGTGGCAAAAAATAGACTCTTGCCCTTCTCACCCCAAAAGGAAAGCAAATTTTCTCAAGTTTTACAGCCTGAATAATCTAATTGAACAATAAAGAGACTCTAGATATTTGCCACAAAATTAAACCATCTTACAAAAGGATATTCTCCTTGTGACTGACCTTATTAAAAACCAGAAGAGTGAAAAGATCTGTGTGTTGAGAGATCCGTGTCTCCCTCCTGGCTCTGCAGTGAATTGGAACCATGGCCCTGAGCATGGACTGACCTCTCTGTGTCCTCTCAGGTCCAGGACAGTGTTGCTCCCTGCTGTGCCTGCTCTGATAGAACTCAAGCAGGTGGGGAAGCCCTCTGAGTAGGACATAGTGCAGAAAAGAAGCAAGGTCCGTGGGATGTAGATCCTATCACTGCTGGGCCTTTTGCAAGGATATGCATTATGTAATCATTCAGTTGTGTAGAAATTAAACTTACTGGAATAGAAACTGTAGGTTGGAAAAGAACAACTCTAGTGGAAAAGGCCAAGTAAGTTCCTTTGACCTTAACATTTTATTTTTCATTACTTAGGCCCCACGATCACTCTAGTATCAGATACCACAGATGAAGAATCCCACACATTCAGACACACAGCCACCCCCAGACCATTTGGCCATATACCTCTAGAGACTCATTTGGGAAAATTCTTTCCAGACTGCTCAGTGATCCAGGAGGAGTAGGGGCAAGGGAGGAGCCATAAGTTAGGCCCAGAAAGCAGGAACCGTAGACAAGCTTAGTAGAGTGTGGGATGCCTGCCCATACTCCCCCAATGAAGGACATCTTGCCCCAGCTGCCAGGAGGGCTACCAGCTCCTTCTTGGATGGCCCCAGTTGCAGAGAGTTGCTTGACCAAGGTGGCCCAACGACAGATAAAGGAGAGAGTGTAAAGTCCTAGCATTTTGGCCATTTTAACCCCCAAGGTCCCCATAGGGTCAGCTGAGACTGTCTCTCCTCATCCCACTCATGCTTTCCTTCTCCTCCCTTCCACGGGTGTCAATCTCAAGGGCGCTGTTTAATAAACATCCTGTACTTTAAACTCCATTTCAGAGTCTGTTCCCAGGGAACACAACTTGTGACAACTAGGAAGTAGAACAGATGAAATTCCCTAAGACAAAGAGGAGAATGAAAGGGCAAAAGACAAATCTGCTTTCTTTTGTACTGTCCTCACCTTTCCTTGTCTGGCTTTCTGCAGCAGTCAGACTCTGGGGCCCAGTGGAAAGGATACAGGAGTTAGGTTCCTAGGGCCGAATTCTCATCTGAGCTCGGTCAGTCACTAGCTGTGTGATCTTGGATAAATCAATTTCACAAGGACCTTGTTGGCACACTGGCAAATGGGGAGACTAATGATCCTACATGAGCGTTGATTCATCGTGGGGGTCTATTAAGATAATGAATGTGAACATGTATGGGGAAGCATAAACCCCCATCAGCTGGTGACCACTTCTCTTCCCTCCAACCAAAGCTTGGAAAGCCAGTGGCAGCTTGAAAACAACAGCCTGAAAGGAAGAGTTTCTACTCTGCTCTTCAATCCCCCAGCTGGTGGAGAGATTGCAGGGAAGAGTTAGGGGCCAGAAGTGATGGGAGGGGGGAACCTGTCTCAGTAAACCCTCGTGCAGCAGGTAATTGAGTACCTGTTATATACCAGGCACCATGTTAGTCCCTGTCTTCAAGGTACTCACATGGGGGGTCGTGAACATTAACTAAAAACATCCCACAAACAAATAAAACCTCCCACAGGATATAAGCCAAGTAAGAACGGTCAGTGAAAGCCTCCCCAAGGAAGTGATACTTGAACTGAGAAATACATGATGGGTGGGAGTTATGTCAATAAAAAGGAAGGGAAGGTGACTCCTAACTCTGAGAAAATGCAAGTGCAATCAAGCCCCCATGGTAAGGAGATCAGTGAGCACAAGGCCTGGAAGCATGAGGGTGAAGCCCGGAGAGTCTGGGGAGTGAGTGACGAGATAGGTCCACAGTGATCAATTCCTGGCAGATCAAGTAAAGGCCATAATCTTTATCCTAAGTGCAGTGAGGAGCCATGGATGGGCTCTAAGTAGAGCAGTCAGATGATTATTCTGGCTGCAGAGGGAAGGACAGATAGGAGGGAGGACAGAGTGGATAATATTAATGACAGCTTGCACTGATTAATTTACTATGTGCCTGGCACACTTGTAAGTTTAAATGAAGTACAGGCACCCAATAAAACAGGTACTCTTGTGATCTTCATTTTAACCATGAAGGAATGAAAACACTGACAGAATAAATAACCAGGATTCCAACCATGCTGCCTAGCTGCAAAGCCACACACTTAACAATGACACAATACTATAAGAGAGGTAGACCAGATGGACAGTTATTTCAGTAATCTAAGTTAGGTGGTAGCAATGAAACTGGAGAGAAGTAGATGCATTTTGCAAAAGTGTGGGAGATTAAAAGGCAAGACAGAATTCAGTTGTAAATTGGTCATAGGATGTGAGGGAGACAGTCTCAGGGATAGTGCTGGGGGTTGGAAGTGAGAAAGGGGGTACCAGTCACTGAGATGTGGGGCACTGGAAGGGAACCAGGGTCGTGGTGTTTCAGGGCTGGGGCAAGAGGCTGAGAACAGCATGAGTCCACCTGGACCTACAGAGCACTGAGGCACCTTGGTGACATATTTGGTTGTATTGAATTCTTGGAAGGAGAAATGGTTCTATCCTCCCACAGGACTGCAGCTCCTTCTGCTTGGTTCTGATCCATCTGGCACATTCATTTGTTAATATGGCATACCTACTACACACACAGGGGAAAAGGCCACTACCTCCCTTAAAGTCTCTTTGCAGAGGCCAGCAAGTCCCCCATCCCTCCTCAACCCTGGAACTTAGCACCAAATCATGCTATCAAGCGTGAAAGCATCTACCATGAGGACAGGTGAGTACGGGGGATGGTTAAGAGCATAGATTTTTATGTCAGATGCTGTATTAGTCTGCTCAGCCAGCCATGACAAAACATCAAAGACCGCATGGCTTAAAAAACAAATATTTATTTTCTTACAGTGCTGGAGGCTAAAAGCCAAGATCAAGGTGCCTTCATGGTTTGGTTTCTGGTGAGGTCTCTCTTTCCGGCTTGTAGATGGCTGCCTTCTCCATGTGCCTCCATGTGGACTATTCTCTGTGTGCATCAAGGAAAGAAGAAGATCTCTGTTGTCTTTTCCTCTTCTTGTGAGGACACAAGTCCTATCAGATTATGGCTCTACCCTTAGACCTCATTTAAGCTTAATTACCTCCTCAAAGGCCATATCTCTGCAGACAGTCACATTGCTGGGTCAGGGCTTCAGCATATATTCCAAGCCCTATCATTTGTGAGTGTTGAGATTATGCCTTTGCACGATTCATTAATCTTTCTAAGCTCAGTTTTTCTATCTGTGAAATATGGTTACTGGGAGAATGCAATGAGATAATATATACGTAAGATGTAGAGCACCCAGAGCCTGACATGCAGTGGCCAAGCAATGGTAGCAATTATTATCTCTGGTGGTGATCATAGTAGAAGACCCCTCGAATTGTTGCTTATTTCAGAGCTTCAATCCCTAGAACCATAGGAATCCCCTCCAATTGCCTCCTGTCCTTAGTCTTTTCATCCTGTGCCCTGTCTTGCAAGGATAGTGGTCATGAGCCATGCAGACAGCGCTGAGATGTCTTCTCAGACAGGGATCCTCATCATCTCAAAAATGTTTTGTAGGGCTTCCCTGGTGGTGCAGTGGTTGAGAGTCCACCTGCCAATGCAGGGGACACGGGTTTGTGCCCCGGTCCGGGAAGATCCCACATGCCGCAGAGCGGCTGGGCCCGTGAGCCATGGCCACTGAGCCTGCACGTCCAGAGCCTGTGCTTCGCAACAGGAGAGGCCACAACAGTGAGAGGCCCGCGTACTGCAAAAAAAAAAAAAAAAAAAAAAATGTTTTGTCCCTGTTCAGCCATTTGCTTCCTTGCATGAAAAGGAAATCCCACATAGAAGTTTGCTTAGTGAGAGCAAGTGGAGAGGGCAGAGGGAAAAGAGTTTATCTGAAGACAGTCTTGGAAACTGAAAGGTAGTTTTTTAATGTGAATAATGGATGCAGCAATCCTCTTTGCAATGAATCCTTCTCTTTCCTCAAGGTTGGTTCCAAGGAAAAAATGTCATCACTTCCTGGGACCCCTGAGGAGTCTTTTCTTGAGATGGAGGCAGGAGTGGTGTCTTGTCTCCACTCAGAAGCTTTCTTCACCGAGGCCTCCCAAAATGCAATCTGTCTTGGAAGGCAGTGGGTCCCATGTGCTGTGGCCGCTCATGGGGTGATTACAAAGCAGGCAACTGAGCCATACACTTTATAGCCACTCAGGACCCTGGCGACCTCTCACCCCAAGGGTAGGACAGGAAATGGGGCGGTTGAATCCCTTAGACTCTGATTTCACAGTCTGATGTTTGGAGGTAAGAGGATTCCTAGATACCCCAGATCCTGGGAGGGAAATTTCTCTGCTCATGAACCTTTGTGGGGCACAATCATGCCTGATTTGGGAGCAGGACTTCGTGGGGGAGGGAGACTTTTACAGACAGGTCTCACCCCCTTCTCTGCAGCCCAAGGCACCAGCAACCCACAGGGAATAGCGCGGTGTCTTTGCTAAGATGCCTTGAGAGTCTATCACTGTTTGCATTAGAAATAAGTAGCTAATTTTCCCAGTAATTATCACCATCTGCACTGAGAGAAGAAAAACTCATGTTAACATGTTTTTTTAAAAAAAACAATAGTTTTCTTAAGAGAAAAACAAACACACAAAAAAGTAAACTCATACTTTTGTGTGTACTAGGAAGAGGAAACAACAACAACAAAAGGCACCGGACCCCCAGCTACCCTTTTTCAGGATGGAAGGATTGGGTCTGGAATCTCACAAACTGGGGCTTCGTAAGGCACCCCTGCATCCCTGTTTCCTGGAATCTGCTGAAAGAAAATGGCAAACCAGCCAAGATATTTGACTGAGGTTTGTTAAGAACACACATCTCGGTTTGGGTGGTTTTCTGAGAGGAGGGTCAGAGAGACATGGTTTAAGTAAGAAAATTGCTCATGGACAGTTTCAGAAATTATGACTCTCTCCACTGTCCCGCATGTCGCTGGCTGTAGTTACAGGAAGCAAAGTGGAGCAGTGTTTACAAATTACCTGGGGACGTGGGCAGGATGTACAATTGATTGAGAAGGTGGAAGGCGGAAAAACATCTTCTGTGTCAGTTAGCAGGGAAATTCCATAGCTGGAGCATGCGTTTAGTTACTTAAGTGGAAGGAGGGAAAGTTCTGATATCTGGACCCTGGCAAGACTTTGGGATGGAACAAGAGAATCTACTTCATCTGATTTGTGGTCCACACTCCCCAGAGAAGATGTAGCTCAGGTCTCTGACATCTACCCATTGTGAACCTCAAAGGACCAATCTTCATGCCCTTTTAATGTAAGTCTATTACACGTTTACCAAAGTCTAAACTCTTTGACTTGACCCTGAAGATGATTTTAGACAGTTACAGCCCATAGTATAACTGCATAAATGTTACCCGAAAGTGGGGTTATTTTGGTGGGTATCAAGCCAATAGACACAACCAAGCCAAAGATCGAGAGAAGGATTTATTACTTGCAGCAAATAAGGAGCCACCAGGGATCTTCTCCAAAGCAGTGTCTACCCAAACAGCAAAATTGGGGAAGTTTTAAGCTAAGGGTACCTGCATATTCATGAACGGGCTTGAGCAGAGGAGAATTCAAGTTGACTTGGAGCAAAAGTTGATAGAGTCCAAGCTTTAGTTGATTGAAATCAGGAGGGTCAACATCCTTCCATTCTCTACCTGGATGGGGGCCTTAGTTCCTGCAGAACTCAAAGACATATTATTATGTATATCCCTTGAGGGCAATAGGACTCTGTTTTGTCATTGTACTATTGTTTGACTGCCTTTTCTCTGTTCCTGCATTCCTTTATTCCCTTAAGATCACTGAGTACTGAGACCTGTTCAAGGCAAGCATTGTGGCCAGGCTTAGATCACAAAATGGCTTAGGCCAAAAATGGCTTCTCTCCTGTCAAGAAAGCCATGCCTGATTCTCTTTCTTTGGGAACCCCCCACCCTGTCTGTTTACACGAACAGTTTCCATAGCTCTGAATCAACCCAATAAATAATAATAACAATTCTAAAAAGCAGATAATTTTGGTTGTTTGACCATCAGAATTAGTTCTTTCTCTCCGGTGTATCTTTGTGGTTACCCTTTGCAGTATCGTGTCTGTTACCCTCTATCTATTTGGGGAAGGATAAACTGAAGTTGTGTTACACTTGATTTTGTATTTTGGGTTAAAGACTCAAAAATTCTACCTAACTACCTTCAGTAATCAGTGGAAAACCTTAAATTTCTAGATCATGAAGCTCACATATCAGATCAGTCATTTATACGTGGTCATTTGTCCAAGAATTTGTTCATTCCCTCAGCCTATCAACATGTGGTCCATACCTGCAGAAGTCTGACACCACCCTGAATGCAAAGAGCTTTCCAGGGACACAGCAACATCGGTAACACCATGGGAGGTCAGGGGAGGGCGTGGTTACTTTTCAGGGATGTCCCCAGAGAGGGAGAATATTGCTGTTGGCCTACAAGGATGGGAAGGACTCTGACAGGAAGAAATGAAGGGCTTTTAAGAGGATGTAGGGAGATGATTTTCCAAGTTTGAGCAAACCAAGGAAGTAAGAAATGAGAAAAATTGAGTGATTAAAATGGTGGTTACCTGTGTCGACTGAAAAAAAAGGTACAACCTAAATGTTGAGAATTATGTTTTATTCGGCAGGCTTGCTGAGGACTTAAGCCCGGGAAACAGCCTCTCAGATCGCACTGAAGGACTGCTCTGAAGAGGTCAGGGAGGATCCAGGATATACGGGAGTTTTTGCAACAAAAACCAGGTAGTGAGAACATCAAAAGATTACTGTTAATTAAAGAAAAACCAGATATCTCAAGTTAATGACTTTAGCGCTTTTCTGTGTATGGGGAGATGCAAGAGTCTGGGCTCAGTGAAATCACTCCTTTGATATGCACCTTAACCATCTAGGGCCAGTATCCTGCTTTTCTCCGTCCTGAATCCCCTCACAGTGCACAGCTGGGGGCGGCTGCAGTGGCTGAGAGCTGGGCAGTGGGCAGCCCAATTGTCTCCCTCCCGAGTTCCCTCAGGGCTCACTGATGGTGTGGCTGTAGTAGCGTGATGGCTGTGACATCCTTTGTTTACTGATATGGACAGTGACATTCTTCTTCCACACCTGGATGCAGGATGGAATGTCAGGTGACTATGGTGGATGGCAAAACATAGAGGATCCTCAGAAGATAGGAGTTGGGGCCTTTTTTTTTTTTTGGTAGCGGCTGGGAACCACAGAAAATGTGTGGCTAAGAGCAGAGAAAATAAAGGATCTGGGGAGAAAGCGTAGACTGCTGTCAGTGTGAAGAACGGATTAAAGAGTCGGGTGAGAAATGCAGGGATAAGAGACAGGCCAGAGCAAGAGCCCAAGAGAGAAGCAGTAAGGAGCTAAGTGGGGCATTGTGGAGGGAAGGGAAAGAGGGCATGGCTGAGGGAGGAGCTTTAGACTAGAGACCCTCACCCCTGGGCTTAGTCCTGGTTCTATGCTCGGCAGCTGGGCCACCAGGAGTTAATGCTTCCAGACTTCAGTTCCTCCAAAGTGAAGGCAAGAGGCTGGATGAACCCCAACCTCCTGTACAGCAGCCCCTCCTGTGAGCCTCTGGAGACATCGTAGGGAGGAGAGCTTGACTGGCTGGGAAAAGAGAAATTTTAGAGCCAGAGGCAACCTTGGTGATGCTGGTTCCCAAACTTCAGTGCAGGTCAGAATCACCTGGACAGTGTGTTAGGAGCCAGGACCCACCCCTGAAAATTCAGATGTTGTCTGAAGTTGCCTTTCCCACTGCACGACATTTTGTGAAATGCTAATCTCACAGCTGGAATGTTGTCCGACTCTCTCAGACTGGAGGAATTTGAAGCCCAGGGGCGGCTCAGTTGCTGTCCAGCCTGAAAGGGGCACCTCCCGCCTCCCTCACCATCTAGCCAGGGGACCCCCACCAAGATGCTGCCACTTCTACGGCTCTCCCTTCCCACCTAGTCCATCTCCCCAGGACACCAGGAGAGCCTGTTGAGCTCAGAAGATCCCCAAGTCAAGACACAAGGCTGCAGGTTTCAGAGCAGCTGGTCTGAGGTGGCCCAGGGGCCCAGCCATCCCTGTGCTGCTTTGTGCTGGCCGGGCCTCGTCACGATCAGTCGTCAGGGCGCGGAGGCTCGGCCAGCTCACTCACTTTACCCTTTGGCACCTCTTCATGCCTTGCCGTGCAGAGCATCACCCAGCAGCGGCTTCTGGAAGCTTCCTGGAAATGCAGAATCTCAGGCTCACCCAAGACCCACGATCTGGAGTTTTACGAGGTCCTGAAGTGATTTATTTGTGTTGTGTGCACATTAGATTTTTTTTTTTTTTCCTTTGCAGTACGTGGGCCTCTCACTGCCGCGGCCTCTCCCGTTGCGGAGCCCAGGCTCCGGACGCGCAGGCTCAGCGGCCATGGCTCACGGGCGCAGCCGCTCCGCGGCATGCAGGATCTTCCCGGACCGGGGCACGAACCCGTGTCCCCTGCATCGGCAGGCGGACTCTCAACCACTGCACCACCAGGGAAGCCCACACATTAGAATTTGAGAAGCTCTGGTTTCTGCCTCCTCTGCCTTCTGTACATTGTTCTCCCCCAGCCCCCGCCCCCCCACCAAGGTAAGGAAAGAAGAAAAAGGGAGGGGAGGTGAGGGGAGGGGAGAAGAGGGGAGGAAGGAAGGGAGGGAGGGAGGGAGGAAGGAAGGAGGGAGGGAGAGAGAGATTGAGAATAGCTAGAGCTGGCCTCTTAAGGTCAGTCCAGCCACAGGACACATCTTTTCTTTTTTTCTTCTTTTTTTCACATGTAAGCCTTGTTGATGTCAAGTAGGACCAGAGGGTGGGGAATTTAAGAACCCTGAAATCAAAGACCTCTTATGTTTGTTTCCCACTTCCTAAAAGGGGAGGCCTGGGTCCCCTTTCCTGTAAGAGAGATTAAGCCACCTAGGTTACAGCTGATTCGTCACACAGCCACTTGGAGCAGGAAGTACCTTAAAACCTGGAGTTAGTCTGCACGCATCTAATTGAAACCCTTGATTAATCGGATTAGCTTCCACCTTAAAGAGAAAAACAAATACTAGGAAAACAAAGCAGCACCTGGCATTTATCTATTACTCAGAGCCAGTGGCTCCGAGCACAGGCAGGCACCCCCCGCCATCCTCCAAGGCAGGGTGGCACGGTGGAAAGGGAGCTGGCGGTGGCAGCAAGGCTTCCACCTCAGAGCCACCGTGCACAGGTTGGCAAGTTATCTCACCTCCCCGAGGCTTGATTTCGAGGCCTGTGCATCGGGACTAAAATAAACAATGACCTCTTCAGTAGAGTCACTGTGGAGAAGGTTAGGACTTTGGAACTGCTCACCTGATAGCTTCTCAATAGGAATAAATTCTCTTTTATTTTTTTAAAAAAAAAGTATATATATAATTAGAAACAATGTACGTCAACAACATGTGTAAAATAAGCCACAGTTCAAATTAAAGACGAACAACGAAATCATGAAAATTACCCCAACTAATATCTGCTGTTATTAGAACATTGCACATATTGTCAATAATTTAAAAGCGCAGGTCTATTCTTCACACCTCCTAATCCCCCCAGGATTAAGTTCTCTGCCGTAATTCCTGCATCAAATTGCCCTTGTCCAACTCAAAGGGGAGCCCTAGACCAGCCCCAAGGCCTCACAGATCTGCACAAAGCTGAGAAGGCTTTGATTATGGCCAGCCGACTGTGGTCTCACTAACACCAGCAGAGCCGGATGTTTCCCACCCTGGGGAATCCCAGTCAAGGTTTCCTCTGTTTTGAAGCAACAGCACAAACAAAATAAAGAGCCTGGAGACTTGAGAGGGAGCCTTGCTGTGAGAAGCAGGGACGAGTTGCGCTGGGTCTCTTTTGGGAAGCTCCAGCGCCATCTGCTGGCCGAGAGCGGTATTGACTCGAGTCCCTCCTGGGTTTGGCGGGTCTTTTCATTCCCTCAACTGCACTTTCTAATTAGAACCGCAGGGTTTCTTCCCTGAGACACGTTCTTCATTATTTCTTTTTAAGAATCTTGCATATTTCTGTTTTTTTCCTCTCTTACATCTAAACATTTCTATTTCTCTCGTTTCACTGGCTCTCTGACCTGACTCTTCCAAGCTGCCACCCTAGTTCCTAAATTTATAAATCAGTCCAAACCTTCTAATTCTCTAAGAGGATTATGTTTATCCTCTTAACACAAAGGGCCTTCCTTCTTACATCTTAGCAGAGGCAGTGGCATAGCAGTTAAGATCCTGGACTCTGCTGCTGGACTGCTGGCGTTAAGGTTGCACCTCCCCTCACCCATCCGTCGCGTGACCTTGGGCAACTTACTTAACCTCTCTGTGCCTCAGTCCCTCATCTGGAAAACGAGGCTGACTGCAGAAACCACCTAGAATGCCTATTGCAGAATTAGATGAGTTAATACCTAAAGCACTTAGGACAGGTCCATGATGGACCAGGAGCTAGGTGTTTGCCATCCTTGGTTTCAGGGCGATTCTCCCACCTCACAGTACTTACCTCACCGGCTATGATTTCACCCACCAGGTAAGTGTTTTCTGCAGTGTGTGTGGTATAAGCAGATTAGGTCTGGGCCACAATCGGGAACGGACATCATTAACATGCAGACACAGGGATTCATATGCACACTCACCTGTGAGCCCCACCCCAGGCAGTGGCTGCCCCATCGTCTGCTCCCCCCTCCCCATACCTGTGTAGAGTGAGCACATGGCCCCTCGGAAATGCTCTGCTCATGTTGGTTTCCTTCTCCATCTCTTCTGCTATATGGTTTTTGAACGAACAAATGACAGACTGACTGGATATTAAGTTAAAATAACAGGGCATCTCAGGGCAACTTAGAGTCTGAGTCCTGCCGGTTGCTTTCTCCATGAAGAATACACATGAACACACTTTCCCTGTTAGATCTGAGCCATTTTTATGAACGTTATCCGAAAAGGAGATGAAATAATAAATGAGTCTCTCATGACACAAATATACGGAAATGGGTTATTGGTGAAAATGGCAGCGATTCTGGCTCTGAATTTAATGATGTTTTACTATAAAGGGATGCCGTTTCCCTGGTGCATCAACCACCAAACACATCTTTAAACTTAAGGACATCGGATGGAGAGAAGAAAAAAGCAAAACCATCCCTCCCAGACGTGTGTTGCTGAGTTACAAACGCACCACCTTTTGTGAAGGACTCGCAAGCAGTTACAATGGGGAGAGGGGATCAAGTTGGCGCTCTTACCAACGAGCCAGAGAAGTTTTCTCTGTTTTTATTCAGAAACATGGCCTCAGCCCTCAGCGGTCACCCCTGGCCACGCTGGCCCTGTTTTTGGCGCCTGACACCACCCTGTGATGCCGTGGAACGCATAGCCCTCGTGCCTGAAGGGATTCAGATGCGCCCAAGAGGACCACACCTGGGTCTTGAAAGTCAAGGCCAGGGAAGAATCTGCAGGAGGCTCCGGGGTTCATTGACTGGAATGTCCCCACACCCCAAGGGCCATCAGTAGCTCTGCTGACCCAAATCTTCCAACGCTGGCTCTTCTCTGGGGGACCTACTTAAATGTTCTCCCCATCAGTATGAACTGATGAACTGAAAGGACATTTGAAGAGCTCTGAGGTTGCAGCCCACAAAATCTACACACATACACACACACACACACACACACACACATACACACACACAGGGAGTTTCAAAAAGAGAAGTGTGTGCCCGCAGACTCAGTCCCAAGCTCTCTCTCCAAGCCCTGCCCAGGCTCACGGGGGAGCCAGCCCGCAGCACGCTGGAGGTAACCTCGCAACTGACCTCTAACTTGTTCTGGAGAGATGAGTGATGCCTGAAAAAGAAAATGATCAAAGTTAAGAAGGCAAATGATGAGGTAGGAACTGGGTCTTGGGTCCCCGACCGCAGTGGCCGTGCGTGCAGCTCCAGCGCCACCTAGTGGATGGATGGGAGTCGTCCCCGCGCTTTCACATCAATCTACCAGGAGGTGCCGACACCTCCTGCCTGGCCCAGAGGTCCTCTCTGCCCGTGGGTCCCTAGGCTTGGTGACAACACAGTGCGTTCTAGAAGTACTTCTAACCTTGGGTTTTCTTTGGGGGTCCTCCATTAAAGAGGGGAGCAACTGCAATCTTCTCCCCTTTGCTATGAACTGAAAAGATATTTCAAAGGAATGAGAACTCTGAGATGGCAACACGCAAAACACACACACATACAAACAGAACAGATACACACACAGACACAGAGACACATGCAGACACACAGACATGTACACACAGACACAGAGACACATGCAGACACACAGACATGTACACACAGGGACAGAGGCACATGCAGACACACAGACATACACACAGATACACACACAGAGATGCACACAGGGATACATGCAGACACACAGACATACACACACAGACACACACATAGTCGCACACATACGGGGACACACAAACAGACACAGGGGCACACCCACAGATACACCCACAGGGACACACACAGACATACACACAGACACACACATACAGGGACACACACACAGACACGGACATTCAAAAGAAGTGTATGCCCACAGCTTCAATGCCACGATCTCCCTCCAGGCCCTGCCGGGCTCATGGGGGCAGCTTCAGCAGACTGGCTTCCCCAGATCTTGCCAGATTCCAGAGTGGGGAAGAAATATTAAACCCGTGACCCCTAGTGGCCAAAGCTGCCTTATCAAGGTCCTGCCCCTGTTTTGTTTTTGTTTTTGTTTTTTTAAGTCTCCTTTTCTGCCAACCCCAGATAAGGACGCAGGTCTGGGCGCCCCAGGAGAGGGAACAATGGAACAAGCTGGGAATCTTCCGGTGGGGGAGAGATGGCCAATGGTTTACACTCACATGCTCTGTCTGGCTGGCCCTCCTCGGGGTGACGGAAGGTCCGGGGGTTGGGTCACACACCACCACCCCCTGCCCTCTATCAGGGGCTGCTAGTGCACCAGGCTGTAGAGACCTTCCTGGTGAGGGTTGGTGAATCGGGGGCTGGTAACATGACTTAGAGGCTCACGGCCTCTTCCTCAGAAAGAAAAAAGAAAGTGAGTGATGATCTGCACTTCACAAGACACAAGGTTTACCCTGCTGGAGCCAATGTGAAATAAGTTACAAGAGGCCAAGGAAAAAGGATTTAGAAAAGATGAAGGAAAACGAACAAACAGAAAGTGGCAAAAGTCTGCAAGTCCTGACAGCTGCAGGAAAAGAAATCGGCTCCCTTCTGGCAGGAAACCTCGGCTCTCTGACCTGGGTGTGAATCTCCTACTTCTGAGCTGTGTGACCTTGGGCAGACCACTTAACTTCTCTGAGCCGCAGCTTCCTCATCCACAAAATGAAGATTCTGGTAGCGTGTGCCTCATGATGGAGACCAGATGAGTCAACAATATGTGTTTATCTGAATAAAAGTGGCTTCTCTTAGGGCCACCCTACATGGTAATCTGTCCAAAAGACCCGGAGTTGAATCTGTACTCTTTGAAAAGTAATGTGGACCTTTACTGATTGTCATTTGAAGGTAAGTGGGGTAGCAGAGCCACAGAATACACAGGAGCTAAATTTACTGAAACCAACCAACCAACCAAGCTTTACCAACTTACCTCGCCGAAGTCCCCGGCAGCGGGCAGCTGTCCCAAACCTCTCCTCTCTCTCCCCTGAAAATATTATCATCCTTTCCAAGCATTCCCCCACCCCACACTCATGGTTCCCAGCCCTGGCTGCATTTTTAAATTCTTATTCATATAGGATAAATACATATATATTCTAACATATACGTATAACTGAGTCATTTTGCTGTACAGCAGAAAGTAACACAACATTGTAAATCAACTATACTCCAATAAAATTCAAAAGGAAAACCTTTTTAAAGGGCCAACCCCTGGGCCCCACTGCGGATGAATGAAATCTGAATTTTTGGAAGTTACGTCTTGACATCAGTAATTTTTAGATGCTCTGGGGTGATTTTATTTGCATCTAGGGCAGAAATCACTATTCTTAATATTTTAAAAACTGTGCCTTTTAAATGAATCAGTTGACCACCTCTGCCTTCTGTCAATTCTCCTCCGTGTGTCCGTGATTACTCCCTTCAGTGTTATTTGCATAACCAGTGGCTTGAAAGCAACGCCAAATCCCTTCGATAGGGGACAAGTCAAATAAAAATGGCACATCTAAGCAACAGAAAACCAGGCAGCTATGAAAAATGAACCAGGAAGCTTTCTCTGAATGGATGGGAAAAGTCTCCTTGGTACCTTTTTAAGTGGAAAAAGCAAGATACCCAGCAGGTATCTATCCTGCCATCTTTCAAATAGAAAGTGAAGAAGGCAGGAGGTTTATTTGTTGGTTTTTTGTTGGTTTTTTGGACACGAGGCATGTGGGATCCCAGTTCCCCGACCAGGGATCAAACCTGCACTCCCTGCATTGGAAGCATGGAGTCTTAACCACTGGACCACTAGGGAAGTCCCAGGCAAGAGTTTATATTCATGTTGTCTTGCATATGCATTTTAAAAACTATAAAATATACACAATTGAACAATAGTTGTTATATGTTGAGGGGAGCCTGGGAGGGGAGAGGATAGGGTGAGAAATAAGGCTTTTTGCTGTGTGCTATTTTATATTTTCAAACATTTGAGTCATGAGATCATGTTACTTATGCAAAAGTTAAGATATAATGAATTAAACACGAGAATAAATCAAGGGAGGGGGCATGTCTAAAACTTGCTCTGACCATCCCATCAGGTGTGAATTGCAAGCAAGACTGAGTCCCTTCCCTAGACAGCTTCCCTTCTGGTGAGGAAGACAGTAAACATACAAACAAGTAAATGTAGTGGAGGTGACAGGTGCGATGGAGGACATAATGAAGCAGGATATGAGGAGAGGTGCCCCCCGGGGGGCGGGGGGTGCAGGTTTCAGCAGGGTGGACCTGAAGGCGGTGGTATTTGAGAAGAGCCCTGAAGGAAGTGAGGGATGTGAGCCTTGAAGATATTCAGGCAGAGAGAACAGCAAGTGCAGGGGCCCTGAGGCCAGGATGGGTTTTGAGGACCAACAAGGTGGTCAGTATCCCTGGAGTGGAGTGAATGAAGGGGGTAGTGGGTGATGAAGTCTCATAGGTGGTCAGAGGCTGGCAGCCAGATTCTACAGGGCATTGTTGGTCACTATGAGGATGCTGGTCTTTACTTTTACTCCCAGTGGGCCAGGCACCATTGCAAGATTTGAACAGAAGAGCAATATGATTGGATTAAGGTTTTAAAAGGAATTTTCTAACTGCCAAATTAAGAATGGAATTGCAGAGTAGGTGGGGAGAATAGAAATAGGGAGACAAGTTAGGAGAGATGGTAGATTGTCTTACTGTCCCTTTACTCTCCCAGGAGTTTGCATCCTGGGCTTACCTGCCTTCCCCTGGCAGAATAAACTCCCCCACTCTGTTGACTGTACACTTGACCATGTGACTTGTTTTGGCTCAAGGGGTCTTGGGCAGTAATCACATCTGAGTAGAAGTTTAAGGGGCCATTGCCTGACTGGCCCTTACTTTTTTTCCTCTTCTAAAAGAACAGACATCCCAAATAGGAAGAAATAGGGGATTGTCCTTCAGCCCAGGTCCTTGAACTAGAAAACACAGAGCAAAGCTGCAAGAACTGAACACAGGCACTGACATGAAGCATGAATGAGAAATAGATTGTTGTCAAAAGCTTCTGAGGTTTGGGGATGTTTGTTAATCAGCGGAGCTGACTGATACAGGGCTTGTTAAGGTATGAGATTGCAGAGGTATTGGTGGAAGTAATGTGAAGTGAGCTGATTTTTGTACATTTTCTGTAAAGTCGAGCCAATCAGATTTCAATTTGACATATGGCATGCGAGACAGAGTTTGATTTTGTTTGGGGACATGTTAAGTTTGAGATCATTAGGTAGCCAAGTAGATATTGGAGCCCATGGAAGATGTCAACTAATTACAACTTGGGAGTCATCTTTTTGCATTTACAGCCTAAGAACACAGAGATAGTCCTCAAAGACATGAGACTGTGTGGGATCAACCAAAGAAGAGTTCTGAGGACCGGACCTGGGATGCTCAAAAATGTGAAAGATGGAGATCTGAGATGGTCCTTGAAGGACGAGTGAGCACCAAGCAGGTGGTGATGTAGCGGAAGCACTTCAGGGAGAGGGAGCATGTGTGTAAAGACCAGGAGGGTGAGACAGCCCAAGGGGGAGGTGGGCAGCCTACGATTCACCAGCCTGCCTGGGCTCATCTCCAGGACACTGCCCTTCCTTATCTAGAAGGCTTACCCTCCCATCACTCACATCCCCAGTCACCATCCTCTACTTGAAAGTATTTCACTGGGTTCACTCATGGTGGACTAGTTCATGGACCCCAAGATTTAAGTCTCTACCACCAATGACAAATAGACTTTCCCTTTCCTGGCTCAAGTCCTGGTCATCCTTCCTTATTCCCACCTAAACGGAGCTTCATCTCACCCAGCTACAATTTGGCAATGTGGCCCAGCCTTGACCCAGCTTCTACCTCTAGATTGCTTTCATCACCAGAGAGGTTTTATCTTGCCATGAAAGGCATGCAATTTGTTCAAGACTCCTCTTCTTCTGGGTCAACGTTCCTTGCCCTCAAGTTCATCATTATCTCCCAACAATCTGGCCAGAGCACCCATCAGCATGTCCTGCCTTAGGGACAGTTGGCTCCACTTCTGTCCAACACTCCAAGAGAGTTAATCATCCTTCAGACTCACGAGCTGCTCCAGTCACCCTGAAGCCAGTTTCTCCTCCCACCCTGACCTTTCTCTGCCAAACCATCAGAGCAATCCTCCTAAGATGAGAAGGTTGCCCTTCACTTCCTTCCCTTCTGCATCTCCACCAGGTAACTCCATCACAGCTGCTCTCATCATCACTGGGACCTCAAGTCCCTCGACAGTTCTATCCCTGCTAAGATGCCTGGAATGCTCAGGAAATATTAGGAAAAGTGTGTCTGATTCTTGGAGTTATTGGGTAGAAAAGGAACTCTGTATGTTCACATATCTCTACTCTATCCCTGACATTTTTTCTGGAATAGGAGAGGAACAAGGAAATGGGTGGAGTGGGGGATTAAAGAAAGAGGGGAGAGAGAAGGCAAAGGAATACCTTGTGAGGCTGGGGAAGAAGAAGCAAAGCCATATGACCCAGTGGCAGGGACTTTGCCATGGTTGTCTTGGGAAAATTACTTAAACTCACTTTGATTCAGGACTTCAGATATACACAGAGATTATGGTGATAATTATAGCACCAGTAGAGAGACTCCAGAGGTCTTCCTCAGAGAAGGAGGCACAGAACTGGTCCTTCTAGTGACCATGTAAAGGGCAGACATTGATTTTACCCCAGTCCACTCACAGTGTATCCCGGGAACCCTATGAATCCAACCAGGTCCATGTGTAAAACACTCGCCATGTGGCGTCAAAGACATCATAGAGCAGGACCAAGTGGCCACATGAGTTCAAAATCATAATGCAAACCAGTAGCATGATGGCATCTGACCCCACCATGATCTTCATTTCATGGAAGGTGCTCCAAGGCTGCTTCTCAAAAAGAAGTTTTGTTGACTTGATGCTTGTTGCTGCTGGGACCACTCACTACCTGGATTTATCTAGCCTTTCAGAACAGAAGCAGGATCCCAAATGCTCATTACCTTCCTAACCAGTGCTCTCTGCACGAAATCACGTCTTTAGGCTCTCCTGACAAGGACAGAGTCATAAACATTAAGGTTAGCATCATCTAGTTTTAATTTCTTGGCTTCATTAGAGACATTTAGGAACCTTGATTAATAAACTCACAGAGAACATTTGGATTTATCTAAACTAGTAATCCCATTATCTACAAATGCATAGTCAGTTGAATGTAAAAGGAGTGTTATTTGGGCCCAAACCAACAGATTTGAGTATGTGTCTAGGGTCATTCAATAAAGCACAGATAGCTCTTCCTAGGTTTGTACTTGATTCACCATTAAAAGGCTTGAAACAAGGTTAATCTCTAGAGCAGTTGTTTTTAATATTTTAGGGTGATAGTAAACTTTGGGGACTTGATTAAAGCAAGGGACCATCTCACCAGAAAAATTCCCCAATGCAAAAGATTTTGGTATGCAATTTAGAGCATTACCAGCCCCAGTTAAGGATCTCTGCTTTATGGATTAAAATGCTGAAATCATCTGCACTTTCTTAGAGCGTGAAGACTACCATGACATTGGCGTGAAGTGGGCCCAGCGCAGACCCCTGCATGTAGGAAAAGAACAATGTGGACTCCTCCAAAGAGACTAGCGGGAAAATTTTTCCCTTTTGGTCACAATTCCCTCATTTCCCTTTGGGTGACCACTCCTCCCTAACCATCAAAGGTTTGGCTGTGATTGAACCAACTCTAGTTCTAGGGTACATGACTCAGGCTGGCCAATCAGTGCATTTTATTTCTTTGGCTATAGTGATGGGTTCAGGGATAGGGCATGTGACCAAAGTCCAGGAGTGACACTTAATTCCAGGTCTCCTCTTTGAACTACTGGGAAAAACAAATGCTTTTCTGTTGGAGTGGTTGAAAGGCCATGGTGTAGCTGGTGATACCCAACCAGTGGTGATTTTACTCCTCATGGGATATTTGGGAATGTCTGGACACCTTTCGTATTGTTATGCATCCAGGATGATGGCAAAATGGTAGGTAAAGGCCCGGGATACTGCTGAACATCCTACAAGGCACAGGACAGCGGCCTCACAACAATCGTTTGGCCCCAAATGTCGATGGTACTGCTGTTGAGAGATCTTCTGTAAGCCTTTACCTGGAGTTTTGTTGTGGCGACTGTGTTGATATGACACAAAACAAGCCCACCCAAAACCAAAGCCTACAGAGAGAAAATAAAGCTGAGAGATGGAGTGAAACCAAGTCATGAAGCCCCTGGAGGCATCTCTGCTTGAAGTCTAGCTCTGAACTTTCCAAATCTGTCTCATTGACAAATAAAAACATCCTTACTGCGTCAACCTGCCAGGTGCCAGGACACTCCTTCATGGAGGTTTCAACAACAATGATGATGAAAAACAAATATGTAAAAGAGGAGAAGGCCAGTGCCAAGGGCCTTGACGAAAGTAGCCCTGCGGATGTGGGATTGTGCAGAAGGCTGAGTTAGATGTGGTCAGAGACGGCCCTGCTGAGACCCAGAGGGCAAGAAGAAGGCTGCTGCGTGAAGATCTGGAGAAAGAGTGCCCCATGCAGTGGGAGCTGCTAGTGCAAAGGCCTGAACTCGGAAAAGGCCATGGGTTTGAGAGAGAAGGAGAGCATGGGGAGAACTGAGCCATGAAACTAGAGAAGGTGGCAGGGGCAAACCCTGCAGAGTCTGCAGACCTGGTGAGGAGTTTAGTTTTATTCTCAGCATGAGAGGAAGCTTCCACAATCGAAAGTCCCCTGCAGCTCCCTTGTGAGAAGGAACTGAAAGCTGAACGTTCTCAGTTTGTATCCCTTACAGGCCAACTAGATATGAAAATATAAAGGATAAAGTATGCAGTGTTCAGCTCTCCTTAAAACGCGTGGCTGTGGTCATGGTCATCAGACCCTCTCAGCATCTTCACGACGTCTCAAGTTCAGAGCCCCCGGAGGACTGTTATTGTAGGCACCTGCACAGGAGACAGTGCTTCTGACCTCCAAAATGAGATGCAGGATTCTGCCATCAAATGGCACTCTATCCCCAGCTGGGAGCACAGGGCATACACTTGTTACAAAGGATTGCCAGCACTTACCCCCATGTCTGTTCCCGTTTCTGAAAGGACCTTGACACATTTACATTCATCAAAAAATCACCCAGGTCAGCAGAAAGAACAGACTGTTCTGAGCAGAAAGGTACACGGCTGAGGGGCGGGTGGAGGCTGACGCGGAGCCCATGCTCCCATCACCAAGACCTGCGCCCTGGCTCAGGGATGTGTTGCCTAGAGACAGGGCCACATTGTTGTGAATCGTTCACCCACGTGGCTTGTCGGTCCAGAGCACGCACTTTCCTGTGTGCTGGTGGCGGCCCTGCTGGGAAAAGCTAATAGTTATCCAGTCTCCTCTCTCAGTCTCTATGTGAGTGAGCAGTGCGTGCATTCTTCAGACTCCCTGCTGCCATGTGCTATCAGCAGAAGTAAGCACGCTTCGTCACGTGCTTTTTGTCCCTCTTCTTTATCCTTCCCTCACTGGTGCGAGCTGGATTGCAGATGTTACTCAGCCAGAGACGCATGGCCTGATCTCACACACACACACACACACACACACACACACACACACACACACAGGACCTACTAGGAAGCATTAATTAGAGAAAACTCAAGAGTCAGAAGCAGAAGTGGGCGCATGGGTCACCTGTGGACATATTGTTCTGTGGCTACCAGGGCACACAGGGCTAGCAGGGCCTGACATCGGGCTGCAGAAGAGGGCCCTACCCTTAGAGGGGTCTAAGCTTGCCTCCTCCAGCAAGACAGCAGCCGGAATCCAACAGCAGTAGGGGTGGTCAGACTTTCCCTCGAGCCCTGTCCCAGCAGCTTCAGATTCATGCCTGGGGAGCACCGGTCTCTTTTCTGGAGAACCAGGGCTCAAAGTCCAAGCCTTGGAGATGCAGTTCCTATGATGTGGCAGAAGGGACCTGATTTGCTGCCTCCAGCACTCAGCTGTAGCTGTTTTTCATGGAGCTTTGCAGGAGACCGACTGGTGGGAAATCAGTCTTAGACTGGACTTGTAGCCTGAGATGGGCAGTTTCATGTGCTCTTGGCAGTTATTCAAACATTAATCTAGGTGTTACTCTAAGCTGTTTTGTAGATGTGGTCAACATCCATAATCTGTTCACTTTAAGTAAAGGAGATTATCTTTTAATAATCTGGGTGTGTCTCATCCAATCAGTTAAAAGATTTTAGGAGCAAAATGAGGGAAGAAAAAATTCTGCCTGTGGACTTCAGTGTCCACTCTGGCCTGAGAGTTTCCATCCAGCTGATTTGCCCACCAGATTTCAGCCTCACCAGCCAGATGCTACAATGGCAGAAGCCAATTCCTTGAAACAAATACACACACACATTTGTACATACATACATACATTAATACACACATAGGAGCATACAGACATTCATATTCTACCAGTTCTGTTTTTCGGTAGAACGCTAGCTGATACATAGTCCAAGTCCAACTTTTGCTTTGCCGTGAATATTTTGGAGTTAGAGCATCAACCTTTGATCAGAATAACCACACATAGTGGAACAACAAGCAACAAAGATCCTGGATTTCCTGACATCATGGATGCCACATCAGCCCTAGACCATCTATTTACCTTTGGATTTTGACATGGAAGAGATGCAAACTTCTACTTTGATAAAACCATTGTTTTTCTTCTTCCATAGCCAAAGTTAATTCTAAGTAACTATTATTTGACCAACAGAGAAGGAAAGAGAACTTCTGAGAAGCTAAATGCTATAACCAAGTTCAAACAGCCAGCAAACGGTAGGACTCAATGCATGCCCATGGGGTTTGGAAACCTACACTATTTCAACTACAGTCTGCAAAACCCAGAATTTTAGGGTCCTAGGTGCTTATAATACCCCTTTTACATCTGCGGGAAAAGTATTTCTTTAAGCAATATCCTTCAGCCTCAGAAAACCTGAGAGTTGACACATAATTTGTCAACGGAATGACAAGAATCAGCCCAAGATATTTCAGAATCAGAGGGATATCCAGATCTGAGGTCAACCCAGGCTATATCGGCTTAGCCATTCTTAAAGTCTAAAGCAATATGGTAGGTCGGGAAGAACTCATAGGCAGCAAGGTTGAGAAAGCAAGTTGTATTCTTTACCTATTGCAGTGTAATCAATTTGCCCAAAATGTAGTGGCTTAGAACAACAAACATTTATTATCTCACAGTTTCTGTGGGTCTGGAATTCAGAAGCAGCTTAGTTGGGGGGGTTCTGGCTCAGGGTTGCTCGTGAGATTTCAGTCAAAATGTTGACCAGGAATGAGGTCATCTGAAGGCTTGACTGGGGCTGGAAGATTGGCTATCAGCAGGAGGTCTCAGTCCATCATGGCCCTACCACTGGGCTGCTTGAGTGTCCTCCTGACATGGCAGCTGGCTTTCCCCAGAATGAGTTATCCAAGGGAGAAGGCAAGGAGAAGGTCACCATGCCTTTTACCATGCAATCTCAGAAGTCACCCACTGTCACCTCTACAACTTTCTGTTTACTAGCAGGTCATTGAGTCCAGCCTACACTGAAAGGGTGGAATCTTAAACTCTTATCTCTTGAACGGAGAAGACTCACAGGAGACTCATCTTAGAGAGAGACAGGATGAGGTACAGATATTCATCAACAATAACTAACCAACAGAGAGCATTTGGCACAGGAAGAAAAACCTGGGGAATACCGAAACCCACTGTACCAAAAGTGAACTCTCAGTCTCCTCACAAGAGGAAACAGAGCATCTTCTGCAAGGAGCAGTCAGAGGGCAGCATGTTTCTCAGTGCTGGTAAACATTGCTCCAACAGCACACTGCTGGCAGGTGGGAAGCTGTGGCTTCATATGCGTTTATCCTCTTTGTGTCATAGCATTTAAAACACATTTGAATTGGAAGATACATCATAGGTACAGAGAGTGTTTAAAATGATTATACATAGCAAATAAAGAAATAGCTTTCATGATGGAAAAAAGAACATGGCCAGAATTTTCAAACACCAGAGCATCCCTCCTTGACCCCATCTCTCTTCTTCCCCCTGAGAAGTAATCACTATCTTGGCTTTGAAATCATCAGTCCCTTGCTTTTATTCCTATTTTGGAACACTTTTGCATAATCTCCGAACAACATATTATTTGTCTTTGCCTGCTTTTGAAATCTAAATAAATGAAACCATATTGTATATGTTTTCCTGATATTTATTTCTTTGGCTCAATATTAAATTTGTGAGTTTCATTCACCATTGTCTATATTTCCATTATGTGAATATGCTAAAACTGGCTTATCTAATCTAATGTAGATGGATTCTTGGGTTGTTTCCAGTTATTATTATTACAAGCATGCTTATAGGGACACTGTGGTTCATGTATCCTAGTGGACTTATGGAAGGTTCCTGGTTTCCTTTGGAATTTCCCTAACAGGATTTTGGGTATACACTTTGTCTGTTCTACAATGAATGCCAAACTGTTTTCCAAAGAGATTGTACCAATCTATGCTCCTACCAGTAGTTCATGAGACCTCCTTTTGTTTTACATCACCACCATCACCATTCTTAATTGGACTTTTTAATGTTTGCCAATATGGTGGGTATAAAATGGATATCATTTTGGTTTTAATTTACATGTCCTTGATTACCATGAGCCGGATGACTGTCCATACATTTATTGTCTATCACATTTCCACTCTTGAGGAGTGAGCTATTCAACCCTTTTACATATTTTTCTATTGCTTTTTTCTTATTGATTTATAATAGTTACACATTCTAGATACTAGTAATTTGCAGGTTATATGAGTTACAAATACCTTCTCCCAGAGTGTAGCTTGTCTTTTTGCTCTCTTGAATGATATCTATTAATGAAAAGAAGTTCTTAATTTAAACACAGAAAATTTTATCAATATTTCTTGTATTTTTTTGGTCACATTTAAAAAATTCTTTTGCACCTCAAGTTCATGAAGATATTTTTCTGGAAGATCTTTGAAAATCTTTGTACTTTTGCATTTTAAATTTTAGTCCTTAACCACATGTAACTGATTTTTGTGTGGTATTATATAACAGTCCATCATATTTTTTCTCAATATAGATTTATAATTGTTTTAGCTCTATTAAAATATCCATTCTTTCTGCACTGATCTTCAGTGTCATTTATGACTATATCAGGTATTCAGATATGTTGGATTTGTTTATGGACTTTTCTTCTATTCCATTGATCTATTTGTCTCTTTTTGAGGCATCTCACACTGTGATTCTTAATTACTATAACTTTATAAGATTTAGTATCTGGGAGGACAAAACCCACAAAATATAGACTGTGTTTTCTTCTAGAGTGTCTTAAGGTCAGCTTGTACAATTAAAAAGAAAAAGACTTGGGAGTTTTTGATAGGAATTGAAGTAAATTTCCAGATTTTGCAAATAATAAACATCTTTATAATACTGAATCATCAACTCCATGACCATGATTCACCTCTTTATTTATTTAGATCTTCTCTGATATCTCTCAGTGAAGTTTTATTATTTTCCAATAGAGATCTTGCATATCTGTATTAGATTTATTCTTAGGTACTACATATTTCATGTTATCGTAAATAATATTTTAAAGTTTATTTTTCTAAGTGTGTGTGCTAGTTATGTAGAAATGCAATTGAATTTTTATTTCAACAATTTTGCTAAGACTCTTATAAATTCAAAAAAATTAACCTAAGGATTAATTTGGATTTTCTACATAAACAGTCATATTTTTTGTGATTAATGAAATATTGGGGTTTTTTTCTTTCCAATACTTATAATTTTTATGACTTTTTTTCTTGCCTTAGTGTTCTGGTGAGAACTTCTAAGATTATGTGGAATATAAATGGTACTAGTAAACATCTTTGTCTTATTCTTGACAACAAAGTAAATGTTTCAATTTTAAATCTTTAAGTCTGACATTTGCTGTATGTTTCTACAGATGAACTTTAACAGGTTAAAGAAGTCACATTCTATTCTTAATTTGCGAATAGCAATATATACCTGTTTGATTATATTAAGCAAATTTTCTGTGTCTCTCAGATGATCGTGTTTTACTCATAATGTACTCATGTGGGAGTTACATTAATTGATTGTCCAATATTAACCCAACTTTGCATTATTTTGATAAGTCCAACCTGGTTATAATGTAAGTGCTTTGTTATACATGGCTGAATTCTATTAGCTAATATTTTGTTTAATATCTTTGCATCTCACGTTCATTAAGTGTGATTGTCCTTTTTGTACTGTCTTTGTTGACTTTTGTTATTTTGTACAATTGGTTACGTTAGCATTACAATGGGTCCCACTATTCCCCACAAGACGCACGTTTCTGTGGAGAGGGCTTTCCCCACAGTTACTCTTGCTTTGTCCCCACCCCTTCCGGTGTCTCCTACAGGAAGAGACAGGACTCACCCTCCCAGAAATCTATTAGGGTTGTCCTCTCCCTGGGTATCACCCTCTCTGAAGAAGGCAGGTTGCTCCATACTCTGCTCAACTTCTGCCAGCTTCTTGGAATATCCTGGCCTTCTAGTCAAGAGATCTTACCAAATGGCTTCATCACTTCTAGCCCAAATTCTTTCTTGCATATTTAACCTCGGCTCCCATCCCTTCCTTAGCATCTTAAGTGGAAAGCCAGCCTTGTCTCCCAGCCTCCGATGCCTGCTGGGAGGTGGAAATGGTTTCAGTCTGAAGCTGGGTTGAGGCTCCCTGGGGTTGCCCTACACTCTTTTAGCTGAGCCATGACTAATGCTGAGCAGGCTGGGACCAACAACCCCACGATGTGTGCCTTTATGCAAGAGTGTGGCAGGGGGCGGTCTTCCTGTTAAGTGAGAAAATGTGGAGGGAAACTTCAGCGGTCCTACCAGGCGGCTGCCTCTCCCCATTCACCAGGTCCCTGTGGTGCTGAACGGATATGTACATTTTAACCTCCAAGCAAACTGGGCTCAAATCAATCTGGAGACATAAAGCCACAGAACAAGCAAATTTGGGGGATTCTAATGTCTACATAATGTTTAATCCCCAACTGTGCTCCTGCCCTTGGGACTAAGTGATACTGACCAACAGTGAGACTTCCAAGCTGTCATGCATTTCAGACCCTTTTCCCTGATCTTCCAGGAACATATATATATGACATTTCATCATTTTGCAGAACCTGAATTCCGCAGGACTGGAAAAGACCTAAACAGCCAAGTAGTCCACCTACCGAATGCTGCTAAATATCCGGTGATTAATCACATGGTCTATACTTGAGCACCCACGTCCAACAACTGCTGGGCAAAGGGTTGGCCGTTCCATATGAAGCTCCTCTGTTAGAAAGTTCTTCTTGAGTCTGGCCAATGGGCATCCATACTGGGTCCAGCTATGCTCCAGAAGTTACTTTTCTGCATGTTCATTTATATTCACAGCCGAAGACATTTACTGACAGCTTAATACTTCCATTCACCACACTGGGTCCTGGACTGATGGGCCATAAATGTAATCCTGCTTCCAGTATACTGGACAGTCCCTTCAGCTATTCTTCCATGCCATAATCTTGGGTTCCCTCATCCCTCTCTCATCTCTATTAGGCTTGCTCTAGCTGGCCTATGTACCTGTGCAAGGTTATGTCCAGAATTGATGTTGGAATCAGTTCAAAACAGCATACACAAGTTCTCTTTCACAATCTTTTTTAAAAAATGCAACCTACATTAGGGTAGTCATGTCACTTTCCCATATCCTGTCAACATGAGGCAACATAACTTAAGATTAAGGATAGAAGTTTGGACTACTGATACTAGGTATAAAATAGATAACTAATGAGAACCTACTGTATAGCACAGAGAACTCTACTCAATGCTCTGTGGTGACCTAAATGGGAAGGAAATCCAAAAAAGAGGGGGTATATGTATATGTGTAGCTGATTCACTTTGCTGCATGGCAGAAACTAACACAACATTGTAAAGCAACTATACTCCAATAAAAATTAATAATAAAAAAAGAATAGAGGTTTGAGAGTCAGTACTGGGACAAGCATTAGTTCACCATCTTACCTTGGGTGCGCTGGATAAACTGTTTAATCTGTGTCAGGATTTTTTATTTTTAGCTGGTTTCATGAGGACGTCTGGAAGGAGTAATGAGAAAACGCATCTGAAGGGCTCAGTGCAGTGTCTGCCCCTGCCTCTTAGCTCATTAATACTGTATACTCCACACATCACTGTCATCATCTCCAAAACCCTGATGTGCTTTTCACACGTGCTTTTGCTCAGTCCCACTCTCAGGTGCTTTGAATGTGATGCAGCTCCTAACATCATTAAGCTCCAGTAAGCCTGGAAAACTTGGCCCATCCCTTTAGGCTGCTCTTTCCGATCCTGAAACTGTCATGTAACCTATCTTCCTTTCAGCCCACAGCATCTGGAGTTGTCTTTGGTGTACCTCCTATATCTTCACCCTAGTGAGGTATAAATGAGTAAGGTCAAGGGCAGAGGCCTGGAGTCTGTCCCCGGGACCTCTCTTCCAGATGGGTATTGATCTTTTAATCAGTACTCTTTGGCTGTGCTCAACCAGTTATGACCTTGCAAAATCTCAAAACTGTTTTATGAAGTCCTCTCAGAATAAAATCCTGGTTACCATTTGTGTATTATTTTCTTTAGGGAACATGCTATGTGTATCTATGAGTCATGAAAAACTTGCTATTTCTTTTTTTCATAAAGGTCTTACATTTAACATGCTTCCTACATAAGTCTGTAAGTCAACACGTTCTGACACAAATGATAATCAAGTAATATTAAGGCTTGCCTTGACAAAATAATATATTGTCAAAACTTTTTATGAGAAAATGAATGAAGCCATTTCACTTCATAAAATTAATTTAAAATAAAAGTTATAAGTTAGAAGAGTTTGCACAGTGATTTCTATATAGAATGAAGTTTGGCTGCTTTTTCAATAGAATCAAAAGAATATGTAAATACTATGAAAAAGTTAGCATAAGCCCTTACATTTTCAGCATAAAGGTTTTCAGATTGGTCAGATTAAGACCCATAGACTTGTTCAAAGAAGTCCACATTGCCAGTGGGAGAGGCAGCCATGGAGCCCAGGTCATCAGTGCTGCTGAGTCGAGCCTGGCCTTTGCAGGAATGTGCATTAAAAAGTTTTGATTGGCCAAAGGATTTTAGAAAATGCTAGAAGACAGGTAGTATATCTATGGTGTTAAGCAGAATTCTAAGATGGTCTCTAAGATTCCCGACCCCTGCTGTACATGCCCTACAGAATCCTCTCTACTTGAGTATGAACAGGACCTGTGAACATGATGGCTTATCACTCCCATGATTAGGTTACATTCTATGGCAAAAGGAATCTTGCAGATATAAATAAGGCCCCTAATCAGCAGACTTTGAGTTAATAAAAAAGGAGATTCTCCTGGGTGGGCCTGACCTAGTCAGGTGAGCACTTAAAAGAAGTCAGAGAAATTTGAAATGAGAGAGGTTCTCCTGCTGGCCTTGAAGAAGCAACTTCCTTGTTGTTGAGAGGGTCACACAGCAAGGACCTCAAGTGGTCTCTAAGACTTGAGAGTGGTCCCTGGTGATGGCCAGTAAGGAAATAAGACTTCAGTCCTACAACCACAGGAACTAAATTCTGCCAACAACCAGTGAGCTCGGAAAAGGACCCCATCCTCAGAGAAAATCACAGTCCTGGCTGATTCCTTGATTTCAGCCTGGAGAGACCCTGAACAGAAGACCCAGCTAAGTTGTGCCTGCACTCCTGACCCACAGAAACTGTAAGATAATAGATGTGTGTTGTTTCAAACTGCTGAGTTTGCGGTAATTTGTTAGTCAGCAGTAGATAACTAATACACGTGTAGGCGAGTTAACAGTAGGGAGGAGGGTTGTTCAGAGGGAGCGGAACTCAGGATGACACTTCCAGAGTAAACTGGCTTCCCTGATGGTTGATTTTCATATGGCCACAGAAGAAAATGTTATGGGATGGAGATTTCACACTGAATATTCCACACACAAAGATTATCTTTTCCTCTGCTGCAGTGGTTCGCAAACCGCAACATGCTTCCAAATCACCTGTAAGGTGTGTTAGATCTGATGGCTAAGCCCCACCCTCCAGGGTTTCCAATTCAGCAGGTCTGGGGTGGGGCCTGAGAATTTGCATATTTAACAAGTTCCCAGGTGAGGCTGCTGCTGGCCCTGGGACCCCACTTTGAGCACCACTGCTCTATGAGAGATGAAGCGGTTCCAGTTATTTTTAGTATTTGATTTCTATAGCCAACCTTTTTCCCATTTGACATGAAAACATTTCACCAAGATTTTTTTAAACCAAGGTTAAGATAAAAAGAAGGAATGGAACGTGATATACCTTTGAGCAGTCCAAAATCCTTTTCATTCTTCAAGTAGTCATCCAAGAACGTCTATTTGGGTGGCATGATGGAAGATAGGTTACAGGTCAATCCGGGGGGGCTTGCGGGATCTCCACGTTTTCCCTATTTGCCATCACCACCCCACATCCCAGGTGTCAGTGGTCCCTACAGCATCTTGCATCCATGGCATGCCCCTCCAGACCCTTGTTCCCAGGTGGCAGGGGCTGCAGCAGCGAAGAGGTGTTTTGGAGGAGCAGAAAGTCCTCTACCTGCACCAGTCCTGACAAGTTGCTTCATCATTAACCCCTCTGAGACATAGCAAGGACATCAAACTGGGAGCAAAAATGAAGTCTTGACTGAGATTTGGGAATCCGCAGAGATTCCACCATGTACAAATCCCAAAAGACTATTTAAAACAAGAAGAGGGCCCATCTCTTGCCAGCAGAAGGGAGATTCTGCAGGGATCTTGAGTGTACATCAGGGCAAACCGAGAGATGGGAAAAGCAGAGAGGAGAAGGTTCTTGATGCCACTATGAATACGAACTGGAGACTGCTCTGGAATTTGATTCTGCAGGAGCAGAGAGTGAACGCTATTTTGAGATATAACTGAATAATTATTTATTTGGGAGAACTCAGCATTATCACGTTATCCAAAATAATCCCCGTTGCTCATGCTTGTCATAAAGTTTGCTAATAATCTGGATGGCAGGGTGAGGTGGGACCCTAACTGAAAACAGCTGTTAAAATTGAAAATGAGAATTACGCCTTGTTTTTATTACTTTGTTCATGATACAATCCTGAAAGAGGGGAACTGAGTGATTATCCGAGTAAATGTCTACTTATATGCAGAATGTAGGTGTGCTTCAACTTTGCACTGCAAAATAAAAATGACTGATCTTTCCCATTAAAACAGTGTGGGTCACCCCAGCTGCCAGCGTTTATGCTTTTACTTATTTATGTCTTCCCTAAGGAGATACAGGCACTTTGCGGGCCCTTCCCAAGCTGCTGTAATTGATGGATAGTTGGACTTCTTTTAATCCAAGTAATGCCGAGTGTCTGCAGCTTTGGTAATCGGATCCTACCAGCTTTAGAGACCACTGCCAAGAGATCCAGAGCACAGAGGTTTGGCAACGTCATTTAATCATTGCAAGAGGATTACAGAGTGCAAAACAAGCCCCCAGACAGCCAGGAGATGGGCCAGTTCAGAAACTGACTCAGGCTAGGGAGCTGCCCAGGCTCGCCCCCTCTCACAGGGCCTTGCACCCCAGCTCTCGAGCTGCCTTCACCTTGGCCAAGGCCGGCATCCTTTGTGGCACATAGGAGAGAAAGGATGTCAAGGGGAATTGACTTTGGGTCAGAGAAATAAACAGTGTCTGATCATCTGTCAGGCTCAGGGTTGGTGAATCCCAAACCAGGGTACCCAGATTATCCTGGTGTGGGAAGGTCAAGGCCACAGTCTACCGGGTGAGAGCCTCTGATGGAGAAGCCAAATGGCAAATTTAGAAGCTGTCCCTTGTCTCGTTAAAGTGAGACATTGCTGCTACCTGTGATGCTTTATTTACCAACAATAATAGAGTTTACATTGAGAGCAATAGCTTGTTTGCCATTCAATGAATGCTTTATAGCAGGAATTAAGGGTGATTCGTGACTAGGTGCGGATCTGGAATTTCTCAATTACAACCCCAGCTTTAGAGGCCTCTCTCCACTCTGGGTCTAAATCTGGAGGCTCCCAGGTGAAAACCTTTAGTCCTTCTGCTCCGGACGGCTCCAGCTGGCAACAAGGCCCCGGAGAGGCCGCCACTGTTTGCGTGCCAAGCGTGCCATTTGCTTGGCTCTCCCTTGCACGAGTTCCTGGACAAAGGAGAATTCTAACACAAAACCCACCCCTTGTAGCACAAGTTTCTAAAAGGCAACTTTAGTCACTAAAAAAGTGCAATTGCAGACTCCTGTGTAAATCTGATTTGCCATGCTAGGCCAAGCTTATTTTATTACATACATTCTGCATTCTAAGAACTAATAACTTCATATTGTAAACATTAAGCATACAGAGTTAAAGTTCAAGGCCACATTAGATCATTGATTGTCCCTTTTGTCATGTATCTTTGGCTGGCCGAGATCAACTCGTAGTGTATAAATGCATAAGTTATATAATTATTATATAAAAAGGAAAAAAAAAAAAAAACCATTGACTTGTATACTTCATTCTGACAAACGCACAGCGTTCGCGACTCAAAAGGAAACCTGGAGCCCGCCTCGCCCCGATGCCTAGGTGATTTCGGATCGCAGTAGCCCAGAAGGCTAGCTCTTACCTGACCCTGTGGAGAGCAGGGCCCTCACCTAAGGATGAGGTCCTGAATGTTTCTTTTAAATATCAGACAATTCCAGTTACAATTTTTCTTTTGATAAACAAACAAAAAGAGAGATGCATGACTTTGTTTCTGAATTCTACTACTTGCCCTGCCTCCGTGACGCTGTGTCCTTCCTCGTAACACTGGATTTGGTACGACACTGACCGTATGGAACCGCAAGTCTCCATGACTCAATTCTCTGCAGGACTGACACCGTCCTAAGTCCAGTCTTTACTGCTCGAGAAGTTTCTTTCCCAGTCCTTGCCTCCTCTTCTGCTTCTTCCTCTCCCGCCTCATCTGTCTACACCCACACGCTTACCCTCCAGACACGTTCTCAGTCCCTCCCTTCGGCTCAGAGCTCCTGTCCTATCATAAAGGAGTTGGAAGCTTTGGGTTGTCTTCACAGTTGGAGAGAGCTGACCGCTCTCCATCAAATGGAATGAATCGGATTTCGCCCAAAACTGCAAGTGCTGATGAGTTCCCTATCAATGTCTATCGATGAGCCACAGTCTCTTTTCTTTTTCTTCTGCGTTGATATGTTTCTCTTTTTAAATACAGGTAGGTTTTTTTTTTTTTCCTTCAAATGACATTAGAAATGGCATGTTAGGTCCAGACTGTGTTATCTCTATTGCTTGAGTTTAATCCCAGTTTAATGCATGAACAGGATCCCAAAGGCTACTCTAAGGTTTACACACTTCTTCAGAACATTTTCTTTGGCACTTTGTCCTCATGACTTCATGCTTCTACTTACAATGCCTTTCACAAGGTTGGTCCACAGATGATCTGTCCACGTACATTACATTTGTAGCATCCTCTTTATCTCTGTAGTAATATTTTAGTAATTCCCTCCCACTAAGAGTCTCTGGATCTCTTCCCCGGCTTCCTCCCCCTCAGCCCCAGTCAAGCTTTTTCATTCCTCTTGAGGCACTTCTGATTCATGGTCTCCGATAGAGCTTGTGGCAATTGGTTGGCGGTTGCATGTTGCTGGGAAAGGCCTCTCTCGGGTCTTTAGTAGTAAGTGCCCAGATGCGAAGGCATATGGCTGGCTGGGAGCCTAGTGTTAGGGTAGATCCCTCCTGTTGGTGAATTCCAGTATGGGTTTGGGGCAGCAAAAAAACTGGACGATGTCACGGGGAGGGCTGGAGGGTGGGGGGCCACAAAGTTCATCTTCTGCGGGTGGGTGTGATAGGAGCCCATGTAAGGGAGGTCCGAGGGGTACTTGTACAGGGAGGACTCTGGAGGGTGGGGCTGCAGGGCCTGGGCGATCCCGTGGAAGTCAAACTTGTAGGCGTAGCGCTTCCCGTGGACTTTGGTCATGATGTTTTTATCATAGTAGTAACGGAGGGCCCGGCTGAGTTTATCATAGTTCATGTTGGGTTTGCTTTTCCGTTCTCCCCAGCGCCGGGCCACCTCATCTGGATCTGTCATCTTGAACTCCCCGTTGGTGCCTTCCCAGGTGATGCAGTTGGAGTTCGAGCTGTCTGACAGGAGCTCCAGGAGAAACTGCCACAGCTGGATCTGCCCACTCCCTGATGAGGTGGGAAAAGAAAAGAAAACCCCAGTGAGAACAGGATCTGAGCTAAAGGGGTTCTTTCTTCAGTGACAGAAGAGGGGGCTGTGGCGTCCCACCCAGACTTCCTTTACCAGGCTGTGTGCCCATCCGTCAGCGGCTGGGGTATTGGCTACTCTTGTCCCCCAGATCCCCCTGCTTGTCTCCAGAGAACTGCCCTTGGCTGAAGAGGCGCTGCTTCATCCACCCCCAGGTAGCCCACAGCCTGATGGACTGACACAGGGTACCAGAGGCCGGCCCCCTTGCCTCGAAGAGGGACCAATTCTGTGATGCTGGCCATGCCCCGGGCTCTGCATGGGATCAGACAAAAGCCGGGCTCCAGCTAAGTCCACAAGCTTCCTTCACTTTCCCCTGTCCAATCCTGCATCCTCACTCCCTCTCTCCTGAGAAATACCCTTAATTAATCACTTGCACAAGTACCCTTAGCCCAAGCTCTGTGTCTAAGGAAGCTGACCTAAGATGATGATCCTTGGTGACTACCAGGCTGATCTAAAGATCCAGGTCCTTCCTGGAAATGCAAAGAGTTCCTAGAGGTCAGAGTTCAGGTTTGTTCCATCCATTTCTGACTTCCTTAGAAGAATAGCCAAGCCAACTTTGTGTTTTGGGGGTGGAAGGGCTTACTTTTCCTCTTTTGCGAGGCAGAAAGTGCTGTTATGTGGCTGGCAATAATGACTTCATACCATTTATATTGGCTAGGTCAAGTAAAATAATAAAAGTCAGATTTAGGAAATGAACTTCAAAAAGTTTATGGAAAAAAATCGAGAATGGAAGTAAACACCGTTATTTCTAACATAACATTTGGCTGGCATGCAGAAAGCCATTCTGTCAAACCTTTTCCTAGAACAGAATTAACCCACTCAAAATGAGGAAGTTTAGAAAAAAGTTGGCTCTGTTTCAAACCAGATCACCCATTTCCAGTATTTAGGTAAATGCATCTTAACGGAAATCCATGTGTTGTCCCTGCGTTGCAATGCCAATTGTGCTAAGCAGGGTTTCCAAAAGAAAAAACTGTAACAATGAGTGATTGCAAGCCCTCTTGGGGCTTCCAACAGAGTCAATGAGACCTCATTTGACTGGGTGGACACAGAGCTCTCTTGATCCCATTGGACACCTACAGATGTGGCTTTTAGGTTTTATTAAATTCAGAGAAAAATCCAGGCACACCATTCTAGACTCTACGCTACAATACTTTAAGACGATTGATGGTTCCCTAAAAGAGAGAAACATGCAAATATCAACAGTCATACCAGGAGTACCAGGAGAGGTGAAGCACCGGGAATATCTGATCCTGAGTACCAGGAGAAGCTAAGATGCTTTAAGCAGATTTTAGAAGCTTTGGAAATGGATACATGAGGCAGGTCTTTCCTCCCAAACTCCCAAGCACTGCCTTGGGCTTATTACCAAAAAGATTATCTTGTATTATACTATCAATTAATATCAGTAGATATGATAAAATCATTAAAGGAACTGTTGACTATTCAGGGAATTGATGAAATGTAAAACCCAATTATAGACGTGTTTTCTCTAACTCCTCCCCACTAGCTCACTATATAAATTGTCCAACTCATAAATCTTTGTTTCCATGTTGGCTACATGGAAATGGATATGTTTGTGAATTTATCCGTAAAACAGCATCACGAGAAAGGTCAGCCTTTTCTGAATTTGTTCTGGAAAATTAGCATTTTCAGTCTAGCAACACATTTGAAATGTATTAACAGCTTGTAGTTCATCGCAATGGAAGCCTTTGCTTTTTCGGGACCACATATTCAAACTGTTCTCAATCAAGTTTTCTTGCCCCCAACATTTCATTAATATGCATTTAAAAAATACAAAGAATAGTTTGAGAAAACCATATGGTTTTAGTATATATATTGTAACCAAAGGATTACTACTTGAAAAAAATTCCATATATGACCTGGGAATAGGGAAAAACATAGATTTTTGATTTAACAGTGTAACATATGTTTCAATATAAACACATAGAGTTGTTTGAAAATAAATATTCACTGTCAACCTCCTCCCATACAGAGAACAATCCCACAGATTTTGTATAAATACACAGATCTTCCTAAACAGTCAAACTTATACTTGGTATCTATTCAAACCTTGGTATTGCCTCTTGGGAATTTGTCCCTCACCCACTTCCTTTATAAACATGTATAGGAGAGAACCAGTGTACAAAAGTGTTTTCCCATCTCTCCTGTTTCTGAAGAACTAGTAAGTCAGGGAACTAAATTCATGGCTAGAAACTCAAAGTTCAAAGGATGGATGAGGAATTTCTCCCTAGACGATTTTACCCATCAGCCCTTGTACACAGTGTTTGGGCCTCTGAGCATTTCAAGAGTCTATGGGAATAAGACACCTCTAAACAAAACTCATCAGCTTCCGAACCTGAGAACAAAACCATAAATGCAAATCAATTAATGTTTAAGTAGATGTTATAAAATGTAACATTATGTCAAGCTCATTACTTGCTAAATTTAATATAACAAAATCCACTGCGTTCACAGTCTACAGCAGATTTTCTCGCTGTTCGAGAATCCTCAAGGGGGCACAATGTTTGCTGAGAAGTTATAGTCAGTGGTACATTAAACGAGTTACTTGTGGCCACGAATTTCAAAAGCAATTTATTAAATGCTTCGTTTACTGTCGAAACAATAACACTTACTGTGCACTGAAGGTGCATTTTAGAATATAGAATAGGGATTCCAGAACACGAATGCCTAAGATTTGGAAGCCTAAGAGTAGCTTGGGTATTCCACTGGCCAAACCAACAAGTAAAAGGAGATGCTCTTATAAGACCGGACCTTGCACCCAAACAGCTTCACCACCTGCACCTCAAGAATTACCTTCTTCAGAAAAACTCTTCATATCTATTTTCTCTCTCTATCCTGATAACCACCTTTGGAACATCAGTAAGGAGTAGCTACTTTTGCCCTAGTTTTGTCCAAGGTAATTAACTAAAAAGGCAGGACCGGGAGGTGGGGGGGACCCAAAGATGTTGGCTGCCCACCTACAGGAGAGTCCAGTGGGGTGAAGGGGCATGGGGCGTGGCTTCAAAGAAGACAGAAGGCAATCCTTTAATTCTGGGGAAGAAAGTGTTCTCCAAATGCAATTAAAAGAAAAGAAGAGAAACATACTAGTGAAGAGGTACAGCCTGAGCAAAAAAGGGCAAAACATCTAAACGGTTTATAAACCACAGAGAAAAGCACAGCTGGGGGTGAGTCAGCAGCTGTGGGTCAAGTAGGAGGGGTGTCCCCAAGCAGGGCACTCAGCAGCCAGCTGATGGAGGAACAGAGCAGTAAATAAAGCAGAGAGGGTCTTTAAAGCAGCAAGCACCACAGTGGCAATCACTTGGGCTACTTTCTACAGTAGCTGGAGGTGCTGCAGAAAATCCTACGTGCACAGCCTGGACCCCCCAGTGCATCGGGATTAAGGCAGCAGGCATGTGTCTCAGACGGAAGGCTTTGTCTGTGGCTCAGACAGGGTTTGTTGCGGGGGTGGGAGGGGCAGGGCAGTATGGTGGCCGGAAGCACCCCTTTGGAGTTGGCACTGTCGCAGCTGAATCCTGGCTCTGCTCACCTGGCTCTCTGTGCCTCAATGTCCTTGTCTGCAAAATGTAGGTGATGGTAATACTATCAAGATGGTAGTACTATCTTGCAGGACCACTATGAGGGTGAATTCGGTACATAAGTGCTCTTATCATGATTTGTTGGAGCTGGAAACCAGGGCTTAAAGAAAGGTACATCCTGGGCTTCCCTGGTGGCGCAGTGGTTGAGGGTCCGCCTGCCGATGCAGGGGATGCAGGTTCGTGCCCCGGTCCGGGAAGATCCCATATGCTGCGGAGCGGCTGGGCCCGTGAGCCATGGCCGCTGAGCCTGCGCGTCCGGAGCCTGTGCTCCGCAACGGGAGAGGCCACAACAGTGAGACGCCCGCCTGCGTACCGCCAAAAAAAAAAAAAAAAGAGAAAGGTACATCCCTTGCCTAGAGCCAGGAGATGCCAAAGGAAAACCACCACCTTCCCCCCAAAAATCCCATGCTGGCCAGGCAAAAGCTGGGAATGGTGGTATTCTCAGGGCTGGCCAGCATCCCTGAATGCTGACTGGTACCCGGCATCATTCTGAACCTTTTCCACGTGTTTATTTAATCCCCCTCCCCCCAGAATCATGTGATAGCCCATTGCAGGCGTGAGGAATTAGAGCCCAAGGAGGTAGAGTGACTTATCTTGCCCAAGGTCAGCAAGGGTTGGAACCCAGATTCTAGGCCTTGGTGCTGAATCACTGCACAACAGCACTGCTCTTGGGCCTGGTTTCTACACACACCTCTGCAGTCTCCTCCAGTCCTTCTCTGCGCCTGGAGCTTGGTGGGTTCCCAGTAGAAGACTGGACACTCCCACCTCCTAACCAATGGCAAAACATCCCTAAAACTGGTCTCTGGTTCCGCATGAAGCAGGTTACACTTTCATGCCCACCATTAGCAACTATCCAGGGAGCACCGAGGGAGCTACTGAACTCCTGCTCCCAGGAAAGCTCTTCCATGGAAAGGCGATTTCTGTTCATCACAGAAGCCACATTAAATGGTCAGCCATTCTGATGGGATATAAAGGGGCTATGTCGCTAATATCTGATCCAGGACATAATAATGCAGGGACACACTCTTCTCGGCAGAAGAAATACGGTCCAAAGTGCACCCCAAATGCATATTTTGGATAGAGATGTTGCGACGCTGTTATCATCTTGTGCATTCATACTATATGATGTCATCTTTCCATTTAAAATGGCTTAAAAAACGTTTGCATTGTGAAAAGAGGAGAGGCAGCAGTTTAACGTGGTGAAGGATTTATTTATCAGAGACTGGGAAGCTAGAATCCAACAGGAAGAAGCATTCTCATTAATAGAATGATAAGACATTCTGGTTTTAGGGGGAAAGGCCACATGAAAGTAACTGACACACAGCCTAAGGAGAGATGTAGAGAAGGCCTAATGCGTTATAAACGAAGTAAAAGAAATCTTTATCTTTGAGTCAAAAGTTGGATGTTGCCACTTTCCCCAGGCTCAATGGGCACAGTCTTTGCTTACGACGCCAGTGCCGCGGACCTCTTAGGTACCAAGACATTTTCCCAGGCCAGTGATGCGTCTGCAGTCTCCTCCTTGCTTGGTTCCAGGTCCCTCTATCCCCCGTGGGCAACCCCAGGCTGCTGGGCACAGCGTGAATAGACACTAAGCCCTCTGCTTAGGGGCCGGCAACTCTCTTTGGCCCCAAGCCACCAACCAAGCCACACCTTTGAACTGCAACAACATGGGCACAGACTTACATTTCACTTAACCAATTTGTGTGGGTGAAAGGGTCGGTTTGGTTTTGTTTGGTGCAGCTTGACATGTTCCTTCTCTTTATCCCTGACCTCAGCCTCATCCCAAGCATTGAAAACAGTTGTTAAACTGAAAGGAAATCCTTTCTTTCTATTCTCTTGGTCCTCATTCTCCAAGACCTCCCTCTTCCAGGCTCACTCAGTGGCAGTGGAGAGCCAGAAAATATCAATAAAAGCAGATTTTGGAGACAGAGAGTCACGGTTCAAACCTGGCCTCCCTTCTTATGGGCTGTGTGACCCAGGAGAAGTCACCTAATTTGTCTGGATCTCTGATTCCTTTTCCCTAGGACGAAGATAATGACCTCCCAGGGCTGTTCTGAGACAGGCATTTGCCCAGGCATGATATGGGGGAGGGGTGGGGGGAAAGCTATTGAACTGTTATTTCACATTATTGTATTAACTTTCCCAGCGTGTTCCAGCTTCCGTCCTGTTCCCCTTTCTAATCTATCCTGAACATTGCTGCCAAATCAGTCTTCCTGAAGCCTGGCTAATAATAATCATCTCAAAACATAGTAATCGTTTTTATGTGAATGGTTATAAAGGCAGTTGCAAATAGAAAGCTGAGCATAGGTAGGAGGACGGACCAAGACCCCGGAGACGTGGCCACCAGGTGGATGCTGGGGTGAACCTGTGTGCATTTCTCCACAGGAATGGAAGCTCCTTGAGGGCCCAGGATGGTATCTTGTTACTCCTTACATTCATTTATTCAACCAATAATTATTTAGCACCCGGTCTAGGCCCAAGGCAATAAACAACACAGACCCTTCTCACTTCTAAGTTGCTTAAAAAATATTTGCTGAATTAGTTAACATTAATCAAAATTTAATGTCAAAGATGTGGATGCCAAATAATGATGATATTTTATGTTTTCAAAAGTATAGATTCCCTGTGGGGATGTACACTGATTGAACCTAAATTTTCCCATTTCTAACCCCATTTTGGCCTCAATGTTTAGAAACTATACATTCCAGCTTGTATTTGCAATACTCCTATGACATCTTGGCATCTGAATTTGCTGTTGAGAATATACAGCATATGCTGTGAATTTCTGAAGTGGATGCCAGCACAGCTGGTTCTGATCTGAATACAAACACATCAAACAATTTGGTTGGCACTGAAGCGTGATGACAGGTGACAATCCTTGGCAAGGGACAGGTTACAAATGGGCCAATTAAGAATCTGTACTTTCTCCTGGCACCTGAGTTCAGAAATAGACCATTCATTGAAGATGATCCTAAATTTGAAGTCTTGTGGTTGTCATTATGGTTCTTTTTTTTTTAAGATATTATTTTATCTGCTAGTGTGATGGGTTGAATTGTGGCCCTCCCCCCAAATTCATATGTTGGATTTGCCCAGTACCTCAGAATGTGACGCTATTTGGAAATAGGGTCTTTAGAGAAGTAATCAAGTTAAAGTAATATCATTTGAGTGGGCTCTAATCCAATATGACTGGTGTCCTTAGAAAAAGGGAAATTTGGACACAGACACATACAGAGGTAAAGAGATACAGGCAGAAGACGGCCAGCTATAAGCCAAGGAGAGAGGTCTGGAATAGATCCTTCTTTCATGGCCCACAGAGGGAAATAACCCTGACCACTTGATTTTGGACTTCTGTCCTCTAGAACTAGGAGACAATAAATGTCGATGTCTAAACCCCCAGTCTGTGGTACCTTGTTAGAGCAGCCCTAGGAAACAGATACAGTTTGGATTAGGTAATGATGCTCTTTGCTGAAGCTAAATCTTAATTTATAACCCGACCCATTTTTTTCCACTTAGGCAAATAGTCCAGCGAGACCTACAACTTCAGCTTGTTCAGTGGAAGGGATTTCTTGTTTATACAAGTTCAGTTTCAAAATAGCTACTGCCCAAAAGATAACTTTATAAGAGCAAAATCATCAGCAGTATCTCACCTGGATTTGCAAGGCGGCTACTTGTGGGTCCAAGAATCTGATAAGGATCTATAGCAAAAAGAAAAGAAGTCAGATCCCAAAGACATAGTTGTGAGCAGGTAGGATGTAGCTCCAGGAATAATGCTGACCCACTGGTGTTTCCAGATTTCAGAGCTGAAAATGTCCCCCACGCCAAAGTCCCCCAGCACCACTTCCTGTATTAGAAAAGATGTCACATGGGTCTGAGTGACGCTTCTTAGTAAAGGTCTCCTAGCTGGTGGCCGAGCTCAGATTTAGCCCAGGGTTCCCAACACCTAGCCCAGCACCCTCTCCATCCCAGGATTTAAACAGGGCAGATGTATTCTGCCCAGGGCCGTGTGGGCTGTGATGCTCAGCACACTGGTGGCAGCATCCTGCCACTGTGTTTCCGCACTGGACTTGGCACACACGCTGATGTTGCTGTATGTGACCTGGAAGGTGAAAATCGAAGACTTGCTAGGCCGCAAAGAAGCTGCCTGTGGGCACTCAGCATGTTTTTTCCATATTTATTGCATGGGTTTTGGAAATGTTTTAGCAAAATCTCAAGTCATTCCCAGTTGAGTAGACTGATAATTTAGTCCCTGGTTTACATACGGAGCAGTCCTAAAGAAGACGAAGGAACATTAGTTTAACTTAGAAAGTGACACATTTTAGAAAGATGCTGCTAAACCTGTTTCTCCTTTTATGGCCACCAAGATGCTCTGTGAAACATACCTAGCTGAGGACGCTGGTCTTCAGTTTTGGGCACTGTGGAAGGAGATGGCTGAGCAGCTGAAAATCCAAAAAACAAAGAGACAATTAGTTATAACTTGTATTTGCTACCAGACCTTGATGCTGTTGTATCATCATTCCATCATTTACCTTAATTAACATAATAGCCTTACTCTTATAATAGGAAACATGGTAAGAAAAAAATTTCCTTTCTAATGAAACCAAATGTAAATGTGGTAGCAAAACGAGGGCACTTTTTTAAAATGTATTATTATTTGAAAAATACTTATTTTTAAATAAGTATTTATTTTTAAATATACTTATTTTTAAAATTTATTTTTACCCCACTTTTTGCAAAACTAAAAAAAATTTGAGATGGTTTACAAAACAGTTTAAAATGAATCAACTCTAAAATAAAAAGATAAAGGGAAACCACCAGGAAAATATAAAGTAAGGAATACTATAAACATGGCCAAGATTAGGAAATCACCCAGTATTTAATCTGTACTAAAGCAGCCTATGAGACGTGCATTTGTCCAGAAATGCATTACATCATTCATTACATCATTCATTTCTTCTTGTTATAGAAATAGGTATAATGCCAATAGAGAAAGAATCATTGCATTTAAAGATCAGTTGCGCTTTGTTGCCAAAGGGACAAATGTATGTTGAAAAAGCATAGTTTGGCTATAGAAATTATCATTTACTGCATCAAGAGTTACCCACTGCCTTGTGATGTGAGGATTCAAGGCAGTGGGAACCAACACTGTACCTTTCGACTGGGGGGTGGGGTGGCCATGACTGGTCCAGGCTGATCTCCTGGGTGGTTCGTAAGGTAAATCTGTAAAGATAAATAAATTGACTAAAAGATCAATGATGTAACTTGATAACAGCTATTTTGTGTGCTATTTTTGTTTTGTGTTTATTAGAATCAATACTGTGCAAGAAAACCCAGTTATCCAAAGTAATATTCAACCTGGATTCCACAAGATTTGGGTTTTATTTACGAATGGTAACTTTGTATCTTTTATTGATCTAACAGTTGCACCCATTAATCTGAAAACTCCCATGGATGGATTCTCTAGGAGCTGTCTGACTCTTCTAAGGTAATTTCCTGCAATCCTAGGTCAAGACCATATCAAAAGTTTCTTACAATCTAATTTGTCCTGCTTCCAGCTAGAATTGACGTAAGTCCATCACCCCTTTATTATCTTCATGACCTGTCTGAAGCACAGCCTACAATGTGGATGAATCAACCGATTTCCTACTTGAGGTCTGACACTAGATCCACCAAATGACGTTCACGTTCCTCCCTTTTCTTCTTCCTTGGAAACGAGCACTGCCTTCTCTTACTTGCCAGATGCCTCTCTTAGCCACCCCTCATTTTCCCTCATCCACTTAAATTAAATCAGTCTTAAGGGTCTAGTTATTTTTCTTTTTTTATTAAAATTAATTTTTATTGGAGTATGGTTGCTTTACAATGTTGTGTTAGCCTCCACTGCACAACAGAATGAATCATCCATACGCATACAGATATCTCCTCCCTTTTGGACTTCCCTCCCATTTAGGTGGGTCTAGTTATTTTCCTACGCAAATGTCTACTCTTTCTCCTTCTCTAAATGAATTTAGAATTTCTCTAAAATGAACTGTAAGACTGAAATAGTACTGCCCCCGCAAAACATTGGCAATGGCTGTAGAGCTGAAGTATATGCCAATGATTTTTTTTGTATTTATAATGTATTGCTATTTGTCCCATAAAACGTCATCACACTTTGCATATGCAAATTTAATAATTATACTTCTGCATCCTCAGTGCAAGTTCTATTAATGATTATGACTCTATGTCATTTCAAGTTTCCTTTAAAAATATATTCCAGAAACGTTATTATGCATGCTCTTACTAACTGTGCCTACATAAAGCTGGGGAGTGGGGTGGCCAGCTACACACAATTTTATTACAGAACCATTTCAAAACTACAACTTGGACTGATGGGTCTCGGTCCAATGCCATGTGTCATTCTGGGCCAGCTGAAAGCCATAGCCAGGTACTTCAGCAGGTGTTCTGCTGCCAGTCACCTGGAGATGACTATAAAATCTCATTTGGAGAGATTTTAAACTTTGTTTAAAATTGGCAGTTTGGTGGGTCAATCTTGAAAAAGCTTGTTGACTGTGTTGCAGAAGACATGTCTCTTCCTAGTTTCATATCCCAGAGAGAATAGCAATGAAATGCAACGTGAAATCCAACGCAGAATTGCCTTAATTTATTTGGTCTGTTTGGCTACGAGCATCTCGACTAGTGTGGTCCGTGAAATCCTACCCTCCAGAGCTTTGGTTGAATTCGATAATTTTTCTTTTGAAACTCTCCTATTGCTCACCACTCCCTCTCCACTGGCATTTCTGTATTTTTGGACTGTAAGCGTTTCCCACCCAGTTCCTCAGATTCTCACTTTTCTGGTGTTGAGGTTACACGTGGGAATTAAATCTGTAGTCGCTATCAATTTACAACTAAATTTCAACTTAAGTCGCTGGGAGCATGTGCACACAGATTCTCATCTAGTTGCATTTTGTCTAGAAAATGGTTAGGCAGAGTTTCAATTTGAGAATTGTCTCAGAAATAAAAATCTACTAGCAGGGCAACTGTAACAGCATCTCCCCTACTTTAGGAGCAGACAGCCATATCAACATGGGGCTTCTGTCTACCAAATGAAAAAGCAAGAGAATCCAGAAATATGTTCTGGGTCCTTGTTTCTCCGCAGACCAGCTGTATCGGCAATGTCTGGGAGCTCGTTAGAAATGCAGAACCTCACTCTAGATCTATTGAATCAGAATCTGCATTTTACCAAATTCTGGTAAAAAATAAAATAAAACAGAACTACCATATGATCCTGCAATCACACTCCTGGGCGTATATCTGAAGAAAACCATAATTAGAAAAGATACAGGCACCCCACTGTTCATTGCAGCACTGTTTACAATAGCCAAGACATGGAAGCAACCTAAATGTCCATCAACAGAGGAATGGATAAAGAAGATGTGGTACATATACACAATGGAGTATTACTCAGACATAAAAAAGAATGAAATAATGCCATTTGCAGCAACATGGATGGACCTGGAGATTATCATACGAAGTGAAGTAAGGCAGACAGAGAAAGACAAATATCATATGATATCACTTATATGTGGGATCTAAAAAAAACCCGATACAAATGAGCTTATATACAAAACAGAAAACAAAAAAATGATACAAATGAGCTTATATATAAAACAGACACAGAAAACAAACTTATGGTTACTAAAGGGGGGGAGGGATAAATTAGGAGTTTGGGATTAACATATACTCACTACTATAAATAAAACAGATAACCAACAAGGACCTACTGTATAGCATGGGGAGCTATACTCAATATTTTGTAATAACCTATAAGAGTAAAGAATCTGAAAAAGAAAAAAAATATATATATACATATATATATATATACACAGTTTTATATGTTTATATAAAACAGAATCATTTTGCTGTACATCTGAAAGTAACATGATATTGTAAAACAACTATACTTCAATTAAAAACAAGAATCTGTATTTTAACAAGGTCCCATTTAACTTGGGTGTACACTGAAGTTTGAGAGAGCCTGTGCTAGACAATTTCCACTATTCTTTTCTAAAAATCTGTGTTCCTACAGATAAGGATTTCAGAAATGCTGAGTGTGTTAATACAAATAAATGTGTGGAAAGAGTTCTAGATTGAATGCTTTTACCTGAAATATTAGAAATGGAATTAATAGCAAGTGTCAGTAGTTAGTCTGCTACTACTTTAAACGTAAAGAGATTGCCCATGAAATGTGACTGGAAGAAATTAAACACCAAACTACTAATAGGAAAATATTTTGAAACTCTTAATTCATCAAGTCCTTCTTAGAGTGTGTAACCGTGTCTCATCCTCCCTTGAAAATCAGTCAGGACCTAAACAACTCCAAGTCTGATTTTTTGCCAAGAACTGGAGATGTTTATATGAACAATGATTCATGTGTTCATGAACATATTGCCATGGAAGATAAGTGGGCTTTTGTTTTTGTTCATGAAATTCTGCTCCAGTGTTCTCTTATCTGCTACAGATCACATGCCATGGGCACCAGGCCCCCCTCCTGTGGGATGTGACATTGGGGAGTGTTGAACTAAGGCTTGCTGAGATGGGAGACAGTCATCTCAGTGACCTTGTCAGCAGCTACAACACCTCAAAGCAGAGCCAGTTTTGAGCAGTTCTGCTTCTTGGCTCCTTGAAAAATTATTACTCTGTGTACATTTGCTATTTGCCTCTTATGGAGAGTAGATCATAAGACTTCTAGTAAGAACACAGTATACATTTCATTTTTGGTGGTCATTTCAATCCACTCTCCATTTCTCTTCAACTTTAATCTTCAAGGTCATTAACTCATACACTTGGCAGAAGGTCCTGTGTCAGGGACAGCTGCTTTCCGGCATGGGTTCTGCTATTGTTTTTCTGTAACAGACTGTGTTTTAAAACTGAAATTTATAAAAGCCATTTCACAGGCAGCTGAGGGTTACCAAGGAAGTATGCTATATGCCATGATCTAGACCAAAAACCATGAAAACTACAAATAGGGAGTTTGACTGGTGTTGGCCCCCTCCACCCCAGCACCTTTGTTTATTTTCTGGGAGTCAAGATCAGTTCCTGATTCTGAATGAGACTCCTTCCCCCAACCACTCCCTTCCCTAGACATCAATGATGTAAGCAAGCATCCTTGCTGCCCTTCGTGCAGGATTAAGTTCACCAAGTTTTACACTCTCCTTTCATCAAGATTACTGAAGAACAGCCCACTAGCCCTCTTGACATCTACCCACCACTTTATTTTTTTAAAGGACCAGAACTTGGATCATGGGAGAGCTTATCCTCATTCTGGGGATCCATGCCACATTTACAAAGTAACTCTGGAGGTCCCTGGTTGCACTGGATGGGAAAGGTTGAATTTTGCCAGCTCTCAATGAACTTAGATGCTAGTGGCAAAGACAAAGACCGAGAGCTATTGGCCTAAACCAATCTATAAACCCCTATTTAATGCAAGGAATTTTCAGGGTCAAAGCCGACCAGCGTGATTAAATCGCTCTCTCTTGTCTTCCTCTAGCTCTCCCTAGGGTCTTCTAAACTCCTCTGTCAAAGACATGGAGATCTGGGGGCATTGTGCCTTCCCTTTTCAACTAGGCGTACAGATGTACAGATCTGTGGTTAGAGTATAGTTAGGGCAAAGCCAAGAATGCATTTTCAGCCATTTGCTGTGATACAGGCTTTACTTAACTGAGGACACAGTGCATCGGCTGCGTCATCTTGCTATGACTGGAGATGCTGAATGGCACTGAGCTGCAAACTCCAAAGGAGGAATCGTTGCAGATTCCGAGAAACCCTTGAGGAGAGCCAGCTGAAAAGGGAAAGTCGAGGCTGCACTTGCTGACCCAAGTCTCCAGTCTCCTTCGATAAAATCCTAGATGCGTATCACGGTGCGTGGATTACCATGGTGACGGAGGAGGGGAGGGTGGGGTTACAGATCGTCCTGGGCACACACCTGAGCTTTCACACACACTGCTCCTAGGACGCCAGGCAGGGTTCACATCATGAGGTCAAAAACCAGCTTGCAAGTTTCTCTGAGTCAGACCTGTCTCTGTTTATGCCACTTGAGGCCTCAAGGGGCTGTGGCCCCAAAAAAGCATGTGTTCAGCAAAGAAGGAGGGTGTTTACAGGGGAGATGGGGAAAGGGCTTCTGGTCATAATAACTGACTACCCAAGAAACACACGCGACACCGTGAAATTCGATCACAAAAAAAGAACGTAAATGGATCTGCCTATGTGCTAGCACTTTCTAAGAGGAGAGGAGAGACTCATCTAAATGCGAATTCAACAAAGCGATCATGAAAGAGGGTGCATTTTGAATCAGGAAAATCTGGATAAAATTAATAGGATCAAGCACGGGCAGAGAGGGGATTGAGGCATGAACAAAAGAGTATATTGTCCATCATGTGTTATCCTGTAAGGTCACTGAACAGTCCCGGACAATTGTGGGGGGGAACTGAAATGACCCAGTAATTGGACAGGGCAGGCAGTAAGGGGACTCTGGAATAAATGATCTTTTTGGGAAGCTGGGCCATGACAAGAAGAAAAGGTAGACGGGGGTGGTTACTTGAGGAGGAAGGAAAGGAAGGAAGTGGGGAGGGGACACTGGGAAGTTGGATTCAGCAGGATGACACAGGTGGGAGGAAGGAGTCCTCTGTCTCCGTGGATGTGGGATTAGAGAAATGGATGAACACAGCAAACCAAGAGTGCAGGGGAACGGGAACTCGGGTCTCTGTCCCCAAGGACCCAAGGACCTCTCCCAAGGAAAGTGAGCAACCAGCTCTTTCGAAAGCAGTCAGATACCCACCAACCAAAGGGATACGGTCAGATTCTCAGTGACCCCCTCCCCCAAAGATGTGCAACACCCATCCCCCCGACCCATCACAAACTTCTCCAACTGCACCGTTATAAGCTTTCACACTAACAAGACCGTTCCTGCAAGGTTGATCACTGGCCCACCCAAGATACACAAACAAGTCTATTCTCCAAGTTTGAATCCCTCAGTCTGGCTGACAGAAAACCGCTCTCTGGCTCATTCACTCTGATTTTCAATTCTTTGTAGCTCAGACACTAATATTTGTATCTCCTTTCAGAATCACAGCAGCAATCACCAAAACATGTATTTTGGTACAAATCAAGTTTCTTCCAAGTCACACTCGAATGACAGACCCAAGAAAAGAGCATCATCAGGGCTTTGCTAGGTGAATTAGTGTTTGCCACCCTTGTCTCCCCCTGGGCTAAAGCACAGAGGGGTGTCCCATCCAGAGTCCTCCAGGCCACTCTCCTCTCTGACACCTGGATGCGCCGTATCTTCCAAATCCACCATATCCTCAAATAGGGAGCAAAGGCGCTCCAGGACCCATTGTTCCATCTATGGAGCAACAGGCAGCCGACTGGCTACTCCGACCATCATGCTGAACGAACTCATGTGGCCACACAGCCCTGACACCAGCTCACAATCCCTGGCTTTTGCAACTCAGAGGCATCCATGAAATTGCTTCAAATAAACAAACAAATAAGCAACCCATGGCCAAATGTTTCACAGATAGCTTTGACTTTTGTGCGTACGTATGGAAACTTCTTTCAAACACTCACAAAATCATTGTGATTTTCCTACACTTCCCATGTCCTCCCAAGGGACCATTTACTGGCAGTAAACTCAGGAATGTCTAGAGCTAGCGTGACACATGTACTTTCATTGTCCTTTCTCAGTACACACGGCGGGTTTCTTTAGGGTCAATCTAGTTCACTCCAGACCCTGGGTCTTGTCCACGATCAAATGGCCTGTGTCAGAGGTAACTAAGAACTATTGCCAAGCCTTTCCACTATGCTTCCCAGGAAGAACTTTATGAGGTTAGGGGACAGAAAATCGCCAGCCTGACGTCACAGTACCAGGGCTGTGTCGGGGTGAGAAAAACTCCCAGAAGCATCTTCACCCGGGCTATTGAGCTCACTGCCCGCCCCTGTCTTTTTCACTGGGAAGAAACAGCAGCACCAAGCTTAGTGCCTGGGACCAGTTCAAACTAGGACTTGGGCAGCCTGGACACGTGACAGACGTCCAAGAGCAACAGCTTGGGTCTAAGAAGACGTGACTTCTAGATCCACGAGTGAATAGGGAAAAGCCATCCCACAGCCCTAATCACGATTCCTCAGCTGTGAGGCTGGCATGTGTCATCCAGCTCATGGGGTTGTACATCCCAGCGAGGGGACAGATGTTTGAGCCATGCTTGCCCAATGTCACCCTCTCCTTCTCCACCTGGCAACACCTAATCCTCCTCTGGCATACGGTCCTTCCTCTGCAATGCTTCCTTCCCCCTTTCATGGAGGGATGAACTCCTTTCCCTTCCTGTTCCCACAGCCTCTGTCGTTAGAGGTGTTGCCTCTACTATAAAATCAGTGCTTTAGGTTAAACATCCATATCTGTCTCTCTGGCTCTAGGTACCTAGCCCGTAAGGTTAAACGTATATGTGTGTGAGTCTGTTTCTGGCTCTAGGTGGCTTTACATCTAGAAACATCTAGAGCTTTAGGCTGTGTGCCTGTGGGCTTGTTCTCTGCTGCATCCCTGTGGCTGGCACTCAGGAGGCTCCATGGACAATGGTAGAATGAACAGGCCAGCTTTCTGAAGACAGGAAGCTTTCTAAAGTCTGGTTCATCTTTAGATTCCCAGAATCTAACATCGTGCTTGGCACTAACAGACACTTGATAAACAGTGATTCTTTTCGTGAATGACACGTAAATTAATAACCTAATTAAATCATCGGGAAAGACAGAAAGTAAGACTCAGGTGTACATATGATTGATTACATGCTTCTGCTCTGAAAGACTGGCTCTCGTGACAGCTGGGAACCAGCCGCTCGTGTTAGGGGAATGCCTCCTGCTCTGTGCTGTGCCTTGAGGATGGATAGATTACACTTATGTCCTTCTGTAAACTCGAAACCGGATGGATTCCTTATCGCCAGGCATCCAGGATGCCTTCCTGGCCCATCTGTCTTCGAGAGCAGCTAGTGAAGGGGCTGACCTGCTCATAATCCCGCAGTTCGGGGACTGTTTGCGTGATCTCTGGATGGAACGGTCTGATTCTAGGCTCCAGATCCACAGAGGCAGAATAAGACCGTTTAGAGGGTCCGATTCAAGATCAGCTGTCTTTGTGTCTCGTGACGTAGGTCACGGATCTCACAGGACATCCTTGGATGTCTCTCAATAAAGAGATTACACAGGGGTGTTTTCGTACCTGGCCTAGTTGTAATTCTTTGCGTAGCTTCAGGATATACTGAAGTATTTGGGAAAATAAAAGCTGCACCCCCTGCAGACAAAAGGAAAGACAAAACATGTGAAGGTCTTTTGCTGTGGTTGTTGATCTGATCTCAGCAACAGCGCCTAATCTACTTTGCCCCGTGACAACCAAGGGAGGTGGCCTCCTAGAACCTGCTACGCCAGACTTCGGGAGAAGGGACTAGCACACAGGTCAGAAACAGATGCTGAAGATGGAAGAGATGTGACTCTCTCTGTGCCCCACTCGGCATAAGGCGTCTTGTGTTTTGATTTAACAGCTTCCTCCTGAAGCCCATCCGTGGGTCTGCCCATCCCCCTGCAAGCTCATTTTATTAAAACAATTCTATGGTGGGTGTTTTAATTTTCAAATCATATAAAACCCATAAAACATTTTACAGAGCCCTTGGAAAGTAGCAGCAAAGAATGATAAATATTTTGCCAAAGAATATATGGATCTTTTTAAAAATTAATCTGTGTCTCTGTTCAGATGCACATTTTCCCTTTCTCTCTCTCAATCAATTCTCAAATGTTAGTGGAAGTAATCCTCTTTTCACAGGTCAGTCCATTTGGAATTTGTTGTCCTGCTTTTCAATTGCTTCTATGTTTAGCAATGGCAAAAATAATGAAGTCAGAGCTTTCCTGACACTTTCATCCTCTGCTAAAAATTTTTTAAGTGACTAAGAAATTATCAGAAAGTGTGTGTATCTCCAAGGCGTTTCCTAAGGCAGGGGAATTACATTGTCTAAGGTGCTTGCTATTTCTGGCCACAAGGTCATTAATAGGTTGACTGTGTAACCTACATTGAAAAAGTATATTATTGACTCAAAGCCATTTTTTAAAAATTTCAGATTAAAAGCACAACTTTCTGGCTACTGGAGATCAACTAGCAATCCCTTTATAATACTCAAGCCTGGACTCACTCACATCATACATTTAAAAATAACATGGCAAGTATTTGGAAAATGGCTGTATTCCTATGTGAGGGCTGCTCATGAATTGGCTGGCTTGCCTATGAGGGGTTACTTAAGTCTTTCCAACACTAGATGGTTTTCTCCCTAGCCTGGTGGTGGCAGAGGGTCCCTGCAGGCTGATAACAGTGGGGTGAGCAGCTTGCGGCCATGCTTCTGCAAGTGTCTCCATCACCAGGGAGGAAATGGGTGTGACCAGGGCCACATTCATCCACAGAAAGCCCAGCCTCTACTCTCAGCCTTTACTAGGAGGGGAGGGAGCAGGGTTAGCCAGGAAGAAGCATCATGTTAAAACTCTATCAGGCTCAGGCAAAAAAAATATATAAAATAGATAAATAAATAAAATGTAGAATCAATGGTTAGACATAGAATAGCAGGTATTTAGTTAGTCACTAATTTCAAATCTTCCCAAGTCATAACACAGTTTCCCTCACAACAAAAGCTCCCCCAAAGTAACCGACATTCCCTCCTACTGCATTTTTGCAAATGTACGAAGACTGTGCAAGAAGATTCAAGTCAAGTTGAATGGCCTAAAACTTTACCAAAAAGGGAAAAGTAAAACCCCTGCTTGTCCTAGTAAACATTCCTTTAAGAATAAAAATTTTAAAAGGAAAAAAAGAAAAAAGGAGCATGCTAAGGGCCCCTTCACACGGAACATGCTTTTAGTCTCTACAGTCAGCACAGGGCATACTTGAGGACTAACAACAGCAGACTGTGACCCAGCCAATGTGAGCTGAGGCTATGGCTGAAGGCTGATTCTGCACATCTCCTGGTTGAAAGAAATCCTTTGACTGGCAAGGGAAGCGGGGGAGTGTTCAGAGACCAAAGAGTGCCTCCTGCCTTGAGGCTGCGGTACCGCCAACACAGAGCCTCAACCTACCAGGGACCCTTCAACCATCCACCTCGGACTTCCGCCTTCCTGATGCACTGACTGTCCCACGTTCTACCTGTAAAGCATGCAACCTGTAAACAAAACCCTACACTTGTCCTGGGGGGAAAGGGCAGGGCCAGCATTACCTGTGTTTCTAGCATGCATTAACCGTGGAGAGTTTTGTAAGGCTTTATCAACATCATCTGAAGTCAAATGTGGAAGAGGTGCTACAAAACAAAACAAAAAGCAACATCCAAATGAAAAAAAGAGAGAGAGAATTACCTTCCTTGAAAAAAAAAAAAAAGAAGAAAAAGAAGGAAAACATTCACCCCACTCCCCACCCTGTTATCATGGGCTGCTTGGAAATCTCTCCATGGCCCTGCTACTGGTTAGCATGTTAAAACCTAGATGGGGATCCATATTGAGTTCAGGGAAGAAGTGGTTGGGATGCCAAGCAAAGCATTTACACCAAAGAGTTCACACCACCCACTGTTGCACTATCTCTACTATCTCCTTCTGATCATGCTTGACATTTGAAATATTAAAGCATGCAGCAGACTCTGTGGATTCATGCCTCTCATTGCCAAGACGCCATTCCCATTGTGACAGGCTAAGCCACATCTCAAGATACCAAGTGAAAATGTTCTTCATTTTGTGTTCCAGTGGGATACGAAAGGGAGCTTGGTTTGGCTTTAGGGAAGATATACTCCACAATTCCCATCAAGTAGGAGCCTTTCCATAATGTTTCTATTTCTATTTGGGCATCATGGAGATGAAATAATGTGTGACCAGATAAAGCTCTGTTTCCCTTTGGCATGTGATCTTCCTGGTTGGGGGACCCTGGAGGAGGCAGCTGAATGCTAGTTGACTTTGCCGCTTCTCGTAAAAGCGCTGACTACTTCTCACTATGCAATCACCTAAGTCATCACTTATAAGCATTCTCTCAGATACTAGTGGGAATCGGGTTAGGGCAGCAAGATGCTATCGGCAACTGGGCTGAACCCTCGCATCTTACGTTAACAAGGACCTCTTGACAGTGCTCTCTGTGGGAGCAGGGACTGCCTTACTCTCTCTGAGGTAGTGGAGATGCGACAGAAGGATGTCAGCGTTGTAGCTCGGGGTGAGCCTCTGAAAGTCGTCTTTGGTCATCTTGCACAGCTCCTTCCCATCAATATTCTGGAACAATAAGATGTCGACGTCTGGAAGGCCATATTCTTTCACTGCCCACTCCAGCCACTGCCGGACATGGTCCGTACTCCATAGCATAGGATCTGAAAGGGGATGGAAGCATATTTGGTCAACTCCTGAAGACAAATTTCTGGGGTAGAGCCATATCCCAGGTGGGATCTCCCACCAGCCATAGCTTTCCAGAGCATCCCCTCCCTCTCTTGCAGAAGCACAGCCTCAAGCCAGGCTCAGGGACCAGTCCGCGGAGAACGTCTGAGGAAGATGAACTGACTCACAGTCAGAGACCATTGTCTTTAAAGTGAATTGTTCTGGAAGTTTAGGATTATTCACACCACCTGCCCTTCTGTTGCTCATATAATCTAAAGTTTCCTGTAGGGATGGGATTTTCTTTTCATTAGTTTCTTTTAATTTTTATTTATTCATATAAAAATATGTGTATGTGTGAATATATATATATATATATATGAATCACACTGCTGTATACCTGAAACTAACACAACATTGTAAATCAACTATACTTCAATTTAAAAAAGAATGGGAAAAAATGAATAAGAATAAATGAAAACTTTCTTTCCTCAGAAAACTACTGGTATCTTTATATGAAATAAGAGCAACACATATCAGGAAGATGTTAATTACAGATTACCAAAAAAAAAAAAATCCCATACAGTATTTGTCTGAAATACTGAAAGATATTGACCACAGAATTGGAGATGATGTGTAGGTCAGCCAGAACCCTAGCACTTCCCAGGAGCTAGTGTTTGTAAGAGAGAGCCGTCAGTTACACGCTTTTCCTGCAGAGAACTTGGTTTTGCAACTAATTCACACCTGCAGGAGGCAAGCTGGCTGGGGGGCTTTCACATTCCGCAGCTGGGGCGCAAACACCCCACAGGATGCAGGCAGTGTCATCACGCTTTGCAGCCACATATGGGAGGAGAACCCTGTATGACCAGGAGAGCAAGTCTCTGGGGAAAAGGAGCAGGTGATCCCCAACGGAAACACAAGTTGGGACCACCCCACACAAACAGCCTGGGTGGAGGGGTGCCCAGGGCGCCTCGCCAGCAGACGGGGCTCCTCCCTGGGGTCACTGAGCACAGAAAGACACCTGGGCAAAGGAGTAGGAGCCCAGAGTCCTGATCCCAGAGTCTCTCAACGCTGCAGCCTCCAGAGGCTGCTTCTCCTTTCTGTGTCTGTTTCCAACGTGAAATGAAAGCCTTGGTCTGGGTCCTCTGGACAGGCTCGTAGAGGGCAGGTGTGCCACGATGCTCAGATCATCGTGAGTGAAAATATCTGCTGGGGGAATACATCACCCTTTTGAATTGCTTTCTAGCTAATAGTTTTAGAAGCTTGTTTGGTCTTACTAATGTTTCAGGCTGCTCAAGAATGGGCATTTGATGTGCTGTTGGGATACATTTTCGGTTCCCAGAGTCAGTGGCAGTAACAGTGAGAGAAACAGCCAGACAGTCACAGTCACCAGAATTCTCCTCCCTTTCTCCCTCCCTCCCATCCTTCCTTCTTTCCTTTCTTTTTCTTTCTTACTCTCTTTCTGCCTCCCCCTCCCTCCCTTCTTTTGTCCATTCCCTACTTTTTCATATCTTTTTTAATAGAAAGAAATTCTTTCAACCCCAATAGAATCCATCCCTAACCCATTCCCCTCCTGGACACTCCAGGAGGAACCACTAACCTGAAATGATACATGCATCATCCCTATACATATCTGAATACTTTTACCATATCCACTGTACATATATTGTTGTGTGCCTTTAAGCTAACATAAATGGTATCTGATTTGCTTTTGGCGTTCGGCACTGTATTTTCAAGATGTGTCCAAGTCAATCCATGGAGGTATATTTCATCATTTAATCCGCTCTCGGATATCCCCACCCCCCCACAAATATACCCCACTTACTTATCAATGAAGACCCCTGTGTCTCCCTCCCCACCCACATGTGAAGCAATCTGCATTGGTCCACAGCCTGGGTTCCACATTAGAATCATGGGGAAATAAAAAACTACTGATGCCTGGTCTCACCCACAAAGACTCTGAGTTAATTCTGCTGGAGGGCAGCCCGGGCATCAGGGTTGTTAAAAGCTGTCCAGATAATTCTAAAGTGGTTCAGACCATCTACCCTGGGGCTTCACTACTCAGACTGTGGTCGTGGGATCTAGCAGCCTTGGCATCCCCTGGGGCCTAATTAGAAATGCAGAATCCCAGGTGCTGCCACATGCCTGCCGAATCAGAGTCTATATTTTCATAGGATTCTCAGCTGATCTGTGTGCACATTAAGCTTGAGAAAGTACTGGCCTAGGTGAGTACCTAGATGTAGAATTGCTGGTCATAGGGCCCATGTGTAGAAGCTATAAACTAAGAACTCTGGTTCTGCTACAAAGCGCAGAATATCTACAAAAGCTCAAATGGCAGTGTTGACAGAAAGCTGTGCATATTCCTTTGTAATCCAAACACATGGAAACATTTTGTTAGCCTGTGAAAACCGAATGTGTATTGGGAATGTTAACTCTGTCCAAGTCACTGAAGTTCAGATGGCTCTTTGCCATTGGGTCAGCATTCTGCTTTCAGGGATAAAATGTTCTAAACTCCAGAATGTTTCCATAGAAAGTCCTTTTTTTTCCTTTTTCTCATGGTATGTCATGACTCCTCATTATTCAGGAACAGATCATATATTGGTCTTAGGATGCCCTGAATTCAAGTCCTCTTTCCTTGGTTCTGTGCAGAGGACAGTTAAACGGCCCTCTCGGAGAGAAGACCCTCCCTTCCACAGGGGTCCCCAAGCCATTTCCTATAAATTCCACCACTAGGTATTAGCCAAACTCTTCTTTTAGTTTTGTTTTGCATTTAACAACCTGGAAGGACTATGTTTTGGTGTAACTACTTCCTAGAAATCAGTTCATTCTAGGAAGGCATTTTCTTCTCTTAATGGTAGAAACAGATATTCTAAAAATGATACATAAAGATCTTCCTGAAAGTTCCTGGGTTCATGTTAAAACGGTCAAATGATGTCTTAGGAAGATAGCCAAAAAAAGAAGTCCAATCTCTCCAGCATCCCTTGGTGTGCCTGTTAATTGGTTTCCCTTGCTAAGCCCAAGGTTGTAATGGCTCATTCAATTTTCGTTTAAGGGAATCACATGCAAGACCCCAGAGACCAATTCCTCCTTGACCTGTCCTGTTATAATCCCTAAATTCTCACTTTGGATTGGTCAAATGGCCATTCTCTTGTACTGCTGGAGTGAGCTGTAAATTGCTACAACCTTTCCAATGAACAATTCAGCAATACATTTCAAATGCCTTTTTAAAAACTGTGTGTATAGTCTCTAAACTAAAAATTCCACTTCTAGAAATTTATCCTTAGGAAATCATAGAGGAAGTGCGCAATGATTTATTTTCAAGGATGTTCTTTGTAGTGTTGTTTATAATAGCAAAACACTGGAAACACCCTAAATGTCCCAGAGAAAGAGAACTAGTTAAGTTGTTGTACATTTAGGAACAGTCCTGTGATATTTAGAAACTAAAAATTACACTGCTGAATGTAGTTATTGATATGAAAACTGTTCAAAATAGATTAAATTTAAACGTTTGAAACATTATGGTAGATTATGTTTTGCAAAGAAATATAAACATATCCATGGAAAGAATTTTGGAGAGATATGCAGTGAAATGGCAACTACTGTCTCTGAAACAAAGGCAGTAGAGATTTAAAAGTTTTCTTTTCACTAAACTTTATCTTCTCTCTTTCCTACAATACACATATAATACTTGGGTTAAAAAGTTATTTTTAAAAATGTATTCTCTATATTTCAAAATCAAAACAAGGTTTTGTAAAGGATTATATATATATAATATATATATATTTGTTAAACTGTTTTTATAAAACTTTCAAGAGTATAATATTTTAATGTTGCTTTCTTTTACAGTTTGTTAATGGAAATTGCTTCGTTTGAAAAGAATAAAATTACACAAAGTCAGGTTACTCCTGTATCCTTTTGGAATTCGATCTCCATACTTCTGCCCTATACATTTATAAGCAAAGAATATTAAAAACAAAATATGGTCACTTGATAAGAGTAAATGAGATGTTCCTTTCCAACTTGTCCATAGGGTGCCATTACTCTGGACCTACTCTACAGGTGCAAAGAGAACAGTCTGCAAGGGGCAAGTCCAAACTCTTCAGCCTAAAGCACGTGACTCTTAGGTTTCGGGGCCCACCGTCTTAATAGGTATCATCCCCTGTCCTTCCCCAACCCCTTCATCTTACACACATCCAGCTGCCATCTCCTGAACCCACACCCCCTGCCTGCACCCACACACCACCCACTGCTTGAGGACTCGCCCCTGCTTGCATCCTCACCTACACTCACTACCCGCTTTGGGTGTCTGTCCTCCACACTCTTGAGGTGTAAGCACTTATCGTGAATCTCTGGGCAGGGAACTGATAAAAAGACAGGAGGTCCTGTCCCTGCCCTGATGGCAGAGCCCACCCTGGGCTCCCCACAAACTCCCTGGACCAGGCATGGATGGTGCCACTGCAGACAGTGTTGTTTAGGGTTAAGGTCAGTGCGTGGGGTCCCAGCTCACTCCTCAACTCCACAGAGCACCCAGTAGAAGCTTCCAGGTCTCCTCCATGGTCCATGACAGGTCAGCAAAGTTTTCTTGCTTCTGGCCCACCCACCATAACAGAAGGGAGCTCACGAGGTCCCACAAGATTCAAAAGGCCTTATCTCTTTCCTCAACTATGCATGTGGAGGAGAAAGGGGAGGGGGCAACAGGATGAGCTCCAACCAAGGGTCAACTTTGCCTCTGTTCAGGGGTGGCATCCCACACCCTCTGCCCCAGAAAGTGATGCAGCTCAGAACCTACCACCTAACCTCACGACTAAGCCTGGATTTTTGTGGTTTTCTGCTCATTTTATTATTTTTTTTAATTGAAGTATAGTTGATTTACAATGTTGTGTTAATTTCTGCTGTACAGCACAATGATTCAGTTATACATATATATACATTCTTTTTCATATTCTTTTCCATATGGTTTATCACAGGATATTGAATATAGTTCCCTGTGCTATACAGTAGGACCTTACTGGTTATCTATTTTATATATACTAGTTTGCATCTGCTAATCCCAAACTCCCAATGCTTCCTTCCCCTGTCTCCCTCCCCCTTGGCAACCGCAAGTCTGTTCTCCATGTCTGTGAGTCTGTTTCTGTTTTGCAGATAAGTTCATTTGTGTCCTATTTTAGATCCCACATATAAGTGATATCATATGGTATTTGTCTTTCTCTTTCTGACTTACTTCACTTAATATGATAATCTCTAGTTGCATCCATGTTGCTGCAAATGGCATTATTTTGTTCTGAGTAGTATTCCATTGTATATTTGTACCACATCTTCTTTATCCATTCATCTGTTGATGGACATTTATAAAACAATGTGTAGCCTCCAAGGACCCATAGGATAATGACTAAGCTGAATTTAACTGAGTTATTGAGCATTTACAATATACACAAGTACTTCAGAATTGGCCAAGACAAAGATGCTGAGAATCTACCGAGGTAGGCAGCCATGAAGACAACCCACAAAGCAGAATGAAATCTGTGTTATCCAAGCAGGACGGGAGTACAGAGAAGCAGCAACTGATCCCAACAAGGAAAAAAGGGAAAGGCTTCACCAGAAGGGTTTGGCTTGAGCCTGCATTAACAAAAAGGATTTTGACAGAAGTAGGGTGACAAAAGCAGAGAAGACCTTTAGTTTAGGGGAACAGCTTGAGCCCAGCTTCACACCCACAGAGGTATGAAATATCTGATGGTTTTGAGGGACATGTGAGAAGTTTGGTGTGGCAGGAGTGGAGGGTTTAAGAGGGAGCACAGAGACATAGGAGGATGGAAATGAAAGTTGGAGACAGATCAAGGAGAGCCTTGAGGATCTTGCTAAGAAGGCTAGACTTTATGATCTAGGAATTTCAGAGTCATTGAAAATGTCTGAGGAATCAAAGAATGTCTTAAGTTACATCAAGCACAGCAAAGTTGGTGATCAAATAAAAGGCTTTATTGGGAGCCAGAATACCCATATTTGGGCTCTGATTCAACCCTTCTTTAGATGTAAAAGTTAACCTCTCTAGAATTTGTTTTCTTTTTTCTGTGGGTAATTAAGTGAAATGTTAGGGAAAGAGAAAAGTAAATGAGATAATGTATGTGAAAGCACTTTGCCAACAATAACACATTACAGAGCAATAATGCAACCACGCACTGGATTTTGCATTGCAAACTCTGCTAAAATGAAATAAACAAGCTATTATCACAGGGTCAGCCTCTTCCTCTAAACACAAAAGTCTGATTTATCACTTTATTTTAAGAAGTTTTCGGAGGTGCTTCTGTGAGATGAACCAAGAGCCACTACAGATAAGTTGTTTTGTTTTCAGCCCTCCAGTCCAATTGTTTTGAAAACATCTGTGTCATCACTCCACATTTTGTGGACATCAAAATGGTAAACCCCCATGGTACAGGGTAAAAGAAACAGGAAGCCATCTCTCTCTCTGCAGTTTCTTAATTGTATCTTAGATTACATGGTTAATATCCAAAAGTTTTACAAATGCTATTTCAGTAAACTGGGATTAAAACAATAAATAAAAGCAAAGCAGAGTTGTACTGTTTAAGGTTTGGGTGGGGAAGCAGGGGGAGGAGGGACAAGCAGTGGGTGGGATTAGGGTTGAACATTTTTTTTACATTTCCCTGAAACTGGATTCTGCCCTAGTAGAGTTCCACTGCTGCCAGGAAAATATTAAGTAGATATTTAAATTAAGCAAAAGGATATTGCATTGCTGAAGACATACTGTGCCTTCTTGAAACAAAATACCTCGTGTAGGCAAACATCCTGTTTCAGAGACCCCCAACCCCACCCCAGAGGAATGAATAAAAGCAAGATTAAGCAAGAATCAAAGTGGTGATAATATAAGCTCTGAGTGTCATTTTTCTTGAACAATATCAATGTAAAATATTGGCTTCCAGAAAGAAAAATCACCCTTGGTAATGAAAAAATACCAACAAAAATAAAATGTACTTCTGAATCATATCAAAATCCTATGAGGTCTTTGTTTATAAAACCAGACCTTGGTGAGCCTGCCAGTCTGCTGACCCACACACTCAGAAGCCTGCAAAAATAAGATTTAGCATGTTGCCTCCTCATTGGAACAGACTTTACATTTATAAAGAAGCTTAATAAAGAGAACTAGCTCACATTTGAGCTTCACTCCACAAGAAATTGAAATTTGAGCTCAAGTAAAGAGCCTACATCAAGGTTACTTCTGAAACTTTTCATCTCCATACTATGAATGGGGCTCAGTTATTGTTTTGATAATTACTGATTTCTAATTTTATGGCACTTTGGCCAGTGAAGGAGGTACAAGATACTGATTTTTTGAATACTGGTTGTTACTCCTCTGGTGGCCAATTTCTGCAAATTGACCATGCTTAAAAAGAAGGCTTATCTTCTAATTGTTGAGTGCAGGTTTCTATGAATAACCACTAGATCAAAATTAGTAATGCATATATAATTTTCATGTCATCGATCTATCAAAGACTGAGAAAGGCAAATTTAAATCTCTCACTAAGGTGGATTTGTCTATTTCTCTGTACAGTTCTTTATGTATTTTGAGGCTATGCTATTAGGTATATACAACTTTATCACTGTTATATATTCTTCATAAATGTAAACTGTTTTTATTATGTGATAACCCTCAACTTTCTCCAGTAATGTTTTCTGCTTTCTGTTTCCAGTCTCGTCAGCTTTATTTTGACTGAAATTTAGCTACTATATCTTATCCCATCTATTTGCTGTCATTCCTTCTCTGTGTTAGATGTTTGTGTAAATAGTATACACATAACTAACTTTAGAATAATTTTTAAAAATCTACTTCATCACTTTCTGTCTTTAATGGCAAGTTTGGTCTACTTACATTTATTGTTACTGATATATCTGATTTCTACCACTTTACTCTTGCTATTATTGCTATGGCTGTTCTTTATTTCTCCTTTCCAAATACCTGATTGGATTGATCTATTTTTCTTTGTTCCTTTTTTGTTTCTCTACTTGTTAATCTTTAAACAAAATCTAAAGTTAATCACCAAATGTCCTTCTCCCAAAGAATGGAAGGAATTTAGGAACCCTCAACACTAGTCATTCATCCTTATAAGATAATGTTGGCCAGTATTTTTATTCCACCTTATTAGAGTCTGTAAAAGGTAAAAAAAGAAAGGTTAAGAGCCCAGAAGGTAACTAGAGTTTTGTCAGTTTCTCCCAGCTCACTGGAGATTTTCTTCTACTGCCCCTCTGTGCCCTGTTTTGTTGTTGAGAAGTCTGCTGTCCTCATAACTGTCATTATTTTCAGATAGTCTGTCTTTTTTCTTTAGTGCTGGCTCTAAAGTACTTTGTCTTTGGTGTTCTTCAGTCTTACCATAATGTAATTAGAGAAGATGAATTCTTATTTACCCTTCTCTGACTGGTGTTTCCTGTATTTGGAGAATGGTTTTGTCCACCAATTTTGGGAAAGTCTTAGCTTTTATCTCTTCCAATATTTCATCTCTTCCGTTCTTTTTATTTTCTCTTGCTGGAACTTCTATTAGATCTACATAAGACATTACTATGAGTCCTTCCCAACTGTTGACTTTTTTTCTCATTTTCTACCCCTTTGTCATGTGCTGCACTCTGAAAACAATCTCAAGTCTCCCTTCTCTAATTCACTCTTTTTTTCAGATCAACTGCTTAATCCATCTACTGAGTTTTTGGTATTTTTTGACGCTGAATTTTGAATACTGTTTTGTGTTTCTAGAAATTCTATTGTTTCTTCCTCAAGATTATCTATTCTTTTCCATAATATCTTCTTCCTCTCTTTTTTGGTTCCTTCTTTTATGTATCTAGTCACTTTTAAATTTATTCACTTTATATTCTCTATCATACTTCAATTATCTAATATTCTTCAGGGTTTAATCTGTTGTTTCTGCTGAATCTTGGTCTTGGTAGATTGTTTCTTCCTGTTTTCAAAATTTGGGGTTGCAGAATCATTTTCTGTGGGTCTTTGTAGGAATTCTGTAAAGCCTGGATTGAAGGCAAGCTTCTCCAGGAAGATTTTGTACTTACTTCCTCCAGGTGCCCAAGGTTATCACTAGCTCATAACTACTTTTCAATGGTTAATTTCTGACTCAGGATTGTTGGACCACACAGTTGTGTGCATGTGTGTATAGGGGAGGGATCATGTCCAATTCCTGCTTTGTGCAAGACCAAGATCTCATTTCCTGCCCCTAATTAACCTTTAAAACCCAAATCTCTGTATTATAGACATTGGAACCCCACCCCCATTCATGCCACCTAAGGCAACCAGGTGACAACGTGAGAATGGGCTGCCCTGTTCTCAGTTCCCCCCTTTTTTTTAGTCCCTAAGAAATTCACTGACTTTCTTCTCAGTTCAGCTATGCATTTAAAAGGACGTTAGATTCTATGCATAATTTCCAGGTGCTCCACAAGAGATCCTTTTAAGTTCAATATTTTATTAGAACCAAGAGTCTTCTCTGCATATTTTTTACCCATTTACTTTAAAACTTTTCCATTTTCTTTTTTTTTTTTTTTTTTTTTAAACATCTTTATTGGGGTATAATTGCTTTACAATGGTGTGTTAGTTTCTGCTTTATAACAAAGTGAATCAGCTATACATATACATATGTTCCCATATGTCTTCCCTCTTGCGTCTCCCTCCCTCCCACTCTCCCCATCCCACCCTTCCAGGCTGTCACAAAGCACCGAGCTAATATCCCTGTGCCTTGCGGCTGCTTCCCCCCAGCTATCTACCTTACTACGTTTGTTAGTGTGTATATGTCCATGACTCTCTCTCGCCCTGTCAAAACTCACCCCTCCCCCTCCCCATACCCTCAAGTCCGTTCTCCAGTAGGTCTGCGTCTTTATTCCTATCTTACCCCTAGGTTCTTCATGACATTTTTTTCCCTTAAATTCCATATATATGTGTTAGCATACGGTATTTGTCTTTTTCTTTCTGACTTACTTCACTCTGTATGACAGACTCTAGGTCTATCCATCTCATTACAAATAGCTCAATTTCATTTCTTTTTAAGGCTGAGTAATATTCCATTGTGTATATGTGCCACATCTTCTTTATCCATTCATCTGATGATGGGCGCTTAGGTTGTTTCCATGTCCTGGCTATTGTAAATAGAGCTGCAATGAACATTCTGGTACATGACTCTTTTTGAATTTTGGTTTTCTCAGGGTATATGCCAAGTAGTGGGATTGCTGGGTCATATGGTAATTCTATTTGTAGTTTTTTAAGGAACCTCCATACTGTTCTCCACAGTGGCTGAACCAATTCACATTCCCACCAGCAGTGCAAGAGTGTCCCCTTTTCTCCACACCCTCTCCAGCATTTATTGTTTCTAGATTTTTTGATGATGGCCATTCTGACTGGTGTGAGATGATATCTCATTGTAGTTTTGATTTGCATTTCTCTAATGATTAATGATGTTGAGCATTCTTTCATGTGTTTGTTGGCATTCTGTATATCTTCTTTGGAGAAATGTCTATTTAGATCTTCTGCCCATTTTTGGATGGGGTTGTTTGTTTTTTTGTTATTGAGCTGCATGAGCTGCTTGTAAATTTTGGAGATTAATCCTTTGTCAGTTGCTTCATTTGCAAATGTTTTCTCCCATTCTGAGGGTTGTCTTTTGGTCTTGGTTATGGTTTCCTTTGCTGTGCAAAAGCTTTGAAGTTTCATTAGGTCCCATTTGTTTATTTTTGTTTTTATTTCCATTACTCTAGGAGGTGGGTCAGAAAGGATCTTGCTGTGATTTATGTCATAGAGTGTTCTTCCTATGTTTTCTTCTAAGAGTTTGATAGTTTCTGGCCTTACATTTAGGTCTTTAATCCATTTTGAGCTTATTTTTGTGTATGGTGTTAGGGAGTGATCTAATCTCATACTTTTACATGTACCTGTCCAGTTTTCCCAGCACCATTTATTGAAGAGGCTGTCCTTTCTCCACTGTACATTCCTGCCTCCTTTATCAAAGATAAGGTGTCCATATGTGCGTGGGTTTATCTCTGGGCTTTCTATCCTGTTCCACTGATCTATCTTTCTAAAACTTTTCCATTTTCAATGCAGCTGTCAACCTAGCTCACACTATGCTCCACTTCATTCATTTATTAATTAATCAACTGTCAAAAGTTAATTGTACATATGAATTGTTCAATACCCTACAGCATAAAAACTGTAAAAAAAAAAATGTGCCTACTTTAAACTCTCTGAGAATCAACAATTCCATTATGTATTTTATTCAAAACATACATGACTACATTATTTTTCTTGGGCTCTAAAGATACCTTTGAAACTCTGACATGCCAAAATATTTCAGTGGATGGAGACATTCTTAACTCCTCTTGAGTGGATTATCTAGTTTGGGGATTTTGGTTTTCTTTATTTGTTCCCCCATTACCTCCCCTTAGTTATTCTGTGACAACGCTGCTTATGCCCATCATGTTTTAGAAATAGAGCGACTTGTTCCATTTCAAAGTCTCTCCCTGCTTGGGTTTTCTTTCTTTGCCCCTCTTTAAACGTTGGTGTCCCTGGAGTTTTGTCCTCGGTCCTCCATTCTCCTCACTTCATAGATATCCCTGGGCGTCTAAGCTCTCACGTTCCAACTACAACACGCACGCTGTATTGGTTTCCAAGGTTTGTCATTAACAGAGGACCACATACTAAGTGGCTTAAAACAACAGGAACGTGGTCCCTCATAGTCCTGGAGGCTAGAAGTCTGAAATCAAGCTCTCAGGAAGGCTGTGCTCCCTCTGGGACTCTGGATAAAATTCTTCCTTTCCTCTTCCATATTCTGGTGGTGGCTGGCAATCCTCAGCGTTCCTTAGCTTGCAGCTGCATCCTTCCAATCTCTGCCTCCATCTTTACATGGCCTTCTCCCTGTGTCTTCACATCATCTTCCCTCCATGTATGTCTGGGTCCAAATGTCCCCTTTTGATAAGGACACCAGTCGTTTTATTAGGCCCACCCTTGTGACCTCATCTTGACTTGATCAAATCTGAAAATACTCTATTTCCAAATCAGGTCACATTCCAAGGCACCAGAAATTAGGACGTCGACATATTTTTCTGTGGGGGAACAATTCAACCCGTAATACATGCTTATCCCTTGAGTCTAGCACTTTCTCCCAAACGCCTGACCAAATATGAAGAGAAGAGCTGCAATTTTTGGAGGCATCACTATAACCCAAGTACTGTTTATGCACTTCACACATATGTCTTATTTAATCCATACAGCACCATATGAGGTAGGCATTACTATCATCCTTATTGTAGTGGCAAAAAAACTAAGGATCAGCAAGATTAAATGCCTTCCCAGAGCTAGAAAATGGCCTAGTTTAGAACTCACGTGCAGCGACCCATGATAAAGAATTTTAACCCTAGCTCTACATGGGCCCACTGAACTGCCTTGTGTGTATCACATGGGCATCTTAAGTACAGGACGAACCAAACCAGAATCATCTATCTTAATTTTTTTTTTTTTACATTTACTAACATCCACCCAGCCATTCTTGCCAAATCAAAGCTATTTTCAATGCGATTCTTTTCTTGGTTTTCAGGAAAAACAGAGAAATCATTATCATCATGGAAACGTAAAGGTTACGGGCTGAGCAACAGACGATCTTGAAAATCTCCTTTATCCCTTGACTTATTACTTACATCTCCTTTGAAAAGGCCGTTTCAGAATCTACAACAATTTAACAAATTTATTCCACCATTCTATTACCTTGTGTTCTTCCTGGACATTTTTGATCATGTAGGATAGGAATAAGAGCTCAGACTATGGATTCAGACAGAACTGGGTTAGAATTCTGGCTCTTCACGTCATTGGCTAGGACATCTTGGGCTACTATCTTATTTTCCCTAGCTTTAATTTCCTTATCTGTAAAGTGAGAATAATAAATAGTCCCTAGACCACAGGATAGTTGTGGGATTTAAGTGAGATAATCCCTTTTTAATAAAGAACATGGCCAGCTGCCTGACAACAGTGTGCACCCAACAGATGGTGACTGTTGCTATTTCTGTCTTTATCATTTCAGTCACACGTATAACCCAATGGCAGTTTCCTCAATTCAGCTCATAGTTTAAAAATATAATTAGTTTTGACTTTAGGATTTAACTTTTAGTTGGGCTGGTTGTTTAGTTGCTTGACTTAGCATAAAAAATCGTAACCAGAAGCTTATAGAAACACATTCCATAATGCAGACATAATGGGAGAGATCTTTGGAAGTGTTTAGAGGCATGACAAAGTAAAATAAAGAAATGTATAGTTTATAGAAAACAAATGTGTGGTTACCAAAGGGGAAAGGGAAGGAGGGGTACAAATTAAGGGTGTGGGATTAACAGATACAAACTTTTATGTATAAAACAGATAAGCAACAAGGATAGACTGTATAGCACAGGGAATAATACCCATTATCTTATAATAACCTATCATGGAGTATAAACTTCAAAAATACTGAATCACTGTGTTATATACCTGAAACTAACACAATATTGTAAATCAACTATACTTCCATTAAAAAAAAAAAAAGAAATGTGTAGCTTTACCAAGAAGTTCTTTAAGTATAAATGAGCACAGGCCTTGGAATTGGCTCTGGTCTCACCCATCTCCGCGTGTGTCCTCGGGAAAGTTGTTTCACCTCCCTAGGGCTCGATTTTCTCATGTTTAAGAGTTTTATGATAGTTGATTGTATGTTTCCACTTGACTAGATCATGGGATGCCTAGATATTTAGTTAAACATTATTTCTGGGTGTGTCCGTGAGGGTGTTTCCAGAAGATACCAGCATCTGAATTGTGAGACTGAGTAAAGCACAGACAGGGAGAGGGGGACAGAGAGAGAGAAAGATTGGTTCTGCTTCTTTGGAGAACCCTGCCTAATACAAAGCTGAACGAAGATCACCAAGAATCTTGTACATCCGTCTCCTGTGATTCTGTGGTTCCCACTAACTAAAGCCGGATTCCCATTCACTCAAATAAATGCATGTTTACTGACTTCCGCACACGGGCCACGAGCTTGCTGCTTTGGCTGGTGGTGAAGAATATGCAAAAGACCTAATCACCAACTCAGGATGCTCACAATCGAATAGAACAGACAGGCTTATAAATAACTAACTCTAATAAGATTAAATCGTAGTAATATGTTGGTCATCTGGGCTTGGTTGGAGAGTGTATTCTTCTATTGCTTGTTATTCGTCTGCTTTCAAGCCCAGCTTGGAGATGTCCTATGTAGAAAGGACCGTGTGCAGGTGATGAGAGCCTTCTGCCACTCTGAAAACTCAAAATCCTGACTTTCTAAGAAACCAGACCAGCAAAGACTCACACTGGGCGTACGCTCTCTGTCTGCACTGAGCTGTTCGCTAATGTAACTCACTCTGTCCGTGGAGGATGTCACAAGAAGCAGGCTGGCACTACATGGTACTGCCACTGAGGCAGGATGGTGGTCATGACTGTAGCCTCAGTGAAGCCCGAACATTAAGTCCAGGGATCCTGCTTTTAGGATTCTGCACCAATAAAAATATTGCCTTCCCTGTGAAACTTTTTTGAAAACAGGCATTAATTCCCCAAATGGCTCTTTTTACACTGGCCACCAGGATGCTCAGAGCCATACTGGAAGATTAGCTACAGCATCTGGGCCAAGCTTGTGGCCAAAATGGCTGCATTCTTCCTTCATGTGACCTTGGTTTTCCATTAATATTTGTAATTGCCTTAGTACTGATCTCATACAAACAAACATCAGTTTCTAACTGATCAGTAGCTTGGTTCACATGATTACCAGTAGTTTAGTTCACAAGGCATCTCAAATCCTTCATGGAATTAAATGCTATGTCCAGTATACAGATGCATTATAGAATATAGTATAAAACCAAATAAAGTGTGGCGATGAAAGAATTGGTAAGACGTTGGCAGAGAAGCAATGAAGGTGCCAGCAGATCAAGGATGGCTTCCTAGACAAGGTGGATTTCAAAGATGCCTTGAAAAGTGAGAAGGATTTGTTAGCAGAGAGAGGAAGGGCATTCCATGAGAGGGAACAGCATGGGCGAGGACACTTGTGACAACACAGCACAGGAGAATGATGTGACTGGAGGGCAGGACAGGGTGGAGGCTGCAAAGGGATTTAGAAATCTTGTCATCAGGGAACAAAGGAAGCTTTTCTTTACTAGTCATGTTTACAGTCATCTTGTTCCTCAGCTATTTTGAAACATGTCTGAATCACTCATTTGAGCTCTTAATCATACTCTCTGCTGTCACAAATTACTTAACTTCATGTGGCTGGGTCTTATCTGCTTCTCACAGGCTTTGGTCATTTCCTCTGTGACTGGTGTGAGAGTAGCAAGTACCCAGTAAATACCTCACGCATTGAGTAGAAGTTACCCAGCAGGGAGGGCCTGAGGAAGACACAATACAAGAAGTTCTAGCCATGTGTGTTTGGGGGCCAGGAACAGGGGGTTTTAAATCACATAAGAGCTTTTATCCTTGGTGACTAGAATATTCTAAGTGCTCAGTAAATGAATGAATGAATGGATGGATGGATGGATGGATGGATGAATGGATGCAGACAAGGAGCCAGTTAAAAGATGAATTGGCAACCTTTTGTCTCTGAGACTTCTGACTCCCAAGAGCATTTGTACTCAAAGTGGATATTTAGAAAATAAAAATAGAAGTGTTTGGGCTTCCCTGGTGGCGCAGTGGTTGAGAGTCTGCCTGCCGATGCAGGTTCGTGCCCCGGTCCGGGAGGATCCCACATGCCGCGGAGCGGCTGGGCCCATGAGCCATGGCCACTGAGCCTGCGCGTCCGGAGCCTGTGCTCCGCAACGGAGAGGCCACAACAGGGAGAGGCCCGCGTACCGAAAAAAAAAAAAAAAAAAAATAGAAGTGTTTGAAAAGCCCCATGCCTTAGCACCCATTTTAGGGAATAAAAATAAAGAAAAAGAAAAATCTTCTCAAAATGATGTAAGCTGCTGAAACCAGAGGTTCTGTTGCATTTTGGTCAGCGTTCTGCAACTCTGAAGAAAAGTGGATGAAGACCGTGCCTTACTCTTTGCCAGCTCTCTCAGTTAGCACATGGCTGAGCATATTGTCAAGGCCAAAGAAATAACAGTGACTGCCGGAGGCCACCCAGCACATGGAGGGACAGCGTCAGAAGCTGCAGGGGCTTCATCAGACATCACAAAACTTACGTTCTCTAGAACATATTAGTTCCATTGTACAATGGGGACCCATGCTTTCTAAAACTCGATCTGTGTTCACAGCCTTGGTGAAGAAGAATTGGAAATACCACCTGGAAGTCAGATTCCCGGGTTGTCCCTGAGTTGTCTCGGCTGTTGATGTGAGCACAGTAAAATGTATAAGGCTGAGTATTGCGCTTGATCTGATCTGTCTGAACGGAGCTCAGCACTGCCACCAGTGAATGGAGCTGCGGGGCTTCTTCCTCAGCTCTCACACTGTGTTTTGTGCCTGAAATGGCCCTGTATTTCCCCGTGAGTGCCTTGATGCAGGACCTTTACAGAATTTATTGTGCCAGCCAATGACAGCCCCCAAAACACATCTGAAGGGAAAAGCTTTAGGACAATTCTTTCTTTTGCCAACTTCCTTTTCTAAATGATGCCTTTATTTCAAATAATGAAGGTGTATGAAAGCAAAATTTATTTAGTGTCTTCTCTCTAGCTAAGAGCACCTCAAACCTTATAATTTATGAAAATCACACAGGAATGTGTTAACTATGTAAAATCCTCACCCCCACGCCAGGATTCATAAAATTTAGAGATGGGCATTTTTAAATCATAAGTCTCCCAGGGAACCCTGATGCAAGTGGTTCTGGTCACACTTGGGAGAAACATTTCCCAGTCAGCCTCCAAATTAAGCTGAGCCAGCAAAGAGCCATTTAACTGGGTCCCATGTCAGGGCTCCTCTTATTAAGACTGATTTCACTGAATGATACTTTGATCTACAGCTGTGAACATGAGAAACAGCCCAACCCCCTGAGATGTAGACCCAGATATACAGATATTCACACCAAATAGATAGATAGACAGACAGACAGGTATGATATATAGATATAAATGATAGAGACAGATATATAACTGATAGACAGATATAGATAAATGATAGATATACAGATGATAGAAAGAATAGATGATGGATAGATGATGAAAGAGAAAGAAAGAAAGAAAGTAAGAAAGAAAGAAAGAAAGAGAAAGAAAGAAAAAGAAAGAAAGAAAGAAAAAGAAAGAGGGAGGAAAGAAGGAAGGAAGGAAGGGAGGAAGGAAAAAATGAAGGGAGGAAGAGAGAGAAAGAAAGAACAGGTGTGATGTATTGTCTAACTACTACACTTTGAGGGGGAGGGGCACAATCACCAACCTTGCCAGGATGACAGGTGTAAGCCAGGGTTTCCTAGAATGTCTGGCAGCTCTACTATTTTTCTTGTGACTTCCCTGTTACCCACCTACAATAAACCAAGGAACACATTTTTCCCTAGACTCAGAATTAATAGCTGGGCCGTCTTTCCCCCATTTGTTTTCTTTTTATTCTAGGGACACTGAGGCATGTATTGATGGAGGCACCTTCACACAGCCTGCTGACACTTTGGACCCAAATAACACCCACTTTCTGCAACTGTGCAGGATTTAAAAGTTTGCGTTAAAAATACATACATATATACACAAACATACAAACCCCCCTCCTGGTTTCACCGTCTGTTAAGTTCTTGCTTTAGCCCCTGTTCTCTATCCGTTTACTCTGAATATGGATTCTGTCTTGTTCCTTTATTTATATTTGTGTGAGCTTTCTTAAATCCATTTTGAAACAAGGAGAGAGTGTAAATATATCCAATGAAGGTATACATTTATTCATTAGGGTTATTTTATGAGTTTCTTTAAAGCTTTTGAGGTAAAGACAGTGAGTCTCAAAACCAGGAGCTTTGAGAAGTGAGGAATTCAGGTACAAGAGCCCGATCTGAACACAGACAATACCCCAAGTTCTGCTGTTTCTTCTTGCTAACACACCATCTTCGGGCCGGTGTGTGTCAGGACCATTTTTAGGTCTAGGACATGAATGTCAGTATGTAGGTGATCGATGGTGCAAGTGCTTCAGAGCAAATAATGGGTTATTTTTTTTTGGGGGGGGGTTGGTTATCTTTTTGATTTGCACTTATGAGTGCCAATCAATGTGTTTATGTAGTAGGAACTATATGAACCAGTCAGAACCAGGTTTGGAGAATTCTACCTAAGTATACGGAGTTCTCTACACTCAAAATGTGCCCAAGTGAGGTGCCTGGATCCCAGAGCTGGGGCCTAAGGTACAGAGGCAGCAGCTGACAGAGTGGTCCCCACGTCCTGCCATCTCTACGCTGGGGAATTTTCTGGATTGTGCAACGCAGCTCTGTGTGTGTGTGTTCATCTGTGTGTCTGTGTATGAACACACACACAGGAGGCTTGACCAATAACTGAAAGACTCACAACTTGCAAAACCAGCCACAATGAGCCCTCTTACAAACCCTGTTAACTGAATAACTGCCTCTGCATTGGCATGAAGCAACCAAAGGAGGGAACAGCTGAAAGAGGACTTTCTTCAGGAGATGAAACCAGCCTTTACACAGAAACTTAATATGAGCCAATCTGTGCAACCTGGCTTCCACCCAACCGACTGACATTTAATGAGCACCTACTACATAGATCACAAATGGTGGATGCTTTGACTTGATTCAATTGCTTCTTTGCCTCTTTCCCATGTAAATATCTCTCCTGTTTTCTAAACAGTTTATTTCACATAGGAAGCCGCAAGTCTGGCCCTACTGGAAAGGATACTGATGACATCAAAGGCTATTGCTGGCAGGACAGAAATAGGACCTCGTCAGTTAAAAGCATATAATGGCACCAGGCTTAGCTCCTGGGTCTGCGATTCTACACGGAACCCAGATAAGCATCTTTAACATGGGCCTCTCCTCAGATTGATTCTCTCACCTTAGAGAACTAAAAAGACTTTGTTTTGCGTAAACTGAAGAAAATACTTTCTTAAGGAGGAAGGCAAAGGGTGAGATGGGCTTGGGCGGACATCCTCTGGGTTTCTATGTCATCCCGTTCAGCGTCAGCCAGTGTCCAAGGCAACAGCATCCCTGCCCTTCCAGTCCTCTCCAGGCACATGTCTGTTCTCAAGCCTTTTTTAGGTACCACACATCCCGGATGGGCATCTCGGACATCTGCCCTTCCATATTTTTTCCCATTCAACAGGAAATGCCTCCTGTTCTAAGTCTCAGTAACAAGTAATGGGTCTCAGGAATGCAGCTTAGTTCCCACGATCAAACCAAATACATGCCCTCTGCATAAATGCCAACTGTCTGTCAAGAAACATGAAAACCAGCTTTGTCCCTCTCATACGGTGCAACTGAGACTCTCTCCACTGTCTCCTATAAAAGCCTTACAACGTGTGCTTCCAGATCAGGGATGGATGATCCCTTTCGTACCTATAACTGCATCAAATCATTTTGCTGCAAAGCCACACAGTGACAACCCTGAAGAGAAACCCAGTCCATGAACCCAAGTCAGAGGTTTTGCCAAGGACTCTGCACTCTGAACTCTCCTGTTCGGAAAGCAACGGGAACAGAAGTCCACTGGATGTGACCTGATGCAGAAGGAGGGGCAGGGGTGGGAATCACGTCACGGAGGGGATTTGAACCCGTCTGCCATCACACTTCATGGAGACGAATAGAGGTGACTTCTGCGGCAAGGGAGAATCAAGTTTGCACCAACCTCACCCATGCACACCTCTTATTACTCCAGCAACAAGGGGCAGCCCGGACAGGACTACCCAGTGGCTAGGCACCCCTTCATCCATTCCTCCCTCAGTTAATATTCATTGAGCACCTAGTACACACTAGGTACTGCACCTGGCCATGGAGGTAGGGCCTTTGTGGGGCTTACATTCTATTGAGGGAGGAGATAATAAGAGAGCTTTCACATAAATGTCCACTATAGTGACAGATGGGAATAAAGGCAATAAAGGAAAATGAGGCAGGTGGGGGGTTGAGAGTCACTGGGTAGAGTGGGGAGGGGGCGATTCTGGATGGAGTGGTCAGGAAAGGCTTCTGAAGAGATGTTTGCACAGAGCCCCGGTGAAGGACAGAACTCCCTGGAACCAAGGGGGTTTCGGGCTGAGGCGACAGCCAGTTCAGCCCCTGAGGCAGAACAAGAGGGGGACCAGGTGGCTGCAGTGGGTGATGGGAGGGAACCGGCAGGGCTACTGCAAAGGGCTGAGATTCATTCCAACCCCCCTCCCCCCCGAAAGGAAGAGAACGAAGGAGTCAGAAGGGCCTGAGCTCTAACTCGGCCTCTTATTAACTGCAGGCTGACCTCTCCAAGCTTCAGTTTCCTCATCAGGGCACTTGTGACAAAGACACTACCTATTTCCCAAGATTTCATGACACCAAACTTTCTATGTCTGCACATCGCTCACCAAATACCTTATATAGAGTCAGGACCCACTGAGTTGTCACCATTGCTATTGTGGTGATATTTTTGGTTTTATGTATTGCATTTCCTCTGAGGAGGTTTAAGGCATCCTTCCTATTACCTTTAGTTTTGCTAAATAAATAAATTCCTGGCATTTTCCTCAAATCCAGAGCCATTGCTTTGGCTTGGGTTTAGAACTACTTCTGGTAAAGAATTTTTCTGGCTCTCAGAGTCTGTGTTATAGGTCAGTGATAGCTGGAATTTCAGAGTTTGAGATCAAACAATATAGGGCTCCCAACTGTTAATTTTGCTAGATAAAAAAAAACTTTTAAAGCCTACCTTCTATTATAAATAGCACCTCATAAAAGGAAGGATATTTAACACCAAATAACCTCAGAGAAAAGCCAATTCTTCCTTAGAGAGGTCACTTTTCATGGATTCTCTCTCTCTCTCTCTCTCTTTCACACACACACACACACACACAGAGCAGTGAACATTTCACTGTGGGTGGACCAACTTCTGCCGGCTTCCATTTACAACCATTGCTCCAGGCAGTGGAGGGTGACCAATGCCAAGGGCAAGAAGAGAGAGCCCAATGAAGTTCTAGGAAGGCGTGGGTCGCTGACCGAGCCTCTGACCTGCTGGGACGATAACTCGGCGCTCGTTCGTGGTCATGTTTGGGGGCGGCATATGCTTCTCCTCCATGTAGCCGCTGTAATTCATCCCGACAGTGTCCGTGCTACCCACCATCTTCCCTCCTTTGGCCATGCTGCATTCATCGGGGGAGTTCCTGGAGGGGAAGAAGACACATCCTTCCATTATTGCGGCAACCCAGAGCCCTCCTCCCTGTCTCCGCATGATACCCAGAGAAGCAAGGAGGGGCAAGGTGGAGGGGTGTGAGGAAGGGGGAGGAGACTGTGAAAAGACAAATGCAGTGTCTGTGATGAACTGAATGGCTGTGTTTCTTCCAAATTTATATTTTGAAGCTTTAATCCCCACGTGATGGCATTTGGAGGTGGGGCCTTGGGGAGATAATTAAGTTTACACAAGGTACTGAGGGTGAGGCCCCTATGATGGGATTAGTGGCCCTTATAAGAAGACAAAGAGACCAGATACCTCTCTCTGTCTCTGTCTCTCTCCTCTTTGCCACTGAGTTTATAGTGAGAAAGTGGCCATCCTCCGCCCAAGAAGAGAGCTGTCTCCAGACATCAACCCTGCCAGCATGGCAACTTGATCTTTGACTTCCAGTCTACAGAACTGTTATTTAGGCACCCCCCCCACACACCGCACCAGTCCATGGTATTTTGTGATGGCAGCCCGAGCAGACTAAGACAGTGCCCCTGCTCAGTGGAAGCAGAGGGCAGGCACGTGGGAAGCAAAGCTGCCACCTGGCTTCTATTTCTCCAGCCAGCTCCTTCTGAAACTGTCGTGTCAAACCCCCTTCCGTGACAACTGACTGGAAACACTTGCAAGGAGCAGGGAACTGGCGCTTGTTCTCCCTGTGTGACTGTAAACAGGCCACGCACACAGATGCTGGGAGACGACCCTCAGCAAGGTTTATCCTAGAGTGCATGCCTCTTCACAAGCTCAGAACGAAATCCTTGTGCTCAATTTCAAATCCCTGCAGCCAATCTTTAGACACAGAGTTTGAAGGCCCCCAGTGTTCCTGGCTTAGGTGCAGGCAGGAAGATCAAAGGAGGGAGAAGGACAGGGGACCCCAGCAGCCCTGTAGGACTAGGATTGGGGGGAGGGAAACCAGCTATGCGCCTGCAGAAAGGAGTCAGCTGCTGGGCCTTGGGGAACAGCTCACAGGGCTGCTGTTCGTTAAGACAGCCATGGCGCCTTGGACAAAGACAAACCTGCCTTTCTAAAAAAAGAAAAAAGGGGAATATAAATTTTTAAGTGAGACTGGAAAGTTATTGGACATGGTGAAATCATACATAATGGGGAAACTCCAAACAGAAAATGCAGCTTAACCAGGAAACAGAAAAATGTTTTTTTTCTGAGGGATCTTGATGGTTGGGTTATGTCTTCTAAGGTGGATTTCTGGAAATTTCCTCTCAAGTGCTACCCAACACAGGATTCTTCATACTCTTAGGAATCTACGCATCTCCATTGGATTTCAGATTTCCATCCCCATGTCTGAGGCCCTGATGGTTATGGGCTCCACTCCAGTGAGCCTTCCTTTGTCTCCTCCACACTTTGTTTGCTGGAACTCTGCAGCCAATCTGCAGAATCTTGGAACTATAGGCCTGACATGGACGTGACCTTCAAGTCAGAGATGGTCTGAGGCATTGAGGCAGAAGGGCACTCTCTGGGTGGGGCAGGACTGAGGTGGGGTGGAAAAGGTCATTCTAGACCCAAGAGCCATGGCAGGGGTGTGGACAGGAAGAGCAGACCAAAGGCCCTGGAAAGAGTTTGTTCAGCATCTGGGAACTTTGAAAATACAGATTTGTTCTCGGCATTCCTTGCACATGTCTGGTGCTGATGGAGGGAGCTTAGGGCTGATGATGAGGAAGAAGCAGGTATGTCTGTGGATGGAGGTTATAGTTGGGGTCATCCAGGACTAAGTTCCTACCATGGGCCTGGAAATACACAGCCCTGTTTCATGGCATCCTCACAGCTGTAGTAACATGAAGGAAATTTAAAAATAATAGCAGTCGGAGTTCCCACGGTGCGAACCCTCTATATTTCCAATGCTGCCTACACGTGCATTATTTCCTCTTGATGCTGTTTTTCCTGGCTTCCAACATTTATCTCTAAAAGACCCATCCTAATATCAAAACACTGAATGTCTTCACTTGAGACTTAGTTTCCTTTCCCTTTGGAAAATTCCATCAGTTGAATGGAGTATGTATGTTTCGGTCTGTTGGTCTCAAGGAGAGAAGTTACTAGGGAAGAGAGTTAAAGGGGTTTGTTTCTTTAGGAAAAAGACTTTAGATGCTACTTAGGTGATGAGTGTCACTCAAGTAACATCTGTAAGATCTAAGATGAGCACTGTTCAGATTCATTCGTTCACTCCTCCATTTAGACTATTTTTTATTGAGTGCCTGCTGTATATCAGGTACCATAAACTCTTTCTTCTCCAGCAAGGCAGTTATCCATCTAAAAAGTTAAAAGTCAAAGAGATGTATAGAATTATAGAAAGAGGAAACATGGGGGATTATGGACCATACGTTCCAACTCTCCCATTTTCTTACAATTCAATTGTTCAATTTCCATCTCTGAGGACGAAAGCTCTAGGAACAAATCAGTTTTCCCATGGCATTGAAATAGATCCCTCATCAAATACAGAGATATAATGAGCTATTAAATTGCATTTTACCAGAGCTTTCCAAAAATATGTGTAAGCATTTAAAACAGGGACAGTCTTCAATATGGTTACTTTGTCTTCATCTTATAACCAGAAGACATAATTCATCTCATTAAGCTTTTCCAGCCAGCTTTCATTGTGAAAAAAAGCAGCAGAATGAAACCCTATTTTCAAACGTTGCACCTTCAGTTCAATAAAGAAAATTGTCTTTTTTCCACTGTATTTTGTTTTAGCTTCAGAGGAAGACAGAAGGGAACCATGTTTGTGATCACTTCAAATAGTTTTTGAATCTAAGTAATAAATCTAACAGAACTCCAACTCCAAAGAGGGGAGAGGTCACCCCATAGGGCCACTGACAGACGAGACTCAAGGCAGGTATTCAATAAATACTGGTTAAAGGGGCCCCAGGTGTTCTATTCTCACTGTTCAGTCATTTCGCCTTGTTTATTCTCTTGGAAATTTTAATAGCAAAAGAGTAGCATATATATATGTTGCTGTGTTCTGAGAGCTTAACAGTTACCAATCCTCACAACAGCCTGGTGCAGCGGCCGCTGGCATTAGCTCCATTTCTCAGATGTGTAAACTGATGACACAAAAGAGAAGGGAATTGCTCCAGGTCTCAGAGCCAGGAGGAGGCAGAACTGAGGCTTGAAGCTGGGCAGCCTCTATTCACCGGCCACACTTATAACCCCCACACAGACAGCCCCACCCAGTAAAGCTAGGATGGCTAGGATGGCGGCCCTTTAAAAAGTAAAGCAGATCTTTATTTCAGAAAGGCATCAAGAACGCCCTGCCCCACATGTTACTCTGGCTTAAGGTGTGCACTGTGATACATACACGATTCATAGTCTAGGCCACCATCCTTGCCCCTGGACTGTTCATTCCCCAGCACAGCAGATGTGTGACCCATCCAGAGCGTATCTAAAAAGATGGAAATAAGAAAGAGAGGGAAATCCTGGAGGAGGATTTTTTTTCATGGAATTTAGACACTGCTATTTTAAGAAAAAGAAATCTTAACATGATTCAGAGAATTGCGAAGTGTATATTGAAAAGTCTCCCAATAAATGCATTTTCAGCTCTTTGCCCAGCTGTGGTAAGAAATCTGCCCCTTGCTTACTGCACTGTTTAGCTCTACCTTCATTGTGCATTCCAAGAAGTCTCAGGGAGAAGCTCCCACAAACAGCCTGGTATCCTACCAGTACCAAGCCTAGAACAGAGGATCCCACGTTCTCTATTCTAACATGGTAAGGGTCTGTGCATTCAGTACATTACTTTGAAATGCACATAGCAAAGAGCATCCCTTTAAATATGATATTCTTGGTATTCACATATTTGTTCTTTAACAGTTCCTGTGAAAGTTCTAAGGCAATTCATTAGATGCCTGCTAAATGGGTAATTAATTGGTGAATATGAAAGTTCTCTGTCTTATTATTTGGGGCATCAATTTCTTTATTGCTAATAAGCATGGTTCAAGATATTTCTCTCAATGACTCTATCTTTTAAGGGCATGGAAAAGTGATTATGCAAGTCAAACCACAGTGAGATCTATCACTTCACACCTGTCAAGATGGCTATTATAAAAACAAAAACCAAAACATAACAAGTGTTGGTGAGGATGTAGAGAAACTGGAACCCTCGCGTACTGTTGGTGGGAATGCAAAATGGTACAGCTGCACTGGAAAACAGTATAGCGGTTCCTTGAAACATTTTTAAAGAAAACAACCATATGATCCAGCAATCCCACTTATGCCTATTTATCCAAAAGAATTAAAATCAGGCAAGAGATATTAGCACTTCTAGCTTCACTACAGTACCATTCACAATAGTCAAGGTGTGGAAACAACCTATATGTCCATTGATGGATGAATAGATAAAGAAAATGTGGTACACTCATACAATAGAATACTATTCTTCTTAAAAAGAAGGAAATTTGGAAATAGATGACAGCATGGATGAACCTTGAGAACATTATACTTAGTGAAAAAAGCCAGTCACAGAAAGACAAATACTGCCCGATTCCCCCTTATATGAGGTATCTAAAAAAGTCAAATTCAGAGAATCAAAGAATGAAATGTTGGTTTCCAGGAGCTGGGGGAGGGAGAAGTGGTGAAGTTACTAATCAACCATCATAAAGTCTCAGTCAAGTAGAATGAAAAGGCTCCAGAGATCTGCTGTACTACTTGGTACCTTTGGTCAACAATAAGGTACACTTAAACATTTGTTTAAAAGGTAGATCTCGTGTTGTGTTCTTACCACAATAAAATAAATAAAAAATGATTGTGTCTTAACCATTTTCTCAGATTCACATTTTCAGGTCTGGGTTCTATTTATAACCCACAAAACACTGGTCTTGACAACCCCATACAGTATGTGGCACCAGTGAGAGGGAAGAGAAGGCAGGAAGACCGCTCACAGCAGGAGAAATCCCACATGGGGCTGGGGCTGCCCTGAGAGGGGGAGGCTGATTCAGACTGAAGAATTTCAGGAAGGCACTGGACAACAGCTGGGGTGCCAGAAAGTTGGGTGTATCAGCCTCCAAGCCCCTTAAAACATCCTTGGGGCCACACAACTTCAGGAGTTTAATCTCTGCAGCAATCTAACAGATTCCATGCCACTTGGGTGTAATTGCGGTCACTCTAGGAAATAGAGAAATAATGTAGAAAGACCCCCTCAACCTTCATGATGAACAAGATAGGGGGTTGGTGCCCTTCTTCTGATAACTGGAGACACATGCCCAACTAAGATGGCCTGTTGAGCCTCAATTAATTAATCGCTCTTAAGTAGCATTTGGAGAATTAAGGTGAGTTGAGAACATGATCATTGACTTCTTAAAACATACTAGTATTATGAATTAATGATGAAAGAACATAGCAAAGAATATCAAATAAATTGGAAGATCTACTATATTTAAATTAAGGTGAGAAGTCAGACATGCTGCCAAACTCCACTGGGTTCTCGTAGGGTTACAGAATCAGAGGGCTGGGAAACTCCATTCCCAAGCCCCCAGGCAGGACTCTCCAGAAGCTACTTGGATGAACAAATGCTTAGCTTATATTAACATTTTTCTAAGGAGGAGAGTCCAACATTTCCCTCTGCAACTCCAGAGTTATATTTATGTGTATGTGTGGTGGCTCTGAATATACTTTCTTCCCCTGTCCTTCCTCAAACTATGTGACATTTGAGGTGGACTGCAAAAATGCACACAAGACATAAATGATCAAAGGAATGGAAGTGAAGGTTATATGAGGGCAGAAAAGCAATTAACCAAGAGATAAAATCAGCACATTGAGTAAGCTTACTATTTATAGTTGTTCAAGGTAGAACATCAATCTATCTCTGAACTTTCTACTTGCCAAAGCAAAAAAGGAATCTATCCTGTGACAATTCAAGGTGTCAAAAAGATACATATGAACCAGTCACTCAGCAGAAGCAAAGCTTTTCCTGGGCTGAAACTTGAGGGAAGTTTCTCTCGTGGCTTCTCTTGCAGAGAACTGGGTGATGCAGCACGCAGTATCCTTCCCAGCATCCCATAACAGACCTGAGAACATACCACACATAAAGCAGGATGCTCCAATCACACAGCTCGCAGCTGCTTCAGCTACAGGAACTGGGAGACTGTATTTCCTCAGCCAGCGCTCCATGCTTACCACTTCTTGACACTGATTTTGGAAAGAACCAGCCAACCAGAAAAATGGGTGCAAAAATATAAAAAAATAAATGATTAAAAACCGAAAAAAATCTTGAGAGATGGAATGCTACATATTCCAGTTTCCACAGTCTTCTAAGTTATATGTTTTAAATTCAAATTTGCCTCTGCATGGTGGGCAAACAAATATTTACAGACCTCATTTGTTTCATCTTCTATCCCGTATCTGACTGCTTTTACTCATGCTAGGGATGGCTCCAAAATCTTTTCATGTATTCATGTCATAGTGAAACATTCAAAATGGTGCTCAACACACAGTAAATGCTATGTGTTAGCTGTTATTATTCATCTCATCCACACGACTCCACAAGGTCAAATACCAGTAAACAGCAGCACTATTACAGGTGACTTGCAGAGAGGATGGAGGCAGGTTGTGCCCAAGGTTACACGACCAGCAGTGGAGCAGCTGGGATTTGAACCTACAGAGTTGGGGTCCTGCGTCCAAGGACTTGACCACCATGCTATAGGACCTCCCCTGGTAACTCCACACCAATGGTCTCTTTCACAGACATAACACATAATGGGATGGACCCTCAGAAGACTCAAGGTCATCACTATTGGGTATTTTCCGAAGAACATCCTAGGAGTGGCCCTGAAGACAGTCATGGATAGGGCGGCAGATGTGAGATGAGTAGGGCCAGCCCTGTGCAGACAAAGGCAGAGCCTCCTGGGAGTAGCTAAAGGCGGCAATGTTTATTTGGACATGCGTACGAATTTTGATAAGTCTGGTTTAAGAAAAAGGTGGCCACCTCGATTTACAGTTGAACATCATATGTCCCTCCCCAAACCTTCCTTGAGGTGCTCAGCAGGGTGCAAGCTCTGCAGAGATGATGGGTGAACATTCATGAGTGTGAGGAAATCAGACAAGAAGTGTCTGTGCTCAGAGAGGAGAGTGGGAATGCCTGTGACTCAGATCGTGGGTCTAAGAAGACAGAACTGAGAACCAGGACGGAAGATGGACCACTGAGAAAGTAGTCCATCTAATTTTTTTAAGATTAAGTGGACCCCAGCCCGATACAAAAGCTTCTTTTAGCTGTTTCCATAATCCTTTTCTTTGAAAAGGGGTCATGTGCCTATAAAAATGTACCAAGACATTAAAATTAGGGCTTTGGTTTTTGAAAAACAAAATAAACTTGACATCTGACATTGGTTTTCTCACATCAGAGTCTACTTACAGCAGGGCAGATTCCATCACAGAAACAGCCCACAGTGAAATGGCATAGATGCGAACGTTAGCTTGACAAGGATGCGCTGTGCCCTGAGCTGAGTGTGAATGGACCTCATTTATCCAAGCATGTCACTGAATGCAGCCCCAAGTGACAGGGCCGAGCTCACCAGCCACCTTAAATCTGTGATCCACCCTCACTTCACAACAGTTAGTGGAGGCGCTCAGGCCTGAGAGAAAGCCCAAGGCAAGTCAAAATCGAATTTGGGCAAAACTGATATAACTTCTCCTGGTGGGTGAAGGCAAACCCGCCGGTCCTCTCGAAAATCTACCCATTCTTCAAACCCCATCCTCCTTCCTGTTCCTGAATTCCTCTTGCACTTGGAGACGGCTTTCCCCTGCCTTGTTCTCCACCACATGCTGGTGGAGTCATTTTTTTTTTCACATTTGAAATGCATTTTTTTTTTTTTTTTGTGGTACATGGGCCTCTCACTGTTGTGGCCTCTCCCGTTGTGGAGCATAGGCTCCGGACATGCAGGCTCAGCGGCCATGGCTCACGGGCCCAGCTGCTCCGCGGCATGTGGGATCTTCCCAGACCGGGGCACGAACCCGTGTCCCCTGCATCGGCAGGCGGACTCTCAACCACTGCGCCACCAGGGAAGCCCTGAAATGCATATTTTTAAAAAAAACTTTTATTGGAGTATAGTTAATTTACAATGTTGTGTTAGTTTCGGGTGTACAGCAAAGTGATTCAGTTACGCATATGCATATATCCATTCTTTTTAGATTCTTTTCCCATATAGGTTATTACAGAATATTGAGTAGAGCTCCCTGTGCTATACAGTAGGTCCTTATTAATTACCTATTTTATATATAGTAGTGTGTATATGTGAACTAATTCAGACAGAGAAAAGACAAATATCATGTGATATCGCTTATATGTGGAATCTAAAAAAAATGGTACAAATGAACTTAGTTTCAAAACAGAAATAGAGTCACAGATGTAGACAACAAACTTACGGTTACCAAAGGCAAAAGAGGGGGAGAGGGATAAATTAGAAGGTGGAGTATTCTTGAGCTTTACTTCCAGAGAGTCTGCTTTCCTGCTACCAGAGTCATCTTCCACAAAGACAAGTCCATGCTGGCCACGTGCAACCCAAGCCCTTCCTCGGCCCATAGAGCCTTCCGACAAATCCACACTCCCTAGACTGTCCTCGGCCATCTGGCCCTGGGCCTCCTCAACTCATTCATTTAAAAAAATTATTAAAGTATTGTTGATTTACAATGTTGTGTAAGTTTCAGGTGTACAGCAAAGTGATTCAGGTATGCATTTTATACACACACACACACACACACACACACGTTCTTTTTCAGATTGTTTTCCCTTTTAGGTTATTACAGAATATTGAGTACAGTTCCCTGTGCTGTACAGTAGGTCCTGGTTGTTTATCTATTTTATATATAGTAGCGTGTATATGTTAATCTCAAACTCCTAATTCATCCCTCCCCTCCCTTTCCCCTTTGGTAACCGTAAGTTTGTTTTCTATGTCTGTGGGTCTATTTCTGTTTTGCATTATAAATAAGTTCCTTTGTACCATTTTTTTTAAAAAGATTCCACATATAAGCAACATCATATGCTATCTGTCTTTCTCTGACTTACTTCACTCAGTATGAGAAGCTCCAGGTCCATCCGTATTGCTGCAAATGGCATTATTTCATTCTTTCTTATGGCTGAGGAACATTCCATCATACATATGTACCCCATCTTCTTTATCCATTCATCTGTGTGACAAACACTTACAGAGCGAGTGTACGCCACGTACTGTCCCAGGTGCCGGGGACCCAGCAGTGTCCCTGTTTTCGTGGTGCCTGCCTTTGGGTGGGTGAAGTCTCTCTCCCCAGCCCCACATACTCTGCCCTGGAAGACCACGGTCCACATCCCATCCAACCCTTTTGTGGAGGAGCAAGCGAATGTTTACTCCCGTGCAGTCTTCGGCTCATGACAGTTTATTAGAATGGCACTATCTTCCCAAATGTGCTTTTTAGCTTATTAGGTGACTTCATGGTAAGAACTTGATGATGAAGCTAGACTACAGAGGCTTTCTTTGGCAGCTCTACCCTGACAGTCCAAAGAGTTCAGTTCCACGAGAGGGTCCTAAGGATGCTAGCCAGGGCACGCATCCCAAGTCTGCCTTAAACCTGAATAGGAATCAATCCCCCCTCAGGTGGTTTTCTTCCTAAGAATCCTAAAAGCACATACTTAGTCCTAATCGACTGAACCAACTCCTAATCAAGTTTCACGCCATGAATGGAGGTAGTCACCACAAAAGGTATTTTTAGGACCCCAGACAAGGAGGGGATTGTCTGGAAAGCACTGGGGTAATTTGTAGGTCTGGTTTATTTCTGAATCAGAGGCAGTGGAAAAGCTGCTTCAGAGCCCATGGCCTGAGCAGCGGGTGGAGCTGGGCAGTGATTCACGGAGCACTCTGGGCTCCAACTGAAACTGGAGATGTTTATCTTCACAGCTGTGTGTTATTTTTACCCTTACTAAATATTCTCTCTTACACCTGGAATTTCAGCCTCTTCCCACCAGGCCTGTTCCCTTCTCCCTTCTCCCTTCTCCTAAGCAGTTGAAGACGAAATTAATTTAAAAAGTCACCACCAACAGTTAGTTCTTTGTCCCCAAAAGGGGTTTGAAGTTTTCCTGAGAAAGTTTCATGGTTTAAGTGTATATTTCTCTGAACAGCCAAAAATGGTATCAGCAAGATCACAGCACATTTAGAACTTGAAAACTGAGGAGGAAATGCATCCGTTGGGGATTCATCCTTTAGAATAAAGTATTCTGTAGAATAAGATGTCTACAAATAGTTACCTGACAAAGATGTGGCACCTTTTCTATCTTGTGTGCGTGTGTGTGTTCTTTTCTCAAAACACTTTCATTTTTCAGAGAGGAAAGAATTAAGCCCGATAGCCATTATGGTGCTTTCAGGGTTTTATTTTCCTAAAAGGTTATGTAAATTCTGGTTAACCAAGATGATTTTCCTTTCAGGATAGAAAATGCCAAACAGTCCTTGTCCCAATGTCAATATCCACAGTGACCCGATGGGATTCACTTACATCATAAGGAAGAGCACGGCTCTTAGGCTGTTCTCCAAAATGGTGTCCATCCATTTGACACCCCAAGAAATGGCAAAGATGCTCGTGAGTGCTACTAAGGAAGGGGGATGAGAAAAAATCTGCTCCAGACAGAGAGGCAGCCCCAGAGAACTTGACTCTCTCACTAAATCTTCCCCGACTGAGGCCCTTTCAATCCATGTCTCAGCCCTGCAGCCCAATGAACTGATGTCTGTAAAGACTCAAGGCCCCTTACAAGTAGGACAAACTATTACTACCCGACCTCACTAGCACAGTTGGGAAAACCACTAGTTTTCCAGTCTCCAACACTGAGCCGCCCACAGCTTGGAAGGTTTGGAAGGTGGCCAAGCTTAACTAGGAAACATCTTTTATGCCAGTCAGATTCAGAACCTTAAGTCAGAAAGGAACAAATGTGATTATAGCTGCAAATTTCACTGTCCTAAAAGAAGACATAAAGTCTTCTAGAAAATGTAAGAAAATATACATGAAGTCAAATCTCAATGCATCAAAGTAGAAAGGCATGAGGGAGACCAGTCCCAGGGAGCCGCTTTCAAATGTCAAATATTGAGTATTCCAAGTAAAATGAGAAAACTGATGTTAAAAGACCTTCAGCCAAGATGTTGCTCTGTACGCAGGAACTGGGCAAAGCACCTATTCCAACACAATTACACACAGGGAACTGGAATAGTCACTATCCTAAAACTGAGAATTTTTTATTTTTAATTTCAGCCCAATGACTATTTACTGAGAGCCACCACTGGGCTCAGACCATAGGTCTCCCATCACGCTGATTATTTGTTAAATGTGGTTCTGTTTGGAGTCACCTCATGAAGGGAATGTAAAGATGAGTGCATAAAGTAAAATGAGAGGAAAGTAAATTTTTTTAACTGTGTAATAAATACAAGAAATCAAAATATGGTTGGTGTTTGGATTTAATGCCTCTCAGAAAACAAAATATCGGACATATTGCTCATCCATCACCTGGAGAAACTCCACCGTCCCTGCCAACACAGAGGTGATGCCTGGCTAAAGGAAGCAGCCCTGAGGGAGGAAGAGGAGCACAGGCCTGGGGTCACATGGCCCATGGCAGGCGGACTTAAGTTATGGAGACTCAATGGTCTCCATGCGTAAAATGGGTATAATCTTAATGCCATCTCATAGATTTAATGAGGAAATTGGATGATATGTTGTATCCTAAAATCTATTAATAAATCACAGTGCGTTATAGAAATATTAATATCACTCCTCTGGGAGTCTTTCCTGCCTGGAGAAACTGAGTCATACTCTCATCCCTGCTATGGCCAGGCCCAGAGCATCCCCCTGAACTTGTTTGTACTTGTCATGCGACCTCACGGAATCTTTTTCACCTTTGATGGACCGTAAGCTTCTCTTAATTCATCTTCAGAGCAAACACAGGCTATGATGAAGAGTAAACACCAAATAAATGGTTTAGCGCAGAGTTCACCACTTCGAGACTACAGACCTTTGGGGCTAGATGATTCTTTTTGGGGGCAGATGCTGTCCTGTGTGTTGTAGGCCGCTGAGTGGCACCTCTAGCCTCAACTCACTAGATGCCAGGAACGCCTCACAGGTGTGACAGTCAAAGCTGTCTTCAGGGCTCCCCTGGTGGCGCAGTGGTTGAGAGTCCGCCTGCCGATGCAGGGGACACGGGTTCGTGCCCCGGTCCGGGAAGATCCCACATGCCGCAGAGCGGCTGGGCCCGTGAGCCATGGCCGCTGGGCCTGCGCGTCCGGAGCCTGTGCTCCGCAACGGGAGAGGCCACAACAGTGAGAGGCCCGCGTACCGCAAAAAAAAAAAAAACTGTCTGCAGACACTGCCAAATGGCTCCCTGGGGGGCGCAGCCATGGCGTCTGTGAACCACTGGTTTAATGAGTAAGATCCCCTGAACTCGGGCAAGGAGTCCAGAGCTCGTCCTATTTTGCCTGGTGCTTATTAGAGGTAAGTGCAAGTCCCCTGTGTCTGGGCAGATACTTAGAGGGGCCTAGGCTCGATTCTCAGGAGGATTCCAGTTGTGGTTTGTCCACCCCTCATTTGGGGTACACCCCCCAAACCTGGGGCTCAGCCTCACTTCCCTCTTCCTCACTCCATACCCATCAGCAAAACACTACAGTTCTACCTTCCAAATATGTCCAGAATGCAATCACTTTTCCCACCCTCACGCAGGCCTCACCATCTCTTACCCTAACTCCTGAAGGGCCTCCTAGCGGTCTGGGCTTCAACACAGGAGCCAGGGAGATCCTGCTAAATCTAAGTGACATCACGTCCCTCCTTTGCTTACAGCCCCCAGCGGTCTAGCTCGCTCAGAGTGAAGATCAAAGCCCCTCACTGGCCTCACGATCACTCAACCTCATCTCCTATCACTCTTCCCCTTGGTCACTGAACATTAGCCACAACTGTCCTCCAACACTTCAGGCTGACCTCAGGGTCTCTGCACTCACCACTCCCTTTGCCTGGAATATTCTCCTACTGGGTAACCATGGGACCTTCTCCCTCACTGACTTTGGGGCTTTACTCAAATGTCACGTTCTCAGAGGTGATCTTTTCAGGCTGCCCTTTCCAGAACTGCCACCCCCTGCCCTGCTTTAGTTTTCTTTTTTCCTTAGCACTTACCACAATCTAACCTGTTAGCCTTTAATTAGCTATCTGGTTCACTGGCTGCCTTTCCCGTTAGAAAGTGAACTTAGAGAGGCAATATTTTTGTGTATGTTTTACCACTGTATGTCAAGTACCTAAAACAGTGACTGCACATAATAGGTGCTCAGTACATACTTGCTGGACGAATGAATGACTCCATGCGTAACCAGGACGTCTGACACCAAGATGGACCAATCAGGTAGCCCCCTTTTCTGTCATCTTCATCACACTCCAGACCACATGCTTTTTAAATATTACATCAAAAGCATCCTGTCATCTGATCCTAGGCTGGAGTTCTTCACAGCACACAGTGAATCTCCTTCCCAGACAAGAGAGAGAGGCGAGGCCCAATCTCTCACCTCACAGGCTCAGCCAGACAAAAGCCACTGCAGTGAGAGGCGAGCAGGGTGGCCGTCCACCTAGGCAGACAGACTTCCTGAGAGCAAGCCCTCCTCTGCACTTTGTTCTCCCAGATTATCCACTCTATAGGCCACCTTTATCCAGCTCCAGGGATTCTCATTTTTTTCTCTCCCTGGATGCTGCAACGGGACTGTGTTTCTCAGACCAGTGAGGGTCAGAATCCCGGGGTAGGGGCGGGGGAGCTTGTTAAAGCAGGAGTGCTGGGTCCCACCCCCAGAGCTTTGGACTCAGCAGGTCTGGGCAGGGCCTGAGAATCTGAATCTCTAACAAGCTCCCAGATGGTGCTGAAGCAGCGGATCTCAGGGCCCTACTTTGAAAATCGGCGCACCAGGGGACCTCTCACCCAACAGACTCCAACAATAGATTAACGACTCCAGGTGGCTTGGGTACTGGGCTAAGAGCAGGACTCGTAGTGTGGCACACAGAGTCATTCAATTCCAGCTGCAGTGAGCCTCCAGGTGGGCAGCATGGAATTGCCGCGACTTCCTGGTGGGCCACCAGGAGTTTTTACTGCCTGTGGAAGGATGAAGGATGCCCAATTCCACCCGCCTGAGAGTCGACTGAATCTCCGAGACAGGGATGCTGAGAGAGAGTAAAGGCTTGCACACCATACTGCCTGCTTGTGATGGAAGACAATTTTCTTGTGGACCGTATGTGAGTAAGTGTGCGTGTGCATGTGTGTGTGCGTGTGTGTGTTTCTTGGTCTATCTTGCCAGTCTACAGTGGCTTGAGCCTTAGGAACCTCACATAGAATTAAGGCCATCAGCAGGGGGCTCGCTGGAGGCCAGGCAGTTCTGAAGCCCCAGCAGGGCCCTCTGTGAACAGCTGTTCCAGCTGGGCTGCACTGACACGTCTCCATTGTGTGAACACTTGGGGTTTTCTTGTGTGTGAGGCTGGAGTGAAGAAAGGGGAAAGGCAGGGTGTCGGGGACCACCGAAGCTGAGAAATGATGTCTTGTGTCTACACAACGTGCAATTGGATGAGTGTCTGCAAGAATCATGTCCTCTGATACGGCAGCCGCCAAGCCAAACCCACAATTACATCCCTGTTGGCTCACAAGGCATGGTTCCTTTCTCTCCTGTTTCCCTTTCATTATTTTTTATAGAGCTCTGTTATAATGGCAGTAGATCTCATTTCACCACTCGTATTTCATTTCAGGAGCTTGTGTGCGCATTGGGGCTAAGGTTTTGCAGAATTCCATCACTTGCTTGGGAAATTCAGTTCCTCCCTCCTCCAAGCCTTGGCCTTTTCTTCCAAGGGTAATGAGTCGATAGGGACAGACAGGACCATTCCCAGGGACCGTATCTTATGCGGAAGGAGCTAGGTCATGTTCTGGCAACGCCCAGGCTGTACAGGGGGCTCTCCCCCCAGGGGGGGGGTGTTTTCAAAAGAGCACCAAGGGGCCACAAAGGTAACAGCCTGCCCGTTCCAGCCAAAGTCCGATTTTTGACTTACGTAAACTCCCCCTGAACTTGACTTCAAGAGGCAAGTGTACTGTACGGAAGCCCACCACACAAAAGCTCAGAGCAAGGACAATGAGACGGAGCTACTGGGCTGGGGGCCAGGAGATGCACTTCCTTTCCTGCTGCGGTCCCTAACTCCCAGCACCCCTGGCCTGGGGCTTCCAGGTGGTGGGTGAGGCAGCCAGCATCTCCGGAAAGATGCAGGGAGGCGGCACATTTACGAGCTGCATCCTGGTCCCTGGTGCTCAACCACACTCACCTCTGCAGTGTCTCTGCCGCGAGCCCCTCCAGGGAGGATCCCTGTCTCCATGACCTGGGTCTCTGCCCCCTGACACTTTGGGCAGAGCTGGTACAGCCAGGTGCCCATTCAAGGTCTCTAGAATGAAAGCAGAGTCAATGCAGGTCCACGTTCCCTTTTATGGAACTGGAGCTGACACGTGTGAAGATCACGCCGCAAGCTGGCAAAGTCTGCGGATCTGATCCTAGGCAGCCCTGTCTGCCGGCCTCTTCCAATCCTCGAGATGAAATGGGCCTTAGGTCCACTGATGAATTTTGAGTTTTTCCTTCCTCCATGCCCCTTCGGGCAGCCCGTTATGCTCTGAAGAGCAGACTCACCACCCACTTGCAAAATTCCACAAGATCACAGCCTGAAGGCCGGTCCTGGTGACCATCAATCTGATGTGCGACAGCCCCCAACACTTCCCATCCAGCCAGGCTGAGCCCCTTCAGGGACAGGGAACTGGCTACCTCAGGAAATGCTGATTTGCAAATCTGAAAGGAATGGCCCCACTAACCACTGACCAGCCAAGGGGCCAGAAGCACCAGGTGTGGTCGGTGTCCTGTGTCCACCTGGCCAGGCCATTGCACTCAGTGACTTAATCCCATGCCAATCGAGGTGTTGGTCTGAAGGTATTTCATAGATGCGGTTAACATCTACCAACCATTGATTTTAAATAAAGGTGATTATCCTTGATAATGTGGGTGGGCCTCATCTCATCAATTGAAGGTCTAAAGAACAGAACGGGAGCTTCCCCTAAGGAAGAAGGAATTCTGCCTCAAGACTGTTGCATCTGAAACAGAGACACAGACGTAGAGAACAAACGTATGGACACCAAGGGGGGAAAGCGGCCGGGGGAGGGATGGGATGAATTGGGAGACTGGGATTGACATGTATACACTAATATGTATAAAATAATAACTCATAAGAACCTGCTGTACAAAAAAATAAAATAAATTTGAAAAAACAAAAAAAGACTGTTGCAGCTACTCCTGCTTGAGTTTCCAGCCTGCTGGTACACCCTACAGATCTAAGACTTGACAGCCTCCACAACTGTGTGAGCCAGTTCCTTACAGCAAACCTCTTCATTGTGCATTCCACTGGTTTTGTTTCTCTGGAGAACCCTGACGGACACACCAGACCAGCCCCACTGAGCTGGATCCAGCACACGGAGCTCGGAAAAGACGGGCAAAAGACTCTTCTACAAAGAGGATCAATATATGTCTGCCTCCTGTTTCCCCAGAACATTCCACGGTGAGGGGAAGGAGGGCACTTGGTGACCAGCTGACATCTGCATCATAGCTCAGTTCCACAAGCTGTGCTCCTCCCCCACACTCCTCCCCCCTCTGCTCCTCCCCCCACGCCCCTAACCCCCGTGCCCCTCACCCCCGTGCTCCTCCCCCTCTGCTCCTCCCCCGTGTTCCTCCCCCCACGCTCCTCCCCCGACACTCCTCCCCCGTGCTCCTCCCCTCGTGCTCCTCCCCCCTCTGCTCCTCCCCCTCATCCTCCTCCCCCCGTGCCCCTCACCACCGTGCCCCTCTCCCCTTGCTCCACACCAGGCTTGCCATTTCCCATCAAGTTACCAGGCAAATGCAGGCATCCGTGCCCGCCTCCCGGGCAGCGGCTGCTGGGCCAGCACCACCGGACATCCAGGAGGAGGACAAGGACCATGACAAGGCTGACTTCCCTCGGTAGCCGCCACTGAAACACATCCCAGTTTGCTCCCAAAGCTGGAACTGCCTTTAACCATCCTCTGAGGGGAGCATTCTGAGCATCTTAGGATTCCATGAGGGCCTGAGAGTGGAAGCTACTGACGCTTCCATCGTCCCCTTGCAAGAAAATGGTCCAGTTTCTCCAAAAACGATTTCCTTTCCCAGGAAAGAGACCCTCACCTGAGTCCGCAGCTTCGCAGCTAGCTGCCTGACAGACGAACGGCCAAGAAGCTTTCCAAGGTCAGCCGGCCGAGGAATGCCAGAGAAGCTTGCTGGCGGCCTGTGTCTTTCTTGGGGACTTGAAGCCCCTAGGCCAGGCTCAGGGTCACCTCAAGTCCCCCCACCCATCGCGAATCCCTGTGATGACCACCTCGGGCTGGGAAGGCGGCCCCAGGGCTTGGCCAGGAGGGCAGGTGGACATCAGCTCTTGAAGGGAAGCACAGGCCGGCATTGACGGAACCGGTATTCACACTTCTCTCTTATTTATTTATTTATTCGTTTATTTGTTTGTTTGTTTGCTTATTTATCCATTCATCTATTTAAATTCATCGAGAAGGAGAGAAAGTTTCATTTCTGCAACATTGTTCTCACCTCCTCATTCAGTCTCCTTTCTGAGGCTTGCGAAATCCAGATTGGCATTCCTGGAGCTGGCCCTAGGCCAGACTCCACAAATAAGGGCCAGGGCACGGCTCGCTCTGCCAGCTGCCAGCTGGAGACCATCTCAGTGCCCTCTGCCCAAAGCGTTCTTTCCCTCTCTAATTATTTATCTTCCACTCTCTCCATCTCCATCTCTATCCCTCTCATCATCTCTCCCTTGCACACACAGTCTCCCTCTCTCTCTCACACACACACACACACACGCACACACACACATGCACGCGCGCACACACACATGCTAATGTATCTCCCATAGGTAGAAACTAGCCTTGGAAGAAGAACGTTTTAGAAATGCATCTTGCTCTTAATGCTCCCACCGTGACTGCCCCGGCATGCCTGGGATCACGTGACTCCATCAAAAAATAGAATCCATCAATGTTTACAGGGTTGGCTCCACAACTACCCTTTTATATAAACACCGCTACCTTCTTCAGAACAGGATTAACCTGTATGCCTCCAAGTCTCAGAAACAGATACAGCGACTGGTCAGTGGAACCATTCTATCAGATGGATAGGATCTACCTGTAACATATTTACATATAACGAGGAACTGGCCGGGACTCTGGCATCCTGGACCCTATGATTGCCTTTTCTACCATGGTCCTTTCAGAAATCTAGGAATTAGCCCCTTGATGAGGTCTAAGATGGGTCTGCCTTGGCTTGAATTCCCTTTAAAGGACCAGTGCTGTAGCAAATAGGCAACATCAGAATTATCTTTCCCACTTTCAAGAAGAAACTTGACGCACAGAAGTGAACTGACTTCTCAGGGCCCAGGGAAGTTCTGGCCCCTCCCATCTCCCTGTTTGGCACGTCCAGCCTCATGGTTGACATTCCCTCTGAGGGCTGTGACTTGGCACCTTCACGGACACCACACTAGAAGTTGATGCAATGGTTTCCAGCACTTATAAAACATGACACTTATAAAAAACATATTTCGCATTAAAATATATACGTAGCAAAAAGGGCCTATTATAGCTGCGACAGAGTGGGAAAAATGCACTGGGTGTGGAGTCAAACACCCTTGATTGGAATCCAAATTCTGAGTTGCTTTAAGTGCTGATTTGGGTTAGCCAGAAAATGCCTGAATCTCAGTTTCCTCATCCATCAAATGGGGACAAGCATTCCTCACAGGGCTGCCCAGAGGCCTGATAGGCCATCAGATGTAAAAGGGCTTCATACATAGTAAAGCACTAAAAATTGTGAGCTGCTCTTGTGACTCTGGGCAGATCATACAAATTTAAATGAAATTATTCTTTCTTTGTCTTGAGATTTGATACAATTCTTTCTGAATATATATGGGGTATTATATCATAATTGAAATCAGCCTGACTCTTCAAAACTACATCCAATGAAATGCTTTTGTGGGCTTCCCTGGTGGCGCACTGGTTAAGAATCCACCTGCCGATGCCGGGGACACGGGTTCAAGCCCTGGCCCGGGAAGATCCCACATGCCATGGAGCAACTAAGCCCGTGCGCCACAACTACTGAGCCTGTGCTCTAGAGACCATGAGCCACAACTACTGAGCCCATGTGCCACAACTACTGAAGCCCACGTGCCTAGAGCCTTGCGCTCCGCAGCAAGAGAAGCCACCGCAATGAGAAGCCCCTGCTCGCTGCAACTAGAGAAAAGCCCGTGCGCAGCAACGAAGACCCAACGCAGACAAAAATAAATAAACAGATAAATTTAGAAAAAGAAAAAGAAATGCTTTTGAGTGTCAGGGATAATACATTCGATAATTCACTAATACATTCTAGGTGACCGCAGCATTATTGTGACAAACTCAGGAGAGTTAATACTTATGGGTGACACTGGTGCTTGGTTTTAAGTGTAAGTAAAGATGAGAAGAAAAAGCAAGCATCCAAAGAAGATGACAGAGGAGAGAAGGCTGGGGGGCGGGGGGCTGGAGGACACAGGAAGTAGGTGAAGTAGGTCCATTAGCAATGTCATACGGCTTGGACATATGCTACACTGCCTGGCCACTAGCTGACACTCTCCCTCCATGAAAACAGAAGACAGCTTTACTTTCCAGGCAATAAAAACCTCAGAGACAAATTCTGCCATATGTGGGCAAGGCCCCCTCCCACAAAGCCCTCACGTCTGGGAAATGGAATTGAACATCTCATCTTCAAAGCGAGTTCTCGGTAAATGTACTACTGGTTTTACAACCTCTATCCTCCACGCAAACCACTGGAGAACACATTTTCTCAGCATTGCCCAGTGTTACTGTTCAATGCCCTGAGTTTCTGAAACCATCTTGGGGGAAGCGTGATCAATTTCCACTTTGCCTTTTCAAGGGGTGGGAAAACCAGAGGTCTGGGAGAGCAAGAGCCGGCCGTCTCCTTACCTTGAGCCGTTCACCTGGTTAGGGTTACATTCCATCTTGATGGTGACCCTGGCTGGGGGTTGAGACAGCCAGTCCTGCTGAGGGACACGCGGGCTCATCTTGGATGTCTGTCCATAGTCGCTGGAGGAGGACGCGGTCATGTCCGTCTTGGCCAGGTGCGGCGTGCCGTATGCGCACTCAAACAATGACTGGTCCTCGCTCACGACCGATAACGCTTCCTGGACACACAAAGAAACACACAGTCAGGACGTTCCAAGGGACAGTCATGCTTCAAAAAGTTGCTAACTGTACGGTCATTTCTAACTGGGACCCCCTTTTTAGGTCGTTTTTATGGTATCCATTTCCACCTTTCAGCAGCAAAAGGGAGCTGGCTTTCTTTCCCCTAGAGACAGTAAGAGTTGGAACTGGCCGACCTAGAAAAACTTTTGTGCAGGTCTCCAAACATCCCAGCCTTGACCACAGCCGTGCAGATAATACCCATTTTAATCTCAACTCAAGGAAGTGGAATTTCAAAGGTCTTAGAAGACATCCAATTGCATGTGTCATTATTTGACAAATGCAATCTATAATTCAAGCAGACAGGGTACAGAATGGTCGTGAAGATTAAAAAAGACATGTGACGGCTAACACCTAAGCATCTGGCAAAACTGCCACATTCCCAGGAGATTTTGAAGAAGAGCTACTTAGAAGAGTGAGGGGGAAATGGGGCACCAAAGGACAAAGAGACAAAGGTACGAATTTTTCCACTTCTAAGTTCTTAGCTGAAATAGTTTCAAGTGGCGCTTCCATGACGGTGAACATCTGGATGATAAATGAACCAAAAAAAAAAAAAAAGCTGTGATTAGCCAGAGGTCTCCAAATACCAAGATGTTTAAAATACCTAGATCGCTGACTAGCTCTTTTTTTTTTTTCCCCTTACTTTCTATTCCTATCTTTGCTCATTTTGCATGATTGGGTGAGAAGAAATAGAAATGTGTCATTGTTGGAGCATTCTTCTGTGGTTTTAAGTCAAACAAGTGGTTAGCCTATGGCTAGGCGGACATTCTACAGCCAAACCAGCAAAGGCAAATTCGATTGGGAAATTCCAGCTACTTGAATGACGTATCATGCAGCAACTACACAGAAGAACTACGAGACCATCCAATTTTGTTTTCTATAACCAAAACAGAAATCCATGTGATAGTTCATGGTTACTTCAGTCCTTGGGCACCCTCGGTACTGCTATGCAGCTGGTGAGAAGCACATGCTGTCTGGGTCACACATGTTTTTTAAATGGAAACTTTGGAGCCAGTGGGGACTGTGGAGACCTTTTTGTCCAAACTCCTCATCCCCCAAATGGGAAAATCTGAGACCCAGGAAGGTTGAGACCTCACCTTGAGGTGAGCTGCCCAAGATAAAGCAGGGATTTAGTGAACACACTGGTGAGTGTTTTATCTTCAGTTCCCTCCTATCCCCACAGCCTAGGAGGCCCTTCTTATGTTCCTTGGTTGCCGATAATTGTCTACATTAGCACTCCTTTCTTATTCTTTGAATTGATACTTAAATAAGTAAGGATGTTCCCCCCACCCACGTTAATAATAGAGCCCTACGAAGCAGCCTTTCTAAGACAGAAGTCCCCCCACCCCACCTCCTTACGCAGAAGTGTCCGAATCTTTAGGGAACACATGCAATTTCACAAAGCACCCCCCACCAATCCAGTGTGTCCTCCCCCACTCCATCCCCTATCTACCCAGGGACCAACTTCTTCATCACTCCCCGAGTACCTGAACTTCACTGCCAGGCACACGGTGCTGTGAACCAGTGAGCAGGGAGAATCAAAAGGAACAATCTCAATGCTCTGGCTCTCAGAGTGGAGGCCAGGTGTCTGTGCATGGATAACCACCCCCCGCCACCACCCACCGCCACGGTATCTCTAAAATCTCTTAGAATCGCAGCCCTGTGACAGTTTGGGAAAGAGTAAGTTGGGGGTTTAAACAATAACTCAAAATGTAGAAAAGGGTGGGTTGTGCCAGCCAGAGAATCAGAACCAGGCACAAGGAAGAAAAGAAAAAAGGAAGGCATCTTGAACCGCCAGCAAAAGCAAATGCATCAACAAACAGACGGCAACAATCCGAGAAATGGGCACGGTAGATTTGGCGGGGGAGCCTGAGTCACATGGCTCTCTCTTCCAGTCACAAACGGAGTGAGGGGATGTAAGGAATCTAAACTCACAGACATGGGTTTAAAAGTCAAATCGGCACCACGGACTTAGTACAGTCCTGCTAATTAATAAAGGCAAAATTATAGCTTCTTCAATAAATTGTGCAAGACAGGGTCTCCTTTCCCATCGCAGCGCTGGATGGAATGGTTTTACGCACTCAGAGCAAAAAACAAGGCTGAAGCCTGCCTCCATTCTCCCGCCGGGTCCTGCAGACTCCACCAAGCCTCGGAGGGGAATACCATGCTATGTAATGTCAGCGTTGGCTCACCGGTGAAGAGAAACATGAATAAATGTGTGATGTGTATCAGAAATTGGTAGAAACAGGTTAGATATAAGGAGCAGGCTAACCTTTAAATCACAAATGAGAAGAAAATGGCTTTCACAACAAAAAGAGTAACAACGTTAAAATATGAGTATCTCCCCAAGATAAAGTAGGATATTCTCACAAACACAACCAATGAACAAATAAATGTAGCTTAATATTTAAAAACTGGACCAAAATACTAGAACTGAAACCAGGCTTCAGTGTGTGCTTGGAGGGGGAGGAACCCATTCTCACATCTGGCAAAGCATTTTTCCACCACATGGTTTTCTAAAGAAAGAAATCAAAGTTAATTGAGATCGATTTAGGAAAAAAAAAAATCTACAAAAGCTAGAGATAAGCCGGTGGGGGGGGGGGGGTGGGGGCGGAACACACATCTTTTCTTCGTATCTTAAAATTCTCCTCCAAGTCAGTACTGAATAAAAATGAGAAAGGCCATATACTTCAGAATATCAAAAGTTGCTTTTGTTCGCTAGAGGAGAAGCAGTCTAAAAATGAGGACGCTTCAGGATAAACGTTTCATTTCCAAAGGGGTGAAACACAGTCCATATTCTGGAAAGACAGCCCATGCCCCAAAGTGATGCTAATTAAACCAAGGCAGGCAAGCACCTAGGGTTAAGTACAAGTCAGGAAAAGGAAACAAATGAATAAATGGAATATCTCACTCACACACATACACACACACACACACACACGTGCGCGCTAACTTAGCACATCTAAACAATGGAGGAGTCAAAAGAAGCTGAAGGGTGGTCTTCAGAGACCTGCTTCAAAGAGGACCACGAAAATTAACTGCTGTTCTTTAGAAGCAAACAAATGCTATGTACCAACAGCATGGCTTTGTTCACCCACTTGACTTTGTATATTACATGTAGGTTTCATCATCCCTTTGGTTGCAGTATGAACGACAGAGGCTGAAGCATAGGATTCTCCCTCCCCAGCAGCACTGGGACTTCAAAGCAGGGAAAGGATCTAGCCTAGTAGGATTAAAACCAGAATGGATCGCTACACACAGGCTGGTAACCAGGAACACATGAGTCCCTCAACTGTAGCTCTGCAAGTGACTCTTCCTGGCCTCGACGGATGCTGTCCCTGCTTCCCTGCCATCTGGCTTCCCTCCTTGTCTGTGGTCATCTCACCTACCTACCTGCCTACCTGCCAAAGCTGTCGGCAGACGCCCTAGGTAACATGTATGGCTTATTCCCTCAGCACCTTCGGCCAGACGTGGGGACTTGCAAACTGCTTTGGCTGCTTTATGACAGAGAACTCAAAAAAAAAAGTCCAAACCTGGCAGAAATGTGGCATAATTAATTAATATGCCCACCTCTGTGTTACTATAAAAAGACATGAACTTTAGATTGGTGTGTGCGTGTGTGCGGGGTGTTCTTTTCTGTAGCCCCAGGAAAGCTGGGATATTTTGATGTGCCCAGTGGCAGGCTACCAATGCCATTTTTCATGAACTTATGAGAAATGCATAAATTCTAAGCGAACTGCCCCCAAACAAAAGGGACCGCCGTGTTAGTATACAATGTTTATTATTTCATTTGAATACTGAATATGCACCAATGACATGTGAGGACCACTTCTTCAGATTTTGGTCATCACAGTTGACTGACAGTTCTAGAAAGTGAAGAGAACTCAACTAGATTATATTTCATACATGAGACTAAAATACGATTCTATTTTTAAGTAACTAGATTTGGGTAAAACAAAGGTTCCAAAATGCTTAGATTTTTTAAAAAAATTAAAAGTCGAACGCACTTTTAAGCATACTGACATTTCCAGCAAATGATTTCAGACAGCCTAAAACAGATGAATTTTTTTCTGTAACAGATGAATAGTTTGAGAGGCTCCTATGTTTCCAGCAAAAGAATTATAAAATAAGGGTCTGGGCTCAATTTTGCTCTTAACTTTTGATCCCCATGGTTCATAAAAACACTGAAATGTCAATCCAGAGAACCCAACATACTTAAATTTTCATGAAAATCTGGGCGTGGTAAAATGTTGAAACTAAGAAAGTCTTAAGGAATGATCGGCTCTCTTTCACAGCTGGAGCCAGTGGAGCATACACAGGGAAATGATCCTTACGTCGTTTTCAAAAATCCAGAGGACGGCCAGAACTAGGCGTCCAGGGAACAGGATTCCCAAATTCACCCTCAGTTTCCTCAAGTCTTAGGTGCCTCAAATAGTTATGAAAAACAAATGGAAAAACTAAGTGGAACAAGCATGTTAAGATTATGGTCATGCTTTAGAAAAAAAAATTCTTATAGAAGTCTCTGGTATCACAATACACTTTAGGAAGCCAAGGTCATCTTAAATCAATAGTCTGCCTTTCCCCCACACACATAACCAATCAGAATCTGGAACATCACATAACTGCTTACACTGCGATGAATAAGCCATCTTTAGCCACAGTCTCTTGACTCATAAACAGCTGATCCATCACATAATAAACCAGGTTACCTTGGTAAGCACTTCATATGCAGTATCCCTTTCAATCTTATTACACTGATTTTAAGATACACCTTTTTTCACATTTTACGAGCTCTGAAATCTGGATGCATCTCACCATCGATGGCATGTCATGGGTTATTGGCAGCATCTCTTCTCCTTTCACGGCCGGTAAAATAATGGTTCGTTTTATCATCAATGACATCTTAATTTTATGAAATACAGTCCTGACAATAGTCTTATAAGGTCAGGTGTCATTCCTGCCCACAGGTGAGAAAGCAGGATTGGGAAGAAGGGTAATGTCAACATGAGGACAAGGTAGCATCAGCGTTCGTGTTGGGGAGTGGAATCACTCCCTGAGGCTGTACACTCGCCACTCTGGGTGTGACCAGAGAAAGAATAGGTTGGGCTGATGGAGGTCAGATGCACAGGGCTTCACCGCCTTGAAACAGCTGTGGAAGAGCAGAGCTGACAGCACAAATAAGAGACGGAACCACCTAGAAAGAGAGAGGCTGGTGGAGGGAAGAGGTGGGAGAAGGCTGAGGGGATAAATGCCCAGAATCCCAGGACTTCGATGGAATTAAAGGATCAGGAGAGTAAGTGGAAAGCCTGTTGGAAACTAGGAGGGAAATTCCTGAGTACAACACGCTCTCTTATGAGGCTAAAAGCTATGTAGCAATAGGTCCCAGATACGTTTAATTAGTCTTTCTTACTTAATAGTTTAAATCAACAAACCTGTTCTTTTCATTGGTTAATCAGATAATTCAGACCCAAATTGATGGCCGTGTATTGGGGTGTGTTCATTGCAGGAGGATGCCTGGCTTCTCAATCAATACTGCAAGGGAAGAATAGGGCAGGTAGGAACACCATTTATAAATGTTAGAGCCAGTGCACGTGGTGGCCTTAAATGGATGTCTGCAGACCTAATGATACTGGAAAACTATTTATTAGGCTGTCTCAAGCCCAGTTGTTTATAGCTTCTCGGGCTTCCCTGGTGGCGCAGTGGTTGAGAGTCTGCCTGCTGATGCAGGGGACACGGGTTCGTGTCCCGGTCCAGGAAGATCCCACATGCCGCGGAGTGGCTGGGCCCGTGAGCCATGGCCGATAAGCCTGCGCGTCCGGAGCTTGTGCTCCGCAACAGGAGAGGCCCGCGTACCACAAAAACAAAAACGAAAACAATTGTTTATAGCTTCTCTTCAAGGCAGAGTGCATGCAGTAGATGCTTCTGGAAAGTCTACTCCTAATCACATTCAGAGGATAAAAAAGCAACACAAATACGTCTCTAGGAAAGACCTCCACTCCATGTGCCCAACAAAAGGCCAATCCTTCCAGAATTTTATTCTCAACGTGTATATTTTTGCATTTGAATATTGCCAACATCTCATGGGATGAGAAACTTCCTCTGACCGGTATCTTTTAATTACAACACAAAAAAAGCCAAACAGTGTGAGTTAAAAGATGCATTGTCAGGCTGAGTGGGAATCATTTTGCCCCGTCTTGATATTATTTTCTTTCCTTAATTCTTCAGCGGAGGAAACATTAAAATCATATATTAAATGCAGCATCTAGCTTTGTGCTCACGTTTTTCTCATTTAACACATTGCTATTTTAGTCCTTCAAAAATATAAAAATCTTGGATTAACCTCAAAGGAAAAATGTATGTAGGCAAATGAAGTCCATCTAAAGAGAGTGTTTCCCCAATGTGGTATCGCTTCAGTATCAAACACGTTTACAACTGCAGTACCAGCCCAGCGCTAAGAGAATGAAACCCAGGACTGGTGCAGAGATACAGACATACAAATATATTCATATACATGCACACACATACATATTCATACGCACATGTATGCATACTCACACACACATACACATATTCGTATACACATGTCAATTTCCATATACATGCCTATACATACACACACATAAATATATTCGTATTCACACACATACATATTCATATGCACATACACACATGCATAAACATAGACACATATCCATACACATGCATATTCACACACATGCATATTCACACACAGTCACACATATACACATACATATTGAAATATACGTATGCACATACATATCTGTACATGCATATTCATATACATACATATACACATATTCATACACATGTATGCATATTCATATACATACATATACGCATATATTTACATACACACATACATATTCATATACATACATTTACATAACACACAATATATATATATATATATATCCATCTATCTCTCCATCCTTACTATCTTTGCTCATTGAGCACTTTAGAGGACCTGTACACAGTCCTTATTGGTCAGCAGACCCCCTAGGGAAGATGGTGCCTAAATGATGTAGAAAACCAGGATTCTTCCCTTTTTGCCTTGATTTGTTTCTTTCTCAAACTCGAAGGTGCTTTTCCTCCCCTCAGCAAATCCCTTCAAGAAAAGACTGATCTGGAAACCAGTCTCCTTATGACCTTCAGACGAATTTCCCTGCTCTGAACTCACCGGATTTCTCCTTGGCTCTGAGCAGCGTAGCCAGTCCTGGGAATTCTCTTGCTCACATACTTCTCCCCCAACTGCTGCCTTTATGAAGATATGAGCATTTCCAGGGCAGGATCCTGTGTGTGTGTGTGTGTGTGTGTGTGTGTGTGTGTGTGTGTGTGTCCCTAGCATCCAAACAGCTTCTTAACATCACATTTTGTTGATGCTCCCATTAACCACAGAACTAAGTCATGAAATCATACGAAATCCCCATCCTAATGCTGTAGGTCCAAAAACTTTTTTCACATCAGAACAAAGGAAAATATACTTGTGAGATGAAGTGTGCAGCCAGTGACCAGGAGTTTGGAAGCTAATCGCCCTGGCACTATAGCCTCAGCCATACGATCCTGGAGCACATTACTGCAGGGTTTTACCTGAAATCTACGTAGGCTTGAACTAGGGACTCTGCGTAGTTAGGCAACATATGAAATAAATGACTTACTAGAAAATGAACACTAGCAAAGCAAGGAGAGAAGCATTCCATGGCTAAGCGCAAATCCTAGAATGCTTGCGGAGATTGGAGCATTGTAGAAAAATGTCAAGGAGAGAATAGTTAGGTTCCACATAAGGAGAACTAGATTTAAATGAACCTCAAAAAATTAGAAACCCAACAAACATAATTTTAAAACAACCCTTCTGTTTACTTTCTCAGTTCTATGCAGATGCTCTTTGAAACATTTGAAAGGAGGGTGAGATAGGAATATTTAGCCTGGCCATCAGAGAGTACAGGTTTCAGGCATGCAAGATGAGTTAAGTCTCTGGGTTCTACAGCACAGCATCCTGCTATAGTTAACAATTCTGTATCATATACTCACAAATTTGCTAAGAGAGTAGATCTTATGTTAAGTGTTCTTATCACAAAAAATATATAAAATAGGGAAAGAGGAAGCTTTTGTAGGTGATGGATATGTTTATGGCATTGATTGTGGTAATGGTTTCATATGTAGATACTTATCTCCAAACTTATTAAGTTATAAACGTTAAATACTGTACAGCTTTTTAGTACATCAATCAAGCCTCAGTAAAGTCATTTTTGAAAAAACAAAAGAAACAATGTGTAAGTGATGTTAATAGCTTCTTTGTTTTCCTACAAAGAAACACATTTTCCCCCCATAGCCTTCTTTCCTTCTTTAGAGATGAATAAAAAAGTGTAAAAACATGTGTGGAAACATCCTGTTTGTGTGTTTTAAGTCAGAATGAGTGCAAAGAATGCAGCACTACCCCCTTCGGATCCTTCTGCACCCTCTTGGTTTTGTGGGGGGCGAATTCTACTCCTGACTTTCCATACTTGTCTGTGTTTTTCTAATCACTGTCATCACGTGACACTCAGAGAATTTCATCAAAAGCCTTCATCTTATTTGTATCTCATTTGAAATAACTCATTTGAGATGAAAAGATGATTTGCTTTTCACTTTGATCACCAAATTTAGGATAAACAATGGAGATGCACCAAAATGTCGGAGACAGCACAGTAGAGCGTGGTGGCCACTGGATTGGGGCTCCGAAGACCTGAGGTGGAAGCTGCCCTTGGTCACTGGGTCACCCTGGGACTTCCACGACCCCACACTGCTCCAAATTTAGTCCCACGTGAGCTGCTGAGGGCTTGTTACAGACGCAGAGTCTGCGTGTCTGCAGCCCTGCTGAATCAGAATCCACTTCATAACATGAACCTGGCACACTCGCATATTCAAGTTTAAGTCCTGCTGCCTTATCCTTGCTTGAGTCTCAATTTCTTCAACTATGAAGGTGATGTTGATAAGAGCTGCCCCTATCCCAACCAGGGCTCCCAATGGGCCAAATGAGCTAGTGTATGTAAAAGGTTTTATAAGCCTTAATGTTGCATTTCAACTATTATCCCATCCTGGAAAGCTGATGTGACTGACCCAAATTCTCCATGGGGTTCAAGACGGTGGCTTGGACTATCCATTTCAAATCCTATTCTTCTAACAAGCCACGTGCCAGGAAAAGTACATTGTCTCTTGTATGCCATTAGTCACTCATTCTTTGTTAAGTACTAAATTTAAAAGTCAGGTATCTTTATCTAACATGGGGAGAAAGATGAGCTGGCATCTTTGCTTTTATTGTCGAGAGCATTTAGTCCAATGTGATTTAGCCTTTATGGTGCCCGGTCCAGTTTGTACATGGGTTTTTGGTTGTAATTCTACATTAGTTTGTTGGATGTCAATTCAATGTAAGTTTTATGTGGGAAGGGATCTGGATTACCTGTTGAAAACTGTGGCCTCAACAGCTGGTACGTACCCTGGCATGTTGTTGTTCTCTACAAAATGAGTGGATGAATGGATGAATAGGTGACTGTATGAATATACCACGTTCTCATAACACAATTCCCGTTCATTTCCCTAAAATTGTACACGGCACACAGCTGATGTTCCTCAAACTCCCCAAAAAAGTCTTCTCTTCCAGGATGTGGGATCCACGATGCTTTTCATCTTAACTTTCCCTAAAACCTCATGAGATTTTTAACAAACTTGGACAAGGAAGTGATTCTACGGCAGTCTTGCTAAGAGGCTCACGGAACTCTTTTACTCTTCTGATTTCTGAAGCTCACTCAGCCCAACCCAGGTTGGGCTGCAAGTGATTCAGGTTCCAAGAGGCACAGAGGACCCTCAGAAGGGCACCGCCATGCCCACAGTGTGACAAAGTTCATTAGCAGTTTTCCTCTATTGGAACAGCCCTCTCTAAACCCCAAGGGAGAGATGGCACATCATACCTCTCACCTCCAGGAGCTCCATGCAAACAGGCAGCTCTATGCTTGGCCTTTTCAAAACATACATTCAGACGCTAAAAACACAGTGCACTGCACATCTGGAATGTGTCTCATCCATGAATCTCTGACACATGGATTCACTGTTTTCGAGAAAATTCCAAGAATTTTATTCATGAGAAAATTTTGGCACAATGGGAAACGCTGGCAAGCATTAGATAGCAGCAGCAGATGTGCTGGCCTCCGCCCCCAGGCCTGCGGCTGGTTCAGCCCGTTTGCATCAGGTACCTATCTCGTGCCTTCAAACTTCCAACTCAAAATTCCCCATAAAAGAGGGAGCCCTTAAGTTTATTAAGTGATGCGGTTCCCCCCAAAATGGGTGCACAGTACCAGATGCACTCTGCAAGTGTCGGGATGGGCATGTGGGAATCTAAAAGGGGCAACAGGAACACAAGGTCACTGATGTGAGATGCAACTGCTCCCTGTGCCTCGTGCCCTGCAGCCACGGCCTCCTCGTCTGTTACATGAGGGTCTGGTCTCCTGATGTTTCCTTCCTGAGGTCCCTCCTTGCACCAAGATGAAATCTACTGTATTTAACTGGTGACATTCTCTTCCTGCTGGGCCCAAACCACAGGCCCCACCTTCTCCATCTCTGAGCAGCTACGTGCCTAAGGGGAAAACCTATCACCTGGGGAGCTGCCGAAAGTTCCTATGAGTTCAGGTTCAGAGTGAACTATGGGCTCTTTCCAGGCTGCCCTGGGTTTTAATTTCCTCTGGATAACTTCTTCCATGCTCATGGTGGGAGGGTAGTCAAGACCCTGAGAGCTCATTTCATGTCTTCAACTGCCATTAGGACCTAATCTCCTGCATGGGAACTCTGGGTCTGTTCAGAAAACACATCAGCCACAATAAAATACAGTTCTACTAACAAAAAGCCTTACAGAGATTGGGAGTCTCGTGGCGGGAGGGAGCATATGTAAGAAGCCCTCACTTTTCCCAAGGTGCTCCAGGGACCTCCTTCCTCTCCTTTCCATCCTCATTCCCAAGTAACTGTTGTCAAGGGCCACACAACGTATAAAGCAGACATGAACACGAACATTTTCTTTTTCTTAGACACCAACTCCCATTGTGGAAAGAGCTGAGAGCTCACCCACGGTGAGGGACCAGCCCTGCCAACCCTCACTTCGGCTCCACGAATGATGACGCCTCTGTCCCTGGGGCTGGGAGGCTAAGCCTGTGCTTTGCACCAGATTTTCTAGCACATAAATCCGTGCTGGTGGCTGCACAGGAAGGGGACCCAGGAGCTAGGGTATCATGACCTTTGTTCCTGCTCTGCGCTGAGCTCAATCTCTATCATGTAGTTCAGGGCACGAGAGAGGACCCTGTCATCAGAACACTTTTCATGCACCAACCAGCTGGTTACCAGCGAGACCCGATTTTTACAATTCTGGGAGTGTTGACCTCAAAACCTAATACGTTTGAATTATGCACTGCAAACTCGTCCAACAATTTCAAACTACGTATACATATATCATACGCAATGAGGCTCTCCTGAGCCCCTCTGTAAATTGGTCTCTTTAAAAATCTGTAGATCCGTTCCTACCAAAACCACTCTAACCTGCAGAAAAGCTTGGTGGCCTGAAAATCTTCATGATGTCTATCTACCCCAGGGTCTAAACTTCGGTTTTTAGATTGTCTCTTTACTTGGACCTCTTTACTTATTATGCTGAATCCCCAGGGAGGAAGCAGAACCATGAATGTCTATGTCTACCCACTTTTCCAGGAGAAAGAGGAAGTCTCCAGGGCTCAGAACTGTGTGCAGTGTCATATACATGTACAGGCACAAAGAGAGCTGCTGGACAGGTGCGAGGTCTGTGCAGATGTATCTCCTTTCCGAGGGGGTGGAGTTTCCTGTCACCCACCCATCTATTTTGCATAATGAGCCTTATGGGGAGGGGGCACATCTACTTAAAAGGGCAACTTACTTAGTACAAAAGATGATTTGCCGTCCTGTCTTCCAGTCTGGTAGACTTGCACTGATCACTATTTGCAAGCAGAGGGACACTTTAAAAATTTAAACAAGGTGTAAAGAACTGTGAACCTTGCTTTTCAAAGTCTGATCCTTGGACCAGCAGCATCAGCATCACCTGGGACTTTGACAGAGAAGCAGAATCCCAGGCCCCAACCCAGAGCTACTGAATCAAAACCCTATTCAACAAGATTCACAAGGGGAATGGCAGGCACATTTAAGTGTGGAGAACTGGGTGAGAGGGTGGTCTAAGTTTCCCAAAAGAAAGAAAAGGTAGGGCTGGGTGAGAAGGGGGAGGGGGAGAGGGCAGACTACTTCTTTTAATTAGAGTGGTCAGGGAGGTCTTCTTGGAGGAGGCGAGCCCTAAGCAAACTTGAAGGAGGCCCAGCGATAACAGAACAAGGCCAGAGGTGGTTTGAGGGTGGGACACAGGGCTCAGGAACAGCCATGGAGGAAGTATTGTCACAGGAGAGAAGGGACAGGAAGCGCTAGCAGTGGACAAGGAGGTAAGCCAGTTGCGGCTGGGGGTCGTTGGCAGGACCTGGGCAGTACTGGGAGTGAAATGGGAGCCTCTCTAGATGTCTTGGCTAAAAGCCCAGGGATTGTCTTCTTTCCTAAGATATACTAATATTTTCCACCTCGTATGGGCTGTGCAAAGAAAATACTTTCTATCTTTTGAGTTTTATTATTTTCTTTTTTTTTTAACTTTTTATTTTATATTGGAGTACAGCCGATTAACAATGTTGTGATAGTTTCAGGTGCACAGCAAAGGGACTCAGCCATACATATACATGTATCCCCTCCCATCTAGGCTACCACATAACACTGAACAAAGTTTCCTGTGCTATAGAGTGAGTTTTATTTTTGGGTTGGCCAAAATGTTCGTTCGGTTTTAAGTAAAAATAAAAGACATTTTTCATTTTCACCAAGAATTGTATTGAACAATGGATTCACCAACACAACGAACTTTCTGGCCAGCCCAATATTTTCAAAGCTCAATGTGACTTGCATGCATGTATCGTGCACACCACGTGTACACCAAAAGCCCCACCTCACAAAATGTTACGGCCATCCTTTGCTCCCCATGCAGTGGGGGCTTCTGTTCGTCATCATACAGAGGAACTGTGGGAATTCAGAATATGTGTTTTTCATTCAGAGAGTCTGTAAATGGCCATGACCGCTGTTAAAAGGTTTTGCACAGACAGTAAATACCTCCCTGAGGCTCCTCTGCCCCCACCACTCTTCACGGGCAGCCTCAGGGAGCCCTACCTCTGGAATCAAGAGGAAACACAGCACCAAAGGGATCCCCTGATCCCAAGTCAGCTGTGTGAGGCCCACAGATTCTGGCAGCTCTGGTGGCAAATGACAGGCCAGAACATCACTTTCTGCTGCCACCCCCCCCCCGCCCATGCTGGACTGAAAGTTTCAGGGCTTGAGCAGGGATGCAGATGACCAGGTATTTCCTCTTTAAACACAATGATAAGCGTGCTTCAGGAAGGAGGCATTTAGAAGAACTGTTTATTGTCCTTGCCGGTGGAGAACCCTAATTCTCCGAGCTCTATCTGGTGGAAAGTGCCTCCCGGTTAATAATAATAACAGCGACTTCCCTTCTGCTGCGGAATTTTCTCAAGTCATCAACATAGGCCTCGTAGCCATCTCTGAATCCAATCTCGACATTCAGTGTATAGTCTGTGTATTAGTTTTCTAGGGCTGCGAAACCAAATACCACAGACTAGGGGGGCTTAACCAACAGAAACTCATTCTCTCACAGTTCTGGAGGCCAGAAATCCAAACTCAAAGTGTGGGCAGGGTTGGTTCCTTCTGAGGGCCATGAGCTGCTCCAGGCCTCCCTCCCTAGCTTGTAGATGGCTGTCTTCTCCCAGGGCCTTCACAAAGTCTTCCCTCTATGCATGTCCGTATCTGCGTCCAAATCTCCCCTTTTTATAAGGACGTGGCCATATTGGTTTCAGGCCCAACCTCATGACCTCATCTTGATTACCTCTGTAAAGACCTGATCTCCAAACACGATCACATTCTGAGGTTCTGGGGGTTAGGACTCCCACATATGAATTTAGGGGCACACAATTCAACCCGTAACAGGGCAGAGAACGTGTCCATTTTCTTCGGGGGGGCTGCTGTGCGGTGTGCGGGATCCTAGTTCCCTGATCAGGGATTGAACTGGGGCCCCAGCAGTGAAAGCGCAGACCACTGGACCACCAGGGAATCCCAAGAGAATGTGTCCACTTAATTCACTGCCTAGCACAGTGCCAGGTACCAGAATAAGAACAATAAGTCAGTGGTTCTCAAAGTGTGTTCCAGGAACCCCCTGGGGTCCCAAGACCCTTCCAGGGAATCTGCTGCTTGACCGTTTTCATGACATGCTAGGATATTATTTGCATCTTCCCGGCTCATCCTCTCACAGGTGTACAGCGAAATTTGCCAGAAGCTACAGGACATGTGATAGTACAACAGATTAACTGCAGGGGCAGATATGAGAATCCAGCTGTCAGCTGTTAAGCCAGACGCCGAAGAGATTTGCAAAAATGTAAAACAATGTGACTCTTCTTACTAAATGTGTTTTTGGAAAAGATAGTGATTTTTCATAGCCATGTGTTATTTAAATTAACATATAATGGGCTTATTACTGTTATTTTAAAATAAATTCATTAATAAATATTTTAAGAACATCTCAATTTTTATTTCTAATTCAGTAAACATCAACAGATATAACCCATATTAACCACTGCCCTTTAGGGTCCTGAGGCATTTTTCAGGGTGTCAAGGATCCTGAGACCTCAAGTTTGAGGACCACTGCTGTACAGAGGTAAACTGGCTAGGACCTAATCTTTCTTCTCTGAAGTAACCCACAGTCTTATGGTGATAAGATGCTTTATAAAGAACATATTTTTAGTAGCTAAGTGCCACAAAAAAGGAAGTTTGTTGGCCATCCCCTTAGGTTAACAACAGAGAGTTCTCATTAAGAAAAACAGAAAATCTGATCTCGACCTAGTGATGTGTTCAACTTGGAACATAAGAACTTACAACACCAAGAGTTGGAGGGATCAGCATTTTATTGGCCTCTCAACTGATCTGCCAAGTGTTGGCCCCAGACCCCCAACACTGGACAGAATCTACTAAAGAAGCAGGTTGCCCACCCCCACCTAGTTACAAACTACCTACAAACATCTATTTCCAGCTGAGCCTTCTTGAAAGTGGCATGCCTCTTGGCAAAACTAGAGGAGGTCCATGAGGGAACCCAGACCAGCAGGAAATCAGCGGAGACTGAAGACCACCTACCCACTACCAAGCTGGCTGTGCTTCGGATCCGAGCCAGCCTGGGAAACTGGTCCTGCGGGCGAGGGGCTGCAGGGCCCAGGCACAGACTCCCTGCCCATCCCCCAGCGATCCCATTTTGGCACATCTGGTGCATCTTTGGATGCACAGGTGGCACTCTTCAATTAATGCTAAGGACCACGCTCCTTTTTTCTTAATGACCAGGTTGTTTTAATTTTTAAACTCGTCTCTTGGGAGATCCTCCCTGTTTATATCCTTGTTAGGGATTGCACATAGCTATCTCATTTTAAAACCATTTCTCCAAGGTATCTGATTCAAATGACAAGTAGTTGGGTACCCACCATGTGCAAAGCAACTAGGGTGGGCACTGGCGGTAGTGATATAAGATGGATCATTCTCAAAGTCTATTATTCTAGACAGACTGTAATCACTTTAGTAGAAGGACAAAACACCTGGGAGAAATGATGCATCAGGACTGGGGGAATGCAGGCTCCATGAGGGCAGGGGTGTTTTTTTCAGTGATGTTTCACCAGTGTCTGTAAAAGTGACACACACACACACTGAATATCTATTGCATAAATTCTTAGTATGTAGGTGTCAAGTGTGGTGCTGAGTTTGTCTACTGCTTGCATGATGGAGGGAGGAAGGAAAGTAGGAAGGAGGAAAGGAAAGAATGAGGGGAGGGAGGGAGAGATACTCTCCTTTCTCTATTGGAACAAAAATTCTACTGTCACTCTCCTGCCCTAAAATAAAATCCGATTTCCCAACATCTTCTGGCCCCTAGAAACCCATAAATCCTGCAAAGAGGGGTCTACAGCTTGTTATTCTTGTAAACTATTTCTGCACTCACTTGTTAGTGACCTGAGCAATGAAGATAACTTCCGATCAACCAGAAGAGGCAGGTTAACTTGGCAAGGCACGACCTACATCATTGTGACTTCGTGGGAAAATCCTCCTATTCTACTAATTCAAGAAACATTTGGATGGGCTGCTGGGAATCAGGATTCAACTTTGGATTCAAGTCACTTGAGTTAAGGGCCTTGTTCTTTATCTGGATGAGGTCCCACTTTGTAGTTAAGAGAAAGACCAGACAAATGAAAGCAGAAAAAACATATCACAGCTCAAGTTCATGTGCAAGAACACATTACTGTAAAATTCTTGTGCTGCAAATGTTTCCAAGGAAATAAGCACACTCCCGGCATGTGCACTGGAGGGAATGAACTGGGTTCTTGTGCTGTTGCCCCAAACAACCCTCTCTCCTCCAAGCTGGCCCCAGATCTTCTATACATGATACTGTTTCCCAACAAGCAGTCGGACATCAAAATGTGAAATCAGAAACACACATTTTCTGGTTATGAAGAACCTAGGGGCAGGACAGGAATAAAGATGCAGATGTAGAGAATGGACTTGAGGACACGGGAAGGGAGAAGGGTAAGCTGGGACGAAGTGAGAGAGTGGCATGGACATATGTACACTACCAAATGTAAAATAGATAGCCAGTGGGAGGAAGCCGCATAGCACAGGGAGATCACCTCGGTGCTTTGTGACCACCTAGAGGGGTGGGAGGGAGATGCAAGAGGGAGGGGATATGGAGATATATGTATACATATAGCTGATTCACTTTGTTATACAGAGGAAACTGACACAACATTGTCAAGTAACTATACTCCAATAAAGATGATAAAAAGAAAAAAGAAACACATTTTCAAAAAACAAGTGCATTATACTAACAAGTGAGATGCAGCAGGGGCAGGCGTACCCGTGGGGTTGGAGGGGCAGGACAGAAAGGAGTTCAGGAGAAAGTGTGTTGAGATTTGAGACATGAAACTAAGAAGAAGGAACCCCCAGCAGGCACACAGAGGTGGGTTCTGTAACTGTCAATGTGCTCTCATCAAATCGCCACCTTCAAAGGACTTGGATCTGAGGCCAGACAGAAATCCATTAATTTGCACCTTGACTTTGGGGCTTCCAAGAATTACTCAGTAGTTACCATCTCAGGGCTCAAACAGCGGAAAAGCAGTACATATGCAAAATCACACAATCAATTGGTTAATTCCAAGTGAAATCTGCATATACCAAAAATAAAATGTTTGCCTTCCTGGCACGTGATGCAGAAATCAGCCTGGTTAACAAAATGTAAAGTACACTTGCAGTGTGTGTGTGCCAGTGTGTCATCCGTGACCATGGGCCACATGCATGCCCAACAAGAGTCAGTCATGCCGTGGCCTGTCACCCACTCTGGGAGGTACTGGAACCTTTGTCTTCCTCCCTCCAGCTTCCTGCTGTCTTAAAACATCTCACTGGCCATCAGCCAATGATCTGCAGCTAGGTGCAGAAAGGGGGAAAAGGTGAAACTCCTCTCCATCCACATCGGGACTTATCTGTGCTTCAGGGGAAAGGTTTGTTGGTGGAGAGCCAGGGATAGCCTGTGTGCGCATGAGATTTTTCTTTACGTGGATCTGCACCTTCCTCATCCCCCACTGGTCAGTTCATCAGCAGTGCTTCTCTCCTAACTGGGAACGGTCCACCTGCCTGACTGCTTCTCTCCCGTTGGCCTGTTAAGATGCTCTGAAGCTCTGGGCAATGGAAAACACAAGTGCCTCCCTGGATATGGAGGCGGAGGGGGTGGAAATTGGGGTTAACATGGCAAGGATACTGTGAACTTAATTGTTTTCTGAAAGCAAAAGTTAAATCTGAGACAAGCAAAGCTTTGCAAAATTCCCATAGCATTGGCCTCAGTTCCTAAAGACTTTTTTCACAAGGATCACGGAATGACTTTGAGGTTCTGGCCACCCTAATCAGCACAGTTAATGATGCTAAACCATACACCACAGCAGAGGCAGGGATGCAACATTCTAGATTTCCCTTTGTCAACTGTGACTCAAAGGGAGCCTTGCAGAGTCTTTGGTTCACTTCACACACCATGAAGCCACCCCAAATAAACCCGCTCTCTGGACAAATGCAGTGTCCTCACGAAGAAAATGTGACTTGAAGACCGCACCCCCAGGCCCTCGTCTAATCAGATCATAGCTCCCCGAGACCTCTGATGGATCTGAAGTTTCCATTATAGAAGCATTTCTACCAAGAATAGTTTCAGTCAGAGAATCTAAGAAATCTGTGAAGTTCAACCTCCTCTTCAGACTTTGGACATGTTTTTAATATTATACTTATCACTCATGAACTAACTGATTCACTCATCAAACATGTACTGACTCATTACTTTGTGCCGTGCACTGTGATACAATTTCAACATCTCTTACGAGAAGATCCGACAGTTCTATCCACCTGCCATTTGTATGCCGTTATCTTATTAAAAAATCAGCCACAAATGCTCATACACGTCATCTTTGTGAGCTGGGCTCTATTGCTTTGGAAGGTCCTGCCGTCCTAGAAAAATGAATGACTACATATGAACATAGTTAATTGCATCTTCCCCCCAGAATCGTTTTATTTTATTGCTTTTGGCTATTCTCTTTCTTTTTAGGATATATTGTGAAATGTTTCCTTTTAATATCTTTTAGGCAATATTAATTTGTAAGAGACACATTTTATGACAAATTATTTTTCATGTTTATTTTCAACTAAACTGAGTGAAAAACTGAATTTATAAGCAGCTTTTAAGTATGTCTTGCTTTTACTTGAAAAAGGAAATAAGGGGGCAGGCCTATGTTTGTGTTAGTAAGGCAACACTGGGGTAGGAATTATAACTCTTACTCCCTCCTGCTGTACAGCGTATGTGCACATACACAATCTCATTTGGATCTAATATAATCTTTATACATTATGGGTATTACCACTTGAAATATCTGCTACAAAGATTTCCCCAGGAATTTGTCTTTTTAATTTTATCATGTGTATTGCATACAGATGTTTACAATCTGTGAACAACTTGATTGCATAACCATGGTTTATTTGTCTGTCTCAGGTTATTAAACTGTAAGCTCTAGGAGGGTAGGGAGGTTATCAAATTCACTTCTGTATCCCCAGGCACAGAATGAATGCAGCCCTCCTTGGTTACTTAACCTCTCTGTAGCTGTGTCCTTAGCTGTGAAATGTGCATAATGACTGCCCCTGTCTTATCTGTTCTGATCAACAAAACACTTAATACAATGTCTGGCACATAATAAGTACTCCATAAGTGTTCTCCACTATTACCGTGGTTGTTATTTAGAGTTGATTGAATGAAAATTCCTGTAGGTGAGCTAACTTGTACAACTGAATGTGATGGATAACTGGCAGAAAGAAAGGAATATCGGGGATTCTCTATCCTGGTCCATAGCTTTGTCTAGTCTACCAAAGTTGTAGGATTTTTTTCTCAAAATTATTTCCATTCATACAGTAAAAAAATAATTTATTTGTAAGGATTACCTGTGTCTCTTTACCTGTCATAATTCCAATGACCTTACCCAATACACATTGGACATTAACATGCTGGTTAGCTGAGGGGATCCAGAAATAGTAAAACCTGGCCTCACTCTACAGTGGTGTCTCTTTTCTTCCACATATACATCTCATAATTACATGTGTCAAACAGCTTCCTAAGCAAAACCTTGTACCAGGAACCAAATAAAACTGACCCAGCTTTCAGAACATAAAAAAAGTTAAACGAACAGTATAATCCCCTTCGTCACCACTAAATTCTATTTGTTTCTTTGTCTAAGAGTCTATTAAAATCCCCCCACAGTGATAGTAGAATAGTCTACACCAAGTACTAACAAGAAAGGCTAAAGTGGAAGACACTTTGTAAATTGTCTCATAAGACTGGACAACGATGACGAGCTAGTCAAGGTGATGCTATTGGCAAACCTGCAGAAATCGATGCTGTTTCACTATACTCCAGGTAGAAAGCCCTACATCCTATATCGACTCTCTGCTTTATATAGTTAGCGTATATATTACAAGCTTATAATCAGCTTGTATATTCTGCTTTATATACTGCAGTTTAGTTCACCAGAGTGGAGGCCAGTGAATGATACATAAACATTAGAGAATTTTTTATAAATATGTTCATTTGTATGAAGGCTAAAATTAGATTATGAAATTCAGTGATGAAAGTGGGTAAATAGTTCTGTCACTTGATTGAAATATTAGAATAAGGGAAAACAAAGAAAGCTCTTACAGAATAGAGTGCATCTGCGTTCTCAGCGAACGGCAAATGCCTCTTGTCTCCAGGCAGGAGGCTGTTTGGGAATATGTGGAGCCTTTGGGTTGTCATGGCCATGGAGGGAGCATCTGGCAGTCAGTGGGCAGAACCGAGGACACCTTCAAAATATGGTTTAGTTTTACATAATCCAAGAAGACTGTTGGCCCAAAATTCCGACACTGCCTCCTGTTGAGAAGGGCAAAAGCTACAGAGCTCATCAAAGGATGATACATTTCTAGAATCATTAGAGGCCAAAGTCTCATTCTTTCTGGATATATCCAATCACATTAAGCATTTATGCTTATCCCATCTTACTTCTCCAGAGTAAACTGGCCACACCTTCATCATGAGAATTAAACCTAATTAAAGATCCTAAGCTGATAATAAAATTACTCAATGACCAAGCTATAATTAGTTTTCTACAAGTTAAAGAAAAAGAGTTTAGCATCATTGATTGCTTAATTTTGTTTAATTCCTCTTTTCCTGAATTTGAACATTAAGATAAAAAATTCTGAGAATTCATTAGCCTGCAAGAATGAATGAATATGATTCAAAGCCCCATCTATCTGTTAATGAAGAAAAGCAATTCCTTTTCTGATTACACTTGGAAATAGTAGTATTCAATAAACCTACTGAGGAAAAGAGGGATTAGGCTAGTTTTTCAATGTCTAAAAAGCACTTCATATAAGCAATATCATACGATATTTGTCTTTCTCTGTGTGACTTACTTCACTTAGTATGATAATCTCTAGTTTCATCCATGTTGCTGCAAATGGCATTATTTCATTTTTTTTATGGCTGAGTAGTATTCCATTGTACATATATACCACATCTTCTTTACTCATTCATCTGTTGATGGACATTTAGGTTGCTTCCATGTCTTGGTTATTGTAAATAGTGCTGCTATGAACATTGGGGTGCATGTATCTTTTCGAAGTATAGTTTATATATATATATACATATATATATATTTATATATTCTACTGTATAGCACTGGAAACTATATTCAATATTTTATAATAACCTATAAGGAAAAAGAATCTGAAAAAGAATCACTGTGCTGGACACCTGAAACTAACACAACATTGTAAATCAACTATGCTTAAAAAAAAGAAAAAAGACAATAAAAAGCACCTCAGACCTAACAGGTTCAGAACAGATCACCTGATTCTCCTTCCAAAACCACCCTCCTCCCTATCATTCTCTTTTACCTGCCTTCTTTGATTGCCTAGCATGTATGATTAGTGTATAATGTACATTTGTATATTTGATTATTATCTGAAACACTAGATACACAAGAATGTAAAACCCAGGAGAGCAAAGACTGGTTTCCCCAGAACCTGAACAACTCCTGGCAAATCCCAGGCACTGAATGTTTGTAGAATGAAGGAATGAATGACGTGAGGTACCAGTACAGGCCACCTTCAGGTGCTCATATAACACACGATGTCCTAATGAGCTATGAAATGGATTAGACATCATGCACAGTTGTTTACCGGATTATACGATGAGCGCTTTACAGTTTAATAAACACGTTTTGATCATCATCTCATTTGATCCTCTTAACCACTCCCTACTTGGCAGAGGGGAGATTTCATGATATCTAGTTTATAGATAAATACATGGGTTGTGTTGCAAAAGTTTGCTTGTGAGTCTGTTGCCTGTTAACGTCTGACGCTCTGACCCCCCCATAGAGACGTGTGACCTTAGTGGTGAGCTTGGTGAGGCGCCCACGTAAGATGCTGCTGTCTGGTACCCACCCTGAGCTAAGTAGCCTGTGCAGGGCCCCTCAGAGAGCTGGAGTCCAAGATGCAGGGGATGCCGCTGACGCTCAGGAGGGAAAAGAAAGAAAATGAACGTTCTGAAAAAGGCCTTGCTAAATCGCAGTGGCAGGGGGGAGGAAAGAAGTCGCAGCTCCTAAGTTCGTTTCTCTTTTTCCTGAAGAAGGAAATGACTGCCCGTGGGCCAGTCTTGAGCTCCCTGTGCTCCAAGATTATGTAAGTTTCTCTGCCAGGTCTTGGTGTGGACTGTTTCCATCCTGAAGAGCCCCCGTAGGGCCCAAAGGAAATAAGTTTTACAGCCCCATCTCCACTCTTGAACTTAGCTTCTTCCACTGACCCTCAGCGCCCTGCCCACAGACCCAGCACCAGGCAGGCAGCAGCCACAGACGGGGAGCGGGGCTTGGGGGGCGGCCCAGGACCTGCACAACTGTCTCCTCCCTTCTGAGGTGGGATTTTGAAGTGTAACATGTTTCCCGACCACAGAACAGTCTACAAAAAATGTACTGCAAAATGAAATGAAGGAAGTTCTCAACAAAGTAAAAAAAAAAGAGGCCAAGATATGTCAAAAGGACAGAGGAACCAATGAACTCATGATTGAGAGAGGCAGAGAGAAAGAGAGAGACAGAGAGAGAGAGAGAAAGAAGGGGGGAGGGTCCAATGGCCAAAGCTTGGACAAGATCAGCAACAAAATAAATAATGAGAGTATTGGATTATAACCCAAAGAATCAGATAAATATCAAATGCCTCTTCTGATCTAAATAAGTGATGGAATTAAGTGAATATACGGGGGAGAAGAGACAACTCTTCTTTACAGAAGAATCCCAAATACTAAACATAGAAGGAGTGAGGGAAATAGAAAATCACCCTCAGAGTCACACAGTCCAAACTGCTGCAGGCAAGATGTACCGATGGGGCTCCAGTTAGTGAGCGATACTTTAAGGAGAAACAGGATATCTGAATGTCTTCAAAGTATCTCCTTCAAAATATTTATTAATAACTGCTGTTATGTTAATGCATGTCCACAAAATCTTTGATACTTCCCCCTCCAGGAGATGGAGCTTAATTCCCCTGCCCTTGAGTGTGGGCTGAACTTAGTAACTCGCTTCTAAGAAATAAAGCATGGAAAAGGGGAAAGCAGCGACCCTGTGGTGAAGAAAAATGGCAGACACCACCTTCACCAAGGGATCCAGGTCAATTTTGCCAGCAAGAAGACACAGCAATGTCATGCACCGCCTGCTGTGATGCAACGAGATGGGCGTATAACCTCTGTGGTATTTTCTTCCTAAGAATCTATAACCCCTGCCTCGGCATGACAAACCCCCAGTGAGGGACACCGCACAAAATACCTGAGCAGTACTCTTCAGAAACATCAAGGTCATGAAAGAAAAGGAAAGAACATGAAACTGTCTTATATAAAGAGATATGACAAGAAACTGCAATGCAGCTTCCTAGATCAGAAAGGGAACATCAGTGGAAAACTGGGAGAATTTGGATAAACTGTGCAGTTTTCTTAAAAGGAGGAGGTGGCAATTTTTTTCTATAAAGAGGCAGATAGTAAAAGCTTTTCTCTTTGTGGGCCATGTGCTCAACTTTGGAACTGCTTACCCCTGTCCCTGTAGTGCAAAAGTGGTCCAAAAAAACACAGCAGCACATAGTCGTGACTGTATTCCAGTAAAACTTACATACAAAAATGGGCAGTGGTGAACGAAATAATGCCATTTGCAGCAACATGGATGGACCTAGAGATTGTCATAGCGAGTGAAGTCCGTCAAACAAAGACAAATATATGGTATCGCTTATATGTGGAATCTAAAAATATGGTTCATACGAACTTATTTACAAAAGAGAAACAGAGTCATAGATGTAGAAAATAAACTTTTGGTTGCCAGGAGGGAAGCGGGGAGGGATAAATTGGGAGACTGGGATTGACATATACACACTACCATATATAAAATAGTTAACTAATAAGGGCTTACTGTATAGCACAGGGAATTCTACTCAATACTCTGTAATAACCTATATGGGAAAAGAATCTAAAAAAGAGTGGATATATGTATATGTATAACAGATTCACTTTGCTGTACACCTGAAACTAACATTGTAAATCAACTATACTCCAATAAAATTTTTTTAAAAAGGGGCAGTGGGTTGGATTTGGCCTGTGAGCTGAGTTTGCTGACTCCTAGACAGTAACACTGTATTGATGTTAGTTTCTCAGTTTTGACCATTGTGCCCTGGTTATGGAAAATGTTAACACAAGGGGAGGCTGAAGGGGATATGGGATCTCTCTGTACTATCTTTACAACCCTTCTATAAATTTAAAATTATCTCAAAAACTTTTTAAATAAAGTAGAAATAATTTGGGGATTGCGTGCCATTTTGAGATGGTCTTTGTTACCCCTACTCTATACCTTCTTTCTCTGGTGACTATATTTATTCAAGAAGCGGTCATATATACAGATCACATGCCACAATCATGGGCAATTCCAGGAACTTTCCTGTGTCTGTTCTGCACAGAATGAAAGACAGCGGGCTCATTACACCACATGAGCGTTGGAAGCAGCAGCAGGAAGTACTTCCTGAAACGAGGCTAAGCCTCAGGATGAATCCCCAAAGGGGGCTAATAGGGGTGACTTTGGATAGCGGTAGCCCCACTGTGCCTCTGCTCACAAAAATGGCTGGACAGGGCTTCCCTGGTGGCGCAGTGGTTGAGAGTCCGCCTGCCGATGCGGGGGACGCGGGTTCGTGCCCTGGTCCGGGAAGATCCCACATGCCGCGGGGCGGCTGGGCCCGTGAGCCATGGCCGCTGAGCCTGTGCGTCTGGAACCTGTGGTCCGCAATGGGAGAGGCCACAACAGTGAGGGGCCCGCGTACCGCAAAAAAAAAAAAAAAAAAAATGTCTAGACAGATCCCATTGAAACCTAGGTCATGGTGCCATTTTTCAACAACCCAGAATAACAAACTGAATGAGCTCCCCATCTTCCACTCCAAACCCCTCCTAATAAAGATGAGAAGTTCTTTGCTACAGCGAAGGGGCAGAATGACCAGGACTGGAATTCATACCTCTGGGCGCTGCTCCTTGTGTAATGGTGGTATTAAAACCATCCTAGAGTCAAGGAGCCATTTTTTTAAGCACGTCTTTGGCAGGACGGGAATGAATAAAGAAAGCTGCCTCACAGTGAAATGACATCGGGTCTGGGCCTCGGAGGATGGGCAGGGCTTTGCCAGCACACACGAGCAGGGCCCAAAGTCCCCACCACGTTATAGAACCCTAAACATGGCCCCAGGGTAGCAGGTAGTGGAACACAGAGTGCCCTTGGGCTGAGACTCAAGTGGACCTGTCTACCACGCCAAGTAGCATGGCCTTTGTCACTTGTGATGGGGAGCTGGAAAAGGGTCTCCTGCAGGTGGGCAGCCAAGTCTGTGTTTTGGAAAGATGACACCAACAGGGGAGAGGGATCCACTGCAGGGCACGTACCACGCCCGTGAACCAGGAGGATGACCTGTGGGCCCACATCCCAAGGCTCCAGGAGCAGAGGCCAGAGATGCAGGTGTTGGACCTTCTTAGTGGGAAGGAATGAGGTCCTGACCCTGGGGCCGCAGCCATTTCAGGGGGCTCTGAACCCATGATCTGACATCTACAGGAAGCTGAATTTTCTCCCTCTGTGTGCACTCCAGGCTGCTCAGCGTAAGTAAGGAGGTGCTAGTCGCCTCTGAAATGTAAGTTCATAGCTCAGACGTCGTAAGTCACGGGCACAGCACAGGCACTACAGGCACACTCTGTACTGAACTCAGCCATATCGAGCAACTTCCCAATTTGATTCCCAATCACTTCAACCCCATCTCGACATCACTCACACTACCTAGGCAGGTGAGGGTTGGGTGAAATCATTTATCTTTAGTAAGTCCCTTGGTTTACCTTGTTCAGCTCTTCATTGTTCTTTGGGACACTCAGCCCACTTTTTCTTATATATTAACGTGATCCTACACTTAATTCTATATATAAAAATTTTTCTCTCTCTTTTTTTGAAGAATACTTTAAATAAGAAAAAAATTATTTTAGATACCAGAGAGTGGTGAAATTGTAATGATTCAAACTTAACCCTATGTTGATGTATGGGAAACTGACTCAAATTTGGGAGTGTCAAAAATTCAGAAGCATTTATAAATGCCAAGGAGGAAATATCTTTCACTTTGTGGCCAAGAGAAAATAGTCAAGGTGGGTGAGGGAGATGTAGTGTGGGGATATTATTACTTTGCGAAATGACATATTTAAATGTATGGTACAGATATTATTTTAAAGTTCACTTACATCTTTACATTCTATGTAAAGTGGGTGAGTTTGGATGTAAACAGGTATACTTATTTTATTTATATTTATTTATACATATATATGACATCAAAGGAGGAAGTAAGTTGGAAAAATAAGCCAAATGATTTCTTTCCTCAGACTGGCATGAGTGTGGGACTAAAGAAAAATGGTTAAAAGTTTACTCATCAGTAAATCTATCTTTCAAGGCCTTCCCATAAACAGCAGAGAAATCTGGGAGGGGCAATTCTTGCCCATGTATGAGTCATCCATGGAGTAAGAGGTAAGACCCATTGCTGGTCCTGGAATCCACGGACAAAAATGGTCATGCCTGAGAATTTCCTCTGTCCTCTCAACCCTCCCCCCACCCAAGGCACTCACTGCTTGTGTATTCCTTAGAAGAATTCTCAAATGGAAAACAAAGAATTCATCAGGAGGAAAGCCAAGAAATAAGGCAGCACATGCAAACTCAAATCCCATTTGGTGCAACCTTCACAGGTGTTCAGGACCACAGAGTCGGCATGTTGGCTGAGCATCCCTGGCTACAGCATCTTCTGTTTGCCTCAGGTGACCTCTAGCATCAGAGCCTGCTGGGTCCCTGCCCCCTGGCCCTCAGTGCCACAGACTGTCAGAGGCCCCAAAGAGACAGTGCCCCAACGATGCAAACTTCTCTCTCTTCTCTGCCTCAACTTTTCACCCTGAAAATCACGTGCTCCTTGTGGGTTTAAAAATCTCATTAAGCCACGTGATGGTTTGTGGGACAGATAAAGCACTTATTCTTAAAAAACCACTGAAAACCCATGAGATCCCTGGCTGTGCAGAAGGTGATAACTACGCATCCCTTATTTACAGAACTACTACAGCAACAACAACAAACAGGGTGAAATGAAAAACTCAGCTCAACTGATATTTTGAGGGGAGAAAACACTGCGACAAGAAGTCTCCAACGAACAAAAATATCTCTAGACTTAATGATAATTCATGCTCCCTTTTTAAAACATCTTTTATTTTATATTGGAGTATAGTTGATTAACAATGTTGTGTTAGTTTCAGGTGTACAACAAAGTGATTCAGTTATATACAATTTATGCTCCCTTTTCTCAGCGAAATAGATGGCTCTAAATAAGGGAAACAGACGATGTTGGATCTTCGTAACAACTTTAATGGATGATCACATCGTGGCTATCACTATGACAAGCGCCTGTGTGAGTGTTAGCTTTTTAAAGTAGGAGCTACCGCGATCCCATTTTAAAGATGTGGAAACTGAGGCTCACCTGATTAAATAAGCTACCTAGAGCACATGGCTAGTAAACACCAGAGTTCTAGCAGCTGTCAGATTCCAAAGGGCATGTGTTTAACCACTGAACATGCTGCATCAAATAGCCTGGAACTGAAGCGGCTGCAAAGGCACTTTGAAATGCAGGAAACAAGAGAGTACTGAAAACTAGCCCAGCCAGTGAAAAGAGACAATGCATCAGAGATGCAATGTAAGGAGAAGGGAAGGTAACCTAGATCATTACACTTTTCCTTCATGCTTTTAACTCTGGGCTCCTGAAAAGGGTGCCCCCACTTCACTGGTACCGCATGGCCAAGGCGTTCCCATCTTTTCACACCTAAGGGAGAGGGACCTGGTACAAGACGGAACCTCACAACAACTGAAGCAGGTGGACCTCTTCTTTAGGTAGGATGCTATTCTTAGCGCGTCCTCTGAGAAATCACTTTACAAGAGGCGTGATGCCCACCGCCGGTACACAGGCTCCCCCTTCCAGCTGCACAAGTACGGTCGCTGCTCCCAGACACCCAAGGCCGTCACTGCCTCAGGGCCTTTGCCCTTGCTGCTCCACTCAGCCCACAACATTTCCCCAGGATATCCAGCCCTTGTCCGCACACTCCCTTTGCATCTCTGCCTGACAGCCTTCCCCAACCACCTAGTCCAGGCCAGAGCCCCTGTCGCCCCTGCCAGCACGCCCTCTCCTGTTTGTGGCCCACGCTTCCCACCTCCTGATACGTCATCACTGCTCCGCTGTGTTCCATCGGTCAGACCTGCCCATACCCACTGGACCAAGGGTACCGTGTGAGCCTGGCCATCCTGCTTCACACACCCACAGCACCCACAGCCATGGTGGGTACCCAACAGCTCATCAGAATACACAGATGAGTTGATGCCCACAAGCCAAACCCAAAGGGATAAGATGATGTTGCTCTTTTGCCATGCTCTTTCTTGGAGGAATTTCTTGAGACAAACCAAAAGTCATGAAGCCTACCTGTCACAGTAAACTAAAATCTGCCTACCGTTTTTAGGCACACACGTGAAGACAATGTCTATGAAATCCCAGAAATTAAACAGAAGCTTGAAATGTGCACAGGAATTAAATGAAGTGTCCGCTGCCACAGAATTCAGTGTGGACGCAGCAAACAGAACTCCTCACCACTCAGGTGGGCACCTTAAGAAGGAAGACCTGATCATAATTGTTTTAACATCTTCAGCAGCAAACAAAGCCCTGAGTGTCACTCGGCATCCGTCCTAGGAGCAGGGTCCTGCGGGGGGGGAGTGGGGGGGCAGGGAGCAGCTGCGTGGACTTCGGGCCTTTTCACTGGAGCCTTGGTGTAAAGGGGTTCGATTGTCCCCACTGTTTATGAGCCTCGGCCTTCGTAACACCCCCTGAAATGTGTTCTCCTAAAGATGTTCCCTGAGATATGACACCGCTCTGCATTGTTTCGCTGCATACCAGCGTGAATATCCCAGAGTAATCCACCCTTCTTTTAACGGCCGATGACAGCGCCAATGGCTGGGCAAAAATCAGTTGAAGGAAAGGGAAGTCTTGTCGGAAATGAGATTAATCTTGTAACGAGTGTTCAGCCCTGATAACCCATCTGGGCACACAACTGCTTCAACTGGAGAGCAATTAACCTTCACCCGACAAGCTCTGTCCAACCGTTATAAACATTAAAGAGACAGAATCCTTCCCCCCCCCTCCTTGTAGACTAAACAACCAGATTTGAATTCCACATAAATGGCCTCTTTCTGCAGATGTGCAGTGACGACAAAGACCAGGGTGCAGGTGGGTCAGGACTGCGCTGATAACTCAGGTAACTTTGGGCTCAGTTTGCTCAAATTGAGGTTATTAGCGTGAAAAATCACTAGGGGCATTTTTCAATAAAATCACTAGCTTTAAGGGAGTTGGACAGAGTTCCTTTCATGCAGGAACACATGTCTGCTAGGAGAAACACAATTTGAGTGTTTTTTTTTTCTTTTTCTATTTCTTTTGTCCAACAGGAGGAATATTTGCACAGAGCTGGCCCCTCGCTTGCACTCAATTCCTCTCTTCCAACCAATGCGGGCATTTGCACAAGTGATGCAGCTTGTGGTCACCAAAGGGAGATCTTTTTTTTTTTTTATCTCTGAGAAGTTATTAGCTTTCATGGGGTGCAAACCTGTTATCTTGCCTTTATCAGCATACGCTGTAACTGATTGAGCTAACCAAGCCGGCCCACGTAAATTACGAAGCGGTTAGGAAATCTACCACCTACAATTGAAAATCATTTTTATGACACTGAAGAGAAATCTCTGACGTCATTTAACTCATCTCTCAGGCAAGAGCTCTCTTTAGCATCAGTTTATACGGGGCCATTGGGTTGTTTGTATCCAGGATATTAACAATGAATAAAGGAGAAGGCCCCTGAACCTTAGAATTGGTGACAAACCAATGTGGGTGCATAATATACCCCACTTATGGTGTTTAAACAAGAAAAATATTTAAGTACATCTACAAAGTAATATGAGGGACAGATGTTCTATGCAACTAACCTCTCTGCTAGTGTGACTGTAACTCAGATTTTTAAAAATAATTAGAAAAGAATAAAAGGAAAAAAGGAGAAGATTCATTTAGCATGTTCTAAGCAAATTTATCTCTCCAAGATTTTAACCCAGTCTTCACAATGACCAAAGACAGCTCTAAAAATAGTTCATCTTAATATCGCATCTTAGCTCTCCTTGGAACCTGGTTTCTCTTTGCCCAGTGGATAAGTCACGATGTACCAGGCTTCAGGGCTGTGTTTGCATGTACACAGCAAAGCTGAGTCTCCAGGGTAAACCTCACCCATGCTGGTCTCCGGACCGGCCTCTATTAACAGCACGAAAGAGTGACATGGTAGAGGGTATGCGTCATATCGGGAAGTGTTATGCAACCAGGACAAAATATCCCAGCCTCAGGGTCTTGCTTTCTGAGTTTGCATTCATTTGCTTCACACAGTGCCTCCTCCTGCCATGAGTGGGTAAAAACCTCCTTACCCTCCAGAGCAGGAGCTGTGAGAGGAAAGCAAATGGACCAACTCTTGCATCACAGGGATTTAGACCATCTCTGTATTTGCTGCCAAGCTGATGCCAGCAAGGGATTCCACTGGGCCAATTCTCCCAGTCATCTGGCGAGCTTTTTGGTGACTTAGCCTGAGGCAAGGTGGAGAGGGGCTAGAGTCACTCGAGCTGGCCAACTATCCATCCCAGAGTGAACATCGGGTGTACTTCAAGTAGACGAGGGCACACACAAACAACATGACCGAAGTCCCTGACTGGTTCTTGATTTAAGTTTGCATTTCTTTCCCAAGAAAATCTTGCAGAGCTTCCACGTCAGTGACAAGATGAAATTCAATTTTACTCACAGTCAGATTCATTTCATAAGACATAAAAGCAGAATGTTTAGGGGCAGTCCATGTTTCTGGTTCCAAATCCTCTATGTATATATAACCTCGGCAGATATACAGACCGAAGACAAAAAATAAATCATAGTGCCTGACGGTCACACAGTTTATGACGCCGTTTTATGCCTTAGAGCATTACAGTTTCAACTCGAGGACATTATGAAAAAAGCCACAGGAATCATTTTTTTTATAAGATGTAAACAGCACACTCAACCATTAGTCTAGACTGAGCAGACAGGAGGAGGGTGACTTGCTGCCTAAGTCCTCACGTGACTCTGATGAGCTGGTGTGGGCTGCCCTAACCTTGTTACACTTCTTGACATTTACCAAGGAAAATGATGAGATCAGGGAAACCACAACATCAAACTCAGTATCTTGTGAAACTGAAACGGTTGCAGAGTAAACACTTTGCCTGACAGTGATTTTTGTTTTGATCATCATACTGGATTGAACGACATCCATGTTGTGCAGTTGTATGTTTTTTTTCAACGAAACTAACTGCATTACACTTTCCAATATGGTATTGACACCCGAGGGATTTCTACCTAAGCATCCTAGCATCAGCACTTCAGTCATTAGACCTTGCCAATGAGTAGAGCCTCGCTCTTCTAATGGGCAAGACACGCGCAGAAGAGAAGATCTACCTTGAAACCTACTTTGTCTCCTCCCTACCTGAAAAGCGGCCCCCAAGCCCACCTGGAACCTCAGAATGTGACCTTGTTTGGAAATAGGGTCTTTGCAGATGTAATTAAGGTAAGGATTGAGATGAGATTGGATTAGATTAGTATAGACCCTGAATCCAAGGAGAGCATCCTTATAAGAGACCAAAGAGGACAGACAGAGACTCAGAGAAGAAGGTGATGTGAAGACGACAGAGGCAGAGATGATGCAGCTACAGCCCCAGGAAGGTAAGGATTGTAGGAAAACACCTGGAGCTGGGAGAGAGGCATGGAGCAGATTCTCTTTCAGAACCTCCAGAACCAGCCCTGTTGACACCTTGATTTTTGACTTCAGGCCTCCTAAACTCTGAGAGAACAAATTCCTGATGTTTTAAGCCCCCAGTTTGTGGTTATTTTCATGGGAGTCCTAGGATATACTAATACACTACCTGTAGATGCTGTTTGTAACCGTTTACCATCTCCGGGCATTACATGGCCCATTAATTGCCTTATAGAGTTAGTCCAGTTTCCAAAAGTGCTTGAAGGGAACTCCCAGATTACAGCAACCAGATAGCCTGAATTTTCAAGAACAATACTAAGTTTACAAAGCTTTTCATGTAAACTCCTTTGTCTGACCGTGCCCTGATTTTTCTGCTTAGGAAAATGTGTCTCTTCTACCACTGGGGGAAAAATGTCTGATTCACCTTCTAATGAATGTCATGATCAGAAGGGAAGGTGTTCTGACAAACATCTTTAAATTTCTCAACGTTCGTTTGAAAAGACTGTTAGAAGTTAAAACAAAAAAACAGCCAATGGAAATTAAAACCTAATTTTTTAGTATGTTTTTTCCAGCTAACATATGTGGGCAAATTTTTCAAATTATGATTGCTTCATATATATATACATGGAATCCAATTTTATCACCTGGCTTAGATAAGTTGGTTGTTAATTGCTATTAAAGTTAATTTTTCTCATAAAGCAGATTATCTTGCAATTGAATACAAAGAACTTAGCTATTTATGAAAATGTTCTCCCATATATATATATATATATATATATATATATATATGAAGCAATCATAATTTGAAGTATATATGAAGTATAGTGATTTACAATGTTGTGTTAGTTTCAGGTGTACAGCAAAGTGATCAGTTATACATATATCTATTCTTTTTCAGATTCTTTTCCATTATAGGTTATTACAAGATAGTAAATCTAGTTCCCTATGCTATACTGTAGGTTCTTGCTGTTTATTTTATATACAGTAATGTTTATTCGTTCATCCCAAACTCCCAATTTATCCCTCCCCGCTGCTTCATGTATATTCTTTCCCTAACAAAATCCTCGTTCTCTTAGGAGTTCCTTTCAATTATCCTAAAGAATATTAAGAATTTCCTGACCCAAAGGAGAACTGGGTTGAGACACACTGGGCTTCTCAATTGCCAGTTAAGTTTCTTCCAACATTTTGGCTCCCAAATAAAAGTTGTTTCCTTCTCTTCAACTCCTTAGATACTAGATCATGGTGTTTGTTAGGAGAGGGCCAAAGTCAGACCTCTTCTAATGACATATTCTTGCCAAAGACATGCTTCCCTCAGGGAAAGATTTTGGTACCCATTTATCATTGTGTTCACTCATTCAGCAAATATTTATGAGTCAGCACTTTATGTGCTAGGCACTGAAGAAACAACAGTAAGCCAAATATTTGAATTATTAGACTGAAAAATTATTAGATTGGAAATTCATTTAAGAACTTTTACCAAGATAATCAAATTCTGTAGGTTTTAGGAAACATCACATTTTCCTTGGCTTATATATAATACTTTGACCATCAAGCTCACTGTTAATAATATGTTTGCTAACTTTGAAATTTCAGTAGGGAATCCAATTTTACTACCTGGCTTAGATAAGCTGGTTGTTAATTGCTATTAATCTTTCTCATAAAGCAGAATTATCTTGCAATTAAATACAAAAGAACTTAGCTCTTCATGAAAATGTTGCCCCACATCATATCCATTGCAGATGTTAACTATATAACATTTGCAGTACTGGAAGAGCTGCCTGATTCACCAATGAGCAAGGAAACCCTCCGTGTGAACAAGTACATTGGATATGAGCACACGTGTTTAAGGGATCAAGTTACAGCTTCACTGAAATTTCTAAGGAGTGACTGCAGTTAACAAAAGAAGAAAATCAAATGGTGCCCATCGTAATCCATTAAACACAACTTTTCGTGACTTTGTACCCAGGAGGACTTTTTGCATAGAGGGTTGTTAACAGCTGAACCTTTAGAGAAGCCAACGCACACCTTGGAGAAGCACTGGGAGGTGCTGCCACTCAGTAAAAGCAAAATTGCTGCTTGGTTTTGCCGCATCCAAACAAGTGTCACGTAACAAAATTCAGGCTCTGAGATCTGTATTTCTGCTTTTAGTTTTCACATGGAAGCATCTCGAACCACGGGCCGGCACAGACATGTGCATTGATAGGGCATGTGCTCACAAATGTTCAAAACCCCATTAGGTTCTGGGAAGCCCAACGATCACCAAACCTTCCCAAGCCCAGGCAGGTTCTTTAACATAACACACACTTATGTCTAACATCTGGCATTCAAACTGGACACAGGGGCACGCAAGACATTGGTCCCAAGACATAGTAATAATTCTGTCTTCTGACCAAGAAGTACAACTTCTCTCCAAACCTCGCGGAGGGCGACTTTACGATGCTTTGCATGTAAGAAATCAGTAATTGCTCATTGAATTAAATGAATTACTTCTCTATGATGTTATCAGCTCACTAATTAATGCACTTGTTCATGCATTTATCATCCAGGCAGATATTCATTTACTCATTGAACAGACATTATTAAAAGCCTGCCGCGTACCAGGCATGGTCAGCACAGATAAAAGATTACAGGACCCCAGCCATATAACTTAGGGCATAGAGGGCTGAACTTTAACAAGCAATGTTTTGAGAGTTTCTGTTTTTCAATGAGGTCCCATAGATTCCTAATCATGAACATTCACTGGCGATATGGTAAATCAGTATACGTCTGCTTGCCTCTAAAGAATGTGTCAGCCAAAGTAGTTGGTTCAAAATAGCACTTGACTCCTTCCATGCTAGGACTACTCCAGAGACCAGCTGTGGCTCCCCAGTGCAAGAACACATTCATTCATTCAATCATTCATTCATTCATTGGCACAGGCCAGAGAAAAGGCAAGGAAAGAGACAGTGAGTATCCTGCAGCCCTCCATCTTGGTTTTCTTTTTGGATCGTCAAAACTATTGGATTTCTGGGCTCAAAAAATGCAGCTGAGTTCAGCTGCTGAAAATTTGGTTAATTTGTTGCTTGAACTCCTAAATGGACTCACAGTGGTGACTCTGTTATATTTATTCTACTATCCTCAAATGAATGGCACGAGAAAGAAACCAATTACATAGAGGGAAACACTTTCGTCTCTTTAGAAGAAGCTATAAATGTCTAAAGGGTATTGGAGGAATCCATTCAAAAGATGAACAGTAGAAACAAACACAATCAAGAATTGATTACTTCAAACAAAGCAAATAAGATATGACAGTAAATTAAATAATAAGAATGAGACTAGGATGAGTAACCAAGAAGAGCTCACATTAGTGAACATTTTTTGCACACAAAAACACATTACTGTTCAAGCATGGACATGTATTAAGCTGTTGGATCCTTGAACCACCACCAACAAGCAAGCGTTATTATCACTACTGAGTCTATTTTACAGATGAGGAAAATGAGGCACAGAAAAGTGAAATGCCCTGGCAACACTCGTTGGAACAAGGGTCAGCCCTAGGCAGTCTGGTTGTGCTCCAGAATAAGACACCAGGTCCTTAGGAAGGGATATGGGGCCTTAATCTCTAGAGGGGGTCATAAAAGTTCAGTCCTCATTCTTCTTTTCTTCACTATCCTGGAAAAAAAAGAGAATGAAAAAGGACTACTGAAATGAGTTTAATTTCTCCAATTCTATTATGCTTTTTAAAGAATATATCTGTGTGCATGGAAAACAGGCAAAAGAATTCAAGAAGAATCAAATCTTAGCAGACCCCTGATGGTGCGATATCAATTAATTTAACTTCCTTTTCTAAATTATTTTCTAAGCTCCTACAATAATTGTTTTGGAAATGGGGGAAAGAACAAAGTTTTTATTATTATTTTGTTGTTCAAAAAATATTTTATCCTGTGGGTTTATTAAACCTGTATTCAGGTTGAAGAAAACAAAACAGAACAAAAGCAAGCGCCATCCTCAGGCAGGCAGTGGTGATTTTCAGAGAGGATGTCCAAAATGAGTCGACCAGCTATAAGGCCCTGCCCAGCACCACACAACCGTGATTCCCGTGGCACCGGAACCAATACAGACTCAGGAGATCAGAGAAGGCATTTAGAAAAAAAGCAGAAGTGGTAGGAGGCAGCATCTGGAAGGAAACATGTAGGGAGATGCCTTGTGGAGTTTCACTAAAAGGTAACAAAACTGCACAATGAAGGTGGAAAAAAAATATCACTTTGGCAGCTTCATGTCAATTCCACCAAAATACGTGCCTTGAGTGACTGTGTAAATAAAGTCATTGGAGTATATGTTCATGTACTAGCACCTTCATGAGACAGTACTACATCTAACCACGTCTGGCAGCTTCTCAGGGTCAGATCTAATCTCTGCCTCCCCCTGGACAGCCATCAACATCTACAGAATACATACTGGACGGAGGGACGGAGAATCTCTATTGGACACTGTCCTCTTGTCTATTTCAATGCAAAGCTCACAGGCGCTTTCCGATCATCAAAGGAGGCACTTTAGCATGAAGTGACCCGACAATTAACAGCGGCTCAGTGTTCTGATTATTTCAGGGACCCGTAGGAGATCAGGGTGTAGCTGTAGGTTTCCATGCTTAGAGTAAGTAAACATCACTCTTTGGAGTTTTGCCAGTGCTTGAGCCTAGTGGCTTTCAGGTGCTATTTATTTTGTTTAGTTTATTGTTCAGTGTTACTGTTTGTTGACTTGATATATTTTTCCCCCCACAAAGGGGCCAGTCGGTAAGAACATATCCTGTAAGTGGAAAATTGATGATTCCCTATTGTTCAGTGTTTGTGTGTGGTGGTTTTATTTGCTTTGGTTCAAAGGACCTAAACAATGCATTCATTGGAATTTAACAACTGGTGTAAAATCAGCACAGAGAACAATCTGTGTGCTGAGATTTTTGTACCCAAATCGGGTGATCTCTGCTTGACTAAAGAAAGCAAAATCTAAAATGACCTGTACATCTAAATAACCACAGAAAAGAAAACCACTGACTGAATCTCAAAGAGGCGCATTTTTCAACAAATACAAAAACAGACTCATGCATCATTCTCCATGATTCCAAGGAGGCTAAAGTGCCCACAGGGCACAGGTCTTACTCATGGACATGTCTAATCTAGTTACCCTCCTCTGTGTAAAATCCAACCAGCAGACAAGACCAAGGATGAGAACAAGGGTCTAAAACCGTTACCTTAGAAACGTCGTATTTTCACCTACTTCAAGACAGTGAATTCTGCCAGAAAATCTGTAGCAATAGGCTCATTCCCCTTGGAGGGGAGCGAACGCATCACAAACTGTGCATTCGCAAAGGAAGCTTCCATCGGGAGCTCTTCCTGCATTGGTGCGTCTCTGGTCGGGTTGGCTATCTGTGTAGGAAGTGGACGCAGGAAGTATCTGTCTACAAACCCTTTATCCTCAAGGTAATTGCTACAGCAGCATTTTACTGTTTACTAAAGCAGTAAACATGTGATCTAAAAAAAGATGTTTTCCATCTCCAAAGAACAAGGCTTAAAAAAATTGTATGTTGCACTTATTTCATAACCAGCTTCTTATCAAAACCGTCGGCAATATGACCGTGCTTCCAAGAGTGAGTGAGTCAATGGGTACAGCGTTTGGGGTAGAACAGAAGCTTCTCCCTCAGGGGTGCCCAAAAAACAAAGCCTGGTTTTCTTTTCTGAGATGCTACTCTAGCAAAGTAAATTTTATTTCTCTTCTAAGCTTAATACAGGCTTAACAGAGTCAGGGTCTTTGGCTGAACAGGTAAAGTGAACAAGACTTTCCATGTTAACTCAAACTGGTAGAATGGATAGCCCATAAAATCACTTGTATTTGACCTTGGGCAACATTCATCTTTTTTATGTGGATATAAATATGCTTCTAGCCCTAAGAGTTCACACAAGAAGAAGTTAAAGATAGAACTCAAACGTGGACGTGTGGCTACTGCTTTTGATGACTTTACCTGGGGCAGGCAGAGCCTCCTGCCAATCTTCTCTTTATTTCTTTATTCCAGATGAAAAGCTTGTGAGCCTTCACTGTCCCAGGTTTCCTGGGATGACAGGAGTGATTGGGTATCTGTGAGAGGCAGTGTGGGGTGAATGGAAACGGGTCCGAGGAGAACCCTTGAGCACTGGAGATGTTCCGGGGGGTCCTCTCCATCACAACTGTTGTCCTTTATGTTTTGAAAAGCTCTTGTTGGGTTGTTAACTATTGCAGACAGGAAGAAAGAGGAGGGAAGGAGCATGAGAGTGAGAAGTACAGAGAGAAGCAGAGGGTAGTAAGGCCCCAAATTTCTTCTCCAGGGCCGGCCATGCAGAGGCTCAGGCAGACTCCTCAGCAAGCATCTCTTAGCACTGTCTTAGGTCATCTCCAATACAGATAAAGCACTGTGAATAACTGAGAACTCACTGTTCTGTAAGAGTCTTTATTTCTTAATAAAGAGAAAAGAACATGTTAATCAGAGGAAAATTGGCTACTTGAAAAAAGAAAAAAAAAAAAGAATCAATTCACAACCTGTTGTAGAAATTGAAAAAGAAAAAAAAACCTTCTACGGATTTCCTGATTTGATTCCTAGAAGGAAAATGGATTTGACTCGAGTGAATAATAATATTAGCTAACAAGTATTAAGTACCTCTAATGTGCTCCATACAATTCCAACTCAGTTCATCTCCCCATAGCCCTGCGAAGTAGAAACTGTGGTTACTGCTTTTTACAGATGGAAATACCCAGAGATCGTGAGGTGAGGGGCTTGTCCAGGGTGAAATGCCAGGAAGACCATTTCTATTTTCCCGAGAAGGAACTAAGGCCTGGAGAGGTGCCTTCACCTGCTGAGGCCCTACAGCGTCATCTGCAGCCTCAGCCGGTCTCTCTCAGGCCAGCCTCTTTCCACTTCCCCTCCCTAGCCTCCACATCTATGCCTCCCTTTCCTTGTGAACAAGATAAGACCAATCCTTTCCCCACAGAGGCTATTTTAAGGATGCTGTGAAGAAATAGGGTCTTCAGGGCCTCCCTGGGCATAAGATAAACACGGCTGGGCTCGCTCCATTTCACCTTCATGCTTCTGACGCTCTTGGGAACATCAGGTAACACCCACATACAACACAGATCCAAAGGGGACTTCGCAATATAAAACCACACACACTTTTTTTTTTTTAAACTCGGAGCAACATATTAGGAAATCTACCTCAAATTGAGACACAAACTAATCGTGTTGACAAATTCCCAAGTGTTGTTTCAACAGTTTCCTCTTCCTCAAAGGTGAGCATCACATGCCTACAGCTAACTTTAAAAAATAAAAGTCAACAAGACCCAAAGGGATCCAAAGGGAACACGACGGTAAAGTCCCTATTGGCTGATGATTTCAATTAATGGACTTGGGGGCATGTGGATGAGGGCGATGGGGGGCAGATTTTGTCTTCAGTGGTGACTCTGTTTCAGTACTTGCTAAATTAAAAAACCCCATCAATTTGCTATACTGTAATTTTATAATGGAAAGACAGATGTTAAATCATCAAGGTGGAGTGATTTAAAGGCCACTGTGTTAGATTCAGGAGTGCGAGTTCTTTGCACATGTTAGAAATGTTCTTTATTTTATGTCCCAGGAATTGACGTGCATTGTCTTGAACAAAATAATTTGAAGTAACAGCACTGATGTTAATGTTATGATTGGATTATGATGTGGCTTTAAAAATAAATAATTTTGCTTGGCCTTGGCATTTCTTTTCTAAACGTCTCGGCACTTATCTGTTCCTAACAGCAGATTACCGTTCTTCCCAGAGTCTAATTCCATGAACACCCCTGCGGAAAGACTTGGTAAGGCCTGATGGAAAACTCAGAGACGTGGGCAAGGAAGTTGATACTTGGGGTGAGGAAACAAATCAGCAGCTGATCTGGAATCTGCAACCGCGGGCCCCTTGGATATTGCCAAATATGGAAAGAATTCTTGGCACCAAGCAAGTGGAGAATGGGGTGCTAGAGTTTTAGCTGTTCAGTTTTCTAGTGCTTTATCTTAATTAGCCAGTGAGAGCGTAATAATTGTTGGCTGTGGGCTTTTTCACACAAGAGTGGTAACGTAAGTTAGCCAATTATAATAATTTTCATTATTTAATGTATCACACTATATCATTTAATACACCATTTTTTTTTTTCCTGCACAGTAATTTATTATTTGGAGCTAAGTAAGGCAAATAGCAGGGAAAACAAGATCAGATGATGATAAGTTGAGGGGAAACAGATCTGTGTGCCCGAGCGAGCTTCCTAGCCTCTCTAATCCTCTATCCTTATCTGGACGAAAAGCGCCAGGATGCAGGCTGTGGTGAGCATCTCACGAGATAACGTGAGCATCCAGCACAGAGTCTGGCCTGGAATAAGCCGTTACAAGGATGATATTAATTTGCATTATGAATTCAAGCTACAAGATCTACCTTTTAAAAACGCTTTTCTCTATGATCTTTTCAACAGCAATTTAATTCTATGTAGTTAGTTTGTATTTAAACTAGGAGAGATATCGCTAAAGAAATACATCTATTTAAAATCTGCAATAATGATTGCAGATTGTCCTAATATCTTAACTTTCTCTTGATGACCTTAAAGGATTTTAATCAAAATTTATTTTTCAACAACTATTTATTGAACCCCTATGCTTTGCCAGCCTCTGTCAAGGACACAAAAGAGATGGACAGACTATCACAAGAAAACAGGTTCTATTGTTTACATAGGTAGACAAAAAGTAGAGTCACACAAACACAAGCAAAGCTGGGAGCATGTGTCGTCAAGAGAGAAAACAAAGCAGGAGAGAGTGGACAAAATGAGGAATGTTCTTAAACTTTATAAAACATGCCTCAGCTAAGTTCAATAGGGGAAATATGTGGGGAATAAGTGATCAAACAGGGAATGAAAGTGTGAATAGGAAAAAGATCCAGAGGTCACAGTGGCCACTAGTTGAAATAGGTTCACAGCAAAAAAAAAAAAAAAAAGTGGAATGAAATACTATAATTACAGAAATACAAATAAAAATGAGATTCCATTTTTGCCTGTCACAATGGCAAAGATTCAAAGAGCGAAATATTCAGAGTTGTTATGAGTTCAGTGGAACTGGCCTTATCTATGGCTACAAGTGGGAACTGGTACAACCCTTCTAGAGAGTAAAGTGGTCATTTATTTTTTAAACTGGCAAATATTTAAATTTGGCAGAGACTTTAAAAATATGTACACCCATTGGTCCAATGGTTCCTTTTCTAAGCACTAACACTAATAAAATAAATTTTTAAAAAATTACATAAAGGGTACATTGCAATGTAATTGGTGAAAACCTGAAAGCAATATTATTTCCTACAATAGGATATTGGCTATATAAATCATAATACTTATTTTAAATGGAATATAATTAAGCATAAAAATTCTGCTTATTAAAAAATTGTAGTGACATGGGGAAATGTTTGTAAAACAATGTTAACTGAGATGAGCAGGACAGTCAGGGAGACAAAAGGACAGACAGAAACACACAGTAGGAAGACACACACCAAATGCTGGGAATTTTCTCTGACTGCCTGGGACTGGGAACAATTTATATTGACTCTGTAATGATTTCTTTTTTCATTTTCTCTACAGTGAGAATGTTTTATTACTGTAATTTGTACAAAATAACAAGATGCATTTTTCAAAATTAATGAGAATACAGGACAGTGGAGATTCCAGTAACCCTGTTCCTGCCCTAATCAGAAACAAGAGGCACTGCAGGCCTCCGCCCTCCTTCAGCAACGAAGCAAACAGCCTCCGTCCTCAGAACAGGACTAAACCAACCTTCTGATCACCCATGCCTTGAGGGACCCCCTGGACACTCCGCCTGCCCAGGTGTTTGGTCCCTGCCCTGCTATACCCTTCTCCAGGGACCCCTACAAGCTCCTTGCCCCTCACCTCTCCAGGCTCCCGTGTGCCCTGCCCTGGCTGGGAGGCCACAGTAGTGACCTGTGGAAGTGACCTGTTATTCTCCCTGTCTCTTCAAAAGCGTTAGCACAGAGTCTGTGTGCCTCTGGGCTTCACAACTGAAGCCGGGTAATGGAACACATAGAGAGAATTCAGAGCAGGGCCAGAAAGACAGTGCAATTTATCAGCAAAGGTTAGATGGACTTGGATTGTCCGATGGCATCTGCCATTTACTGAGCACCTACTAAAGGCTCTCCCACCCTGGACTCGCAACAGGACGGTCATTATAATCCCACCTACAGGTGAGGAAACGGAGCTCAGACAGGTTAGGGCCCTTGCCCAGGGTCACGTGACTAGGAAGGGTTCAAATGCAGGTGTGTCCGTGGCCACATAACATAAGTAAAGAAATCTCAGAGGTGACGGGGGGACAAAGTCCCCTGAGAAGAGAAGAGCCATCCTCTAAGCTGTGGGGACAAAAGGAGAGGATGCTGCATTTGAGGCATTCCCTAAGCCCTAGGAAAAAGTCCTGCTGGAGCAGATGTGCCACCACCATTGGAAAGGCCTGGAGACTGTCTCTGTCAAACCCCCTTCTCGGAAGATTTTACACTGCAGAGAAACTCTCTGGTCCTGGCTTTCCAACGGCCTCCTGTATTGTGATTCTCTTCTGCGTCAGCTGTTAAATCTGCCAGGGTATTGGGATGCCAAAGCGGAATGTTCTGCTTTGGGTCTCCCCTCCCACAGAGGGAACCTGATTCTGAAATTCTAAACACAGAAGTAATATTTTCCTGAAAGCATCAGGAACGATTGTTTCATTTATTTATTTTATTTCTACTTATGGTTTTTCAAGAGACATCGACAAGCGTATGTATGTGTCGGGGTGGAGGAGAGATTTAAGCAAAGATCTGTTTTGTAAAAAAAATTTAATGAAATCATCACTTTAAAGAAAATATAGATAATTAAAAAACAGTTCAGACTTCCAGAACATTCTCTGAGAGTACTGCAGTCCTCCATAAGTGTATTTCATGGGAAGAATGATCCACAAATTCTATCCTTTCCAATTCTCCTTTCCACGGCCACTGAGGCAGCGTGCCTAGCCTCAGAGAGAGAGCTGTAGGAGGAAGAGTGCTGTGTCCCGTCCAGAGGGGGCAAACTGTGTCCAGAGCCACCCACGGATTCAAGCAGCAAGTCATTTTAAGATAACGGCCCATGATTCCACCTTTAGGCCAGTGTTCTAGAAACATGACATTCACATAGTGGTGCAACAGTATTTTCCGTTTTCTATTCCTTCCACTGTCACAGAGTCCTCTAAAGTAACAAGGGATGAAACAACTGAAATTCCACTTGAGCCAATGAGTTGTTGAAAATTTATATGCCCTAGAGCTATTAAGCTCCTTCATCACCTCCCTTAAAATCCTGTATATGAACTTCCTTCATATAACCCTGAGCTTTTAATTTTAAACAAGTCTGCTTCACACATGACAGCAAATATTCAGCAAGAGCCTGCTATGTGCAAGCCATGAAGTACGTAAAAGATGCTTCATGTTTTTAAATTAACTTTTTTTTTTTTTACTGGAGTATAGTTGATGTACAATATTATATAAGTTACAGGTGTACAATATGGTGATTCCCCATTTTTAAAGGTTCTACTCCATTTCTAGTTATTATAAAATATTGGCTACATTTCTAGTTATTATAAAATATTGGCTACATTTCTAGTTATTATAAAATATTGGCTATAATCCCTGTACTGCACAGTATATCCTTGCGGCTTATTTTATATATAATGGTTTGTCCTCTTCATCCCCCCCCACGTTACCCCTCCTCCCTTCCCCCTCCCCACTTGTAACCACAAGTTTGTTCTCCACGTCTGTGAGTCTGCTTCTTTTTCTTATTTGTTGTAGTTTTTAGATTCCACCTATAAGTTATATCATGGTGATCACCAAAACCCTCCAACCTCTGTCAAATCAAAGAAAGGAACTTCTTTAAACAGCTCATTGACACCGTACTCGTGTTCTCCCTCAGCAAGCCTTGTTAGTAACTTTCCATCCCCTGATTCTAAGATGCTCTCCACTCACGCTGCTCTTTGCAGTTTGCTCTCTCCTGGTCTTCCAGTGCCAGATCTGTGATAAAGGAAAATGCCCACAATCCCCTCTTAAAGACTAAGGACCTCTAAACTCTAGGATCAGGGGCTGTCACCTGGGGTTCACGGACCACCCAAGGAGTCCAAGGACAGAACTGGATTTCAATAGTATTAGCTGTCCTTGTCACTCTATGTATTGCCTTTCCTGCATTTTAAAAGCATTAATCTGAGAAGGGATTGCAGGCTTCATTAGACTTCCCGAGTGGCTCAAGGCATAACAAAGGATCAGGGAAGTCATTGGGAGATTGGATTAAAAATCCTAACCGAAGCAAAATCAAGTTCCAAGGCTAACAACTGGCTGCTTGGAGTCTGTAAGCAAAGGCAGCACTGTTTTGTGCAGAAGGAAGGGAGGGGGTCGTAAAGCACCCCCCAGGTATCATCAGGTGGCCCCAGAAGCAGTGGAAGCACCAAAACTGATTCGTGAATTACATGTGGGAACATCGCTTTTGATGCTTACGTTTTTATTAGAACTCTTAGTCTGATTTTAAAATCCACGGCCCTTTAAGGAAAAACCAACCGACATACTCACATAAACTCATAAGATTCCTTTACTTCTTCCCATGGAAACACTCTGTTACCATTTCCAAAATACCAAGGGAAAATGATGGTGAGAATCATAAAGACGGGATAAAAACATAGAGCTTTTCATAGTGCCTCATAGGGTCTTATAGACATTCACGCCAAAAAAAAAAAATCCAGAGATGCGGAGACCAACTTAACAGATTCTGTGCATCTGATGCTTGATGGACTAATTGACTTATTTACTGAAACAACAAAAAACAGAGTGCGTTTGAGACTGGAAATTGCCCGTATGACAGACTTTCCTAATTCCAACGGACAGCCGTAATTTTCCCTATGCTAATTTGAGCTTTGCACTAACATAATTAAAACTGCAGTCAACAGACTCAGGCCTCCTTTTTTCCACTCTATAAACAAGTCTGTAAAGTCATCTCATTACTTTACCCAGGAAGCCTAGCAGAACATTTCTCAAAGGAAGTTACCTATAAAGAGGGGCTATTTTATTTTAACAGAGGATTAAAAAGAGTCTACTTGAAGCCATTTTGAAAGTTCACTTAAGCTATATATGATACACAGATAATGCAGTGTAATCAAATGTTAAAGTAAGCATAATCTCCTGGGTAAGTGGAAACTGTTTCCCAAAATTCATCCTGAAAAACACAAAACGTTCAAGCTTCAAAAATATCTGCATCTTTTCAGAAACGTATACTTTAAACTAAACAGTATGACATATTTGTATTCTATGCAAAACATACCCCACACCCTAAAAGATTGTCTGTTATTTCAATGTCCTTTAATACACTGATTTTTTTTTGAAACACACACACAGACACACACACAATTGTACCCAAGCTATTCAAAATTTACAAAGAACATTAGATTCAACGGCTATGAAATATGGACACAAATAAGGGTAAAAATAAGAATTAAGAGGGCAGCATTTGGGGTTATAAAATCAAATAATTTCTACTCATATAGCTCAAAGCAGAGTACATCAAACCCTCAATTTTAAAATTCCTTTCTATACAGTTATACTTCAGCAGACTTCAATCCTTGAAGAAAGAAAAATCTCTGTAAGATTAAAATCTTTGATACATGATTTTTTAATATGTATTATGGAACATACCTTGAAAACCAAAACCTATATTGAGAACTAGAAACTGAATAGAACTTCTGAAACATAGTTTATGCAACGGGTATTAATTAAATCCTCTCGCACAAACATTTCAAATTCCAAATCAAAGAGGCTTTTAAAAATTGTCCTGGCCCAGTTCTGGGCAAACTTCTATATTCACGAGCTTTCAGATCAACTAAAACCCTTGATGAAAACACAACCAAATGCTTCTCACCTACATGCAGCAAAACTAAAGACACGCAACCCATAAAACTCGCTTTTTCCTCCTTTCAGTATCTGTTTTTGCTCCTGACTTTTCTCATTTCTAGAAATGTCACCAAGGCGTGCTGGCCTTGAAAATATTGTGACAGACCACTTCACGGGCTCTATGCCGCCAACTTGCACTAACCATCAAACTGGCTTCAGTTCCAGGAATCAGACTACATTCACATTTCTACCTCTGTGCATTCACCTCCACCTTAATCTCTCTCTATTTGCAAGAAAAACAAAACATCAGACCACACACCCCAGAGCACAGAGAACCAACCCGCAATGCCCACAAAGCAACCATCACGGAGAAGAAAGTCTATTCACAGTGCACCGAGGAGTAGGTACTTTATTAAAGATAAATACATAACCGAACAAACCGAATTACCACCATTTGCATTATGAGAACGCTCTGTTCTCAGCCTGAAGGTTCCAAGAATCAAGTCAACATTGGCATGTCCCATGACTGACAGCCACTTGCCAGGCATCTCTTCATTTCCACAGGGACCGGCTGGCACCCCTGATGGTAAGGAGGCCTTCAAGAACGTCCAAAAGTTCAACATTTCCAAGCCCATCTTTTTCTCCGACCCTGCCCTCCAAACTCTCCAAGTCCATTGCCTTCCAGCAGATACACATCCAGGCACCGCTAGAGATAGTTAAAGAATATGAAAATTCGGACGCGCTCTTTGAAAAGCTTTTGCAAAAGGTCATCCACAGCCCTCAACCGTGAATTTAGAAACCCCAATTTTTTTCTGAGTTTGAAGTTTTTAAGCCTTGCGGATGGTTGGAGTAGGAAAAAGGAAATTTACTAGGCAGTGCAAAGGAAATCTTGTTGTCCTCTATTGTGGCAGCGGGGGTGTTGCCCAATGCTAACTTATCTGCGTTGATAAAGGAAACCAAAGAAAAGAGTAACAAGCACAGAATTTGGTCAAATGAAAAGGAACCCTCTCCTTACCTTAATAGTGCTGGCCATAATGCAATCAAGTTTATTGATCGTTAATAAATGTTAATAATAATTATTGCTTCTCTCTGACCAGAAAGTAGTTTTGATGAGGTTGTTTAGAGCGGATGAGATTGTGCTAAGTCTGGGAAATGAAGTCAGTCAATGGCAGGAAGAGGTTTCTATTGGTCCTGGCCGCCCAGCCCGAAGAAACAGGATATTTGGGAGTGGAGAGATAAGAGACCCTGAAAACAATGTTGTTTTTCTTGATGATATGCAGCCAGGAGATTTTTTTTTTTTAATTAAAAAAAAAAAAAAGACATCAATTGCCTGGGCCTGGGATGACCACAGCAGGTGTGACCCAGTGTGCCGCCGTGTGACACGCCGCCCCGGGGCAGGATGCAGATGTGGCGGGACTCCGAGTGGCTTCACGTGGGCGGCGCGCTCCTCAAGGCCCCTGGGTGCGGACAGGACTCCTGGGCCTCTGTCTCCCCGGATGTGCCACACGCCTGGGTCGTGGGGCCTAAGGCCTCTACCCGCTCCACTTTGCAGGTTGTGCTTATTTCATGTGAATAGGCAACGACGTTCAATAATAGCCATTCACCTGCTGATTTTTAACAACCTCCACTGGTTCAGCATCTCAAGTGAATGTTCCAGGACAGTTTCATTTTCTCCTTCCAAACATAAGGAATGGCTATCGGCTCCGCGATAAAGTAGTTGAAAATGCAAAGACTCTAGAATGGAAGTAGCTAAGAGAAGTAAAGAGGAAAATAAACCTGTCAAATCCTCATTTTCAAATATTTATTTAAAATCCAAGGCACTTAAATGACTACGAATGTTTTATAATGGCAGCGAGCTGGCCCCCTCTGACAAACGTCCAGGTTGCAGACAACAGACCCCAATAGAACTCTTGGCTACACAGAGATGCCACGTCCTCACTAAGTGTTTTAAAATCTGAGCTGTAAGTTCAGGGCCACACGTCTGTTTTCCACTCAGAGGAAATACAGCTAATTGTAGGCCTGAACATTCCTTAGAGGATTTCAGGCCTTTTAATTACTCATTTTCAGGAAATTACTTGTTCTCTGGAAGAAACAGCATTTTGCTTTGAATCTAGCTACACTAAACTTGGGCCAGTAAAGAGGTGTGGTCTCCATAGGGGACCCGCAGAACACAATAGGCCAAACCCTGAGTCATCCAGCAGCTCTTGGTTTCAGAGGCAGTCAGTGAATTGATTTCACTGGGACTTAGGCCTGTCTACATCAGAGCTCTAGAAATGAGCCCAAGTTTCTATATCTTTCACTGATCCCAAGATTTCCCCTTATGATAGGTGAAGGAGAAGGAAACATGAGGAGAAGGAAGGGGAGAAAGGAAAGGAGAAGGCGAAAAGAAAGAGAGAGAGAGAGAGGTGGGCGGAGAGAGGAAAGAAAGAGAGAAAGAAAGAAAGAAAAAGAAAAGGAAATGAAGAAAGAGAAAGAAACAAACAGAGGGGGGAAAAGGAAAATGAAAGAAAGAGAAACTATAAGAAATCTTATGTAAAAATCAGAACCTGACAAATTCTCAGCATCTACATTTTGAGGGGATGTTCATTTCCACTCTTTTCATCTCCAAACAATAAATGAGATGGCAGGCTGATTCAAATTGTGTTTCCCCTAAAATTTCAAAGTACTGAGTTGTTTTATCTGGGCAGCTTCCACTAGGATTCAGGAGTGCTGGGAAAAGCGCTCTTTCAGCTCCACTGAGATTCCTTATTTTTTATTCTCCTAAGAAGCATCAATTTCAAATGTGAACTGTAGTACCCTAATAAGCAGTGTTCTATTATGAATTTCTCAAAGAGCAGCCTTAAGTAGGGTGACCCCTTGCTAAAAAAAAATAGCCATGGAAGAAAGTTCTGTGCGATCCCATCTCACCACTGCCGCCTGGTTTCTGACACAGCCCTTGTCCTCTGCAGCAGGAAAGCATCAACAATTTTATGGAGATCTAATTCTTCGTTGAGGGTCTGCCCTGAACTCCTTGGTTCTTGTCTAATTCAAATCAGTGAACAGTAACATTTTTTTAACTCTTTATTTAGAAATGACATCAAACTTCAAATACCATATGATATCACTTATATGTGGAATATAAAATAAGACACACCAATAAAATTTTTTTAAAAAGCTCATTTTAATTAAAAAAAAAAGAAAGCAATAAAACAAAATAAAATACGATACAAATGAACATATCTACGAAACAGAAACAGACTCACAGACATAGAGAACAGACTTGTGGTTGCCAAGGGGGAGGGGTGTGGGAGAGGGAAGGATTGGGAGTTTGGGATTAGCAGATGCAAAGCATTATATATAGGATAATAGTCCTACTGTATAGCACAGGGAACTATATTCAATATCCTGTGATAAACCATAATGGAAAAGAATATGAAAAATAATATATATATATGTATAACTGAGTCACTTTGCTATACAGCAGAAATAAACACAACATTGTAAATCAACTATACTTCAATAAAATAAAAAAGAAGACAGAAAGAATGAAATTTATAGAAAAGTTACAAGATAATACAAAGAACTCCTAATATCCTTCACCAGTTCCTCCAACTTTGGTAATTTACATCATTTGCTTTGCTTTCTCTCTCTCTCTCTGTCTCTCTTACTTATGTCTAATGCATATATATGTATATACACCCATATTTTATTCTTTAATAAAATTTTGTTAGACTAATGTACTTGCTTGGAACTTACAAACAGAAAACTCTATGCTACTCTTTGATTTATTTCCTGAAGATTCTATCCATAAGTTTCATTGTGTCTAATTCTGAAAATGCATATAACACAAGGTGATGTAATAAAAATCCAGTTTTGAGATAATGAGTTGTAAGCCCAGTTACAAAATTTAAAAGGCAAATCTTCCTCATTTCTAATGACAAATGCCGACCGATGTCTATCATCTTCTGAGAGAATTATTCCTGATGTCTAGAGTGGCATAATAGCATCCCAGTTCAGTATTCTCTGACTATTTAATGCAAACTTCTAAAAAAACAAACAAACTTCAATTGGCTACTGACAGCACAAGGCATATCTATTAATTAGAATATATTTAGTAATGCAGAAATCATTTCCCAAACATCGTTCTGGGGGAAATCATCTATGCTCCCGTCACCCACACCCAAGCCTCTGCCATTAAACGGCCTCAGCACTAGATCACTCAGCAGCCTAAGGACGGGGCTGCCCTTCCAACGAGACACCACCCCTCCTTGGGGGAAGCCACCCTCAGGTCACTATGCAGAACCATTTCGGGGCAACTGCAGGTAGCCTCCACCTGAGTCATCCTGCCATGAATCTGTCAAGACAGGGTCCTTTTCCACCCTCCTTGGAACTCAGTAAACACCATGCTGGAACAGTGTGGCACCCCCAGCATATGTGTGAATAAACTGCATGTTTCCATTCTGTACTTATCCATCATGGACCCATGACCCAAGAATTTACCAAAGCCCTTCAAAAGCCTGTTCATATCTTACTCCAAATGAAAAAGGAAAGAGTGTAAAATAGACTCTACCATTACCATAACTATAAAAGGAGCACTGTCATTTATTTATCCTAAAACCACAGCTTCCCATTTTCTGGAGTCAACAAATGCTCATCCGTCTTCTCCTACTAACTTCTCTGTGTGGGATCTACAGAGGAAGGTCAGGGTTGAGAACACTTTTGGGTGAAGGCAACATAGTTCTAAAAATCATATATGAGTGTAGCAAAGAGATAATGAGCTAGAATCTTAACTGGAGACACAACAGAAGATTCACTCATGATTGACTGATTGATCCCTGTATTCAACATCCATACAATGACATACTTATCATCACTGAAAATACTGCAGGAAAATGATGTAGTAGATGAATACTTAGTGATATGGAAAATTATGGTACGATGTCCGGTAATTTAAAATTGAGGTCATAAAGGAGAATTATATCACAGACTCATTTTATTAAAAATAAAAAGGCAAAACATAAATATTAGTCAGCTACATACTACAATACTAATAGTAGAGAATCTTTTTTGTTTTTCCCCCTTTCCCCTTTGGTTCATCTATATTTTCAAAACAGTTATAATAACTTCAATAAAAATAAATAAATAGTAAAATAGAATAAAATTTACTCACCTATTCTACAAAATATGTAGAACATATTGTTTCATATGTTCAGCAAGCCAGTATTATGAAAAAAAAAGTGGGGAAGAGGGGAGGAGAGTTCTAGATTCAATGGAACTTAAGAAACCCAAAGCCCAAATGCAAATGATGGTCTACAATTAGATACTGATATGAACAAATTAGAAGTCAAAGGCTTTTCCAGGGATGCTCGAGAAATCTGAATATATAATGACTGTTACATCATATTATAGATTTATTGTTAACTATTTATAGCTTTAAGAATACTTTGTAGGAAAACGTCCTTACTACTTACAGCTGCGTTCCAAAGCATTGAAGATGAAAAGGTAATAATTTCTGTAATTTATTTGAAAGAATTCATGAAAAATAACATAATGCAAATATGACAAAATTGTACAATTGTCAAATCTCAATAACTTACATGAGTGTTCATTGTATCATTTGCACTCCTTTGAGTTCTAAATTTTTTATAATATAGTGTTAAATAAAAGTTCCTCATAGATGTCTTTCTTTAAAAAAGTTACAATAAACATGTTACATTGTAATGAAAAAGTTATATAAGCAACATGCAATGTTCTATTTTTTTCCTAAGTATCTGTATAACAGGCAGCACACGATACCTATTTGTCAAACTCTATATGTGTGTGTACCAAAATGCGCATTCTTTTATAAACATCTACAAGAGTAGCTCTTTTTGATTAATTTCACTAAGGAAACCCTGCAGACACTCATGTGCTCTGTAATGGTCACCTCCCCAGCATTATTCCCTCCAGTCAATGAGTGCCTTTTCCATGCCCACTCAGCGCTCTGGTGGGCACTAGGAAACAAGGATGACAGGACTCTGTCCAGTCCCTGGGTGTCTCAGCATTCATGAAGTCTCTGTTCGGCAACTCAAATTCCGCACACCTAAAACTGCAGAGCATGGGACCAATCCATGAACCGCAGACTCTTTATGGGCAAAACAATAGGATAAAAGTGCTGTATATTTACTGTCCCTAGGATGATACATGAATCTTAAAATGTGTAAAGTTTGGATTACTCAAGAGAGCCCGGCAAGAAGGATGTCCCAAGGATTTTTGGCAGGGGCATGCCTGAGATTGTAGATAAGGATCAAGCCATCTGGAGCTGTCCCCACAATGGAAAACTCCATCACCCAGTGGAACTTTTCCATCTCTATCAATTGGAGGATTTGCCTGAGAACACAGGGAGCATAAGGCACTCTTAGCCCCCAAGGTCACCCATCTTATACTGGTTAAGGACCATTTTTCTATTCAAAGCGGACTTCATGAGGACTGTTTCACTCCATTGGGTAAGACTCTGTGTGTGTGTGGCATACCCTCCAGCCGCTCATGAAGAAATAATCCAATTACAATTTAAATAACTATTGTTTCAACACTTTCTCTAAGTGGTTAATATATTCTTCAGCGTCTTGGTGCATTTGAACTAGTCTAGAACAAGGAAATTGTTATCACACACTAAATCCTCGACTTCTCAACACCAAGTTGCTTAATTTGGAAGCATGTGTCAAGTTCAGTTCTACAGGCTCAGATGGAGCAATGATTTCAGGGCACACGATTTCATAAGCATCACCTATACCCTCACATTTTGCCAACTTTGCCTCTTACCCAATGGCTCTAAAAATGCGGGAGTATTAAAACCCATCACAGGAACCCTAAGTATGTCAACTTAATACTCGTGGCTGAAAAAAAAATTTTTTTTAATTAAAAAACGAAAGAAACAAGAGTACTTATTTTGACACACTAATTTAGTATAAAGGAACATTTAAATTTCCTTTTTCAAAGATCATGTTTCTATATATAATTTGTGAACCATTAAGTGCATTTCAAGGTCTTCATCCATCTAACTGGGGCATAAATTAGTATAAATGTTATAGTCATCAGATTGCCACTGGTTCACCACAGGACAGTCTAGCACCCATGTCACATAACTGGAAGGCCCACAAAGGCACATGGCCCTCTGCCTAAAGGCTGTCCTGTTCCTCTGCCCGCTACTCGGATCTAGGGTTCTGTGTCCCAATGACTATCCTCAGCCATCACCCCTGGCCACCCCGAGAAGTTATCTGGAGCTACTGAAATTAAGTTAGATTTTGATCACTAGTTAGATTTTTAAATGTTTTTTTTTTAAGTGTGTCAGTCTCACTTATAAGATACTGGGCATCAGCATTTATTTTTGTCTTGATCTGTAAGATTTTGTAAATTATTTCTTAAAGAAATTATATACTATTTCTCAAAGAAACAGCATTCAAATTGCACCATAATGTCACACAATTAATGGAAATTTACAGAGAAGCCTGCATTCCATAATTGCTCAGCCTGTTTATAAAGGCGTTTTAGTTTCAGATTGAGATGGCCTTTCTTTCCACATCACTTAATTTGTTTATGTTTTTGCTGATGTATTTCTATCGCAATTGGAATCAGAAAGGAAGCCAAGGAACAAAGTGCTGTGCCATAAATAATGCATTTAGATTTGCATGAGTGTAATCAGGCAACCTGCAGACTTAACTTAGTCCTAGGCCTACACCTTGAAGGCAGGTATGTGAAACAGGGTCTGTCTCACTGTGGCAGCCCCGCTAGGCTGTATTCTCCCTGCACTGTACCCTCTCTGCACTGTGCTCCTTCTCTGCATCGCATCCCCTCTACATGCACCCTCTCTATATTGTATCCTCTCTCTCTGCAAAGTGAGGTACAGAACTGTTCCCTCTTGGAGGTACAGAGTACAGGCCAGTTTTTTTCCAGTTCACCCTCACGGAAAGAAAATTTGTTTACTTCTATTTAAATACACTGAATGTACTCAAAACTATGATGCAGGTTAATTCATAGGTTGCATCTGATCCCAATACAAATCACAGCACAAATTTGGGGGAAGTTGCAGTCTCTGGGGACAAGTGGAAATGTTCTTTCTGGATGTATTGTCAATGACAGGCCAGAAGAGAAGCGGAGGTTTGCCTAGAGAATACTATTTTATCCTTTATTACAGCTACAAAAATAATCCTGCCTCAAGACCAAAAAACTAAAGTGCTTTGTTTATTTGCTAGCTGGAAACCAGAAGTAAGCTTTGCAGGGAATTTCTTTTTGAACTGCTTGATTGTTGTCACTAGAGGGCGCTAAATGTCCCTCTAAAAGGTCCTTAGAGGGGAGAGGAGTATGCATAATTCTTGCCTCTACGTTTCTTGAATTGATATTATCCTACAAAGTTGTCTCATTTATCCACTAAAATCAAAGTCCAACATTCAAAATGTAGAACATTTTTGAAAATTAAAAATTTTTTCATTATTATGTAACATAAGGAAATATAAAGTATATGCATCTGCACATAAGACGGAATTCCCCAACGGTCCAGTGGTTAGGACTCCACCCTTTCACGAGGGCACGGGTTCAACTCCCCGTCGGGGGAGCTAAGATCCCACAAGTCCCACCGACGCAGCCAAAAAAAAAAAAAAAAAAGATCTGCACATAGGACTAACGGCATCATTCTGGGTGAGATTTGACTATGGAAATTGTATAATTGTTCTACATCACTATAAATAATTTCAAACCCTGAAAAATATTCTATTTCACAGTAATTCTAAAGGGCTGAATATGTTCCCAGCGCACGTTTCATCAAGTAAATGGTAAGTTTTGAGTGCATTTATTTTCTGGTTTCAGGGTTAAGCACTTTGCCTGAACTCAGATATTAGTATACCCTTTCCAGACATGAGAACTATAGGAGGGATACGGATTATACTGTAACATGTGAGAGAGACTTTGTGGTCCCTTCCTTTATTTAAAAAAAGAAACCATAGTCTCTTGGGATATGCTTATAATACAACACTTATCAAAATGATATACAATATGAAGGTATATATAAATAGAGTTGAAATAAAATAAGCTTTAAAACTAAATACGAGAGTTTTCTTGAAAATAACCCTATTATGCAATTACACTGACTTTCAGGTCATTAAAAACACACTTAAAGCAAAATGCAGTGTCTTGGAAATATCTGCAAAACCAAAAAAGCTAACTGATTTTGCAACTTTCCTCTTTTTGTTTTCACTTGTACGTAAACATATCTGTAGAATTTCCTTTTTCTTCTTCCACTTCGGCTCCTATACCAAGGAAGAGTGAGGGCAGTAGAAGAGGGTTGTTTGTGCTCCTGGCTGCCCAGAGGGGGGCTGCGTGGGGATGGCTCCCACAGACATCTGAAGAGGCCCCTGTAACTGCAGTTGACGATGGATTTTCCTCTCGGTCTGCCAGTGGAGCAGAGGTTCATATGCAGCGTGTTCTACAGAAGGATAATTAAGGCAGTATTTCATCTGTCCGTCTGTGATTTTTTTTTTTTTTTTCGGTACGCGGGCCTCTCACTGTTGTGGCCTCTCCCGTTGCGGAGCACCGGCTCCGGACGCACAGGCTCAGCGGCCATGGTTCACGGGCCCAGCCGTTCCGCGGCATGTGGGATCTTCCCAGACCGGGGCACGAACCCGCGTCCCCTGCATCGGCAGTTGGACTCTCAACCACTGAGCCACCAGGGAAGCCCTCCGTCTGTGATTTTTAAAGGGAACAACAACTTTGACTTGGGCACATAAATGGCGCAGAGCAGCGGGACGAGGCGTTGAAAACTGTAAGAGCAGGGGACCCCTCATCCAGCTTCACACTGACCCAGCTCCAGATACAGGGCATCAGCAGCTGAGGAGAGCACAGCCAGCTCCCACAATTCTAACTGCCAACGATAAGCTGTCTCAGGTGGGAACTCAGGATGTGAGTGCAGGGCTACCGCCTACGTCCGCAGGTGAAATAGACCTGCACACGCTGGCGGGGGAGCCTGGGGACATCCCTCAGGGAGCACGAGCCCAGGGTTGCACCCCGATCCCAAGGGCCTAGGCTTAGGTCAGAGGGGCCTCAGCCTGGCCTCAGCCTCAGCCTCCTTAGCGACTTAAGGAGTCGTCTAATTCACCTGTCCCATGTTTCCATGTGCACATCAATGAGTAACTCTGCAGGCTTGTTCCAAGGAGGAACTAGCACACATTAAGCATGCTGCTCTGTGCCACCCTCCGGCACCCCACAGGCTGAGATGAGAGCAGCAGCCCCCAGGGGGCCCCAGGGCTCTGTCACAGTGCTGGTGCTAAGCAAGCCTTTGCTGAATGAATGAACGAACGAATGAACGAATGAGTGAATGAAGATGTCTACAGAGCCAGGAGCCCTGGGAAGGGCAGCATGGGCTGTGCCAACGGGCAGCCCAGGAGGGACCAAAAGTCAAACTTTGGTCAAGGGACCCTGGGTAACAACTTTGGAAGTGCCTTTCCTGAGCCACTCCCCCAGATCAAGGCGCTGGGAAGCGAAGAAGGCAAAGGGTCTCTAAGAGATCTCCCAACTCTATAAATTATGGGATTTCCATCTCAGTAACTGATCTAAATACCTGGCAGTGAGTAGATATTCAATCATAAATAAATAAATACCGAATGGATTGAGCAAGCAAAAAAAGACTGAACGAGCAAGTGAGTACATGCCTCTATTGGGCCTGCACCACGCTGTATTCACGGCAGAGCTACCGGAGCTGCAAAATGAAATGATGGCTCCCATTTGTACTCCATAGCCCTTGCCATTTTTCAAAGTAACTCTGATGAAAATTATTTCCAGCTAAACTATTTCAGCAACCGGGCTGGCTTCACATGCACTGAATGACAGATTCATTGCATTTCTAGGCACTTGCTGTATCACCCATGACAATTACGTTTCCCAAGACAGTTCAGTAAGATGTCCTGTCACACAATCCCATCTAACAAGGTGACACTGACATTGCTCCCATCCAAGCTGGTGGGCTTGTGACTATAGCCTAAGTTCAGCTGTGTGACTGCCAAGGCTATCTGTAAAGATGATACAGCTTCCACCTGGTTTTCTGGGGAACAGCCACTCCTACACCTCAACCACCATACTGAGAGGAAGTCCAAGGCACACGGAGAGGCCAGTTGTAGGTCATCAGTCAGGCCAGCAGCCAACACCAAACTCCAGCAGTGTGAGGCAACCTTCAAGGTGACTCCAGTTCCACTGCCACTTGACAGCAACCACCCGAGAGACCCTGAGCGAAAACCGCCTCTCCCTCAGCCCACTCAACCCCTGGAACCACAAGGAGTAATCAAATGATCACTGTGATTTAAAGCCACTGAGTTTTGGAGTGTTTTGTTAGCAGCCATAAGGAATGAGGATGCCATCAGAAGATCCTTTATCTTTTGCAGCATTGTTACAGCAGAAAATATTTTTGCTACGTGATTATTCATCCATTCATCAAACCTTTACTGGCACCCATTATACGCTCGGCATCATGTCAGCCACTGAAGATGCAGGAAAGAAGAGAAACAGTCCTCTAAAAAAAGAACAAAAAACCCTATATGTCAGTTGGAGAGAAAAAGATGCCGAAATCACAAGAGCATCTTAACCCAAGAGAACGGACAAACACTGTGAACATAACAGCTCTTCCCTCTGCTCTCCTACCCTCGTCCTCTCTCTGCTCATTCAATGTAAACGTGCCTCAGGGTCACGACCCCATGGAGATGGAACCCCTGCTGCTCCGCCCCTGGCCTTCACCCTGGCTCCACACCCAATGCTGGCAGCTCCCCAGGCTTCATACTGCTGGTGCCCCATTCCCATTTGTTAGAAACATCTCTGCCCATCAACCCCAGATGACTCTCCCAAGGAGACATGGGAAAACTTTAATTTCCCCCTCTGTGACTTCACAGAAAAAGGGGTGGGAAATGAGAAGCAGAGGGAGAGGATTCATTACCTCGAGTTACTAAGAAGAAAAGCCCTAGTGTTTAGAAGGTGTTGTTATTATTTTCCCTGAAACATTAGCTCCTAGAAATCAGGGGCTCTGTCCACATGGCCGTCTCGAAGCCTTCCAGGACGCCTTGCGGGCTGCCGTCGGTCAATTTTTGACTATAATGAGAGCCATCTGGAAGACGGCAACGGTGGGTCTGCACAAGCGCTGGACGAGAGCTTTACTATGAGCAAAGGGACACACAGTAGGTCTGTTTCCAAGAACCACAGTGCCGTGGGCTCGTCCCCCAAAAGAGGACGAGGAAAAGCGCAGTCCTGAGTGGAATTCTCCGCGAACATCTGAGGTTTAATTAAAGAAGGTCAGTTATCTTGCTTTTAACCCCTCACGTTGAATTCTTGTAGATGAAGCATCGCTGTTCCTCTCCTCAGGCAGCTGAAGCACCCAAGCCTCACCTCCCAGACTAAGCTAGGATTTGAGATATTTGATTCCATATTACTTAAAGCTGTCTCAAGCTTTTCATCAGGAATGGAAACCATTAATGTGTCTCACACGCCTCTCTCTGTTTTATGGAATTCTTGCACTGGGGAGCTCTTTTTCTTTTACTATTTTCTTTAACAGCCAGAAAACTGGGAAGTTCACAAAGAAATTGTTCGACTGCCTTAAATGAACCTTAACCTAAGAGGTTTGGCCTAATCTGTAAATTGGAGTTAAAAGTATTTCAGGACCTTTGGAGTGGGAAGCTCTTTGTCTTTAAAAGAGCCCGGAGACCCCTAACAATGGAGCTACACATACCTTGGGCTTCTTTGTTAGTTACTGCAAACCAAAACCAGATGTGAAATATCAGTGGCTACCTTGTACTGACCCAGGGAAGTTGAGGCTAATCCAGATCACTCTTAATAACTCAAAACTGCCACCCTTTAACTATTTAATTTCTTTCTCACTTATAAATGCAATAAAGAATCGACAATACACATTGAAATCCATTCCCCTCTGAACACATACAGATTTTCTCTGATAAGAGCCAGAAATGAAAGCTCTCTCCACCAAACTGTGCTGCTGTCATCTGACTAGGTTTTAGGTTAGGTGATCATCACCTTTAACAACAAGATCTGAAAGGAGAGAATTTATACTGAAAATGAGATATTTGTCTTGTTACCGTTTCCCAAGGCTCAGTAGGTGCAGAGTTCCTTGAATTAGCCAGAGTGCTTGTAAATGTAAGAGAATCGGTTTAAGGCAAAAAATCTAGCAACCTAAAATGTTTCTCTAACATGGAAATCATTTGAATTTCCAATCATTTTCCCGAATTTTAAAAGTAATCGATTTAAGTGAAAGGGAAAAATCAATAGAAACAGGAATGATTCAGAACCTCCCAAATGGAGAAATCAATCATTCTGCACTAAATTCGAACATTCTATCAATATTGTCTATTTACTAAATCCAAGAGGAACTATTTTAACATAAAATTTAATATAAAATTGTTTTAGACATTGAATATTGCTTTTTACCTTAAAGCAGGCACAGAGTAGAATGATTATAGATACAAGGCTAGATATTGATTGATTTTTAACACCTGTAACTATGGCAGTTACACTGTCATGCTACATAAGACTTCTAGTCCTACACTGAAATTAGACTGGTGCATATGTATAAATAAGAGAAAGACTAAGACAGAGTCATAATCACATTTCATCGACCTAAGACTGTGGATGGGAAGATGTAAAACATGCCATGATTTAATGTATCACTCAGAAAGAAAAAAAATTTCAGCCAAACAAAATTAGCCATAACACTTTCTTATCCATCAATTGCAGACACATCCCAACTTTTGGAAACCAATATGTGCCTTAGCATAGAGGTGATGTGGTACACGTACAGAAGAACAGGTCACTAAAATGTTATTTAGAGCAGACTGCCGGGTTTCTCAACCTGTGATCTACGGGCATCTGGGGGCTGTGGGAGCTGTCCTGTGCACTGCAGGGTGTTTGTCAGCACCCCTGGCCTCTGCCCACTAGTCCAAGATTATTCCAAGCAATGTGTCAAAATGAGGGAAATATCTTGTCATCTACAGATACCAGGAGCATCTTCCATACCCTTGGCTATGATAACCAAAACTGTCTTCAGACATTGCCAAGTGTCCCTGAGGGTAGAGGCAGAATCACCCCAGTTGGGAAACATCGGAACAGAGCAATTCAATTTGGTCAGCTTTACAATATAATTTAGTTTATGTATAAATGACAGACTGGAAAGCCAACTGGAAAGTGTACTGTTAGATGAGATGTACTGACCTAAAAAACATAACATAAACAAATAATTGGTGCATGGATAAGAGTGCCTGTTGGCCATCCCAACCAATGGGATGTAAAAGAGCTCTCAAGAGTGCTCAACATCACCAATCACTAGGGAAATGCAAATCAAAACCATGATGAGATGTCACCTCACACCTGTTAGAATTGCTGTTATCTAAAACAAAAACAAGAAAAGGAAATGGCAAGTGTTGGTAAGGATGTGGAGAAAAAGGAACCATTGTGCACTGTGGGTGGGAATGTAAATTGGTACAGCCACTATCCACTATGGAAAGCAGTATGGAGGTTCCTCAAAAACTTAAAAATATAAGTACCATAAGATCCAGCAATTCCACTTATGGATATTTATCCCAAGGAAACAAAATCACTATCTCAAAAAGATATCTGCATACTCCTGTTCATTGCAGCATTATTAACAATAGTCAAGACATGGAAACAATCTAAGTGCCCATCAACAAATGAATGGATAAAGAAAATGTGGTTTATATATAAAATGGAATATTGGTCATAAAAAAAAAATAAAATTCTGCCATTCTCAACAGCGTGGATGGACCCTGAGGGCATTATGCTAAGTAAAGTAAGTGACACAGAGAAAGACAAATACTGCATGATCTCACTTATATGTGGAATAACAGTAATAATAATAATAATGAACTCATGGATACAGAGAAGAGATTGTTGGTCGCCAGAGGTGGCAGGAGAGGGGTGGGCAAAATAGGTGAAGGTGATCAAAAGGCACAGAGACCCAATTATAAGATATTTATCTTACAGCCCCGGGAATGTAATGTACAGCATGATGACTACAGATAACTATATTATGTTGTATATTGGAAAGTTGCTAAGAGAATAAATCTTAAAAGTTCTCATCCCAAGATAAAACAGTGTGGTAATGGATGTTAACTAGACTTACTGTGATAATCATTTCGTAATACATACATATATCAAATCATCATGTTGTACATCTAAAACTAATACAATCTTATATGTCAATACAATTTTTTAAATTAGAAAAATTAAGTAACATGCATGAGGCAAGTCACTATCACAAGATTTCACTATTTATATAGACTATCCAATAACTATGAAAAGAATTAAAGAAAATCAAAATAAGGAAGAAATTAAAGAAAATCAAAATACAGCAGTTTGGGCCTATCCATATTGAATATTTTCAAAAATGAAAAAATTTTGACTTTTGCAACATTGGCAAGAATGTGGAGGAAAGAGCACTTTCATTCACATTTATTAGGGATATAGAGTAATACCTTATCAGAAAGTTAATTTATCTTTTGACTTAGCAATTTCTATCCTAGAAATCCACCTTTCAGAAATATTCACAATAGACAAAGACAGGTGCAAGAATGTTCACCTGTTTAGTAATCATAAAAAAATGAGAAAAAATTGAATGCTATCAATCAGAGACTAAATAATAGACCACACAGTATTAAGAAGAATGAGACCTAAATTCACTGCATAGAAAATGCTCAAGGCATAATAAGTTTTTAAAATTACCAGATTTGTGTTACTAAATGCAGAGAAAACATCCTGAGGTATAAACCTCAGTTTAGAGGTTGGGATCACGGGATAATTGACTCTTTTTAAGTCAAACATTTGTGGAAAGTTGAGCTATAACAAATATGTGTTGCTTCTGTAATCAGAAAAAAAATTAATTCATATTCTGATAAATACTAAAATGTCACAGAATTTAAATATATTAATAAAAACATATAATAGGCTACAGAATAGACTTTACAAAATACATAACATAAATACACAGTAATATAGATACAAAGAGGTAGAGGTTTAGGGCTTCCCTGGTGGTGCAGTGGTTGAGAGTCCGCCTGCCAATGCAGGGGACGCAGGTTCGTGCCCCAGTCCGGGAAGATCTCACATGCTGCGGAGCAGCTGGGCCCGTAAGCCATGGCCACTGAGCCGCGCATCTGGAGCCTGTGCTCCACAACAGGAGAGGCCACAACAGTGAGAGGCCCACGTACCAAAAAAAAAAAAAGAGGTAGAGGTTTAATCTCTTATCCCAGAAATATTTGAGCATCTATTTTATTAAATTAACGTTAGTAAAATAATCAGTGAGACATTAATAAAAGCTCCTGGGAAAAATAAAATTTTAGTTGAGTCGCACAGGATTAGAATGTGTTCAGACTGTAGGGGGGAAAAGTGTCAAAGTATTTTAGGAATAAGAAATTTAAAAACTCAGGTAAAGGAGTTGGTTCAACATGAAAGGAACAAAGAAGCTGCAGGTAAGATTATTCCAAGAAATGTGTCAAAATGAGGGAAATATCTTGTCATCTACAGACAGATATTTATTATTGATTCATTTCGGCAATGAGGATTCACAAGACTAATTTAAAGGGCACACATAAAATGCTTCAGATTAGAACACATTTTAGGACATGGCATGAAGAAATGGCTGTAGAAATTACTTATACCCTAACTGGAACTAGGTTTGTTTCTGCAAATTAAAAACGAAGAGTAAATATGAAATGGATTAGACAATAATGTTACTGTTTCTGTGGTTAATCTCTCACAGGAAACAAACAAGGATATTAATCTTAAGAAGTTAGAAAAACCCAAAGAAAAAATTTTAAAAATTTTTCTTAATTTTTTTTTTTCTTTTTTGGCCACATGGCATGGGGGATCTTAGTTCCCCGACCAGTGATAGAACCTGCGCCCCCTGCATTGGCAGTGCAGAGTCTTAACCAGTGGGCTGCCAGGGAAGTCCAAGAACAAAATTTATAAAATAGATAATGAGCATACAGTGGAAAAAGACTAACAAAGCCCAATCTGGTTCTTTGATAAGATTAGTTATTTATAAATCCTTGCTGAGTACAAATACGGAGAAAAGAGGGAAGGATGAAATAACCAAAGTCAACAACGAAAAAGGGGGACTTCTCTGGCAGCCCAGTGTTAAAACTCCATGCTTCCTCTGCAGGGGGCATGGGTTCGATCCCTGGTGGAGAACTAAGACCCTGCATGCTGCAAGGCATGGGGGGAGGGGGAGCTAATAAAAAAGGGGCCATTATTACAGATCCTACAAACATTAGAATTATAAGAGCACATTATAAATAATTTCTTATCAATACATGTGAAAATTTAGCTGAAATTGATAAAATTCTTGAAAAATATAATTTACCAAAACTCCCAAAGAAAAAACAAAAAATCTGAACTACTGTAACTAGTAAAGAATCATCTAAAACCTTCAGAAAAATGAAGAAGGAACATTCCAAGCCCAGACTGATTTCTCAGCAAATTCCAACATACACTTAAACAGGAATTAATGTCAGTCTTACAGAAACTTGTCCAGATAATAGAAAAAGAGGAAAGTTTGATATCAAAATGTGACTAGGACATTATGAGAAAGGAAAATTATAGACTAATCTCACACATAAATGCAGATGCAAAAAAACTTGAAAAAATTCCCAGAAAACCAAATCAACAGTATATAAAACAGAATCATATGTACTGTGATGAACTTGGGTTTATTTTAAGACTGCAAGGTTACTTCAATCAATATAAATTATTCAATTTGCATTGTAAAGAAGAAAAGTCTTATGATGATCTCAAATAAAAGAGGATAAAATTCAATATCAATTCATGATAAAAATTCTTAGTAAATTAGAGATGAAAGGGAACTTTAACAATATCATAAAGGGCATTTACGAAACTCTACAATAAAGCACATACTTTAATGGTGAAATACTGAAATCTAATTTTTTAAAGTTGGGAAAAAGACAAAGAGGCTCACTATCCCCACATGTCTCACAAATTGTATTGGTGGTCCTAGACGGTATGTAAGGCAAGAAAATGAACTAAAATGCCAAGGGATTGGGGAAAAATAGATAAAACTTTAACTATCTGCAGATGATATAGTTTTTTGCATAGGGCTTCCAAGAGAATTTAGAAACGAATCATCAGAATGTCTAAGTTTGGGAACTTTGCTGGTTAGGTCAGTATAGATAATTCAATTTTATTTCTATATATCAGCATCAGTAGAAAATAAATTTTAAATGATAGTCTTTGTATTAGCATCAAAAAAACTTAATATATGGGAATAATATACGATGTGCAGGACCTTTACACAGAAAACCACAAAGTATTATTGAAAGAAGATCTAAATAAATGGATAGCTATACCATATTCATGGATTGAAAGGCAATACTGTAAAGATGTCAATTCTCTTCAAACTAATCAACAGATTCAATGTAGATGCAATCAAAATTGCAACAAGATTTTTGTAGAACTTGACAAATTGATTCTAAAATTTGTATGAAAATACAAAGGCCAAAAATAGACCAGATATTCTTAAAGAAGAGTGTTTCTTAATGACAACTTGCTCTAGAGTAGTATTCATGCAGGTAAAAACAAACAATGGAAAAGAAAAGAAACAGATTTTCTTTCAGAAACAGATTCACACATATATGGACACACTTAATTTTTGACAAAGGTATCATGCAGAGCAGTCAAGAAAGAAAGAAATTCTTAGAAAATAGTGCTGATGAAATGGGATATCCATACGGGAAAAAGAAACTTGACAACTAACACCATCACAAAAATCAATTCCAGGTGAACTGTAGATATAAATGTGAGAGGAAAACAAAGTTTCTGGAACATAATATAGAAGAATATATTTATGACTTTGGGATGGAGAAAATTTTGTAAAACAGCACAAAAACACTAACTATAAAATTAGACTGGTAAGCTGAACTACATTAAAATAAAGAAATACATTAAGAACTTCTTTTCACCAAGAGACACTATTAAAAGAATAAAAAGGCAAGCCATGGAATAAGTATAAGATAATACTTTTAACACATCTAACCTACTATTCATATTCAGAATATGTAAAATACACCTATAAATCAATAAGACACACAACCCAATGGAGAAGCAGGGAAGAAAGTTGAACAGACACTCATAAAAGAGGCTATCAAATGCCCATTAAATATAGGAAAAATGCTTCCACCTGGTTAGTAATCCAGGAAATGCAAATTCAAAACACAATGAGATAACACAACATATACATCAGAATGTCTAAAATGAAGAGGAATGACAACAGTTTTGGCAAAGATGTAGCAATAAGAACTTTTGCACACAGCTGGAGTTTGGAAAATATCTTTATTTATGAGTCAGTGTTCTTATAGGAAACAGATACAGAGAGTTTAATGAAAGAACTTATAAAGATAAGGGCAGAACTGAGTAAAAACTAGAGGGTGATGAAGTCCCAAAGGCCAGCAAGAACAGGAAGGTATTACAATCCTCAGGCTCAAAACAGCAAGGGAGAAGGTGGTTATTAGCACCTAGAAACAGATGCAGCTGTAGCTTTAACTACAGGCAAGGACAAACCCTAGGAGCTGTGGCTTTCCCTAGAGAGAAAAAGCCACTGCCAACCTGTGGCCAAAGAGAGAAAGTTGGGGAAATAAATATGTAAACTCTCTCTCCTCCTCTCTGATTTCCTCCTGGTGTTTCTCATGAGCTGAACTCAGTGGAAGACAGAGGACCACGGAGCACATCGGATGTAGTCCACAGGTGTCAGACTCACAGGTAAGAGGCAGGGCAGAGAAGGCTAGAGAGCAGACTGGAGAAGTAAACGGAGAAAATCCAGTACATCTACATCATTAAAGACTTTGCGATTCCACTACTTAATACATACACAATGAAACGTATGCATATGTGCACCAAAAGACACATACGGGAATGTTCTCAGCAGTATTAACTGTCATAGCCTGATGCTGGGAACAGCTCAAATACCCTTCAGTGGTAGAATGAATCAATAAAGTGTGGCCTATTGTGGCACACTGCACCCTCTACAGCAATGAAAATGAAGAAACCACACACAGCAATACAGATAAATGCCACAAATGTAATGGTGAGTGAAAGCCCAACACAAAGGAATACAAGGTACAATTGCCTTTATATAAAGATTGAAAAGGAGGCAAAGCTACATTCTAGTGACTAGGTATGCATAGTTAGATGAGAAAACTACAAAGAACAGCAAAGAAGCAATGATCTAAAAATTAAGATAATATCTACCTTTAGAGGAAGGGAAGGAGGAGTAAGGATCAGGGAGGGGCACGAGTGGGGCTGTTCCTGGAATTGTAATTAACCATGGTGCACATTTATCTTTCAGATACTTTTCTCTATGTGTTACACTTCAAAATTTTTTTAATTAATAAAAAGGTTATGTAACCATGAAATATTAGATGCTAAGAATCCATTCTCTTGTTTGCTCTGTTAAACACTATAACTGGCTATGTTATAAGACAGTTAAGCTTAAAGTATACATAATGGCCCATCTCTGGGAATCCTGCCTCCCAGATAATGAGCATTAAGCTGCAATACCTTTGTTTAGCTCACAGGAAACATCCTGACCAGGCCCACCTGTGAATGGCTGCAGGAAGGAGAAAAGTAACACATCCCCTCAGGAGTCTGTTCAGCAACCAGGACTTTACCCCCTCCCCTGTTAGTATGAAAGAAGCCTGAATTCTAACTCGGGAAAGATGGTTCTTTGGGACACTAGTCCACCATCTTCTCAGTCTGCTGGCTTTCTGAATAAAGTCGCTATTCCTTGCCCCAAAAACTCGTTTCTTGATTTATTGGCCTGTTGTGTGGTGAGCAGTACAAGCTTGGACTTGGTAATGGCTACATGGGTTAGATGTAAATTAGGACAGAGACCCTGATCTGGGAGAAAGGTACAACTGAGAAGACTTTGCCACCCAATTAGCTTCCAAATAAGGGGAACTCAGAGCAGGTCATAGAAAACATTTTATGTAAAATACCTTTTGTGTAATCCCCTCTCAAAAAGAAAGGAAGCAAAAGAGGGGAGGGAGAGAGGGAGAAACCTCCAGGGCTACCTCTTCTCCTCAACTCAGCAGATCAAAATTTTTCACGTAGGGAATACTTTTACAGGCAGCCAGATGAAACATGGGATTTGGCAGTGAAAAAGGGATAATCGTGACTTGCGGTAATATACCAATTCCACCTGATCTTCATATTAGTGGAGATCAGTAATATGAAGGATAATGAGTATTTCTCCTGACCCTCACCATTCCTCAATGAGGGGCATCTCCTTGGTGAGGGTCCAGGAACTGGAGGGAGTGGCCCTCAGTGACATGGGGCCCTCACCAGAAGGTGGCGTTAAGTTAAAATGTACACAACAAATAGGGGCCATTTACAGATGCAGAGGAGCAGTCCTCTAGGTGAGAGACCAGCTACTTCAATATTCCTGAGTCAGGCTGTTTGGCACATCAGAGAAACAGAATACTGGAGCGCCATGAGCCAGGGCCCAGTAATTTCATCCAGTGTCTGCAAAGCGGGCAAGATCCAGATCATACTCAGGAGTTTGGACTTATCCCCAGTATGGCGGGAAGCCACTGGGGCTGGAGATGAAATAAAGATTGTATGATCTGATGGACGTGCTCTAAAGGCTCCAGACGCTGCACAAAGGAGAAGATTGTCAACATGCACAAAGGGGAGCTGGGAGAATGCAGCTAAGACGCTACTCTGTCAACCCAGGTGAAGGATGATGGACCAGGAGCCACCAGAGGAAGAGTTGACAGGATTGGCCGATACACTGGAGGCAGAGAGTAAAGAAAAGCAGCAGAGATGATCTGTGGTTTCTGGATGTTCTTTTGTTTAATTGCATGGCCTTTGCAACTGGGAAGATCGTGTTTCCACTTCACAGAGATGGGGAGACTTGGAGAATATAAGTTTGGGGAGGACAAGTCAGGATTTGTACTTAAAGTCAAAGTTGCTTATGGATATGCATGTTGAGATATCAATTTAGAGATGCTTATAAGCAGGGAGGTAAGATTGGGAATCATTGAAATTGGTAGTGGGGGAGGGGAGTGGAACCATGTGATTGGACCACATTTTTTTAAGGGGGAGGTGAGTGTGGACAAAGTGATTAAAGCTGAGCCTTGGGACTGTCCATCATTTAGATGCTGAGCAGAGAAAAAAGAGCCAGCCTCTGACTCAGGGCAGTGCAGGAGGATTTCGATGCAGCCTTGAATGCCTGTCGGAGATCTGCGGTCACAAATACAGAGTGAGAGCAGCCAGCACAGTTCTGTATCTTCTCTCAGGTAACCTTCAACGGCTCAAAGTGCAGCTACTATGAATGGAGACAAGCCCAGGGCCAACCATCACAAAACCTTACTAGGTATGTCTACTCTTAGCCAAACTTTACAGCTGAAGGTATGGAGGCCCAGAGAAGTTAAGTAACATGCCCACCGTCACAGCAATTAGGGGATAGTTATAATCAGGGCAGCAAGAATGGGAATCACCAACTTTGAGGCAAAGTCTTTCTCAACCATATGTCATATCCTTAAACACTGTCCTCCAAAGGAAGGGGGAGAAAAGGTACTCTGGCACCAAGAAAGCCCACAAAAAGGAAACTGACACAAAGAGCCAAAGTGTGGAACTTAAGAACAATATTCAGGGTTCTTGGGAAAGGCATCCTCCATAGAAACACAATATGGCTCATCACAGTGTGATGAGTAAAATGAGAGAGGAAAATGATGCAAATGAAGTTCATTGAATTTGTTTGCAAGAAACTATAATTCAGGTTTTGAATTTTGGAAACTAAAATAAGATGGGGAACCACTTAGGAAATGTTTTAGAAATCTGCAGCCCAGATTAGACACAATGATGACAAAGCACCTCTGAGCAGGCAGAGTTAGACTACCTGGTGCTCCAAATAAGAGAACTCAAATTGGCAATTACGATCAGACAAGCATTAAAGGGGCTCTGGGGGTACATTTTCAGATCCAGACACTCTTTTTTTTTTTTTTTTTTTTTTTTTTTTGTGGTACGCGGGCCTCTCACTGTTGTGGCCTCTCCCGCTGCGGAGCACAGGCTCCAGACGCGCAGGCTCAGCGGCCATGGCTCACGGGCCCAGCCACTCCGCGGCATGTGGGATCTTCCCAGACCGGGGCACAAACCTGTGTCCCCTGCATCGGCAGGCGGACTCTCGACCACTGCGCCACCAGGGAAGCCCCAGACACTCTTATTTGTGATATTCTTGATCATATATTTGCAATGTGTGGTTTGAATATTAAAAATATGATGTGAATGAAATTCAGTTATTTCTGGGTAAATTTGATAAGCAGTCCTCTCATCAGCTGAAGTTCTCAGTATGAAGGGTTATAATTTGTGTTACATGCAATAACTACAAATAGTACCATATGAAAATGGAGAGTTTTCTATTATGGAAAGAATTACTTAAATCTAAACCTAGAGTAGCATTCATAATTTTTCATAATGTGTGGTCCACTTCCTATGAATAAGTGATGGGGGAAAGAAAGGTTTGCTTTTAGAAAGTGGTATATAAGTGTGACCTGTTTCATACATAAATTTTGGTAAAATATAGTCAGTTAAATTAAAAGATGTAATAAAAAGATGTACTTTTTCTCATATGAAAGGAACGATTTACTTCTGAAGTAATGGTCTTTACAAAATATGCATTTTTGGTTTCCTTTTTTCTTAGTGTCTGTAAATTTACTAATAAAAGGTTTTGTCTTGACTTACTAACGCTTGAAAAGATGGATTATACTGGTATTGCAAGAAGAGGATATCATAAATTAAAAATCCATACACGAACTCTATTCTCTTATTTGCAACATGACAAATGATTACATAAAGTCATAATCAATAAAAGCTGTCTGGGGCTTCCCTGGTGGCACAGTGGTTGGGAGTCCGCCTGCTGATGCAGGGGACGCGGGTTCGTGCCCCGGTCCGGGAGGATCCCACATGCTGCGGAGCGGCTGGGCCCGTGGGCCACGGCCGCTGGGCCTGCACACCCGGAGCCTGTGCTCCGCAATGGGAGAGGCCACAACAGTGAGAGGCCCGCGTACAGCAAAATAAAATAAAATAAAATAAAAGCTGTTTGAAAGTTATAAAGTGGATTTGGCCAAAACTGCTCTACCAGCAATGTTAAAAACACCCCAACTATTTTTAATTATCAGTTTATAGTGCAGATCAAGCATGTCAAAATATGTCATTTTAATCAAGCAATTATCTATATGTGGCTTCATTTTACAATGTGAAAGTTCGATCAGATATTTCCAAGGTATTTATCAAAGTTCAACAGTGGTCCTGTGACTAGACAAAAGGAATAAGCAAATTCTTGTTTGTTTCAGTATTTTCCAAGCCGATCCCAAAACACACAGTTGTTATTCTCATGTGAATTTCCAGTAAAACTTTAAGCAATCTTGCTTTGACCATCTGTTTAGATATGATATGATGGAAATAATACAAAACACGAAGGTATAAGCTCTATTAGACTATTTCTCTTGGACATAAAATGTGTTTTGGGAAGAAATGAGTTGTTCCATATGAGCTAGGGGCAGTTATTTCTTACGTGGGAGCAACTCTGGCTGTGCAAAATGGTTTATCAAAGGAGGCTTTGTGTTTGGGGGAGCTGAGCTTTCCACTCAACATCATTTCAAGTAATGCCATTGGATCCCACACTTCCAGGCTCCCTCCCCAAAATGGGGCCTATAGTTCTCAAAAAACCCACACAGGTGGCAGAAAGGGCAGACTAAAAATAATGTGGGTTAATGTTTATATACTGTCCATGGTGGTCTATTGCAGATAAACAGTCCATTATGTTCTCCCTGTACCTTTTCATAGAATCCAGAGTACTGTTATTGTTGCTATCTTATATAACACCAAGTCTGTATTTATAGCAAACATTCTAATGAGTACCTATCACTGACATCTCTCCAAAAATACTCAGAAAAAAAATATCTAAGAAAACATCTCTTTTCTATTTTATCTAAACAGTGGTATTGGTTATTAAAATAATGACAAACACTACTAATTTATCATATGCCAGGAATCCCTGTAAATGCTTTATGTACATTAATAATAAGCTGTTAATTCTTAACCATAGTTCTACGAATGAGATGTTATTCTTCCCATTTCACAGATGAAGAAACTAAGGCTTAGACAGGGTAAGTCCTTTATCCAAGTTCAGAAAGTAAGAAGCAGGATCAGAGTTGCAACAAAGAACTCTCTAACCACGAAACTGGCCGTCACCCTGACCTGCTTCTCTGGGCTTCCACCCTGGTTAATGTTCTTTGTCTATTCTCACTCCATTCATTATTGTAATTCTCAATTAACATCCCAGTTACCCATGTGGAATACTCATCTACATCTAGCCTAATTTGCTACTGGATTTCAATGTTATTTCATATGAAAACAATCAATAACATAAAAGGGCCTGGATCTGGTTTCAAAAACATAATTTGAAAGGAATTCACTCTGAAAGCTCCAAGAAGCCCACTGATCTCCAACCAGCACCCTGGAAGGGCTTCTCAGCCACCTTCACTCTCCGTTGGATGCCTCCATCCATCTAAAAATACATGTCTGGCTTCTCCCGCTCATAAACAGAAACAGAGTACTAGTCTCCAAAGGCAAAGTTGTGCTTTTAAGAGGCACTCTGTTTTTGTAGGTGTTCAAGGATTTGGAATCAAAGAGGCAGAATTATTAAAATTAATCCAATTTTCTTTCATTTATTTTGTTAGTTCATACCTCTAAAAGATATATTTTGGAAGGCATCGTTCAACCCAACCATTTACAAATCAAAGCTTTCTTTGGAATCCCAGAGACCTAACCCAAGCTAGGCAGGGACCCTCTGCCAGCTCTGGAGCCCTCCCCACTGTCAGGAATATGGCAGCACTATTTGATTTGTGCTCACATTTAATTACAGTGTCAAAAATCTACCTTAAATGGCTTTAATCAACTGCCAAAACTGTGAGTCTTTCTGGCTTGGATTTCTATAAACAAAAAATAAATTCAAATATGTCACAAAGTGGCAGCAACTTGGTGACCACTGGACTAGGAAGACATGCAACCAGTGCTGGCTGGGAAGAGAGTCCATGTCTTCATATACATGACTCTTGGCTGATCATTGCAAATGACTGATCAACAGAACCAGCACAAAACTAAATGAGCTACTGCCCTGAAATCCCTCAGCCTCAGCCATCCAAACTGGCAGAGTCTGAACAAAGCTGTCAATGACTTTTCCTGCTCCCTTTCAGAGCATTTTTAGAAACATCATTGCATGTTTAAAATATAATAAACAAAAGAATCCTTGAAAACAGAACGTTCTGTTATGAGAAACTCCCAAACACAGAGAGAGGTGAGAAGAGGTTAGGTTTTCTTTACTGAAGTGGAGAAGACAGGAACCTGCAGAAGTACCCAAAGCAAGAAGTTCCAGAGCCAGAAACAGCACCCTTTATTTGGGAAACATTTAAAAGTCTAAGGAGTGATCTCCCAGTTCAACCTGAGCACTTCTGAAAATAGCTTCGGAAATTTTCCTGCAGAAGAATTCTCAAGACTCCTCTGTTTGAAATTCTTCCCAAAGAAAAGTACAGAATTAATGCAAGAGGCAAGAGCTCCTGCTAATTACAAACAATGAGACCAACAGTCATAAATTAGGACTGAATCCATCACAGAAAGTATGCATGCTGCTTTCGACATGAAGTCACTGTTGGAAGGAGTGGAGGATGATGCAGAATTAACAGCACTTATAATCATAGAAAAAGATCAGAAAATGAATTTGAAAAAGGAAAAGGGAAATTTATTTCAGATATTCCCAGAAAATGAGTAAAGACAACGTAAGAGGAGTCTCAAGACCCAGCTCTGCTGGTGTGATGTGAGCATCATGGCAGTGGAAGTGACACCACTCACATCTCCTTCCTGGCTCCGGTTCCACCACCTCCCCTGGGCATTTGTCCTCTAGCAGGTTCCCGCCCATGTCCTCTTTGAAAGGCCACGTCCCCACACACCTCTTAGACTGATGCCTTCACAGCTACCCAAGCTCTGCCCCCCTCCTGATGCAGATCTGTACATACAAATGCCTGCCAGAAGCCTCACCTGGATGAATGCTAGCCCTTCAACAAAACCTGATCCCCACCGAATGCAGAGGTCTCCTCAGTGCTTCCCCTCCAGGATTCCCCACCACGCCCCAGTCTATGGAGCCAAGATACAAGGGGTCCGTTTGCAAGCCATCTCACTGCTTCATCCCCATCGTCCAGTTCACCCCCGCGATTCCACTGACTTAACCCTAATCTCCTACGTGTTGCTATTTAACTGACTTCAGCCAGAACATCTTCTTACGGGGCAGGAGAGGCATATTTACATCAGTGGGAAAGCTGATTTCTGTACATCTCCCATCAGATCCTAGAACTGGCAGAGGAGAGGGAGAAAGCAAGCTTGAAATCATCGCGGTTTTCACCTGTCCTTAGCGACCACACCTTTGGTTGAGACATGGGTCTGGGAGTTTGAAAAGGTCGACTGGAAGCCAAGTGAGCTGATGAGGGGCTAAGCAAAACATCAAGCTCATTTGTTCTGTAAGGCGACGAGTTTCACAGGGATACCTGAGGAATCCATTTTTTGAACAGAATACTGTTTGGACTCTTGTGGGGTAAAGGTAACTCTAGGGTTGGGGGGAGGGGCGTGAATTCAAAGACACGTGGAACTGAAAAAGGAGTCCTGAAAAAGAGAGGATGTGGTCTGTTACACACACGGACGCTTTGCGCGAGGGAGCGGCTGGGGAAACTCACGGAAGGAACTCAAGGAACTCTCTCCTCAGGGGCGTGGCTGGAGGACAGGGATTGGATGTCAAGGAAAGTAAAATAATCCGTGAATGGACCAACTTCCCTGGAAGCAGGAACCCAGAGCCAGAGGTGATTGGGAAAAAATGTAAGCTCCACTCTGCACCTCTCTCTCTCTCTCCCCTTCCCTCCCTCCCCCACCTCTCTCTCACCAAATAAATCCATTTCTAGAATTTTATACTAGATGAGTTAGATGTATTTACTGTAATATTAATCACAATTTTGTCTGTGATAGAGAAAAACTAGAAACTACCTAGAAGAGTCAAAGTTAGAATCTAAGAATAGATTCACAACAGGAGAAGATACTCATGATTCTACCAATAAACAGCAATTAATAAAACTCTAAGTTAAATATTTTTAATTTCAGTCATTTAAATCATTTGAATTTTACCTGTTAAATAAATTTACATTATATTCTTATATAAATGTGTATAATTTAATTAAAATAAGTTTTATGTATTAACTAGAGAACTACTACTGAAAAATAACAGATATTATTTCTGAGTGATGGGGCTGGGAAGGTTTTATTTTTCTTTTTACTAACTGTATTTACTAAATATTTACCACTATTAACTTTGTAATAAAAATTTACTTTTTCAAAAAAGAATAAGAAACACAGTTATAGAAATCTTATTAGGATATATGAAAGAACAAAATCAAGCAGCAGAATTGGAAAATTACGTTAGGAATTCTGAGTGAAGCTGTAGCAGTTGAGAAAAATCCTCGTTCTGAGCATCTTATTAGACAAAGTAATGAGGAAAACAGAATGACAGAATGTTTTTATTGAAATATAGTTGATTTACAATGTTGTTAGTCTCAGGTGTACAGCGAAGTAATTCAGTTATACGTATGTATACACATACACACACATTCTTTTTTAGATTCTTTTCCGTTATAGATTCTTACAAGTATTGAGCATAGTTCCCTGTGCTCTACAGTAGGTTCTTGTTGGTTATCTATTCTATATATAATAGTTTGCATCTGTTAATCCCTAACTCTTAATTTTTGCCATCTACTAAGAAGCCCAGCCACTTATAAGAAGAGAGTCAATATATCTACATCCTCAGACTTGAGGGTAATTTTCCACGAAGGACACCCAGCAACAAAATGAGCAAAGCCCTTGAGAGGACTTCTCTGAAATGGCGACAGACACCACAAGCGTGGTCTACCCCACACTGGCTCTTGGTGAAATTCGAGAGCATAATACCCACGTGGAGTTGGGAGAAGAAAATTCCCCCTGGACTGGGGACAAGAACATGGTCCAGCCCTGGGAGGTCAGAGCTACTCAAAACATGGTCTCCAGAACAGCAGTATCAGCATCATTGGGGGCTGGATGGAAACGAAAGGCATAGGCTCCTCCCTAGGCCCCCAAAACAGCATTCTGAGGTAGGCCAAGAAATCATGCTTTAACATGCCTTATAGTTTGAAGACCCTCGTGGTAGACAACTTCCTGCTTGCTTAGTAGAGGGGCAGTGCTTAGTGAACACCAAGGAACGACCCCCTACATCATTCCTTAGTCTATTGAATTCCCTCCCGGCCAGAATGCTGCACAGCAGATGGCAAACAGGACCGTGGTGACAAGGGAGGTTCCGAAGAGGGGGCATGGATTGCTGTTGACTGAAAGGCGACCCATGGTGCTTTCTGCTCCTGTTTCACCCCCAGCTCACTTCTCTTGGAGGGACACCAAAGACAGAGCAGGAGCTTTCCATTAAGAGCAGGGTCTGTTAAAGACCAAAGGGCGACTCACTCTTCTGTGCATGGCCTTGCCCAGAAAAGATTTGAGATCTGCAGTGTTCCCCGGCTCATATAAGCCTGAACAAGAACTCTACCTCCACCTTCACATGGTGTTCTGCCTGTATATGTGTGTGTGCGTATCTGTCTCCAAACTTCCCCTTTTGATAGGACACCAGTCATACTGGACTAGGGCCCACCCTACTTCACTATGACCTATTCTTAACTAATTACATCTGCAATGACCCCATTTCTAAATAAGGTCACATTCTGAAGTCCTGAGGATTAGAACTTCAACATATAAATTTTATGGGGACACAGCCCAACCTATAACAGGTCATTTAGTATTATGACTAGGAAGCTATAGAAAACTTTCAAAAATGAGTATTTACTGAGTTTAGTAGAATTAATATTAAAATATCTTTCCTGACAAGATTTAGCTAACATATTCAGCTTCATTTAGAGTACCATGATATGGGATGGGCACTAATAATAGAATGATCTTTTTTTTGGCAGTACACGGGCCTCTCACCGCTGTGGCCTCTCCCGTTGCGGAGCACAGGCTCTGGATGTGCAGGCTCAGTGGCCATGGCCCATGGGCACAGCCGCTCCGCGGCATGTGGGATTCTCCCGGACCGGGGCATGAACCCATGCCCCCTGCATCGGCAGGCAGACCCTCAACCACTGCGCCACCAGGGAAGCCCTAGAATGATCTTTCAATTATAAAAATATCCTACACCTGCATTGCAATTAATTCATAGTAAATTTTTCAGGTATAAAGGAAATAAGAAAATTACTGTCAACCTTTTGAGTTATATCCTTGTAGATATTTTTCTAAGTATATGTTTATAAATAGCCATGGGTAAAATGTTTCAGCCAAAAATAATGGGATTTTCTATGTATATCATTTTAAAATTCGCTTTGCTTTTTTCACTAATTATATATCACCATCTTTCCCTGTGAATACATGTAGGTCTAGGTTATTATTTTAATGGCTGCCTAGGAGTCCTTTGAATCGCTGGATCATTGGTTTTCCCACAAGTCAGGTAGGCTCCCACCTTGGAGCCTTTGTCCTTATTCCTCTGCCTGGAAGGTATCTCCCCCAATTCACGCATCCGCCTCACTCCTTCCTTCCTTCCAGTGTTTGCTCAAAGGTCACCTTCTCTGCAGCTTAGCTCATCTCTTCATGAAACGCTACAGTTCCCGCTTCCCAGTACGTCCTGTTCTTCCTAGCTTGGTTTTTCTCCATCTCACTTATTTTATTACGTATTTTATTTAATTACCCTGGTAACTGTCTTCCTCCTCAGAATGACGGCTCTCAGAGAATAGGGATTTCATCCTTTGGGTTTGGTCAAGAACAGTGCTTAGTATTTAGCACAGACTTAAATAAAAACTGTTGAATGACTGAACTACCTTCTTAGGAGTAGAAAGTTAAGTCATTTCCAATATTTCAATATTGAGGACAAAGTTCTTTCTTTTTTCATCGTTTGATCCTTTTGGATCTTTTAAAAATTATTTTGGCAGCGCTCAGAAGCACTTAGTCTAGGGCTAATTACTCCCCATACTCTCCAGTACTAAGGCAAGACCTTTCTTTTTTTTTTTTCTTTTTTTTTGGCCGTACCCCACAGCGCGTGAACTTCCCCAACTGGGGATGGAACCCACACCCCCTGCAGTGGAAGCGTGGAGTCGTAACCACTGGATCACCAGGAAAGTCCAAGAACAAAGTTCTTTTTAAAAATGCCCAATAATTCACTTATAAAAGAAGCCTAGAAATATTATTAAGTCAAAGGATACAAATGGGGCTTCCCTGGTGGCGCAGTGGTTGAGAGTCCACCTGCCGATGCAGGGGACTCGGGTTCGTGCCCCGGTCCGGGAAGATCCCGCATGCCGCGGAGCAGCTAGGCCCGTGAGGCATGGCCGCTGAGCCTGCGCGTCCGGAGCCTGTGCTCCGCAACGGGAGAGGCCACAGCAGTGAGAGGCCCGTGTACCGAAAAAAAAAAAAAAAAAAAAAAAAGGATACAAATGTTTTGAAAGTTTCTGTAATGGTGCCAAATGTGCGCCTCACACTGGATTATCAAGCTTACAACTTATAAATTATTTCCAGATACATGACGACATTTAAATCACACCAATAATCTAACAGTAGTCAATGATATAATAACTCATCCTAAAACCTTTCCATTCTTGAGGTTAGACATGTAATTGAGACACCCTCATCTGAGATTCACTAATGAGAAATCAGACAATGAGTTTTAATCCAGCAGACGAATGGACTTGACATTCAGTTCTCAGAAGCAAACGCTTTCAATATCATGTATACGAAATATCTTATGGGGATGGTGTCCAAGGATTCAAAGGCTGAAAAAAAAATGTTCCAGGGGTCTTTGTTGGGCTTAATACAATTAACCACATGTCACATAAACAGAGGCAATACTAGGTCACAATTAGAATCCTGTGGTTCAACCTCTGCTACAGACAAACCAGGGTCTATGGCTGGCACTCAGATCTCAGGTCAGGGATTAGCACTAAAATCTTCAGTCATTCAAGTGTTTGTTTGTTTAGGAAATAAGCTACCTGTAGGCGGTTACTAAGAAATTCACTATGCTTAAAGAAATTAATGAGTTTCTTAATAACCTTCTTTACCATTTATTTTATTTTTTATTATTTAAGAAAAATATTTTTAAGCTTAATGAATTTCATAGTAACTTCCTGGACACTCTGGAAGATTCCCAGCCCTTGCAATTATTGGGACCTTGTGAGAGACTCTGGCCACCGGATTATAAACACAAGTGAAGGACGTCACCGGTGCTCCAGGGATCGTATAGAACAGGCATTAGTTCTGTGTGTCTCTTTCCCCTGCTACGATGGGCCTGGAAGCCATGTGTTGATGCAACGAAGTTATAAGATGGGGGGACTTCTGTCAGCCTGAGTGACTGTGTGGGAGCTTGTTAGGTTAACCCCTGGGATTTGGAGTTAATTTGTTATCACAGCTTCCTCAGAGCTCCATCAATGGGGTCGCTGGCTTTACCAGGTTTTTCAACTTTATATCTTTGTGAATTATTTGCACTTTTTAAATGAGCAGATAATTATTTATATAACCTCACACATACAAACATAGTGAAGTTCTCCAGTAAATCTCTCCTCATATGGAAAAAAAAAAAAAAAGTTAGTGAAATCAGAATAGGGAGCAATAGGCCCTTGTGACACATTGTAGGTCACTCAGAGAGAGCACCCCACAGTTTTAGAAACTTTGCTGCTTGGATCAAATCAGAAATACCGCACTGAGGGCTTCCCTGGTGGCGCAGTGGTTGGGAGTCCGCCTGCCGATGCAGGGGATGCGGGTTCGTGCCCCGGTCTGGGAAGATCCCACGTGCCGCGGAGCGGCTGGGCCCATGAGCCATGGCCGCTGAGCCTGCGCGTCCAGAGCCTGTGCTCCGCAACGGGAGAGGCCACAACAGTGAGAGGCCTGCGTACCGCAAAAAAAAAAAAAAAAAAGAAATACCGCATTGACTTTTAGCGTTTTAACTTTTTTTATTATAGTATAATTGCTTTACAATGTTCTGTTAGTTTCTGCTGTACAATGAAGTGAATCAGCTAGATGTATACATATATCCCCTCCCTCCTGGACCTCCGTCCCCCCCCACCCCCATCCCGCCCATCTAGGTCGTCACAGAGCACCAAGCTGAGTTCCCTGTGCTATATAGCATGTTCCCACTAGCTAGCTATTTTACACATGGTAGTGTATATATGTCAATCCTAATCTCCCAATTCGTCCCACCCTCCCCTTACCCCCGTGTCCACATGTCCGTTCTCTACATCTCTATTCCTGCCCTGCAAATAGGTCGCATTTACTTTTAGTTTTTATTTTTTAGTTGTAGTCTGACAATCACAGAATAAAGTGACAGACTGTTACAAAGTGATGCTAGTATAGGAAGCACATCCATGGGAGAACAGCCAGGATGATACAAGAAATAAAAACCATGGGAGAGAACAGGGGAGGAAACCAGGGGTGTTGTGTTGAAAAAGAAAAAATTAAGGATCAGAGGGAGACATGAGTGTCTTGTCTTCAAATATTTGAAAGCTTGCATGTGAAAAAGGGATTCACTTATTCTTTGGGCTTGAGTAGTTCTGGAGGGTCTATCTAAGACCAAGGGGAGAACTTTTCCAAAAGGCCAAAGGGTTCCTCCAGTAGAAGAAAGAGGCAAGAAAAGGTGGCATAACATCCTTCAGGATTCTGCGGGGGAGATTCCTCCACTGGGTGAGGGGTTGGAAGGTACAGCTCTAAATTTCTCTCAATCCATGATCTATATTTTTAGGTTTCTTGGAGAGGAGGTGATGTCTTCATTTCCCTAAATCTCTCATACACAGACAGTTACATATTCAACTAGCACATGGCTTTTCCCGATGACAGTGACACAGGCTAGAAAAGCAAGCTTTTTCTAGATAGTGCACCTGACTTCAACAGGAATCATTTGATATTTTTCAAGATTCTAATAGAAAAGTTGAAAATGTAAAGATCTGCAAGAGTGGTGATCTTCAAAGTCCCTTCAAGGTTTACAATCTAGGGCTTTGTAGCTATGTCTAAACATAAAAATTCCTATATCAGAAAACGCTCATAGTATTTAATTTTTAGCTCAAAAGGACCAAGAGAGTTCTACCTGGGCAGCTGCTGAGCTACACAGCCCATGCCTGACAGTCATGCCCAAAGCACAATTACTGGGCCCAAAGACATGAATATTAATAACAAATCACTGTAAACTAGAACTTTCTTTAATTGGGAGAGCGGGTTTCAGGTCTGGCTTTCCTTCAGCAGGGGTAAATGGAGAGCAGTGTCTGAGCACATGCAGCTCATAGGACAGGTCTGAAGCTTGAAGCGGCTGCCCTAACACATCTGGTGACCAGTAGTGTGGATTCTCCAGGGAAGGGATGTCAAGGCGTCATCATTCAAAGGACCGCCCCCCCCTCAATTGGGATAATCAGAAACAGTTCACAAATCAAACAAGCCATAAGATTCTTCATCTTCTCTTGGTGCCCTCCCCCACCTGGTGACATCACTCGACATGTGGCCACACAGTTTTTCCAGGCCTTTTTTTCCTCCCCAAGATTGGAATCTCTGGCTGCAGGCTAAAATTACCACTTAAAACAAGGACTGACCCTTCCTTGACACTCTGAAGAAGGATCCATGTAAATAGCTACCCTACCTCCTTGGACTCAAAGGAAAAACCTCTGCTTTGCTTTGGTAAGACGTGCTCTACCTTAACTGGTAAAAGATTTTTTTAAAAACCTAAATGAATAAAGAGATGCCATTTTTAATTGTTTTATAAGTCTGGCATGGCCATATTAAGGCAATTGCCATTTTATATGTAGAACAGGGGCAAACAAATCTCAAGGGATTAAAAACCATGTTCTTGTGGTCTGCTTTTAAAAGCTGCAAATTTGAATTCAATTAAAAAAAAAAATCATGGCACAGGGACAAAATAAGAACGAACAAAGCTGGGGAAAATGTCCGTACCATTCTTCAGAGTCAAGGGCCACTGTGAATGTACATGTTTCCAATTACACATGTTCAGACAAAACCAAAGTGCAGGGTGTTAAGCAGAAGCCCATCCAGAAAAAGCTTCCCAAAGTCATTCTTTCATCTGAAACAACCACATAGACAATTCAGTTCTTTAAAGAGAAAAACATGTAAAAAAGAAAAAGATTATCATATGATTTCTCTCTTTTGCCTCTCAATACAAAGCCTAGTCACGTCCGTGTAAGAACCAATATTTTGTATTTTCTTGGTTACTCTCAGAACAATTGTAAGTAGCAAAGAGAATAAGTATGAGAAAGAAAGCTCAAGCCTTGCCCAGGAGAGCTAGCAAACAGGGAGACCTCCCATTATTCACAGACAGACAACCAATGCTAACTAGACGCATGAAAGTTTTCACAAGATGAGCTAATATGTGAGTCACAGGTGTTCATTTCTGGCTTCATTTGAGCTGCAGGGAAAAAAATAACGATTTTTTTTTTTTGTTCCGCATAAGAAAGACCCATAGCTGGAGATGAAGAGAGTATTTAGGGGGAAAATGTGTCTGTGGGCTGCCATTCCAAGCGATGGGAAATCATTCCTGAAGTTACTTCTAAAGGTTATTCCACAAAACTGAAAGAAGCCTCCACACGTGTGTTCTCCCTTCATGTGGAACAATTCTAGTTTGGAAAAGGTGACTCTTTGTAGAGGATTCAAAAGGAGGAGCTTTACGGAAAAGGCTGAGGGGTCAGGAGATGCTTCAAGGACTGAAGTGAGGAAAACCACTGAAAGCCAAGATGTCTGATGCTGGTCCCCAGCTGCACTCAAGCTGAGAACAGACCATCTGTCATCGCAGATTATTCTGATGAGAAGAAAGCTTCAATGATATCGCCTTGAACACACACTCTCAGTTCCCCCTCCCCCAACTCCTCTTACCTGGAATCCAACGGTCTCTACAGATAGAAGTCATGATCACCTGAACAGTCTCATTAGTGCTTTTGTGTGAGGTAGACTCGAAAGAAATATAAAGATATCAAATAAGAAAGTTCCATCACTTGACCTAACAGGCTTCCCAGTGCTGTATCAGTCATCACCTGTCTTCAGAGACTTTTGGTAAAAATTAACTGCTTAGTAAGCTACAGAGCTTCCTGAGGGCACTATTTCTTTTTCATCTCTGTGTTTCCCGAAACTGAAAGTCAGCAAAATGCTTTTTGGATGAAAATGTAGGAAAGCATTCTGAGATTTCAGATTTCTAAATTAAAGGATATACACAAAAATGTATTTTTTTTCAGACAAGCGTTATTAGAACCCAGGAGTAATACACAAACGAGGTCACAGAACACCTTTTTCCAAAAACATTTCCAAACGAGATACACAGAAATCTAACAAATGACTGAATGTGAACCCAAGTCGGCACGTGGTCCGGGCAGTGGAACAGCTGACCTGGAAAGCACAACCCCGTGTTCTTATTCTGGAATTCCTCCATCGGGTGTCTGCTATCAGTAAATCGGCCATGCCCTTATGTAAATGCAAAGAAGTCAACCCACTTAAAAATGCATCTCAGGCTTCGCTGGTGGCGCAGTGGTTAAGAAGCCGCCTGCCAATGCAGGGGACACGGGTTTGAGCCCTGGTCCAGGAAGATCCCACATGCCGCGGAGCAACTAAGCCCGTGTGCCACAACTACTGAGCCTGCACTCTGGAGCCACAACTGCTGAAGCCCGTGCGCCTGGAGCCCGTGCTCTGCAAAAAGAGAAGCCACTGCAATGAGAGGCCCATACACCACAGTGAGGAATGGGCCCCACTCGCCGCAACTGGAGAAAGCCTGTGCACAGCAACGAAGACCCAATACAGCCAAAACTAAACAAGTAAATAAAATTTTTTTTTTAAAAAAAGCGTCTCCTCTTATTTGAGCTTCTTTGTGTCAAACTCAAAGAAGCCTCACATAAATGATCAAAGACTTTTCAGTGGTTCCTCCAAATGCGCGGATGGGCAAAGGCTGCCCCACTTCAATAATTTTCAGTGGATCCTCTAAAATGAAGGTTTTGAAGATGCTCGCCAATGGAACGTCCTGCCTCACAGCTATAATATTTTTTAAAAGGCATTCAGTTGAAATTAATATATTTGGCCAGACAACGGTATTAAAATTCTTGTTATTTTTTCTGTTATAATGGTAGCCTGTGGTATGACTAGTCTTCTTCAAAAATCTGTAGAGTTATTGCTTCTCTCTTGCCTGGGGTACATCATATGTTTTTCATTTGCGTGTGCTACATGGCAATACCTCATTAAAACACTTAAGCTAAACGAAAGTCTTCATATCGTGCCACAAAGGGCGTACGTAAACTCACTTGGAAAGTTTCAGAGCCTCATAACTCATTGCAAAGCTCTCTTATACCAGCTGCTCAACTGATATTCACTCTGCTGGATGATGTAACAGAATCCATGCTCTTAAAATTGCCTGCCTTCCTTCGGCAAGTATATATTTTTTCTCATACAGTAAGCAAGGAGAGGTTCAGGAGTAAACAGAGCCGTTTTTTTCCTACACAAGAAACACCCCCTCTCCCTTGGCCACACACACACACACACACACACACACACAGGCACACACAGAGGCACACACAAGAGCACACACCGAACACTTCACTTCTACTTGCGGTGCAACAAAAAGTTGTAGCACATTATGTGCAAATAAAGCCTTGCCTCTCTCCTGCTGGACAGCTCCTTCACCCACCTATTTCCCAAGACACATAATACCATAGGGTCCACTCCAATCTCATTCTCTGCATTCAGTCCCGGGATGACTTACCTACTCATCTTAAGCTTTGCGTGGGCCCGAAAATCACTGCTGACAGAGGACCAATCTGTGGCTTTTCAAAAACAATTTCTACTACTTTTAAAGGTTTTGGAGAAGAGGTTGTTTTGGGTGTTTCATCAAAGTTGCGATTGCCAAAACAACACTTGATTCCAAGAGTTCTCAAAAGTCACACATAGGAAGCTTATGACTTCAAAATATAGTCTTCTTTGAAGAATGATTTCTTAAAATGTACTGACTGATAGAAGACAAGCAGGTGGCTAGCTTCGTTCATTAATCTTAAAAAAAGAGTTTTGCACCTCAACGCATAAGGATGGCTACTATGAAAACAAAAACCAACACAGAAAATAGCAAGCGTTGGTGAAGGTGTGGAGAAATTGGAACCCTCTAACACTGTTCATGGGAGTGTAAAATGGGGCAGCTGTCATGGAAAACCGTATGGCAGGTCCTGAAAAAATTAAAAATAGAATAACCCTATGATCCAGCAATTCCACTTCTGGATATATACCCAAAAGAACTGAAAGCAAGACCTTCAAGAGGTATTTGTACACGAACGCTCACAGCATCATCATTCACAATAGCCAAAAGGTAGAAGCAACCCAAATGTCCATCAACAGATGAGCACATGAACAAATGTGGTGTATCCATACAGTGGAATATTACTTAGCCTTAAAAAGGAGGCACATTCTGACATCTATCACAGCATGCATGAATCTTGAGGACATTATAGTGTGCTCAGTGAAATGAACCAGGCACAAGAAAGACAGAGACTCTTCTGTAAGGCTAGTCTATTTGACTAGAATAGTTAAATTCATAGAAACAGAAAGTAGAATTGGTGGTTGCCAGGGGCTCAAGAGAGGAGGAAATGGAACGTTGTTGATTAATGGGTACAGAGTTTTGGTTTTATAAGATGAAAAAGTTCTAAAGATTGTCTGTACAACAAGGTGAGTATACTTATTAACATTACTGGACTGTACACGTAAACTGCTTAAGGTGGTAAACTTTGTGCTTTGTGTATTTTACTAAAATAAAAACGATTTTTCAGCACCTATTACAGACAAAAAGCATTTGATATCTTGCACTGGTAACTATTTCATGATTTTCAGAGCACCTTTTCCCATTCCCCCATTCATTCCTCCATACACCCCGTATTTATAGATAACACAATGTGTACACCTATCAGCTATTCAACCTGAAAGACCAAAAGATGAATCAGGGGTGTGTCCTACATTTCAAGATACTGCAGGGCCATAAATACAAAGTAGAATGTGTTCACTGATGAAAGCTGCTGTGTTTCCTAGATTTTTTTCGATGCAATGGCAATTTCAAGTATTCTGCCACATTGGCCCCGTAAATTCACTAGTGTTTACAAATTAATGTGCTTGATTTTGGCACAGCTTCCCTTTTCACCAAAAGGATACAGATAAAATGCTATGGGATTCCAGGAGTAGAAGGCACTTCCTGTTAAATCCACATCTTCAACCTTTAAGAAACACACACATCATTGTTTTGGGTTCTCTTAATCAACACTACCTTCTTGGTGCTTTTTCATATCTCATCCTCTCCACTGCTCTGTGCTGCCTACACAAGCTGTCTCTGGACCCACCTAGGTTATTATATCTGATGACAAGCATTACATGGGCCGAAAGCCATCAGCTCCTCTGCACCCCTGGGAACGGAGCTCACGTGCGGACTTCAGTCAGACCAGGATTAAATATCTTGCTGGAACGTTAGCCCTGAAATTGAACTCTCCAGGTAGACACTGAGGTAGTCTCTGACCAAACCCAACCTATGCACTGGGGCTCTGGGAGCCACCAGAGCTGTACAGTAACATGGTAACACCTCCGTCCAGGGCGCAAACTAGAAAGATAGTCAGGTAATGCCAAGGGTGAGCCATGGGGAGAAGCAGCCCACATCAAATAATTGTGGTTTCTAGAACAGCCATTCGCTCCAGATCTAAAATAACTCCTCCTTCTTTTTAATCTACCTTGAGAACTCCTCTCCATCCCTCTGTACCAGATCTAGCCTCACCTCCTAGTGAAGCCTTCCCCTGGAAGTCACCCCCGCTTCTGTGTTCCCAGCCTTTTGTGCCTCGTCTGCCAAAACTCCTGTTTGTACAGCTATAGCCACCATTACATTTGGAGGCAAGAGGCCAGGCATCTGAATGTTCAGAACCCAGCACAGAGCCTGAGACTCTGTGTTGGGTGGATACAAGGATGAGTGAACACACCAGGCAAGGGGGTGTCGTCAGTATTCATACTTCAACGCACTAGCACTAGTTGTGCAATTAGCCATGACTGATCTGTACTTAGAAATGCCAAACTCATACGCCTGAAATTATTTCAACCCGAAAATTTCTTTTTACAAGTGAAGTCTTTGCCTAACCGAAAAACAATTTATTTGATAAATTTAACAGACGCACTTTTGTTGGGGGCGGGGGTCAATAAAATCTGAGGAGTTAGCACTATGGAAGGAAAGTAGAATTCAATATGTCCTTGAGTGTTCCTGGATCCAGTAGGTCCTCCTTCCTTTGCAGCTCTTGGACCACAGAGATAGAAATATATCCAAAGTGACGAAGGCGTCTGAGAACTAGGCCCCCATCCAGTGCCACAACTACTGAGCCTGCGCTCTAGAGCCCGTGAGTCACTAACCACTTTACTACCCAACCTAGAGGCACTGGCTGGGGGCAATTCCAGATTTCTGGAATTGGTGTCTGGCCAGAGCTTGTCCTAGGGCTAAGTGGCTAAGTCAGTGAACTAGGCTGTTGGTTTCCATGTTTTCAACAGAGTGGTGCAATTTTGCAAGGTACCACAACCCTTTGCTTTCAGCCACATGGCCAAGTGTGACCGACACTGACCAGGAGACAGGGACAGGAAGGGCCCTGGATTCCTGGTTGTAACCAGCAAGTCAAAGGAGCTCTCCATGTGGCTCTTGTTCAATGTCCACTATTGACTCTCCTGAGACCACCAGGATAGCTACTTTTCTGCTCCGAGATTCACTCTTTAGCCTGTAAAACGAGATTGAGTTCCTGTCACAGTTGCATAAACCCTTTCCCCCAGAAACAGAGACTTCTCAGAGTCTATCCAGGACAACCAGGAAGCCAGGACAGCAGTTCAGCCTTCCTAGGAAGGAGTAAACAAGCTTCGTTAGGTCCTAAGAATCTCAGGTTCCTCACCTACAAAATGACAAAGAATAATGCTTCTTTTACCTCATTCACAAAATTGTGAGATCAGGAACTGCCCTATTTGTAAAGGCACTTGAACGATAATGATGTTCCTCATCTCCACCTACGGAGCATCTCTGGAGCCCAGAGAACCCAACAAAAATAGTAACTTCTAGATCCACGCCCCCTACAGCAGCCACTAGCCACATGCGGCTTTCGAGCACTTGAAGGTGGCGAGTCCAAATTGAGATGTGCCATAAGAGCAGAATACACACCAGATTCTGAAGACTTATTGCGAAAAAGGAAAGCGAAATATCAATCATTTTTATATTAATTACATGTTGAAAGGATATACTGCACTCTCTAGGCAGATAGTGACACAGTATTTAAAGAAACTATTTAAAGAAAATACTCAATTAAAATTCATTTCAGGGGCTTCCCTGGTGGCGCAGTGGTTGAGAATCTGCCTGCTAATGCAGGGAACGTGGGTTTGAGCCCTGGTCTGGGAAGATCCCACATGCCGCGGAGCAACTAGGCCCGTGAGCCACAACTACTGAGCCTGCGCGTCTGGAGCCTGTACTCTGTGACAAGAGAGGCTGTGACAGTGAGAGGCCCGCGCACCGCGATGAAGAGTGGCCCCCGCTTGCCACAACTAGAGAAGGCCCTCACACAGAAACAAAGACCCAACACAGCAAAAATAAATAAATTAATTAATAAACTCCTACCCCCAACATCTAAAAAAAGGAAAAAATATATATTAAAAAAAAAGAAAAAGAAAGATCAAAAAAAAAATTAATTTCAGGAACTTCCCTTGTAACAGAGCAGTTAAGAATCCACCTGCCAGTGCAGGGGACACGGGTTTGAGCCCTGGTCTGGGAAGATCCCACATGCCGCGAAGCAACTAAGCCCATGTGCCACGACTACTGAGCCGGTGCTCTAGAGCCCACGAGCCACAACTACTGAAGCCCGCGCGCCTAGAGCCCATGCTCCACAACAAGACAAGCCACCCCAATGAGAAGCCCACACACCACAACTAAGAGCAGCCCCTGCTCGCCGCAACCAGAGAAAGTGCTCATGCAGCAACGAAGACCCAACGCAGCCAAACGTAAATTAATAATAAAAAAAGAATACAAGTTAAAATTTAAAACAAAAATAAAATTCATTTCACCTGTTTCTTTTTACTTTTACTTTTTTAATGTGGCTACTAGCAAATGTAAAATTACATACATGGCTTACATTCTTATTTATATTGGACAGCACTGCTCTAGACTGATGAATATAACTTTTGAGTTATTTTTAAGCATGGGAGGATAGAAAGAAATCAGTATATAAAGCCAAAAAGTTAAAAAATAGGGCTTCCCTGGTGGCGCAGTGGTTGAGAGTCCGCCTGCCGATGCAGGGGACACGGGTTCGTGCCCCGGTCTGGGAAGACCCCACATGCCGCAGAGCAGCTGGGCCCGTGAGCCATGGCCGCTGAGCCTGCGCCTCCAGAGCCTGTGCGCCGCAACGGGAGAGGCCACAACAGTGAGAGGCCCACGTAACGCAAAAAAAAAAAAAAAGTTAAAAAATAGAGACATTTAGCAATCATGACTATATTTTTTGCAGCGGTAATTTCCTTGAAGCGGTAATTTTTTGAGCATACTCCTGACCACTGAAGCCGATGACTGCCTGACTTCCCCTCTCCCTACCTTTCCTTTCTGCTAATGAGTCCAGCTCCCATGCAGACACGCTCAGGCAGGAACAGTCCTAGGACCCGGCAGGACGTGCAGTAAAAGCATGCGACATCCAGAAACTCCAGCACAGCTCTAATCCCTGTGGGCATCACAGGAACAGCATTTTTCTGGTTCTTCTTTGACTGTAGGTCTGATGGGCAAAAACAGCACCTGGCTCACCCAATCTTTTGACATCATTCAAAAATATTTAGTTTAAAAAAAATTAGTTTTCTCCTGCCATTTTTTTTTATTGAAGTGAAATTCACATAACATGAAATTAACCATCTTAAAGTAAACAATTCAGAGGCATCTAACACATTCACAATGTGTGCAGCCACGGCCTCTATCCTGTTCCAAAACATTCTCATCACCCCAAAAGGAAACCTACTCCCCATTTCCCCCTCCAGCCCTATTGTTTTGTGCACAATTGATCTACTCTTAGCTATTAAGTTAAAAATGATTAGTAAACTACAAGCCCAGGGTGAGTGAATTATTTAGTAGCTCTCAATATCCTGACATGGAATGATTCACCTATAACACAACAGAAGACACTGACAAGAACATATATCTCCACCCCCCTATTCCAATGAAACCCCCTCCACAGAGCAAGGCCCAGCCAGGGGTCAGGTCCTGTGACTCCACAATACATCAACACACAGGCAAGCACCAGACCCTGCCTTGGAGAGCTTTCCAATGTCCCCTGTCATCTCAATCTAATCCTTCCATGAATTAGGCTCTTCTGAGCATTGAAACTTCTCAGTCGGCCTCCATACAATATTTGCCACATGCCAGCTGATGAACCAACTTCCAAGATCTAAGGGAGAGGACCTGTGGTGATGACAAGGGTGGGGGACACACTGGGGAGGCTGATGGAGGCACCTGAGGATGGCCAGGCCAGGATCATGTCTGGACCTGTCTCTCAATCCAGCAGAATTCATAAAGGAAGGGCCAGCTCTTGAGGGTCCAGGGCGAGAGCTGCTCTCTTTAGCTGTCCCTTCAGCACTTCGGTGGTTGTGAGAAGTCTGGGGGGAGGGGGAATTTGTAGACTTCAAATTTCTCTTAACTGGGCAGCAACTGCGACTGGTAAGCACACCACTGTGTATCTGTCTTGCCTTTCTGTGCAAGGCTTTTAAACCTTGCACAGAACCCATCTGGATGAAAGATGCCCTTCAATTATAAATTCTTATTACTCTTTTTATTGCCTTGTAAGCGTTCTGATGCTGGCTTTTCCACGCCCAGATGTTTCTGTTTAAGGCACTTCATTCAAATGAAATTTGAAGAAAAGTCCAGATTACCCAACCACAATGACCTGAGTAAAAATCCCCTCAATCATTCTGGTAATCCAAATAAATTCAGATCATGAAGGTGGGGTGCCTAGATAGCTCTGGCTGACAAATGCTTTGTCTCCTGTTTCACTTTACATTATTATAACTCACTTAACTGCACTCCATTTATAGTAATGCGAAGGACTCGTTTTATGCCATAGATTGATTGCCACTCGCGGCACTAGAAAACAAGCCTTAAACGGCTGACATAGCACTACTATTAACTGAAAAAAGCAATCATAACATGCATTTTAAGGCAATACGTCAGGCTTAAACAGAATCAAGCTATTTGAAATTTACTTTGTGAATGACTGAAATTAAAATGCCATCAGACTTACTGCAAAAGAGTTTTATTTCAAATTGATTTAATATATATATGGAATAAAACGCACAATTTGTAATGTACTAAACAGAGCAATTCAAGTAGAAATCATGTCATTCTTCTAAAAAATAATCTGAAAAGATCAACAGCTTCAAAGCAAAATTCCTATATACTGTTAGTTCTATCACCTCATTTATAAATCCATAAGATGCCCTGTGACTTTTCCAATTAAATTACTCAAATTACCGACTTTTCTTTGTGTGTATTTTCGAATGGTTTGTTTATGAATTCTACTGATAGGTCTGCTATGATTCCCGAAGGCTAAAAGATGTTTACAGGACAAATGACATCATCACCATGACAAGCCTGACCGTGTTTATACCAATTGGCTTTAGAGGGTCTTCAAAACATGGCTTTAAAATCTTAGTTACTATGTAGCTTAATGTGTTCCTGATGTTTCCGGAATAATAGATTTCTATAAATCGAGATATAGTTTTGTTAAAAGAAAATCAATTACTTGTCTGATCTATCGTGTGCAGAACTAATTCACACTCTTCTCAGATAATATGACACTTAAACTGTGAATACAAAGGGGTTTATCAGAGAAAAATATATACGTAAATAAACACTAAATAGGTATTTCATACAAGTCATTATTTTATAAGAAATAATTCAGATATTTTATAGAAAAGGAAAAGTATCCACAGGAGTATAAGAAATTTCCTATTACTGTGTGCAAATCTACTGTTACCAGTTTAAAACTGCTAATAGTTTTTTTAGTTTGTTTTGCTGCTACCTGAGATTCTTCAGATGAAAACCCTCAAGGAGAACATGTGGCCACAGACTTTCTTTCTTTGGAGATTTTTTTTTTTTTTTTTGATGTGGACCATTTTCAAAATCTTTACTGAATTTGCTACAATATTGCTTCTGTTTTTATAGTTTTTCGGTTTTTTGGCCACGAGGCATGTGGGATCTTAGCTCCCCAGCCAGGGATCGAACCTGCACCCTCTGCATTGGAAGGCAAAGTCTTAACCACTGGACTGCCAGGGAAGTCCCAGCCATAGACTTTCTATCTGAACTTCCAGTGATGGAAAATTCTGTCCTCTAGAATTTAGTCCCACTGGTGTGTGACCAATTAGAGAGAAATGATTTTCTATGGAGCTGAAATCACCCTTTCTGTAGCTTTCCCCATTAATGTTGGTTCTGCCTAGTCTAGATTTATGTAAAGAAGTATAATTGGTCTTAGACACCATAATATCTAAAGCATCCGTCATGCGCCTCCACAGCCTTCTAATTTCCAGGCCAAACGACCCTCAAAATGTCCCTTTAGCTGATGTGATTTCAGATCTTTATCTTCCTCGTCATATTCCTGCCATCACCTTCTATTTACCAATATCCCTATTAATACATCACCTATGTATGCACAGGTTAAAAAAAAGAGATTACACTGAAATATTAATGGAGATTATTTCCTCACAGAATTATGGATTATTTTTTTCTTTATGCTTTTCTGTGTTTTCTCAACCTTCTACCACGGGCATATGTGACTTCTGCAGCCAGGTAATTCAATATTCATTCATTCAACGACCATTACTGAGCACCCACCATGTGCCAGGAACTGTCCTGTGAGGTGAGGATGCAGCCACAAACAAGCGAAATGAAAACCCCTGCCCTTGTGAACGTACCTTCTCACTGAAGGAGACACAAAGTTTAAAAAAAAAAAAAAGAGTAAAACTAATAGCATGTTAGAAGGTGCTATAAAATTGAGAAGGAGAACAGGGGTGAAGTGAGGGGAAGCACTGCGAAATAGGATGGACAGGGAAGGCTTTACAGTAAGTCTCCTACATACGAACCTTCAAGCTGCAAACTTTCACAGATGTGAACGTGCATTCGCATGTCCAATCACCTAAGTTAGTTCACGTGTCTGGCGTACGTTGTCCCGTGAGGGCATCCTCTACAAGTGGCTGTACTTTTGTGTACTTTACTGTACAGGACTGTATCAGGTACAGTAGTACAGTATCTTTATTTCTTGCCTGTTCACTCGATGCCAGCCCCTGGATGCCAGCTGTTGTACTGGACCACTGTACTTTTCAAGGTACTGTCCTGTAAGGTTAAAAATGTTTTCTTTATTCTTTGTTTGTTTGTTTTTTATGTATTATTTGTGTGGAAAGTATTATAAACCTATTACAGTACAGTACCATACAGCCGATCGTGTTAGTTGGGTACCTAGACTAACTCTGTTGGACTTACGAACAAATTGGACTTATGAATGCACTCTCAGAACGGAACTCGTTGTTATGTAGGGGACTTACTGTTCTATGAAGGTGATAAAGACCTGAAAGAAGTGAGGGAATAAGCCACTCTATGTGGGCAGAACGTTCCAGACTGAAGGAGTAGCACCTGCAAAGGCCCTGGGGTAGGAACAGGCCTGGGATGCTTGAGAAACACCTATAAAGCCTGTGTGGGTGGAGTGGAGAGAACAAAGGGTCAGGGCATAGGATATGAGGTCAAGGAAGGATCTGGTCAGATGGTGCAGAGCCTCACGGACCAGTGTGAAGACTCGGGCCTTTACCCCCAGGGAAGTGGAAGGCAATGGAAGGTCTGCCACAGTGGAGTGACGGGGTCTATCTTAGTGTTTTAACAGGTCACTTTAGCTGCCTGGAGAACAGACCCATGGAAGGTTAGAACAGAAAAAGGGAGGCTGGGAAGTAGAGCAGAGGCGTGATCCCCACACAGGACAGTGGTGGCCCAGACCAACAGCAGCAGAGAAGTGGTCCTGTTCTGGATTTCCAGGGTTCAGTCAATAGGATTTGTGGAGAAAACACAGTTAAAGGTCTGGAACTAAACATCACACCCCAATTGTGGCCTCACCATGGCAGAAGAGAGAGACGATTTTACGTTTCCTTTCCCAGGGTATCCTATTCTCACAAACACTGAAACCCAAAAGGCGAGCCAGCCAGCGTGATGAAAATGATTACATAAGGTACACAGCCCATGTGGGGTCTGACCTGATGAGGGCAAAAGCATCTCTAACTAAACTCCTCCCACTAACCACAGCCCTCTCTCCTTCTATCTTTCCCTCTCTGGCCCTCTTTCTGAAATGTCCTTTGTTAAGTTCCGTCTTCCATATCTAGACTGTTTTCCCAGATCCCTTATCAACTCCTGGTTTCACTTACCTCCCTGGGGTCATCTCAGTAACATCTTACTGGTCCCTTGAAATCTCTCATCTCCTAATAACCAAGAGGCCGGGTGCCCCCTCTTCCTTCTCCACCCTGATCCCAGAGACTAAGCATTGCTGGGGAGACCATGCAACTGTACTGGTCGGGTCTACCACAAATTCCGTAATTTTTCAAACTCATTTGGAATTTACATCTACTCCTTGACTTTTTTTTTTTCATTTTTAATTCACCTTCTATGTAATACCCAGCACAGCTCTTGAAAATCTTTTATTTTTCTGCCTCTTACTCCAAACCTGCTTCCACGTCACTCACAGATGATCTAGCTTTTTATTTTGTTGAGAAGAAGGAAGCCACAAAAAGTAAGTACTTTCAGTGTGAACCTCTAACTCTCAAGGTTTCTCAGGAGAGTCACCCATATCCTCCTACTTTTCTCTTGACTCAGAGGAAAAACGTCTCCCTTGTTCCTTTCCCAATTTAACCCCTCCTTCTGTGCCCTTGAAACAGACCTGCCAAGGTTTGCTAGCATGCTGTCTTATCCACTGTCTATTCCCTTTTGTACCTTCCATCTTTCTTTCTGCAATGGATAGTTTCTCTGTGCAAGAGAAATTTCTTCTATCCTAAAACAAATAATCCAAAACATCTCTTGACTCCACTTAAGCCAACATTCAATATCTCACTTTCCCTTGTTTCAACAAAAGCTACTTAAGCCAGGAAGGCGCTAAGATTCTCAGACACAAAGACAAACATGATGGGGTTCTGGCCTTTGCCATCGTATTTCTCAAAAGAAAGAACAGTCAACACACCTTGCTATGTCGCCCGCTTTCTCTTTAATTACTTGCAAGATGGCTTCTAGTGAACTCCACTAAGATCTTTCATATGGGACCACACCCATTCCCAAGGGTGAAACTCTCCCCTCCTCAGCGATCTTCAAAACCTGCCAGCTCTGGGCTGTCCCATTAGCTCCAATCTACTTCCCGCACAACATCACTACTTGACTCTTGAAAGCCAAAGGTCAGAAACCAAACTCTCCAAACTTCTCCTCCCTTCTCTTTTCCATCCAACTCCATCCTTGTCTTCCTCATGAATGTTCCCGTTCCTAGAAATGGCATCCTCATCTTCCAGGCCTCCAGGTCCAGCCTCCAGTCACCTTTAATTCCTCCCTTCCCAGGTCCCCAGCCCCAGGCAGTTTTAAAGGCGTTTGCTCTATGTGGAGCCTCCCATCACCCAGCTCCATCTTCCATGCCCACATCTTGTCCCTTTATCAGTAAAGCCTTCTTCTACCCCAGATGTGAGTGGCAACCCTCTCCCTTAAAAATCCCATAAAAGTTTTGATTTTTTTTCTGTTACCCCATCCACTCATAGTAGAACTTTTTATGTTATGTCTGACCCTCCCCTACTCACAAAGAAGTGCTCCAATTACAGGCACCCTGTTCTATTCCCTTTCCCGTCCGCAGAGCCACATGCAACAAGGGCTGTCCTGGGCTTCCTCCAGTCTTGGTGTTACACGTCCTTCCCTATCCAGGTGTGGGTTCATGTGATACCACCACAGGCACTGCTTACCATGCAATACGTCTTTGCCACTATCACAGTCTTGTGATATGAGCTCACTTCCAGGAGCTGGCACAAGTGCCCACACTCCTAAGAGAATGCATTTTTCCCATTCTGTGATATACAGTTTTCAACAGCTCTACTCTGGGGCGAAGGTCTTTTTCCTCTTAATCTCTGTGTCCCCATCAACAGAAACGCAATGAGGTCCTCCTCTGGGGGGTGGCACTAAGAAACAATCTAGTCCAGACCCAGCCTGCAGCCACCACAGAGATGCTTGAATGATGCTCATTAAAGGTACCAGCTCCTAGACTCAACTTCCCAGAAACAACTGCACATCTTCTGGGGAAACTTTGAGTGGGCAGTGCAGAATGCCAAGGTCAAGCTTCCTGCTGACCTTGGTTATCCGTCTCCCTGTCGAGCTCCCTCCCTCAGCTGGACATTTCTGAAGAATAAGAATGGTGTCCAGGTTAATCCAAACACGTTTAGGGCCTGGCAAAATGAACCAATGATGATTTATTTCTCATTTGGGTGGATACATGAAGTGGTTCGCTACCCAGCTGACATCCATTAGGAATGATATTCCTCTCCTAGGCCTCGAAGGTGATTTTACCTGTCTGCAGACAGTCTGCCTTTCTGTAGAATTGCTTCTTATAATTTCCTTTGCGTTGGAGTATGAGCTAGGGTGTTGGAATAAGGAAGAATCTAAGGGAGACCCAGGGAATTTCCCATCTATTTGGTCTGGTCTGTCCTGCGTAACTTCTAAGCCAGTTCACAGGGATAAATGAAGAGACGTGGATTTTCTGCCATCTTCTCGACCTCAAATGCCCTGATTTAGCATTAATATTCAGCTTCCCACGTATGTGGCTATGGGTTTATTCTTGTGAAAATATTTGGAATTAAGTTAGTGACGGAAGAGGGTATATTCTGCATGCACATAAGATTAGCCTGGCTGATCATCGGTACATGTTTGACTGTATGTGACATTACAAACTCCACTATCAATGCACTAAAATGAAGAGGGTATCAAACTTATTCTTAAAAAAACAAGAGGGAAGGATACCTCTCAGTGGGAATGGAGCCACGACCTGGGACCCCTGGAAGTGATTCTCCTAGCAACGAACAAGAGAGAAGCCAAAGTGAACAGTGAGCTTTTAACTCTGAAAGAGGACAGCTAGATCCCAGGCAACGTCTGCCCTTAGTGCCAAAATGCCACTCAGATTGTGCTGGCTCATGGATGTTTTTTGTTTTGCTTTGTTTGTTTTATTTATTCTGTGGAAATTGACTTGCATTCCATAGGCAAAATAAACGCAGCTATCACCACAAAAGAGAGACAAACAGTGCCCTCATCCCATTCAGCTACACTCTTGGCCCTTGAAATACCTCCATGAATCTAACAGGCCAGGAAGAGCCCAACACCAAAACCTTTGTTACCCCAGCCAGCATCTGTAAGACTGCACCATTGTTATTTAATTAGAGGCAATTTTTAATGTGTAAGGTACAATCATGTGTAATAAAAAGCACAAAATGCACAAAACATGACATAATCCTTTACTTCTTGTCTAATTCAACACATAGATTCTAAGCAGGAAAGTATTTAAGATACCTAAAATTATGCAATCATAACTGTTCTGCGTCAAAATGACTTTGAGATGTATGATAATATTTTTCTCCAAAAAATGTTGCCACATCATTCTCCAGGTCTTCCTCCAGCCCTTAAGGTCTAAAAAACGTGGAAGAGCTAGACAGACACAAATTGCATCTGATGGCAGCTCAGTGAAAGCAAAATCTAGCAAAAGATGCCCCTCTTGTCTCCCTGAGGAATCTCTGATTATCTCAGAGTGAGGACCCTATCCCACCTGGTTTTGGACTCAAGCCATCAAGAGATCTATGACAGCTTATTTTAAAAATTGTGACACCATATATAACTTGACAGTTATTCATTATTCATTTAATGTTTTAACTTATGTTAAAAAATAAAGCCTCTTAAACCAATGCAGGCAACCATTCTGAGATTCCTAAATTTGCTTCCCCCGAACAGAGACCATTCTCATAAGGATTTTTAAAGGAAAATTAAATGATGATTTTTTTAAAACTCTACACAGCATGACTTTGGAACAGTATTTTTTATTGTTACTATTTAGAACAGTGGTGTGGAAGCACATTAGGATCACCTGGAGGCATTTTTTAAAAGACAGACAAGCCTATACTCCTGACCAATGAAATTAGAATCACCAGGGATAGGGCCCAGGCACAGGCATTTTTGGATGCTCCCTAGATGATCTCTGGGTATCTCAGGTTGCAAGCCAGTGTGTTAAAAGCATCATGTGACAGCTCCTTAAGAGTATTAGAGAAGTTCTAAGATGATGCTCTATTGCATGTCCTAACATTAACCAGCTGCACAGCCAAGACAGGGACACATCCAAGCAGCTAGTTTAGCTGCTTACAAAAATCTACAAGTAAAAATGTGCCTCCACCTAGTAAAGCTTAGGCTCCCCTAGTCTAGATGTTCAATAAGCTTTTCTGTGATTTGACGTCTCTCTCTTTCCCTCTCTCTCTCTCTCACTCACACACACACACAGTAAGGCACAGTGGAGTGACTGCTAAGGATTGTTGCACACTCACGACTTCTTTAGTTGTATAACAGGACAATGTCATGGGAGATGAGTCTTTCGAAAAAGGCTAGTTTGTGTGCATATATTTTCATGGGAAAAACAAGTATAGAGAAGAAAACATGCCAGAAGTAATGTTTGTTCATACAGGGTGTTTTAGCCTGGATTTCTTAGAACATTTAGCCTGAAGCGAAGCCAAAGCGCTGTTGCTTCATTTTGGAGGTGCAAACCCAGGGCGGGGGAGAGTGAGGGGAACGGAAGCAGGGGGGGAGGGAGGCACGGGGAGCAAGGCAAGGTGCCCCATGACTGCCGGCTGCACAATGAGCCACGGACAGAGACAGCAGCCTCCGCAGAGACCTGCGGATGCCTTGTGGCAGGTTGTAGGAGAAACCCTGCCTCGTGAGAGCCCACGCGAGGGAGGGAGGAGGGACTTTACTTGCCTATGTTATTTCTGCATCTTGTGTGCCATTAGTCAGAGTTACCACTCCCAAAGTCAGATACTACGGCCCGTATGGGGTGCTTCATTTAAGGGCAGAAATGGCAGGAGGATCCGGAATCCCTTGCACTTGGTTGCTCAACAACGCGGCGGAAGGCTCAGCAGTACCGGAGCTGGCCGGCTCCTGCCGGTGGAAGCAGCCGCCGACGTGGCGCGGAGGCAGGGCGGGGGGCTGAGGGTCTCGGCAGGAGGGGATGCGCAGAGGCCACCGGGATGGGTTTCGACGCGCACGGTGTACCGTCTACCGTGTGAGCTGCTGACTTGGAGAAACTGAGGACGCAGAGACTATGCCTAGTGATACAACTGGCCAGAGATGGGCCAGTGCAAATGGGACTCAGTTTCACACAAAGTTTGTGACGTAAGAAATAGGAGGTAGATGAATCAGCAAGGCCAGCAGTCAGGAATTAACATACAATTAACGGGTTAATGAAACAAACTACAAAATCTGGAAACAAACCTCTGTATCCATAAGAATTTAGGAGGAAAGGGGACATCAGTTAGGTTAAAACGAGTTATTCAATAAATAGCACTGAGACAATCATTTATTTTTTAAAAAGCTACCTTATATATCTAAAATCCAAATTGATGAGAGGTGTAAATATTAAAAAGTAAGCCATTAAAAAAGAAATTTTTAAAAGATAAACATTTGTATAATTTAGGGTGGGTGGGTACAGCCTCTGTCATGATGAACTAACAGAGTCCATAAAGGAAAACACTGATAGATTAAACTACATTTAAAAGAACTAAGATACTCTGTATGTTAAAAAAGACTAAATTAAAAAGCAAATAGTTTTGTTCATTCTCGATGACAAAAAATATATATATTCTTTGTAAAAAAAATTAGAAAATTTTCAACCACCTGGGGAAAATATTTGAACTACCTGTGACAGCTTTTTAACATCCTAAACATATAAAAAAAAAAACCTTCCCACTTTCCTTTGTTCATTTAACAAATGTTTATTGCCTGTCTACAGCAATAGACACTGGCAAGATATTTGAGGAACTGCAGAAGAAATATTCAAGGCCACATGGAAAAAAATGGGCAAGGGATATGAAGAAGTATGAATGGCCAATAAACATTTTAGAAAAAATATTAAAGTGAAAACAAAATGGCATATCAATTTTTTGCCATTTACATTGTCGAGTTAGAAAGATTTAATAAATATTGGCAAGCATTGGGGGGGAAAAGTACTCATATACCGGTGCATGCTTAAGCTGGTACAAGTCTTCAAATGGCAACTTGGAAATTCCTGTAAAATACTAGAATTTTGTGTATTTTTGACTTAGCAATTCCACTTCTATGATTGCAACTTTAAAAAGTTATCATAGGTCTAAGGAAAGACACAGGATATTCAACACAGCACATGTAAGAGCCAAAATTGGATGCCTAATTAATGCATCAATAGGGCTTCCCTGGTGGCGCAGTGGTTGAGAGTCTGCCTGCCGATGCAGGGGACACAGGTTCGTGCCCCGGTCCGGGAAGATCCCACATGCCGCGGAGCGGCTGGGCCCGTGAGCCATGGCCGCTGAGCCTGCGCGTCCAGAGCCTGTGCTCCGCAACGGGAGCCACCACAACAGTGAGAAGACCGCGTACCGAAAAAAAAAAAACAACGCATCAATAAATATTTAGTTCAGAATTTATGCAATATGCATAGAAATTCCATGAGGTCCTACACAGTGTTTAGGACATGCAAAACCATCAATGCAGTATCTATGGATGATAGAAGAGCAGTTTCAAAAAATATTTACTACGTCCCTTTTTTGGCAAAAATAATTATATCTCATTTTGTTCATGAAAAAATAGACTGGAAAGATGTCCATCAAAATATTAATTGTGGGTATCTGAGTTGGTGGATTTTTATGTAATTATTTTATCTTTGTAAGCTGTTCACAATGACATATAGAGTTTTGTCATGAGAGAAAAGAACAAAAAGACATTTATTTTGTAGCCATAGAAGGAGACAGACAGGAAGAAAAGAAAGCCACATATGGACCTGCAGCTCCTCTATGATTCAATCAGGTTTCCATGACACTTTGCGGGCACAGGAGAAACTGGCTAAGCATTTGCTAATGTCCCTTTTCCTCCTGGGGACCCAGGTAGACTATATTTCCCAGCCTCCTTTGCAGTCAGGTGTGGTCATGTGACTGATTCTAGCCAATGGGAAGTGGATGGAAGTCTGATCTATGAAACGCTCCTACACTCAATCCGCCATTCTCTTTCCCACCCAGTGGCTGAATGGAAAGGCTTCTGGGGCACTGAGAAGGGCAAAGTCTAGTCAGAGGCTGGGAGGGAAAAAGGCTGGATCCCTGAGTCACTGCTTACAAAAAAGATACCAGGAGAGCCACCACACCAGGTACCCCTGAACTGGACTGAGTGAGAAATAAACTTTTTTGTTGGACCAATGAAATCTGGGGATTCGTTAGAGCTGTCAGTATTCCCCAATTAACTCTGAGGTAGCCCCTCACTCCTGCCCAGCACTCCCAGCAGAGTGACAGGATCTTCCTGCACATGCCACTCAACCCCATCCCATGCTTTGTGACTCTGCATTTGAACACTCACAAAGAACATGTATTCAGCCACTCAAAGCTACAGGTGCTCATGAAGAGGAAGTTCTGTTTCTGTGACCTGGTACCAGTGATGTCATGGATGACATTCCCTGGAGTGCCAAGAAAAGTGTTAAATCTCTCTGATAACTATGGAAAAATGAGAAATTTGGGACTTTATTTTTAGTTGCTAACTTATGCATTTCTGAACACTTTATTTAAAACCAAAGGAAACATTTCCATATTGAATTTCAATAGTGCAATATGCTGTTTTAGAATAAAATTAAAAGATCCGGTACATAAAGATCTGTAAAGTTATATAATCCCTGCTGGTTTTCACTTTGATGGTGTACCTCCAAGTTGCAAGTGGATTGGTAAGACTTTGTGTCACCTGCTATTAGGAGACATCTCCCATATTTCTAGGGCCACACTGGGGGTTTTAGGGGTCTGTGAGGATCAATGACCCAAGATATACTAGCTTGAGAAAAAGCTACTATTTTAAAAAATAATAATGGTTAAATGTTTAACAACTTAATAGTCTCGGGGCTTTAACCAGCAAAAACAGCAGAGTGACAATTTACATGGAAAAGCTCTTCAAGGTGAAGATTAAATCCTAGCCACATGAGAAAAACAATATGTGTTGTGGACAATTTCCCTTGTTTCCTCAGAAGACTCTCAGAATGTTCTAAAGTATGTCTTTTGGGGTGACTGTTCCATAAAGATGCATGCCTACACACAATCTGCATATTGACCTTTCTTCTTTGCTCCTAAAGATGCAGAATTAACTGAGACTGGCGAGATGTACAAGGTTTTCCTTGTGTGTCAAGAAGTGAATAAATTTTTAAAAAATTCTCTATGGCTTGGAATTGTTTGACATATGCTATTGGCAACTGGCATTTTATATTTAACTTTACCATGTTTTCTTTTTTCTTTTAACTGGAGCAGGACATTAAGTTCCTGGTGGAACTTAAGAGTTTTGGTCTCAGACTTGCAGCAGAGGCCCTCATTATAAAGTGAGGCACAAGACTACTGAGTTAGAACATGTTTAGAGTTGCCCTAAACCTGGTCTGGTGAACTCAGCCCATCACTGATTTCACAGGCACAGGAGGAGGAAGGAGATGACAGGAGAAGTGGGCAAGTAAGATGGGACAAGAGGGGACTGACCACACCCTGCTTCCACTCTGAAGTTTCTCACCCTGAAACAGGTCAGAACCAAAGAGGGCAACAAACCTTAAACTGAATAGGAGATTGAAGTATGTTTAAGAATAAACTGGATTTCCCAGGACTTCCCTGGCGGTCCAATGATTCAGACTCTGTGCTTCCACTGCATAGAGCACGGGCCCAGGTCGGGGAATTAAGATCCCACATGCCATGCAACGTGGCCAAAAAAAAAAAGAAATTAACTGTATTTCTCAATACCTGAAAATAAAATTGTGTATTAACAATTTTAAGTGATTATAAAAACTCTGGATGCATCTGACGTATCATTTGAGAGAAGAGGATTTTTACTCTAAGCAGGTGGGAAGGAGCAGTGGTGAGAAAAGTAAGGTTTTATTTATTTATTTTGGCTGCGCTGGGTCTTCGTTGCTGTGCGGGCTTTCTCTAGTTGCAGCGAGCGGGGTTTATTCTTCGTTGCGGTGCGTGGGCTTCTCATTGCGGTGGCTTCTCTTGTTGCAAAGCACGGGCTCTAGGCACGTGGGCTTCAGTAGTTGTGGCTCGCAGGCTCTAGAGCACAGGCTCAGTAGTTGTGGTGCACAGGCTTAGCTGCTCCGCAGTATGTGGGATCTTCCCGGACCAGGGCTTGAACCCATGTCCCCTGCATTGGCAGGCGGATTTTTAACCACTGCGCCACCAGGGAAGTCCGAGAAAACTAAGGTTTTATGCACACTTTACTGAGTCCAGCTCATTCATAAAAATGGTATCACTCTCCAAATCCTCAAATGGTAAATAGTGAAGGCATGGAAATAGAAGATAAAGTGGTGTTTAATGTCGCTCCAACATTCCTGCAGCCTGGAATAGCCCTTCCTCAGGAGCTTTATTTTTCAAAATATATCAATAAAGAAAGTGGCTTTAAGTACGCCAAAAGTAAGACATGAAGAAACCTCTCAGATATATTTACCACACACAGAGGTGACAAAAATTACACTGCAAAATGAAAGTAAATGACTCCAATGAATAAACTAGAAACATTAAGGCACATCTAAAAGAAATGAAGCATGATGGCAGTATTTGTAAACAGCTTAACCACCAACACAGGGGAAGGTGAGAAATGTACAAGGTCCTTCATCAAGATGGAGGGAAACATACAAAATAACACCAAAATTATTGACTAGATAATCAGAATGTAAAGAAAATATTAGACAGCCAAGAAAGAGAAGAGAGATCAAGATTCAGTCTCCTACGGGGACACAGGACAAACAGAAGTGCCACAGGGATGAAGCCTATCGATAGATGCCCCACAGTAGAGAGAGAGCTTTGGCCAACATTGAAGCCACAGACCTTGCATGAGGAAGCCTAGAAGGAGTCTTGTGTGGAAACATCAGGAGTAGAACAAGGAAAACCATGTGAGTAGCCTCCCCCAATTTTTTTTCTGGTCCAGAAATTCCCAAATCTGGTAGCAGCAAAAGGCTGGGGCAGGAGCCTGGCAAAAACATGGGTAGAGCTGCCTCCTGGTGCCCACATGTGAGGGGAGACCTTTCTTTTTTTTTTTATTTGAAGTGTAGTTTATTTACAATATCATGTTAGTTTTAGGTGTACGGCAAAGTGACTCAAAGATATATATATTCTTTCTCAGATTCTTTTCCCTTATGGGTTATTATAAGATATTGAGTGTAGTTCCCTGTGCTCTACAGTAGGTCCTTGTGATTATCTATTTTATATACAGGTGTGTGTATGTGTTCATCCAAACTCCTAATTTATCCCCCCCCACCCCGCCTTTCCCCTTGGGAACCATAAGTTTGTTTTCTATGTCTGCGAGTCTATTTCTGTTTTGTAAATAAGTTCATTTGTATCTTTTTTTTTTTTTAGATTCCACGTGTAAGTGATATCATATGGTATTTGTCTTTTTCTGTATGGCTTATTTCACTTAGTATGATAATCTCTAGGTCCATTCATGTTGTTGCAGATGGCATTATTTCAATCTTTTTATGGCTGAGTAATATTCCATTGTGTGTGTGTGTGTGTGTGTGTGTGTGTGTGTGTGTGTGTGTGTATACCACATCTTTTTTACCCATTAGTCTACTGGTGGACATTTAGGTTGCTTCCATGTCTTGGCTATTATAAATAGTGCTGCTATGAACAGTGGGGTGCATGTATCTTTTCAAATTATAGATTTCTCTGGATATGCCCAGGATTGGGATTGCAGGATCATATGGTAGTTCTACGTTTAGTTTTTTAAGGAACCTCCATACTGTTCTCCATAGTGGCTGCACCAATTTACGTTCCCACCAACGGTAGGAGGGTTCCTTTTTCTCCACATGTGAGGGGACATTTCTGCTTTCTAGCACCATACTTGGTAGGAAATCAACTCCCTCTCCTTGAATCTCATTTCATTTCAAGCACTGAAGATCACAGGGGGGCAACCCAGGCCCAAGGTAGCATTAGAATAAAGCCCCAATTACTAGGCTTAACTGTTGGGGGGCAAAAGGTTACAGAATGACCAACATGATTCGGGTGTTTAGACTTGGGATCTGAGGAACCAATAAATGACTTAACCAAAAGCCCAAAGAGAAATTTAATGTCAACTCTGAATTGTAACTGAAGAGGCAAATAATACAACAGAGTAAAAAATTGTTTATCCAGAGGTCTAAACCCAAGAAACATCCAAACAACAGCATTAATAGTCAAAAAGGACTTTTTTAAAATCATCTATTTTTCTAAGCATTCTGATTTTCCATCATGGTGGTACTGGATAAATGGTGGAACTGCCCAGCAGTGAAGTGCCCCAATCCAAGTACTAAGGTACAAGAGGCTATCCATGTTGTGAAGGACACTTGCTATTCAGCAGAAGATAATCCTGCAAACGGTAAGTTTGCACCCCACGAAAAAGGAAAAAGGACGGAGTAACAATGTCAAGCAAATGATGACCCCGCCGGGCTTTGCAAAGCAGGTGACTACTTCCTGCTCTTGCTTCTGCAGATGCTTGTGGCAGCCCCAGAGGTGTGCGCCTCAGATCTCCCTTCAGGAAAGAACCTGAACAGCCTCCAGCTGCTCTCACCCCCTCTGCCTCATCTCAGACACCAGAGCCAATAACCTAACCCAGTGGGGTGCAAGAGCCTGGCCCTTTCTGCCTATCACTGGACTGCATCAAAGGCAATGTCTGCTCCAGAGCTTCCCACTGGGCTGGTCAAACTGTCCAACCTGCATCTGGGCTGAGGCTGTTTCTGCCGAATCCTGCTTCATCCTCCTTTTATCGTTCACAGGCGCACCCTCCCCCTCAAATAAACTTCATGCGTTCCTAATTCTGTCCCAACATCTGCTTCCCAGGGAACCCAACTGACACAATGCTCCTAAAACCAATACCAGTGGAAAGTGACTTTCCACGCCCCAGTCCAGAGATCAACTTTCCGGAAATTAAAATTTCATGCTGTAAACTACTAAATATAGAATGGATAAACAACAAGGTTCTACTTGTAGAGCATAGGGAACTATATCCAATATCCTGGGATAAACCATAGTGGAAAAGAATATAAAAAAAGAATATATACATGTGTATAACTGAGTCACTTTGCTGTACAGCAGAGATTAACACATTGTAAACCAACTTAAAAAATTATATCATTTCATACCAAAAAACTATTTCACGCAATTCCCATTAACCATGTTATTTGGCCATTTCAAAGGGAATAAACAAGCATCACAAATTTCAATCGTCAGTGAGTAAAGCGATGATTAAAATGTTGTTATTGTCATAATGACACAAAATAATTAGGACTGCACGTAACATGCTTTTACATGTTCAGGTAAATCTAAATACTGTCATTTGATGCAAAAATAATAGCAGATACTTACTAAATCCTTCAAGTGATTTACATCATATCCATCAAAAGGTTTTCTAAGACACATATTTTAATACTGTAAAATGCATTTAAAAGAAAAAACCTGGGAGGGCATTATGTTAAGTGAAATAAATCAGATAGAGAAAGACAAACACTGTGTGATTTCATTTAAACGTGGAATCTAAAAAAGCCCAAACTCATAGAAACCAAGAGTAGAATGCTGGCTGTCAGGGGGTCAGGGTGAGGGAAATGGGAAGATGCTGGTCAAGGGGTACAAACTTCCAGTTATAAGATGAGTAAATTCTGGGATCTAATGGACAGCATGACTAATAACACTGTACTGTATACTTGAAAGTTGCTAAGAGAGTAGATCTTAAATGTTCTCACCACCAAGGAGAAAAGAGAGAATTCTGTGAGGTGATGGAGACATTAACCAACCCTATTATAGCAATCACTTCACAACATGTACCTGTAGCAAAACCTCTCATTGTACACCTTAAACTGATACAATGTTACATACCAATTGTATCTCAATAAAGCTGGGGGAAAAAGAAAAACAAAACAATACTTGCGTCATTTTTTTCTTATTCATAGCCACATTTCTTCACCAGGTATGTCTTATGTCACAGAAGGTTTTTTGTTTTGTTTTGTCTTGTTTTTTTTGTTTTTGTTTTTGTTTTTGCGGTACGCGGGCCTCTCACTGTTGTGGCCTCTCCCGTTGCGGAGCACAGGCTCCGGACGCGCAGGCTCAGCGGCCATGGCTCATGGGCCCAGCCACTCCGCGGCATGTGGGATCTTCCCGGACCGGGGCACCAACGCATGTCCCCTGCATCGGCAGGCGGACTCTCAACCACTGCGCCACCAGGGAAGCCCCTGTTTTGTCTTGTTTTTATTGATTATCAATCCATTTTATTTCAACAGCGCTAAGATCAAAATCACTTTGGAGAAATGACTGTAAACTTGATAAACTAGTAGTATCAGAGCACTGCCCTACATTTTTTTTAAATTGAAATATAGTTGATTTACAGTACTGTGTTAGTTTCAAGTGTACAACAGTGATTCATATATATTTTTTCAGGTTCTTTTCCACCATAGGTTATTGCAAGATATTGAATATAGTTCCCTGTGCTATACAGTAAATCCTCATTTTTATTTTCTTTAATTTCACTTTTGAGGAATACAGTAAGGGTATTTTTAAGTCCTTTTATTGAATATGTGTGAATTTTCCATTCTTAAAGACTAAAGAATAAGAACAGCAGCCTGTTGTTCAAATTATTCAAAAGACAAAAATATCTTTTCTTTGGTTCTGTTTTTGTTCTTGATGCCTCTATTCATTGCTAATATTGCCTATTTTATGTATAATTCTTCCCGGACAAACTCCCCTGATGGCCAAATAGGAAACTCACTCATCACCTCTCCTTTCACCTGCAGGCTCCTGACCCCTTCTGTAATGTGTACGGAAATAGGGAAATCTGCATAACTTTTTTTTCAAATAATAATGGAAAGTAAGAATTTGAATTGTGGGCTTTTCAAAAAACACAAGTCATCAAAATTTTGACTTATTTTTGACTGTTACTTTAGTCATACCCTTTTAATTTGTGATGATACACTTAAACATAAAGACATTTTAAACGGGTTTTAAAACAAAGGATATGAGAATCACGTGGTTAGAGTTATATACTTCTGTCAGCTTCAAACTGAGCTGGAGCAATAATACCACTATCATAAAATTTTATGGGGCTAATTTGGAGGTCCATATAAATTGGTGTTATTGTTTATTTTTGGATACTGATAATAGCAGCATATTAGCAGTTCATGTAGAATGCAAATGAACAGCACTTCTCAGAAAATCCACAAAGAATCACTAAAAAATTAATATCCATGCTTTGGTTCAATTTGGTTACTTTTTTAAAGTACATTCTCAAAAGTAACATGTACTCTCAATTAAGCCAAACACAACCAGGATTTTCATTTAACCCTGGAATTTGATCTTTAAAATTAAAAAAAAAAAAAAAACTTTCTCTGCTATTTACAGTTCCTGCTTTGGGATAAATCCCAACATCTGGATACCAGAATCAGAGCAGCAAAATCTACGGAGACACATGTGCAATTTTATGCTTGCAAACCCACTATTTTTTCGGATAAAACGACTAGGGAGGTGCTTCCCCCTCATTTCTTATACCACAGAAATCTTGAGGACTGTTTTCCAAATGTATCCAGAGGAAAAAAAATCATATTACATAACACAAGCCAGTATACGCACCTACGCATATATAACTAAAAAGGTTTTCCAAAAGAATACTTTTCCTTTCTATATGCAACACACCCTGATAGTTTCCATCCTATTCCATTCCATTCCATTTCCTTTTGTTAATACTGGCTTTGACTCACTTCCACACATGGGTCTTGACCTGTAGTTTGAAAACCAGGGCTTCAGGGCCTTGCTGTAAAAATGCTGGTCCTTGGGCCAGCAGCACCAGCAGAGGCCTTGTTTGAAGCGCAGAATCTCAAGGCCCATCCATCCCGGTCTCCAGGTGACTCGTGTACACATTAAAGTTTGAGAAGCTTTGCTCTAGAACACAAAACTGCAGAATGAGGATCTGTCATCTGAACTGAATTTAGACCAAGAATGTGCCTCGAAACAAGCTTTGTTCAAAGCTCTGTCATTCCACTAACTTCAAGAGGCAACACATTTTCTGGCAGGCCACTTAGGTGCAAATGAAAATTTATTTTCAGTTTTATCAACTGCGTCCAATGGGGTTTCCATTGCCAGCACAGGGCTCCCAACCTGGGATCCCTGGGTTTCAGGGGGCTGGGGGGCACGGGTGCTGAATTGGCTGAAATAGATATGTGAGCATATAAGACTGTGTGTGTGTGTGTGTGTGTGTGTGTGTGTGTGTGTGTCTGTGGGTCTGTGCTCACCCTGAGGGGAAAATATATAGCATTTACCAAATTTTTAAAGAGTTCTAAGATTCAGAAAAGTTAAGATGAGCTATCAGGCTATGACAGGACTTAGAGGAAACGTAAACACACATCACTAAGTGAAAAAAGCCAGTCTGCAAAGGCTATATACTGTATGATGGCAACTTTATGACATTCTGGAAACCACAAGACTATGGAAACTGTAAAAAGATCAGTGGTTGCCAGGGATGGGGTGGGGTTTGGAAGGGAGGGAAGGGATGAACAGGCAGAGCACAGAGGTTTTTACGGCAGTGAAAATACTCTGTATGAAACGACAGTGATAGAAACATGTCATTATACGTGGGTCCAAGGCCACAGAATATACAGCACCAAGAGTGAACCCTAATATAAACTTTGGAGTCTGGGTGATGATGACGTGTCAGTGCAGGTGCATCAGCTGTTAACAAATGCACCACATTAGTGGGGCATGTTGACAGTGAGAGGGGCTGTGGGTGTGTGGGAAGAGAGGGTACTTTGCTCAATTTTGCTGTGAACCTAAAACCGTTCTACAAAAAACCTCATAAAGTTACATATATAAAACTATACAAATAAAAGTTAAGACACACTGCCCTTGAGAACACATTGTCTCTTCTGCAAATGGGCTGTGTGGTTACAACCATACCTGCAAAGGAGGAGACAGAAGGGTGAAGAGTAGTTGAGCACTGAGCTGGGCCATTGGTCCCAGAACAGAACAAAGTCCCTGGATCACTCTCGCTCCCCTGTGACCACCGCTTATTCAGTTCCATCAACACCTCTATGTTAAGGATCTACCAGGCACAGGGTACCATGAAAGACACTAAGGTGATTATAGGATCGCTTTAAGTAATGTACAGTCTACACGCAAAGAGAACAGGCACAAAAATAATCAATATATGGTGAATACCCGCTCCTCTCTCCAAATGTCAAGGAGCAAATGTCAAGATTTGGAGGATGAAAACAAAAGCAAGAGGCCAGAAGAGCCTGGAGGAAGAGGTTCAGTGCCCTGGCACGTGGGCACTCGGAGGAAGGATAGAAACACTTCGGTAGGGGCACCAGGTGTTTCCAACCGTGATCTCTTCTGGTTGGTCTGCCCCATTCCGACTGGTGTGCCCGTGCCAGTTGTTAAATATTATATTTTGATTATCCTACCCTCCAGGGGAAACTAGCAGAAAAAAGTTGCTGCAAAGTTAGGCTGGGTTCCTTGTGCACAGAACACAGAACTCAAGACCCTGGGTTTGATGCTGGCAGCAACTCTGCGTGTCTTCTGAGAACCCTGAACGACTTTCTTGGTGGTTTTTAAAATAATATACATTTTCTTTTATTTCTATTAAAGAAGCCGTATAGAAAACTGGGAAATACACAAGAGTAAAAGCAAGAAAAATAGATAGGCACTTTTTAGGTTGTAAAGCGAAGGGAAAAATAGCAAAGAAGAACATCTAGAGGTGTAAGCAAATAAACATATTTATCTCATGGAGGTAAAAATTAAAAGGCAGAATAAACATCGAAACCAATCTGTATGACAAATATGACATAGCTCGAGGTAGATATCATTAAAGTATAATGTATACAAGCTGTTGAGGAAAGAACGAGACCTCCTAAATCCCTGAAAAGAGTTGCCTGCATGAGCTGTCTGCACTTATTCGTTCTCCCTTTTGGGTTTGAACCCAGTCCAATGTGGCTTTTGTCCACTCCATGCAAATCCCTCTTCCCAACCTCTGTGTGTTGCAGGGACTCAAAGCTCAACCCTAAGGCTCTTCTGTACCTTGGTCTCCAGGTGAGCTCGTTAGGCACCCAGCCTCAAATACAGGCCGATGACTCATAATGCAAACGACTCACCCAATGTACATTATATTATACTTCAATGAAGCTGTTTACAAAATCAAAAACCTTCAATCAGATCACGTCGCCCATTCTACTTAAAACCCCCCAATGGTCCCCTGTCCCCCAACATGCAGAATAAAATGTAAAAGTCCCTGTCCTTGCATATCAGAACTTAACACATGGCCTCACCCTTACTCTACACCAGCCCCAATCTCCCTGCTGTTCCTTGGACATGCCAAGCAGGCTCCAGCCTAATGGCCTTTGCATGTGCTATCCCCTCTCTCCGGGACACAATTCCCCGATCTGATCACCACTTCCCTCAGGTCTCTCTCTGAATTTCAGCTCTTCCCAAAAACCTTCCTTAATCTCCTGGGGCGAAAGGGCACCTCTCCCCTCCATCACTCTCTTGATGACCTCTTGCTTACTTTACGTTTATTCTAAAGAACCAAAACCAGCATTTTAAAATACACACACACACACACACACACACACACACACACAAACAGAGACACACACACGTTGTAATGCTGGCTGTGATGCTGTAATGCTGGTAATATACTATATATATTTGACCTTCATCTATCTTACCCCCTAGAATGTAAGCTTCATGCAAGCAGGGATCTTATCTGTTTGGTTCATGCTATACCCTCAGCAATGTTGAATGGTTTCATTGAAATGGGTCCAAAAAAATTACAAAAGAGATATTATAACTTGCTGATAAGCAAATGAGATGACCACTTGCAAAAGTTTCCAAATGAAATAACTCTGATAAAACTCCACTCATCAAATCAGCAGATTAAAAATCACAATATATTGTGATAAAATGGCATTTTCAGATACTCCTTGGAGAAGGAAGAAGGGCACAATTGGGTGGGGAGATATTGTTATCAAAAGCCTTAAAAATGTTCCTACTCCTGGAATTAATCAAGGTTTCTGATCAGAGAGGTGCCGAAGGAAGCCGTCTTGTAGGAAGATTAACCTGGCAGCATGAGATAACAAGCACATAAGGAAGGCTGGGTGGAAAAAAGCAACAGAAGAATAGTCAGAGACAAGAGATAAAGCAGACCTGCTATGAAAAGGTACCACGAATTAGACACAAAGTGAAAAGTGAAAGAGAGAAAAGTGTTAAAGATATGACCTAAATTTTAAGCCTGGTAACTGGGAGAAGTGGGCGTGAAGAAAAAAGGAAAAGGGGGATTAATAAAAAATTTAAATGATGACAATGATGATGATGATGATAGCTAACCACTATTCTCTAGACACTGTTCCAAGACCTTCACATGAATCACCTCATCTGATCTTCCTACAACCCTAGGAGGTAGACACCACTCTCATTTTACTGATGAGAGAATTGAGGCTCAGAGGGCCTCAGTGACTTGCCCAAGGTCAAATAACAAATGTCATGCTGGGGATTATAAAGCAGGAAGTCTAGCTCTACAGCCTGTCTGCTCACCCATTACTCTGGAGCTGCCTTGTCCCAAAGGGAAGTGGTTCACCAGAAATGACATGATATCACAATGAATGAACCTGGCCTTGGAGGAGGCTGGACTCTGTGACCTGGACAAACAAGCTAAGCTCTGCATTCAATGCACCAGAAGTATATGAAGATGCTCCAGAGACTCAAGGCATCACACAACGTAAGTATGGCTCCTCTGATTGGTTGCTGAGCTGAAGGTACTAGTACCCATATCCAGGTGATGTGTCCAGCCTGCACCTAGAAATGTGAGGCTGGAGCTCGGGAGAGAAACCAGAGCCAGAGATAACAGAGTCCCCTGTCCCCAGAAGGTGACAACTGAAGCCATGAGACTTTGAGGTCAGAAGGTAAAGAAAGTACAAGAAGAAAAGCAGAAGGTGGAATTAAACCATGGAGAACCTGTAAGTTAAGTCCTGTCCCCACTCAGGCAGAGCGTTCGGTGCGCCCATTGGAAAACACACATGTTGCATCCTGGACTCACTGTCCCCACTAAGCTCACCTCCAGCTCACGCCCCCTCCTCCACATCAGCAGTCCCAACATCAGTCTTGCAACAAGGATAACAATGCTCAAACCCCAAATGCACCAACAGAGCCACACAGGCAACATCAACGTCAGCCACAGAGGCTGACGACTCCAAAACACTCAATTGCTAGGAGCTGATCTGAAACATTCTTGATTCAAATTCTTGATTAGTTCATTTCCCATAAGGCGGAAGAAGGAGGAAGGACACTTCTCTCCTGGACTCTCATTACACCCAATCACGGAGCCCAGGAAACCTGCTGTGGCATTCTAAAACCCGAGTCCAAATAATGTTCTCTAAACCTGTACACGTGTGACTCAGATATTCAGAGCGGTGGTGCAGAACAATGCAGCTGCCAGTGTAGACAGAAAAGAAAATCAGTTGCTTTGATAAATATTTACCATAAGGCTAGGTTAATAATTAGTAATTATTCATTATCTAAGCAAGCACCTTAGGTGCTTGTTAAAATGAAGATCACTGAGCCCAACCCAAATTTACTGGAGAAGCGGCTCTGGCAGACAGCCCAGGAATCTGCATTTTGATTAGAATTCCAGGATACCTTTTGAGAACTACTTCTGGAGGAAAACTGCCCCAGAGGGGCTCTAAGCCAAGCACGGACAACTTCTAACCATCCTCCAGGGAAGTGATCTGAACCTCTTCTGACCCCCGTTTACACCTCTCGGTAAGGCGGGTGCCCTCCCTGAATGTCAGCATCACTGAATCTTAATGAGGCATTGCTAGTTTGGGAGGGAGCACGCCATTAAGGCCCCCTGCACGCACCCTGAGCACAGCCTCCAGCAGGTGACCAGGCTCAGCCCTGAGGGGCGCAGGCAGCCAGCAGGGAGAGACAGAAAGTACAGCCCTGCTCCAGCAAACCTCACCTAGGATACGTGCAGGTGAGACGCTTGGATGTTAGACGTCTCCACAGTTGTGCCATATGGAATGTCCCGAAATTTTTTTTAAATATTACCTTCTGGTTATAAAAAGTAATACGCATTCACTGTGGGCATTTTCGCAGATTTGCTCTTCTGTGTTTCATTAAGTGCCACCATCTCACAGAAAAATGAAAGTGCAAAAAATGAACTGGCAGCTATAAGCAGCCAGTCGCCAGGCTTATTGGGATGTGCTAACCCCACCGGCATCTGATCAAAGCTGATTTACTGAGGAAAAAACAGGCAGTGTATCAAAGGCTTACATCATCTTCACAGTACACAGATTTGGGGAGGAAAACTCTGGCCTCTGTTGAGTATATCATCGAAAGGATAAGCTGTCCACCTTCCCGGGAAGCAAAGTCACTATAAATCAGATTTGCAAAGATGTGCAAAATGCTTACAATGCAATGGGTCCTCTGTCAGTCACATAGGAGCTAGGTAGTGAGATCCACTCTTCTCCAGGGCGATGGGATAAGTCACCACCAGCCACAGAAGCCACCTAATTGCTCACTCGGGATGCAGATCAGGCACTTTTTGTATCTGCCTCGTGTTATTTTAAAAGGATTCTGCTCATCTTCTGGGTTCCCAGGCCTCCCAGTGACCCTGTGCTTAATCCTGGCTACTTCTTAAATCTTTTTCAGACCCTTCCTTCTATGAAATGCAAACGGGGTTTAAGTTTAGCATCTTTTATAGTCAGAAATATTTAGCATTACTTCCAGAGAGGCAGCCACAGAATCATGTGGGAAAGAAGTCAGTTCAGCAGTTGGCTTCTTGGCAAGTACTGACCCTATTATCTTTCCAGTTGTTTCCAGAATATTCCCTCTTCTTCCTTCTCTCCTTCTACTGCTATTATGTAAGAGCATGCTAATATATAATATTATATATTAATGACATAAATTTATATTATACAACTGCTTTAGTTTTTAGTACTATAATAATATATTGCTATATCATTAACAATAATATTAATAATATATTAATATATAACATGTTAATAATATATTAATTATATATAAAATGTTAATATTATCAGTAATATATAAACAATATAAGAATATATTATATAATTACTATAACATAAAATACAATATATAATATATTATATCATGTATTAATACATTATATAATGAATATGATATTAATGACATTACTATATTAATAATAATAGATAATGTTATAATAAGTGTTAATGGGAGCTGGGCACGGCTCTGAGTGCTTTAAAAGCATTAACATTAACTAATTTAATCCTCATGATTCTAGGAGGTAGGTACACTATATACCCCCATTTTACAGCTGAGGAAACTGAGGCAACTGATAACAAGTGGCACCAAGCTTCAAACCTAGACCCTCTGGCCCCAACCCTAAAAAAGGGCAAAAAAATATAAAAGTTAAAGGGGAAAGGAACAGGAAGACAAAAAAGTCATTAGAAACAAAAATCCTGAGTAAGCCGATTTTTCAGTCCTTTTCCACAAGTGGAAGGAATCAACTAGAAACCAGAACAGAGAAACTGTTTACCCTGTGGTCAACTGTGACTGATCCTCACATGAAACCCTGGGGAACAGGGCTGGAGATGAGCTAGCCATGGACACCAGAACTGAGCCTGGCGTCCTCCTCAGGACGACAGAGGGTCAACAGGGCAGTGACAAAGTCCAGGCATTTCTAGACACAGAAGCATGTGAGCTGCACCTGGGAGCCATCAGATCCGTGAAGTGCACTCCAAATCGTGTGTGTGCTCTACCTCAACTACCCGGCAACGTGGGACCCCCCCCAGGAAGACCCTGGAGACACCAGGCTGTCTCCAGGCAGAAGCAGTGCTGGCCGAGCACAGGGCTAGGAGCGGGATGAGGTGGGATGGGTGAGGTATGTCCCAGAACATGTGTCTGGGAACGTGTGTCCCGTGCCCCAGATGGCAGGTGCTGTGTCTTTATGATCTCTTATTCCCACACCCACACTCCCAACCTGTTTCGAGTACAGGGAAGGCTTTGATGTTTGCTGGATGAACGAGTGAATCAGAGACAGATTCCTTGTTGCGAAAGGGTGCAGTGGAGCCACCCACAGAGCTACAGGCGGGTGGACTCACTCAACTCAGAAATGACCAACAGACTCACAAACAGAGAACAGACTGTGGTTGCCAAGGGGAGGGGGAGAGATGGATTGGGAGTTTGGGGTCAGCAGATGCAAACTAGTATACATAGGATGGATAAACAACAAGGTGCTACTGTAGAGCACAGGGAACTATATTCAATATCCTGTGATAAACCATAATGGAAAAGAATATTTTTTTAAAAATAAATAAATAAATATAAATATGTGTGTGTGTGTGTGTGTGTGTGTGTATGTATAACTGAATCACTTTGCTGTATAACAGAAATTAACCCAACATTGTAAATCAACTATAGTTGATTTACAGTCCAATAACCAGAGCTGCCTGGAGACCTTCGTGCTCAGCCTCCATGTAGACACAGCCTCTCACTGCAGTCCCTGCCCAGCTGTCACTTGACCAGAGCTGGCTCCCACCCGCCTCAGCAGCTAGACCAGCGCTGGACGAAGAGACCTCTAACACTGACGATCTGCCGCAGTGCAGGATGGTTTACAGCTAGAAAGTGTCTTCCCAAGTATCGTGCCACCTTGAGCTGCCCACCTTGATCTTCCCCTTCTCTTCTTTTAGTATCTTAAGTTCTTCACTGTAAATATCACTCTTACACAAATATGATATGTGATACTTGTGCAAGTTAAAGAATAAGAAGCAAACGCTCTTGTATGCATCCTCAGCCCACAACAGGCAATACCAGGGTCTCAGAAGCCCCCTGAGTCCCTCCCCAAAGTTCTCCCCTCCCCCACAAGGCAATTTCTATCCTGAATTATGTACATATTGTGCCTTTGTTCTTCTTTTTGCCACATACATGTGTGTCTATGAACAACATATGTTTTGTAGTTTTGCCCTTTTTTGATCTTTATACATGGAATCATACTGTGTATAAAGTATGATACTTTATTCTTAAATAAATACGGTATGATAAATACAGTATGATACTATACTTATTCTTCTGTGACTTTTTTTTCACTCAACCTTGAGAATCATGCACATCAATGCACAGACACAGGTAGATGTTTGTAGTTTTTTCTTCACTGCTGTATAGTATTCCATTGGAGGGCTAGACCACAAGTTATTTATCTGTTCTCCTGGCATTTGGGTTGTTCTAGTTTTTTGCTTATGCATGTTTCCTGGCACCTGTGTGCAACAGGGCATATACCCAGGGGTGGACCTCCCAGAGCACCATTAGCTTCAGAAGTTAACGCCAAACTGGTACCAAAGCACAACTGGTATTGTACCAACTTACCACCAGTGTGGAGGAGAGGACCCTCTGTGTCCCATCCATGGTAGGAACTGACATTATCTGTATATTATTACTATTATTTCCCTTACCTCCTAACCACCTCTCAGAGCAACTAGCCAACATGTCCCATATATGCACTCATCTCCTCTGATGTGCTCATGGTATGCTTTAGATACATATGTATCCATGAAAAGTACATGATGTCTTTTGGGAAGTGTACATGTTTTCCTATGTGTAAATAGTATTGTGCCACAGAGCACATCTTGTTTTAGATTTTTTTCATTCAAGTCAATATTTTTTAAGACATACCCATGTCGCTCTGTGTATATCAGACACAACAGTATTCTGTCTTCGAGATGGATATGTTATCCTTTTACAGACCACAGGAGCTCTCAGCAGGGTCTTGGTGCATTACCCGTAATAATAGCTCACTGAATCCTCACATTAACTGCCAAAGCAGGTGCTTCCACTTCAGACAAGAGGAAACCAATGCACAGAGAGATTAAGGAACTTGTACAGCATCACCGAGTTAGTAAACGACAGGGCAGGATTTGAATTGAGTCCTAGGACACCAGGACCCTCTCTCTTATCCATGATATGAACCTAGCTAAGAACATGCGGCTCGGAGAGTTTTGGGAACCAGCATCTCTGGGTCACACAGCCAGTGATCCATGGAGTAGAACTAAAATTCAGACCCTTCCCCTCTCAGTCCCATCCTCCTTTGGCCAGTTCCAAAATGTCTAGTCATCCAAGTGGGTAGTGATGAATGGCAAAGGGAACAATTATAAACTGTACCAATCAGATGTTTCTTTAAAGCTGGAAACTTGACTACTCTCTACTCTGCTCATCCTCTTCGTCTCTAATGTTAGTCAATGAAAGTATTAAAACGGAGCTCTTATGAGGAAATGCAATGATGTAAATCGAGAATTCTGATGAGAATTCTCATCGGAATGAGAATTCATGACCAAAGTCTGTGTCAAATCCTAGTAAAATGGATTTTCTAGTCTTTTTTCCCTGCTTGGGATGTAATGGAGAAGAACCAACCTGACTCCCTATCAGATCCATTCCTTCAGCTCTAACCCTTGTGCTCTGTTGCCTGTGCTTAGTCATGCTGGCTCTGCACCTTTTGTAAAAGAATGTTGCTGACAGCCTGAAATATACAGGAGAGCCCATTCTCAAGGCTCTGACTTTTAAAGGTGTAACACTTTTCCAATCATATAAAGATAAAAAGTTGCAAAGCAGAGAATAACAATTGTCTTGTTGGAGGTTGATAGGACAACTGTGACCAGACCCACGTGGACAGCTGCAAGAACAAAGGATTCCGGCACCAAGAAGTCTGCAACAACCAGCCACACCCCCTCCCTTTTTGGTATAAAAGAAGCCTGAGTTCTAACTCGGGTAAGATGCTTCTTTGGGACACCAGTCCACCATCTTCTCCGTCTGCCGGCTTTCTGAATAAAGTCGCTATTCCTTCCCCTCAACAACCTGTCTCTGGATTTACTGGCCTGTCATGTGGCAAGCAGTTCCAACTTGGACTCAGTAACAGGGATAAGAGTCTGGGTCTATCTTTGGCAGTGAAACGTGCTACCCCTTAGCAGAGCAGAGGCATGGTCACATGGCCTAACCAGCTCAGAGCATACTGGTGTGACACTTACCATAATTTCTATTATAAGCCAGTACTTGGAAGGGCCAGCAAAGAAAGACAAATCAAAATGTGCTTAATAACTTAATATTTTCATCAATAAAGAATAAGCTGAAATACGTTTAAAGTTCTGTTCATTTTCTTTGTAAATCAATTGCCACAATTGTTACATTATTTAAATCAAGAATATCTAATATTTCACAATTATTTACCATCCTTCCTTTTTAAAAACTATTTCCAGCTCCTTAAATATATGAAAGGGTAAAAGTAATTTGCTCTGGCAGAAAAGAATTATAGGAAATTTTTCAGAATACATTTCCTAAATAAAAAGGAACATTTCTTTCCTCCAGGTCAGCCTATGGAAGGATACGAAGGCCACATAAAGTCTTTATGGCTGTCTCCGTGCACACCTGCCAGGTGAAGTCAATTCTGTGGAGAATTCAAGTCCTTTTCAGATGAGAAAAACATTTCTGTAGCAGTGAGCCAAAGACAAAATCTTCCACTATCTACATTAACATAGCAAGTGGAACCTGTCACGTGTCATTTATAAGAACTTCCTCTCCCAGAAATAAGAGTTGCATTCCTCAGCCCACAACCAGAAACTTCTCAGCATAGAAAATTTTACTGAATAAATTCCCCAAATTGGGTATTTTAAGGGAACAGTGGAAGGCAACCTATTTTCCTGACTGTTGTCAAGGACACCAATTTCATAAACAAAAGAACAAGGAAGTCCAGGAATAATTATTCAAATTCCAATAGGTGGAATTTGATAGATTTACCAAGGAAACAAATGTCTCTAATGCAATTCTCTCTGCCTCAAAGCCAACATCAGCTATTAGTATATGCAACTCTAAATTACCAAATCATCTTCAAAAGACACAGAAGCAATTTTAGTCGAAATTTGTTTTTAAGAAACTCTCAGGGTTCCATTTCTTAAAATTATCTGTCAGTTATATTTACGTTAACCAATGTGAGGATAATAAATCAGAGCTAAAAACATAGCTCATTCCTGAGATCAAATACAGAACATTTCTACTAAACACTTTTTCAGAGATCATGTTTCTCAGATGTGTCTGTTTGCACTTGATGAATTAACTTTTAAAAATCTGCAATAATTTCTTGCTGAATTCATCTTTTCCTTCTGGTTGGTTACGAATAAAATGCCAGTCAAAGTGGATTTCAGTTGCTGTCGCTCATACTCTGAACTATAGAAGATATTTCTTGTATCAACTTCTTTCCCTGAGAGCTTTTCTTTGCATCCTGCAGCTTCATGGTCAACAGAGGCTAAAAGAAAAAAGTCCCCTCCCCCACTCAGTGTGTAGCACAAACACACTCACCAAACACATTCCAGATATTTCTGAAGAGACCTTATCACATCCACAAGAGTTTTCCCACTTGCATTTCTGTAGACATAATGTCCATGCCCCAATCAGTTATCACACAGAAATCAAATGATAGTGTCAACCCAGAGGATCTGCTCCTGTCCGTCCCTGGATGACATTCAGACAGCTCCACACCCCGGGACTCCCCGTATCTCTGACACTTGCAGTAACACCCACAAAGGTCAGAAAATGCATTTAAACTCTTATTACTTCTAATTCCACTTTCAAAGAAATTAAACACATATGAATTGTACATGGTACATAACACTTTCGCAAATATACTGCTTTTGAAAAGCATGTGTGTATGTAAATGTGTGTGCACGTGTCATTTTGGAGGGCGTTTTATATTTTAGTCCAAAAAAAAAAAAGATAAACTTTTCAATACCATAAACTTTCCTCTCCTTTATAAGCCTCTTTCCATTTTCAATAAATGTTTTAAGTAAAGAGTAAAAATTAGTAAAACCGATGAGACCATTTGGGGAAATGAATTTATATGGAGGAAGCCAAGAACTGGCAAGGTAGTGAGTGAGTTGGGCCAATGTAGACAGCTGGACCAATCAGCACAGGTGTAGACAGCCTATCTGGATCATGTAGCTCAAGCCCCAACTTTTTCTGTAACTTTTATTTGGGTCAAGTATATGAAAACCATCACTTCATTTCTCCTGGTGGCTATAACAATGTGTACGCGGAGTATTGAAAGGAATGGGCCGGCTTCCTCTCAGGGACTTGCTTTGGCTGGAGTCTCACTTCCCTGTTGTTCTCTCACCTCCAGAGCTCCAGGAAGAGCTGCCAGTGAGCAGGCGGGGCAGGTGTGGGGTGACAAGCTGCTGAAGTGTCAGCACGCCCAGATAAAACGACACGGCTGAGCACTGGAAACCCTCTCGTCTCTCCCTAGGTAACCCCAGGAAGTGTAAAGGAGATGAACTTAGAACAGAAGTTAGAGAATTTGGATGTGGTTTTCAATGTTAACTCAGGGGTCAGCAATCTTTTTCTGCAAAGAACCAGAGAGTAAATATCGTCGGCTTTGCCACCCTATGTTCTTTGCTGGAAGGACTCAATTCTGCCATGACAGTGTGAAAGCAGCCCTAGACAGCATGGAAATGAGTGTGTGGCTGCAGCCCAGGAAAACTCTCCTTCTGGACAATGAAGTCTAAATTTCCTATAATTTACATGCACTATGAAATATTCTTCTTCTTTTGATTTTTTTTCAACCATTTAAAAACTTAAAAGCATTTTCTTAGCTCATGGGCTGAATAAAGACAGGTGGTGGACCAGGTCTGGCCCACGGCTGTGGTTGGCTGACCCTTACATTCGCTGACAGGTGGGCAGGCATCTGCAAAAGTCCAGCCAAGGAGGAAGCCAGGGCAGCTTCCTGGCCGAGCTGGAACCTACCTTGATATGAGCTGCCGGGTCTGGGACAGTCTGAATCATGTCCTTCAGGAGGCCAGCACGGTTACCATCTGTTCAGAACCTGAGGCAGCTAGAAGACACAAAGGGGCAACACAAATAGTAATAAACAACAGGTTTCTTTGTTTGGTTTTCCATTAGGACTGAACACAACACACCAATGGTAAAATAACCCCAGCTCTGCACTAAACATTTGCCTTTAGATATGCATAGTAAATGAAGTGACGAGAAAACCCAGTTCTCCCCTGTTGGCAATATCACTTACTTTTAGTCCCCAAAACCCTAATATGACAAGTCCCCCCAAACCCAAGTCAAATTCAGTTCACATTTCACACGGGCAGCATCTATGAGTGATCGTTTAAAGGAAGAAATGAGACACCCAAAATGCTATTTTCTATTATATTAAGAGAACTGGAGTTTTGAACTTTCTACTGAAACTAATGCCATCTACACATCGGTAAGCCTCATAATTAAGCACTTAATAAAAAGCACAGATACTGGTCATCGAGTGCTTAAGTGGCAGCCCTGGGGCTAAGGGCTCCACACGCATTTCTCATTTAACCCTGACCACCACTCTGAAAGCTCACATTCCCATCGTCTGGTCATGGATGTGGACACCCAGGGAGGTTGCTAATATGTCCATGATCACCTGATTCTTAAGCAACAGAGCCAGGATTCAAGTCAGACTGGCCTGACTCCAAAGCCCATAAGAAACTTCGGTTGGACATAATTAACAGGTTTCACCCTGTATTTTGAAGATACTTTAATTCATTTGAAAATTTAATTTAAACTTAAATGAATGAAATATTAAGGTGCCCATACTCTAGGGAGAAACACTTCATCCAAAATTTTCCTTTCTTCAGATTCTGCACCAGTGCGTTCTGGTTCTTGTCTGTCTGCCCCTCCCCATCGCAGGTTCTCCACCCCTGCCCCATGCCCCCACCCAGGGCTGACCCCTACAGACTACCTCAGCTGGGCTCCTTCACCTTCACCTGTCAAGTTTGAGCAACATGACACCACCTGGAGATCACAAGGCGGGAAGAGAGAAGAGTAGGGACATTTTGCCCCCAACCCTTCCCACCATCCACTCGAGGCTCCCTGCAGTCTTGGCCACGGTCTGGCCATAGCTAGATCCTATGGGGACCTCTCCCATCCTCGGGACCCTCCCCCAGGGCTCCAGGCTCCAGGAACCATTCCCCAACCCACCTTTGGTTCTCTGTAGATCTTAGCCATCAGTTGTTTCCTGGCACTGAAAATACCTCTTCTAATTTACATTTTTAGGGGCCATGACTTTTTTATTAACTATTATTTTTGTGTGTTTTCTTCTTGGTAAATCTGGCCTATGACTCTTAGCCGTAGTAAACCACAAAACAAAAATTCACATCTTCATTACAGGACTACAGACACAAAAGCTGACTTTCAAGTTTGCTACTGAACACATTACTCCAGGGATCTGCCAGGGCACTCGCCGAGTCCCAAGTACATGTGTATTCTGGGCTTTCCGACCCTCTCAAGGTGCAAACACATCCACCTCCAACATAGATGAGCTTCTCACGGGAGGTCTTCACCACCGGGTCTGTGTGTGGGGTGGGTCTGTCCCCCACATGGCTCCACGGCGTCCTCCCAAGATCAGGGGAAGCTTGGCTGTCCAAGATGACCAACTTGGAACCTTAGACATTATTTTTTCCTATAGCCAAATTTCTTGATCTTGGAAAGTAGGCAATTTCCCCCGTAGGTCTAAAGCAAGTCCTTTTGGGGGATAAGAGTTGCTAAAAATGCACAAGGAATGAAGCACTGTCTTGAAATTGGATTGGGCAGCTCTTGAAGGTCACCCACTCTCTTGGCGCACACGGGCGAGGACAGAGGATGGCAGGCAGCCTGGACAGAGGTCTCTCGGAGCTGGCTCCTCTGGGAGCGGGGTGGATGGGTAATTCCTTCCACTCCTCCGAGACGGCCTCCTCAGGGCAGCAGAAGTCACCCCAGGAAAAGACCACTCTGCCCCTAGGGTCATTCAGCCCAGAGAGGTCCATCCTGGAGGTTTCCTGACAAAAGCAAGTCCCCCCACTGCAGGACCCCACATTCAGGAACGACCGCTTTCTCTGTAGGTTTTAGCACCTCTCTAGGGTAACCCAACCCACACAGTCGCTCCCCCCACTGCACCCACACGCTGCTGCTCGTACCACAAGCTTGTCCCCTCCCCTCCAAGCCCAGCTGAGTTACTGACTGCCTCTGATCCAAAGAACGCTGCAGAAGGGATGCTCTGGGGTCCTGAGCTCAGACCTTCATAGAATCAGAAGCTTTCCCTTCCTGCCTCTGGGAACCCAGTCCCTGTGCCCCAGGGCAGCACGTGGCAGAGGCCTGAAGTGGGTGTCCGGCTGACACCTGCACCACGTGCCAGGCCCACGAGGGAGTCATCCTGGACATTCCAGAATGGTGGTTTCTCAGATGACTGCAGCCCCTGCTGACAGCAAGAAAGGAGAACTACTGTCCAGCTGAGTCCAGTCAACCCACAGGGTTATGAGAAATAGCCAAGTGGGTTCTTGTTTGAAGCTACTCATTTTGGGGCTAGTTGATTACACACATAGATAATCGAAATACCCTTCATGTGTTGCAGATACACAGAGAAGGGAGACTAACTTGCTTACGTTTTCCTGTCACACTATGGTAGATTAAATGATGGTTCTAACTCTCCACTCCTCCCGGGGTCCCTGCCTTTTGCCATGTGACTGTGGTTCCTCTCACTAAGTAGGGTGCGCTTCCCCAAGCCTTGTTTTTGGGCCGCCCATTGGACTTGCTTCATTCAACAGAACACAGCAAGACAGCCCAAGTCTCAAGAGGCATCAAGTGTCTGCACTTGTAACTTTCCAGCTCCATGGGAACACACCCAGGCTAGTGTGCTGGGGATGAGAGGCATGTGGACAAAGCCCAGTCATCCAATCTCTCCAGCCCAGACCACTCTAGATCATCCATCTGAAAGACTACCCATCCCCAGGCTTGTGAGGGAAACTACAGAACCAGAACTGCCCAGCCAAGGCCAACATGGCCGACCCACAGGCTCATGAGCTGAACAGATGCTACTTGTTTTAAACCGCTGAGATTGGAGGTATATTGTTACACAGCATTTTTGTGACAGTCAATTACTAATATACACAATACGTTCTTAATAACCAGGTTACCAAGATGCCCCTTAAAACTTTCCTAGCTAGAGAGATAAAAGGAGACTCCAACAGAAATTTCAAAGGAAATTCATCCCAACCCACAAACAAACCATTTCCATCCATCTAAGAGACATGATCTCAAACCCTTATCCCACCCTCAAAATGAGTTTGGAAACTGAAGAGTAACCGAGAAACTCCAACCAGAAGACTCTGGGATTCTCAGAGCCTTTCTCAGGAACAGCTGAGTTCTCACTTAACATCGTGGGACCCTGTCAGCCTGCTGGAGATTCCAAATATAATGAAACGGAATCAACATTCTGGATATCCAAGACCATAGAAACATCTCAGAAGTTACAAAGGCCATTCAATCTGTAACCAAGCAAGACATAAACCTAATAACAACTGTTTATGTCTCATGCCTTGTATGGGGAAGTTTGGGGCACTTTCAACGCATAAAGATGGAACTGTGGGGAAGGGGATAAATAGATTCCAGATGCAGCACTGTCGCTTGTCTACCCCTCCAGGGATAGAGATGGGGAAACAATTCACACAGATACCCAGAGGTCAGTCCTGAGAGCGGATGGCCAGTGGCAATGCCAGATGAGGGACGTGGATAATACCTAGGGGAGGGAAAGAGCTGAGTGATACAGAGAATCAAGGCGATGCCACCAAGAAGCCTTGAAGAACAAGAGGCATGTACATTGGCAGAAAGGCAGGGAAGCAGGGAACAAAAATTCCTCCCAGCTCCTCTACCTTAGGGAGCCAGAGTCTATGACCCTAACGCACCACCACCATCAGGTCATCATCCACTCAAGGGATTTACTAACCAGAGCGTGTGAATGCTGCTGCCGTCCTCCAAACCAGATCAGCCAAGAAGCAAAGTCCCTAAAGCCCAGAAGGATGAAAGTTCTACCTCCTTTCCCATGCCTCTTCCCTCCACAAATACCCTTGACTGTTTCTGTAGTCATTTGGTATCTGTTCTTTTTGCCATTTGAGGGGTTTTTATGGAATTTTTTAAGAGCACTTCTAATTTACTTTTGTGTTTCTAATGAGCATTTCTCAAAAATTTAGTCATTGATGAATGACGTGATGCTTTTATATCGCTGTGGGAGCCTTCTATTTTCTATTTTACTTGCCCTTGAAGCCTTGCAAAACCTGAATCCATGTTATCTAAAAACCCTTTTACTACCTATTTCTTGCAATAAATTCCTTTGGTAATGTATATGTTTATGACTTTGGATTTCACAATCCAGTATTATTTTATTACTGGGTATCTTGAAAAATGAAATGCTTCCTTCTTCGTTCTTGTTTTGCAAATGCCAATGGCTTACTACACAGAAACACATATTTGATTTCGGTTGCTTTAGCTATAATTGCATCAAGTGTGGACTGGCGCACAGGGCCAAAGGGAAAATAAGCATTTTGTAATTGGGGAGGCAATACTGTAAAAACGGTTAAGAGAAGACCTGCATATCTGCATGGCTGGGGCAAGAATAGAAATGGGCGCTCCCTAACCCTCTTCTCTTCCCAAGCCAGTTCTGGCCTGTCTGCAAGGTCCCCACACAGTCATCGGGACACTCCAGTCCACACGGCCATGCTGGCCATCCTTCAGGCCTAGAGAAGCACACACAGGACCTGCCCAAGGAGATGGACTGCAGGAAAGAGGCCTGTGTAGGCCCGAAAGATGCTCAGGCCAGTTTGGGCAGGAGCTCTGGGTTCCTAGGCCCCTCAAGGGCAGTGTGGAGTGGGAGATGGGCAAGAGAAGGCCCTAGAAGGCATGGGGGCAGGGCTCTCATGGAGGGTAGTGCATCCAAGCAGAGGTGCAGAGTCAGATGGAAGCCAGATTCGGTTTCCCTCCTCAGGAACCTAGAAAAGGTCACTATTCTCTATGGTCTTTGATTACACATCTGTAGAATGGGGATATTACCGTGGTAGAATAAAAAACACACTCGGCCTTTGTTGGCAGTTCCTGGCACAGAGCTCTTAAATTTCCTGAGTGCTAAGTGTGACAGGACCATGTCTTGCTCCAATGAAGTGACTCTTGGCAAAGCCCTAGAAAGCTTCAGGGTGGTCTCAGAACCACCAAGCCTGGGTGAGAGGCCTGGCACTTTCAGCCCCACCCCCTTCCTTTGGAGGGAGAGGAAGAGCTGGAGATTGAATTCATAATTGATCTTGCTTATGTGATGAAATGTTCATAAAAACCCCTAATGACAGGATTCGGAGAGTTTCCAAGTTGGTGAGCACATCCATGTGCTAAGAGGGTGGTCCCCCCCCGACTCCTCGGAGACAGACGCTCCTGTGCTCGGGACCCTTCTGGACCTCGACCTACAAACCTCCATCCGTCTGTTCATTTGTATCCTTTATAATAACCTGTAACAGTAAGTACAGCAGTGTCCTGAGTTGTGTGACTCCTTCTAGCAAATTACTGAATCCTGGAGGGGGGGATTGTGGGAACCCCCAATTCTGAAGCCAAGGTGGACAGAAGGGTGGGTAACCTGAGGACCTGACACTTTCTGCTGGCCTCTGAAGTGGGCGGCAGTCTTGTGACCCTGAGTCTTTAGCCTGTGGTGTCTGGTGCTAACTCCAGGTACTCTCAGAATTGAATCAAATGGTAGGATACTCAGTTGGTATGGGAGAGTTGGAAGACGGGGTGATGGTACTGGAAAATACACCACCTAGTTGATGTCAGGAGGGAAAATCCCCTCAATTACCACCTCCAAACTGATGTTCAGCCGTTCACACAGGTGTGATGCAAGATTTGGCCAGCCTCTATTGCAACTGGTTAGTCCTTGAGTAGAGCCACTGTGGGGCTAATCTCCCCTGCCTACTCCACAAGGCCTTTGTGAGGATCAGACTGAACCATGCCTCCAAAACCTCTCACAGTGCTGTGTGCAGAGTAAGCCCGTAATCAGTGACAATCATTTTGGGGAAGAAAGCACACATTCTGATATTGTATAAAACCTTGCACCTTTGAGGAAAACAATTCTCAAGAAAGAAATTGCCAGTTTTTCATAAGGGCCCTTTGTCCTTATTGTTAAAATCGAATTTTTAATTTTTAAGCTAACTAGTCATTAAGTGAAGACATTTTAGACGAAATGGCTCTGAACAAACTCATCACAATGGATCCATTCACTGAATGAGCTGATCACGAGACACACTCGTTCTAGATGAGTGGGTATTAGGTATGTCAGTCCCTTACCAGCAAAACCTACCCTAAGTACTGCACAGGGCTGACTCTGCTCTGGGCAATGGTCTCCTAAATGGAGTGTGAGGCCAATGAGACGCCCACCTGGGGCCCACGATTTAAGGTGTCCCACCCCCGCCCTCAGGCTCCTGCAGGTGCTCAGCCGGCACCTGAGAGGGGGCATCTCCTTCAACTTTGTGCCTCACTCAGCTGACCCTGGCCCCAGCCCTGGTGCCTGCACTCCCTGAGGTAAGCAAGAGAGACCAGTGGGGGCTTCCCTGGTGGCGCAGTGGTTCAGAGTCCACCTGCCGATGCAGGGGACACGGGCTCGTGCCCCGGTCCGGGAAGACCCCACGTGCCACGGAGCTGCTGGGCCCGTGAGCCGTGGCCGCTGGGCCTGCGTGTCCGGAGCCTGTGCTCCGCAACTGGAGAGGCCACAACAGTGAGAAGCCCGCGTACCGAAGAAAAATAACGGAAAAAAAAAAAGAGACCAGTAGAAGGTGGAAGAATGAGAAACCAACTGTACCTCTATATTTGTCTAAAAATAAGAAACTGTACTCCTTCAGTAGGATATGGCTTGTCTTTCCAAATGAATACAAATAACTACTTCAGTGGGTTGAACTGTTTCCATCATGCAACCCTTCATGTGTTGGAGCCCAAACGCCCAGTAGCTCAGAACGTGACCTTATGAGGAGACAGGGTCTTTCTAGAAGTAATGAAGTTAAAATGGGGTTATTAGGGTGGGCCCTAACCCAATATGACTGGTGTCCTTATTTTTTTTAAAAAAAGGGAATTTTGAAACAGAGTCCTGTGTAAAGGGAAGACAATGTGAAAACACAGGGAGAATACAACCGTCTACAATCCAAGGAGAGGGGCCTGGGAAGACTGTCCCTCACAGCCCTCAGAAGGAACCAATTCTGCCCTCACCTTGATCTCAGACTTGCAGCCTCCAGAGCTGGGAGAGAATAAATTTCTGTTGTCTAAGCTCCCCCAGTCTGTGGTACTTTGTTACAACAGCCCTGCAAACTAACACACCTTTATTTTCAATATTTTAACTGATGAAGAATACAGGCCCTGATGGGGGCACGGGCTCAAGAACCACATCCAATTTAACTGCACTATTTCTTACGGGACACAAACTCTGCTCAAGGACCGTCCCAGGCAACATGGACTGTTGTGCCATCTACTCATCACTCCTGGCTTAATGTCAGCAGAGAAGAGACTCTTTTAAGTTCTAAGGCCTACGTGAGTGTTATACGGGGCCCACCATAATCTCTTCCAACCCCTGGCATGCTTTTCGGGGGGAAGCCTGACAGTCCTGAAGAGCTAAGGGGCATGATTTGTAGATAAAGTGCTGAAATCCTCCACCTTTATTTATTTTTTTGCATAGCTAATGAATGTGTAGACTCAATCCCTGTGTGTGCCTCTCGAAATGAGGTTTCCACTGAATTCAGGCAAAATAACTCTAAAATAACTATGAACCAAACCTAGTAATAGGACAGAAAAAATATAGTTATCATAAAAGCACAGGCCTGTGGACACTGTTCTTGGCCCTTTGGCTCTTCTGGAAGGCGCAGAAGAAAGTGGCAGGCAGTGTAGAAGGGAAGAGTTGTGATGACTGCAGTACTTAGAAAGCAGTGATTTTAAAAACTCTACAGGAGACACCTTCAAGATGGCAAAGGAATGAGACGTGGAAATCACCTTCCTCCCCACAAATACATCTACACGTGGAACAACTCCTACAGAACACCTACTGAACGCTGGCAGAAGACCTCAGACCTCTCAAAAGGCAAGAAACTCCCCATGTACCTGGGTAGGGCAAAAGAAAAAACAGAGACAAAAGAATAGGGACGGGACCTGCACCAGTGGGAGGGAGCCGTGAAGGAGGAAAGGTTTCCACACACTAGGAAGCCCCTTCTCGGGGGGAGACCCGGGTGTCGGAGGCAGGAAGCTTGGGAGCCGCGGAGGAGAGCGCAGCCACAGGGGTGCGGAGGGCAAAGCAGAGAGATTCCCGCACAGAGGATCGGTGCCGACCAGCATTCACCAGCCCGAGAGGCTTGTCTGCTCACCCGCTGGGGCGGGCGGGGCTGGGAGCTGAGGCTCGGGCTTCGGTGGGAGCGCAGGGAGAGGACTGGGGTTGGCGGCGTGAACACAGCCTGAAGGGGGCCAGTGCGCCACGGCTAGCCGGGAGGGTGTCCGGGGAAAAGTCTGGACCTGCTGAAGAGGCAAGAGACTTTTTCTTACCTCTTGGTTTCCTGGTGCGCAAGGAGAGGGGATTAAGAGCACTGCTTAAAGGAGCTGCAGAGCTGGGCGCGAGCCGCAGCTAACAGTGCGGACCCCAGAGACAGGCATGAGACGCTAAGGCTGCTGCCACCACCAAGAAGCCTGTGTGCGAGCACAGGTTACTATCCACACCTCCCCTCCCGGGAGCCTGTGCAGCCCGGCACTGCCAGGGTCCCAGGATCCAGGGACAACTTCCCTGGGAGAACGCATGGCGTGCCTCAGGCTGGTGCAACGTCATGCCGGCCTCTGCCACCGCAGGCGCACCCCGCACTCTGTGCCCCTCCCTCCCCCTGGCCTCAGTGAGCCAGAGCCCCCGAATCAGCGGCTCCTTTAACCCCGTCCTGTCTGAGCGAAGAACAGACGCCCTCCAGCGACCTACCCGCAGAGGCGGGGCCAAATCCAAAGCTGAGCCCCTGGGAGCTGTGAGAACAAAGAAGAGAAAGGGAAATCTCTCCCAGCAGCCTCAGGAGCAGTGGATTAAAGCTCCACAATCAACTTGATGTACCTGTATCTGTGTAATACCTGAATAGACTACGAATCATCCCAAATTGAGGAGGTGGACTTTGGGAGCAACAATATATGTATATTTTTTCCTTTATCTCTTTTTGTGAGTGTGTATGTGTATGCTTCTTTGTGTGATTTTGTCTGTATAGCTTTGCTTTTACCATTTGTCCTAAGGTTCTGTCTTTTCCTTTTCTGTTTTTTTTTTTTTTAGTATAGTTTTTAATGCTTGTTATCATTTGTGGATTTGTTTTTTGGTTTGGTTGCTCTCTCCTTTTTGTTTATTGCTTTTTAATCTTTAATAATTTTTTTTTATTTTAATAACTTTTTTCTTTTCTTTCTCTCTCTCTCTCTCCTTCTTTCTTTCTTTCTTTCTCCTTTTTCTTCTGACCCATGTGGCTGATGGGGTCTTGGGGTTGTGGCTTAGTGTCAGGCCTGAGCCTCTGAGGTGGGAGAGCCAAGTTCAGGACATTGGTCCACCTGAGACCTCCTGGCTCCACATAATAGCAAACGGCAAAAGCTCTCCCAGAGATCTCCATCTCAACACTAAGACCCAGATCCACTCAATGACCAGCAAGCTACAGTGCTGGACACCCTGTGCCAAACAACTATTAAGACAGGAACACAACCCCACCCAATTGCAGAGGGGCTGCCTAAAATCATAATAAGATCACAGACACCCCCAAAACACACCACCGGACGTGGTCCTGCCCACCAGAAAGACAAGATCCAGCTTCAACCACCAGAACACAGGCACTAGTCCCCTCCACCAGGAGCCATACACAACCCACTGAACCAACCTCAGCCACTGGGGGAAGACACCAAAAACAACGGGAACTACGAACCTGCAGCCTGCGAAAAGGAGACCCCAAACACAGTAAGTTAAGCAAAATGAGAAGACAGAAAAACACACAGCAGATGAGCAGCAAGGGAAAAACCCACCAGACATAACAAATGAAGAGGACATAGGCAGTCTATCTGAAAAAGAATTCAGAATAATGATAGTAAAGATGATCCAAAATCTTAGAAATAAAATGGAGAAAATACAAGAAACGCTTAACAAGGACCTAGAAGAACTAAAGAGCAACCAAACAATGATGAACAACACAATAAATGAAATTTAAAATTCTCTAGAAGGAATCAATAGCAGAACAACTTAGGCAGAAGAACAGATAAGTGACCTGGAAGATAAAATAGTGGAAATAACTATTGCAGAGCAGAATAAAGAACAAAGAATGAAAAGAATTGAAGACAGTCTCAGAGACCTCTGGGGCAAAATTAAACGCACCAACATTCGAATTATAGTGGTCCCAGAAGAAAAGGAGTAAAAGAAAGGGACTGAAAAAATATTTGAAGAGATTATAGTTGAAAACTTCCCTAATATGGGAAAGGAAATATTTAATCAAGTCCACGAAGCACAGACAGTCTCATATAGGATAAATCCAAGGAGAAACACGCCAAGACACATATTAATCAAACTATCAAAAATTAAATACAAAGAACAAATATTAAAAGCAGCAAGGGAAAAACAACAAATAACACACAAGGGAATCCCCATAAGGTTAACAGCTGATCTCTCAGCAGAAACTCTGCAAGCCAGAAGGGAGTGTCAGGACATATTTAACATGATTAAAGAGAAGAAACTACAACCAAGATTACTCTACCCAGCAAGGATCTCATTCAGATTCGATGGAGAAATTAAAACCTGTACAGACAAGCAAAAGCTAAGAGAATTCAGCACCACCAAACCAGCTCTACAACAAATGCTAAAGGAACTTCTCTAAGTGGGAAACACAAGAGAAGAAAAGGACCTACAAGAACAAACCCAAAACAATTAAGAAAATGGTAATAGGAACATACATATCGATAATTACCTTAAATGTAAATGGATTAAATGCTCCAACCAAAAGACATAGACTGGCTGAATGGATACAGAAACAATACCCATATATAGGCTGTCTATAAGAGACCCACTTCAGACCTGGGGACACATACAGACTGAAAATAAGGGGATGGAAAAAGATACTCCATGCAAATGGAAATCAAAAGAAAGCTGGTGTAGCAATTCTCATATCAGGAAAAAGGGACTTTAAAATAAAGACTATTACAAGAGACAAAGAAGGACACTACATAACGATCAAGGAATCAATCCACGAAGAAGATATAACAATTGTAAATATTTATGCACCCAGTATAGGAGCACCTCAGTACATAAGGCAAATGCTAACAGCCATAAAAGGGGAAATCAACAGTAACACAATCATAGTAGGGGACTTTTAACACCCCACTTTCACCAATGGACAGATCATCCAAAATGAAAATCAATAAGGAAACACAAGCTTTAAATGATACATTAAACAAGATGGACTTCATTGATATTTATAGGACATTCCATCCAAAACCAACAGAATACACTTTCTTCTCAAGTGCTCATGGAACATTCTCCAGGATAGATCATATCTTGGATCACAAATCAAGTCTTCGTAAATTTAAGAAAATTGAAATCGTATCAAGTATCTCTTCCGACCACAATGCTATGAGACTAGATATCAATTACAGGAAAAAATCTGTAAAAAATACAAACACAGGGAGGCTAAACAATAAACTACTTGAAAAACAAGAGATCACTGCAGAAATCAAAGAGGAAATCAAAAAATACCTAGAAACAAATGACAATGAAAACACGATGATCCAAAACCTACGGGATGCAGCAAAAGCAGTTCTAAGAGGGAAGTTTATAGAAATACAATCCTACCTCAAGAAACAAGAAACATCTCAAATGAACAACCTAACCTTACACCTAAAGCAATTAGAGAACGAACAAAAACACACCAAAGTTACCAGAAGGAAAGAAATCATAAGGATCAGATCAGAAATAAATGAAAAAAAATGAAGGAAACAATAGCAAAGATCAATAAAGTTAAAAGCTGCTTCTTTGAGAAGATAAAAAAATTGATAAACCATTAATTAGCCAGAATCATCAAGGAAAAAAGGGAGAAGAGTCAAATCAATAGAATTAGAAATGAAAAAGGAGGAGTAACAACTGACACTGCAGAAATACAAAGGATCATGAGAGATTACTACAAGCAACTCTATGACAATAAAATGGACAACCTAGAAGAAATGGACAAATTCTTAGAAAAGCACAACCTTCTGAGACTAAACCAGGAAGAAATAGAAAATATAAACAGACCAATCACAAGCACTGAAATTGAGACTGTGATTAAAAATCTTCCAACAAACAAAAGCCCAGGACCAGATGGCTTCACAGGCGAATTCTATCAAACATTTAGAGAAGAGCTAACACCTATCCTTCTCAAACTCTTCCAAAATAAAGCAGAGGGAGGAACACTCCCAAACTCATTCTACGAGGCCACCATCACCCTGACACCAAAACCAGACAAAGATGTCACAAAGAAAGAAAACTACAGGCCAGTATCGCTGCTGAACATAGATGCAAAAATCCTCAACAAAATACTAGCAAAAAGAATCCAACAGCACATTAAAAGGATCATACACCATGATCAAGTGGGGTTTATCCCAGGAATGCAAGGATTCTTCAATATACGCAAACCAAGCAATGTGATACACCATATTAACAAATTGAAGGATAAAAACCATATGATCATCTCAATACATGGAGAAAAAGCTTTCGACAGAATTCAACACCCATTTATGATAAAAACCCTGCAGGCATAGAGGGATCTTACCTCAACATAATAAATGCCATATATGACAAACCCACAGCCAACATCATTTTCAATGGGGAAAAACTGAAACCATTTCCACTAAGATCAGGAACAAGACAAGGTTGCCCACTCTCACCACTATTATTCAACATAGTTTTGGAAGTTTTAGCCACGGCAATCATAGAAGAAAAAGAAATAAAAAGAATCCAAATCGGAAAAGAAGATGTAAAAATGTCACTGTTTGCAGGTGACATAATATTATACATAGAGAATCCTAAAGAAGCTACCAGGAAACTACTAGAGCTAATCAATGAATTTGGTAGAGTAGGAGGATACAAAATTAGGGCACAGAAATCTCTTGCATTCCTATACACTAATGATAAAAAATCTGAAAGAGAAGTTAAGGAAACACTCCCATTTACCACTGCAGCAAAAAGAATAAAATACCTATGGATAAACCTACCTAAGGAGACAAAAGACCTGTATGCAGAAAACTATAAGACACTGATGAAAGAAATTAAAGATGATACAAACAGATGGAGAGATATACCATGTTCTTGGATTGGAAGAATCAACATTGTGAAAATGACTATACTACCCATAGCAATCTACAGATTCAATGTAATCCCTATCAAACTAACAATGGCTTTTTTCACAAATCTAGAACAAAAAGTTTCTCAATTTGTATGGAAACACAAAAGAACCCAAAAAGCAAAAGCAACCTTGAGAAAGGAAAGCGGAGATGGAGGAATCACACTCCCTGACTTCAGACTATACTATAAAGCTACTGTAATCAAGACAGTATGGTACTGGCACAAAAACAGAACTATAGATCAATGGAACAGGATAGAAAGTCCAGAGATAAACCCATGCACATATGGTCACCTTACCTCTGATAAAGGAGACAAGAATATACAATGGAGAAAAGACAGCCTCTTCTATAAGTGGTGCTGGGAAAACTGGACAGCTATATGTAAAAGAATGAAATTAGAATACTCCCTAACACTGTACACAAAAATAAACTCCAAATGGATTAAAGGCCTAAATGTAAGGCCAGACACTATAAAACTCTTATAGGAAAACAAAGGCAGAACACTCTATGACATAAATCACAGCAACATCCTTTTTGACCCACCTCCTAGAGAAATGGAAATAGAAACAAAAATTAACAAATGGGACCTAATGAAACTTAAATGCTTTTGCACAGCAAAGGAAACTATAAGCAAGATGAAAAGACAACCCTCAGAATGGGAGAAAATATTTGCAAAGGAAGCAACTGACAAAGGATAAATCTCAAAAATATACAAGTAGCTCATGCAGCTCAAAATCAAGAAAACAAACAACCCAAACCAAAAATCGGCAGAAGACCTAAAGAGACTTTTCTCCAAAGAAGATATACAGACTGCCAACAAACACATGAAAGGATGGTCAACATCACTAATCAGTAGAGAAATGAAAATCAAAAGTACAATGAGGTATCACCTCACTGATACTAGTCAGAATGGCCATCATCAAAAAATCTACAAACAATAAATGCTGGAGAGGGTGTGAAGAAAAGGGAACCCTCTTGCACTGTTGGTGGGAATGTAAATTGATACAGCCACTATGGAGAACAGTATGGAGGTTCCTTTAAAAACTAAAAATAGAACTACTATACGACCTAGCAATCTCACTACTGGGCACATACCCTGAGAAAACCATAATTCAAAAAGAGTCATGTACCACAATGTTCATTGCAGCTCTATTTGCAATAGCCAGGACATGGAAGTAACCTAAGTGTCCATCAACAGATGAATGGATAAAGAAGATGTGGCACATATATACAATAGAATATTACTCAGCCATAAAAAGAAACGAAATTGAGTTATTTGTAGTGAGGTGGATGGACCTAGAGTCTGTCATACAGAGTGAAGTAAGTCAGAAAGAGAAAAGCAAATACTGAATGCTAACACAAATATATGGAATCTAAAAAAAAAAAAAAAACTGGTTATGAAGAACCTAGGGGCAGGACAGGAATAAAGACGCAGGCATAGAGAATGGCCTTGAGGACACAGGATGGGTAAGGGGAAGCTGCGATGAAGTGAGAGAGTGGCATGGACATATATACACTACCAAATGTAAAATAGATGGCTAGTGGGAAGCAGCCGCATAGCACAGGGAGATCAGCTCGGTGCTTTGTGACCACCTAGAGGGGTGGGATAGGAAGGGTGGGAGGGAAACACAAGAGGGAGGAGATATGGGGATATATGTATATGTATAGCTGATTCACTTTGTTATAAAGCAGAAACTAACACACCATTGTAAAGCAATTATACTCCAATAAAGATGTTAAAAAATAATTTAAATAAAATAAAATTCTCCCACCTAAAAAAAAAAATACAATAAAATGATGCATGAAGAACTTACTAAACTCTAAATATAGCTAACTATACATTCATTTAGCCATTGATGTATAGCCAAGGTTTCTTTCCTCAGTGTAGATCCACTAAGTCATTGCTATTCTATGCTGCATAAATGAAACATCATACATGATCTGTAATATCCAGTTTTTGTTTATTTAAATAGCTGAGAGTCTTAAGACACCTGTGAAATAAGACTCCCCCCACTGATTTTTACGGGGGTTTTTTCTCTTAAAAAAAAAACTCTACAGTGTTGAAGGCAGGAATAGGTAGTACTGGGCGAGGGGCATCTTATTTGTGCAGGAGAATCAGTGGAACCAATATAAGTCCTCTAAGTACACCAAAGGACCAAAGAAAAGGTCTTTGGAGGTCTGGGAACACAAATATCAAATACTGAAGATATAAAATATTTACATTCACATTTTTCTAAAAATTCTTGACTAGGAAAGGTAGGGTTTTCTGGGTTTTGTTGTTTTACCTTTAATTGCCCTTGGCTCCCCCATCTTTTCTCTCTGTGAGTCATTTGTCTTCCTTTTGGTCAACACGGCTTTTTCCTGGGTCTTCAAAGATCTTGGAACAACCTGAAAGAGAATTTCAATATATTAAGCCCTGTTTTTTTCCCAAATATTAACACCAAGGATCGACTATACATTTAGTGACAAATCCTATTTCTGAAACATTACTTTAAAATATCCTAAAAGGGGAATGAACTTAAAATTCTTACTTTAAAAAAAAAAAAAAGTGAGGGAGGGAGATGGGGCAACATTTCTCCCAGGGAAGTTCAGCATTACAAAGCAAAAATTAGGAATGAAATGAGGGCCAAGCCTGAATGGATATACTGAAGACCACGTATACTTTTGCAAAGAAAATATTTTGAAAATGTTTTCCTTTCTTCACAGCCCATAGCTTTAGTAATAATGGTTTCCCCAGATCATTACTTTAGCACTTTTGTCTGCTCAAAACAAAGAGTAATGGGGTTTATTCAACATCCTGAGAACTGTAATTAAACAACTGTTTTAGTCCCAGGAAACAAACAGTCTTTTTAATTTGTAGATGCCACAAGGATCCATATTTTTTAAAGAGATTAGAGAACTACCATATTAATAAAATAAAAATAAAAAATCTTCCTCAGAATATGCCTGTCGGTGCAGGTCGAAAATCCAATCTCCCTGGGGTTTTTTTTTTGTTTTTGATTTTTTGGAGATACAGGAATTTCTGTGCTTATGCAAGTTTCCAAATCAAATATCCAATCCCAAAATATTTAGTACATTTAACAAAATCCTCACAACATGACTAATTGCAAACGGCAGCTTTTTCAGTCAAAAATATTTTCAAGTTAGAAAATCCTTAAGTATTGCATCAAAATCAATATTTGCAATGGACAATATTATGTATAAATGGTTCCACAGACCAACTGAGACTCCCACTCCACCCAAGAGGCCCCAGCCAACTCCACCTGAAGGCTGCGGGCCTGTGCATCAAGATATTTAAACCAAATTGCCCAACTGGTGGGGCAAAGGGTTTGGTAGGATATGGAAAATCCAAATTCTTGGTGGAAAATTAGGATACAAACCATATACATAGTCTGATTCCAGTATCATAAACAGAAAACAGATGGATGAAAAACAAGAGAGGAGAAAGGGTACAAATGAACTTAGTTACAAAACAGAAGTAGAGTCACAGATGTAGAAAACAAACTTACGGTTTGTTTTCTACAGGGGATAAGGGGAGGGATAAACTGGGAGAATAAGGTTGACATACACACATTACTATATATAAAATAGATAACCAATAAGGACTTACTGTATAGCACAGGGAACTCTACTCAATGCTCTGTAATGGCCTATATGGGAAAAGAATCTAACAAAAAAAAGAGTGGATATATGCATATGTATAACTGAGTCACTTTGCTGTACAGCAGAAACTAACAACATTGTAAATCAACTAGACTCCAATAAAAATTAAAAAAAAAAAATGAGGGGAGATAGAAAGAGGAGGAGGGCTCTAAGAAAGTGCAGGAAGTCACTACTGGAAGTGGTCTTTGGGTTTCCAATGTGATTTCTGGGGAGTCTTATTTTCTTCTTTATAATCATGGGCATTTTCCAAATTTTCAGAACCAAGAATATTCATCTGGATAATCAGAGAAGAACTACATAATAATGACTGTATAATCCTAAACACGTTTGCAAAGTGTTTTCTTCACAGTGATGTGGGATAAGCATCCAGCCTCAAGGAACCATGGGGCCTCCTCCCGTGCTCAGAGACAGGCCGCTCAGCAGGAAAGGAGGGGATAGCAGTGAATTAGGTCATGCTTTGCATGGCCACACAGATCTTGAGTTAATTAAGGTGTTTCCAAATTTCTTTTTCTCTAAATCCAAAAGCCAATATTGACTATTATTTGGTTAAATGCTTTCCACGGACAAGTGGTTAAAATAGTATTTAGTTTCCAATTGCTGCAAAGGGAACGTGGGTTTTAAAAGCCTGGGCTAAAATTTCCTATACTGTGTCATCCTATAGTACGTTTTCGTGCCCAAACCTCTTCTATGCCAAAAGAAACACTTGATTTATGATTGAATATCATTGGACCTGATTTAAAGACAAGAGCAAAGGCCAGAGAAGATTCTAATAAATATGTGCAATGGGTATTTTAAAATTAGCGTTATAATGTTATTAATATTTCATCTATCCAGAGGGCATTTATCTGACAACGTAAATTATCCGTAATGCAGCTGAGAAGCCCACAAAGGATCCAAAAAGATGTCACGAAGTCTAGGGAGAGAGAAGCTTTGCCAGAGAAAAGGCACGCTACCAGCCGCGTGAGGTAACAACCGGCCCAATCAAAGCAGAAAAGTCAGAAAATTATGCAAACCAGACTCAAGAAGTCAAAAAACACAGCCATTTGAGAATGTTGGTATGAGAGCAAACTGCTCAAGCCAGCTGAACAGCCCTCGGTCCTGCAGAAAGCACAGGATGAAGAACATGGTGCCCAGCCCTGCCAAGGTCAAGTGCTCTGAACCCCATCACCCCTGGATCCAATGAGCCCCCTGATCTACGCAGTAGGAGAACACATGTGATCGTTGATCGTTGGAAAATTCTCACTGGAAATGGTTAAAGTGAAACACACCTGAGCATCTCACGGGCAAGTTTAATTTGCAAAGCAGTCGTGGTGCACAGAGAGACTGGGCTCAGGGCCAGATAGGTGCTGACCACCAGCGGCCAGCAGACTGCTCTCCACCTCAGTCTGCCCATCTGCAAGCCATGGGTTAGACAGAGATGGTGTGAGTCCAAGGAGACAGTGTTTGTGGCAGTGCCAAGAGAAGAGACACAAGGCATCGTATGTTCAGGGACATGCAACGTCCTCGTTCCATAAACACGCAGACAAGAAGCCACTCCCTACGCACAGATTTTCCTGGCCACCTGTGTCAGCAACAGTGAATGTTTCATAAGCTGAGGTCAGCCACTGGGAAGATGGAAAACTAGATGTCCTAGAGAGCTGCTGCCTTCTCGACAGAAAACACCCCGGACCTTGAGTGAACAACAGCCGTCTTTTGTGGAAAGGCTTCATTACCAGCGGCGACACCAGGGACAGTCACGGTGAACTGTGAGCCCGCTCATCTGTTTAGAGCCCCCTCCCCACAGGTGGCAAAGGCAGCGGACACACTGGCTGCCCCCTTCTCCTGAGAAAGGAAACCCAACTTTGCTTGGGTATGTAGCCCAGTCCCCCGACATGCCCTGGCAAAGGCTGACCCTGCCCCAACTTCAGGGGCAAATCTGATCATTGGGCACCCATTCCTCTTGCCACTGATTGGTTTAGGGATGAGCATGTGATATCATTTTGGCCAATTCAACCCTGGGGGACATAACAAGAGGACTTCTGGAGAAAGTCTCTTGGCTGACAAAGAAAGGTCATGTGATATTGTCCTGTCTTGGGGACAGTTGGAACTGTGACAGCCATCTCAGAACCATGAGAGGAGGGGACCTGAGGACAAAACCAATATGCTGCGATGTCAGGGGAAAAAATGAAGGCAGTCCCCTGGGATTCTGCTTTGGGTGGGGGACGGCAGGATTAATCAACCCTGAAGACACGAAGCATCCTATACACTACAGTGTCTATGTTCAAAAGAGCCACCTTCCTCTCTTTTATTATGTGTCCAACTCAAACAGACATCTGGATACACTTTTCTGTTCTAATTTTTTAAATAAAATGATCTGCTGGAAATTAGCCCAGCCCATAAATCTTCCTACTTATAACGTTATATCTTAAGACTTGAGAAACAAATAACTATTATCAAGATAAGTGATCTATCTCAGTCTATATATGTATTGAGTGTCCAGGTACTAGAGGTGACACAGAATGGTGCCCTCAGTAAACAAAGGATTTGATGGGGGGATTACACTTCTGGTTAAATGACTGATTGGGGGCAGAATGTGGTGAGGGTCATAAGAGAAGTACAAAAGAGGTGGCAATTCCATCTAGCCTCATGGAATGGCAATGCCTCTTCATAGGAGTGAGTATACCATAGGCACTTAATATTCAATAGATGGGAACAGGGAGGAGAGTATACAAGGTAGAGGAGAGAGATGAGCAAAGGTATGAAAGTGAAAAAGTATGCAGGAGAGGCACACTGTAGAGTGTCTTTTACTCTCAGAACACAGTTCAGAAATGTTGAATGACTTGTCTCTATAATTAAGAAGTTATGTTGATACTTGTTTCTTTCCACAATCTAAGTTCAACCTACCCTTCAAATCCATTCAGTGACTCAACTGTTCCTCCATTCATTCATCCATCACCCATTATCCATCATCCATCCATCCATGATCCATCAATCTATCCATCCATCAATTCATCCATCATCCATCCATCCAACAATCTATCCGTCCATCATCCATCCATCTATCCAACATCCACTAAGTCAGTTTCCTCCAGCTGCCATCACTGAGTTAAGCACTAACTAGAGGTGGGCTCTGCCATGAGTTGAGAGTCTAGTGGGAAAGACAAGGTTGTAAAGGAACAATCACAAATACTAACTCCCCCATTACCACGCTTCACCCTCAGCTGCAGAATAACTCCCACAACGGAGGTATGCAGGCAGAATCCAATTGAGCAGAGCACCTGAACTATTTGAGAGACTGAAGGAAGAAAACTGGACAACCAAGAACACAGGGAGGAGCAGTCAGAGAATCAGGAAAAATCTAGAAAGGACCCAAGTCCTGGAGGCCAAGGAAGGACATTCAGTAAGGCAGAAACAGTTCACAGCGTCGATCTCCAGAGAGCTGAATACGAATGAGAAATTCAATCAACCAACCACACAGGTTGATAAAAAGGTATTGGATTCAGCAAGTCAAAACCTCTGGGTGACCTCCAATAATGTTGCCAGTTTCCAGAGGTTTGCTAGTGGAAGGCTGGGAGGATACAGGAAGGTCAACATAGGCTATTCATGAAAGGCACTAAGCAACAAAGAGAGAAAAAGGGAAAGCAGTTGAAGAAAAAAAGAAACACTTACGTGTTCACTCACCCAACATTTGTTGCATGCCTACTGTGTGTCAGAAATTACCAGCAGCTAGGAATTCAAGAGCACGCAAGACTCAGTCCTGCCCTCAAGAAGTTTATGATCCAATTAGCAGAAGGTTTATCTTGTTTGTCTAGTTGGTTTCTTAAGGATGAGAAAAGCAGGTACGTTTATAGGTAGGATAAAGGGAAAGGTATAGTAGCAGAGATAGATTCTAGAGACAGAGGATCAGGGACAGTCCAGTCTGGAAGAGACAGAGGAAAGGCCAGGCCATGATGTCAGCTCTGGCGGGTGGAAGGGACCCCAGTGTCTCAGAAGTGGTGTGTTACTAAATGTTTAGCAACCGGCTCTCCAGGGGAAATCCTCTGATTTGAAGCATTTGGCAATTCTTGTGGAGTAACTATCCCTATCCTGGGCAATTTCAAGAAACTAACAGAAGTCCCTGAGTACAGAGTTGAATAGAGATATGGGTCATCTTTCTAGTAAGTCCGAGATGCCAGCCCTGGCACACCTGTGCTCCAGAAGCCAAGCAGAGAAAAAAGGCCCCAAAATTATTGTTAAGTTAAGAGGTGATGGCGAGGAAATCTGTGAAGACCAACCAAAGCAGCTGCTCTGCCAGTAGCTGAGTCCCTGAGACATGTCACTTGTAGGTAGGGCAGAAACTAGGGAGATGGCGTTCCAGAGCTAGAAAACACGGCAGTGCTCTGAAATCGCATCCACATCAGCTCTTCTGCCTCTTGAACCTGCTTAGAACCCAAAACATCGTATGCTGTTCATCGTTACCATCCCTCAACTTGACACTGTTCGTGCACACACGTGTGTACCTTTCCACTTGTAAATCACTGTGCTGCCTTATCCACTCTCAGAACTCGGTGAGGCAATTCCTGGCAGCTTTTCAAATTCCCCAGAGGGGGTCCACTGACTCTCCATCTTAGAGAAACGTGGTAAAAAATATACCAGAGCAGTTCTGCCGGAAGAAAATGGCAAGAGTCTTCAGGAATCACGTCTGTGCCACGCATGGCCACGCCTGGAGGCTGCCTGTCAGTTTTGTTTTGTGGTTGCTTGGTTTCATTTCATTCTGTTCCTTAGGGTCAGCCTTTCTGCCATTCACAGCCTTAAGTCAACCTCCATCCTTAATGCTTCTTCCCTTATTCTTTTTCCAAGGAGAGAGCAAAACGAACCTGGACATTAACGTGCCTTACGAGCCTGTGATGTCCTTGGAGGAAGGGACACTGGGTCTTTCTCTCCTTCTTGGCCTCGTCATGCGCACGTGAAAGCATTCAAGCTGATCAGGCTGATGGCAGAGGCAGGGGGGTGGCCGCCGCCTTCCACCAGGACAAGAGGCACAACCACCAAACGGCTCCACAGCCCCTCGGTCTGGGGTCCATGGTCTGCCTTGAGGTCCCCAGTAAAAAAGAGACATTTGAAAGAAAACAGGCTGCGTTTGAAAGGCGGGTGACATCCAGAAAAGGGAAAACAACTATAAATACTACTTCTCTCCCATTTTACACTGAGCCTTCTGTTAAAGGAAACACATTTACCAGAGTTGTGTTTTTTCCCTAAGCTCAACTGGAAAAACATAAATATTTAGTCATTTCATAACAGCAGACAACTGACAAGCAGGCCACAGATTAAAGGGACATGATGTATTTCTAAGAAAGTTCATCAAACAAAATATATCTTTGAGAACAGAATCCCAAAGTCTGTTTTAGAAGCGAATTTGGCCTTCAAAATGAATTTTGTCTTGATGTAATCACAAGGTCACATCTTACAGACAGCAACTGCTTCAACAGCCATCTATGCAAACAATGAGGTCTGTTTCATATTTTTTTTTTTATATTTTGTTTTTTTGGGTTTTTTTGTTTGTTTTTGTGGTACGCGGGCCTCTCACTGTTGTGGCCTCTCCCATTGCGGAGCACAGGCTCCGGACGCGCAGGCTCAGCAGCCATGGCTCACGGGCCCAGCCGCTCCGTGGCATGTGGGATCTTCCCGGACCAGGGCACGAACCCGTGTCTCCTGCATCGGCAGGCGGACTCTCAACCACTGTGCCACCAGGGAAGCCCTGTTTCATATTTTTAAATTAACAACACTGGGCAGAAAAAAGTAAAACATTGTTAATGCCTAACTACTTTAGAGGATGCATATAAAATAACTAATTGCTAGTTAAATTAATCAATATTGTATTACCATCTCAATATTATAAATGCAAAATTCCTGAGCAGCAAGATCTATAACAGAGCAAAAAGGAAAATAAATTAATAGCGATATCCTATGTAAGGGACCCAGAGAATATCACAGAGCATCTCTTTCAGATGAAATTCTTCTTTCAGCATCCCTCTAATGTGTTTATTTTGAATACAGTATGAAGAGGCAAGTCAGGAGAGTTAGAACCTTTTCCTAAGGAAAATCAACTGGCCTAAAGGCAGAAAGAAAAAATACTGAGGCTCTCCAATAATGCAGATACTCCTCTACATTATCTGCCTTTAAAAAACAAACCAACTGCCAAACACTTACAGAATATTAACTGGGAAAGGTTTCCTTGTGCTCTTTAAGAGTGAGGCATTTCAAAGAACCTTGAACTCATCCTGAAAGTAGTCCTGTGTCCACTAGCTTGGCTGAAACACTTTGGCCTCCCTGGTGATGGGATTTTCACCGCAGGAGCACTGAAATCAGCTTTTCCATTTCTGCTGATTTTGATTAGTTTAAGAGAACTGCATCAAAACTGTCTCACTTGTACTGGACACAATCTGGAAATAAAGATTTTTCACTCTTCTTATATATTTAAATAGAAATCACGAGCCTCACCACAAACGCCCTTCGCTGATACAGTGTAAGTCCTCTACATACGAATGAGTTCCATTCTGAGAGCGCGTTCTTAAGTCCAATTTGTTCGTTAAGTCCAACAAAGTTAGCCTAGGGACCCAATTAACACAATCGGCTCTATAGTACTGCACTGTAACAGGTTTATGATACTTTTCACACAAATAATACACAAAAAAAAAACATAAAGAAAACATTTTTAACCTTACAGGACAGTATCTTGAAAAGTACAGTAGCACCATACAACAGCTGGCATCCAGGGGCTGGCATCGAGTGAACAGGCAAGAAGAGTTACTGACTGGAGGAGGGAGAGGAGGTGGGAGACGGTAGAGCGGAAGGGTCATCAGCAACAGGAGACGGAGGGCGAGCTGCAATTTCATTCACGCCTGACGCTGATGGCACAGGTTCTGGTTCCTTGCTGGATTCAATTCTATCTACCCTCTTGAAAGAACAATCCAGTGATGTCTGGGTAGTAGCTCTTTTTTTCTCATCATAGATGACACGGTAGCACTGGACTGCATTCTGAACGGCTGCTGCAACCTCTGTGTACTGTTCCACGTTCGGGCCCTGTGCCTCAAAAACTAACAGTGCCTCCTCAAGTAAAGAAAATCTCCTTGCCATTTCCTGCATCGTGAATGTCTCCGGTCCTTCAATTATTGTTCTCCTCTTGTCTCCCTTTGTTCTTTCTCTAGGACAAAGAGAATTCAGGAAATTCCCAGGCAGCTACCGTATCTGCACTCGCTGCCTCGCCAGTTGTACGTTGTGAAGGTCGGCTCCAGCCTTGAACCGATGAAACCAGCCATGGCTGGCATTAAAAGATGTTCCCTCGGATTCTTTGCCGTGTTCCTTCTTCAAGTCTTCATAAAGGCTTTTAGCTTTCTCTTGAATCAGCATTAAGCTGAGCGGGACTCGACGCTGATGCTGACCCTGCATCCACACACTGAGAAGTTTCTCCATCTCCTCCATCACTTTTCCATGCTTCTCTGATATCACTGTCAACATCAACAGCACAGCAGACTTCTCATGTTCCACGATCTTGTTCTTTAAAATCGCGCCGATGGCTGAACGTTTCAAGTTATAAGGACAAGCGACGTCTACCATCTTTTCGCCTCACTCCACTCTCTCAGTTATTTTCATTTTTGTTTCCACCATTATCGCTTGGCGCTTCCTAGCAGTACCGGCTACCTCACTGCCGCTTTTACGCTTGCTTCTGGACATCCTGGGCTTGAAATAAAGATACTGTACTGCTGTACTCTATACAGTACTGTCCAATAAAGTACAACCACTTGTAGAGGATGCATGCACGTGACAATGTATGCCAGACACGTGAACCAACTTATGTGATTGGATGGGTGAACGCACGTTCACATCTCTGAAAGTCTGCAACTTGGAGGTGCCTATGTAGGGAACTTACTGTACCCAGGAGGCAAAGTTTACAATGTGCCTCTGGCTGTACAGCTCTGCATTCCATCCTTACAGAATCTGCCATGAAATACATCATTAGCAAGTCCTTCTATAAGTATTAACTGATGACATCATGCAAAGAGCTGTGTCCAGGGGTGAGGGAGGATGAAAAAGTTCCAAGGTGTGTCTCTCATGCCTTGCAGGAGAGTCAGCGTGTGGCCTAATGTTTTATGATACAGAATAAGGGGCAACATAGCAGCTTCGATAAGATGCACTGGGACAGCTTGGGGAAGAGGAAGAGGAAGCTTCAGCTTTGGGTGGTAGGATTTAAATCAGATGATGAAAAAGAGGAAGAATGTTATACAGACATGAGAGAGGAGGGCAGCCCGGGAAGAAGGAATAAGTGCTGCAGGCCATCAAGTACAACAGGACTGCAGAACACGAGCCTACAAAGGGGGCACAAGGCAGCCACCTCTGCATGTGAGTAAAAGTCTCTGTGAAACAGCATAACAACATCCAAATCATCTTTGCCATCACCTGAGGTGGTCAAGGAGGGCTTTTCAAAGCAGGACAAAGGTGTCAGACAGAGGGTGTGGAGAGAAGCTGGGCCAGTCCTTCAGGCAGATGTTCCAGAAAAACAGGAGAGCGGGAGAGCCCAAGGGTGGGATGGTGGGCACCGTGGCTGGACCAGGAAGGCTTGTGTGGATCGCGGCAGGCCAGGTGGAGCCACCGAGAGAGCCTCAAAGCACGGGCTAGGAAGTGTGGCCCTTGCTCTGAAAACAGTAGCTGGGGACTTTTGAGCATCTATAGAATGGAGTTTCCCAAAGAGGCTTTTGGGAAGATTCCCAAGGCAGCTGACTGCAGGGAGGGAAATGCTACCATGGTTCAGCCAGGAGGGAAGGCGGCCCAGCCAAGGAGCAAGGAGGCAGGATGGAGGGGAGGGGAGATGCCAAGACCTGGGGGCCCATCAGACACGGAAGAGGAGGGGGAGAGAGAAGGAGAAAGGATGGAAAATGGGAAAGTGAGGTCTTGATGAAGGTGGGGCATTCTGTTCCAGTCCCAAGGATGAAAAATTTCATCCTCAGGCCCCAAACCATGAAGCTGGGCAAGGTGAACAGGAGCTCCAGGGCTTGGTCCAGGCAGGGACTGGGCTTGGACTCTCTCGGGGCCGCAGAGCAACGACAGAGTTTCCCGGGGCAGGGAGGGTGGCTAAGATGGGGGCTGGGGGAGGGGCTACAGGGAGATGGAAGGGGCTTGTCGTCCTCCTGCGGGGCGAGCCTGACCTTCGTCCTCCATACACCTGCCTGCTGAACCCACACCCTGTTCCGTTCGGGGATTATCTTCTCACTTGAAATTTCTCTGAGTTTTCTGTTTGCAGCATTCACGAGATACGATGATAACGTTTATTCAGCACTTTTTTTCCTTCTTGCTGGGAAAAGAGCTATCAAGTACCTGGACTTTTCTTTGCCAGTCTAATCCTCTGAAATGTGACCAGGTTTTGCAATCTCGAAACCAGGTCTTCCAGGCTGGCTCTATCTCTCTAAACAAGAGGAAGGAGGGCCCTTCTCCCCTCTCGTTTTATGGCAGATAGAATAACTTGAGCTTTGTGTAAGAAATGCATCAGAAGCCAGTTAACCCAGCAAGGCTGCTGCGATTCCCCTGAGTGGTAGTAATGGCCTCGTTCATCACCCAAACTGTGGAGCCTTTGATGGCACCAATCATCGGCTGGTGTATTGAGAGCTTGGGAGGCGGTTATCACTCTCCTTGTTTCTCTGATAAGGAAGTTGAGGTCACAGATCTGCTAAGTGGATGAGCAGGGATTGGAACTCAGGATTCAAAGCCTGCCTCGATTTATTCCGTGAACCTTGCTGTCTTTTCCGTGGAGGAAAAGTCACACTCTGGTTTGAGGGCAGAAAAGACAAAGAGGCAAGCATCCCTGAACCGTTTCTATGTGTCATTTCCACCGTGGATCAATTGAATGATCCCGAGATCCATGATCCTCTTTTGGTTAAAACCCAGGATGAGTGGGAAGATGCCCCTTAGAGAGCTGAACGCTGTTACCCTGATCACTCAGAACCAACTCATGCCCCAAAGACAAAAATCCCCAGGCATGGACACATGCAAGCCAATCTTTGCCTTAAGGTCTCCCAGTTTCTCCTTAGCTTGTCTCTGAAATGCTAAGTTTTGTCCATTCATTCTCTGAATCAACTTCCTAAAATCTCACCCAGCCACTGTGGCCTTCTTGGGAAGGCTCAAGAGTGTCACTTCAGGCTGAGTGGGTAGTGGGGATGCTCCCAGAAGGCGTTCCCCTCGCTGGTGTTTCAGACGTGGCGTGAACCCAGACATCACACCACCCGCTCTCCACCCCATCGTGTCCGTCCCCATTTACCAAAAACACAGGCAGCCAAACAGAAAGCCTTGAGACCTTGCAGAGGGAAGCTGAGCAGACACCCATGTATCAGGGCTGGGAGGAGAGCTCAGCTGCTCTCATTAACATCATCGTCTTCTTTATTCTCCCTGTGACCACCAGCCTGCTACTTACTCTTGAGAACTTTCCTCCAAAGCAGAGAACGAGGCCCTGGTCGCAGTCCAATTCACAGCTCTCAGTCTACCTGGGACCCAGAAAACATTCCAGCCACCCTTGGTGCTGAGAAGGATGACTGAACCCAGGACAACCCCATCACCTCCCTTCCATCTACCCCCGCTTCGTGTTTATACTTTCCTGAGTGAGAGAAGGACAAGCTGTGTGACCCTGGATGAGTGACTTAGCCTCTCTGTGCCTTCATTTGCATATCTATAAAATGGATATAATAGTAATATCTACTTATAAGTCTGTTGGGGGAATTAAATGAACTAATATATTTCAAAAGCTTAGAAGAGCACTTGGAACATAGCAAGTGCTCAATAAATGTGAACTATTGAATTAGTTGCATAAAATGGTTTATGGAGAAGTAGTTCCAATGAGTTTTGGGGGATTACTTGTGAATTTTAATTACTTGGTCCACTGGAGTCACAGAAGTCATTTAAAGGTGAGCACTTCCAGTGAGCGTGAATTACACACCCAGGGTAGGCAAGGCAGGGCATCCACTCCTGTAGCTCAGTTTTGCTAATTAACTGGTTTTGCAGGATGGGTTCTCAGGGGAGCAAAACCTGAGTCAGAGATAAAAGTGGAGGGCATTTGACAGGGTGTATCCTGTGGATGCAGGGGGGAGGAAGCAGGCATGGATGTGGGGGGAAAGGTGAGTTGTCAGGCATCCCTAGGAAAGGCCTCACACATGCCCCTGGGGTGCTCTGCAGCTGATCTGGCCTTTCACAGCTGGAAGTCAGGGGCAAGGGGCCAGGCCTTTAACCCCTGCTGTGTGGTTAAGTCTATGTGTCAACTGGGCTAGGCTCTGGTGCCCAGCTGTTTGGTCAAACACTAGTCTAGGTGTTTCTGTGATGGCATTTTGAGCATGTAGTCAACATCTACAATCGGGTAACTTTAAGGAAAGCCGGTTACCCTCCCTAATGTGGGTGGACCTCACCCAATCAGCTGAAGGCCTTAAGAGAATAAAAGAGGTTTGGGGGGAAGAAGGGATTCTGCCTCCAGACTGTAACAGAGAAATCCTGCCTGAGTGTCCAGCTTGCCGGCCACAAATTTCAGAATCAAGACTGGAACATCAGACCTGGAGGTTTTCATACTGAGTGAAGTAAGTCACACAGAGAAAGACAAATATGAAATAATATCACATATGTAGAATCTAAAACATAATACAAATGAATTATTTACAAAACAGAAACAGACTCACAGACATAGAAAACACACTTCTGGTTACCAAAGGGGAAAGGCGGGGAAGGATAAATTAACTGTATGGGATTAACAGATACACACTGCTATACATAAAATAGACAAGACAGGGATTTACTATATAGCACAGGCAATTATAGTCAATATCTTGTAATATCCTATAATGAAAAATAATCAGAAAAAATATATATATATATAACCGAATCACTTTGTTGTACACCAGAAACTAACACAATATTGTAAATCAACTATACTTCAATTTAAAAAAAAAGACTGGAACATCATCTCTTGCCTGAGTTTCCAACCTGCTGGTCCATCCTATAGATTTTGCCAGCCTTCACAGTTGTGTGGGCCAACTCCTTAAAATAAATCTCATTAAAACAGATATAAAAACAGATAGAGATGATATAAATTAGATATATAGATGCAGACGTAGATATAGATATAGATAGATATCTACACATATGTATCTAAATCCATCCTATTGGATCTGCTTCTCTGGAGAACCTGACTGGTACCCCTGTGCTGAGAAGGCATTGGCTGCCCCAGGAAGGAGGCATGACCTTGGGCAGGGCGTCATCTGCAGCTGGTACTCCCCAAAGGGGGCCGACAGCTGAGACATCTTCCAGCCACACTCCCAGCATCTGAGGCAATAAGCCCTCCACTCCTGAGAAGGGCAGCACATTCCAGAGTCCATGCTAACCAGGCAAACTGAACAGGTACAGAGTAAATGACCAGAACTGTCAGGTAAAAACCAGGATGAAAACATCGCGTGATTTAGAGTTGGGGAAAAACCTTAGACATCACTAATTTAGTGTGAAATACTCCGGCACAAATGGACAGCATCCGATGATCATGGTACATTGAGGCCGATCTCAGCTGGCCAACGCTCTGCACATGAAGTTATGAGACCTCCGATAGCAGGTGGTCCAGGACCTTCCCGCACAGCAAGGATGAAGCCTGACCCTTCCCCATGCACAGGAGGGAGGGAGCGTCTCTAAAGTCCAGAGTCAGGGCGGGGAGGGTCTGCTGATTTCCGTGTGCTGTAAATATGACCCCACCCGCGGTTTCCATGGGCCAACAGGAGTTGTAGGGAGAGAAGCGCACATGGGTCCTCATGGCTCTCACGTGGGACACTCAGCGGGGAGGTCAGAGACCCCACATTTCTTTAGCGGGAGTGTTGCCAGCGTCTGTGCAGTGTCTCCCTCACCCCAAGGGGTGAAGGGAAAAGGGACTTAGATGGTGAAATTGCACAAGCATACACACGCACACCCACAGAGCTCAAAGCTTCAGAAGAACCATTTGGGGAGCCTCATGGGACCCCCAGGGTTCCAAGCTGCCGGGGCAGAGGGACTGGTGCCTGACTTCCAGGGGAAGAATCTCTCAGAGAGGCAGCCTGGAGCCACCTGACGCAGGTAGGTAGATGGGCCACGGTGGGAGAGAGCTGAGCTGCCATCAATGGCCTGAGCATCCTTTGGAAAGTTGGATGCCAGACTTCCGGGAGCACGTCAAGCCTGAGAGAAGGCGGCTGGAGGTGTCCTAGGGGTGGAGAAGCTACGAGGAGGGCGTCATAACCACGCCACGGAGAGCTGTGGTCCCTACAAGACCCCTGAGGAACCTTCCAACTCGCCCCATGCAAGACAGCCGGTGCTTGGACCTCAGCTCCACAAATCACAATGCCCTGGGGAGCAGGCCTTCCACGAGCCCCTTGCCACCCTCCCCTTCCTGCTGCAGCCCTGGAGGAGCAGAGGCAGAGGGCAGCAGAGAAGGGGGAGAAGAACAGTGCTGGGAGACAGGGGCCCCAGAAGTCTTTCTGATTCTGAGACAGGCTCAACACGCAAAGCATCTTTAAATAGACGGAAAGACAGACTTATATTGATTAGACCTCTCAGTACTTGAAAATTAGACTTACTTAGCCCCTGGAAGTTCTGGGGAAAGTCTGGCATCTATGAGACTGGGATGGGGGTGAGATGTGCTCTACACTTGAACCATGAGTTTGGGGGGGAATAAAGTTCATCCCGCACTGCGTCCCACTGAGTCCAGCGCATTGGAAACACAGATGCCCGGCTTCTCACAGGTGTGGTGGAAGAGATGAAATCACGGAGGAGTGGAGGCCGACCTCGGGGACAGGGACAAAAAGTGAGACACATCTGGACAAACACCAAGAGACAGAACGGTCTAGAGAGGGTGAGTGATCCAGGCTCCAAGCCCCACCCCATTCATCCCACCCTGGCTTCGGCTCACCTGGGACTGCAATGTAATGAGTGGAAACACCTGGCTGGGAGAAGGGCTGTACATCAAGGAGATCTGACAACATTGCAATCAGAAACACCTGCCTGTATGCCAGTGGCTGGAAGAAATGTCCCAATATACAGACTAACGTTTAGAGAAACACAAATACCGTATGATATCACTTGTATGTGGAGCCTTAAAAAAAGGATATAAATGAACTTATTTACAAAACAGAAACAGACTCACAGGCACAGAAAACAAACTTACGGTTACCAAAGGGGAAAGAGCATGTGAGGATAAACTGGGAATTTGTGATTAATGGATACACACTACTGTATATCAAACAGATAAACAACAAGGCCCTACTGTATAGCGCAGGGAACTGTATTCAATGTCTTGTAATATCCTATAATGGAATTGAATATGAAAAAGAATATATATATGAATCACTTTGCTATACACCTGAAACACTGTAGCTCAACTATACTTCAATTTAAAAAAGAGAACACTTCCAAGAAAAACACACAAAAAATTAATGAATTAATTAAAAAATAAAGTTCCCAGTTGGGTTCACATATTGCCTGCGGGAAAGGTGGGTGAGAAAAAAAATGTCCCCTGAAGGACAGGACATAGAACAGCTCCAGTGCAGTGTCACAGAGGACCCCCTCCCCTGCTCACAGAAGGCAGCCCTCCCAGGGTGCGACGGAAGGGTCCAAAGGGGACACTGGAGTGATGCCACCCTAGGTGGCAGCCTGTCTCATGTAGGACTGTAGGACGTCATGAATCCTATCAACCACCCCTCCCTGCTATTCAGAGGAGTGAAGAGGGAGTGAAGAGCAGGGAGGAGAAGCTCTATTTTATTTGACCAAGAAATGCAACAGTAAGAAATCTTAATAAGGATGAAATCATAGCACCAGTAGAACGCAGAATTAAACAATTAAGAGATACTTCCGGCTGAAATATGCCAAGAGGTTTTTACTTCTAATTAGTATTAGAAGATACTAATATTGAGTATCTTCTATAGGTGAGCCAACAAGACGTCAATTGGAGATTTCAGGCAATTCCTAAACTCTGACAGAGTTCACGGAAAATGAAAGGCAGCCCTGCGATTCCAGCCTGTCCATGTGTCTAGCCCCACTCGGAAATCCCTGGCTCTGAGACACCCATGTTGTCACTATTAGTTTCTTCCATCTCTGGTTACAGCAGTCAGGTTTACAGGGAACAAAGAGACAACCAGAAACATCACCTCTACTTACAGGACATAGGGTTCACCAGCTTGTATTGTTGGAACTGATGGATTTCACATAATTCAGAGAATCAATGGGTTCCAGAGTTGGTCCCAGGACCTCCACCTGCCACTTCCCACTCCCACCAATTCAGATGACATAGCCTAAAACACAACAGCCATATGAGGCGGAAATCCAACCTAATGTTTAAATAAGATGAGTGAGGGGCAGGCTCGACTGCGAGGATACCACAGTCTCGAAAGATATACAAAGTTTGGTAAAGCTCAAAGGAAATCAAGGCGAATCTCGAAGTTAATTTATGAAGCAATCCAATCCCATATTATTGTACTAGACATGCTCAATTGGAGAAAATCAGAGAGATAGATGATAGGTAGATAGATAGATGATAGGTAGATAGATAGATAGAACGATGACAGGTGATAGACAGATGGATAGATAGACACAGATGATGGACAGTTAGATATTGTTATCAATATTTTCAGTTTTAATTGCCAAAGGCTAACCAAAGAATTCAGGACGGTTATGGGCGTGGTGGGGAGTGGTTAGAATCACAACTAAACATTGTCCCCATACCAGAGGAATTTCTCCCATTTTAATTCTCAGATGACCTGACTCCCTGAGTTTCTCATCCCCTTAACTTGCTGCCATGAGCATTTTACTCCTATTTCTCTTTTTACCGACCCTCCTATTTCTGCAAGCATTTCCAGTCACCACTTTAAGGAGAGAGGATAACAGTTTTCTCCTAGAATAATAATAGAAGCAACTTTAAAATAAATTCATAGGCATAAAAAAATTAAAATGAGAAGAAGTCAAAGCTTACCAAACACTTTTTGAAAAGGAAGTTATTTTACGAAAAGCGTTTTGAACTTGGGAAGACTTTGAAGGTCCTCAGAGCCACTTCCATTGTCTTTCTGACTGCGTTGCATCCTGTTACTCGCACTTGGCATAAACCTCCTACTTCTTGATTTAATTTCGGCCTTTAACTTTTGACACTTTCATTGCAAATGTAGGAACTTTGAAAAAAAGAAACCAAAACAGCTGTGCAAACATCAGACATTTGAAAATGAAACGATTTTTGATAAATATTGACTTTAAATGGGGAGGAGAGGTGGTGAGGAGTGAAAAAGCAGCAAACTGATATATTTACAGCAATTTAAATCCAGCCTTATCATTAAAATGTTTCATTACATTATCATATATTTTACAAAGTTATCATTAAAAATGCTTCTGTGTTTTGTAACTAGCAATACAGAGCAACGGCACTGAAAATAACGCTTAATGACACATTGATGTGCGGGCTTGCCCTTTTTCTCTTCTTTTTTCTCTCAAGCCCTTTTGAAGAATATCTTTGAACACCTCACACGGATTTGATGCTTAACGTTCAAGTCCTTTCAGCAGCTGGAAGTTTCCTGAATAAAACACATGAGCCTTTCATTCCTGAAACTCTAAGATCTGGTGAAAGTCCTCAAAAAATTATGATCCAGTTGGGTGGAATTTCCTCCTGAGAAGTGAAAGATAAACCACATCAAAAAAGGTACTGAAGGGCTTTCTGTCTCTGCTGAGAACGGGTGAGCTTGGCCATGGTCGGGGCAGGAGCCCAGCTGTGCTGTCGAGGTAGGGGGAGCTCAGACTTACTTCAGGCAGGAGCACAGGCAAGGTGACACTGAGAAACTGTCCAGTCCAGGGCACCAGAAGCATGCCCCAATGTCAAACTGAGCCAGTTCAAAAGTGTTACACTTTTAATTTATATCCTTATCACCTAAAGAACTTGTCTTTGAGAGGGTATCTCTGCCACAGGAAGAGATCTGAAATGTGTCCAAATCAGATCCTTTTTCAACAAAATTGCATATAATTTTGCAAGGTCTCCAGCAATGGGCCTTAATTGAACATTTTTCAAGATTTTCAGACAAAAACTGTATTAAAACTGACAGATATCAGAGCCATCCTTTGTGGTTCCTTGTTCTGGGACTTTGGGGGAAGCTCCACCTGTGTGGGAAGCAGTGGATTTGGGGTCCGCCATTGGAAACACCCAGCTTTCTCACTGGTTTTACTGCATTAATCAGCTATTTTGCAAGCAAAGTCACAACCCAGACATGAAGAAGTTCCTTCAGACATCGCCCAGGTCCAGGGAATCCTTCACCTGGTTTTTGGATCAGGAAACTTCCCTGATGAGGTTTTCAACCATCCTTGGAGAAATAAGGGGAGAAGTGGAAGAAGAGTAAGTAACTTTACTCAAAAGGCTAAATTAAAGGCATTTTCCTTTATTTTGAGATTATATCCTTTTTTTTTTTTTGATGTTAAAATGTCCTTTATTTGTGGAAATGCTGTGAAATTACAGAATAGGTTTTGTTTGTTTCTTTCTTCTTGTTTTTTTATTTTAATGTCCTTATTTAACAAAACAAATTGGAAATCCTGATTCCCTTTCTTTTTTTAATTTTACTAGTCTCACGTCTTAATCACAAGTCTCCATCTAAAATGTCTGCAAAATTATGAGAATTTAATTAGATACCTGAAAACATTTACCATAATAAATAGAAGAAAATGCAAAATATTATATATGGTATGATTACGGCCAGGAAAGAGAACACACAAATGTGATATACAATGCAAAATGAAAATAGTTGCAAAAGAATGGTATAATTGTGACAATGTAAATTTTTTTTTTTTTTTTGGTGCGGGGGCAGTACGCAGGCCTCTCACTGTTGTGGCCTCTCCCGTTGCGGAGCACAGGCTCCGGACGCACAGGCTCAGTGGCCATGGCTCACGGGCCCAGCCGCTCCACGGCATGTGGGATCTTCCCGGACCGGGACACGAACCCGTGTCCCCGCATCAGCAGGCGGACTCTCAACCGCTGCGCCACCTGGGAAACCCTGTAAAATTTTTAAAATTTCTTTTTAATAGAATTATCTATTCTAATAGAATAGAATTCCTATAGAATTATCTTTTAAATTAAAAAAAGTTTCGAGTGAATACATACTACCGATTGAAGCATACACAATTCTCTCTGTAGCCACCGGAGTGTGTCTTTCTAAAAATATTGACGTAAATGTTAGTTCTTTTGTCACTTTAATAATTTATACATCATGAGTATTATTTATTGGACATTACCTAAGGACTAATCCAGTCTTCATGTCCATTTTGGGTCCTACAGAACAGTCTAGGCCATATTCAAAGACTCTTCTCTGATAGGGTCAGCTTGAATAGGAGCGATTTTAAAACCTTCATAGAAGTTCTATTAGCCTCGTGCCACTACAAGATTCAAAATCCATTTGCTGGGCTTCCCTGGTGGCGCAGTGGTTGACAGTCTGCCTGCCGATGCAGGGGACACGGGTTCATGCACCGGTCTGGGAAGATCCCACGTGCCGCGGAGCGGCTGGGCCCGTGAGCCATGGCCGCTGAGCCTGCACGTCCGGAGCCTGTGCTCCGCGATGGGAGAGGCCACAACAGTGAGAGGCCCGCGTACGGTAAAAAAAAAAAAAAATCCATTTGTTCTCCTACTGGGAGTCTGAAATGTTAACTAGAAAGTGTACATCTTCCCTCTTTTCTTTCCCAATTCTAACTGAAGGTTCTTGCTTTGGTTCTCCTTAAAACAACCTTTGTATTGCACCTATAGTTAACAATAACGTACCCTACACTTAAAAAGTTATTAAGATGGTAGATCTCATGTTAAATATTCTAATTATAGTAATACATCAGTGCTTAATAGATGAAATCATTTTCTCTATTTTTCCTCCCTTCCAACTTCCTCTTTCCCATAGTTGAAGGTTTACTTTCTTGCTGAATTCTCAGTTTTTCCTACCAGATGAATGGTATGACTTTTATTTTCTTCCTCCCCACTTCTTTCCACTGTTTAAACCATTAAGAAGTTATCTATACTATCCCAATGCTTTCAGTACCAATAATAGAAAATTATATAAAGCAAATCATCTGGGGTTCCCTGGTGGCACAGTGGTTGAGAATCTGCCTGCCAATGCAGGGGACATGGTTCGAGCCCTGGTCCGGAAAGATCCCACATGCCACAGAGCAACTAGGCCTGTGAGCCACAACTACTGAGCCTGCGCGTCTGGAGCCTGTGCTCCGCAAAAGGAGAGGCCGCGACAGTGAGAGGCCTGCGCACCGCGATGAAGAGTGGCCCCCACTCACCGCAACTAGAGAAAGCCCTCGCACAGAAACGAAGACTCAAAACAGCCAAAAATAAAATAAAATTAATTAATTAATTAATTTTTCAAAAAGCCATGATTTAAAGCAAATCACCTTTTAGTGGTACAGTAGCCACTGTCATCCAACGAGTTTTTAAAAAAATGATTTCTCTTACTGAATACCCATTCTGCCTCTGGGTTTAACTAGAAGTACAGTAAATATTCTTCCTAAAATGCTACCCTAGGTCACCACATGTCAGACTCATCTGACACAGTCAAGGCCCTATTCCCATTACAAACACAGTGAAATACTATAGAACAAATAACCACCAATACCTACCACTCAGAAAAAGAGTCTGTATAATACCCAAGAGCAAAAGAAAGAAAGAGAAATCCACAAGCTCCAGAATCAAAGAGAAAAAATAAAGCAAGAGTGGTAAGTACTAGCTGAAATCACAAAAATCCATAGGAATTTGGGCCACAAATATAGGTCCTAAGAAATTGGTGGGAGGTGAGGGGTAGATTCTGAGGCTCAAACAGGGACAAAACATGGCTTATGATTCACGGGAAGCAGGAGAACTAGAATTGGGACTCTTCCTAGCAAGAAAGCTTGCTAAGTGCCCAAGGACTTGTGCAGAGGGGAAAAAAAAGAAAAAGCTATCTGTGAGAAATCAAAACCACATTTCTGTTATCTGTATAGAGTATATTAGCACAACTAGATTAGATAGATAGATAACTGATCCATAACCATCAAAACCCCTAGGACTCTGGCAGGAGCAAACAGAAAACCCACTCTGTAGGGACACTTTCACATCTTAGGTTACAGTAAACGTACAAAGAAAAATTAATTCCCACTGAAGATGAGCTCACAAGATAATATTACAAAGTACATGATGAAAAAACTAAAATGAATAGATTTTAGTTGATGTAGATATGCAGAAAGGAGAATAACACCCCAAAAACTGTGGATGAAAGATCAAACCAAAAAAAATCTGTAAATTTAAAATAACTTTTTCAAAAAGTATCTAAAACCATAATGAAAAAAGCAGGACAGTATAAACCAATCACATGCAGAGCTGAAATAACTGAAGACACTTCCAGAAATGAAAAATTTAATAGATCATTTTAAAAAGTGTTTCATAAATGATGGAAAAATTAGTGAACTACCTAGAAAGTAGGAAAAAGAGACAGAGAGAGGTATTAAGGAGTGTGGAGGCTAGGATGCAATGGCCAGTGCCTACCAGGATTTCCATGATGAGTGAATTAGTGAAAATGGGGGATAAAAGATATTCCAAAGAGATAACTGGGAAGAAGTCATAACCAGGTTTGAGGAAATAAGTGAGACTTCGAAAGAAAAAGAAGTCCTGGGCAAAATATATAGAACTAAATGCACATCTAGTCGTGGCATGAGGAAACATGGAAGACAAAGAGGAAATATTAAAAGTGATCAGAGAACAGAAAAGAGAGTAACCACAAAGGAGCCAGCGTGAATCGATATAAGACTTCTCATCAGCAAGAACACATACCAGAACACAATGAAACAATATCTTCCAAGTGCTGGCAACCTAAACAACTGTCAGGCAAAATGATCATTCAAGAACCAGGGGGAACTGAGAAAATGTTGAGGTAAAGACTGAAAGATTTTCCACTCATAGACATTTAATTAAAGAACTACCAAAGTATGTCTTCAGTACCAAGGAAATTAAGCCCAGAATGGGAAAAAAATTAAATTCAAGAAGCAAAGGCACAGAAAAGAAACTAGCTAGGGGCTTCCCTGGTGGTGCAGTGGTTGGAGTCCGCCTGCCGATGCAGGGCACACAGGTTCATGCCCCGGTCTGGGAAGATCCCACATGCCGCGGAGCAGCTGGGCCCATGAGCCATGGCCACTGGGCCTGTGCGTCCGGAGCCTGTGCTCCGCAACGGGAGAGGCCAAAACAGTGAGAGGACCCCGTACCAAAAAAAAATTAAAAAAAAAAAAAAAGAAACTAGCTAGCAGTTGAGAAATCCAGATAAATGTCGATACAATTAAAAACACGGCAACCATGGTCAATTTTAGAAGGATTTTAAAGCAGCGTAGAACTAAGGAATTTGGTGACAATAACATGAGAGATGGGAGTCAGAAGCCTTACATTTTGTAGACAGAGGATAAAGATATCATTTAACTTTGGACTCTGTTAGCTAAGGAATACTTGTAAAATTGTAGGAGTAGCCCAAATCGACTAAAATTAGAATGTATACATTCCAAAAACAGTAGGTGGGGAGAGGAGGAATAAATACATTTGATAAAGTCAGAAAAGGAGTAAAATTGGGAAGCTGAGGAAAACAGTAATAAATACAAATGTATATAGTAATAATATTATAAATATATATTTTGTTGATTAAACTCAGTTATCAAAACATAAATATCCTCTTCGGGGTTTTTTTTTTAAATCCGAGTTATATTCTGTTTACAACAGATAAATTTTAAATGTAAACAGGAAAGTTTAACATAAACTTGTTGAAAATGATATACCTGATATAGCAAGAAAAACTTCACCTAACAAAAAGAAAGCTGGAATAGCAATTTTATATCAGGAAAAGGTAGATTTTAAGACAAAAGGCATAATTAGGGATAAAGATGGGCAATGCTCCATGATAAAATGGGGTGATTTACCAAGAAGATATAAAAAATCCAGACGCTCTATGCCCCCTAACAAGAGCCTCAAAATATTGACAGATAAGCAAAAATTAACAGAATGATAAGGAGAAACAGACAAATCTATTATAGGTTATGGAGAGAAATTGTCACTTTGTCCAAAACTACCATATCAAAATAACTAGTATGGATGGTTCTCAGAGGATGTTTTGTGAGACTTTAGCTGTCACCTGAGATTTGGTGGCTAAAACCCCAAACTGAGGACAAGAGAGACCTGACGGGCTTGGGCTTATTAGGAGGTGCGTGCAGTGTGCCTCGCCAGTTTATGTAAGGGATGGGGCCAGTCCAGGATGTTTCCTATGGACGCTGTAAGAGACAGCGAGTCTTGAAGCCTCCTGCTCATACAGAGATGAGCTTGGGAATCAGTAAGAGCTGCCTGCCCAGCAGGAAGCTGCCAGGGCAAAGAGAGGAACCCTGGAAGCAATCAGGCCAAAAGGGGTCTCCCACTCCAGGGAAACTTATAGATCCCCCTGATACCCTTATACATGGGCTGCCACCCAGAGGGCCTCAGTAGGACAGTATCAGACACACAGCGACAGCCAAGCTTCTCCTACAGAAGCAGCCAGACAACTCATTTCACTTTATACCCACCCCTATACCCATACACTGGGGAGCCAGAACCAGGTGGGGGACAGATAACAGAATAGACCTCCCCCTCTATATCCCCGTGGCCTGTCCCTCATGCCCTGGAGGGCAGTTTAGGGAGTACGGAGGGGTAAAATCACGTAAGAGTTTTTAATTAGTCTAGACCAGACTTTTACAAATGGCTGAAGGAGACTGGAAAGTTTGAATCTACCAGCGAGTCAGCAAGAAGGGCTGTGAAAGACATTCATCTACACAAGGATAAAAACAGAGGGTGAAAAAAAGATCGCTGAATGTGCCTATTACAGATAGATTTGAAAAACACAATGATCCAGCTAGATCTAACAGGTTTTCAGAGGATCCTGCACAAAGTAGAAAAATTACACTCTTTTCATGCCCATGTGGAGGATTTATAAAAATTGACTAGGTAGTAGGTCCCAAAGAAATAATCCACAAATGCCAAAGAATGAATATCCACACTCTCTCACTACAATGAAACAAGATTAGAAATAACAAAAAGACGCCTCAAAAAAAAAGACTTTTATTTATTTATTTTTTTAACATCTTTATTGGGGTATAATTGCTTTACAATGGTGTGTTAGTTTCTGCTTTATAACAAAGTGAATCAGTTATACATATACATATGCTCCCATATGTCTTCCCTCTTGCGTCTCCCTCCCTCCCACTCTCCCTATCCCACCCCTCCAGGCTGTCACAAAGCACCGAGCTAATATCCCTGTGCCTTGCGGCTGCTTCCCCCAGCTATCTACCTTACTACATTTGTTAGTGTGTTTATGTCCATGACTCTCTCTCGCCCTGTCAAAGATCACCCTTCCCCCTCCCCATATCCTCAAGTCCATTCTCCAGTAGGTCTGCGTCTTTATTCCTGTCTTACCCCTAGGTTCTTCATGACATTTTTTTCCCCTTAAATTCCATATATATGTGTTAGCATACGGTATTTGTCTTTTTCTTTCTGACTTACTTCACTCTGTATGACAGACTCTAGGTCTATCCATCTCATTACAAATAGCTCAATTTCATTTCTAAAAAAAAGACTTTTAGACTAAAAAATAATCTAATTATGAGTCGAAGAAAACTATGAAAAAATTAGAACTGAACCACCAGAAAAATATACCAGAAAAATCGGTATATAAACTAGACCTACACATAACAATATTGATAAGCCTTAAAACATAAAGTTGAGTGGAAAAGCAAACTGCAGAAGAATATGTATTAACACTATTTGTGTAAAAAATGTTTAATGCATTTACAGAATACATGTGTGTGTGCCTGTGTGTCAATGTGTGTGAGATGCGTGGCACATACGTGCAGAGTTAGGAGAAGAATACACACACCCATTTCTGGCCACTGAATGGAGATGGGAGAGCCGAGACTGGGAAAGGACGTAAATGAATCACTGACTATTTGAAGTATTTCTTTCGAAAGAATGTGAAGAAGAAATAACAGCTAAGTGTTAGCAAATGTTAAACTGGGTCAGTGAGTACATGGATTTTGTTTGTTTCATTATGACCGGTCTTTGTGTATTTCAAATACACACCACTAAAGAAGAAAAGCCACTCCAACACGCAAAGCCTGTTTCTAAGGCAGCTTCTGCTTCTCTGAGTATGGCTCTGGCTGGAGCCCTGCACGCGGGATGGACCAGAAGCCACGATGAAGGATGGAGGGAGGTGCGAGATCACAGCGGGTAGTGATTCAGCACAAAGTGCTGCCATCAGTATTCCAACACACAGCAAGTAACCGAGAGCACCTAATGCTTCACTTGCTCCTACCCACAAAAGCAAAGCTTCCCAGGAAGGAACGAGAACTGAAATGTTTTCCTAAACATGCTGGATTCTGACAAATCGGCTCCAAGCTCAGATCCTGGTGGGGTGAAGGGCACACCTTCAAAGCTCCTGGCAGCTCCCGGCCACACCCGCTTCTGTGCAACGGCAAAGGTCACCACCCAAAAGCCGCCCATCCGTGGCCTCAGCCTCCCTTCTGTAACAGGTCAACCTGGTCAGCGTCCACCCACACCTCCGCCTTCCAGCCTCCCCATCTTAAACCCGGTCCCCGCAGTCAGTGTGAGTGCAAGCAGGAGGGGGCTAGATTCCTCGAAGTCTCGATAAAAACACAGCATGCAGACCAAAGTGGGCAATATTGAATTGCCATCATACCATGCTCACGGACAAGGAACTTTTGATCCGAGCCATCAGTCTGCTCTGCGGCGTGGGAAAGGAAACCTCAGGAATGATACTCGCCTTCCTGTGACCACACAGCACCGTGCATCTGGGCAGCCTCTCCACATCCAGCGCCTGGTCCTGCACACAAAGCAGGGACGAGCAGGAAGAGAAGTCCACGGAGAGGTTGAAAAAGGAAGACAGTGCTTCCCACGAAGGGCGACAGACGCTGCGAGTAAGATGGCTCGAAGGAAAAACCCTCCGCACTGTTCCCCACTGTGCTGCTACCAAAAACTCCTCTCACCCAAGAACCACCAAGACCGGCCGGCGGAAGGTGGGACGCAGATGTGCCAGCTGCTCAGACCCCAAAATGTCAGCTTCATCCTCACTTCCTCTCCTCCTCTCACACCCAGACCACAACCAGAATGTGACACACCCACCCCCAGACCTCCAGGAAAACCACCCTGCGCCAAACCACTATCATTTCTCATCCAGATTATTCCCAGAGCTTCCTGTGTTTTCTGCTTCGAACCAAAAAACTACTGTCCACACGGCAACCAGCGTGATCTTGTAAAAACATACATGATATCACGTCACCCCCATTGCTCAAAACCCTCAATGCTGGGCTCCCATCTCACACAGATTAAAAACTGAAGACCCATGTCCTCACAGTGGCCTGTCAGCATCCTCCATCCTCGGCCCTCCCTTGCTTCTCTGACCTCATCTCCACTCCTCCCAAGTCCCTCTGTCCCCCTCTCACACTGGCCCCTTTGCTGCTTCTCAACGCAGAAGGCACCGGCTGTCCCCTCTGTCTGGAATATTCCTCCCCAGCTAGCTGACGGCAGCCCCTCACCTCCTGCAGGGCATTCACTCAAATGTCACTCCTTCCAATACTGGTCACTATAAAACCCTGACCCTCAACATTCTCTATTCCCTTGTCCCTGCTTTATTTCTCTTCTTAGCACTAATTTCTACCCAATCAGGTCTTTTGCTGTTTATCTTTTTTTGGACTGTCTCCCCGGGGAGAACGGATGCTCCAAGGGCAGGGCCATTAGTCTGCTCTGCTCTCACTTGTATCCTCAGCACCCAGAGCAGGGCCTGGCATGTAGGTCATGAGTAATAAATCTCTGTGAACTGAATTACACTGAGAGTCTATGACAAAACAGGAGGGTAGGGAAGGCCGTACTTCTGTTTTCTGGTTTATGAAACTCCCGCTAAACAGGAAAGAAAAAAAGGTGTTCTGTGTGATTCTTCTTTCCTGAGTCAAAATGGTAATGCCTTTGATTTTTAAATAAACTAAATTTAGTCGGAGATATTTTAAATGAGTTTTGTCATTAAGTTATATGTACTCTAGCTTGTAAACAGGAGGAGGAATGTGGGTGACATTTCCAAGACTGTAGCAAACGCCAGCCAAGTAAAAAACATACAAAAATGTCCTGAGGGTCCAGCCATGTCCTGCTTGAAGAATTCCACTTTACAAAATCATGGTCATAAAATGTTTAGAAAAGTTTAAAATGCTACTTAAGTGGGACTTAAAATTCTTCTCAAAAATAGTTTCCTGAAAATGTGATTGACTCAGATTGATTTCCCTCTTTTTTGTCCTTTTTTTAAGACATAACATAATAGGAGTAGCATTTTGATTAAAGCATATTAGTAAAACTTCGATATTTTATTTGGTTATAAAATGTTTTTCATTTTTTATCATTACACATGGTGCCTCCCTTAGAGTCTATTTTTCATAAGGCTAAAATCATGGTTCATGGGAGGATTCCTTTTACATCAAGAGCATTTGCTCATATTAAATCCTATACGTGCCTTTTAGAAATGTCCCCTTGCCTTCCTCCATCTTCCATTTCAACTGGAGAATTATTTAAATGTTTATGAATAAAAAGATGAAGAAATAAAACACAGCAACTAGGTACCATTACAGTTATTTGCTTTGACATTTCTAAGCAGCAGATTATATTTGCAAACCATGTTAACTGTTTGTAAAAGATGTACAAATCTGAACAGGGAGAACCCTCGAAGTCCCAATTCATCTTAGTTTGCTCACTGGTTCTTATTGGCATAACAAAATATTCATCTTGTCAAATGCACTTCAAGCACACAATTGGATCGGTGTAGCAGGGAGTCTGGATGTGTCCACCCCAGGGCAGCCGGGGACACATTGATCATTTTATTTAAGACTGTTCAGTAAACTCACAAGTGAGTCCAAGATGCTAAACTGCCATGAGTTTAAAAAAGGAATCACGGGCCTTTAGTCAGACTTAGTTTCCAAAATAAAAATTAGAACAAGCAGCTACTTTCTAGTCTATTGTTGATGTGTGCTCTCTAAGAAAGTGACCACAGTATAAAATTTGACGATCACAGTGTCATCAGAGCTGTTGGATGAATTCATGAAGCCCAGTCACTAAAGCACACATGACCACATTCCAACAAAAACGAAACACCGTCCTCACGGAGAGCACCACTTCCCTTCCTTCCCTGTTACAGTGGGCTGTCCATTATTTTCATACACTGTCCCCAGAGCTCCAACTTCAGCAAACAGCAGCAGTCAACACACCTGCAGACCAGGGTTCTTCACTGTTCACTATGGGGACAAGCAAGGGACAGCGCCACTTTTTTCCCCTCTGTCTCCTTCAATCCATTCCCACCAACTCCCTCACCAGCAGACAGGCTGCTGTCCTGGTAAAACAGTGAGGGTGACCAATGGCCCTGAAGTTGCTCCACTCCTTCCCACTGGGAAGCAGAGAGGCACCATGAAATCCGAGACACCTGGTTAATTCTGCACTTTCCTAAAGCAAATAACCTGCTTGCAATACCAGTGTTACCCACACAACCCGCTACCACCTCGCCAGTAGATAAAATGCCGGGTGATGTAAATTTAAATTTGAGAAGTGCTGAACTATCTAGCTGTGTAAAACGATTATCTGAATAAAATGTCCAAAATGACTTGACTTGGGGCCTAAAGGTCCCCCAGTTCCTACGCCTTGAAGTGAAACCACTGTACATGTGGACGGCACCTGTTAAAATGCCTGTGTGGTCCTTTGGAAAGGTCTTCTGGAAGGAAGCAGCAGAGCACGATGCTGGGCTCCATGGGCTTTGAGGTCAGGGTCAATTCCGATTCTGGCTCCAACATTTACGATCTGTGCGACCTTAGTTAAATTCCTAACCTCCCCGAGCCTCAGTTTTGTGGTCAATAGAAATCATCTCAGAAGTAGTTGTAAAGATATTGAGACAAGGTCGGTAAAGCAACTGGCATGCAGAGAGCCAGATAAATAAATGGCTTCTATTATATAAATAATAACAATGATATTAAATACAGGCATACCTCAGAGATACGGCGGGTTTGGTTCCAGACCACCACAATAAAGTGAGTTATATGGAACTTTTGGTCTCTCAGTGCATATGAAAGTTATGATTACAGGATACTGTGGTCTCTTAAGTATGCAATAGCATGATACCTTAAAAAAATGTACATGCCTTAATTAAAAAATACTTTATTGCTAAAACTGCTATTTTTTAGCATTCAGAGAGTCGTCCACTTTTTGCTGGTGGAGGGCCTTGCCTCCATGTTGGTGGCTGCTGACTGATCAGGGTGGTGGCTGGAAAGGTAGGGGTAGCTGAGCCGATTACATACAATAAGACAACAATGAAGTTGCCGCATCCATTGACTCTTCCTTTCCCTTGAACACTTAGCAGCCATCGCAGGGTCCTTAAATGGCCTAATTTCAATATCGCTGTGTCTCAGGGTAGAAGGGAGTCTGGAGGAGAGGGAGAGAGATGGGGGAACAGCAAATTGGTGGAGCAGTTAGAACACACACATTTATCAATTAAATTCACCGTCTTATATGGGTGTGGTTCATGGTGCCCCAAAACAATTATAACGGATCACAGATCACTGTGACAAATATCATAATAAAGAAGAAAGTTTGAAATATTTCAAGAATTACCAAAATGTGACACAGAGACATGAAGTGAACAAATGCTGTTGGAAAAATGGCCCCAAGAGACTTGCTCGATGCAGGGTTACCACAAACCTTCAATTTGCAAAAAAACACAATATCTGTGAAGCACAATAAAGAAACGAAGTGCAGTAAGACGACGAGTTCCCCCCGTAACAATACTCATAATACATGATAGTTGATTATCAGAATGTAAGCTTGAGGCAGGGGAGTGCTGGTAAAAGTGTTGTCTGTTTCTTCGGGAAAAAAAAAAGCCCCAGTTTGTAGCCATTACCAATTTCCATGGTGCAAATACTCCCACTGGGGCCAGCTTCCAGCTATCAATGTGATGTCACTGAACGCAGACTTGGGAAGATAAGTTATACTATCAATCCCTATGAGCGGTAAGAGTTGACAGCAGCTCAGCCCTGGTCCAGTCCCGTAGTGATTCCTGTTGTTCACTGTGGGTTCCCGAGTGTGTGGCCTAACCCCTGGCATGTGGGCACCAAGAAACATTAAGTGAGTGAACGGATGGTAGATTACGATGCTTCAGGCACTCAGCTATTTTCACCTCTTAATCATCTGGCATAGATTTGAGCTGGGACTCAGGAAAAAACTGTTTTGATGAATATCAGAATAGGGAAGGGATATGTTTAAGAGCTTGGGTTGCGGCCCACGCTCAGCTGTGAGCACACCACATAAGGACAGCGCTTTCCCATCACCTCTGTCCATCTACATTGACATCAACCTATATACGGAGCCAAGGGATTCAGAAAACCAAGAAATTCCCTGCAGATTCCCAACCAAGGTCTGTCCATACAACAGAATATACTGAGAGAGACAGCATCTCATCAAATCATCTGCCTGGATTTCTAGCAAAGAGGCCTAAGGAGTCACATCACATTCTGCTTCCCCAAACCCAACTTCTAAATGATCCCCACCTGGAGATAACAGAGTCGCATTTAATAACACTGCTCTGTCTGGGTAAATGTCATTTTTTTCCCTCATGGATTTTGGCAGAGATGGCTTCAAGGTTCTTCCAATTCTAAGACTCAATGGTACCATAAATATGTCTTAACTAAGGAGATTTAATGAAAAATTCCCCTGGAAAGAGCTGTTCATGGGGAAACACGGGCCCAGCACACCTCAGGCACAGAGCATGTGCTCTTTTCCAGCCCATCTCTCCAACCACAGCAGATCTGGAACAGCCTGCCAGGAGGATCCTGCAAACAGGCCCATGTTCAGCCTTCCCCCGAACCAAATGGAAAGGGCAGGCGGACCACTTGCCCAGCACAGGGAACTCTCCACGCACCATCAGCCGCCACTGACATTTGGGAGAACATTTTATTTAATAAATTTAGAGTTGTCCCGAAAAATGTCCTTCTGTCTTCATTTTAAATGGCCTTGACGGATTTTTTAAAGAAGAAATAAGCGTAGCGAGGCACACTCTTTGCGTCACCTCCTTCCTCACCTCTTCAGCTCATGACAATTCACTGGATAGGAGACAGTGCAAGTCCTGAACTCATTTCTGTTCCATATAGTGACTCAAGTCACTGATAATGTTTCTATTTCATGGAAGTGGTATGGAGATTTCCATCAGTTTCTGTATTATTTCCATTTCACCGTAAATACTTGATACCACTTGTTCAGCCTGAAACTGAATGTCGTTTGTTTCCTAAATGGTTTGTTGCCAGTCTGCTGCTGAGGAAGCACCAGGAGGAATCCGTCTCCAGAGGAGAGAGGCAAGGAAGGCTCTATTCTCCCCACAGGGATGCTCTCACAGCAAGCAGAGGGGGGAGGACCCAGTGGCCCCAAGTCAGCCTGGAGCAGCCCCTGGGAGTCAGGGCAGCCTGGAGCAGCGGTTGAAGGGACGAACAAGGAGTGCACATGAGGCCACGCGTGTCAGGTGCAACTTCTGCTGCTTCACGGGAGGACAGGGGGATGGAGGCTTCTGGACCATCAGCAGTCAGATTAGAAAGTAAGACAACATAGAAAATCAAGGCAAAGCCATAGGTGGGAAACTGACAGAATCACCTGCAGCAACCCAGCTCCCGGCCCCACAGAAGTCGGGACCCAAGCCTGGAGTAAGAAGACCCCACCGTGTAAGATGCTTTGAGGAGTGGCCTTGCAGGCTGTGCAAAACCAGGGTCAAAAGAGCAGCTTAGAATAAACAGGTTCATTCAGGAGATGACAGGAGTGGAAAGAGCAAACATCAGGATATACATTGGTGGAAATTTATATACAGGCCCCTTAGAAATCACAGTGAACAAAGAAAAAGTAACACAGAGTGATGACCATAAAGCAACTTAGATCAGGGAGAGTCTCAAAGACATTCTTTGGCCCCCAAAGCAAGAAGCTGGGTTGGTAACATTTTAAATCGCAGTAACTATAAGGTTAGCAAGAATGATCAAATCCCCTCACTTGGGGAAAAAAAAAAGGAAAAGAAAGAAAAATTTTTAAAAACTTTAAAAATTCGTTACTTAATAAAACAGGTAATAGTGAGCCCTTCAGAAAATTCCTTTAGAGAAAGGCCATGGCCTCTGGGCAGTGCAGTCATTCTGTCACTAGCGCAGTAATGGCACCACCTCCCCCAAGACACGGGGGCATTCAGGACCAGCCAGCACTGAAAAAAGAGTGTATCCCCCCCGAGACGGAGAAGAAAGTACATGAGGACTAAAGCCCGCTGAGGTGCATTCACACTCCCCTCCAGCACTCACCAGCAGCGTGACACTGGTCAAGTTACAACTTTGTGCCTCAGGTCCACCGGCTATCAAAGGAGAATAAAACTATCTAAGCCCCCTGGATGTGGGGACCACTAAGTGAATGGCTCTGTGTTGGAGACTGGAACCCAGTTCTGAACATTTAGCGAGTACTTAATAAAACAAAGTTAATGACTAAGGAAGGAACTGAAGAGGAACCTAAAACACTAAGGAGATGTCACTGTAAAGGGTCATGCGAAGCTGGGTTAAGTGGGAAGCCTATCGGGTCCACCAGGTATTTCCAGTCAAATCAAATTCACCAGGTTCTGCTGCCATCCATCTCCTGACATCTCCAAGATGGCACCCATGACAGACTCTACCTGTAGACGCCATCCCTTCCTCATACCCAAGGCAGTCCAGATACTAAGCTGAAAGTATTTCAAGGACTCCAGCTTCATGAGCCACTGGAGTCTGGTATTGTGGCCCACCGACCTGGCATCCAGAGAACCAGAGAAGAGCCTTGGGCACTTCTGAATGTCTCCTTCAAGACGTGACATTTCCTCCTTCTCCCTCTCCCCCTTTTTCTTCCTTCTTCCCTTTTTCCTCTCTCTCCCACTTAATCTCACTGCAATCCCAGCTTACCTCACCCCCTGGCCTCACAGTTCATTAACACCGTGGCCCTCAGTCTTACCTGGAAAGAAACAAAATGGCACACGGGGTCTCCTAGCAAACCTCAGAGCATCACTTTTCTGAGAGTCTAACTAATGGGGACAGCTCAGGAGGCCCTGCACAATGTACTAGGTAAATCTACTATATTTCAATCTACACTGCCTGACACAGTTTATAGAGCCAGAATTTATTACCAGCCTTATGGCTTCATAAATTAGCTAGTCAAGCCATTGCCCCATCTCAGTGCGCTCTTGTATCCGTAAATTTATGGTATGCTGGCTTCACGTAGCATCACTGGCATCGCTTTCCAGGACCATGAGCACTCATTTTATCCTGGGACATAATTCATCACAGCTATTATGAAAACACCAACAAAAACACAAGAGGAAGAAAAATATGTAGGTTATGGTCTAATTGCCTGAATCTATCCCAAAAGGAAAGGAGATATTTGATAAAGTTTGGAGGGTTTTTGAATGTGCTTAGTGTTATTTCAACTCAAAAAGCTTTACACACTTGAATGGGAAAATATAGGGTGAAGAGACCATTGACAATCCGCAGAACGCCAGCCAAGCAGAAGTGCTGCGTTCTGTTGAGATATCTGGGCTGGGTTCCCTCTGTAAATCAGCATTTTAAGTGTTAGAGAAAGTGACTCCATAAATCAGGATTATATTCCTTCCACGTGATCTGGTGTCTTCAGCAAAAGGATCTTCTGCTATTTGGTGTTTTGGTCTGGTCAGGTTTTACGTGGTCAGTTGCGAGTTTGGTTTGGTTTCAGGATTGGAGAGGTTGAGCAGTGGAAAAGCTATGACTTGTTCTTTTGTTCTAGTTCATTATTCCAAGGACTAAGAACAATGCCAAGTCAACTCTCCTGCCCATGTGTAATGGCCAAAATGAACCTCTGGCTTCTAGCTACAAAATCCCCAGTGTGTTCTGCAGCCCTGCAGCCAGCCTGTCTGCTTAGGAAGGAACAATACTGTAATTTGAAAATGACCAATGAAAGAGAACACTGGTTCTATTTATTTTAAAATACAGCTTACGTTGTCTCATGCATAAGGAACAGATTTTTTCCAATAAATTTAAAAAACGGGGATTCTGAGCCATTAAAATCTGAGCCATCACTAAGATTTTAAGGATGCCACAACAGCTGACTTTGTCACGACACCTGTGTAGCAGAAAAAGCATGGATTTAGGAGGCAGAAAGATATGGATTTGAATGTGGGTGCCACCATTCTCTTATCCAAGGACAGGCCTTTCTGCCCACCAGTCCAAGCTAAATCGAGTTTCCCCTTGCAGATGTGGTCAGGAGTCATCAAGTGGGGAGCAGCAGGCTGGTGAATTTGGTCTGAAGAGCCTGGAAAGTGGAATCTCTTTGGAAGCCACTTACCCACACTCACGGACACACAGACTCACTGAGTTAGAAGGGCCTTAGCCGTAATCTAGCACACTTTAGCCCTGGTCTCCGGGGAATGAGCTAAGAATGATGCCAATGGTTTTCGCCATTTATTAAAAGAGCACAGACTATTGGAGGAATGATTTTAAAGATGCCCATTAGGCATCCAAGTCAGATGTCAAGTCAACAGTTGGATAGAGGAATTTGAGTGTGGCGGGACCATCAGGGATGGAGATGTTTGGGAGTCACCGGCCCATGGGTGGTGCTGGAAGCCAGGGGGACTTAATGAGGTCACTCAGAGAGTAACAGACTAACCCCTTCTGTGAAAAAGGAATTATGGCAGATTACTGTGGATTATTGTTCCAACTTGTAGCTCTGTCCCTCCTGTAAGAGAATAATGCAGCCCCACTCTCTGTCTGTGACTTGCTCTGGCCTTCCTGTGGGCACAGGGCACTCACCTCCCCATTAACTTTGGTCTTGCCCATGCACTTGGTTCTGACCAATAAACATAGGCTAAAGTGAAAGTGTACCCATTGCAGGAGGCAACTCCGAGAGGAATCACAGGACTCTGCTCACCCATCAGCTTCCACCCCTTCCACACGGGACCCAGAAAGGAGCCCAACAGAGCCACATCTGACCTGTAGTCTTCCAAGTAAGAAATAAATATCTGTTGTTATAAGCCACTGAGAGTTTTAGGACTGTTTGTTACTGCAGCAAAAGCTAACTAATACATAAATGAAAATTATCACCGCCAGTAGATACTTCCCAAAAAGCAGAGTAAGTCTACCTCAAAGATGCCAGGGCCTCAAGCCTGAGTGTGATCCACGGAGCTGTGCAAGGTCAGCCCAAGACCAGACGATGAAATGGTCCACGTTTACCATCAGAACTTCCAGACTTCCCTTAGGTGCTCTCCACCCGACTCCCCACCAGTGCCTTGCCCACAGGGAAAATCTGCCCTGAAGAAAGGTTCTGATATGAGCCATTGTGGTGACTCATTTCAACAAACAACTACAAGATTTATGAGCCAGCAGAGTTGCTTACATACAAAGATGAACACAAGACAATCTTGGCCTTAGTGGGTTGACATCCAGTCTACTCGCTGAGGGCAAAAGACTGGGAAATTGACAGAGGGCAGAGACTGCCCTGAACCTGTGGGTAAACAAGCAAGCGACTGCTCTGTAATGCAGCCTGACCCAGCACCTGTGGGACTCTGGGTCATGCCCACACTGCTCAGGTGCAGCCCCAGGCATGCCAAGCCACAGGGAAGAAGGGTGGGCACACCCTGCAGTCACTACCACCTCAGGTGCTGCCATCCACTGTGCCAGGACACAACCTGTCACGAGCCTTCCATTCAGGAGGGGCACTGGATATGCCCTCATTTTGACCTTAATCTGGGCTTTTCACTCTCCACAGGTCAATACAACTCACCAAAGAGCATCCTCTTTGCGTTCTCAGCCAAATCAATGGAGGAGAATGAAGGCTGGCTGACATCTAGGAAAATGAGACTCTGCCATTCCTGAATGAAAGGTCTCTTAGGTCTCTTTCAATATCAAATAGCTAACACACACACATACGCACACACACACACACACACACACACACACACACAGTTTGCATGAAGTAAACAGAAAGCAGATGAAAACACTGATTCATTTTTCTTGCAGTGCAGATTAGATTCAAACTTAGAGAAGACCAGCTGAATGTAAGATCTTTATACATTATCTCTGAAATGTTTGTCATGCTCAAAATATGATTTCATTTATCTCTTCACCTGTCGGGTTGTGTCTGGGGGTTTTGTCACCTGAACTATAATAGCACGTTTTGCAGTATCACAGTGCAACAGAGCTTTTACACGTGTTAGCTTGTCTTACACGTCACTGTAGCAGAAAATCAAAGTCCTAGACTCAGATGTGTTGCTCCCTAAAGAAATGGAGCACATGTGCTGCTCTGCACAGACAGCACACCTCTGACAAAGGCATAGATGATCACCTACCTGGAAGGAATTGAAGTTGAAATGAATCTATGCATCTGGGCCCCTTGCCTGTGACACACAAGAAACCTTCCATAACGAAACAAGGCAATTCGTAACATTCAGTCATTAGATTTCTGAAAGGACATCCTGGCTCCATCTTCACTAAAACATAATGCAAGTGAGCCATTTCTTTCCTAGCAAATTTTTTACAAAAGAAGTTTTAAAGCTCTCAGAGTTGTCGTCATCACACAACAAATAAAAACATTCTTGAGATGCTTTTCATTTTGAAGAGAGAAGCTACTTATTAAATAATCTCAGCTTTCTTCATCCTTCAGGCTGCATTCGAAGCCTTAGGGTAAAGCTCTGAGCTGAGCCAACCATGGGACTTAGACGTCCTCACTCCTACCTTTTGGGTCACCTCTGGCCACCCCTCACCGTCCATCCTATGGTCCGGCCTCGGTGAACCGCTGACTGTCACCAGAATGCATGAGCACTAGGTGTCATGCTTTTGCATATGCCTCTTGGAAACTTCCTCCTTACTCAATCCAGCTAACCTGTGTTTGCCTTTAGACCCAGTGCATGCACTGGCTCTTCCGAGAAGCCATCCCTGACCCCTGGACAGTCTTGGTGAAACCGCACTTCCATGGGTCCTTCTAGAGCACCTGTCTCCCTCAATCCTCGTGTAACAACCTGGGTTTGAGTCTCAGCTGCACCACTGGCCAGCTATGCAACAACGGTATGACCCCCCACAGAACAACCAAATTCAGCTACGTAGCCACAGTCGGTAAGAAGAAGTGCCAAGAACACTGTATTCATTTGCAAAGATGCACTGGCAAACAAAACAGTGAAACTATCGAAACTTAAGCAGCATTTTACATTCAAAATACTGTTTTTAAAGCTCAAAACAAAAAAAAAGTATTTGCAAGAAACAGCATTCATTGAAAAGCAACAGAAGCAGATGTTCAATATTTCATATATAAAATGAATGCTTTTGAAGACTTCTAGTGCAAAGGGACTTGGGTTGCAAAAACTAAAAACAAACAAAAACATAAAATTGTCAAGACATCCATGTAAAACTGCATCAGAGGAGTCTATTTGGGAAATGTTAGGTGAATCTGTGACCCAAAAAAAAACAAATACGTAGGGCTTCCCTGGTGGCACAGTGGTTGTGAGTACCCCTGCCGATGCAGGGGACACGGGTTCGTGCCCCGGTCAGGGAAGATTCCACATGCCGCAGAGTGGCTAGGCCCGTGAGCCATGGCCACTGAGCCTGCGCATCCGGAGCCTGTGCTCATACCACTTCCCAATGATATCCTAACTCAGTGTTTTCGAGACGGGACAGATTGTGAAATTTTTTGTTCTAGTTCTGTGAAAAATGCCAGTGGTAGTTTGACAGGGATTGCATTGAATCTGTAGATTGCTTTGGGTAGTAGAGTCATTTTCACAATGTTGATTCTTCCAATCTAAGAACATGGTATATCTCTCCATCTATTTGTATCATCTTTAATTTATTTCATCAGTGTCTTATAATTTTCTGCATACACATCTTTTGTCTCCTTAGCTAGGTTTATTCCTAGATTGGAGGAATCAGGGTCCCTGACTTTAGACTATACTACAAAGCTACAGTATTCAAGACAGTATGGTACTGGCACCAAAACAGAAATATAGATCAATGGAACAGGATAGAAAGCCCAGAGATAAACTCACGCACATATGGTCACCCTTATCTTTGATAAAGGAGGCAAGAATATACGGTGGAGAAAAGACAGCCTCTTCAATAAGTGGTGCTAGGAAAACTGCACAGATACATGTAAAAGTATGAGATTAGAACACTCCTTAACACCATACACAAAAATAAGCTCAAAATGGATTAAAGACCTAAATGTAAGGCCAGGCACTATCAAACTCTTAGAGGAAAACATAGGCAGAACACTCTATGACATAAATCACAGCAAGGTCCTTTTTGACCCACCTCCTAGAGAAATGCAAATAAAAACAAAAATAAATAAATGGGACCTAATGAAACTTAAAAGCTTCTGCACAGCAAAGGAAACCATAAACAACATAAAAAGACAAAACTAAGAATGGGAAAAAATATTTGCAAATGAAGCAACTGACAAAGGATTAATCTCCAAAATTTACAAGCAGCTCATGCAGCTCAATAACAAAAAAACAAACAACCCAATCCAAAAATGGGCAGAAGACCTAAATAGACATTTCTCCAAAGAAGATATACAGATTGCCAACAAACACATGAAAGAATGCTCAACATCATTAATCATTAGAGAAATGCAAGTCAAAACTACAATGAGATTTCATCTCACACCAGTCAGAATGGCCATCATCAAAAAATCTAGAAACAATAAATGCTGGAGAGGATGTGGAGAAAAGGGAACACTCTTGACTGTTGGTGGGAATGTGAATTGGTACAGCCACTATGGAGAACAGTTTGGAGCTTCCTTAAAAAACTACAAATAGAACTACCATATGACCCAGCAATCCCACTACTGGGCATATACCCTGAGAAAACCATAATTCAAAAAGACTCGTGTACCAAAATATTTATTGCAGCTCTATTTACAATAGCCAGGATGTGGAAGCAACCTAAGTGTCCATCATCGAATGAATGGATAAAGAAGATGTGGCACATATATACAATGGAATATTACTCAGCCATAAAAGGAAACGAAATTGAGTTATTTGTAGTGAGGTGGATGGACCTAGGGTCTGTCATACAGAGTGAAGTAAGTCAGAAAGAGAAAAACAAATACCATATGCTAACACACATATATGGAATCTAAGGAAAAAAAAAAAGGTCATGAAGAACCTAGGGGTAAGACAGGAATAAAGACACAGACCTACTAGAGAATGGACTTGAGGATATGGGGTGGGGGAAGGGTAACCTGTGACAAAGTGAGAGAGTGGCGTGGACTTATATATACACTACCAAACGTAAAATAGATAGCTAGTGGGAAGCAGCCACATAGCACAGGGAGATCAGCTCGCTCGGTGCTCTGTGACCACCTAGAGGGGTGGGATAGGGAGGGTGGGAGGGAGGGAGACGCAAGAGGGAGGAGTAATGGGGATATATGTATATGTATAGCTGATTCACTTTGTTATAAAGCAGAAACTAACACACCATTGTAAAGCAATTATACTCCAATAAAGATGTTAAAAAAAAAAAAAAGACGAGACAGAGAGCATAGCTACAATTCCAGGGATCTAGCATGAAATAGTTGCCCAGCTTAAGGTGCATACACTTGAATATAAACTCAACAACTGCTTCCTTTCTAGAGAAAGTCTTGTCCTACAAGGAAAAAACAACGTCAGCTGCATAACACACTTAGTGACATAGGACCTGAAAGCTAATGCAGTATATTCAATATTTCTGTCTTCCTTACGTGATATTATGGAAGATGAGCAGAAATGCACTCCAGTGCTCCTCTAAGAAACCAGTATTTTCCCAGCTTTTTAAAGACGTGAACTAGACAGACTTGTTTATTCATCTGATCTCCTCAGTATTTTTATTTTTTTGTAAAAAGGAACATTTATTTATTTTTGGCTGGGTTGGGTCTTCATTGCTATGCACAGGCTTTCTCTAGTTGCAGTGAGTGGGGGCCACGTTCCGTTGCGGTGCGCAGGCTTCTCATTGTGGTGGCTTCTCTTGTTGCGGAGCATGGGCTCTAGGCACACGGGCTTCAGTAGTTGTTGCAGGCAGGCTCAGTGGTGGTGGCTCGCGGGCTTTAGAACACAGACTCAGTAGTTGTGGCGCATGGGCTTAGTTGCTCCTCAGCATGTGGGATCTTCCTGGACCAGGGATTGAACCTGTGTCCCCTGCATTGGCAGGTGGATTCTTAACCACTGTGCCACTAGGGAAGTCCCTCCTCAGTATTTTTAAATATCATAATACTCCTAGGCAAAGAAGGGATGCAGTGTTTCTTCGATGTATATCTTTATATAACTATGCATAAAAGAGTCTGGAACTATAGAAAACAAAATAGTAACAGTGGATAACTCTACAGGGACATTACAGAGAGTTGTTTTCTTCCTTTTGCTTCTCTGTATTTATCATCTTTTTCTACCTGAATTCCACTCATGCCATTAAGAACTAAAGACCACAGAGTCATAAGAGGGTGAGTTCAACCATTTAACAACAGCTTTAAGAGTTTTGCCTGTCTAAGGGATCACGTGAGCTGTCTATCACTGACGGACCCCACACGTTACCCAGAACCACAAAAACAACAGTATGAATGTGATGACCTTAGGATGCAGATAAGGAAGAGCCAGTTAAACACACAACACCCCACCCCTAGCTACTGGGCCAAGCAAAGCGTTAGAGCATTCCTTCCAGGATGTATCTATAGCAGAATAACTGGGAACACAGCACAGTCTGCCAGTTGGGCAGCTCAAGAGTCTACCTGGCCACCTCCTTCCCAGGGTCTTGTTTCTCGTGGAAGTGGGACCATCCCGGGGGTGGGGGGCAGCACCTCCACTTTCCTTCCCCTCAAACCTCCCACCTCTTCCATCCACATGCTCCAAGCTTTCAGAATAACCCCTGTTATCCACAGAGCCAACCAGGCTAGGTTGAGCACTTTTACACAATTTCTCATAAGCAATCACTGTTCATCATATCTGTATTATTAACTTTTTTCTCTTTTATCAAAAGATAAAGAGAGCAGCAATACACAGCTTTTGCTTATAAATGACTAGGGTCCTCCAAAGTGTCCCCCTTCTACCAAAGTATCCTAAACAAATTAATATTATCATTATTATCATTGTGGTTATTACTATCACTATTATTATTAATGCTAAGGAATGACCTGTTTTTAGGAAGACAACATTTACAATTCAGTAGCAAAGTTCCCCATGCTGAGTTCACAATTCACAGCATCCTGCAGCCCTTGGACAGGAATATATAAAGCTCAGAGATGCCTGCTTATAGACCTCTCCAGTGGGAGACAGTGACAGGTAAACCCTTGGAATAGGAGGTAGGAAACCTAAGCCCCTGCATCCCTGCGCAAGGTCTAAGCAGGGAACCTGAGACCCATCAGCCACTCTCTCTGCCATAGACCAGAGGCAATTATAACTGACTTCCAGGACTGGTACACCAGGACACTAGGACCTCCTCCACCAGGAGGTTCTCACCAGAGTCAAAGCAACAGACAAGTGTATTAAATAGGATTCATTTTAGTTGTAAGCAACAGAGATAACATTGACTTCTTTTTATCATTGTGTTTATATTGTCAGATGATACTTACCCCGCAACCCTCATTTTCTTCTATAGTTATATTTGCTAGTATAAAGAATCCATTTTGCTTGAGGATATGGGGAGGGGGAAGGGTGAGCTTTGACAGGGCGAGAGAGAGTCATGGACTCTCTCTACGTAGTAGAGGTAGATAGCTAGGGGGAAGCAGCCGCAAGGCACAGGGATATTAGCTCGGTGCTTTGTGACAGCCTGGAGGGGTGGGATAGGGAGAGTGGGAGGGAGGGAGACGCAAAAGGAAGACATATGGGAACATATGTATATGTATAACTGATTCACTTTGTTATAAAGCAGAAACTAACACACCATTGTAAAGCAATTATACCCCAATAAAGATGTTAAAAAAACAACAACAACAACAAAAAAATACCATATGCTAACACATATATATGGAATCTAAAAAAAAAAAAGATTCTGAAGAACCTAGGGGCAGGACAGCAATAAAGATGCTGATGTAGAGAAAGGACTTGAGGACCCGAGGAGGGGGAAGGGTAAGCTGGGCCAAAGTGAGAGAGTGGCATGGACATATATACACTACCAAATGTAAAATAGATAGCTAGTGGGAAGCAGCTGCATAGCACAGGGAGATCAGCTCGGTGCTTTGTGACCACCTAGAGGGGTGGGACAGTGAAGGTGGGAGGGAGACACAAGAGGGAGGACATATGGGGATGTGTATATATGTATAGCTGATCCACTGTGATATAAAGCAGAAACTAACACACCATTGTAAAGCAACTATACTCCAATAAAGATGTTTTTAAAAAAGAAAAAAAGAATCCATTTTGCACCAGACACATTTACACACGTCAAACATATCTTTTCTGTTCATTATTACATTCTCTACATCCTTCCTATATAAGCCCCTCAAGTGAATATGGACAAACAAGACACTGGGCACATTTTGAAACCTTCATTGTCACAGAGTCTCAGGAAAATTGAGAATAAGCTGGACATCTGAATTCAATATTCCATTAGTTTCATCTCTGGCTCTGTGATTTAAGAGATAACATTGACTTTTAAAAATGGTAGCTTTTCAAAACAAGCAACCTAATTTAAAAATGGGCAAAGGGCTTGAACAGACAGTTCTCCAAGGGAGATAGGCAGATGGCCAATAAGCACAAGAAGAGGTGTTCAACACCATCAATCACTAATGAAATGCAAATCCAAACCACAATGAGGTACCACTTCACAGCCATTAGGATGGCGACTATCAAAATAACAGAGTAACTAGCGTTGGTGAGAATGTGGAGAAATTGGAACCTCTGGGCATGACTGATGGGAATACAAAATGGTGCTGCCGCTGTGTAAGAGTGTATGGTGGTTCCTCAAAAAGTTAAGCATAAAATTACGTGACCGATTAATTTCACTTCTGCGTATATACACAAAAGAATTGAGAGCAGAGAATCAGATACTTGCTTGCCAGTGTTCACAGCAGCACTACCCACAGCAGCCAACAGATAGAAGTGACCCAAATGTACATCAACAGATGAACGGATAAACAAAATTCCATATTATTCAGCCTTAAAAGGGAATGAAATTCTGAAACATGGTACGATATGGATGAACCTTGAAGATATTATGCTGAGTGAAAGAGGCCAGACACCAAAAGACACATACTATATGATTCCATCTATATAAGGTCCCTAAAGTAGTCAAATTCATAAAGACAGTAAGCAGAGTAGAAGGTACTAAGGGCTTGGGGGATAGAGGAATGGGGCGTATTATGGACTTAATGTTTGTGTTCCCCTAAAATTCACATGTTAAAGCCCTAACTGCCAATATGATGATAGTTGGAGATGGAGCCTTTTGGAGGTAATTAGGTCATGAAGGGGAGCCTTCATGATTGGATTATAAGTGCCCTTATAAGAAGAGACAAGAAAAAGTGTGCTTCTCTCTGTTTCTGCCATGTGAGGACAAGAAGCAAGAAGGCAGCTGTCTGCAAGCAGGAAGAGGGCTCTCACCAGAACATGACCATGCTGGCACCCTGATCTTGGACTTCCCAGACCCCAGAACTGTAAGAAATATATGTTATTTAAGCCATCCATACTATAACTTTCTTATAGAAGCCTGAGCTGACTAAGACAGGGAGTTAGTTTAATGGGTACAGAGTTTCTGTTTGTGATGATGAATAAGTTCTAGAAATGGACAGTGGGGATGGTTACACAATATTGTGAATATACTTCATACCACTGAATTGCACACTTACAAATGGCTACAATGGTAAATTCTGTTATATTTCACCAGAATATAATTTTGTTTAATGGTGGCTTAAATCATATCAAAATAGTTAAAGACTGCTTTGATTATCAGAGACCCAACTCCTCCTGTTTTGACGTTCTACTACCTCAACACACAGCTTACTTCTTGTAACAATATGGCTGCTCCAACTCCAGCCATCACATCAGCAATCCAGCAAGTGGAATGGGGAAAGGAAAGGAGAAGGGCATATGTTTCCCTTTAAAGACTCTACCTGGAAGGTCAACTTCCTAGAAGTTGCCTGCAGCCCTTCTGCTCACATTCTATTGGCCAGAACATAGTCACATGGCTGCACTCAGCTGCAAAGGAAGCTGGGAAATGTAGTCTTTGTTCCAGGCACCGACCTTCTCAGCTAACGTTCAGGAGTTCTGTTACTGAGAAAGAAGGGAAGGATGAGGGCTGACAGAACACAAGCCATCTCTGCATAAGTTGAAAATCATAAGTTGCAAATGTTTTTTGGCACAAAGTTGCAAATCTTCAAGATTTCCTAGGATCACAATGCAGAAAGGGGTAGCTTTAAGAAATAGCTGTGACCAAGTGAGTACTTTCTTCTTCGGTAAGCTCACTTGGCAACATACAAGGAATCTGGACCCTTATAGGGATATGCAGTACAAAAAGTTGTTATTCACCATGTACTCCAAAGAATAAGCATGGCTAAATTGAGGAGCAATTAAAGAAAGAAAGAAAGAAAGAAAGCAAAAGAAAGCAAGAAAAAGGGATGGAGAGAAGGGAGGGAAAAAAAAAGAAAATAAGAAGAAAAATTTTAAACAAAAAGATGAAGATAAAGAGTCACTTTCCTAATGCCTCACCCCATCCATTTTGTAGAATTTCAAGCACCTGGAATAACTGAATACAAAGAAAAACCCTTATGACCTGGGCTGCGTTCAGCTTTAGCAGAGACCAGGAAGCACCCACTGGCCCATTCATGACATTTCAGGTGGGTAACAAACACTTGCCGTTTCCAGGGCACCCACCTCCCTCAACTCTGAATGCCTCCTGCCCTCAAGGAAAAAGATTCAGCACCTTCAAAACGCCCCCTACCCTACACTTTGTTTCCCATGAAGGCTATCTTTGGTTGAAAATTTCAGAGGCCAAGTACAGAGTTTCATATATTCACACAGTTAAGAGAGAGGATGAGAGTTCTTATGAGTCATAGAAAATTTGGTTTCAAAAACAAATGGCATCAGGAAGAATCAGAAACACTAAACGCCCACATGCCTCGTCTCTTTAAAGCACACTGGGGGAAATTTTGCTTTTAGTGGTAACCTAACATTCTGTTGCTGCTATATATGTCACTTTCGGCAGAGGCGAAATAGCTAACAGCCTGGGAAGACTTTTATAGCCTTCTCATCCTTTTTAAGGGATGGCATCGTCCCAATTTTGACCTTCCTCTTACTACTTTCCTTTCCTTTGGACAAAATCCATGTAATCCTCAGTAATACTACAACAACTCTGCGTGACTGCGTATGCACACCTGATTCCCACGCCTTTCTCATCCCCTGTTTTGGAAGAGATCTATCTGTACATAGAGGTATAAAGCCCCCATACCCCTGTTCTGGAAGCCACAGCCCTTACCCTAACTCAGCCCTCCTGGCATTACCTGTCTCCTGCCACCGATTCAAGTCAGGAAGCACTTCAGACCCAGGCCTGCAAACAAAATCCCGTAGACAGTTCTAGAGGGTGTGCTTGGCTGTGGAAGCAAGCCTAAATGGCTTCTGCTTGAATCATCCCTCCATCAGCATCACCCCTACAGAAAGTCATCTCTTGAGTTTTAGAACGCTTTAAACCCTCCCTTTTATTTTTTAGCATTTATTATCCATCTCATATTACAGATTTTCATATGTCTCATCTCTAAGGGAATCACACATTCTAGCTCGTCCAAGACAGTTCTAGCTTGGCCTGTTGTCAATATAATTATTCATTGTGTCTGCTTTCACTTCGAGTTTGGAAGAAAAATTATACAGACACCCAACTAATCTCTCCAATGTGTGTGTCAGTCACCTCCTTGATAATAGGAAAGATTCTGTCCTGGCAACCTTTCCGTTCTCCAAGGAGTCTCCCCTCATATGGCAGCTGACCCAGGTGGGTACAAGTAGTTATCTGTTGAAAGGAAGGAAGGGAGCGAGGGAGGAAGGAAAGAAGAACTCTCTCCTACGTCTCCTCTTGCTCAAAATCCAGCCATGAGCCCAATATAAGCATAAGCGTTCGAAAAAATTACTTGAAAGAGCAGCATTCTCCCCTCACAGGGAGGGGTATAATACAGTGGATCAAAGTAAGACTCTGCCTGACTGTCCAGATTCAAAGTCTGATTCCATAATTTACTATCTACATGACTTTGAACAGCTGACTAACCTTTGCTGCCTCCATTTTCTTATCCCTAAAATGGGTATAGTAAAAGTGACTCCCTACACACAAATGGTCACCACGCACATGAAAAGATGCTCGGTATCACTAATCATTAGAAAAATGCAAATCAAAACCACAATGAGATACCACTACATACCCATTAGGATGACTAATATGAAAAAGAAACGAACATGTGTTGACCAGGATATGGAGACATGAGAACCCTTGCACACTGCTGGTGGGACTGTAAAATGGTGCAACTGCTATGGAAAATAGGATGGAGGTTCCTCAAAACATTAAACATAAAATAACCATACAATCCAGTAATTCCACCTCTGGGTATTTACTCAAAAGAACTGAAAGCAGAGTCTTGAAAAGATATTTGCACACTCGTGTTTAGAGCAGCCTTCTTTATACTGGCCAAGAGGTGGGAGCAACCCAAGTGTCCATCAACAGATGCACGCATAAAGAAAATGTGGTATATACATATAATGAAACATTATTCAGCCTTAAAAAAGAAGGAAATTCTGTTACATGCTATAACACGGATGAACCTTGGGGACATTAGGCTCGGTGAAATGAGCCAGTCACAGAAGGACAAATACTGTATGATTCCACTTATATGAGGGACCTAAAGTAGTCAAATGTATAGCATAACGGTGGTTACCAGGGACGGGAGGGAACGAGGATGGGGAATTAGCATTTAATGGGGACAGAATTTTACATATGCAAGATGAAATAGTTCTACAAATCTGCTTTGGAACTATGTGAATATACCTAACACTACTGACTGTACACTTAAAAATGGTTAAAACAGTCAATTTTACATTATGTGGTTTTTACCACACGGACAAAAAAATTATCATTAAAAACATGCTGTCATATGAATTAAACCAGTTCATACATGTAAAGCACAGAACACTGCCTGGCTCAGAGTGAATGTTCTATAAATGTCATCTTCATCAATGAATCCACATATTTTGTTCCACACTACATCAACGTGTGTGAATTATTTTAGGTTTGGTTTGGTGCCTTTTTACTTGTTTGGGCTTTTGTTTTCTTACTTCTTTTCATCTTCGCAGTTTTCCATATCATGTATTGCTCTCTATGGCTAACTGTTTTAGAAGCTTTACGCATTCTATTTTAAAATTATTCATTTTAGGATAACAGTAAAAAGTATAATATGGATCTTTTAAGAAAAAAATCAACCGCCAATTATTCAATTTCATAAGATACAATCTTAGGTTTGGATTATTCTCTTCACTTAGACTTTTTGAGAGCCTTCCTATTTACTATGAGCTTGTAGCAGTTGATCAAAAGGAGACATGATTGTTTTCAAAGGCAGTATGATGGGGCTGCCCCGGAGCTAACACAGTTAGAAGCATAAAGCCCAGATCACAAAATATAACAGTCCCAGATTTCTTAGGGACCATTCTGGACATGAATTTCTAAGAACATTGATTAAAAAAATAATATATCCAGAAAAATAAAACTGATATATGATAGCTCTAAAAAATGTATTATATGAAATAGGGGATTAAAAATTCGTTGTGTTTTATCTGAAAAAGAGAAGTTTAAGGAAATACTCATTTGAAATATATGAAGATCGGTCATATGTTCACACATTCACTTGTTCAGTTCTGAGATTACTTGGTAAATATTTATTGTAAGATTTTTAAGAATCAGGCACTGTGCTAGGTGTTAACAGTACCAATCATGACCAAAAACAGCCACTTTACTGTGTTATCCTAGAAGGTAGAAGTAGACAGGATGAAGGAGAAAATCTGAGGTCACTCAAAGGAAACACATACTGATAAACAGCTATCTTGCAGTAGAAAGGGCTATTTAGTGAGGGAGTGAGGTCCCCATCCCTGGGGCTACACAGGCAAAGGCAATATGAGCATTAAGAATGTAGAGAAGAGGGCAGTGGTAGCGCAGTGGTTGAGAGTAGCGCAGTGGTTGAGAGTCTGCCTGCCAATGCAGGGGACAGGGGTTCGTGCCCCGATCCAGGAAGATCCCACATGCCGCGGAGCGGCTGGGCCCGTGAGCCATGGCCGCTGGGCCTGTGTGTCTGGAGCCTGTGCTCCGCAACGGGAGAGGCCACAACAGTGAGAGGCCCGCGTACCACAAAACAAAAAAAAGAATGTAGAGAAGAAACTTCTACACTAGGTTCTAAATAGATGTAGCGAAGGTAACAATCTACCTCTCCTCCAACCAGAAACTCTATGAAATCCAGTTTTAAAGCACACGGAGTGGAGAGAATGCCAGTACATTCAGAGTGACCTCAAGCTAAAATGCTTGGAAAAGCTTCACTACTCATTCAACATGACAACCTGATAGGAGACCTAAAATGATGTAGACCTATACTAAGTCTGCAACATTTATTATATCAAATATAACCATGTCTCTTCACATGGGTGCATACTGATGATCCATTATTAGAATCTCAATGTAAATTATAAGAGCACAGCAGTTCCTCTACAGGTAGCATCCTTCCCTCACAAATTTCATTCCGGCTTTGAAAACGATCATGAAAGTGACTGCTAAAACTTGGAAGTAACCAAGATGCCCTTCAATAGGTGAATGGATAAACCAGCTGTGGTACATCCATACTGTGGAATATTATTTTGGCTGTGAAAAGAAATGAGCTAGCGAGCCACAAAAAGATGTGGAGGAGGCTTACATGCATGTTACTAAGGAAAAGAAGCCCCCTCAAAGTCACAGTACTGTGCGATTCCAACTATATGACATTCTGGAAAAGGCAAAATATTGAGACAGTGAAGAGGTCAGTGCTCATCATAGGTTCAAAGGGATGAATTGTTGGAACACGGGGTATTTTTAGGACAGCAAAACTATTCGGTATGGTACAGTAAAGGTGACTATGTAGCATTAGACCTTAGTTAAAATCCATAGAAAGTACAACACAAAGAATGAACCCTAATGTAAACAATGGACTTTAGTTAATAATAATGTATCAATATTGGTTCATCAATTATAACAAATGTACCAGACTTAAAAACAAACAAAAAACTACACCGAGATAGAAAAAATTTAATAGATTCAGAGATAAGTAAATAGTAAGTAATTAAAGAAATGAAAAAAATCATGAAACTTCACAGGCCTGTCTTCCGTTAAGGGGGAAAAAAAAATGTTCTCATCTCTAAAACCCAAAAACTATTGCAAAAGAATTCAATGTGATATTTTTAAAGCACAATTATTGAGTATAAAATGCAGTGTGACAACTTTGCGAGAACTTTCTGTGTTTAGGTAAGGTCAACTGTGTAGTTGAAGGCTGAGCTGTAGGTGTTTGCGGTCACAGTGACAGAGAACCCCTCTGGCGATTACCACACACGTTCAAATGCAGTTGATCCCGGCGGGACTAAGGGTGGAATGAGATGCAGGAAATAAGATACTGGGCAGGGTCCCCCACTTTGCCAGTCATTAGTTCTCCAAAGTTGGGCAACTGACTTTGACGGGTGTCTATTTTCTCACACAAGACGTGAACAGAACAGACCAGGCAGCAGTTTCGATACTGGTCTCCAGTGGAAGAGAGGGGCTGGGTACAGTGGGGATGGGATGATAGGGAGGGGCAAGAGGGGACTGGCTTCCACCAAAAGAGTTGCACTCTTTTGGGGGAGGTTTTACTTACTGGGCTTTTGTGTACAATTTTATTTGAACAGAGACTTCCTTGGCTAAAGAAAAAAAGAAAAAGAAAATTAAAAGAGACATCTGGTTCCTTTTCCCTGAAGGTATTTGCTTGTGCCAAGGAATGAAGCACCTGTGGGTGAGGAACAGATGAAAGCTGGAAATATAAAAACTTGAGAGAACCATTTTTTCATTTCGAAGGGGATTATCGAAGGCAGAATGTACTTTGGCTCCTATAAACCCGTCCAATATCTCATCTCCCACCTTGGCCCACTGCTGCAGTTCTGCAGGATGTTATCCAAAGAGTTCCTCTCCCATTCCAGTGGCCTAAGGGGGGAAGATTCTACCTGAAATACTGGGGCCCATGTTTGGAGGGATGGGTGAGTGCCATCTGAGTATTTGTCCTACTTAGAAGGAAGCAAATATTTATTCAAAAGCATTTATTAAATAATAAGACAATGATCAAAAAGGAAAGGGCAAACACCCATTATAGTTTACATACAAGAATCATGGACTCTTAAGTTATAAGAGACTTTAAATGAGGAGGGAAATAAAGCCACAGAGGAGAAAAATGTTGTGAAATGTTACATAATAGGAGGTAGACCTGGGATCCAAAGCTGGTACTGCCAGTGATGATCTGTTCTAAGTGAAGATCTAGATGAAGATCCTTCTGCTCAGGCACCAGCCTCTCTGTGTTTGCTAGCCAGTGTAAAAATCAACTCAAATGTTTTGCCTTCCCAGTCTTCTGAAAGCCACATAGGCATGTCTATGCATTCATTTCTGTGTGTGTGTCACTGCACATGTGCCTGCCTTTCTGTTGAAGCTCACGAAAGGATATGACCTACCTGCAAAGTGGCAAACAGAACCTGACTGAATGAAGAAACACTCGATTGACAGTTTAAGAAACAAACATTTGGGGCTTCCCTGGTGGTGCAGTGGTTAAGAATCCACCTGCCAATGCAGGGGACACAGGTTCAAGCCCTGGTCTGGGAAGATCCCACATACCACGGAGCAACTTAGACCGTGCACCACAACTACTGAGCCTGCACTCTAGAGCCCACGAGACACAACTACTGGAGCCTGCATGTCTAGAGCCCATGCTCTACAACAAGAGAAGCCACTGCAATGGGAAGCCTGCACACCACAACAAAGAGTAGCCCCTGCTCACCACAACTAGAGAAAGCCCACACGCAGCAAAGAAGACGCAACACAGCCAAAAATAAATAAATTAACTTTTATAAAAAAAGAACAGAAAAAAAAAAGTTGAAGAAACAACCATTTGGATTTCTTACTGCCATCAAAACTTGAATATTAAAAGTAGTCTTTACTTGACTCAATTTTTTGAAGGATACCATGGTGTAGTGGAAAGAACCCACAATTTGGAAAAGACCCTGCACTACTAATTAGATGTCCATAGGAAGTGACTTAATATATCCAAGTTTCAGTTTCTCAATTTAAAAGGAGGATTGGGGACCTTCAAGATGAAGGAGGAGTAAGACGTGGAGATCACCTTCCCTCCCACAAATATATCAAAAATACATCTACTGTGGAACAACTCCTACAGAACACCTACTGAGTGCTGACAGAAGACCTCAGACTTCCCAAAAGGCATGAAACTCCCCGCATACCTGGGTAGGGAAAAAAGAGAAAAGGAAAAACAGAGACAAAAGAATAGGGACGAGGGCTTCCCTGGTGGCACAGTGGTTGAGGGTCCACCTGCCGATGCAGGGGACACGGCTTCGTGCCCTGGTCCGGGAAGATCCCACATGCCGTGGAGTGGCTGGGCCCGTGAGCCATGGCCTCTGAGCCTGTGCGTCCGGAGCCTGTGCTCTGCAACGGGAGAGGCCACAACAGTGAGAGGCCCGCGTACCTCAAAAAAAAAAAAAGGAATAGGGACGAGACCTGCACCTTGGGGAGGGAGCTGTGAAGGAGGAAGTTTCCACACACTAGGAAGCCCCTCACTGGCGGAGATAGGGGGTGGCAGGGGGGAAGCTTCGGAGCCACGGAGAGCTCAGCAACAGGAGTGAAGAGGGCCAAGCGGAGAGATTCCTGCACAGAGGATTGGTGCCGACCAGCACTCACCAGCCCAAGAGGCTTGTCTGCTCACCCACTGGGACAGGTGGAGGCTGGGAGCTGAGGCTCAGGCTTCAGAGGTCAGACACCAGGGAGAGGACTGGGGCTGGCAGCGTGAACACAGCCTGAAGGGGGCTGGTGCACCACAGCTAGCCAGGAGGGAGTCCAGGAGAAAGTCCAGAACCGCCTAAGAAGCAAGAGACCATTGTTCCCTGGTGCGCGAGGAAAGGGGATTCAGAGTACTTCCTAAATGAGCTTCAGAGACAGGCGCAAGCCACGGGTAACAGCGCAGACCCCAGAGACGGGCGTGAGACACTAAGGCTGCTGCTGCCGCCACCAAGAAGCCTGTGTGCAAGCACAGTTCACTATCCACACCTCCCCTCCCAGAGCCTGCGCAGCCCGCCACTGCCAGGGTCCCAGGATCCAGGGACAACTTCTCTGGGAGAACGCACGGCGGCCTCAGGCTGGTGCAACGTCACGCTGTCCTCTGCCGCCGCAGACTCACCCCGCACTCCGTACCCCTCCCTCTCCCCGGCCTGAGTGAGCCGGAGTCCCCTAATCAGCTGCTACTTTAACCCCTGTCTTCGCCCTGTCTGAGCCAAAGAACAGACGCCCTCTGGCAACCTACATGCAGAGGCGGGGCCAAATCCAAAGCTGAGCCCCTGCGAGCTGTGGGAACAAAGAAGAGAAAGGGAAATATCTCCCAGCAGCCTCAGGAGCAGTGGATTAAAGCTCCACAATCAACTTGATGTACGCTGCATCTGTGGAATACCTGAAGAGACAACAAATCATCCCAGAATTAAGAAGGTGGACTTTGGGAGCAACTGCAGACTTGGGGTTTGCTTTCTGCATCTAATTTGTTTCTGGTTTTATTTTTGTTTTAGTTTAGTATTTAGAGCTTATTATCATTGGTAGATTTGTTTATTGATTTGGTTGCTCTCTTCATTTTTTTTTAATATACATATTTTTTCCTTTTTCTCTTTTTGTAAGTGTGTATGTGTATGTTTCTTTGTGTGATTTTGTCTGTATAGCTTTGCTTTTACCATTTGTCCTAGGGTTCTGTCAAGAGTTTTTTTGGGTTTTTTGGTAAAGCTTTTAGTGCTTGTTATCATTGATGGATTTGTTTTTAGGTTTTGTTGTTCTCTTCTTTTTTTTTAATTATTTTATTTTTAATAATTTCTTCTTCTTTCTTTCTTTTTTTTTTTTTTTCTCCCTTTTCTTCTGAGCTGAGTGGCTGACAGGGTCATGGGGCTCTGGCCAGGTATCAGGCCTGAGCCTCTGAAGTGGGAGAGCTGAATTCAGGACACTGGTCCACCACAGAGCTTCCAGCCCCACATAATATCAAACGGTGAAAGCTCTCACAGAGATCTCCATCTCAACACTAAGACCCAACTCCACTCAACAACCAGCAGGCTACAGTGCTGGACACCCTATGCCAAACAACAAGCAACACAGGAACACAACCCCACCGATTAGCAGAGAGGCTGCCTAAAATCATAATAAGTCCACAGACACCCCAAAACAACCCACCGGACATGGTCCTGCCCACCAGAAAGACAAGATCCAGCCTCATCAACCAGAACACAGGCACCAGTCCCCTCCACCAGGAAACCTACAGAACCCACTGACCTAAACTTACCCAATGGGGGCAGACACCAAAAACAACAGGAACTACAAACCTGCAGCCTGCGAAAAGGAGACCCCAAACACAGTAAGTTAAGCAAAATGAGAAGACAGAGAAACACACAGCAGATAAAGGAGCAAGGTAAAAACACACCAGACCTAACAAATGAAGAGGACATAGGCAGTCTACCTGAAAAAGAATTCAGAGTAATGATAGTAAAGATGATCCAAAATCTTAGAAATAAAATGGAGAAAATAAACGAAACTTTTAACAAGGACCTAGAAGAACTAAACAGCAAACAAACAATGATGAACACCACAATAAATGAAATTAAAAATTCTCTAGAAGGAATCAATACCAGAACAACTGAGGCAGAAGAACGGATAAGTGACCTGGAAGATAAAATAGTGGAAATAACTACTGCAGAGCAGAATAAAGAAAAAAAAAAGAAAAGAATTGAAAACAGCCTCAGAAACCTCTAGGACAATACTAAACACAGCAACATTTGAATTACAGTGGTCCCAGAAGAAGAAGAGAAAAGACAGGGACTGAGAAAATATTTGAAGAGATTATAGTTGAAAACTTCCCTAATATGGGAAAGGAAATAGTCAATCAAGTTCAGAAAGTGCAGAGAGTCCCATACAGTATAAATCCAAGGAGAAACACGCCAAGACACATATTAATCAAACTATCAAAAATTAAATATAAAGGAAGAATATTAAAAGCAGCAAGGGAAAAGCAACAAATAACATACAAGGGAATCCCCATAAGGTTAACAGCTAATCTTTCAGCAGAAACTCTGCAAACCAGAAGGGAGTGGCAGGACATATTTAAAGCGATGAAAGGGAAGAAACTACAACCAAGATTACTCTACCCAGCAAGGATCTCATTCAGATTCGAAGGAGAAACTAAAACCTTTACAGACAAGCAAAAGCTAAGAGAATTCAGCACCACCAAACCAGCTCTACAACAAATGCTAAAGGAACTTCTCTAAGTGGGAAACACAAGAGAAGAAAAGGACCTACAAAAACAAACCCAAAACAATTAAGAAAATGGTAATAGGAACATACATATTGATAATTACCTTAAATGTAAATGGATTAAATGCTCCCACCAAAAGACGCAGACTGGGTGAATGGATACAAAAACAAGACCCGTATATATGCTGTCCACAAGAAACCCACTTCAGACCTAGGGACACATACAGACCTGAAAGTGAGGGGATGGAAAAAGATATTCCATGCAAATGGAAATCAAAAGAAAGCTGGTGTAGCAATTCTCATATCAGGAAAAAGGGACTTTAAAATAAAGACTATTACAAGAGACAAAGAAGGACACTACATAACGATCAAGGAATCAATCCACGAAGAAGATATAACAATTGTAAATATTTACACACTGAACATAGGAGCACCTCAATACATAAGGCAAATGCTAACAACCATAAAAGGGGAAATCGACAGTAACACATTCATAGTAGGGGACTTTAACACCCCACTTTCACCAATGGACAGATCATCCAAAATGAAAATCAATAAGGAAACACAAGCTTTAAATGATACATTAAACAAGATGGACTTCATTGATATTTATAGGACATTCCATCCAAAACCAACAGAATACACTTTCTTCTCAAGTGCTCATGGAACATTCTCCAGGATAGATCATATCTTGGGTCACAAATCAAGTCTTGGTAAATTTAAGAAAATTGAAATCGTATCAAGTATCTCTTCCAACCACAACGCTATGAGACTAGATATCAATTACAGGAAAAAATCTGTAAAAAATACAAACACAGGGAGGCTAAACAATAAACTACTTGATAAACAAGAGATCACTGCAAAAATCAAAGAGGAAATCAAAAAATACCTAGAAACAAATGACAATGAAAACACGATGATCCAAAACCTACGGGATGCAGCAAAAGCAGTTCTAAGAGGGAAGTTTATAGAAATACAATCCTACCTCAAGAAACAAGAAACATCTCAAATGAACAACCTAACCTTACACCTAAAGCAATTAGAGAACGAACAAAAACACACCAAAGTTACCAGAAGGAAAGAAATCATAAGGATCAGATCAGAAATAAATGAAAAAAAATGAAGGAAACAATAGCAAAGATCAATAAAGTTAAAAGCTGCTTCTTTGAGAAGATAAAAAAATTGATAAACCATTAATTAGCCGAATCATCAAGGAAAAAAGGGAGAAGAGTCAAATCAATAGAATTAGAAATGAAAAAGGAGAAGTAACAACTGACACTGCAGAAATACAAAGGATCATGAGAGATCACTACAAGCAACTATATGACAATAAAATGGACAACTTAGAAGAAATGGACAAATTCTTAGAAAAGCACAACCTTCCGAGACTGAACCAGGAAGAAATAGAAAATATAAACAGACCAATCACAAGCACTGAAATTGAGACTGTGATTAAAAATCTTCCAACAAACAAAGGTCCAGGACCAGATGGCTTCACAGGCGAATTCTACCAAACATTTAGAGAAGAGCTAACACCTATCCTTCTCAAACTCTTCCAAAATATAGCAGAGGGAGGAACACTCCCAAACTCATTCTATGAGACCACCATGACTCTGATACCAAAACCATACAAAGATGTCACAAAGAAAGAAAACTACAGGCCAAAATCACTGCAGAACATAGATACAAAAATCCTCAACAAAATACTAGCAAACAGAATCCAACAGCACATTAAAAGGATCATACACCATGATCACAAGTGGGGTTTATCGCAGGAATGCAAGGATTCTTCAATATATGCAAATCAATCAGTGTGATACACCATATGAACAAACTGAAGGATAAATACCCTATGATCATCTCAATAGATGCAGAAAAAGCTTTCAACAAAATTCAACACCCATTTCCGATAAAAACCTTCCAGAAAATAGGCATAGAGAGAACTTAACCTCAACATAATAAACGCCATATATGACAAACCCACAGCCAACATCTTTCTCAATGGTGAAAAACTGAAACCATTTCCACTAAGATCAGGAACAAGATAAGGTTGCCCACTCTCACCACTATTATTCAACATAGTTTTGGATGTTTTAGCCACAGCAATCAGAGAAGAAAAAGAAATAAAAGGAATCCAAATTGGAAAACAAAAAATAAAGCTGTCACTGTTTGCAGATGACATGATACTATACATAAAGAATCCTAAAGACTCTACCAGAAAATTAATAGAGTTCAACAATGAATCTGGTAAAGTAGCAGGATAGAAAATTAATGCAGAGAAATCTCTTGCATTCCTATACACTAATGATGAAAAATCTGAAAGAGAAATTAAGGAAACACTCCCATTTACCACTGAAACAAAAAGAATAAAATACCCAGGAATAAACGTACCTAAGGAGACAAAAGACCTGTATGCAGAAAACTATAAGACACTGATGAAAGAAATTAAAGATGATACAAACAGATGGAGAGATATACCATGTCCTTGGATTGGAAGAATCAACATTGTGAAAATGACTATACTACCCAAAGCAACCTACAAATTCAATGCAATCCCTATCAAATCGCCTTCGGCATTTTTCACAGAACTAGAACAAAAAATTTCACAATTTGCATGGAAACACAAAAGACCCCGAATAGCCAAAGCAATCTTGAGAAAGAAAAATGAAGCTGGAGGAATCAGGGTCCCTGACTTCGGACTATGTTACAAACCTTCAGTAATCAAGACAGTATGGTACTGGCACAAAAACAGAAATATAGACCAATGGAACAGGATAGAAAGTTCAGAGGTAAACCCACGCACATATGGTCCCATGATAAAGGAGGCAAGAATATACAATGGAGAAAAGATAGCCTCTTCAATAGGTGGTGCTGGGAAAAGTGGACAGCTGCATGTAAAAGAATGAAATTAGAACACTCCCCAACAGCATACAGAAAAATAAACTGAAAATGGATTAAAGACCTAAATGTAAGTCCAGACACTATACAGTACTTAGAGGAAAACACAGGCAGAACACTCTATGACATAAATCACAGCAAGATCCCTTTTGACCCACCTCTTAGAGAAATGGAAATAAAAACAAATAAACAAATGAGACCTAATGAAACTTAAAAGCTTTTGCACAGCAAAGGAAACTGTAAATAAGACGAAAAGACAACCCTCAGAATAGGAGAAAATATTTGCAAAGGAGGCAACGGACAAAGGATTAATCTCAAAAATATACAAGCAATTCATGCAGCTCAATATCAAAAAGCAAACAACCCAATCCAAAAATGCGCTGAAGACCTAAATGGACATTTCTCCAAAGAAGATATACAGATGGCCAACAAACACATGAAAGGATGCTCAACATCACAAATTATTAGAGAAATGCAAATCAAAACTACAATGAGGTATCACCTCACAGTGGTCAGAATGGCCATCATCAGAAAATCTACAAACAATTAATGTTGGAGAGGGTGTGGAGAAAGGGGAACCCTCTTGCACTGTTGGTGGGAATGTAAATTGATACAGCCACTATGGAGAATAATATGGAGGTTCCTTAAAAAAACTGAAAATAGAACTACCATATGACCCAGGAATCCCACTACTGGGCATATAGCCCGAGAAAACCATAATTCAAAAAGAGTTATGTACCACAATGTTCATTGCAGTTCTATTTACAATAGCCAGGACATGGAAGTAACCCAAGTGTCCTTCGACAGATGAATGGATAAAGATGTGGCACATATATACAATGGAATATTACTCAGCCACACAAAGAAACGAAATTGAGTTATTTGCAGTGCTGTGGATGGACCTAAAGACTGTCATACGGAGTGAAGTAAGCCAGAAAGAGAAAAACAAATACCGCATGTTAACACATATATGTGGAATGTAAAAAAAAAAGAAAAAATGGTTCTGAAGAACCTAAGGGCAGGACAGGAATAAAGACACAGATGTAGAGAATGGACTTGAGGACACGAGGAGGGGGAAGGGTAAGCTGGGACGAAGTGAGAGCATGGCATGGACATATACACACTACCAAATGTAAAATCCATAGCTCGTGGGAAGCAGTCGCATAGCACAGGGAGATCAGCTCCATGCTCTGTGACCACCTAGAGGGATGGGATAGGGAGGGTGGGAGGGAGACGCAAGAGGGAGGAGATATGGGAATATATGCATATGTATGGCTGATTCACTTTGTCATAAAGCAGGAACTAACACACCATTGTAAAGCAATTATACCCCAATAAAGATGTTAAGAAAATAAATAAATAAAAGGAGGATTAAAATGTCCATCTTGCAAGGTTGTTGTGACAATGAGCTAGTATATACAGGGACCCAAGAAGCAGCAGCTACCATTATGTTAATATTATTAATGACTTTAATTATTAAAATTATTAATAATGATAAAAATTTACATAATTCCACTCTATTAACTTATTGGCTTGTTTTGTACTCAGCTGTTTATTCTGCATGTCCTTTTTTAATCGGTGGTGTTATCTGTCTGCTTTACATTGTGTATTTTCACAGGTTTTGTGTGCGTGTGTGTATACACACATGTAAGTGCTCCAACAGGTGTTTCCATTTTCCCATTAGGAATTTGCCTCTGGAGTCTGTACAATTATAAAAGCAAAACATTCAGCACTGCAAAAATGTTAACTGAATGGATTCAAGACCAGGAGAGTTCTCATTATATCCATACTCATACTACCTGGACATATCCACAGAAAACAAAGGTCTAAATGCTAAGGGATGGGACATGGCGCATGTGACTTTGGAAATAAATGTTGGGGATGGGGTGTGATCCAGGGCAGGAACTGTGGCTCATGGGACTCTTCAAAGAGAAAAACTAGTGTGGAATCTGAGGTTTTCCCCAATACCAGGAGGTGGGTTTTGAGAGGTTGCTGGAAACACCCCCCTTCCCTGCTTAAGGACAGTGTTGTGGTCCAGGTCTCAGCCTCTGGATGAGCCAGCCTGAGTCCAATATCCAGCTTAGCCACTTCTCCCCATGGGACCCTGGGCACGTTACTCAGAGATTCCAAGTCCCAGGGTCCTCTTCTGTGAGTTGGAGGGAATGGGTCTTCCCCCATTGGGTTGTGAGGATTAAGTGAGTTAATACAGGTAACATGTGTCACAATCAGCACTCTAAATGTTGGCTTTATTAGGATCATGTTATCATTCTGCATGGATCTAGCCCTTCCCACTCATAGCTGTTGCAGTCCATGATGAAACACAGTCCTTATCTGAATGTTTGCAACTTACTTCATCCCTAAAACATAGCACATCCCATTTAAAAATGGCATGTTGATAAATGCTGGAGAGCGTGTAGAGAAAAGGGAACACTCTTGCACTGCTGGTGGAAATATGAATTGGCACAGCCACTATGGAGAACAGTACGGAGGTTCCTTAAAAAACTACAAATAGAACTACCATACGACCCAGCAATCCCACTGCTGGGCATGTACCCTGAGAAAACCATAATTCAAAAAGAGTCATGTACCAAAATGTTCATTGCAGCTCTATTTACAATAGCCAGGACATGGAAGCAACCTAAGTGTCCATCATCTGATGAATGGATAAAGAAGATGTGGCACATAAATACAATGGAATATTACTCAGCCATAAAAAGAAATGAAATTGAGTTATTTGTAGTGAGGTGGATGGACCTAGAGTCTGTCATACAGAGTGAAGTAAGTCAGAAAGAGAAAGACAAATACCATATGCTAAGACATATATATGGAATCTAAGAAAAAAAATGTCATGAACAACCTATGGGTAAGACAGGAATAAAGACACAGACCTACTAGAGAATGGACTTGAGGATATGGGAAGGGGGAAGGGTAAGCTGGGACGAAGTGAGAGAGTGGCATGGACATATATACACTACCAAATGTAAAATAGATAGCTAGTGGGAAGCAGCCGCATAGCACAGGGAGATCAGCTCAGTGCTTTGTGACTGCCTGGAGGGGTGGGATAGGGAGCGTGGGAGGGAGGGAGATGCAAGAGGGAAGAGATATGGGAACATATGTATGTGTATAACTGATTCACTTTGTTATAAAGCAGAAACTAACATGCCATTGTGAAGCAATTATACTCCAATAAAGATGTAAATAAATAAAAAATAAAAATAAAAATGGCATGTTGGACCCATAAGCTTACCTTCAGAATAATATCACAAAATGTAGAAACCCAGGCAGACAGAGGAAAGAAAGAGGAGCCATCAGCCTAAGGGAGATACCCACCCAGTTTGGAAGATGAGAAGCAAATGGTTAAGTGGCAGCTGATGGAGGGGACCTCTGTGCCAGCAGAGGGGGAAGCCAGTAAAGGGAAATACGATTCACACCACAGAACCCCAGAGAGGTCCTGATGTCTGAGGGCCCAGCACATGATGGAGAGGGAGAGGAGGGGCAAAAACGCGAGTTTAAGGAAGTTGGCGTAAGGAGCAATTCAAATGCCCTCCTCTCCTGGGTATATCCTGGCAGGAAACTGGAGGTCCCACTCCAGAGATGGTGAGGATTCCAAGCCCTGCAGAGTGTGGGGGTGAGGCACTGGACTGGAAGAAGAATTAAATGAATGGTGAGACACCCCCCCTTCCAAGGACCTTCCCTCTACTTGACCTTCAGCACAATGCAGCCAGGCTCTCACAACCCCCAGCCTTGTTCCACTGCCCTCCCCAGGGTAGAAGGTTGCAGCACCCTTCGCTGGAGATACTGACCAGCCCCAAAGGAAAAGCTCTGAAACAGCCACATGTTCCCTAATGCCATGGTCAGGACCCACCCCCATCATGGCACACACGACAGCCAACAACCCCACCTGGGCTCATTCTTTATCAGAACAAGCATCCAAGCACCACCAGATGGGAGAAAACCTCCAACATGAGACACAGTGACCAAAACCCACCAAACAGAAACAAAGAAAAACATAAAGCAAAACGATGACATGAAGCAGAGAAAAATATTTTAACTTATAAAAGCTATCATTTAGATACTAGAGATAAGTAAAGATGCTGCCTCCATTTTTTTTTTAAAAAGATGCTGAAATAACAAATCAGAGAAGACATTCAACTCCTAATTGATGAGTTCTAAGAACAGAGCACCTGAAAAAATGGAAGGAAAATTATCAAAGAAATAATACAGGAAAACTTCCTATAAATGAAAGGCATGAACTTCTAGAGAGAAAGGGCCCCCTGAGCACCTAACACAATAAAAGGAAGCAAACTCTGACTGAGGCACAACAGTGTGAAATTTCAGAACACCAGGAACAAGGAGAAAAGCCTGAAAGCATTCAGAGAGAAGAAACAGGAACCATATAACCTGTAAAAATTGTGAATCACTATTATACCTGTAACATATATTGTACATCAACTACACTTCAATAAAAAAAAGAAACAGGAACCAGGGGTCCATGAAGCATCGCTTTCCAAATCATGAGGAAAATGTTTTTTAAAGAGAACTGAATGCCTGACCAAATGGCCAAGCTGATGGCCACCCCAAGAATGAGAGGGATGGGATAATGGGGGCACAGGGAGTCCCACACAAGAGACCCCCAGTTCTTGGAAGCAGCCAATTCACCTAGAACCTAAGGACACAGGGCTCCCAAGGTCATCCTCTCCCTTCCCTCCAAAAACCTGAGAGATTACTGAATGTATCCTGCCACTCTGGCAGGAGATGCCAGTTCTGCTGGGGAGTTGACTGGCCTCTTACTGATAAGTACATAGAAAAACTAAGGCAACACTCAAATCCCAGGTATTAAAGACAAAAGGCAAATGCAGCACACCATATGGTTCACCTTTAATAATAGTTACATAGTTACAATCACTTAGAAGTGAACATTAATGGAACTGACATCATTGCTTAACTACTTGGAAGGTTGGAGGAACAGGGAGGGGGATGGGGTGGGGGATGAGCAAATTCTGCTCTTCCTTAATAGAAAATCAATAGTGCCCAACCTGAAAACTCATAAAGGAGCAGCACAAGCCCATGATTTACAAACATGGAGGTAAATGACAGAAGAACAGCTAAGACGATAGGAGTTACCTTTGGGAGGCATTCGGCAGAAAACTGCTATAAGCTTGGAAATACTATTGGACTTTTAAACTTAGATAGATGATAGATAGATATGTATTATTTTGAGAACAATAACAACTACATTAGAAAAGTGATAAAATATGTACGGGACCGTCCGAGTGAATAAACTAAAGAAGAGGCAGCTGTGGAGCAGATGTCTCAGGATTCATCGGGGCCTAGAGGTATAAAGCACCTCCTACAGGACTGTCACACGCTCATCGTCAGGGCTGTGGCATCTGCCTGGTGGTCTGACCAAAGCTCCATGGGGAGAAAGAGGCACCAAACACACCCCTCTTCATTATTTTAGTAACACTTGTTTGTTTATTTAGGTCGTGTTACTATACCAAAAACTAGCAAAAGCCAAACCGCTCAGTGTAGTTATCTGGTGTTATACAAACCTCTTCCCCAAATCCATACACACATTTTTTCATCCTTCACCTTTGAAAAGCCTTAAAACTTAAGATGAAAATTAGTTTAAAACAAAAAATACTTCTGAATGGTAATTTGGCAGGACGCATCAAAAGATTAAAGACAGGGCTTCCCTGGTGGCGCAGTGGTTGAGAGTCCGCCTGCCGATGCAGGGGACACGGGTTCGTGCCCCGGTCCGGGAAGATCCCACGTGCCGCAAAGCGGCTGGGCCCGTGAGCCATGGCCGCTGAGCCTGCGCGTCCAGAGCCTGTGCTCCACAACGGGAGAGGCCACAGTAGTGACAGACCCACGTACCGCAAAAAAAAAAAAAGAAAAAAAAGATTAAAGACACAGACCCTTGACCCCAAAATTCCACTTCCAAGAATGTATCCTAGTCTTTGGTAAACTAGACCACTGGTTTGCAACTGTGACCTTAGACCCTCAGAGAATGTCAGAATACTGATGCCTGGGCCTCGCCCCCAAGACAGCCTGATTTAATTGGACTGTGATGGGGCCAGGGCATCTGTATTCAGCAGCCAAGATGGAGAGCTCTTGGTTTATAATATAGAAAACTGGAAACAGCCTAAATACTCAACAGAGAGGATAGGTGAAGTCCATCATGATAGGGCCATACAATGGAATCCTAGACAGTGTTAAAATAATGTGGCAGAAAAAAGATATTTCATTAAGCATATTTATTGACATGGACAGATAGTTACAATGTTAAGTAAAAACACAGGTTATAAAAGTATATGTGATATGATCCACTTTTGGAAAAAAGTGTATACAAAAGAATTGCCACCATTCTGGAATTAAATGCAACATTGTCAGTAGCCGTAAGGTCTGAGTGTGGAAAGATTTAATTTAAATACTTTTGTCTATCTGTATGTTCTAATATTTCCACAATGAAGAAAGTATTATAGAGACCGCCTATTACAGACATCGCCTTCCAAAGTTCAAAAATGCTTAGACATGTCATTTGTAAGTTTTAAACATTTTAACACTGTTCACATAGATTTCACTTCATGTCCCACTCCTGGTCAACCAATAAATCTATACACACACCCAAACTCTCACCTGAATCTTTTGGGGCACACTGCTCCCTGCCAAGTCTCCAGGGTGAGAGGACAACTTTCCATGAGTTTCATCTCTCCTTTGTAGGTAATAAAGTTTGGCTGCCTCAAACCCAGAATATCCTTGTTAACTTCCTTACACCCACTGACCTTCTAAATTCAAGGGATGAGAGGGGAGCTGTTTTTACTGTAATAATATCAGGAAACCAGAGAGTGGATTTGTGACTCTGAGAGAGACAATGAGGAAGACACAGCCCACCTCCAAATCCCCCAAATTCTAGCCCTGCTAAACCATTCATGTAATAGGGAAGAACAAATCTGACTCCATATTGGATCTGTTTCTTTTACTTTAACCTTTGTATTCTATCGCTTTTGCTACAAGTTAAGAATGTTGCCTAGTGCCTGAAATATAGAGGATAGCTCATTCTCAAGGCTCTGACCTTTAAAGGTGTCACACTTTTCCATTCATATAGAGATAAAAAGTTGCAGAACAGAGAATAACATTTGTCTTGGAGGTTTACAGGAACATCATGACCTGACCCGCATGGACAGTTTCAAGAATATAGGATCTGGCACCAAAAAGGTTGCAGCAAACAACTGTGATCCCCTCCCTTTTTAGTATAAAAGCAGCCTGAATTCTAACTCGGGTAAGATGGTTCTTTGGGACACGAGTCTGCCATCTTCTCGGTCAGCTGGTATTTCAAATAAAATCGCTATTCCTTGCCCCAATAACTCATCTCTCGATTTATTGGCCTGTCGTGCAGCAAGCTGTACAAGCTTGGACTTGGTAACATTCAGGATCATTGGTGGAGGCTGTTGGGAGAGGTAGGAGGGATGAACTGGTCCCAGTAGGCATTCAGAACATGCGTGTGTCTTCCCAAGAAGCTTTGAGCATGCGGAAGGGGCTGAGTTACAGATCACAGAGCATGAAACACCTGCAGGGGACAGATCTTCATATTCTGAGCAAAAGTTGCAAAGGCCTTCACCCTTCACTTTACCCACCCTGACACCCAGTGCCTTCTCAATGCCCCCTTCCCTCAGTCTTTGCATCAAAGTTGTCCACTGAAAAGAACCAAGTAAGCTGCAGAGTTCTGCAAATCGCTATCTTAAGAAGTTTTTGAAACTCAAGATAAAAGCAGTCAGGGATTAAGACCAAACGCCAAATATGTGAGAAAAAGGCTTGAACATGTGGCGCAGTGTGAAGCGTCTGCTCCCCAGGCCCAGGGAGCAGACTTTTGCCAACTAGTAGCAATCAAGCAGGATACTGGAGCAAGCAGGAAATCTAAAGTTAGGTTTTACTACCTATAATGGAGGATTTATTGAATGGTTTAATTGGTAGTCTCAGGGCTAAATCCCAAGGGAGGAACAAAAACATCTTTCTGGACATACCTAGTGAGCCTGCATGCACTCCATGAACCTCACCTACAGCCCACGGACCTGCAAGTCTGCAGGGGGACACAGCCAGGACACAGCTCTTCCTTCGAACCTTGACACACCCCAGAGCCAAGAGCACGGTAGTCCCTGGTTCTTTATATAAGAGGCAAAATGCTTTCTTACGGTAGAACAGGCCTTCAGACCACACACGGAAACTCAGGTGTTCTGCGGAACAAAAGGATCCATTTGATCAGCCTGCTCCTGAAATATCCCAACCCACGAGAACAACGCTCAAAAGGTCAAAGGTAGATTCGACTCAACCAAGATTGTTCCATTTCAGTGCTGGCAGGATCATCTGAAAATTTTCCCAGTTCCATTTTTGGTCAATGTAGAGAATCATGACATTTTGTGTTTATGTAAATCCCATGTGTTCCGAGAGATTTCAAGTCAATATGAGAAGAGAAGCACAAAGGCCTTGACTGGAATGCTGACTGGTGATGTAGGGCAGGCAACAAACCCTCCTCTGCAGGGGGTGACTCACAGCCCAGCACCCAAAGAAACCAGCCACTGCCGAAGGCTGGGGTCCCCAGGGACTAGCGTGACCATAACAGTCCCTTCTGTCACCCTGCTCCCTTTCTGTCCCATCAGCTCAACAAACGTGAGTGAAGTTGTATGTCTTCCCTGGAAGGGTCTTTCCAGCCACACTCACCCCCTCTCTGGGTGGCACCCGTGGATCCACTGTGGATGGACTTGGAGTTGACAGCCTGAATCAAGGCCAAGGCATAAAGAGGAGAGGGAAAAGCAGGGACGGTGACTGCCTTTCTGACTCCAGTGAAAATGGGGCTCCATTTTTTAGAGTGGCATTCTGTCTGCAAACCAACGTGATGTTATCTTTACTCAGTAGAAGAATCCCTTTTAAAAGAAGCTTCTATTTATTACAACATACTATAAAATAATGGGAAGACATCTTTGCTTTTAAAAATCTTATATTTTTAAAGGGGATTCAACTCTCCAATGTTAAAAGAACTTTCCCCAGGTTCCACTAGTCTTGTGAAGGCTTCTGTTTAGGTGTGGAGCCTTCCCGCACACGGACAGCAGGTGCCTTGACCTACAGGAGCCCCACAGAAGGAGTTCACATAGAACATGGTCTTTTTCTACCTGAGTAATTAGCAACAGAGTGAAATTCAGTAAGACTGGGGTCCTCCTCGGACCTCTCTGAATGTGGTCTAAGAGACAACTTATCCTGAAGTCTAGGCTCTGGTGAGGTTATTACAATAGTTACAGGATTATTGCAATATTGTAATCTATGCAATAGATTATATGTATAGTACACATGAAATCTAGGTACTAGATTATATATATGTGTGAATGTATGTGTGTGTGTATATGTGTGTGTGTGTATATATATATATATATATATATATATATGTAATAGCTTATGTTTATTAAAAGATTTGGGGCAGGGGAATGCCATGCAAAAATCATGTTAAAGACAATTGAGCCAAGCAGTGAAACAATGCTGAAATGGCCTAGAAAACCAAATGGTATTTGATATTTACTTTTCTGGATACAGACGTGGACTTCATGTTATCACTGACCCTGGTTGGTTAGGATCCTCAATGTTTTCTAAATTAGACTGCTTTATAGTCAAGTCTCAATTAGTAAGTTCAAAGGGAATTCTCCAGAAAAGGTGGAGTGAAATAAGTGTCAACGATGGCTACAGAAGATCAGATACATAGCTTGTAATATAAATAAGTGTTTAGACATACACTGTGGTGCGTCATCTAATCTGGTCCTATTACCAAAAAAAGTAAATAACAATGTAATTTTACTATGGCATGTACTGTGAGAGCAGTCATAGTTTGAAGAGGCGTTCTGAGCGATTTTTAAGGGCAAGCACTCATCAACTTCCAAATCTGTTCTTCATGTGACCACGTCATAGCACTGGGTCAATTCTCCTGTTTGGTTTTCAAAATTCTGACTGTGGATCACCAATGACTCAAACTATTTGTAAGAAATGAAAAAGAAGCCTTGTGTGAAGAAGAGGGGGAAGGGTTAGGAGAGAGAGCTTTCATAATTAAATGTGACTTGCTTGGAGGTTAGCACCTCTTGAAACAGAGACAACAAAGACAAAAAGAATCTATGAAAATGCACCTTTTACCTTCCAAATGCACAGCACAGACAGCGTCAGGGGAGGGGCAGAGGAGCCGCCAGGCTCTGCATCACATCACGGGCTCAGAGATGCTCTAGGCCCAGATACCCGCCTGGATCGTCTATCTCAACAGAAGCAAATTTCTTGGTGACATTCCAGAAAGAAGCATACTACCAGAAAATATCATAACTCCTCCTATACCATGAGCTGGAGGTAAGCATTTTTTAAAAACTTAACCTTTGTGCGCTCTGCACTCACAGTAATGTTATTTATCATTTGATTATTCTAGAAGAAAAGGGACTCTGGATACTATTACTGACTTTGAGAACCAGAGGATTTGGCAGGACTGCTGGCGAGGAGGGGAAACTCAAATACAATGTGAGCTTCTCACCAAACTGCCCTGGTTTCACAGCTCGCACGTCTCTCCCTTCCTACGAATCTGGTTTTTTCCCTCATCCAGTTTTTCTATTTTTGGTATCACTGGGTCCCTTCTAGTAAGTATCCCATCAGCTCCGGCCGGGGGCAGGCTGCTCAGAACACTCACCCTCCACCTCTGAGTCAGCTGCCTGTTCGTGGAAATACTATACAGTGATCATTTTCATAAAAATTTGTGCTGGCTTGGTTTTGTTTCTCTTGACATTGGCCCAAATGTTTTTCTCTTCTGATTGATTTTTGGTTTCAACTTGGTGTGTTTGGGGGGGGTTGTTTATTGCTTAATATATTTCCATTTTTACTGGAGGGGAAACAGCACCAAAGGGATCCAGCTGCATGCAATCGGCCACACAACCTGTATTTCTACATCTGAGACTATGGGGAAGCGCTGTCTGCAGAAGCAGAGGAGGGGTGCTCCTGCCCAGATGGGGAAGTAAAGGTGGCCTTTCTGGTCACTGACACGCAAGGGTTCCCTGGCCTCGTGGGGACTTGTTTTTGCAACTTGGGTATTTCTGAAGACTTGCTGATCGTGTATACCCTAAGTCTGATAAGCACCCCATCACCTGTTCTCGTGCGGAGTGTGTGGTTGGCAGAAATACATGGTCAATGGAGCCCTTTGAGAAATACACAAGGAGCTATCAACTTCCTTTGCTTGAAATTAACCCAACACTGTAAATCAACTATACTTCAATAAAAAAATAAAATTTTAAAAAACTGCCCTTGCTTTAATACTGTCAGTTTTCAGGGCACTCTGGATACAAAGGAGAACGTAATTCCCCAGCATAATGTCCTGAGTTCCTTTGGATTACCCCCCCTCTGTCAATCCCTTCTAAGATCATGGAGTGGCATCGGCCATCTCTTCTCTAAACAATCAGCATCTCTCGAAGTTAAGCCATGCATTCCCAAGGAGGCTAAAATCTGTTCTTGGAGGAGGAAAAAAGGTCTCACTCTTTTATGTATAAGGCACAGATACACCTAAATGTAGATATACATGTATATGTATAATGTAAGATTCCTAAACCGATATGCTGTGTAACTGTGGTGTTAAATTTTCAGGTGGGAGAAGGGTGATTAGGGGAAAAAATGTCTGAAAAGACTCCTTAGGGGATTGGTTATGAAAAAATGTTGAAAAATAATTTAAGCCTAAGGGTTACTGCATCACAAAATATTATGACTTCTTGATATGTTTAGCACCGGTGCTTCAGTGATAAAGAAATCCTGTTTGCATTTACTCCAGTCTGTTTACGATGTGCCCATAATGATTTCTTTGTAAACTGGGAATTGGAAGAGTTATGCTACACTGAGATACTCTTTAACCAACAATTCACACACATGTCTCCTCTTGTTTTAGAAGCCAATGGGCATTGAGCACAAGAAACAAAACCAAAGAAAAAACAAAAACTAGAAAAGGAAAGAAATAAAGAGCTAATATGCTAATGCAAATGAAGCAGGTGATTGTACTTACTCGAAAACAATGACCTTTTTTTAAAAATGTCTACGAACTAAAGATCTCTCAGAATATCTTCTCATTCCATATTAAATATCCAGCGCAGGAAACAATCTTTGCCTTGCCTTAGTCTATTAAGAACCTTACTTACTCCAGAAAGGAAGCATGCGTTTATCTTTCTCAAATACATGATGTGCAATTCTTTTTTTTACGTGCTTGGAGCGAAGACTAAAAAACGGTGTTTTATCTTGCTTCCTTTGCCAGTGCCAATGTAACTGATTCTCATCCTCATTTCCACTTTTTGTATCTTCTTTCATCTGGGTTAAGCTGGAACTCATTTCCAGCCCTTTGGAGAGATAGCTTATATTTCCAACAGGGCCGTCCACGATGCTACATGTTTTCCTGACCTGCGCTGCCTGTGCCCTCGCTGGAGAGAGAAACGGAGTCATTTTGACTCATAATCTCAGAGGTTACGTAAGCCAGCATCACAGAATACAGAAGTAACTCTGTGATGACCTCAAAGTGTAATTTATGGACAGTAAGTGGGGTATGTTTTGGGTGCTAAAACTCCCAGACTAGGGCAGACTTATGAATAATTTTCAAATATCAGGAAGTCTGCGAAAATCCTCCCTGTCTGATAAAGATTGCATGGTGCCCATTGAATCTCCTAAGGCCTCTGACTCCCTCCCCTCTTCGGAAGTGCCTGGACCAGAGTCCTGACAGCCGGGGCCAAAGAACGCAGTCACCTGCCTCCAGCAAATCCACTCCGATTCCCCCTCATTCCCAGACACAAATTTCCATGAAAACCAGACACAGGACAGAAACCAGGGGCAGGATATTCCAAAATCGCTTCACATCTGCAGCCTGATTTCATTAGACTCACTGCCTTGTTTCTTTCGCTGACGCTCACCATCAAAACCGTGCTATCCAGACACTTAAGGAAATAAGACCCGTGCAGGAGGGACAGGGGCTCTGGCTGCAGAGAGGGGGATCACTGAGTTTAGAGACCACAGGAACAGGGAAACGCTTAGCAACGCCTTTACAAGGTGACTCTACTGGGTGTTACTGGTCCTGTCACTGAATCCGCCCACACATCCCTACAGCATATGAAAGCTGTTCATCCTGAAGGGGGGAAAGAAAACACTCCACAGTTGACATTCTTGATCCAAGTTTACCTAAATACAGCAGTTTCCAAGAGCACATTTTAGCCATTTCACACCCACAAACACCCAACCAGAGAAGCTGGTGGGGAATCCATGTGGGGATGGGCAGACCCGCTGGGTCCCTGTCACCTTCTCTGTGCCCCAGCCCACAGCTGCAGCCACGAGCTGTCAGAGCCGTTCAGCAATTTGCCTCCAAGGTCTTGTCTGAGGATGTGGCAACTTGCAAGGACCCCACACAGAAGCAACTGGACCTCAACTTTCCCTGCCGAGCCACGCTGCCAGTCGAAGGCTCTGGGTGCCAGTGACGACACGGTTTTTCCTCCAAGATTTTAAGCACATGTGGCTCACATCAGTGTGGTCTCGTATTCGCTCTGTTTAGACCACTTGCCTCGCACGTTCTCATATTTACGCATGTTCACTGAACATAACCCCGAGTGAATTATTTAAGAAGGCTTAATGTGCTTCAGACTTCTCAAATATAATTTAGACTTTAAATTAAATTTGTACTCCCGTGGGAAAGTGGTGCATTGAACGCGGCGTATGGCATCGAGTGGACACGCCGTAGGTCCTGGAACAGAACTGCAGTTATATTAACATGATCTCACCTGGCGACCGATGCTCTGCGTTGAACGAAACAGGACTGAGCTACAAGATTTAACGTGTTGCCTGTGTTTGAAAGCAGCAGAAACATGCACCGCACAAACGCTCTCGCTTTTTGGTTTATTCCTTGCTGACCTAAAATGAAGCATCCCGACAATGAGAGATGCGGAACATATAGACCAGCACACAAAGCCACATTTGTTAGTTCTGAGTTCTCTGGGTTTTTTTAATAAATCACAAAGTCCTTTCTATCTGTGTTGGGATGCCAATAACTGCCCTGAATTAGGTGTTAGATTCTGCACAGCAAATTCGACTTGAGAAAAGGCACACATATCTTATTTAACACACTTTTGTTTTGTTTACAGTAAGCATTGCCTACCAGCAAAAATAAACCAGAACAATGGAGTGAAATGCCCTCCTGCACGGGTGGTAACGAACACAAACTATCTAGAAAAACGTGCAGACAAGGAGTTCGCTGCAGACCGGGCCCTGAACTGAAAACACACTTCTTATTCAGGGGAAGGTGAATGAGTAAGAATTTATAGGGAAGGTTTTGTTTGACCTTGCATAAAAATTAAATTAAATCAGCTCTAAAACATGCATACGGTAAAAGGGCTAAGTCATTCAACGACACATTACACATAGTGCACCGGCAATAATAAGCAGCACGTGATTGACTTGGCTATGAACTTCGGCGTTACAGGAGAGGGAAAGGCCCGCATTAGATGCAATCTGCCACCACCAAATTGTGCGAACGTGTGCTCTGAGAGGTTAATTCTGCAGCAATCCATCTGACGGCTACCCTTTCTTTCTCTGGGATTCTAGCACCTCAAGAACGCTATTCCTCAAAATGATAACTTGTATTATCCTCAAGACACTGTCCACGGGCAAAATAAGTAACGTGTCATCCTGCTGGGATTACCCTTAAGCAGGGAATACTCAAATAGGATGTTTATACGAGAAGCTGTCAGAGCACGATTCCAACAAAAGCAGCACTATTTGTCACCAGGCATATGAAGTTTCAGTCTGGAAGCAGATATTTGGTTTTGCCTCTTAAAAGCATGAAGTGAGTCAACAGGAAATCATACATACGTGATCTCTGCAATCTGAAAACTGCAGGTTTGATACAGAACATACCATGCTAGCATTCACTTTTTTTTTTTTTTTTTTTTTTTTGCAGTATGCGGGCCTCTCACTGTTGTGGCCTCTCCCGTTGCGGAGCACAGGCTCCGGACGCGCAGGCTCCGGACCCGCAGGCTCAGTGGCCATTGCTCACGGGCCCAGCCGCTCCGCGGCATGTGGGATCTTGCCAGACCGGGGCACGAACCCTCGTCCCCTACATCGGCAGGTGGACTGTCAACCACTGCGCCACCAGGGAAGCCTGCGTTCGAGTTTTTATTGCTATCATTTCTGGCTCCAGAGTGATATATTGGGTGATATTGCCAAGGGAGACACGAAGTCACATAAATTCTATTACTGTGATCAAGTTATACAGTAGACTTCACAGCTCCTAATTACATGAAACCTGAACACCTGTGCTGAACAGGGTCGACCTGCACTGTCCAAGACAAGAGCCACATGTGGCTACTGAGCCCATGAAATGTGGCCAGTGCAAATTGAGATGTGCTCCATGTAACCCACACACTTGATTCTGAAGATTTAATACAGAAAAGAATGTAAGAGAGCTCATCAATATTTTTATGATGACACTTGAAGTGATAATGTTTTGGACATACATTACGTAAAATAGATTCTTAATTTTTGATAATAATAGTTAGTTATTAATTTCATGTTTCTTTTTCCTTTCTAAAAGTACACGTGAGACTCACATTCTATATCCCCTGCCCAGCGCTGCTCTGACCTTCCACCCACCCTGCCTCCATGTCACCCTGCCCCCTTCTTGTCATTTCCGTAAGTGGACCCTCTGTGCTGACCAAGAGAACTCCCCGTAGCAGTGGGGATCCAGGGCCGAACCCCAGCTGGGTTCGGACTCTGCTTTGGCTCTGACTATCTGTGTAACTGTGGGCACATCACTCAGCTCTCCCAAGCCTTACTTTGCTACTCTGGAAAATGGGTCAATAAAACACCACCTTCACAGAGCCGTGGTGAGGATGCCCTGGGGCAACAGGGATCCCATGTCTGCACCGCCTGGTGGAGTCAAGGTCAGTGACCATGCTCTAAACATCACATCTCGCTTCTCCTTTGCAAGATTACTTTATTCCCTGCCTTTTAACTTCACACTTGGTGTCTAGCTTGGTCCTTCCAACACCAGGGGTTGGGCAGTTCCTGTGCTGTGTCCCCCAGCTCCCAGGGGGCACTTCCCACACTCCGAGCACCGCAGTGCCTGACTCCGCCACGCGGCTGCCTGCGGCTACCCTCCCACCCCCATCCTTGCCTATCTAGAGCCAGGACACGCCATGGTGCAGGCCCAACGCACCAACCTTCGGGAAGCATTTTTTGGTCTACCTCTGGCATGGTCTAGATCCCTTTTTGATTGTATGATTCTTAGGAGGTGGACTATTTTACTTACAATCTATCTTGTTCCGTAAAAGGATTTAAAGTGATCCACAAGGATACAGGTGATGTAACAAGGTTTTTTAAAAATTCCGAAATAGATGTAAATTAAAAAATAGAGATGAGGCTAAAGGGAAACAAGGGCAAGAACAGGAAGAGGAGCTAAGAACGTGGCAGCCCACCCAGCAGGCCACAGGATCCTGCACCCATGCCGGATCTGGGGCACACGCACACCTCCAAGCTGGATGAATGACATCCAACTCAGACAACTACTCCTCATGCTGAGTCGACCCAAAGTCTTGATAAGACCCAAATCTTGATAAGATAAAAAGCTTGCCCAACAGCTGACCTACAGCAGGCATGGGGATGGTCTCTGTCATGGCCCCGAATGCAGCACATCAGAGCCCCCTAGGGACCACTCCCTCCATCACTGCACAGCCTAGGACCCTGGCTCACTGTCACACCGGCCTGGTTCAAGCAGGTGGCACTGATGAATGTGCCATTTTTGTTGGCCTGAGCATTCACCCCCTTTCTAGAACCCATGGCCTGTGTGTTCATCCCCCTTCTAGATCCCATGGCCTGTGTGTTCATCCCCTTTCTACAACCCATGGCCTGTGCATTCACTCCCTTTCTAGAACCCATGGCCTGTGTGTTCATCCTCTTTCTACAACCCATGGCCTGTGCAATCACTCCCTTTCTAGAACCCATGGCCTGTGCATTCACTCCCTTTCTAGAACCCATGGCCTGTGTGTTCATCCCCCTTCTAGATCCCATGGCCTGTGCTTTCACCCCCCTTATAGATTCAGAGCATGTACACTCGCTCCCTTTCTAGGTTTCAACTCCTGAAGGCCTGACCCGAGGCTTCCCCACAGTGCCTTGCACTGAAAGGTCAGCTTACCCTTCTAGTCTCTTCCTGGCGCTTGCCTCTCTGTGACTCAGAATGCCCCTCCTCTGCTGGAGTCCTGAACCTTCCAAGTCTGGGTCAAATCTGACCTCAGACAGGTCTCTCCCTGCTTGGCACTCCCTGCGTTCTCCTGCATGAATTTCCACCTGTGGATGTTTATCCCAAGGACGTTGTGTTCAGAGTGAATGCTATTAGCTATTTGGAGTGGAAGGGGCTATAGTTTCCTTGACATGTTGTCAATACAACTAGTTGAGCAAAGAATACTTGAGGCAGGCCACTAATGGCTGGGATCAAACAGGCAGACAGGCAGGCTCTGAAATGTTCTGGCTTTTCCATTACATGTGCAGTTGCTTTTCTAATCTCTAGATATGTCCAGTGTCTTAACAGTCCCTATGTGATCCACATTCCCATCTCTCTTTCAGGACAGTGCTCTCATTTAATAGGTGATCAATAAATTTTGATTGAGAAATGTGTTTCCAGGTTGCTTCAGTTTAATAAAGAAAATTCAACATGATTTAACGCTTAACGTTTGCAAAGAAAAACTTATATGCGAGCAAAACATAGTTACAAATGCGATCTTAAAATTAAAACAGATATAACCCCTTTTCTGCCTCCCAGGAGTTTACTGAGGGTTCTACATACTTTTGGGACGATTATTCTGGACTTACCTCCAGTTTTACAATTTGGGAATAAAGTACGTAGGAGAAACTGGTCTTGTGGGATGTTCTGTTTAATCATCTATATTTACAAGCCTTAGAAAACTGCAAAAATCCATCAAATTTTCTCATGAGACGGGATTATAAGCCACTTCGGACCTGACACTACTTCAGCTGTAAAACCCTCTCCCTTTGACCCTGCAAGCAACAAGCAACAATCTCTTTCTCTGCTTTAATGGCATGGTTTTGGGTGGGGTTTCAGAACTTAAATCCTGGTAATATGCTGACCTAACACCCCTTCTCCAGAAAAGACTCTCAGTATTCCCTGGATTTGAACTTCATTGTCATTATTTCTATTTTAAAACTCTGTAGAGAAGTAAATGTTCCTGCCAGGGTCAAACAGACTAGAAAGTACTTTTCACTACTGAAGAGGCAAATTTTTTCCTCCACTTTCGCTTATTCTGTCATCTTGCTACTGTAACTTGCACTCCAGAAAGCGCCAGCCTTGCACAAGGCACGTTTAAATTTTGAGCAATTATAGACCCAGATCTGTAAACCCGGCAGCAGGCCCACATCAGCTATGGGAGATTGGATATGATTTTAATGAGATTCCATTCTTCTTAAAATGCGATCTTCTTAAAATGTCCCTAAGATGCCAATTGGCGTCTTGTTTCCCAATAAAAAGAAATCTCGATTTTCTGATATATTTAATTTCAAGTTTTATGTTGAGATGGCAAGTGTGCATGGTTTGTGTTTCCAAACATTTCATTTTACTAGCACACACTTCAGCTATTATTTATATTCGGCTTGGTTCTTTGTACGTCCCATGGAAGAATCCTGAAATCGTCTTTGTTCACTCCTGGGGTCCCAAGGTGCCACCGTGATCACCTCCCTCCCGCCAGCCTCCTCAAAACAGCTTCTTTCAATCTCTACTCAAAAGCCTGAGCTCTTCATTCTCTCCAGCACAAGCAGAATTCCAAACACCAGTAGCACAGAGAGGAGGGAACACTGCTTTTCCATTGCCTGTTCCAATCAATTGATTATATTAAGGCAACGGGTCGTTAACACACATAGTAAGATCTTGGGTTTCTCCTGTTGTTCAGAAGAGCACAGAGCCTGACGCCCAGCTTAGCTCAGACAGAAAGGTGCACGACACCAGTTAATCCATTTCCGCGATGCTGCTTATGACTTTTCACAAACTAATCCTTCCTCAAGGTGGTGACACAAACCCCCCTGCCTAGAGCACCGAAAAACATGCACACGCATCTCTCTGTTACTTTGCAACTTAACTACTTTCGTAGGGCTCCAAGGATCCATAACCCACATTTCCATTCCCTCACGGAGGAAACGAATCTCCCCACCAAAAACAGAGAATCACTCAGTGGAAATATGACCAAACGAGGACATTACCGCTCAAAGCTGAGCCCCTTCATTCCCCTGTGCTCAAACTAAGGGGCAAACACTCTTCTTCACTTTTAAATGAAGGTTTGGAAACCTCAGCCAAACCCTTAATCAAGTGAAAGTAAGGGTTTCCTGTTTTTGAAAAATCACCGTAGATGTGCCTGCTTTTCTTTTTTCTTTTTCTTTTTTTTTTAACCATTCTTTAGGTTTTATTTTTCATTTATTTATTATTTTTTACAATATATGTTTTTCTTCCTATCCACTGCAGGCATGTTTTTCTCCCCCAGAGTAGGTTTTCCTGGGGGAATAATTATTAAAATCATAGTAGCACTAAAAGGAATCCGATATGAGACACTAACGTGTGAAAATCTCATTCCCACTAAAACAGTTCAAAATTAGGTGGTATGTTTTAACTACAGATCTAGGTTTTCAAATCCCTGAGACATGCTAACAGTTTGTTCTAGATCAGATCTCCCGTCTAATTCTCTAGGGCTGTGATTTTCAAAAGTGATTAATTCAAAAGGCCTATTGTACACACTTTAAGGATACTGTAGGCTTCAGCCACAGCCATTCTGAAACGGGAGAAAGTCTCAGAACTAAACTTTCTTTGCTCCTGCTTCTGACCAGGCGCTGAGTCAAGGTAACTGAACCCCTTACTTTCATTGTTAAATTACTGCTTCTCATACGCAATCAGGGTCTTCCAGATTATGACAGGCCACTGTCAAAATAGAAGAACTTAAAAGTTACTTTAAAACTCAGACCCAGTGCTCCATTTTTAGATGCACCCTTTAATTACTTGGTGGTGTCTACATCTTACTTATGCTTAAATTTAGCAAAGTAATTTTAGATCACTTGCCTTTAGATCACTTCACTACCTTCACTAGATCTGCAATGTTACAAACATAGAGCACCGAATCCTCTCTCTTCTAAATACTAAAATGTGTAAAATAAAAGGTAAAAAAGTTAAAAGGGCAACATTTCCCCCGGCTATTTTGAAAAACTGGTGCGAATGAGAGCCCAGCCATCGGAGACTTCTGTTTTTTTACTCTACAGAATAACTGCTTTGAATCTATCAATGTGAGAGGGTGTATACTGACAACGCACAATGTACAGATAATTACCTGTTCCTAAAGCCAAGTGAAGGTGCAAACAAGCACCAAGGAAGATGCCATCGTGACATCAACAATACAGGGGCAGCTAGGGGACCTCCTGTGTGAGTGTCACCAACTACAGCAGGGACTTTCAAAGTCCCCCCCCAAAACTCACACTGCTACCACCACGTATCAAAATTTTCTGAAATTGTGTCCAAAATATTTGAATCCCTCTGTTGCGTCAGCTTGTTTTTCTTACAAATGCAACTCAAAAGGTTTGAAGAGTTCCAAATTCAAGGTGCAGATCATAAACAAAGGCTGTGTTTTGAAGGACGATATACCCTGGGAATGGCCAAGTATCCTTACACTTTGGAGAAAGAAAATGGAACCCCTTTGGCATTCTCCTCCTCACTGGAAAAGCTCGTCCAGGAAGCAAAGGGTGATCGAGCCAGGAGGTGACAAAGAGACCTGCATTTAGAGAGATCGACCCCCAGCTTAAACGGAGCACTGACTTGCAGCATCACAGAGCCGGGATTCTGCTTATAATGACTTCCTTCTGACCTAAGTTACCTGGACCACTTCTTGCTTCCCAGGCTCCAGCAGTCTCACTAGAAGGGGGTGTCTCTCTGTCGACACCTCCTGAATGAAGTTCCATGAAAGAGTGAGTGGCACCGACATTTATTCAACACGACACTGTCTCCCCACCCTCCATATCATATGACTGATGCTGACCTGCTCTGGTTTTTCACTGGGGAATAGCAAAAGATCTCAGGAACATTAGCTCCTCTGTCTTGTGAAGAGCTAAATTCCCCTTTTATTATTTTTGTTGTTGTTGTTTAAGGACAGGTAACAAGGAAAGACCAGAGCTAATATTAATTTTAGAAAAAAAAGTTGAAAATTTCCTATTACCTACTTACAAAATATATCTTCCATATATGCACAATATATAAAATTTTAGAATAGTACATAAGTTAAAAATCAAGGTTGACATCTTTCAAAGAGGCTTTACTTCTTACTTATATATCCGGCACTCCACTGGGATCTCATGCCTTACCACAAATAAAATAACTGATTTTCTGAGATGAGAAACTCAAGAATTTTCTTTAATACCAAAACAAAACAGGGGACTTCCCTGGTGGCGCAGTGGTTAAGAATCTGCCTGCCAATGCGGAGGACATGGGTTTGAGCCCTGGTCCGGGAAGATCCCACATGCTGCACAGCAACTGAGCCCGTGTACCACAACTACTGAGCCTGAGCTCTAGAGCCCGTGAGCCACAACTGCTGAGCCCATACACTGCAACTACTGAAGCCCACATGCCTAGAGCCCGTGCTCCACAACGAGAAGCCACCGCAATGAGTAGCCCGCACACAGCAATGAAGACCCAGCACAGCCAAAAAATAAATAAATTTTAAATAAATTAAAAATAAAAATGAAGTTGCTTTTAAAAAAAAAAAGAACAAGAAGTGGAGGAGGCAATGGTTATAAACACGTGTACATGCAGTCCCATTACATAATCCAATGGTAAACAAGAATTCTCAAAAATTTACCTAAAGAAGGCACATCAGAGTAAATCACCAAGAACTCATCATGAGAGAACAGATACATGGAAAATAATATATCACAATGCTACCCCAACTATTCAAAAATGAAATGAAGGAATTACAAAGTGTTAGAAAAGAGAAGAAACCAAAATTTTAAGTGTACCTGGAATTATATATTCTTAAATAACTCAAAAAGATATAATACCTATTTGCTGGCTTAGTGTAATTTCCAAAAGTCACTGAGTCAAATCGAAGCTGGGGTTACCAGACTGCAAACTGTATTTGTGATATGTGTAGGACTCATAATGCCTTTCTTCAGAATCAGAAAACTTTGCATTGTAGCCACAAATTTGCACAGCTCATCCGGTTTCCACTAGAATTGTAACTTCAATGGTATAATTAGCTCATTCATAATTTGACACATAGTGAGTTAATTTATCTGGTTGGATTTTTATGTAACTTCTATTGCCCGGTCTTCCCACTGACGAAGCCAGTGCAAGCTGCTGCCAGCGAAGCAAGGGTTAACCCCAGGAATGTGACAGTTCTCCTGGTGATAAGGTGACGGGTAGCTGAGGCCAGGTCAAGGGCTCTAAGCTGTTTGGAGAGAATTGAAAATACTCAAAAATAATCTCAATGGTAAATAAACTCTATGCCCTATGTATGTCACCAGGGGAAGACTAAAAAATTTTTTAAATCGCATTGAAAGTTTTCTGAACTACAGAAGCTCCAGAAACATGCACAGTGGGAAATCCGTGGCACATATGAATATGTTCTTTGGAAAGATAACGAAATTATCCCAACGAATAAATAAACAACTCTATGTATTAAGTTCACATCGGCATTAAAATTGTTTATCCATTTTATTGGGCAGTTTAGTCTGCTACTGGTAATAGCATCTAACTGCTTTAAAGTGTTAAAAATAATTCTATGCAGTACCTTTTGTAAAGCCTCTATACAATATATAACAGCGATACATAGATGTTGGATTTCAGGTAGAAACCAAGAAGGCTAGCTGATATACACACACACACATATATATATATATATATATATATATAATTTTTAAACATGCCAAGTTTCCCAATTAAAGTGGTAAACGGGAAGCATATAAACATAACAGCTGCAAGCTGAGATGTCAGAAGGTGAAAAGACAGAGACAGAAGTGCAGAGAAGAGACTAAGCCCAAGTTTAGGAACGCGCGGTGAGAGCGCCGTCGAAGGGCGACTCCACGCACAGAAGGACCGACCCGGCAGTGACAGCCAAGCCCACACCTCGCTCTCGACTTTCAGCCAAGCGTGAGCTTTAATTCAAGCCTTATTTCCATTCCAGACAACAACAAATAACCTCTTTCTCGGTGTCCCAGACGAGGCCCCCGCGGTCAGCTTTCCCGGCCCTCGCCTATTGCGGGGGTCTCCACTCCTCTCCCTCCGTCCCGGGCGCGCGCGCCTTCCGAGGACCCAGGCAACGATGAGCCGTGCCTCCCGGCGTCCCACTTCCCACCTGTCCCGGCGCCGTCGGAAGAGCCGGGTCAGCCCGCTGCCACCGTCCCCGCCGCCGCCTCCAGCGAAGGAGCCGGGCAGAGAGCGCGGGCCACGGGACTTACCGAGAGGCCAGCGCCGCCGTCGGGGGAGGGCGTGTCCCGCACGTGGGTGTCCGCGCGTGTCCGCGCCCGCGTGTGCCCGCGCGCGTGCCTGGCCGTGGGCGCCGAACCGGGCGGCACTGAGTCCCTGGGCGCCGACGGGCTCAGCCCATGGTGTGGGCGCCGGCCTCCGGGAGGCTCTGGCTCCCGCCAATCGCCGAGCAGGGCTGCAGCCCCGACGCGCTGCTCGAGATCCGGGAGTGCACGCCGGGGGCGGGGCGGGGCGCGGGGGCGTGAGTGGCCCGGGGCGCGGGGGTGCGCGCGCGCGCGTCCAAGTGCGCGTGGGTATGCGGGCGCGCGTGGCCGTGAGCGCGCCCTCGGGCCGGGGAGCGCGGGCGGCGCGGGCAGGTCTGGACCCCGCTTGGCTTTAGGAAGCATCTGGCGGCTCGGAGGAGGAAGAGGAGGAGAAGCGGAGCCTGGGACGGAGTGAGCCAGAGTCCAGGCCCCGGCGGCGCGGGAGAGAAACCCAGGAGGGGAGAGGAGCGAGGACCGGAGAACAGGCGAGGGGAGGGGAGGGCCCGGGAGGTGGGGGACGCCGCGGAGGTGCTTGCTCCTCAGAACTTAGTGAGAAGTAACTTTTTTCCCAACCTCGGCCGTTACACACATTACAAATAATAAAAGTTAAAACTGGTTGTTTCGGGAGAAGTTTAAAATGACCATCGACTGCCTGGGATGCTGATCAGAATTAAGACGACGTTGCCTTCAGCTTAATGAAGAGACGCGGTGCCAGGCGCCACCGGCTTTAGTAAGACCTGGAGTCACTGCCCGCGCGTCCCGAGAGCGTTGGGACCCTATGGAGGAGGCTGAGGAGCAGCGGTATGCGGTCGCGAGGATGCCAAGATGTCCAGGGGACACCCTGGTCTGATGGACAGACGCGGTGACGGCGGCCCTCCTGAGAACAGTGTCTGCAAGATACAGCCTCCAAAAGGGGGAGCCGCGAGGTCTGGCTCATCGGCCCGGGGGCACTGCGAAGCCCCTCCAGATGTTTTAGTTTATAAGTGATTTCTGACATCAAAATCGCGCTTACCTGACTGCTGCTTCTCTGCACTCATGTCCCGCGGGGACCGTCCCTGCCTGATCGCTAGGAACCCATCCTAGAGCGTCCTCTTGCAGACTCTCCCCTTTCCGACCAAGTGAAAACTACTCGTGTCCCTCCCTCTCCAAACTTTAACAGCCAAGAATTTCAGCAAACAGCCAGAAAGAAAACTAAGCCCCCCCCCCACCGCCTGCCACCCCAAGGGAAGGGAGGGAATAAGCACTTCTTTAATTTGAAAAATAATAATTAAAACTCCCTCAACGTTTAAGGCCGGGCAACATAATCTATTAATTGGTCGCTATTAACATGCAGTTTTATTGACCATAGCACACAGAAGTCTGATTGTGAAGGAGTGTTTTCAATGAAAGTGGAGTTATTTTAGCTGCAGACGTGTTTACATTTCTGTGGTTTAGTCTATAACTTTCTCTTTTTCTTGCTTCAGAATTCTGCTCCATGAAGCAAAGCCCTTAGCTCCCAGACATTCCAAAAAGTCTGCCAAAATAATAGAAAAAAAAAAGAGAGGGAAGAAAAAACACACAGAGACCCCCAAGTCTGGGTCAGGCTCAGGGTTGTAAGTGGGCATCACCAGTATGCCCCCTCTCCACACAATTTCCAGTGTAAAGAAAAAAAAAAAAGCCCTTCAGGCCTCCATTTCCTGTTTGCTGAGGAAAAAATAGGATGGGTCTAAGCAGTTGAGTTTAGAAACCGCCTTCTCCAGGACCTATAGATTCCAAGAGGTTCTTTAACCCTAGAGATGCCAAAATGAAATCATTGATAGGAAAATCTACCATTCCACACTCTCCAAGGAAGTACCTCTCTTTTAAGTGGACAACCTTCACAAACTACAAATGCGTTCCTAGGAAATTTCTTGAACAAACAGGCACACCAGGGTAGATGGGATGCAAGCCCACCTCTCCATAGGTGGCCAGGAGAAGATACCAATAAAAATAAGTATCGAAAACAGATTAAGTTTCTGAGAAGCATGCAATCCTTTTCTTTCTGAGGATGCGGTACAAAAAAGCAGAATGCATATTAAAAAGTGCATATTTAGTAATAGGGTTATGTCAGTTTTCACAACCTGTGCTAGAATCAAAATTGGCAGAATTGGTTGACTCCTTTGAATTGCTCGCTAGTATCACAGAAGTCACAGTATTGCCATTCACACGATCTTAAAACATATTCAACCTGCCTCCCCCCTAAACTATCAATTGCATATTTCGGTTCCTATTCTTTAGAACTGTTCTCCAAAGATTCCAGATCCAAGAAACCTCACTGCATTTTGAAATCTTCCTCTTAGCCACTCATGTCCAAAACTCACCACAGAGAGCCTTTGTCATTTAGGGGAGTGCTTTAAAGTGAATAGATTCTCAACCTGACCAATGAGATCCGCAGTCCACGGCAATGACTCTGCTTTGCAATACATTACCCTAGCAAAGTTCCTTCAGCATCATCACTTGTACCGAATACTCTAATAATATAGAACAATGCTGAAAATAATATAATGTGTGCTAACTGGCAAAGGAGCTTGCTTTATGAATTAAGAACTGTACTTTCATAGTAGAACATGATTTCAACAGCCCGTTACCACTGTTGAGAACAGAAAAAATGAGTTCAGAAAAACCACAATGTTTGAAACAATGTCATCTGCAGCTCGCCGTTGCTACTCTCTCCCATTCCCCCAAATATACCACACAGAAAGAGGAGGAGGGGTGGGGGGGGAGGAGAGGAGAACGGAGAGAGAGAATTGCATAAAAGACAAAAGCACATACTAAGCCCACTCTCAAAGCTGAGGTTATTAACGTTGAAAAATCTTAGAACCCAGAATCCCAGAGTTTCACAAAATTAGGACACCATCTCCTCCAACTGATTGTATCTTGCAGTTGCAGTTAGGAAGTTGTTTCTATTGTCTAGTCAAATCCCCACCTTCTACCACAGCATTCCTTTGAGTCTGGTCCATAATCAAGGTCAAGTAGTGGGAAGTCAATTTCAACTAATTAAATCAATTGAGTTAATTTGAGAGGCCAACAGAACACAAGTAATGGAGATACATTCACCATCTATCTGTGCTGCAAGACAGGAAATACGGTCATTCTAAATTCATAAAATACAGTTTAAGGGCTTCGCTGGTGGCGCAGTGGTTGAGAGTCCGCCTGCCGATGCAGGGGACACGGGTTCATGCCCTGGTCCGGGAAGATCCCACATGCCGTGGAGCGGCTAAGCCCGTGAGCCATGGCCGCTGAGCCTGCGGGTCCGGAGCCTGTGCTCCGCAACGGGAGAGGCCACAACAGTGAGAGGCCCGCGTACCGCAAAATAAATAAATAAATAAATAAATAAGATAATACATTTAAAAGGAAGGATTTTATAAAAAACACCGCTTGACACGTTCCACGAGAATTAGTATTTTTAAGTATTTCATACATGAGATAATCTTTCTATGTAAAGTTTTGTGGTTGACTTAATTCTTTTTGAAATCCCTTTTATCCAAAAGATGTTTTGGATTAATTTAAGTATTTGTTACTGGAGAATGTCAAGCTCTTGTCCTGAGTTGGGTTGTCACACCTGTTAAATATAAGCCTCCTTTTCTTTTGATATTCTGAGAAGGGCCTTAAAAGGTTTACATCCTTCAATATGGAGATTTAATTGCTTTACCTATAATAAAAAATAATCCCTATAAAATTCAGATTGTGGATATTTCAAAGCTGAAAGAACTATTGGATTGGGATGTAAAGGTTGCAGTTCAAAAAGCCTTCCACGTTTAATATCACGTGCGTGGAGTTGTGAGTTATAAACTCCTGGTTATCATTTTGTAAGGTCGGGCCTTTGTAGTCCTCGCGGGGAGTGTCTTTGAGCTTACTTTATGGCTTAGCAGTTCTGCGTGTGCACGTGTTAAATATGGAAAGGGGAGCACATCCCCCTGCAGTAAAGGCTCTCAAGGGAGGAAGTCTCAGATTCCATTTTAAATGAGGTACTGGAGTGAGGTTCGCCACACTGACACTTTTCACATCTTGGGTGAGCTCAGACCTGGCGAGAAGGACAGCCCTGGTTTGAGAAATGAGACAGTATGTGTGCTTCAGCCACTGGCCATTTCCCACTGTTCAAGCCCTGAGCATCTTCAGTGTTTCTCGGGGCATCCAGAGCCCACCCCCAGCCCCCTCCCCCCCGCCACAGCCTCCACTCAATCAATTAGGACCTTCTTTTCATCCTGGAGGTGGTTGGACGGGGCTCCTACTGGGGCAACCCAAGACAGGAAAGGGAGGAGGATAAGCGTTAGAATTCTGGAGTTAGGGTCCTAAATGTAGCTTCCCTGGGGGCCCTCTCCCCACCACCATCCTCATCCCATTCTCTGACTTTCTTCATTGATTGTAAGTGAACACGAGAGGGCAGAGGTGTAAATTCTCTTGGGAAAGTCTTCAACCCACCACAAAAGCATCCCCACCATCACCAGGATCTTTTATCATCAGCTGCTAAGAAGTCAGTTTTATGCGCTCCTTACCCTCCTAGACAAACTAATTTCATGCAACACTCTTATCCTCTGAAGCACTTCTTCAATCGCCGTCAGATGTAGTTTAAGCCTGCAGTATACACAGCAGTTCTTAATAACACGTGGTGACCACAAACTGCTCCATAAAATTGCATAATGCATAATTCCTATCAACTTGCATAATGCACACGATGAGTTGATATGAAACACATTGTACATCTGTCAGTGAGCTTTGGTGACAAAGGTTATACAAAATGGATCGGGAGACTGTATTTGCATTTTTAAAATGGAATTACGTAGGACACATCAGGAGATTTGCTGCAGCTCTTCTGATGTTTATACTTATTATACTTATTTGCTTGTGAGCTTCACATACATACTGTGACACTAATTCTATCAATGAACAGTTTCGTCATGTACATTTTCATCAATGGGATTACTCATGAGTGCGAAAATAGTTGCATTTTTAGAAAGGTGACACAACTCAGTGATTTTTTTTTTGTATTGATAAAGGCCTTAGCATAACAGTGCCTCAGTGCAAATAAAATCAATATCTTAATGATTTTCTTTTGTATCCTAGAATAGAAAATTATTATTCTATGATTATGTGTGACCTGATATAATTTAAATGGGTGAAAAGTCTATTTCAGATAAAATACACAGACAGTTGACAAGGAATGAGTGAGAAGAGGAATCCAACACTTACCAGCCTTATGACCTTGGGCAAGTCACGGCCTCTTGATTGAAATCTCAATTTTCTTATCTATTAACTGCTATTGGAGTGGATGACCTCAAATAGGCTAAACAAAGGAACTCCCAGGGGAGAATTTGGGTTATTCATCTTTATCTCCCTGCTTTTTGCATTGTGACTGATTGATTAATTGAGGGCACATATTAGAAATTACACCTCTCTTCAATAAGCCCTGAGCACACACTCCTGCTTCTCTCCTGTGCACCCATGCAGGGAGAACAGCACCCTCTGGGCAGAGGTTCCCTTACATTTCAGTCCAGGCGTGGGTGGAGAACTGAGGTCTACACAGCAGTGATCAGAGCCGTGCCTCTACGTCAAAACCACCGGGCAGCTTAAAAAATAATGCCATTCTCTTGACCCCATCTCAGACCATGTGAATCAGAATCTTGGGGGACAGGGAGGTCTATGGCACAAATACAGATGTTTGAAACTCCCCAGGTCATAGGCATGGACCTCCAGGGTCAATGATCACGCTGTTGAAATGACAGTCATTCATTGAATAAGGAAGGAAGTCCAGAATCTCTATCTAATGAGATAATTCAGAAAATGCGCTTCAGAGATGAGCTCTGTCCCGCAAAACAGTTGTCTGGCCAGACTGCCCTCCTTCTGTGTTTAGTGTGAATCTTCACTCAGTTCCAAAATCCTAGAACCTTAGGATTTCTTCCTCATTTTGCCCCCGTTTCCTGGAATGTTCTTCCTTTCTTCATTGCGCTACCATTCAACAGGCATGTTTATCATGCAGGTGCCTTTCAGTCACTTATGCAGTAGTAACAAGGCCTGAGGCACTCCAGTTCAAAGGGCTCCAAAGTGAGTCAAGACTCAGACCCAGATCTTGGGAGTTTTCACTGTGTGGCCAGTTCATCACCCTTCCTTATTCAAAGTCTCCTTCTGGACCTGTCTTGGCCAGCCCTGAGCCTAATTTAATTCCCGCCCTCCAGCAAGCCTTCCCAGCCTTGGGACAGCACCAATTTCTTGTAACTGTATCATTCACACTGTGGAACTCAATAAGAATACTCAATAAGAATTGACCTTTGAACCTGCCCTTCACTTGGCCTATAGCTAAATGGTCACCATCGGCCATACTGAGTCACCACAGTTCCCATGGACAGCTGCTTTGTCTATTCCCAGGGTCCAGGCCTCTCACTTGAGCTTTTATAGCCGCTGGCCATGGAGGCTGTCTCCTAACTGCCCACCCACTCCCCGGCACTATGCCAAGTACCATCTGGCCAAAGGGCCTTCACCTCATCACACCACAGCTGGCTTCAGAAGCCTTCAGGAGCACGTCTTGCCCGTTGGGTAGATTCCAGATGCATTTCTAGTGCACCAGGTGAGAATTTGGAAATCATGGACAAGCCTTGCAGAGGGCAATCTCTTCACCTCCATGTCTACCTACCTGCATGGAGGGGGAAGGGGGAATTAAGATTTGTTGTAGAAGAAACTAAAGGTAGAAGATTCTGACATGCAAGTAGGATTAAGGGACAGGACAAAAGCTCCTTTCTCGAAGACCCTCGGCCCTTATCAGCACTGCACAGGCCTGGAGCACCCCGCTCAGGGAGTCCTCCCACGGTGGCGGAGATTAGAGTTCTCTTTGCCATCAAGATTTAGCTGGGCATTTGGATTCAGGAGAGGAGAACATAATATAGGGGAAAGCCCACCCCTTTCTGAGGCCCACGGATGGGTGAGAGATAAAGGGAGGAGTCATGAATAAGAAAGTCTGGGTCCCTATTGCCTCATTCTGCTTCTGTGCAGAGATGCAGGGATGTGAGGTCAACAGTGGGGAAAAGGGGGTTCTGACACCCAATCCCTAATGAGGGACCTGGAAGCTCCCACGCCCCAGAGCCCAGGGTGACAGAGGGGGACTCACATGTCCCCCCGTGTGGCGTAGATTCTGAGTTGTGATCCCCGGAGCCCACATGGTTAGGTAAGATCACTGTCACCATTGGAAGTTAACCTCTGGGCTCACAGGCCAGGTGGAGGTTTCGGCTAAGCCTCGGAGGTGCCCAGAAGGGGTCTGAACAATGGGCCCCACCAGCCATAGGCTCTGGTCACAAGGCTGCCAGCAGGGTGAGTGACAACCAGGAGGATAAGGGACCTTCCCCTGAAACCTCAGGGTTTATGTCTGAGAGCCCATCTCTTCCAGAAGACGGTGCTACTCCAAGTGTGGTCCCTGGATGGGTACCAGTCTGTGAAAGACTGGATGAGTACCAGTCTTTGGGAAGACCAGGGAGACCTAGCGCTGTCGAGAGAAACTGTTTAATTTATTGGGTCAGGCTAGAGGTGCTTAACCAGACCCACTCATAAAGCAAATATTTTTCCCGCTAACCAGCAGGTGGGACAGAGGAGGGAGCTCAGAGTCACTGAAGAAATCCCCTTTTTCTGAATGTGTAAATCATAGCATGAATTAAGATTTGTGATTCCTTGACATAGATATTTGTTTTACATAGATATTGACCCACAATCTGGGTCCAGGTTTTCTTTGTGATTTGATACCCATCACTTCCTTGCATGAATCTTTCAATATACCCAGCCTCCTCTCCCACTCTTTTTTAACTGTGCACAGCCTACCATTTTCATTTTCGTAGCATCAAGCACAGCGTTGGAAAGGTAGTCCATCTTACAAATGTCTGTTGATTCACAGACCTTTAGCGTCACATCCTAAATCTCACACGGTTGTGACTTAACTCACCTCCTGGTACGTAAAGATGGTCAAAGCAGTCTACGCCCTGCCCTGGCCCCACTGGCCCCTCGAGCTCACCCGTAGTGTGGCGGACCATTTCCTCCTGCGTCCACAGTTTCTGTCTGAGCCTCTCTGGCTGCTTGGAGAAGCCTTCTCTGGGGTGCCCAGAGCTTGCAAGGCAGCCCAGGAGTGCCGGGGAGGCACAGATCCCAGCCCTCAACAATGAGGGGTGGCACATGGTGGGCCAATGTCCCAGCTCAGAGACACAACTCTGAAGCATGTTCTACACGGCTCCTCGGATGGTTTCCATGGATTGGGCCCTAACTGCCCATTGGTGCAGAAACCACGCCCAGAACACGTTCTTTTCATTGGTTTGCCCTCCCCTATCCCTCTTCCCCACTCCCTCACTCTTGCTTGCTGGGATCACTTTCCAGATAAACTTCTTGAACCCAAAGCCCTGTCTCAAGTCTGCATTTGATGGGAACCATACAAAACATCACCAAGGGGCCGTTTGTTGTCCACGTGTGCCCTGAGCCTCATCCTGCCAGTGTCAGTACAGAGCAGACCTGTGGACCTGATCCAGGGGTGGCCCTTGCGGTACAGACAGCACAAGGCTCTAGAACCCCGAATGAGCCAGAAGGCCACGTCTGTGGAGAATTGGACCTTGAGAGATTTGGGGCCTCACCCTCTCACAACCTGACTGGTGAGGATGCTGGTGACAAAGAAGGTGGCATCTCTGCCACTGTCTAAAAATGCCCAAAGCTCCCTGCTATCCCAGAGAACCTCGCCCTTCCAACCATCACCGCCAAGGCAAACAGCACACCCCTGTCCCCTCATAGAAAGAAGTCCTGGGAGGTCAGGGTAAAGTACACGCGGTGTCACCTGCATCGCCCACGGGTGACCCGGGCCGCATGACTCATGAGGAAAAGAGCCCCGCCTGGCACAGAGCGCAGCTCCCAGTGCAACACAGACCCACTGGGCGCTGAGAACATAGGTGCTCGTCTCTCTGTGCACGTCAGAGAGAACATGGTGGCAGAGAGCATCGCACAGGGCAGTCGGCAGTCGTGGCTGTTTCTCACGCCGCCCCTTCCACAGGCCAGGCTGCACCCTGTCCACCGTGGTTCACACACTTGTCCACTATGGAACTCAGCACAGGGCACTGATGACATCTGCCTCTGTCTCCTGCCAAACAGGCAGGCTGCTCACTGCTTGGTTTTGTCCTATTTATCTTAGTATTCTCAGAGCCTGGCACATGGCCGATATTGAATAAATGTTTTTTAAATGGGTTTGAAAGGAATTAAATTGGATCTGCTTTGGCTTGGATTAAAATACACGAGCTAAGAACAAAGCATAATGTAGTTTGTGTGAGTTGTTTGAGAGATAGATAGATGATGATAGATAGATAGATAGACAATAGATAGATGATAGATATGATAGACAGATGGTAGATAGACATGATAGATAGATATGATAGATGATAGATATAATAGATGATAGATAGATATGACAGATGGTAGATAGATATGATAGATGGTAGATAGATATGTTAGATAGACAGATAGATGATTGATAGATATTATAGGTAGATAGATATGAAAGACAATAAATAGATGATAGATAGATATAATAAATAGATGGAAATAATGGATGATAAAAAGAAAGATGATAGATAGATATAAATGACAGATAGATAAAAAGATAGAAAGACAGATGACTGATAGATTGATATAAATGATAGATAAAAAGATACAAAGATAAATGATTGATAGCTGATAGATAGATATTTAATAGATAGATGATTGATAGAAAAGAGATGATTGATGGATGGATAGATGATGATAGATAGATAGAGAGACAGATAGCTAGGAAGAATATATACTTCTGTGGAAATACACTCTCTTCCAAATGTGTCTAAGTTGAGGCAGGCCAATTTGTGTTCATTCCATTAATCAATCAGGTCCAGAGTTCTGTTCATTGATGATGGGGTTCAGCAGATGATTCCAAATCATCATCGTGGAAAGACAACCCCAGAACCCAGGGCCTCACAGCCCAGTTCCAAAGAAAAGAAAACGTGAACCTTCTGTCCAAGGCGTTCAGTTCTAAAGAGTCGTTTTCCCTGTGCGTATTGTTTCTAGGCCGGCACAGGAGAGCCAAATTGCTAAGGAATAGGCAGCCTCAGTTGTCCATTTACTCTTGGCAATTAAGATGAAACTTACATACTTTTTATGATCCCCCCCCCCCCCCCCCCCCCCCCCCCCCCCCGCGAGCGGGTATAAGCTGTGGCAGCTCTGCCTCTCCCCAGCCCTGCCATTTCCCACCGCCTGTGCGGCCACTCCTGGGACTGAGCCCCTTTCATGAGCTCCAGCAGAGCCCCGCCAGCCCCCAGGTCCCACCGTGGGCCACATCGCCTCAGACCAGACCACGTCTGTTGAGCTAGCTGTCTGTTTCTATGGGGGCTATCACCAAATTAGTTACATTCTTTCACCACTAAAGTCACTGGGACTTTTTTTTTTTTAACAATCCTTGGAAATGATCCCAGTTTAAGAAGGAATGAAACTCAACATTCAGCCAAATACAACTTTTGAATAATTTAAATGAGTGCTACTTAAGTCTTCTGAAAACAACTCCAACCCTGTGTTCTCTGATGTGAACAGAAAAAAAAAAAAATTATGCACCAGCATGCAGAATTTGAGCCCATGCAGATGGCATGCTTTGCACCGTAGGCTGTTGTTCCTGTCTTGGCAGAAGTGTTTCTATGACTGGCACTGTGGAGGGCTCCACACCCGTCCGTTTGGCAAATTGGGTCTCGGGTTTTGCCGTGGAGAGATCTCTAAATTCTATTACAGTTAAATGCATCATCAGACTTTCCTGGGGTTTCGTTTCTCCTCATTTTAAATGAATACATCAGAGTCTGAGTTACAGCCAGAAGCCATGTTTCTCAGCCTCTGTTTGGCCAAAATGTCCTCTCACTTCCAGGACAATCTGTGGTGGTCATTTGACACGTAAAGACAGAGTAGAGCATTTAGATATTTTCCAGAGAAAAATAAAGCTTAATCAAAAATTGCCTTTCTCTTGGCCGTGAGCACAGCGCCGCATAAAGAAACACCCAACAAGATGACTTGCTTCCCATGCACTTGCGACATGCTGGGCAGACGTAAAAGAGAAATTCAAGAGATTATGGCCCCTGTGCCCACAACACACGCTTTCCCATGCCTGGTGCAATGCGCAGTACAAAGATGTAGAACTAAATGCTCCCAGTTTTCCCGAGCTCACTTCCTTATAAGGAAATTAAGTCGCCTACACAAGAATCTACAAAAAGGATATGTAAAATAAGGGCTCTAGAAGGAAGGCAGGATATTATTGCAGAGTTTAGCTGCAGGCGAAATCTTTTCTGACCTCAGGAACCTAGGTGCGCTTCCTGTAAGCGGTTCAAACTGAGATTTATAGCCTTTGTGCTTTCTTCACTCCGCTGAAAGTGGATCAGGCACCAACTGGAGAAGCACACATCCATTTAAGTACCAAGTGAGGGTATGCATCATGCCAGGCACTAAGGATGAAAAGATGACATGCCTTCTGCCCCCCAGGAATTCATGGTGTGATGGGGGAGAGAGGTATGCAAACTCATCCTTGCAGAGGACTGTGCTAAGTGTAATGAGAGAGAGAAATGGACTCAGTTCAGGAGTCACTCTGGTGAACTCAGAGGCAATAACAGATTAGATAAGATCTCATTCCTTCAGCAGAGCTATTTAATTTTAAGTAGATGTAAACTATATCCCTCTAGGAAGCTGTATTTAGACGTCCAAGCAAAATCACAGCCAGGCAGATGACAACTATTTTTTTTTTTTTTTTTTTTTGGCGGTATCCGGGCCTCTCACCGTTGTGGCCTCTCCTGTTGCGGAGCACAGGCTCCGGACGCGCAGGCTCAGCGGCCATGGCTCACGGGCCCAGCCGCTCCAGGGCACGAACCCATGTCCCCTGCATCGGCAGGCGGACTCTCAACCACTGCGCCACCAGGGAAGCCCCAGATGACAACTATTGATACAAACATTATAAATAAAATCACTGTGTGAGTGAGCAGGGGTCAAAGCAGATAAATCTTGGAATACAAATTCCATAGATTAAAGTTAAACCCTGCTTTATAGACATATTATTATCCTCATCAGATAAAATCCAAGCATACACATTTAAATTAGGAGTAAAGGAATAAAATGCATTCGACACAATGTATATGGCACATATTTGGATTTTTGTTGTGTTTATTGATTCAAGATTTGGGAATTCAACCTGTGTTCTATAATCTAAGCATGAATTTGCATCGTCTTGCGTAAAAGGCCAGCAGTATCTCCTAAAGAGTTTATAATGTTTTTAAAGAAACATTTAGTGCTGGGGTCTAGCACTATTAAGAAAATTGGTTCTAAATTCAAAAGTGAAATTACGTTGTGGGGTGTTCCCGGACCTCCTTGGCCCACAAAAATCTCTTACTCAAGGTGTCAGAAACCCCCTTCTTCTCTTACCGTTTGTCTCTTTCTGCCTCACACAGCTGGCTCTTCATTTCTCAGCTGTAAGGACTTTGGTCTTTTTGCTGAGGTTGAGGAGTTTTCAAAATCAAGTCAATTCTCCCCCTTTTTCTAGTTCTCAAGTTCTCTGGAACACTGGTGAATGCAGGAATTTTTAAAGTGTTGTTGGATCATTCGTTTCAGCTTAGTGGCTGCTGAATCGCCTTTGAAACAATTAAGATACAGTTGATTTTCTACAGCCTACATAGTACCAACGTATAAAGCAAATTTTAAAAAAAGTCGGCAAATTCACTGATTCTGAAGATTTGAAAATTCTACCCAAGTTCTATAATATAAGGATGATTTTGCATATTTTTAGTAAAAGGCTAGCAGTAATCCCTAAAGAGTTTATAATACAAACTACAACTAGGTTCTCAGGTTTTAAACCTCTAGTTAACAGCCCCATGGGTACCACTCTGTGGGGTGTATTTTAAAATAGACTAGAGAGGGGAGACAGAAAAAGAAAACATACAGAAGTGTTTGAATTTTCTTATCATTTACTGATTTGAAGCTTATTTTCATACTGCACGTTCACTACTTCTGTTTTGCTTTCAGTGAAAACTGAAACCCGTCTTCAGCTTTCTGAGAAAGTATTATTTTATTTTTGATACCCAATAAACAGCACTATTTTATTCATCCTTTTCTTTAAAAATGATTTTCTGTATTATTATCTTTGTTTGTTGATTGCATATGGTAGCAGCTTGGTAAACAGAAGAATATGAACTTCATCTCCATAGAAACTGCAGAAGTTTGGGATGAGATTAAATAAGGCAGCTTTAAACAACCAAAATGTGAATCTACCCCAGCCCTTGTTGGTCAAATCACACGGACCTTCAACTACCTGTCTCATCTTTTTAATAAGCATCTCATCTTATTAAATAAATTCAGTAATAATATGGGTTTTTTTAAGTCTAAGTTTTAAAAAATGACTTTTTTACTCCCCCCGCCAGAAGAGGATACATAAAAATTCTTACAATTAATAAGTGGCATTAGTGTCATAAGAACTTCTCCATTTTCTTCCATTAAGTGACTAGATTTTAACCTGAATTATCAGCACACTCAACAAGATAGGCCCCTGGTAATAGAATGAGATGATTTTTTCACTCCCCCAAAGCCCTTTAATAAGACAATGTACATTTCAGCAGCGGCATCAATAACGGCATTGTTGTTCCCCGCCTCTCTTCCTACCCTTCGCTCCCCAGCTCTAAACTACACCACACCTCTCTAGAAATACTCTCTTTCTTAATGAAAACCATATTTAAAAAAAAAAAAAAAAAGGTTTGCATGAAACGCCTGGACAATCTTTAATGCCAGCTTCAGATGACACGTGTCTTATGAAAGTCTGGGGCCCCTGCTTGTCTGGCAGAGCGAGCTCTGTCCCACATCTTTATGAGGAAGACGGACAAAACTTCTGTTTTTGGCATTTTATGTTGGAGTCTGTTTTAAGCGAGGAGGAAAAAAAGTAGCAACGTAGAGTCTAGACAGAAGAGATGGGGGTGAAATCTGGAAGCCATTCACCCGACGAGGGCAGCGGCAGCCCGTCGGCAGCGGGGATCGCCTTACACTGCCTAATTACACATGAAAAATGTACACATCATTTCTCTCAACTGCTTGGAAAAATAGATGCTCAGATGGCGCTTTTGGATTGTGGCTACTGAACCAGCCATATATATTCTGGAAGTGGGATATATTCGTCCCTGCATTTTGCAATGTGAATTTTTTTTTTTTTCAGGAAAGTCAAGATCCCTCTCAGCCCTCTCCCGACAAAAAAAAAGGTTTATCGTGTTCTAAATTTGGCAAGTGGTCACATTCTGTGAAGAATATTTCGATGTGAAAGTAGGTTATATGTGTGATGAAATGAGACACATTTCTATTCTAAAGACTTGCTCAAGAGTAAGATGAAGACTCAGAGGTCCGAAGGCTTATTTTAGGACCTAATTTATGGTCTGAGTTGATTTGTTTTTACAATGATAACTTCTAAATCATTAGCTTGGCCTGCTCACACAATCGCAGCCTTCTTGCTGGGCATGGTTCTACATTTTAGGCAGGATAATGATTTTTTTAAGAATCCTTTAATATAGTGTCTCTTCCCAAGACTTCAAAGCATTTTTCAGATATTAACACTTGGTCACATAATATTCTTGGGACCTGAGGAAGGAGATGGGGCTGTAGCCAGGAGCTGAATCTGCAGAGGGTGCTGTGTACGGGCTTCGATGCCATGGAGTCTCTTCATGCAGAGAATGAAAAGGGGAGTGGGACTTAGACCTTAACTACTCTGTGTGTGTATGTGTGTGTGTGTGTGTGTGTGTGTGTGTGTGTGTGTGTTAAAGAGAGACAGACAGAGGCACAGAGAGACAGAGACAGAGAGACAGACAGAGACACAGAGAAAAAGAGAGATACACAGAGAGAAAAATGACTGGTTCATAAAATGAGAAATGAAATACGTTTCGGTGACTTGCCCAAGTTCACACAGTGGCCTTCATGATTGAGACCAAAATAAAGTAATTCCTATTGCCTTCTTTACATTCTCCAGCCTCCACTAAGGAAACTAAACAGAAGAAAGTATTTCATGAGAATAACAGGATACATGATATGCCGACATGGATAACTGTGTTTTACTCTTTCTACGTTTTCCTTCCTACCAACATCCTTTCTGCAAATCTTTGCTTTGGACTTAAGAGACTCATTCGTCACTACAGTTTAGTGTTCTGTTTGAACCTGATAGGAAAATTTGATCATCTGTCTTTATGAATTTAGTGTTTGTCCAAAATAGTAAGGTTCTGTCTAGATTAGGGACTTGGGTGCCCAGGAGTGGCAGCTGGCTTTGTAAACACTTCCACGCAGGTGTCCTCACCCTGACAACCAGGGAAGGGCCAGGTCATGTGTCTCCCTCTATGACAGTAGCAAATCCTGGGAGGATACAAGGGGCCTTCTTGGTGCTTAGTGGGAAGAGTTGGGGCTGGAATGGAAAGAGAATTGGAAGGAAGGGATGGGAGAGCTGACAGAAAGGCCTGGATAAGGGAAAGGTTTAGCTCCTTCATGCCAAGGCCAAGGTCACCCTCGGCCCAAGTCCCAGGCCCTACCGCCAGCAAGGTTGAATGTGAGGGGCCGAGGCTTCTGGTCTGAAGGAGACCTTTTCCTCCCGACAGCCAAGGTTCCATCTTCTATCTCAATGGGACCCTCAACCACATAGACAAGAACCTCTTCCTCTGTGTGTCGTGGATCCCCTCGGCTCTCTGGCGACACCTGTGGACTGCTCCTCAGGAAATGTTTCTAAATTCATAAAATAGAACACATAGGATCTCAAAGCAAATCAATGACATTGACATCAGATACCAAAATAGTACAAAAATTAATTTGTGGTCAACATGCTTTTTTATTAACTTGTTAAATAAAATGATCTAGTGGTGTCCCTGATAGTTATAATATGAGCAAAAAACAGATACCAAGATACCTGCAACAGCTATAATGTGCCCTGAAAATGTGTGAATGGGATCAGTGACAAAATCACAAGTCCTGCCAATGACCACGGGGAGAGCTTAGCTCATGTATAAGTCAAGAAAATGCTAAATATCAATGAGGCCGTGGTGAAAATGCGGATCATTTTGTTTCATCATCCAAGTTCATCAACACCAGGCTACTAACCAGAGCCTTAGGGAGAACTCTTCTAAAAATCCCTCGAGCAGGTCTTCCCTGGTGGTGCAGTGGTTAAGAATCCGCCTGCCAATGCAGGGGACACGGGTTCAAGTCCTGGTCCAGGAAGATCCCGCATGCCACGGAGCAACTAAGCCCGTGCGCCACAACTACTGAGCCTGTGCTCTAGAGCCTGTGCTCCGCAACAAGAGAAGCCACTACAATGAGAAGCCCGCTCACCGCAACCAAGAGTAGCCCCGCTCGCCGCAACTAGAGTAAGCCCGCGCGCAGCAACAAAGACCCAACTCAGCCAAAAATAAATAAATAAATAAAAATCCCTCGAGCAATAGCCCCACTCTGACACCCCGCTGCCCCGCAGCAGAGGAGGAGGGGCAGAGAGTCACACGCCCACAGCCTCCCCCCGCAGGCCCAAGAGGACACCCTCACTTTCAGCCTCAGGCAGCCTTTTTTCTTTTTCTTCAATTGAAGTATAGTTGATATACAATGTTTCAGGTGTATAGCAAGGTGATTCAGTTATACATAACTTCTTTTCCATCATAGGTTAATACAAGATATTGACTAGAGTTCCCTGTGCTCTACAGTAGGTCCTTGTTGGTTCTCTATTTTATATATAGTCGTGTGGATGTTAATCCCAAATCCCTAATTCATACACCCCACACATTTCCCCGCTGGTAACCGGCAACGGAGAAAACAAATTCTGGCTCTTGTGGAGTGTGCATTTGACGTTGGGTGGAGGGGGAGATAGACCACCAAGTGAGAAACAGGTGCCAGGTGATGAACGTTGAAGTAAGACCAGGCAGGTGAGGGGTCAGAGAGGCCGTGGAGGGACAGAGATGAGGGAAGCCCTTGGATAAAGCGACTGTCGCACAGAGCTGAGGGAAGGGAGGGAGGATGGAAGAGAGATATTTGAGGAAGGGTCACACGTGGCAGGTTTGGAGAACAGCAGGGACCCAGGAAGGGTGGAGCCTCGTGGACAGTGTTCAAGGTGCCAGGTGCTCTGGGTCACCTCGTGGAAGGCTCCCTGGGGACTTCGGTGAGCAGGGCCAGTGGGGCACCGAAGGGGATGTTGCCACAGCGGCGCTGGCAGAGTCGGTGAGTCTGGATCAGAAGGAGGAAACGTCTAGAAACACTTCCTTGACTCTGATTCAGGGCTGACTCTGCTACCCCACCAGGACCCAGGGGTGATGCTGGTGGTGGCAGCGGCAAAACACCAAAGATGACGAGCCCCTTCTAACATTAGATTCTGTGTGCCCTGCAGTAAGGTTTGTTGAGTAAACTGGGGCAACCCCTGCCATTGACCACGCACTGTGTAACCACTGGAAACACACCGGGGGGTGATAACCACACGAGTGCTGCACTGATCAAAATTCATCCAACTGTGCACACTTCATTTTTGCTGACATAATTCATGGTCCATTAATAAATAGCAAATTGATTAATTTAAAAAATTAAGTCTAGTCCAAGCCGTGGGCAAGCCTCTGAACTCCCCTGGTCCTCTGCTTCTGATTTCAGCAACAGTAATAGCTCTTACATTGTCTTTGCAATGTGACCACCACTCTTCTGAACATCTGCCTAGGTGAATTCAGTTAATCATCAGATAGATACAATTAATATCTTCATGTTGCTGGTGACGAATCAGAGGCACAGAAATTTCGTGAGATTCAGCCAGTTTCTGGTAAGAGAGTAAGTGGCAAAGCCATAAGCATCCTTGCCCTCCCTCACAAGGCAATTCCAAGAACCAAACGAGAAGCAGATACCAAAGGGCTCTGGGAGAGCCTGGACCAGTGAGCAGTAACCACATCTGGCCAGAATGCTCCCTTCGGGGACAAATTCCTATTTGTCTGTGGAGTTAGGAATCGCTGGTCAGTGGTCAGAATCCAGCCAAGATCCTAAGAATGATAGCCACCCTCAACTTCCCTCCAGGAAACGAATAATTACCTTAATCCCCTGTCCTAAGAGGCCTGTTTTCCATCCTCAGAGTCATTACTTTTGTTCTTTTCTGAATTCTATCCAATTTTCCTACAACCCTCTACAATTTTTTTGGAACACCCTTGACCTTCAAAGAAAGTTTGAAATCGTTTACAATGAAAGACACCTGTAGTAAGACCTGCAATAAACAAGCCAGGTTATCAGAAGATTTTGACACCCAGGAGTGACATATTCATTTTACCAAAACCCTAGCTTAGATGCCAAACTTAGATCCCAAGTGTTTAAGACACCAATGCTGAAATGTTTCTGTTATGAGACCAGAGGTCCAGCGGGCTAGGAAGGTGGGTCAGTGATATGGAGGTTGCCGTCCAGGATGGTTTTGGAGGTCATGGCCCCCTGAAGTCTCCAGGAGAACCCAAGGCCTTCAGCCTCCTACTGCAGCTGGGGGCTCCACTTTCTAAGCGACACTGGCAGGCTTGACTCTGGCCAGGCAGCTGCCTTAGGGCCACACGGCGTGACTACAGAAGCCAATGCCTCCTTCCCCAGGTTGGCAGGGTGCAGTGTGAAGGGCACAGGGAGACCCCAAAAGGAATTCTGCTTCTACCATGAAGCTGTGCAACGTGGGACAAGCTCCTTAAGCTCTCTGGGCTTTATTCTCCTTTTCTATAAAATGGAGGTAGTGATACCTCCCTCCTAGGGTTTCTGAAAATCAGAGGTGATAAGTAAAATGCTTGACTGTACTAAGAGCTCCCCAACAGCAGCCTTTGTGATGATGGTGGAAATTGACACCCCGTGTTCCATCCCAAGGTGTGATTTCCAAGGGCCAGAACTTGGGTTTCCACAGTTGTCCCTTACAGGCAGACACAGAGAGAGTGAGCTGGCATTTCAGGCCTTTCCCAGAAGCAGATTTTTCACATCCAAGAGCGTCAGAGATTGGATCACTCAGGCTGGGGTCGGGGAGAGGAAAGAGCATCACAGCACGGGAGGTACAGAAGGGCAACTCGGCTGAGCTGACATCCCGCCTGGGAGAACATGCCCCCTGGCATCCCTGAGAAATAGCTCCCATGACGGCTGCTTTCGGGCATTTACTGAAAAGCTCCACCTGACCAGGGAGAAGCTGGTGGGTTTAGCCAGAGATAACCCTGCAGTTCTCTCTCTGGACCTTCAACAGTGCCTCAGTAAATCTTAACAGTGCTGAAGTCTTAGGACCAATCATGTTTTTTCTCTTGTACTGTTTTGATTCCAGTACACATAAGCCCAAATTAAAAAAAAAAAAAGAATGAAATAGATGTTATGTACTGACATGGCAGTGTATCCACTATTTGCCATGAGATGGCAAATAAAATTAGTGAGTTGCATACAAGAGACGTTATCCGTGTTTATGTGTGGTATGTTTCATATGTTTAACTCTGCATATATATATATATATATATTTAATAAATTTATTTATTTTTGGTGCGTTGGGTCTTCGTTGTTGTATGCGGGCTTTTCTCTAGGTGTAGCGAGCAGAGGCTACTCTTCGTTGCGGTGCACAGGCTTTTCATTGCAGTGGTTTCTCTTGTTGCAGATCACAGGCTCTAGGCACACGGGCTTCAGTAGTTGTGGCTCATGGGCTCTAGAGTGCAGGCTCAGTAGTTGTGGCTCACGGGCTTAGTTGTTCCACGGCATGTGAGATCTTCCCGGACCAGGGATTGAACCTGTGTCCCTTACATTGGCAGGCAGATTGTCAACCACTGCACCACCAGGGAAGCCCAACTCTGCATATTTTCAGTGTGGAAGAATGAATGGATATATCCCAAGTGTTGAACAATGATTATCACCCAGGAATGGTATTAAAGATGGTAGTCTCCTCTGCTCTTTATACACTTTGGAACTGCTGATTTATTTTTTACATGTTTGAATTTTATAATTAAAAAAATTTTTTTAATGACACCTATCAAGAGCTCCAGTCTTTTTTGTTCAATCACAGAACCAGAGGTTGTTACAGAGTTGGAAATGACCATGGGGATTGCAGTGCATCTACCTTCATGATTTCCTGCTTTCTCTTCCTGCTGGAAGGGGTTTTATCTCATTGTTGGGCAGCCCCGCTCTCTCTGGGTGCAGTCTAACTCAGTGATCCCGCAGGAGGACAAGCGCCCTCTCCCAGGAAAACACTCAGTACCTGAGCCCTTACAGGTGGAGATATGATGTCTGGGGGGTCGTACACCCCAGCTTAAGGAACCTCTGGTGGGCTGTCTTGGAGGACCTGCACACTGAAGGGCTCTCTGTCCTTCTGTCCCTCTTACTCCAAACCTTGGGGGTTATTGCTCTGACCCACTGGAGGGCATCCTTCCCAAGCTGTCTGAAACCATCCATTTCAAATGCCACTTTGGCTTGCTTGTGGAAGAGCCATTGAAAACTTCCAAATGTTGGGTGACTAGCCAGTCTGCTTTTCAAATGGCAGTCGTACATATAGGATGGGGCAAGGGAAGGCCCACAGGGCCAGGGACCAGCCTGCAGTAAGAATAATCTACAAGCTCTTCAGAATGTCCCTGGACTTGTAGCTCCACCCTGTCCCTCATACTACGCTCTCTGACTTCATCTGTGGGTCTTGCTGCCCTGTTTTTGTTTTGTTTTGTTTTGTTTTTTGTGGTACGTGGGCCTCTCACTGTTGTGGCCTCTCCCGTTGCGGAGCACAGGCTCCGGACGCGCAGGCTCAGCGGCCATGGCTCACGGGCCCAGCCGCTCCACGGCATGTGGGATCTTCCTGGACCGGGGCTCGAGCCTGCGCCCCCTGCATCGGCAGGCAGACTCTCAACCAGTGCGCCACCAGGGAAGCCCCCTGCTGCCGTTTTTTTGAACAGCCATCCAGCCTGTCTGTACATTCCTCTTCATTCCACTTTCCTCCACTCTGTATCTCTCCCACCCACCCATATCTCTTTCTGTTTTCCCTTTTATCTTCCTTTCCCAAACTTTTTTTTTTTTAGATGTTGGGGGTAGGAGTTTATTAATTTATTTATATTTATTGTTGCTCTGTTGGGTCTTCGTTTCTGTGCGAGGGCTTTCTCTAGTTGCGGCAAGCGGGGGCCACTCTTCATCACGGTACGCGGGCCTCTGACTATCGCGGCCTGTCTTGTTGCAGAGCACAGGCTTCAGACACGCAGGCTCAGTAGTTGTGGCTCACGGGCCCAGTTGCTCCGCGGCATGTGGGATCTTCCTGGACCAGGGATCGAACCTGTGTCCCCTGCATTAGCAGGCAGACTCTCAACCACTGTGCCACCAGGGAAACCCCCCTAAGCTCTTTACTAATGAGAATGTGGAATGAAAACACTGGTTTTTGTATATTAGATTAAAAATAATGCTTTTAATTTTTTAACTTTTAAAAATTATTTTTCAAACATCTCAAATGACTTGAATTTTTTTTTCTCCTAATGGCCCTTGATGGATTTTTTGGTAACTATTCTTTCTTTATTTTTAATCCACCTTATTCCATAATCTTCATTGGGTGATTTTTAAAAATCTATATTTACGTCTTTCAAAAAACTATTCTTTACTCAAGGCTTAAAGATTTAATAGAACAATAATGTGTGACACCCGTTACTGAGAATAAGAATAAGAAAGGAGAATTGAAGGCTTCCAGGAGCCCAGACCCACCCTGCAGCAGTCTCCCCAACTGTAGCTCACCTATGTTTAACATGCTGGGTAAAATCATATTTCCCCATTTCCCAGGCTGAGTGGTCCACAAGGAAGGTTCACTGTCAACCTGTGGGGTCTTTGAACCCTGTTCCCTTGCCCAGATAGTAAATCGAGTGAAGGGCACCAATGACCTTCCAGAATTGATGCACACTAATGAGATCATGTTGGAGAAAACACAATCTGTAGATACCAGGCAAGGCTCAAGATTGTCGGAATTATACTCGTCTGGTCATACCATTGTCTAAGAGAAGCAAATGGAGTCTAGGATCAAGACCAGGTAAAATGCTGTGAACCATTGTGAAAGGTTTGCTGAAACTGGATTGAAGCACACCAAGGACCACCGATGGGAACCCACACCACCAACGTGAGCCTCCATCATCTCCCCAAACGCAGAAGGGAAAGTGTCTCTGCTGCAGTTAAGGTCCAGTTTTATCAACTGTGCCAGATACATGCCAGAGTGAAGAATCAGGTCCCCGGGGTAGACGTTAAGCGTGATCCCAGACTTCAAAGACATACAGCCTGGGTGGCAAGTAGAAGCACATCCTAGATTGGGCTAGTCTCTGGCAGAGAGAAGAATCAAGAGATGATGCCACGACTTTCCAACATGAATCCTTCCATTATTTGTATTTCTCTGGTCTTGGTAGGTGTCAGAGAAACCGACCAGAGGAAGTGAATCACTTCCTGTGGTCATTCCTCTGCCCACAGTTGCACTATTTTTAACAATCTGCATAAAAATAATAAATCCAACCCTGGGCGTGTATATTATTTGCTTAACAAGTACCCAATAGGATGAGGTGGGAGTGGAGACAAAAATGGGCAGAATTGAGACGCTGAGGAGGCAGAAGTTCAGAAAGTCCCTCCAGATAAAGACAATCTTTTTGTTAACTTCTTCTGGAAAACTTGGCACAAAGAATGAGAATCAACTTTTTAGCATCACTTCTCAGAGTAATTTTCCACTCCTTATGGAAGAAACTAATGTTTAAAGCAAAACAGCTGCCCAACTTTCACAGTGTCCATAGCAAATTACTCAAAATATTCCAGCCTTCAGCCAGGATGACTTTTGAAAATCTCTCTGCCCTTTATCAGTGCTATTTCCCTCACTTCAGATATGTATCATCATTTATACAAAATCTGTGAATAATTAGACAAGAAATGTGAAATGATTTATGAATAAACGTTTACATATTAAAAGGAGAATTTCACTCTAACATTGAATGAGGTGGTGTATTCGTTTGCTAGGGCTGCCATAGCAAAGTACCAGAGACAGGGGGTTTTAAAACAACAGAAACTTATTTTCTCACAGCTCAGAAGGTCAGAAGTCCAAGATCAAGGCGTCAGCTTGTAGATGCCATCTTCTCTCCGTGTCTTCATACCATCTCACTTCTGCATGTGTCTGTGTCCTAATCTCTCTTCTTAGAAGGACACCAGTCCTATTGGATCAGGACCCACCCGAATGACCTCATTTTAACTTAATTACCTCTGTAAAGCCCTATCTCCTAATAAAGTCAGATTCTCAGGTACTGGGGTCAGGATTTCAACATATGAATTCGGGGTAGGGAGAGGGAGGGACCACAATTCAGCCCACTACAGATAGAAAGTCCAAGTAAGAGCTAAATGTCTCTGTTACATTGTAATTTCAACACATACCAGGGTTTCTTAGTCATTAAATATCTATCTAACCCCTCTAGATTCTCTGCTTCAACATTTATCCCCCAAGTAGATGTAGAGCGAGGAAAACCAACGTGAATTCTGGAAGGAGTGCTGCTGCCCCATCCTGCCCACTGCAGACACCATAATTCAGAGACCAGGTCTCCTCCTGTTAAACCGGATGCAGGTTCACGTGCCCGATGCACAGCGAGGCCAAACAATACTGAAACATTGGAATTTGGAGCAGAGAAAGGTCATGCAAGGGGAATGGCTGGCTCATGCCCCCCTAAACCCCGAACTCCCTGAAGGGTTTCAGCAAAGATTCTTTTTTTTCACACACACACACACTGTATTTTATTTTTACAAGAGATAAATAAACTAACACCAAGCATTGTAAATGGATGACCACAACAAAAGCAACAAAGATTGCAATTACGGAACACGAAACACCCTCACACTGTGTCATAATATTGACATTCAGTCCAGGAATCCTCCACTGTAACAGCTCCTTTACTTTGCAGTGAAAATTGATTTGTATATTTTTTGCCTCTGAGTCCTTGTGGGATTTTTTTGTTTTTATTCAAACAGAAAGTCACAAAAATTATAATCATCCTCATCAGTTCACTCAGTCCCGTGTAATTAATTTTTTTTCATCTTGATCTTTTGTTGGCACTTTTATGAGTTCATCAGTCTTCCCTTAGAGTTCTGAAAATGCTTATTCATTCAGTTCAGCACTATAGTCAGTTACCAGAAACCTGTACTTGTCAGAGTCTTTTCCATGAATTCCTTGAAGATGAAACCCTTTTATAGGAACATTTTTGCGAAAGCACCAGAGTACACCCAGAACTGTCTGTAAATGACAAAAGACTTAAAAATGACCATGGTTAAAGATTTGATGAAAGTTCATAATAATGCAATTGACAAGGAAATTTAGTTACTTCTGTGATATACATTTTAAAGTAATAACTAGAATTATGACTTATAACATTATACCAGAACATATAAGATTTTTAGAAATTTCATGTAATCTCTGAAACATTTATATTAACATATTTCCATACAAATAACCCAAAGAAAGTTTAGTATTAGTTGTTTTTTGTGTGTTTGTTTATACTGCAGGTTCTTATTAGTCATCAATTTTATACACATCAGTGTATACATGTCAATCCCAATTACCCAATTCAGCACACCACCATCCCTACTCCACCGCAGTTTTCCCCCCTTGGTGTCCATACATTTGTTCTCTACATCTGTGTCTCAACTTCTGCCCTGTAAACTGGTTCATCTGTACCAATTTTTTAGGTTCTACGTATGTGCTTTAATATACGATATTTGTTTTTCTCTTTCTGACTTACTTCACTCTGTATGACAGTCTCTAGATTCATCCACGTCTCAACAAATGACTCAATTTTGTTCTTTTTTATGGCTGAGTAATATTCCATTGTATATATGTACCACAACTTCTTTATCCATTCTTCTGTCAATGAGCATTTAGATTGCTTCCATGACCTGGCTATTGTAAATAGTGCTGCTGCAATGAACATTGGGGTGCATGTGTCTTTTGAATTATGGTTTTCTCTGGGTATATGCCCAGTAGTGGGATTGCTGGATCATATGGTAATTCTTTTCTTATTTTTTTAAGGAACCTCCATACCGTTCTCCTCAGTGGCTCTATCAATTTACATTCCCACCAACAGTGCAAGAGGGTTCCCTTGTCTCCACACCCTCTCCAGCATTTGTTGTTTGTAGATTTTCTGATGATGCCCATTCTAACTGGTGTGAGGTGATACCTCATGGTAGTCTTTATTTGCATTTCTCTGATAATTAGTGATGCTGAGCAGCTTTTCATGTGCTTCTTGGCCATCTGTATGTCTTCTTTGGAGAAATGTCTATTTAGGTCTTCTGCCCGTTTTTTTTTTTTTTTTTTTTTTTTTTTTTTTTGTGGTACGCGGGCCTCTCACTGTTGTGGCCTCTCCCGTTGTGGAGCACAGGCTCCGGACGCGCAGGCTCAGCGGCCATGGCTCACGGGCCCAGCCGCTCCGCGGCATGTGGGATCTTCCCGGACCAGGGCTCGAACCTGCGCCCCCTGCATCGGCAGGCAGACTCTCAACCGCTGCGCCACCAGGGAAGCCCCAGCAAAGCATTTTTAAAGGCAAGGTGAGGGAGGGGTGTGGCTGCTTGTTGCAGACTTCTTGGTGTCATAGTCCTTCGTTCTTGCAGCTGTCCATGCAGGTCAGGTCGGGATGCCCCTGTAAACCTCCAACAAGACAAATGTTATTCTCCCTGCTCTGCAACATTTTATCTCTATAGGAATGGGAAAGTTTTACACCTTTAAAGGTCAGAGCCTTGGGAATGGGCTGTCCTGTATATTTCAGGCTCTAGGCAACATTCTTGACTCCGAGCAAGAGCTATAGAATACAGAGGTTAAAGTAGAAGAAGCGGATCCAATGTGGAGTCAGATTTGTTCTTCCCCCTTACACTTCTGACAACACCTCAGATGCTCTAACACTAGACTCCAGAAAGATCACCGACCATACTCTGAGGACTGTTTCTGATTTAACATACATGACATCCTGTAAAAGCCATACAGTGGGCTGGGATTGTTCCCGGTCTCTTTGGTGATGCTCCGGATGAGGAGTCAGCAAACTTCTCCTTGAAAGTTATTTCAAGGAGATCAGGCAGCAGACACTCCAGGCGTCGGGAGTCATTCTCTCTCCTCCCAGTTCCTCCACTCTGCTGCTGTCCCATGAGGGCAGCTGTGTGCAAAAGAAGGAGCGGGACTTGGTTTCAGCGAGAGAGAGGCATGGACATATATACACAACAAAACGTAAGGTAGATAGCTAGTGGGAAGCAGCCTCATAGCACAGGGAGATCAGCTCGGTGCTTTGTGACCGTCTGGAGGGGTGGGATAGGGAGGGTGGGAGGGAGGGAGACACAAGAGGGAAGAGATATGGGAACATATGTACATGTATAACTGATTCACTTTGTTATAGAGCAGAAACTAACACACCATTGTAAAGCAATTATACCCCAACAAAGATGTTAAAAAAAAATTATCTCAAATCTCCCAAAATAAAAAAAATGAAAAGAAAAAAAAAACTTTTTAAAATAAACACTAACATTTGACTCGTATACGCTCTGCACATGTCAGATTCCTCATCTGGTTCTCTTCCAATCATTTAACAATATCAAGCCCTTCTGAGCTCACAGGCCATTCAAAACCATGGTAGTCAGACTTGGCTGGGGGGTCTTCATGGGCTGACCCCATCCTTTTTTGCTCCTGGTGAAACACAGTCATCTTCACCTTATGTCTGTTTCTTCCTTTCAGGTCCTGATTTATGCCTTTTGGTCCATACTAACCTGCTTGTCCCAACACAGCCCTGCATCCTTTTCAACTGATTTCTGGAAAGGTGTTGCTTCAAATGCATTTTGAGAGATGACAGCTCAGGGGGAGCCTCCACCATCGTCTTCCAAGTCTTGGCTTCCCTTGACCAGACTGTCCTTTAGGATCAGGATTTTTCCTTGCTCTGGCCAAGGGGTGGTGGTGAGAGTTGAAACCTCTGGTTGTAGGCAGGGTCATTTTTCACTTTGAGAGGAGCTGAGAACAGCTCTGCTATGGAGCCAAAACACAAATACCATGACACTTCCTGTGAAACAGCCTCCGTACCCTCCCTCCACCACCTGCCCTCTTCCAGCAGCAGCCCTGGGCATCCCCTTTTAGCTGTTTTAGGCTCGATATTATCTTACTGATTTGCCAGCTTAGCAGATCTCTGGGTAGTACCTAGTGAACCTTCCCTGAACGTTGCCGGACTGGGGATTGAAAACCCACAGCGTGATGATATCTCTTTATTGTAAAACCCATTTCCTGAACTACAGGTTCCCCTCTACTCTGTGCTGAAGGCAAACCCAATCCTCTGTGTGAAGGAGAACAGTTATGGAAATCTCTTAGGTGCAGAATAGAGGCTCGGATTTGCAGGCTATAAACGCAGAGACTGGTGATGTTATTTTTCATTCTAGCAGCTAATTAATCAGCAAGTGCACCTCTGGTAAATACACACGAGAGGGCGACTGCGTTTCAGAGGAAGCGTAAGGCGTCACGAAACCCTTGTTACGGGAGATAAGTTACAGATTGTACTTGTGATGTGTCCCATAACAAGGAATTTTCAAATAGCATTAGAAACTTTGGTTTGGATGTTAAAATTTGCCTTGTCCCGTTCATCTTAAATCATGGTGCTAATTATGTTTTCATCAGACTCACACGCTGCCCATATTTGAAAAATGAAGCCATATCCATGGGATATTTTCCCCAAGTACAAAACCCAGTGGCGAGGATGAGACACTGCCTTACTCTGCTCAGACCTGACGTGTCGACTCAGACCTAAGACAGGTCATCGCTTCAGCTCCATCTCAGACTGTAAGATCTTTGAGGGGAAGGGCTGTGGGCTGAAGATCTCATTTGGGATGCCCAAGCCAGCAGATTGCAGCGGATGCCGTGATGTAGGATGACAGCTCTCTTTGCATAGGAACCAAGTTTGGCAACTGTCCAGGTTAGGTGTGCTCAGCTCCATCAGGGCCTCTCCAGGCCACGAGTCCTAGGCAAACCTTGGGATTGCTTGCTGACAGCTTCCCACGTCATCTGTTTGCTTGCTGGAGTTCCCTGGATGACTTTGTAACTGAATAGCAACTTTTTTCACAAGGTCACGGGTTCAAGAGCAGCCCAGGTCCTCCGGACCTGGCCATGAAATGCTGCTTTCTTCTCCCCACACCCAGTGGGCACAGCATCAGGCAGACACCTAGGGCTGCCTGTCCCTGCTCTGCCCCTTTCCCAAGGTGGGGCATAAGCTGAGCTCAGAGCCGCCTTTGAAGCACTGAGTTTCCGCAGAGCTCCATGGTGTGAGGCCACCATGAGGAGCCAGACCACAGAGACAGGAGTAAAACCAAGGGGTAGCAGGAAAATGACATGACCCGTGAGAATCCGACACCTCCTGGCCTCCAGGCAGCCAGGGCCATCTCCGCCAACAGCACCCCACAAACGAGAATGGTCCTGGAAGGTCAGCACGGGTCACAGAGCCTTTCCATCAGAGAAGGAGACCAAGAGAGACTTGCTAAAAAGGAAAGTGTACGGACTGGTAAAACAAGTATGAGTTCACCAGGGGATAAGATATTTCCATTCTGAGACTGTAATCATTGTTCCCATCATCTTCACGATGCAGCCCCATCCTCGCCTCTGACCCCCTTAGATTAATTTTTAAAAGATGAATAACATTCAACGTTGCTGTTCCCAGGACGTTAAACTGCTCAGGATGTGAACTTGGGGTGCTACCCCCTAAGAGGGCTGTGTGAAATGGTATTGTTCTGATTCCAAGAACTAAAAGGAAACTTTAGTTTTCCTGAGTTACTTGGCAGTTTTCCGCCAAGTGCCCTGGTCCTAAGTTTGATCTCATCTAAGGGAAGGGTGTGACCCCTGTTACTCCAGCCCTGAGACCAGAGCCCTCTGCCTGGAGCATCAGCTTTGCTATTAAGAGAGAAGTTTCTCATGGTTTATGGATAAAATGAACTGAAGAGTTCTCACCAGGGACTGCTAACCAGCCAGCTGTTAGAGGCCAAAGAGAGCTGATTCTAGAGTCCACATTCCAACTGAATTCCAGGAGATATACGGTCTGCTCTGCCTGCAACACACCATAGACAGGGAGGCTTAAACAATGGAAATGTATTTTCTCACAGTTCTGCAGACGCCAAAGTCTTAGATCAAGATTCTGGTGGGGTTGGGTTCCTGGTGAGGGCTCTCTTCCTGCCTTGCAGATGGCCACCTTCTCACTATGTCCTTATATGGCCTCTCCTCACAGAGAGACAGGGACAGAGCTCTCTGGCATCTCGTCTTATAAGGACACTAATCTTATTGCATCAGAGCCCACACTTTGACCTCATTTAACCTTAATTACTTTCTTCAAGGCCCCAATGCCAAATACAGCCACACTGGGAATTGGAGCTTTAACACGTAAATGGGTGGGGGGGAGGCATTAAGGGGGACACAAAAGCTCATTCCTGAACAGTTATGTGAAAAAAGCACTTTCCTGGACCACTTTCACTCTTCATTCATTCATGTGTTTGCTCACTTATTTAACACCTGTTCACCAAAATTTCCATTCACCAGGACCTGGGATTACAGTGGTGAGCAAGCAGCTGCTCCCCAAGGAGCTATCATCCTGGGGCAGGGGTCAGGTGAATAAACCTATAAAGAAACAGGAAAATATCATGTGATACATCCCACAAAGAGAACACGTTGCTTTTCATTTGTTCTCAGCTTTATGCCAGACCTGAAATAATCTGGCTTACAGTTTCTGATAGAAAGTCTGTCCTTATCCCTTCTTTAAACTTTGCCAAACAGGATGAATATCTTTCAATTTTTGGAAGTGATGTCCTCAAACTTTCTAGACTACACATCTCTCCTCTGCAGAATTTGAACAATGTCTCTTACTGCTCTGTGTTGTTCGTAATAAGTCATAACAGTCATGGCCACAAGAACTGGGTTTGAGCACAAAAGTGGGTATGATTCTAAAAATAAGGGTATGAATATACTTCTCCTCTGAATAACCATAAATTATCACAAAGAAGCCATTGTTTCTTTCTTCGCTAATATCATTTTACTATGTGGATCTCTACGTTTGTCCCCCAGATTTGTTGCTCTGGAAAAAAAAGTGCCGTAAGAAGGAAGAGACACCAGTGGGTACAGTCATTACAGACTTGACATTTCTAAACTGGGTTTGACAGTGGAACTTTGAAAATATTTATCTATCAGAAAATAGTTTCAGCCGTGGGCAATTTGGCGAAAAGGTTTAGTTGATGGAAAAACCAGAACTCAGTGTGACTGGCTTTAATGTAAGATGCTCTTGAAGGCCACAGGATAACCAGCACTTCCAACAACCTGGAAAATTTAGACCAGCTTGGAAAAATAACAAGGGGCTTAGGGAGGTAGCCAAAGCACTGTACAGGATCAGATAAATTTATGTGCTTTAGAGACTCAAATTTTAATATTAAATTATAAACGAAAGCAACACTCAGGTTAAGTGCTTAAGCAGGTCTCTCTGCCTATGTCCTGTTCTTCCTCCCTCCAAAAGACTGGGACAATTTTTCAGGAAAAGGTATTCTGCTACACCTACATGTAATTCTTTTCCATTTGCATTTTTGTGTACTTTTATGGCTCCTTTACATAGTTAAGAAGGATTCTGCCTTGGGGCGCTGGCTGTGTCTTGGTATTTTTGTGTGGCTTCCAAGCTCAAGGCAATGGCTTGCCATCCTTGCCATGGCTGGTGGCTGGACAAGCTGTCCCACAGCTGCCCCTCACAGCTACTCGAAGAAGCTGTGCTATCTGAGGTCCTCCCTTCTGCCAGCCCTGGCTGGCCCACTACATAGGCAGTGGGCTGGGTCGCTTGAAGCTCTGAGGCCATTTCTTCTGCCTTTTGCACCCACACCTGCCCTGGAACAACTCCCTTCCTGAGCTGTCTCATGAACATGATCAGATTTTCTCCGTCTTTTTTCTGCTCCACACCAAAATTAAATAAAGTGACTCCCCCAAGAACAAACAAACAATCAACAGAACAAAGGAAAAGCACACCCTGGCCTTTATCCCAGTGGTCCTCCCCGGCACAACTCTTGCTCCTCCTTCTAGCCCTCAACATGGATACAGAGTGACATAAACTATGCTTCAGTTTAAAACTCTCCTCGCTGTTACCCTGGAATCATTTCCAAAGCCGTATCAAGGTTTACACACCACCACCCATCTTCATAGCCTCAGAACTCCCCAACGCCCCCTTTACACTATTTCCACCACAGCCAAGTATGTTCTGTTCCCCGTAAACCACCCCAGGCCTTGGAACATTCCAGAACAGAAGTGTTATTCTTACAATTCCTGCTCCTCCTTCAGCTGGCCAACTTCTACTCCTTCTGCAGGGTCACTGCTTTCCCTAAGGGTGGCCCCAACACTGGCTTAAGTGCCCCACCATGACTTCTCTGCTGTTATTACCTGTTCATACAGCTGCTCCCCATCAGGGTCTTGGAAGGCAAGGCCTCTGTCTTATTCCCTGATGTACCTTCACAACCTAGCACTGTGTCGGACACACGCATGGTAAGTGTTGAACAGCTACTTGACTTATGGATGAATACAAGAACAAGAACCAATGTTTAGATTAAGCCAAATGAAATTGCTGATATGTGATGAATTTTGACCTACCAAAAAACTGGCAATTTTATGGTTCTATCTAATATACAAACTGTCTTAGAAATACTGTCCCTCAGCACTAAAAATTGCTTCCAAAAGACTGGGGTTTAGACCCCATGAAGAGAAGCTTCCAATAACACAGAAGGGGACAAAGGTGAAAGCAAAAAAGGATATTGTTTAAAAAAAAAAAAAAAAAAGGACTAGACAGGCATTTCCAATCAATTATATGCTGGGAAGTTTTCCTAATCTCCCAAATATTGCCCCTCAGCCTTCCAAACCATCTGGAAAGTTCTTTCTTCTGGATGAAGCATAATCATGCCAAATGTGAACTCTGCACCCTCTGACATTCATGAGGAAGCCTGTCAAATTATGTAGCACTATGGGAAAAAAAGAAAGAAAATCTTTTCTAAATCAGAAAATGATTCAATCTTGTTCAGTCTTCAGAGAGCTCAATAACAATGGGGTTAATATGCTGAGTGTGTAGCTTATTGTGGGTTTATAAAAGCTAATGTTCTGAAAAACTGGATTCTAGGAGGAAAATGAAGCTCAAAATAAGAAAGGAGAAAACATGAGATGGTCTAATTTGGGTGGAAGTTGAGAACATGTCACTCTTGTCATGAGTAATTGAGAGTTTGATGGTTAAAAAGAAAAAGGATCTGACATGTTTCTCCTCCCCTGTAGGTAAGGTAGTCAAGGACATAAATCCCTGCTCAAATCCAGTCCCTCCGACTGCAATCAAGGGGAAGCTGAGAATGTTCGAGCAGCAATCACAGTTCTCCAGGGTGGGAAGTTCTCCCAGGTAATCAAATGACACAATTTTCGAAAATACTAGGAAACCGACCCCAAAAGTAAACTACAATGTTTATGCATAGAACTCATCAGAGTAACGTGCATTCCGGTTGCATAGATTCTGTTTTAGAAAGATGCTCCTAAGAGCTAGGGTGTGTTCAACAGTGTCATCCACAACACCACCACCCAGGGAATATCATTCAACCACCCACCAGGGAATCCTACCAAAACCATTTACCAAGCATCCATCAAGAACTTGGTTGTGGGACCAATGGGCACACAGATGAAGGAGCAATGACTCTGGTCCTCCAGGAGTTTGTCCTCTTATGCAGGAGCTGCACGGACAGAGCCCCCGAAGCCAAGTGGAATGGGCAGGTACAGAGCAAGGATGCAAGGAGACAGGCCTTGATTAGCGACCCAGTGTGAGTAGTGGACCTGGTGTGCTGAGAGTCAAGAAACAGATGGCAACCGGTGAAGACTGACAAGTCTGGGAAGACATCTTGCAGGAGACAAGCTGATCAGTGTTGAAAGGTGATAACTGATGTGAACCATTTCTCTGATACATCTCTTAAAGAAGCATCCTCGAAAAGGAAAAGGGGGGTCCAGGTGCCCTATGCTTTGGGCCTAAATCAGGGATGAGAAATACAGCTGGGGTTGTGAAGTCTAATACCCTTTGCATTGGTATGAAGCCAGTAAGAGAGTCCAGCTTTGTCTAACATACAGGCACAATTATCTGTTCCAGTTTTTTTTTTTTTTTTTTTTTTCCGGTACGCTGGCCTCTCACTGTTGTGGCCTCTCCCGTTGCGGCCTCTCCCGTTGCGGAGCACAGGCTCTGGATGCGCAGGCTCAGCAGCCATGGCTCACAGGCCCAGCCGCTCCGCGGCACGTGGGATCCTCCTGGACCGGGGCACGAACCCATGTCCCCTGCATCGGCAGGCGGACTCTCAACCACAGCGCCACCAGGGAAGCCCTCCAGTTTTTTTTTAACGGTTTTCCTTTTATAGCTAAATTTATCTCATTTACTTTTATTAAGATGTTTAGAATTAGTTCTATTTTTTAAATTTCCTTGTTAGCTTTCTGAATTGTTTTTTGACCTTTAATTACTGTATAACATAAGTACAGAAAAGTGAACAAATCAAAAACGTACATTTGAAGGATTTTCATAGAGTTAACGCACCTGAGGAGCCAGCACTCAGATCAAGAAGCTGAACATGACCATCATCTAAGAACCTCCCCCTGGTGGCCCTTCCAGCCACTAACTCTCCCCAGAGGTAACCATTAACCTGACTTCTAACTCCATAGATTAATTTTGCCTGTTTTTGAACCTTATATAAATGGAATCTTATAGTATAGACTTTGCTCAATATCATGTTTAAGAGATTCAATAATATTGTTGCATATGGTTGTATTTTACTCATCCTTATTGCTGTGTAGTATTCCGCTGTGTGAATATACCACAACCAATGTATCCATTCTACAACTGAAGAGCATTTGGATAGGTTCCTGTTTGGAGCTATTATGACTACTACCACTATGAATATTCATGTACTTGTCTTTTTGTGAACATGTATATGTATTCCTGTGTGGCACACACCTAGGAATGGAACTGCTAGGTTATAGGGTTTGTGGATTGTCAGATTTAGTAGGTTCCACCAAGTAACTTTCCTAAGCTGTTGCACAAATTTATATTCCCACCAGCAGTCAGAAAGTCAATAAGATTTGGTTAACAAAAATACTCTAATGCTCCCTCAGGCAATACGTGTATACAGAAGAAATCTCTTCTCTAACAAGTCCGCGTGGCCTGAGAGCTTAAGTATTAAATATTTTTTTCTTTCTTAGAACAAAAGTAAGAGTTAGCTGTACTGTTTTTAAAAGGAAGGAGACTAGAAAGATGGGTGTTCTGATAAGCATTAAGGACTTCTTTTCAAGATGAATGAATAATGTAAAATAAATAAAGGTTGATAAAATGGCACAAAATAACAGTTAAGAGTAACCAAGATCATGCCAGACGGTGGTTAGAGAGCCAGATGTTTCCAGGAAACTATGGTTCTTGTTTTGAACTTAGCTGGCTTAACTCTGGGTAAAACTGTACATGTCAAACTCTCAGGGCTATCTGACAACAATGCTTAGCCTATTTTGCAAAGAAAAATTTCCTTGGGTGCGTCAGGAAGAAAATGCTGATGAAAATTTTAAAACTCTTGGGATAAATTTTTAATAATTTTCCAATTTTTCTCATTGATGCATCATTTTCTAGCATCGTTAGCTCAAAAATAAAAAGTTGAAGCAAATTGAAAGTGAGCATGCAGACTGGCTGGAAACTTTAAAAGGTGAAATCTCTTTTAAACTGCAGGAAAATACAATGGAACCACAGCTACAGAGACACACCTTTGTGATGATTTCCCATAGTTTAACAAAGCGTGTACAGTGTAGGCGTGCAAACCTACATACAAAGGCATAAAATATTTCCAGAACAAGATACAAATCTCACCACATTTGTTCTCTCCTTAAAATCCCCAGTGTTTGTCTTCCCATTGCTTAAAATCCCAGTTTTTTGGCCTGGCATCCAAAGACCTTGATGAGCTAGCCCTTGCCCCTCTGCTCCATCCCATCGTCACTGCCATTCACCCCTCCCCCCTTGCACGGTTCATCCCAGCGAAAGCAAACAATCTCCAGGTCACACAATCTTCTCCGCCATTTCAGAAGCCTTCTCTGTGGAGCCCACTCTGACCTGGCTTTGCTTCCCATTGCCCATCTGATTGTTCTCATCGAGGTCACCAGGAACCTCCGTTTTGCCCAAACATGTGCTCCTTTCTTGGTCCTCCTCTTACTTGGTCACCCTGTTTCCAGTGTATTCTGAGAAGCTTACTGCCCAGGCTGTCCTCCTACCTCACCGGCCTCTTCCTCCTCTGCCTCCTCTTCTAAGCCCTGAAAGTCGAGGTGCTCAAGGTGCCAGTTCTTGAGGCTCTGCTCACCTTTATCCATATTACCTCCTGACTTGATCTCAGCTGGTTTCATGGCTTTAATTGGCACAACATACACCGCCGATCCCCTAACTTTATATCCCCACCCCAAGTTCCTTTCTGAGCTCCAGCTGCCCCTTCCACACTTCTACTTGGTGGTCTGCTAGGCGGTGTCCTAGACCTTCACCAGGCCCGTGTGTCCCTACCCCGGGGGCTGTTGGCTGCTAATAGCACACAGCTGCACCCTTTCTGGAGTGTTGCCTTGGCTGATAAAAGATGCTCGGGACGATGAAAAATCCCTCACCCAGAAATGTTGGGGGGATTATACCCTAGAAGGGATGAACGGGCACCCTAGCCAATGACTGGCTATTACAGGGATACAGAAGCCCAGGCTCTGTACCTCCAGGAGGGACAACTCCGCAGTGCCATTCACGCCCCAGAGTCCCCTGTGGGATCAGGCTGAGACGAGACGAGACTGCCACAATGGCTTTGCCCAGCTGATTCTCCTGCTGTATCCTGCATCACTTTCTGTGGAGAGCTCCTCCTCTATAAATCACTTGCAGAAGAATCCCCAGCTCAGGCTGTGCTTCCAGGAAGCCCAGTCTAAGAGCTACGTTTCCCACCTACCAGCCCAAACCGTGCTACCGATCAACTCCTCCCACACGTGTCCTATGACCCCTGGATCCTCTTCATGGCCATAAATGGCACCTTTTCCCAGTTGCCCGGTACAGAAACCTAGACCTTGTCCCTGATTCTTCTCTTCCTCTCATGCTCCAGACCCAGTTCATCAGAGAATCCTGTTATCCTCACCTTTAAGAAACATCCTGAATCTGAGCCCTTCCTGCACCACTGGAGGAGCCTCTGTACAGGTCTCTGCCTCCCCATGCTTCCCAAAATGTAAATAGAAGCAAGTCTCTCCTCTGCTCAAAACCCCCAGAGGCTTCCCATTTAGACCTGGAATTGCCTGACCCCCACTATTTCTCTCCACACTTCACCACCAGAGGGAACATGACATCTCTAGAATGTTTTAAAATCCCTGCTTAAAGTGCAACTATACATATTAATTTCATGAACTTTATCAAGATACATGATTACTTCTGTTACCATCACAGCTCAATGTTCATCCTTTAAAAATTCAAAGTGAAAAAACATTTCAAGAGGAGAAAAATAAAAGTACATATCCTACCAAAAAATATACTAATTAGCAATGTCACCTGCTTTATCTTTAAAGGAAAACAGAATAACAACTGGCGATGGATGAAAGTAAAAAGTGGATACTCACAATAGTGTTAGAATCAACATGTCCTTTTAATGTTTCCTGGATCTAAATAGGGTGTGGGAAGTGTGTGCCGTGTGTTTTCTTGTGTCATCCTCTTTTCTCCACTAAGGAGAACATCAACCGCACATGTTGAAAAGATTCTCAGTCAGGAATGACCTTTTAAAAAAGCTGAGTGTGATACTTTTGCAATAAGCATCCCTTGGCCCTACATCAGATACTGCTATACCTCAACGCCTCTTCAAGACCCTATTCAAAAGTCACTTCCTTTTGCAGCAACACAGATGGACCTAGAGATGGTCATGCTAAGTGAAGTAAGTCAGAGAAAGACAAATATCATGATATCACTTATGTGTGGAATCTAAAAAAAAATGATACAAATGAACTTATTTACAAAACAGAAACAGACTCACAGACATAGAAAACAAACTTATGGTTACCAGGGGGGGAAGGTGACGGGGAGGGATATATTAGGAGTTTGGGATTAACAAAAATGCACTACTATATATAAAATAAACAACAAAGTCCTACTGTAGAGCACAGGGAACTATATTCAATATCCTGTAATAACCTATAATGGAAAAGAATCTAAAAAAGAATACACGTATAGATGTATAATGGAATCACTTTGCTGTACACCTGAAACTAACACAACATTGTAAATCAACTTTACTTCAATAAAATAAAGTTTTTTTAAGTCACCTCCTCTGGAAGCCTTCCTGACCTTCAAAAGAGCCCAACCTGTTGCCTCTGCACTTCCATTTGATTTTTCCCTGTTCCTCTTCTTCTCCTTAACAATAAGCCCAGGCCCTGTGCACAGATGGTGTTAAATAAATGTTTGGTGAATAAATAATTGAATGAAAGTATTAATCATATAGAAAAGTGACTGTGGAGTGGGCTGCCCCCCCTCCTCATTTCCCCACTTCCTTATGAGGAGATGAGGTGTCTAAAATCTAGGAAGATTAGAATTTGTGCACACTGAACCGTTGTCAATGAGCATGAAAGGAAGCTCCTTCTGTGCTCTGCCTGGTTCAAGAAACACATCTAGTTCAACACTCTGCTGGTACAAGAACATCTAAGTAAAGCAAACTTTTGACATCTCCAGATCAAATGTACTATAGCCTGCCAAGAGATTCATTCAGCACACTTGAATAAAAACACCTTTCTAGAAAGGCTGTTTGCCCACCTGCTTCTGTTTGCAGCACCCAATATCCATCACGTGTGTTTTCAGGAATCAGTGAGGATGAACAATTAAAAAAAAGTGACTCAAACGCTCCTCTGGGCAGGTGCTTGTGACCGGCTCACTTAGAAGGTTTGCTCTGGGGGTGAACGTGATCCACCACCTCTCGCCAGGTGTCCACACCCAGACAAATAGGGAAGAAGGGATGAATCTCTCCACAGTTCTGGAAATAGATTCTGGGTGTGCAAACCACCTGGCCAAGTTAAGCATTAAACATTTGGAAAGTCCGGTTTTGAGAGAGTCCGACAAGTTGCATTTTCATGCACCTCCCATAATTTCAAACCAAAAAGAACAACGAACAATTCAAATTAGACAAAACATCGGAGTCTTGTGAAAATGCCAAAGAAAAATGTCTAGAAAATTGTTCTTTCTTTCCCTTTTTAAAAAAAAAACTAGACCCTTGTAGATTCTGGTCCTCTTTCAAAGGCGCTTTGAACAGCATGGGGTGTCCTACAGAGGGCCGCACAGGAGCCTCGGAGAACCCTGGGACCTTGCAGAATGGCAGTCAGCACATTCACAGAGCTCTGCTTTTAGGTTTAACTGCCGCATCTCCGACAAGCCACTCGGTGACAAGAATCGAATAAGGACAGAGGAGATCTGTGTTCACTCCTACCTGCAGGTGGAGAGAGCCCTTTCCCCGTGCCCACACCCTAATGGGAGCACAGCCGTTTGCCCTCCTGCAGGTGGCCTCCCCCACCACTGTCAGCCTCAGCCCACCTGGCTCATCCCCTGTGGAAAGCGGCAGCAGGAGGTCCACCTTCTGAAGCTGGCGATGCTGCCAGTAAACGTCCAGACCCTTTCTGCAAAGCTCTGGTTGAACTGGTCCCTGTGGATCGCCATCGAATCTGACCCCAGGGGTGGACCTTGAGAGCCATGCACCCATGGTAAGTCCTCAAAGATTCAGAAGAACTGTCCTCCCCCAAAGCCTTAGCCACAAGAGCAGAGTATCCTGTGCCAGGTGCTGTGCTAGGTGGGAGGGAGGGACGATGCTAAAAATCAGGATGAGAGAAACGTTTCTCTCAGACTCCGGGGAACTCCGCGCCCATCTCTCTCCCACCAACTGGAAATTGAGGAGCATCAGCCCTGACTTTTCTTAGGTGACCACCTTCAACACTGGCTGTCCCTCAGACCCCACCCTATCCCACCCACCCCTTGTCTCCACATCACCAGCCCCCAGGATGCTTCCTACCTCTTGACACCTAGGAGAGTGTAGAGAAAAACCTCCTGCTCTGTCTTCCAAAAGGTAATACCAAAAGCCATGTTCCCCATCCTCAACAGAGTGAAAATTAAACAACGGGAAAGTATAATTCGAATTGGCAAAGATTAAAAAAAGAAACTCACTAACTTAATATTGGTGAAGTTTGAACATATTCTCCTATGCTAGGAAATATAACCTTTATATAGAGGTTATATATATATATAGATTATATATATATTAAAATATAACCTTTATATATATATATATATATATATATATATATATAAAAAACCTTTCCATAGAGCTATTTGGTTACAAATATCAAAATTTTAAAACTTTTGCAGCCCTCTAATTTCACTTCAAGGAGTTTATTAAGAGGGAATAACAAAACATCTAGGCAGAGATGTATTCACTGGCATGCTTGTCTCCACCTTGTTTATAACAGTAAAACTTTGGAAACAATCTAATTTTCCAATAATAGGGAATTGGTTAAACAAAGTAAGACTTGTGTATATAATGGGATCTCATGCAGCCATCAAAAGTGGTGTATAAACATGATCATGGCATATTATCAAGTAAAAATTAAAGCAACTACCAAACCAAACACGCACAATTACATCAGTCTTGTAAAAATCAGAATACATCTACAGGTGTACCTCGGAGATATTGTGGGTTTGGTTCCAGACCACTGCAATAAAGCATATCTGCTTTCCCAGTGCATAGAAAAGTCATGCTTACACTATCCTGCAGCCTATTAAGTGTGCAATGTGTTATGTCTAAAAAAGCAATGTACATACCTTAATTTAAAACTACTTTATGGCTAGAAGATGCTACCCATCATCTGAGCCTTCAGGAGTTATAATCTTTTTGCTGGTGGAGGCCCAAGAGCACCTCGATGCTAGTGGCTGCTGACCGATCAGGGCGGTGGCTGAGAAGGTAGGGGTAGCTGAGCCAATTACGAACAGGGAAGACACAATGAAGTTGCCGCATCCATTGACTCTTCCTTTCTCTTGAACACTTAGGGGCCATTGTAGGGTGATTAATTGGCTTAGTTTCAGTATTGTTGTGTCTCAGGAAATAGGAGGGCCAAGGAAAAGGGAGAGAGATGGGGAACAGCCTGTCAGTGAAGCAATCAGAACACATATAACATTTACTGATTGTTTGCCATCTTATACAGGCAAAGTTCATGTGGCCCCAAAACAATTACAATGGGGACATCAAATATCATTGATCAAAGATCGTGTAACAGATATCATAATAATGAAAAAGTTTGAAATATTCCAAGAATCACCAAAATGTGACACAGAGACACAAAGTGAGCAAATGCTGTTGGAAAAATGGTGACAACAGACAAATGTTGCCACAAACCTTCAATCTGTAAAAAACACAACTGTCTGCAAAGCACAATAAAACGAGGCACGATACAATGAGGTTTGCCTCTATTAGCAGCAAAACCAAAATCCTGAAGAATCATCGTTGAACTTTAACAATGATATCCGTGTCTGGAAACATTATAAAAAATATTTTGCTCTTTGTATTTTACGTTTTTCTTATTTTAAAAATTAACGAACCTACAACACCCATTACAATGGCCAAAATCTGGAACACTGACAACACCAAGTGCTGACAATGATGTGGAACAACAGGAACTCTCAATCATTGCTGGTGAGAATGGAATACTTAGTAGGTGAGTGGATAAATAAACTGTGGTACGTGCAGACCATGGAATATTAGTCATCGCTAAAAAGAATGAGTTATCAAGCCATGAGAATACATGGGAGAACCTTAAATGCATATTACTAAGTGAAAGAAGCCAGTCTGAAGTTGCTATAGACTGTGATTCCAACTATATGACATTCTCCAAAGGCAAAACTATGGAGACAGTAAAAAGATCATTGTTGCTACGGGTGAGGGAGTGGTGACTAGGCAGAGCTCAAGGGGTCTGAGGGCAGTGAAAACACTCTGCATGACACCCTCATGATGGATCCATGTCACTACACATCTGTCCAAATCCATGGGATGTGAAACACCAAGAGTGAACCCTAATGTAAACTATGGATTGGGGTGATGATGGCGTGTCACTGCAGGTTTATCGGTTATGACAGATGTCCCCCTCTGGTGGGGCATGTTGACAGTGGGGGAGGCCATGACATGTGGGTGCAGGGGGCGTATGGGAACTTTCCCCTCAATTTTGCTATGAACCCAAAAGTGCTCTAAAAAATTGTCTTCAAAAAAAATCAATGAATCTCTAGCCCAAGTCATCAAGTAAAATGTTAAATGATATCTTCCAGGGCTAATGACAAATTCTCTCCCAATTTGCTCTGTGCATCAGTACTCAGGTAGGAAACGCTCTGCTCCACCATCAACTGTCCTATCAAGACATGGAGAGGGAGGACACATAATTAAGTAAAATGGTAGCAAAGTGATAACATTTTGTCTGTGAATAATGTACTCTTTTTAGGAAAATTGTTCCACTCTGCCTCTCCAGCACATTCTTATTCCAATATATTGATTGATTCTTTCATTCATCAAAATTTTTGAGCCTACTGTGTGCCGGGCACTGTTATAGAAGAACAGGACAAAATCCCTACCTTCGTGGGCTTACATCTGAGTGAGGGCAGAAAGGAGGAGGGAGAGAGAATGGCAGTAAACAAGTGAGCAATGCTATGAATAAGATAATTTCTGGTTGTGGTGTCATGAGAGATATAAGGCAGGTGATATGATGGAGAAAATAGTAGGGAAGGGGGCTGCTTTAGATCTGGAAAGGGCTCTCTGAGGGAGTAACTATTAGGGAGTAACGGGAGGGAAGAGCAGCGGGTAGCAGAGGAGAGGAGGGGAGGGGTGATCCCAGCAGGAGAGACGTCAGGTGCAAATGTCCTGGGGTGGGAAGGCTTTGGCATGTTTGAGGATGGGTGGAGACTAGAGAGTTAGGGTGAGGGTGGGATGAGGCATGATGGGAAGTGGGGCAGAGTCTAGACCACAGTGAGCCTTGTCTAGGCCACGTCAGCTTAGAGATTCTGACAACACATCAGAATGGAATTAGGTATTAGAGTCTCATGTCTGGAGCTCAGGGGAGAGACTAGGGCTGCAGGTATAAATCTGTGGAGTTTCCAGCATTGGGTGGGACTTAGAGTGACCAGCTCATCCCAGTTTGCCTGGGACTTCCCTGGTTTTCAGCACTCAAAGTCCCACGTTCAGTGAAACCCCTCAGTCCCAAGCAAACCATGGTGGTTGGTCCCTCCAATGGCATTAAAGCTATGAAAAGTGATTGTATTACCTGGGAAAAGAGTGTTGATGGGGAAAAAAAGAGGCCTCAGATGTGGTCCTGTGCATTTCAACACTTAGAGGTCAAAGAGAGGAGAGGCTCTGAGTCCGTCTTGCTGTAAGAGCGGCCAGCGACCTCTCTTAAAATCAGACCAGACACATTCCCCGCAGTGAAGTGGTGGGCAGAATGCAGAATGGGCATGAATTGTATTACACTGAGGGAAGAGGGCTTGGGGAGTTGAGGCCCCCAACATCATCCAATGGGGATCACGGAAGTGGCGTTCACACTGAGACCTGGAGGATGACGAGGCTTGCCCTGCGGTGGTGCGCAAGGGAGAGGGTGGTTTTCCAGGCACATCGAGAAGGGCACAAAGGTCAGAGAAATAAGTTCAGAGACACGTGGGTCCAAGGGGAGGTTGTCAAGGCCGGGAGGCAGGGTCATGACTTTGAACTTCATCCTGTGGGAGAAGGGGCACGATGGATGGCTTTTAGTGGGAGAGTGATGGGATCAGATTTGCATTTTATTATTTTTTAATTTTATTGAAGTAAGGTTGATTTACAATGTTGTGATAATTACTGCTGTACAGCAAAGTGACTCAGTTATACATCTATATACATTCTTTTTCATATTCTTTTCCATTATAGTTTGTCACGGGGTATTGAATATAGTTCCCTGTGCTCTACAGTAGGACCTTGTTGCATTTTAAAAGGATCAATGGCTTAAGTGCAGAGAAGGAATTCATTTGAGCAGGGTAAGGATGAGAGGTGGGGACAACAGTCCTGGTGAATGAAAGGTTAACATGCATGTGACTTAGGGCTTTTACCTTTGTTTCCCTCTGCTTTCTAAAATTTCCCCCCAGGAACATAAATTACTTTTTAGAAAAGAAAAATCAATAAAATGCCACTTTTAAGGGGAAATTGTACAGAAGTCAGTGAAAAGGAGAGCACATGATTGAAAGATGAACACGATGTCGTGGGTGTGAAAGGCCACGGGGAACCCCCCCCACCGCTGCCCCCCGGGCACACCTGTCAAAGACAGGCATTTGTTCACCCCTGGACTCCCCACTTTTAACTACACGCACGATGAGTCTCTTCAGATGAGTTTCCTTTTCTGGAAGCTTCAGCCCTACGTCATGCTGATGCACCCACAACCTAGACCCTCGCCCCCATCGCCATCCTGGTGCATCTATTACTTTATCCTTTACCAGGATAAACTAGATATCATCTGTGTGTGCGGCAGGCAGGGCGGAGCGGAGAGGATAGAGAGGGCCCTCTTATACCAGCCGGTCCTTTTCTCTCTTTTCACCTGCACAGCCAATGGAGTCTCGTACTCCTGTTCAGTTTAGAAACTGAGACTCATATATATCAAGTCGTTGGTCCCAAATCACAGAGCTAGTCAGTAGCAGAGCCAGGGTTTGCACTGCTGCCTCCCAGCCGGCAAAGCCATTGAAATACAATATGGCAAACTGCAGGGTGGACTCAGGAGTGGGACTTCCTGGTTCAAATGTCAGCTCCACCACTTATGAGCTGTGTGACCTTGAGAAAGATATCGATACCTAACATCGACAGACCGCCATCTATGCAGTGGGTTGCCAATGAGGGTATCTACCTCATAGATTTCTCGGGAAAGCGGAACCGGGAATTCATGGAAGGTGCTTAGGACCCGCCTGGAACAACACAGACTTATAGTTGTTTCCACTAACCCAGCCTGCCTTCCCACCTATCCCAGACCCCCAGCCTTGGGAAACTTTTGGGCATCTTGCTAACCAGCTTCCTCAGAGAGGCTCCAGGATGGCGACTTCCCTTGGTGAAGAAGGCGGGAAGAAGACACCCGCTTACGAATCAAAGGTCAGTTAAAGCTAAGCTCTCTGCTGTTTCTGCCCTTTCAGGAATATTCCTCATGCTCAGAGGCGCTGGAAACATCCACCTGGATTCTCCTCAACACGTGTTGATAAGCCCCAGCCTGAGCTCTGAACAGCCCTAGAATCTCCCTGAGTCTGACAAAGTGACTTTACGTCACTGAGTCACTGATAACCTAGTGACAGAGACAAGAGAACTGTTGATGAACAGGGACTGCCTGAGGCAGAGGAGAAGGAAGTGCAACCTGAGAGAGACAGATGGAGGAGGATATGCAACAAGGGTGCAAAGCCGGATGCTGCACAGCCGGGGGCGGGAGAGAAAAAGGAGCATCTTGCTGTGAGCGCAGCGCTGACTGAGCTGCGGCCCGTAAGTTTCCACGTCTTTCCAGAGGTTTGTCAGACGAAAGCATGGCATGATACGAATTCGTCGCAAGGAGAAGCATAACCATCAGGTGGCTGAGTAGCGCTGCTTCACCCCCTCCAACCCTACTCAGGCAGATACACGAAAGAAGACAATTTATGATTGAAAGGCAGCTTGACTAGCCTGAAATCGCAGCCACTGGCTGTGTCATCAGATTAAGATCCCGATACTGTTTTGTCCCCTGAGGAGCTTCCCCGGGGCCCAGAGCCCACACTTAACACTGTGGTCAGGGCACAGTCTCCCTGGGAGACGTTACAAAGTATTGCCAAGCTGTGGACCTGATACTACATGGGATGCTTTCCCCAAGGCACCCAGGGGTTACAAGTGAATGGCAAAATCGACTTCAATGTAAATATTTTAAATAGTCAAGATCTAATTGGAGAACTCACCCACATCAAGGCTATAAAGAGGTCAGGCTTGGGAGATGCAGGTTTTGTGACAAGCATTTCCCTGGAGAAAAGTACAAAACACCCCTGTAGGGGTGGTACATGGAAGTGCGCCTTTTCTCTTCCTTTCAAACTTCTGTAGGATGCATTGGAGCTGGGGCTCCATGTGCCCTGAACTCTGGGAGGCCTGGTGGACTGATGTCTGACATCTGTGCAAAGAACCCAAAGATGAGAAGCTGTGGGCTGTGGGTTTGTGGCAGCAGCAGGGCAGGGAGAGGGGGACGGGATGCAGGGAGCATGAGGTCACTCCCATCGATGGGCGCACGGGACTCCGGGCTGTTTCCCATGGACCAGGTGTGGGCCATGATGGAGAGACAGAAGATCTTAAAGTGGGCTCAGGGGAACATCCTGGAAGGGCACTGGTGCCACAACAAAGAGATTCTGGGAGAGGGGAACTCCAACAACCGGGGGCAGGGCCGAGCTCCTAACCAGCTTCTTCAGAGAGGCTCCAGGATGGAGGCTTCACCTGCCTCGTGGAAAGGGAGGTGGATGCTCGAAGAAGTGGGACCTCGGAGATTCCCCCGAGAAAGGGTCACCTGCAAACAAAGCCAAGCCCTGCTCTTCCAAAGGCTTGGTGACATCAGGAAACCAGAGTTGTGGGCCAGTGTCTGGGATAGACAGTGGTCACTGCTCAGGTATCATTTCAAAATCTATGAAGACAGGGAAATATGGAAAGAATCCAGAATTCGATCAAGCAACAAAGAATTGAGAGAAGGAAATTACCTGGAACCTTAATGGGCTGCCTTGTCTACACAAATCAGATGGAATCATCAGAGAATGGAATGACTTCAACCCGAGGGGTATCTGAAGAGTGTACACCTGGAGCTGCCTGTTACATAAAACGCTCAGTGGGTCCCCATCTAGTCTTGCAAATAGGATCATGCTTATATCAGTTTGATCAGAGAAACAGAAGCACTTAGGAAGTGATAGATTCAATAAGAGATTTAACTGGATATAGTTGTGGGAGCTGGTGAAACAGTCTCCAAAAGGCTGTTGCCTTTGTGTCTGGTGCTGGAGCTTGAGGTCTGCAAAGCAAGCAGTCAGACTGGGAGACTTAAAAATGGTCTCCTAAATCATAGCTATGCAAAACTAGAAAGAAATGTAGTGATGCTCTTGGCTAATTTTCTCTGCAAGAATAAGCACAGAGGGCTTCCCTGGTGGCACAGTGGTTGAGAATCTGCCTGCTAATGCAGGGGACACGGGTTCCATCCCTGGTCTGGGAGGATCCCACATGCCGCGGAGCAACTAGGCCCATTAGCCACGACTACTGAGCCTGCGCGTCTGGAGCCTGTGCTCCGCAACAAGAGAAGCCGCCATAGTGAGAGGCCTGCGCACCGCGATGAAGAGTGGCCCCCGCTTGCCACAAGTGGAGAAAACCCTCGCACAGAAACGAAGATGCAACACAGCAAAAATTAATTAATTAATTAATAAACTCCTACCCCCAACATCTTCTTTAAAAAAAAAAAGAATAAGCACAGAGAGTTCTGTTTCGGGGGGTGGTTTGGGGTGCCTGATGTGGTCTTCATAGATCCCCACAAGGCCCCTGGCCACGAAATTCTTCCTGCAGGTAGAGTTTGATAGGAAAAAAAACACTTAGATTCTCATCCACCTTTTCCAAATGCATTATCCATCATTAATGGAAATAAAGGACCTAATTAGGGGCAAGGGAATGAGTTGGAGGGAAAGAGGACCCAGGTCAGGAAGTGGAGAAAAGAGCTTCTGATAAACTGTACTGTTGTCAAGACACTTTCACATTCCTGTCCTGTTTCACTGGAGCCTCAAGTCACCCCACAGGGCGAAATAATCAGGCATTATTATCCTCCATTTATAGAGGAAGGGACAGAAGCCCACAGATCTCACCCGAGGCCACACCACTGAGGAAGGGAACACACAGATGCTCATCTGGGCCTTGCGGTCCTGACTCATAGGGTCTCCACTTCACTCCGAAACTCTCAGCCTCCCAGCTCGTCAAACTGGGTATAACAGCGCCGGAAAATGACAGGCCTTGGTGAGATGCATCCTCTCCCCCGAGGTCCCCCGACATCCCAGCACCTCTCACCCTGAATCTAACTTCACGTGTACATGCTCCCCGACCCCTGTGTCTGCCAGCACTATTGCTCACTGCGTGGTTGAGGAACAGGACCTGGGCCTCAGCATCCCAGGCAGAAGTCAAGTAGACCGAGGCCAACACAAACAGTGAGACAGGGTGTCATCTGCCTCTACCCTCATCTCAGAGCCAACAAACCGTACAGAGACTTGGAGTCTTCAGCACAGAAAGGATCCCACACATGACCTCTGTGGTTCTCAACACAGTCACTTAAGGAGATAGTTCAAAATGCAGATGCCCAGGGCCCCACTCAGAGCACCTGATCCAGGAGGTCTGGAATCGGCTTCAGACTTTGCATTTCTAACAAATACCCCTGCAAGAGTCTCAGGGAGTACTCAGAGTCCTTATTCCTGTTATCAGAACAGGGGGAGGGAACACAGATGGTGTCATGACAGTTCACCGGTCCCATGGCTCCGCCCCTCCCACGCTCCCTCCCTCCTGGTGAGAACCGCATCACAGTCCCCTGTGCCCCGGGCAAACGGCATGGACCACATCCAGGCATACTGCTGTGCATCCATCCGGGGACAAAGGCAGGTACCAGAATATACATTTAGGGACAACGGTGGGTAGCAGAAAACACCAAAAGCGAGTGAGTTCTTATGTGACCAACTCATGATGTTTTGCCCCTTAGATGGTTGTTCTGAAAGAAGAATGCCTTATATCTTACTGTGTTCATTTTGAAATATTCACTCTTCACTAAGACTCTGGAAGGAACAGACAAATGACAGGAGTAGAGAATTGGCATTTATTTTCCTCAGCACTGCTTCCCTCGCCTGCCCTGGGCAGGCTCACAGGGTGAGAGCAACCAACTAGAAACGCAAATGACACTTCACAGTTGAGACACATGGTTTGGTGCCTTAATTGATTCCATCTTTGCTTTTTCAGTCAAGCCAACAGACAAACAGACTTTTTAGCTTTCATCTCCCCGGCCCACAGAATGCAGAGAGTCTTTATTTTAATTCAGGGAGCAGACTCAGCCTCCACCTTATCCTCCTATGACAGTAGGAGGTGATGTTTCCCTGACGCGTCCCTTCAGTTTAAGCCAGTTCGACTGATTAATTGAAGAACTCTCCCCAAACCTGACAAAAGACATCTGCAGGCTGTGATACGGTCTCACTGCTTCTGCAGGGAGACGGTACTGCATTCAGAACACGTTTATCAGAGAGCCAGGGGCTCCCAGAGGGCCACCTGCCAAACCCAGCAATTACACTTTGCAGTTTCGCCGATTAAAAAGTGTTTAAACATCTGCTACTTAAAGGATACTTAAAAAGTCATAAATTAAAACCAGGGGGTAAAGGAACTCAAAGTGAACAGAGAGTGAAAAGTTCTATGTAAATAGAGAAGCCGTATTTTTTCATTTCTGAAGGTATCCCTTGACAACTTAAAAATAAGCGCTAACTCAGGTGTCCATAGTGTAAAATAAATCTGAATAAGCTTAACAAAATTCAGGTAGTCACCCACAATAAAATGTAATATCCTCACTCTCTTAACTTCTAATCGCGCGGTTTGCTTTGCATTGGCTTTTACTGAGAGATGGGGGCCGCCTAGCTAGTTAGGGCAATTGTGGGCTCCAGGAGCCCAAGCCCATGCAGGAAGTGGGCTGGAGCATTGCAAACTTGACACACAGAAGATAAGTTTGTTGTGCCTGGTTAATTTTCAAGAAACTTGCCTGCTTTCCGTCATGTATGGTTCAGTTTTAAAGAACCCTATTAACTATCGCTCATAACTGGCAAAGACTCTATCACTGCTGCTTCATACTTTGGCATTTATTTTCATGTCTCTTAAAAATTAGATAACATCATATTGTCCCTTGCAGTTTAAGTATCTCTTTCCTACACACGACATTATTTAAGAATATTCTACTAAAAAGAGTGGATATATGTATATACATCTACTTTGCTGTGCAGTGGAAACTAACACAACATTGTAAATCAACTATACTCCAATAAAAATTAATTTTGAAAAATAAAATAAAACTCTGGGGGAAAATATAATATTCTAACCTACAGTCTTTTCAGTCACACCTATCTGTAAAGGAAAAGTTAATTTCCAAAATGAAAAGTTTGGCCGTGGCACCCCATGTACATGGAGAGAACGGGAATTAATGGGAACGCAGCCACTTAAAAATTCTGTCCATCATTTATATAAACCCAATTCTGTGGGTCTTCTGGGTCACACACAATTTCGATTCCCACACTCTTCCAAATACCCTGATGGAGGCCTGAACAGTCTAATACACTTGTAGTTTATTCCCTTTTAACAATGGTTGATTTAGTATTTAGCTCAAAACTAGATTTCTTTTTTGCATATTGGTTACGTTATAGTCGTGGGTGGACGAGTTTGTATAAATAAGCATCCAGAGTGTGTATAATCTGGGTAGCTGGCAGTTCAGTTGCCTCCCTCATCCTTTTCCTGTCTGGATGTAAAACCAGGTTTTCTCCTTGGTCTCTTTTGCAATTACAGGGAACTTCAGCTGTGGCCCTCACTGGGTGTGTGTTTCACCCATGCAGGATAGAAATCCTGGTGTCAAAACGGAGCTCAAGGTTACAATCAGCCGACCTAGGTCAGGTCCTGCCTCTGCCTCTCACAGGCAGACTGACCTACAGGAAGATACTTGGCTCCTTTCTTTCCCTTTTCAAAAAGTACAATGGGAATAACAATATCCTTTCATAACTCCCAGAGCCACTGTCAAGTTCAGGTGAGTACATGAGTGCAGGCAATCATACCCAGAGTTTTTTTATATGATGACTCTGTTTAGTATCTCAGTAATAAATTTAAAAATAAATGAAAAGGGCTTCCCTGGTGGCGCAGTGGTTGAGAGTCTGCCCGCCGATGCAGGGGAACACGGGTTCGATGCAGGATCCCACATGCCATGGAGCGGCTGGGGCCGTGAGCCATGGCCGCTGAGCCTGCGCGTCCGGAGCCTGTGCTCCGCAACGGGAGAGGCCACAACGGTGAGAGGCCCGCGTACCGCAAAAAATTTAAAAATAAATAAATAAATAAATGAAAAGAAGGACTTGCGGTCAACGACCTGTGAAGAGTCTTCACTATTATTTCCACAAAGGACAGAGACTTGAGCAGTCAGTGGTATTATTCTTTTAAATGACTTCTGTTGTCTATTCCTAATTCCAAATGAATACATGCTCTTTCTTAAAAATTGGAAAACAAAATGTCACTCAGAACAAGAGATAACAATTCTTAACATTTTTGTACCCTTACCTAACAGTCTACATCTATGAAGATAATTTTTTTTTCTTTCTTACAAAACTTGGATCATAATGCATGCAAATCTGGGTTCCTGATACTATTTCCTCTGGAGAGGTTCTCAAGAGTGAAATTACTTGGTCCAAGGATTGAAAATCTTTGAAGGCTCTTCATAAACTCATCCACATCTTTTGAGAAAATCTGTACCCGTTTATAATGGCACCAGTAGGGAACAAGTACACTTAGCTTGCAGCAGCACTAAGTGTGATCATTATTTCAAAATTTTGGTCAAATTTCACTTATTTGATTATTATTGAAGTTGAATTTTTTTCATATCCTATTGGCCATTTGTGATTCTTATTTTTCCCATTGTGTTTTCAGGAATGCTCTGAGCTGAAAGTTAGGAGAAAAATCTGACTCACAATGACGCAAACCAATAGAGTTTTTCAGAATTCTGCAGAAATTGGCTGCCATTGTTGGTTCAGTAGCTCAATAGTGTCAATGACAGTGTTTCTGCCAATCTCATGGCCTCGCACTCATGGTGGCAAAATGGCTGCCCCAGATCCAGCATCACATCCAGGAAGAAAGGAAGAAGAACAAGGCAGCTATATCCGTTCCTTCCCAGAACCCTCCCCATGAAGATTTATGTTTATGTCCCATTGAACTATGACACATGGCCATGCTAGGCACAAAAGAGGCTGGAAAAGATGATCAGTTTTTCCAGCTCCTATAATGGAGTTGGGCAAAAGTGAAGGGGGTTTGAAAATGAACGTTGGGTTAGCCAACAGTCGTGGTCTTATCTTTTATACACCACCACAATAAGATTTCTAAATGGCGTGTAAAATGCCAGCCTTCCCAGTAGTCCTTAGAAGTATTAACTACCATTAAATAAATAAAATGGCTGATAATCATCTTAGCCCGTGCTACATAGGTTAATCACATGAGAGGCAGCTGGATCACAAACCAATGTCTGCATTTTCAAGGCACTCTCCATGTGACTCTTTGCCTCATTGGAAACCACTATTCTTTTTTCAGTCCATGACATCTAAACACATTTGCCATGTTTCTTCAGTGAAACTTGCTTCTTACCAGATGGCAGCTTCACTCACAATTCACACAGTCACCCATCAGTGGGAAAAAGGGGTGACCAGATGAAAAGCAAAAAAGTGATTCAGGAGGGGCTGCCTGTCCCGAGACTAGCAGCTACGTCTCCATGCCTAAGCTATGCCCGTGGCTTCCTCAACAGCAGAGAAGCCTGGGGAAGTGACTTTTCCTTAGCTAGTGGTTGGATTTCTAGGCCATATGAAGGTTCTGTTAATAAGAAAGAAAGGGGAAAACATGAATATTGGGGGAGCTGCTGGCATTATCTACTGCAAACATATACAACTACAGCACCAAGGATCCTCCTTATTGATATATTGAATTTTTAGTCTCTGCTTTCAAATGGTAGAATGGCTATCGGCCAGGGCTCTCGGCCTTCCCCAATCAACAGAAATTGATGAGAGGCCAGACAAGAACTTCAGGCAAGCCTTTATTGGGAGCCCCGCCTCAGCAGGAGGGAGCGAAAACAAGTGTGAAAACAAGTAAGTTTCCCCAGCTTGCTCTCCAAGGTTGGGGGCAGGGCGAGCTGTTCCTGATATGGGGTGAGGGTAGGGGTGAGTCCACGGGTCAGGCCAGAGGGTGGCTTAGGTGTTTTGTCCACCCTTTTAGTGGTGTCTGGTGTAGGGGGCATACACAGTACCCTGCTTTTGCTCCTGGCTCTTCAGAAGAGGCAGTGGATTTTGAGGGGGCGTGGGTGGGTCTTTTTGTATCATTTTGTCTATAATTTGCCCCAACTGTGCAGGAAGCCAGTTATTTTTAGTCCCGTATAGTTTCTTTGTATTTTTTTGCTCCAGGAGATGTTTGTCCAGGTGCAAGCACTGCAGCAAAGGATCCCAGGTCCCAGGTTCCTGGTCCCAGCCTGTCTCAAAATGAATACAAACTCCTAGATTCTGGCTAACTATCACCCACCCTACTCCGTTTTCAGCCTGTTTCCTTATATTAGGCACTCCTTTCTTCAGTCCTCATCCCTCTCACAGACAAGCCTGCAGAGGTGCAGACAGAGCCCCCAGGGGCCTGTAGATTCATTACTGGGCCCTCAGCAGCTCATCAGTGGAGAGGCATGAAATCAGCCTTTCCCACTGTTATCTCCCCCATTACCGGAAGAAACAATTTGTATCTGCAAAGACTGCCCTCTGCCCTTTATTTGATGAGCTATATACCCTGCGTTGTTTGTGTGTATGTGCGTGTATGTGTGTGAGTGTGTGTGCACAGGCATGCACACCCCACGGCTCCTTAAAGAAGTCCCAAGATGCAGAGATGAGGCTGCCTCCCTGGTCCCTATGATTTTGACTCACCTAGCAGGACCACTTTCGATTTCTGAATGGTTCCTCCATTGTACCATGGAATTCTGCCAGGTATTTCTTAAATGGTTCCAACTTTCTTTCTTCCCTGAACATTTTAACAACATAAAGAGCAAACAAAACATGCATAATCTTTAAGTAAACTCAACAGAGCTTGTTTCATAATAGCATTACCCTTTCCAAATGTTTTTCCTTCCCCCCAATTCCTCTTCAGTATTATGAATTATAGATGTGGAAGATTAATCATATAAGGTCTCTATATTTCAAGCCTGCCAATGACTTCATTTCTCAGCAGTGGTCAAATTTACCAATGAAAACGGGTGCATATTGCTATATGACAACTGGACACAGGTGGGAGTGTCCATCCCCCTCACACAACTGGTCCTTTCCATCACCTCCCAACGAGCTATCTTGAAGGTATTTTGGGTATCCCTTCACTAATTTAGCAGAACCTGAGGCAGAAGTTTCTGAGAATTGTAACACAGGGACCTATGCCAATGAATTCTAAAGTGCTAGAGCTGAGAAATGTCCCTAGGGATCCCCTGACTAACTTTTTTATTTTAAAGATTAGAACTCCAAGGCCCCAAAATGTCAAGGTTCCCAGACCTCTCCTTCCAATTTTAATGACTACATTACATTAAACAGTACAATTTGTTCCTGTTCTCTCTTCCTGAGTTGGGCTACTATTGGCCTAGAAATAAATACCCCCCAAAAGAAATACCCTGGTGCATTTATGAGTTTTACACTCAACCAACCTAAAGATAATAAAACAGAAAGAAAGTAAGATCAAAATAAAATATTCTCCCACTTGGCCACATGCCTTCCCCACCACCATCACCACACCAGTCCCAGCCCAACGTCCAATGGTCCAATGTCTATCTCTGCTCACCTTCACTCTGTTCACTCTGCCAGCTCTTAGTGCAAATTTCTCTCTACCCCACAGTGGTGTTTGCCATTTGCAAGGAGAATGGGAAAAGTTTATAGAAGCTTTGACTTCCAGTCATCACTTGTAAATGTTCCGTGCATGTTCACGTAGCCAACCAAAATCATGTGAACCCACAGATTCATACTCTCTCACACCCCTCCCCAGAGTCCTAGGGGTTATTTCAAAGGGGCTGGATGGAAAGCTGTTTCTGGTTTTGGTTTAGGGTTATATTTTTATTTTTGTTTTAAAAAGGCAACTCAAGGAAGCAGTTGGCTAAATGTCTCACCTAAAATTAAGACTGAGAGACACAATGAGTGACCTAAAAGAGATAACCAAGTAGTAGAGATTCTAGAAAGTTCTCAAGATGGGAGAGAAGTCTATGTAGAATTAAGCCCAAGAAATACTGAACTGATTTACAGCTGATCTAATATATTTCAGGGAGAGGAATAACTTTCCTCTCACAACTCTGCTTCATGAATTTGCAATGCATATTATAAATGATGCAAGGAGGGAACTGATCTCTATTTCCCTGTGTTAATTCCTGGAAAAGCATGTAATCATCTAAGGGTTCCAAAGGAGATTCTCTATCTCCACATGAATATCTAATGTATTGCAGTTTCTGAAGTTGTAAGACATTTTTCTTGTTAAAGTCGTTTATTATTAATCATCACCACCACCATCATTGCCATAATGAAAGCCACATTTCTTGAGTGCCATATGAAATTAGCCATCACATCCATATCACAAAGCACGCTGACTATGTTTCATGTGGTCTGTTGAATGCACATTTCAATTTGCTTCTACACCATGTCACCAGTGGTGTGTGCACCCTGCAACAAAAGTGTATTTGGGGGCTTCCCTGGTGACGCAGTGGTTGAGGGTCCGCCTGCCGATGCAAGGGACGCGGGTTCGTGCCCCGGTCCGGGAGGATCTCACGTACCGCGGAGCAGCTGGGCCCGTGAGCCATGGCCGCTGAGCCTGTGAGTCCGGAGCCTGTGCTCCGCAACGGGAGAGACCACAACAGTGAGAGGCCCGCGTACCGCAAAAAAAAGTCTGGAAGGACATAGACACAAATGTGAACAGCAGCTCAAGCGATGGGGTATGGGTGATTCGTCTTCTTCATTGCACTTCTGTGCATTTCCCATCTTCCCTAATGAGCTCATTCTCCCTGCATTCTCTTGCCCAGCTCTGCAGGCCGGGCTTGCCTGCCAACTGCGTTCCAGCTGGGTTTCCCTGGGGGGAGCATAGGCAGGAAACTAGTGGAAATATTAGGTTAACCATATTAAATCACCCATATTTGTCCATTTTGTACCTGCAAAAGCAGTTTCGTATCAACTTCTCACCACTTCTGTTTTGCTGATGGGGGTCTCAGTGATGCACTGACCGAGCTCAACTTCAAAAAAAAAAAAAAAAAAAAAAAAATCCACCTTGCTGGAAAGGTTGGCCAGCAAAGCTGCAAGTCACTTCCAAAGTCAGAAGACGCAAAACTATCCATTTTTCTTTCAGCATGTGCTAATTTGTTGATCATATCCTTTAATTCCCTGCAGGACAAATCAGTCTGTTTAAACTTTGCTAGAAAAGGAAACAATAACTGTCAAGAGCAGTGTGCTAGTTCAGAAGTGAAGGGAATAGTAGCTTGAGGTATAAGAATTTTCAATAATGGTTTGTAACCAATAAGACCTACTAATAAAAATACAACAGAGGTCTCAGGCTTGAGAAAACCTGAACGATTTTAAATACGAAGACTTAACCTCTAAATTCACATATCTGTCTTCAGAGCTGTCTCTCTGAAAGACTGTGAACTTTTCCAGGGTTAACGTGAAGGGATCGAAACAGCTCTCAAGAACCTCGTTGACGTGGCTTTTCAGAACCTCCTTTTTATTTATATAGTAATTTCACTCACCCTGACAGCTCCCTTTATTCATCAAGTTGATTACTAACTGACTTCTGGTTGTTTCAAAAGATCCAGCTCATCTTGACGTGGGATGAGTTGCATCACTTACTAGATTCCAAACGAGGCCTGTGAAAAGGTACTGAGACTTGCTGCGAGGCTTCCGATGGGTAAGTGTGTAAAGCCCACAACGCGGCTACTTAGAAAAGGTCTGTTTTTTATTTAGAAATTTAAGTTATACATTGAGTTGTTTTTAAAGTACCTGGATTGTATAATCCCACCTATTTGTGACAAAACCTCCCCGTTATTCAAAGGAAAAGCAGAACTCATTCAGGCAAAGAAGCGTGAGAGTGGGCATCATCCCGCTCCAGCCCAGCTTCTGAGGAATCCAACACCGCTTGTTCCCTAGGGGAGGCTGCAAGGCCCTAACGGGTGCCTGAGTGGCTTCCTAGGGACTGTCACAGAGCCTGAAACTCACGCCGTCACTGCTCTGGGTTGTCATTGTACCCAGAGGTCCTGCTGAAACATATAGATGTAAAATGATGAAATGACCCAGTAACACTTTGGAATCCGCTACAAAACGGGTATTGTCTTGGGTTGCTGAACCATGGCGAGAAGAGAGCGGGAGCCTATTTAAAGGGACATAGGAGAGGAAACTGGGGCGGGGTGGGGGTGGTGATAAGTTAGGAGCTTGGGATTAACATATACAAACTACTATATGTAAAATAGGTAACCGGGCTTCCCTGGTGGCGCAGTGGTTGGGAGGCCACCTGTCGATGCAGGGGACATGGGTTCGTGCCCTGGTCCGGGAAGATCCCACATGCTGCGGAGCGGCTGGGCCCGTGAGCCATGGCCACTAAGCCTGCGCGTCCGGAGCCTGTGCTCCGCAACGGGAGAGGCCACAACGGTGAGAGGCCCGCGTACCGGAAAAAAAAAAAAGATAACCAACAAGGGCCTATTGTATAGCTCAGGGAACTCTACTCAATATTTTGTAATAACCTATAAGGAAAAAGAATCAGAAAAAAATAGATATATATGTATGTATAACTGAATCACTTGGCTGTGCACAACATTGTAAATCAACTATACTTCAATAAAATTCTTTTTAATTTTTTTAAATTAAAAATAATAAAGGGACCTGGGTGGAGGATTGTTTCAGGAAAGGAGGGAGCATTTAAGAGTTAGGTGTTGAGCTTTTAGCAGCTGATATGGACCATTTTATTGAACTTGTTACAATATTCCTTCTGTTTTTATGTTTTGGTGTTTTGGTCGCGAGGCATGTGGGATCTTGGCTCCCCGACCAGGGATCAAACCTGCACCCACTGCATTGGAAGGGGAGGTCTTAACCACTGGACCGCCAGGGAAGTCCTCTGTTGAGCAGTTAAGAGGCAGAAGAAGGACACGGGGTCCATGGCTGAGTCATGGGAATGGAGGGAGCACAGGGTTGTGGACGGCTTGTGGGCTGTTCCAGTTGGGTGGGACTCAGGCAGGGGAGCAAGGTCACGGTGAGTGTCACGGGATAGAGGAATTATAGGAATTAGACCTTCCACAATTGTGGGAGGACCTGAGTTAAGCCAACGTTGGGGGGGGGGCTGGTGATGATCAGTGTTAGAGACCCCAGTCCATCAACCTGAGAGTCAATCTTCACATTGCTAAAATGAGAGCACAGAGGCAGATCTGGGGAGAAGGCTGCTATCACCTCTGCAGCCAAGAGCCTGAGAAAGCCAGCGGTCAGGATCAAGAGCCGGCAGGGAACAGAGAAGGGAGATGATGACTGAAACCCACCAGACCTCCGCGTCTACCCACCTCCACATCCAGATTCTCCAAAAACCTCAGAGAGTAACGGCCGCTGCTTCACTGCCTTTCAGAAATCCCACACATTTCTCTTCTGGTTAACTCTAAGTCAGACCCACAGAGGACCATTCAGCTAGAGATTCTGGTGAAACATTTTATAGAAACACAGCATCACGGGAATGATTGGGGAGTGGAAAGATTAGATTGGTCAGACGTAATCACTCGCTATCCTTCTCTTAAAGGGTGGAGTATATTTCCTATCCCTTGGCTTTAAGTTTATTCATTGCCTTGTTTCATCAATGGAACCAGGAGAGACGAGTACCAATCCTGAGCCCCAGCCTGAAGAGACTTCACGTGTTTCGATGCACCCTCTTTTACTTCTGCCACTGGCAGGAAACTAGACCGCTAGGCTGGACTGTTGGCCGGCCAAAGGGGAGGACGAGAGACACATGGAGCAGAGCTGAACCGTCCCAGATGAACCAACCACAAGTCGGTTCATCACTAGCTGACCCCCAGATGTGTGAGTAAACCTGGCCAAGATCATCAGACCCGCCCAGCCAAACCCAGCCTAGATCAGCTGACCCCCAGCTGACCCCAAGACACGTGAGTTAAATAAGTGCTTACTGTTGTAGGCTACCGAGATTTTGTAGTTGCCTCTTACACAGCATTGCTTTGGCCACACAAAACCAGAACAAAAATTGGTACCAGAATTGGAGTGCTATTCTAACAAAACCCAAGGTATGTTGAGTTGGTTTGAGGGATGAGTGGCAAGAGGTTGAGAAACTTAAAGAAGGTAAGAAAATGGTTAGAAAACAATTTTAGGGGGCTGAAAGAGCGATGATGCATGGTGGGAGTAGAAAATGGAAAATGTACCTAATGAACTTGTGAACCTGGACAAAGAGATCTCCAGGCAAAATACCAAAAGTGTGAGTTGGTTCCTTTTAGCACATGTGATGAGTTACTTCAAGAAAGAAATGAGATCAGGAAGAACCAGCCAGTCTACAAGCAGAATTTGGAGGGAATATAGGAATTCAGAACTTACTGAGTCAGAGAATAAAAGTGTCTCTCATTTCCAGCCTTTCCAGGTAACAAAATATTTTCAAATCAGGATACAACCTGGCAACAATGATTAATCCAACAACGCCCCCAGTAAGACCTGGCCTCAGAGTAAAAACCAAATTAAGCCTATGGATGTAAGTGCTTTTGTTATGAATTTTGTAAGAATTAAGGTAAAGTCTGATGTACTTTCTCAGTTAGACAAAAAGACTTTTAGAAAACATAGAGTGGGGTGCAAGGGCAGCCTGATGTGACTATAATAGTGGTAAGTACATTGAGAGATGAATATCTCAAAATGAATTATGTGTGTGATTTTTGGTACATGGAGTAGACTGCAGCCAAATATATATAAGACATACAACATTTTTGAGGCAGCCACATAGACGTGTTGGCAACCAGGGGTAAAAGTGATTGTTCAAAACACAGAAAAATCTCTGGGACTGTGTACCAGTCTCCAAAAGAACAGAACCAATAGAATCTCTTGACAGAAGATAGATGATGGATAGATAGATAGATAGATTGATAGATAGATCCTTTATTTTGAGGAACAGGCTCATATGATTTTGGAAAGTAGCAAGTCCAAAATCTGTATGATAAGCCGGCAGGCTGGTGACTCAGGGAAGAATTGGTGTTGCAGCTTGAGTCTGAAGGCTGTCTACTGATAGAATTCCCTGTTCTCTGGAAGAAGTCAGCCTTTTTCCTACTAAGGAACTAGTTGGATGAGGCCCATCCTCATTATGTAGGGCAATCTGCTTTACCCAGAGTGTACTGATTTAAATATTAATCTCACCTACAGAATATATTCACAAAAACATCTAGGATAATGGTTAACCAAGTATCTGGGTACTGTGGCCTAGCCAAGTTGATCTGTAAAATTAACCATCTCAGCCTCCAACTTTCTCCTGACAGAAAGTACACCAAGAAAGTTTCTGAGTCACCAAAAATAGCTTATTTTCCAAAGTCCTCTTCAGAAGTGTCCCTGAAAAGGGATGCAAAAGAGAGGACAGCTCAGAGAACATAGCCATGAGCCATAGTCAACAATGGAATGAGGAACCACACCCAGTGAACTGAACCTGGTGTTAATCGGGGAAAACTCACCAACCCCAATGTCGTAGGACATGGAAACATTTGCCGAGCAAGACTTTAAAATTGCTAAGGACCAATGACGGCCATTCTTCCCTCTTTTAGATAGGCATATTTTACTGTGCTTATCCTGTCTGTTTCACTGTATTATTTTGTATATGTGTAGAGAGGAGGGATCAACTTGTTCTTTAAAGCCTCCAAGAAAGAGGAATTACATCTGGCCCTGATGTAGATCATGAGATCTTGACCTTCAAGTCTAGACCATGATTGGATGATACTTTGGGGATTTTTGAATAAGGGTTAACATATTTTGCATGTTGAAGAATAATTAATATTCATCAAGAAGAGGGTGATTATAACTTAGATTATTGTTGACAAATATTCACTTCCCACCACCATGAGACACACACACACACAGACACACACACACTAAGGCAGAATGTGTTTTGCTGTCTCTTGGCTTTAGGGATAGCCACGTGACTTGCCTTGGCCAACTGAACAAACGTGGGAGTGATGATGTATCGGGTATGAGCCTTCCTGAGGCTTCATGTGCTTCCACTTGCTTTCTTGAAGAAACAAGCCCAGACTAGCTTGCTGGTCCCACAAGGAGAATGAGAGTCACAGGAGCAGAGCTGAGCCCGGATCAACTGACCTCCAGCCAATTCCTAGATGCATGAGCAAACGCCCAGCCAAGATCAGATGGGCCTTGATTAGGCCACCTGGTCTGCGGACATAAGATGCAAAATAAACCCTCTTTGTCATATGAAGCTGAGACTTTTGTTTGTGACACAACATTATTGTGACCATAGGACAACTATACAAAAAGTAAGCTGGGAAAGTGAATAGGGTGGGGAAAGTAATACTTACTGAGAGCTCATAACACTGTACTGATTCTTTTTTTTTTCTTTCTTTCTTTTTTTTTATTTTGCGGTACGCGGGCCTCTCACTGCTGTGACCTCTCCCGTTGCGGAGCGCAGGCTCTGGACGCGCAGGCTCAGTGGCCATGGCTCACGGGCCCAGCCACTCCGCGGCATGTGGGATCTTCCCGGACCGGGGCACGAACCCACATCCCCTGCATCGGCAGGCGGACTCTCAACCACTGCACCACCAGGGAAGCCCTGTACTGATTCTTTTAATTCCCAGAAGAAAAAAAAAAGAGATAGAGTACTAATATATGCCTCCAATTTAATAAATGAAAGCCAAACTCCTCTTTTCCACTCTTACCCTCCCATCACCACCACCTCCTGCCATCCTCACCATCTTGAAAAATGGCTACTTTGTTCTACCAGTTGCTCAGGTCAAAACTTTAGAGTTTCCTTGATTCCTGCCTTTCTTTCACTTCTCATCCAATTCGTCTGCAAATTCATTTGACTCTTTGTTTAAAATATATCCAGAATCCAAAAGTATATCTCATGCCTATTGCTCAAATTCAAATCACGATACTCCCTGACCTGGACTTTGACTGTTACCCCCTGACCGTGTTCCTGCCCCTCCACTTGCCCTCCAACATGCTGTTCTCCAGGCAGCATCCAGACTGTCCTTCTAGAACAAGTCAGATCATGTCATTCTTTTGCTCACAACTCTACAATGACTCTCATATGACTCAGAATAAAATTCTTTACAATGGCCCACAGCACCCTATGTGATTCACACCCCCATCCCTTACCTCTTTGAATGCAACTCCTGCCACAGTCAGCCTTGCTGGTTCCACTGTAGCGACAATGGCTTTTGTGGCAGATGCTGGAAAAATCCAGAATCCATCCCTCAGTACTCAGCTCCTTAGCCCGGGTGATGACTTCCTGCTATAAGAACCTGCAACTCTCAGCTCCAGTGCTTTCTCTGGTGCTTCTTCTGGTGCTTTCTCTGGGGTGAGGGGCCCGTACTCAGCGAAAGCCAGCCCTCGGCTAACGACAGACTGGATTTGGAGGATCCATACTCCTGTTTCCTCATCCCTCAGGTGGGACAACACAAAGGGTGTATTTGACACTCCCTGTGGTCCCGGCCAGTTGTCTCCAGTGACAGCTCACTCATTAATGCCCCTCAGATTTTCTTCCTTCCCTTCCCTATCTCACTTCCCCACCTGTGGGATCCATCTTCCTGGGTTCACTTTCCAAGCAGTCTACTTGCACTTGAATCCTTGTCTCAGAGTCTGCTTTGGGGATAACTATCTTATATAGTTTCCTTACTGCTCCTTAAACAAGTCAAGCATACCTCAGGACCTTTGCACTGACTTTTCATTCTGCCCCTATTGCTCTTCATCCATATACCTGATTGGCTCACCCCGTGCTCACTCATTCTCTCAGTGTTACTTTATCCAACACCTCCCTGAGGAGCACACCTCTCCCATTCTTTCTCTCATTATGCTTTTTAACACTCTAGCTCCCCTGTTTATTTGTTGTTGTCTGTCTTCCCCACTAAAACACAGTTCCATGAGAGCAGAGTCATCGCCCACATTGATCATTCCTACACGGCTGCGTATCCAGCACCTAGGACAGTGCCTGGCACAGGGTAGGTGCCCAATAAACATTTATTGAATTAATATTAGTTTTCCCACTTTACAGATGTTAATGATAATAACTAACATTCATTGAGTACTTGGTATGGGTCAGGGGTTTTCATATGTTGACCTTTAACTCTCTCAGCAGGTACTACTACTATCCTCACTTCACAGTTGAAGAAACTGAGGCACAGAGAGGCTAAGGGGATCACTCCAGCCATGCCAACAAGATGAAGGGCAGCCAGAATTCGAACCCGAGTAGTCTGGTTCTAGAGTCCGTGGTTTACAGCGCTTTCCTACTCTTCCTCTGAGTCCCAGAAACGTCCACAATTACACTAGTCACAAAGGTGATCAAACCACAAGCACCATGTTGTTTTGAGTTTGGAATTTTACTTTATGTTTTTCTCCAATTATAAAAAAATACATATTCATTGAAGAAAATTTGGAAATTCAGGGAAAAAATAAGAATAGGAGCACTGTTCTCGTGTGGTTGTTTTTATTCCAGACTTTTAAAATACAAATGTATGTCTCAATTATTTGATGCAAAATTAGTGCTGTGCAATTCGACATTCTGTCTTACTTTTTTTTTTTTTTTTTTGCGGTATCCGGACACGCAGGCTCAGCGGCCATTGCTCACGGGCCCAGCCGCTCCACGGCATGTGGGATCTTCCTGGACCAGGGCACGAACCCGTGTCCCCTGCATCGGCAGGCGGACTCTCAACCACTGCACCACCAGGGAAGCCCCTGTCTTACTTTTTACAATCATAATTTTATATAATGAACATTCATTGTGCTAATATGCTTTGAAACATAATGTGTAAAGTCTACACAATATTCCATTGAACAAATTGACTTAATTTATTTAGAAATGCCCTTACTTTTAAACATTTAGCTTGTCTTAAAATTTTGGGAGTAAATGAGCATGTACATGAATCTCTGTCTCCATCATTAGACTATTTCCTTAGGACGAATTCCTAGAGGCAGACCTGCTGGGTCAGAAAGCGTGCGTGTGGCTAACAAGGCATGTGATTCATGCTTCCAAATGGTGCTCCCAAAAGTCTTGACTAGTATTCATCCCCACCAGGGCAGATAAAACCCTAGAGCCCCGTCGCTAGAGGTTTCTTGGATGAATCATGCTGCCCTCTCAGTGCACCCAAACCCAGATTTTACAGATGAGGAAAGAGGGCCCAGTTTAGCTGGGTGCCTTGCCCAAGATGCGTGGCAAAACCAGGCAGGCAGGAACAACAAATAGTATTTCCTCAGAAATAGGAGAAGGTAGACCAAGAGCCAGGTGAGATTCCTCAGCCTGGGATGTTACCTCTCCACCCCTCAACTTCTGGCCACCCACATACTCTCTTGCAAAGCAAATAACACACTGCGTCTTTAGTGATTCCAGAAACTGCATCTCTTGGAAACTTCCAGAACATTTCCAAATCATGGTCAAATTATAATTTTTCTTACCCACACAGTCACCAAATGACCCATGTGATGAGGAACTTGCTATTCATTGCAGACAAGATCCAACACCAATAAAATATCCTGACCTCAAGCTGTTCAAAGGGAAGCGTCTGTTTTCAAATCTAAAATAAAAATAATAACAAATTTGACAGCTGTCAGCAAGTCATAGGTAAATGAAAAACACAGGTCTTTGCCTTTTGCTTTTCTCTTAAAATAAGACAAGGTTTCTGTCCAGTACAGTGCTTTGGGTCACATCAGTGGGACCATACTGGTTTTAGAGTTTAATCAAAGCTGTCACTTGAAGAGCAATTTATATCACCATTCCAAAGCCTGGGCTGCGTATTAAAATGTTCCCACTTATCCTTTTAGAACTGGAGTTTCTAGTTTCTTTCTCCAAACATATAACAAAAATGATCTTTGAGAAATGGCAATTCAATCCTTGGATCATTAATCCTGTTTTCGCCATCCACTTTGGAAAAGAAAAAAAGATATAGTCACAAATAGATATAATGCAGATTTATCACACAAGATTCTCATTTTTGTGCGTGCTACTATTTTATTTTTTAATTGAAGTATAGTTAATTTACAATGTGTTAGTTTCAAGTATACAGCAAAGTGATATATATATATTCCTTTTCAGATTCTTTTCCAGTATAGGTTATTACAAGATAATTGAGGTGTATGGATCCCTGTACTATAGAGCAGGTCCTTGCTGTTTATTTTATATATAGTAGTTTGTATCTACTAATCCCTAACTCTTACTTTATCACTCCTCACCCTCTTTCCCCTTTGGTAACCATAAGTTTGTTTTCTATGTCTGTGAGTCTCCTTCTGTTCATTTGTGTCATATTTCAGATTCCACATATAAGTGATATCATATCTGTCTTTCTCTGTGTGACTGACTTCACTTAGCATTATGATCTCTAGGCCCATCCATGGTGCTGCAAATGGCAAAATTTCATTCCTTTTTATGGCTGAGTAATATTCCATTGTATATATGTGCCACATCTTCTTTATCCATTCATCTGTCGATGGACACATGGGCTGCTTCCATGTCTTGGCTATTGTAAATAGTGCTGCTATGAACATTGGGGTGCATGTGTCTTTCCAAATTAGAGTTTTTTCTGTTCTAATTTTTTTAATTGGTAAGGATATTCTACACAGAGGGCATCAAAGTTCTGTAAGCAAATGCGGGGTCTTCAAGAGCTTGAGAGGTCTCTATAATTCATCTTCTTTTAGGCATTTTAGACCTTTTCCTTTTAATCTTGCTTGTACTTTTATTTTGTACTTTCATATAATTTTTCAGCTCAACCGAAAGTTAGCCTTAACTGCAAACGCCTCAAGATAATCTCCATCTCCTGTCACCTATTATCTTCAACCCACCCACCCCATCTGGTGCCCAACACTTAGCTGATTCTCTTTACATATTTGTGTAGCAAGGGAGAAACCTCAGGGCTGTGAGATGATTTACCCAGGTTTCATAATGAGGCTGTCAGAGGCAGGTTCAGAACCCCCTGCTGAGTCTAATCTCATTCTAGATCCCCACCCAGAGGGAGAGGCTGCCTACAGGAACTGCAGGCCAGGCCCCATTCCAATTGCCTGGATATCCATTATGTTGTCTTGTAATGCCAGTTAGGACTGTTTTGAGATCTTCCTTAATTGTAATGCATTTTTAGACATATAAAATGTTAATGCATTTTGGTCACAAACTTCTATCAATAAGACATTTAACCCACACTCTTAATACCTTTTAAAATGCTGATTTGTAAATGATTTACAACAGCTGTTCTGATAATTTTACATACATTATAAAATATAAATGTTGAAGTTTGAGATACAAAGTAAGTATAAGTAGAATTATTAAATTTTCTTTTAGCACTCCAGGGAGTCAACTCACAAAGCATGTGCACACACACTACACACACTCTGGGGTGTACACACTTTTTAAAACCTTCTAATCCAGTTCATTCTGGAGCCTGGGTCTGTAAAGTCAGTGCTATAACTTGGCCATCAACCAGCTGTGATGCCAGGTGATTTGGGGACCATGGGGGTGGTGAGCCATTTCCATTTAGATCTATCCCAACATAGACAGAATGCTGAAAAAATAGGTGAGAAAAAGAGTATCTCCTGAATGGTCCTGTTATTGTATTTTTATATCACCAAAGCATATCATATCCACCCATTTATAAATAATACAATTTATATGATTTTTAGTTGATGGAGCAGATTCTTATTTCAGTACCTTTAAGCTCAAACTATTACAAGAGAAATGTGTAGAGTTATTCAGAAGAAAACTACCTACATTAGTAAGGAAGAATATCCATCATAGTCACATTACAGAAAGTGGGTAAGTATGAGGATTGTACAAAGGCTAGAAGAGCCACCTCAGCAACTTTCCAAGTTGATCCTCAGCGATGGGCAGAGGTCGTTCCCGTTTCGGCCAGGCGGTGGCGCTCCAGGCAAATGGTGCTTCTATATTGGCCCTGGAAGCGCAGATCCTGAAGAGGCTCTCCAAACAGGATCGTCAGAGAATGGACTTGAGATGGTCAGAAACATCGCGTTGGGGTGAATGGGAGAAGCATCCGGAAGCCATGCCGGGAAGACGAATAAAAGCGCCCCCAAAGAGTGGGGCGCCTTAGAGGGAGACCAGGCTATTGGATACGAGGAAATGCCAGAGCAGCCAGGACCAAGAGCAGCACCTGCTGCAGCTGCGGTAAAAGAAACGGACTGACTGAAAACGACTGCCCCTCGGCGGCAAGAATGCCAGGCCCTGCCCTGGGAGTAAGAGGGCGCCTGGCAGGGTCCCTGCGAGCACCCCGCAGCTTCCTGCCCTGACTGCAGCCTAGAAACCTTTGTGCAGGTAAAAGCTAGGAACAAAACCCAAATCTTAGAGAAACTTACTGGGACTAAGCATTTGAGAATTAACCTCCGTTTCTGCCTTTCAGATGTAATAAGAGGCCTTTTCAAGTTACCTTTGTTCTTCTTTCATATGCAAATGAATTCAAAGTGATTGTTTTTCCCCAGTGTCTTATTACCTTACAAAATTATGATGGCCTTTTGCAAGTAAAAAGATCTGTCCTTCCGATCACTGTTAAAATATTGGTAATTCTTGTCTCTATTTAAATAAACATAGGAAAATAAAATGGGGCCAAATAGGCAAAAGCTCATTTTAAGGAAGGAAGTTCTCCTAAAAGCGAAGACTGTACATTTAGCTTAAGTCTGCTTATTTTTTCAAGAAAATACTTCTAAAATGGAATGTTCCTGAAACCTGGCATTTTCTAGTCTTTTCATAAGCAAAGCATATTCTGCAACCCTGCCCTTTATAAGAATAAAGTAAACTTTCTAGAGATGTGTACATTTGGATTCATTTCTAATTTCTAAATAACCTCTAATTGGAGGCATAATTGTAAAAACTTCATTCAATTCCTTGAAAATTTGGGGAAGGACAGAGAGAGGCTTGCGGCTCAAAATGATGCATTAAGGAAGAATAATGAAAAGGATGAGAAAAGGCCAGCATCCGCCAGGGCAATAACCACTTTTTATGAGGCTGAGCCATGAAATAAATTGAGTGGAATAATCACACACCTCTTCCAGAAACACTGAAGTTCAAGATAGACTTTTCAGTAAGAGAAGAGAACAAGATCCTCTGTCATGTCATTTCCTATATTTCTGTTTCATTTTGTCCCTTGTCCCTTGCAAATTCTCTGTGACTTCTTTTTCCAACTCACGAGGGCTCTCTCTCCTGGGAGGAGCCAAGTCCTGTAAGAAAGAGAAACTAAGACTTTTTCCCCCAGGAAACACCCTTTGAGTATCTGTGCACGTGCACGTGGAGTCTCTTCCCAAACTCAACTTGCCTGTAACCACCAAGAGTGTACACAGATGTTGAGTTATGACCTATTCATTGTGCAGTTTGAAGAAGGAGGCAGAAAAATGGAAAGCGTGATCAAATTTGTTCCGGGTGACTGATTAGAAAACACCTATGCAGAAAAGACAGTTGATGCTCTATTTTTAACAGCTGCACACATTCTTTACAGGAGATGTACACTTCTGTGAAATACAAGGTCATGGTGGGTTAAAAAAACAAAAAGAAAGAAATGCTTATTTGAAAACAGTGTAGACTTTTCTCAAAGTTATACCATAACCCAATTTAAAATAGGGAGGATGCAAGTGGAAATAAAAAGAAAACTGGAGTAGCAATTCTCATATCCGACAAAATAAACTTTAAAATAAAGACTATTACAAGAGACAAAGAAGGACACTACATAATTATCAAGGGATCAATCCAATAAGGAGATATAACAACTGTAAATATTTATGCACGCAACATAGGAGCACCTCAATACATAAGGAAAACGCTAACAACCATAAAAGGGGAAATCAACAGTAACACAATCATAGTAGGGCACTTTAACACCCCACTTTCACCAATGGACAGATCATCCAAAATGAAAATCAATAAGGAAACACAAGCTTTAAATGATACATTAAACAAGATGGACTTCATTGATATTTATGACATTCCATCCAAAAACAACAGAATACACTTTCTTCTCAAGTGCTCATGGAACATTCTCCAGGATAGATCATATCTTGGGTCACAAATCAAGGCTTGGTAAATTTAAGAAAATTGAAATCATATCAAGTATCTTTTATGACCACAACACTACGAGACTAGATATCAGTTACAGGAAAAAATCTGTAAAAAATAGAAACACAGGGAGGCTAAACAATGCACTACTTAATAACCAAGAGATCACTGCAGAAATCAAAGAGGAAATCAAAAAAATACCTAGAAACAAATTACAATGAAAATTTGATGAGCCCAAACCTATGGGATGCAGCAAAAGCAGTTCTAAGAGGGAAGTATATAACAATACAATCATACCTCAAGAAACAAGAAACATTTCAAATAAACAACCTAACTTTACAACTAGAGCAATTAGAGAATGAAGAACAAAAAACCCCCCAAAGTTAGCTAAAGAAAGAAATCATAAAGATCTGATCAGAAAGAAATGAAAAAAATGAAGGAAACAAGAGCAAAGACCAATAAAATTAAAAGCTGGTTCTTTGAGAAGATAAACAAAATTGATAAACCATTAGTAAGACTCATCAAGAAAAAAAGGGAGAAGACTCAAATCAATAGAATTAGAAATGAAAAAGGAGAAGTAACAACTGAAACTGCAGAAATACAAAGGATCATGAGAAATTACTACAAGCAACTATATGCCAATAAAATGGACAATCTGGAAGAATTGGACAAATTCTTAGAAAAGCACAACCTTCCGAGACTGAACCAGGAAGAAATAGAAAATATAAACAGACCAATCACAAGCACTGAAATTGAGACTGTGATTAAAAATCTTCCAACAAACAAAAGCCCAGGACCAGATGGCTTCACAGGTGAATTCTATCAAACATTTAGAGAAGAGCTAACACCTATCCTTCTCAAACTGTTCCAAAATATAGCAGAGGGAGGAACACTCCCAAACTCATTCTACGAGGCCACCATCACCCTGACACCAAAACCAGACAAAGATATCACAAAGAAAGAAAACTATAGGCCAATATCCCTGATGAACATAGATACAAAAATCCTCAACAAAATACTAGCAAAAAGAATCCAACAGCACATTAAAGGCATCATACAACATGATCGAGTGGGGTTTATCCCAGGAATGCAAGGATTCTTCAATATACGCAAATCAATCAGTGTGATACACCATATAAACAAACTGAAAGATAAAAACCATATGATCATCTTTCTACAAAATTCAACACCCATTTATGATAAAAACCCTCCAGAAAGTAGGTATAGAGGGAACGTTCCTCAACATAATAAAGGCCATATATGACAAACCCACAGCCAACATCGTTCTCAATGGTGAAAAACTGAAACCATTTCCATTAAGATCAGAAACAAACAAGGCTGTCCTCTCTCACCACTATAATTCAACATAGTTTTGGATGTTTTAGCCACAGCAATCAGAGAAGAAAAAAAAAAAATAAAAGGAATCCAAATTGGAAAAGAAGAAGTAAAGCTGTCACTGTTTGCAGATGACATGATACTATACACAGAGAATACTAAAGATGCTACCAGAAGACTACTAGAGCTAATCAATGAATTTGGTAAAGTAGCAGATTACAAAGTTAGGGCACAGAAATCTCTTGCATTCCTATACACTAATGATGAAAAATCTGAAAGAGAAATTAAGGAAACACTCCCATTTACCACTGCAACAAAAAGAATAAAATACCTAGGAATAAACCTACCTAAGGAGACAAAAGACCTGTATGCAGAAAGCTATAAGACACTGATGAAAGAAATTAAAGATGATACAAACAGATGGAGAGTTATACCATGTTCTTGGATTGGAAAAATCAACATTGTGAAAATGACTCTACTACCCAAAGCAATCTACAGGTTCAGTGCAATCCCTATCACACTACCGATGGCATTTTTCACAGAACTAGAACAAAAAAATTTCACAATTTGTATGGAAACACGAAAGACCCCAAATAGCAAAAACCATCTTGAGAAAGAAAAACGGAGCTGGAGGAATAAAGGTCCCTGACTTCAGACTATGCTTCAAAGCTACAGTAATCAGGACAGTAGGGTACTGGCACAAAAACAGAACTATAGATCAATGGAACAGGATAGAAAGCCCAGAGATAAACCCACACACATATGGTCACCTTATATTTAATAAAGGAGACAAGAATATACAATGGAGAAAAGACAGTCTCTTCAATAAGTGGTGCTGGGAAAACTGGACAGCTACATGTAAAAGAATGAAATTAGAACACTCCCTAACGCCGTATGCAAAAATAAACTCAAAATGGATTAAAGACCTAAATGTAAGGCCAGACACTGTAAAACTCTTAGAGGAGAACATAGGCAGAACACTCTATGACATAAATTGCAGCAACATCCCTTTTGACCCACCTCCTAGAGAAATGGAAATAAAAACAAAAATAAACAAATGGGACCTAATGAAACTTAAAAGCTTTTGCACAGCAAAGGAAAATATAAACAAGATGAAAAGACAACCCTCAGAATGGGAGAAAATATTTGCAAATGAAGCAACTGACAAAGGATTAATCTCCAAAATATACAAGCAGCTCATGCAGCTCAATACAAACAACCCAATCCAGAAATGGGCAGAAGATCTACATAGACATTTCTCCAAAGATGATACACAGATTGCCAACAAACACATGAAAGGATGGTCAACATCACTGATCATTAGAGAAATGCAAATCAAAACTACAATGAGGTATCACCTCACCCTGGTCAGAATGGCCATCATCAAAAAATCTACAAATAATAAGTACTGGAGAAGGTGTGGAGAAAAGGGAACCCTCTTGCACTGTTGGTGGGAATGTAAATTGATAGAGCCACTATGGAAAACAGTATAGAAGTTCCTTAAAAAACTAAAAATAAACTACCATACGACCCAGGAATCCCACTCCTTGGCATATACCTTGGCATATAATTCAAAAAGAGTCATGTACCACAATGTTCACTGTCATTCTATTTACAATAGCCAGGACATGGAAGCAACCTAAGTGTCCATCGACAGATGAATGGATAAAGCAGATGTGACACATATATACAATGGAATATTACTCAGCCATAAAAAGAAATGAAATTGAGTTATTTGTAGTAAGGTGGATGGACCTAGAGTCTGTCATACAGAGTGAGGTAAGTCAGAAAGAGAAAAACAAATACTGTATGCTAACACATATATATGGAATCTGAAAAAAAAAAAAAGGTTCTGATGAGCCTAGGGGCAGGACAGGAATAAAGACACAGATGTAGAGAATGGACTTGAAGACACGGGGAGGGGGCAGGGTAAGCTGGGACGAAGTGAGAGAGTGGCATGGACATATATACACTACCAAATGTAAAATAGATAGCTAGTGGGAAATAGCCGCATAGCACAGGGAGATCAGCTTGGTACTTTGTGACCACCTAGAGGGGTGGGATAAGGAGGGTGGGAGGGAGACACAAGAGGGAGGGGATATGGGGATATACATATTCATATAGCTGATTCACTTTGTTATACGGCAGAAACTAACACAACACTGTAAAGCAATTATACTCCAATAAAAATGTAAAAAAGAAAAAAAGAAAACCTGAGGGAGTGAAGGAGCCATCATGACGGGTAAGGGTGCAAGGTCAAGACCACAGAGAGCCTAGTTAGTGAATTCCATACTGGGGAGGTCAGTGCAGCTGGAGCTTAGTGCACAGAACACAAGATGACATCCCTAGACGGGAAGGACCAGCTCCTGCACGGCCTCAGATATTGCACAGCAAGTGTGGGTTTTATTCTGAGTGCGAAGATCAGCCCCATGCAAGTGAGTCTGGTGCAGCTTCCATCTGCAAACACCCAGGCTCCCAGGACCTCCCCACACCCTTCTCCTTCTCCCTACAGACAAAAAGGCATCCTCCACACCACTTCCGCTATCCTCCACCTGCATGTTGTATGTATCTCAGTCATAACTGTGACTTGGTATTTATGTCTTTTTTTTCATTGTAGCACAGAAGGGTTTGGCCTCTGCGATAAAAATTCAAGATCCCAGTCATTTGAGGAAGGAAGGAGGAAGAAGGGGAAACAGGGTAGCTTCCCCTACCTCACTTATGCAATAAACCATTGTGGTCCCAAACAGTCCAATTACAAGAGCTTCCCTGCAGTTGTTTTAGAGAAGCTTGGGGTCCACTTTGACTGAATTGTTGGATTTATTAAAAGGCAGTATTTCTCCAAGTGTGAACGATGGATGTTTTGAGAGACGTCAAACTACGTTATATGGAAAAGTTTGGCAAAGATGGAATGAAGAGTAATGAAGTAGATTTCTTCACCACAGGACTTGTCAGAGCCCTTGACCTGGAACGGCAGGGTGGGTGTCTGTCTGTGTCACCATAGCAACTATATTGGTCCTACCCCTGGGTACCCTGCTTTCCTTCTGTATCTACAGTATAAGCACCAGGAAGGCAAAGACTGTGTCTTCTTAAGTATTCTGTGTCTTGGACAGTATCTCAAACATAGTAAGATCTCAGTAAAGATTAAATAAATAAATAAATAAATAAAGGATTCACCAACAGATGGTCGTTTCCCAAACTCATGGAACACATCTTGAGACAATTGTTCTGAAGAACAGACACTTTAGGAAGTTCTCAGGAACACTGCTTTAGGGAAAAAACAACAAAGCTATGATGTTGTCCAGGTTTTTTCACTGCTATGGAAGATCCCAGAATTCATTCTTGTATCTTGTGCTTTTCTCTTAGAGAATTGTTCTGCCTAAAATTTACTTCAACTAAAGATATCATCATCATCATCAGTCAAAATAGCTGTCTTGCTGTTACACCCCCTCCCTCTCCTTCTCTCTCTCTCTCTCTGTTTCTCATGCAAACATGCAATGATGCATGGCCATCATCATTAAAAATTATTTTAGAATTGGAAAATGCAAAGAAAAAAAATTGGTAATCCCACCACAGCTAAGACTTTGGCATCTTTCTTCTGGTCTTTTTTTTTCTTTTTATTGAACTATAGTTGATTTAAATTGTGTTAGTTTCTGGTGTACAGCAAAGTGATTCAGTGATTTGCACATATATATACACATAGGTATGTGTGTGTGTATATATATATATACATATATATTCTTTTTCATATTCTTTTCCATTATGGTTAATTACAAGGTATTGAATATAGTTCCTTGTGTTATACAGTAGGACCATGTTGTTTATCTGTTTTATATATAATAGTTTATACCTGCTAATCCCAAACTCCTAATTTATCCCTCTCCCATCCCTTTTCCCCTTTGGTAACCATAGGTTTGTTTTCTATGTCTTTGAGTCTGTTTCTATACTGTAAATAAGTTCATTTGTGTCGTATTTTAGATTCCACATATAAGTGATAACATATGCTATTTGTCTTTCTCTTTCTGACTTACTTCAGTTAGTACGATAATCTCTAGGTTCATCTATGTTGCTGCAAATGGCATTATTTCATTATTTGTTATGGCTGAGTAGTATTCCATTGTGTATATGTTCCACTTCTTTATCCCTTCATCTGTTGATGGACATTTAAGTTGCTTCCATGTCTCGGCTATTGTAAATAGTGCTGCTATGAACATTTGGGTGTATATATCTTTTTGAATTACAGTTTTCTCCAGATATATGCCCAGGAGTGGGATGGATGGATCATATGGCAACTCTATTTGTAGTTTTTGAAGGAACCTCCATACTGTTCTCCATAGTAGCTGCACCAATTTACATTCCCACCAACAGAGTAGGAGGGTTTCCTTTTCTCCACACCTTCTCCAGCATTTATTATTTGTAGACTTTTTAATTCCAACCAGTATGTTGTAGTACCTCATTGTAGTTTTGATTTGCATTTGTCTAATAATTAGAGCATCTTTTGCATCTTTTTACGTGCCTATTTGGCCTTCTTTCTTTACTTCTTCTTTTTCCAAATCAAAATTTTCCATATACACACAGAAAAAGCCATGGAGGGGACCCCCCCCCCTCAGTTACCTTCCTTCCCTCTAAGAAGTCCAGTGTGCCTACCAAGCCCATAGCCCCCTACTTGGGCCAACCCAAAGTGGTTCCTTACACACAAGTATCACAAGGCTGCCACAGGTCACCAAGGGTCATCACCTGACCAGAGGTACATGGGGGGCACTGAGATGAGTTGACACAAGACTCCTGCCTGTGTGGGCCGGGGACAATGCTACATGATGCCCCTGATACCTACAAAGTCTAATGGGAGGCCCAGGGAGACAGTCCACAGAGCCAGAGCATGACTCAGAGACCCTCAGACAAAAAGCAGAGAACATGGGTCTGAGAGGGGTCAGTGAGGCAACAGCAGGAGCACAGAAGCAGAGGAGGAGGGAAGCACCATCACAGGGTTGCCCCCTCCATGGAGGAGGGAGCCGCAGGAACCTCCATGCACACCCAGGATGCTGTGCGGCTGGTGCCACTTGTCCAGCTGCACCCAGAGCTCTCGTACTGAATGACTTCCACACTGGTTGCTAAGTGTCTCACCCCAGCTGCCCAGCCACACCAGCCCTTCCCCTGGGACATCCCTCAGCCCCACTTGGTCTTTAGGACCCTACTCCCGGCATATGGCCCAGCAGCCACTCTGACTGGTGGGAGTACAGGGGCTGATGGGAGACAGGGGTTTCAGGTGGGCACTGTTTCTCTGTGGTGCAGGTGGAGCTGGGCTTCCTGTTGTCTCCATGCATCCCTCCTCCCCTCCCTGTATCCTTAGAAGGAGCCCAGTCACTGAGGTCACCTGGACATCCCTTTCCTCCTTACAGCAGGATACCACCTCCCTGGCACAACGACATGTGCGGGATACACAACTGTGTCTGGTGCACTTCAAGCAACTCAAAACAAAAACTAAACTAAAATAAAGCAAAGCTAAAAAAATAACACCATTACTAAGAAAGAGAGGAAGCATTACCCTACCTGTGAGACTTTGTACAATTGAAAAGAAAATTCTGTTCTGCAAAGGTAGCTAAATATTCGATAATCTCTTCTGTAAAATCAAGCCCTTTTCATCTCCAGGAAGGTGTCACTTGGGGTTCCTAAATCACAGGTATAGGAGGATGCTGAGAGGTAAATAAGAGATAACCATGCCCAGTAAACAAACTCTCTCGATTTTCCTTCTTTGAGATTTGATGACTAATTGGACTGCCTAAAAAAACCAAATGGACAATATCAGTATATCTCTCTTAATTCTATGAAACCCAAAGTGTTGATTGTTGTTTGGTTTGTTTTTTATCAATAGAATCAATAGTTAATTAGCATATGTTCAATATGTACCTCCCTTGCCTCAGGCCGTTAGGACAGAAAATCTTTAGCAGGGTAACTAGCAAATAAAGCTAGGCTTACAACCTCATACCTACGCTTTCTCATGTATGTCACCGAAATATGTCACAGATTGCACCAGGAAACTTGTACCATTAATTTACCTACACTCTTAAATAAGATGTTGTGTCTCAAATGTCTAGCCCGGTGCCTGCATGTAGTAGATGTTCAGTAAATGTTAGTTCCTGTCTATTTTATCCTGTTTTATTTTACTTTATCTTAATTTATTTTAGAAATGCATTTTTTCATGTAACTTAAAAAAATTTTTTTACTGAAGTATGGTTGATTTACAATGTTGTGTTAGTTTCTGCTGTACAGCAAAATGATTCAGTTATACATAATATATGTTCTTTTTCATTCTTTTCCATTACAATTTATCACAGGATATTGAATATAGTTCCCTGTGCTCTACAGTGGGACCTTGTTGTTTATCCATTCTATACATAGTAGTTTGCATCTGCTGACCCCAAACTCCCAATCCCTCCCTCCCGCCTCCTCCCCCTTGGCAACCACAAGGCTGATCTCTGTGTCTGTGAGTCTGTAGAAACACACATTTTTAAAGCTCTTTACAAATATTAACTTGATGAAGACTCATAACACCCCAGTGGGGCAGTTACTATTACTAGCCCATCTTACAGCTGAGGAATCAGAAGCACAAAGAAATGAATCATTTTTCGACCGTGGTGCTGGCTTCCTCCACTCCCTTTTCCAGTTGTGGCTAGAAATCCATGATCCTTTGTCTACCTGGGATTTCTTACAGGGTTTTCGACTCTCCTTCCATTTATGATCCAAGGAACAGGGATTTAACATGGTGCCCGCACTTCCTCCCTTCCCTCTCATCCTTCCATCTCCAGGACGATCCTTGAAGGGGCCCCAGTGGTCCATGCATTGCCCTTCCCCTCAGCCCTTGGCCTCCCGGGCTTCTCCCCATCCACCACCAGCTCCTAAGAACCAGCTCTGCCTTGGCTGCCATAAAAAATACACCACAGACTGGGTGGCTTAAACAACAGGCATTTATTCGCTTGCAGTTCTAGAGGCTAGACGTCTGAGATCAAGGTGCCAGGAGATTGTTCACATGGCCTTTCCTCTGCAGGTGCGGAGCGAGAGGTCCCTCATGTCTTTTCTTCTTCCTATAAGGACACCAGTCCTATATGTCCTAATTTCACCTTTGGTGCCTCTCTAAAGGCCCTGTCTCCAAATACGGTCACATCAGAGGTCAGGACTTCAACATAGGAATCAGGAAGGGGGAACGTAATTTAGTCCATAACAGGAACCATGGTCCAGTGGAACCATGGTGTGAGTCTTTAGAGACATGTGGACTTGTCTTGGGACAGGTCGAAGGGTCTTCCTCAGTCCCTGACTGGGTCAGGCCCCTCACATTCCACACCTTCCAAAGACCCCAATGACTGGGGCAAGTGGGCATTCGGACACTTTTCTGCTCCCTCCTGAGAAAGTGAATCAGCATGCTTTTTTTGTCCCCCTCTAAACATTTGAATCCCAGCGTTTGTAACGTGCAAGCAAGCCTTTCACAGCAAAGCATTATAATCTTATAATGAAATTAGGTGCTTGTGGGAAATAGCACAATTAAAACCAGCAGATAATTTAGAAAGATTAAACCCATTAGGGTAGGACACTTCTTCTTTAGTGGAGAGGAAATAAAATTAGGTAAACTAACTTATTAAAAACACCTACACAGATATCTGAAAGTCTCCCAAATGCACTGAAACGCCTTGCTCTCCACGAAACAGAGATTCCACTTCCTTTTTTTGCTAAATCAAATTAGAAAGCCAAACCCAATGGTTCCCCTGGAGAAATATTTACACCTCAAAGTAGACTGAAAGAAATTTAATCTGAAGCTGCCTGGAAATTATTACAGAACTAAGTTATTTCCATCGTTTCAGGGTGGTAAGCTCCGGATTTTGTGCTAAGTAGATCTCTTCTAGGACCTAAATTTATATAAACCTTAAAGAAGGCAGAAATCTACTTTTCAGGATACAGACTGTTCTTGTGACCATGATAACAACATAAGGACATGCACAGATGTGACCTAACTGATTGTACACTAAATAATTGGGGTATGACATTGACCTAATGTACACGCATGTTAACTGGATATATGGGAAATGTCATCAACCAGATATCCTCAGGGTTTTGATGATTGAAGAAATATAACATAGCGATTAAAAGCTTGGCTTTTCGAGTCAGACAGATTTGAGTCCAATGTGGCCATGGAAATGTTACATATCTCTCCAAAGCTCAGTCTCCTTATCTGTAAAGTGGGGGTTCTGGAAAATTCTTTTAGTACTGTTATGAGGATTAGATAAGGCAATGCCTGTAGTTTTCTTAGCATTGCCCCTGAACTCAGGAAATACCCAAAGTGAGATATTTTTAAAGAATAAAAATGACAGTTCATGCGTTTACAGCTTGTAGTGTGATCCAGGCTCTGCTGTAATTGTTTTATGTATATTACCTTATTTAACCCTCACAAATACCTTGTGAGTAGGTGTTGTGAATTCCATCCCCATGTTACAAAAGAGGAGACAGAGGTACAGAGGGTTTGGGTAACGAGCCAAAGTCGTACAGACAACAAGTAGCTGAGGCTGGGCTCGGACCCCTCAATCCAGTAGCATGTTATAGGAACTCAGATCATCTCCAGCAGAAGGACAAGGTGGTCTCCGGAGCAAGGACACAGCTCTAGGAACCCCAGCTAATCACCGCATTTCAAAAAGCAGTGTCATCAGTGTTAGCTAGTTAAAGCATGGGCGGGTCCTCATTTTGTTACTATACATACAAACTTCACTCACCGTGGTCTAGTTAAATAACACTGGTTTCCCAGCAACATGGTTCAAATTTTGGTTACCAGGGTGCATTAACTGAGTAACTGCATGAAGCACAAACCTTGATGCTAGCTCCTCACTCCACAAATGGCTGCTTAAATAATAATCACGTCGCTTCTTTCCGTCTGTGGGTGACTGGTCACTGCGTGTCTGTGATTCAGTTCACACACAGGCAGCAAAATGTGTAGTTGTGTTGCTTCCTTGTACCCCACTGATAAACCCACATGACATTTTACAAAAATGGACAATTGAAAAAGGGAATTGGCCAAATAAAAAAAAAGAAAGTACATCAAAGGAAAAAAATGGATAATGTCGAAGTGAAATATGTACACGGAGTTATAGAAGAAATAGCTGATCATGGAATGTCAACACCACTGCTGTTCCAGAAACTTCTAGATATGCAGCTAGAGGAACCGAGTGAAAGCCGCTTAATGACATTAATGAGCTAAGTGGTTGTGATATAAAGGCTAAGGATGTCCCAGAGGAAGTAAATTCTTGTCATTAAAGGAACTCGCATAGATATTTCACAACATTGAAAGCACAAAAGCTAAAATGTGGGAAGCTGATCCACACTTAGCATGGAGTATGCCAATTTGCCAAGGCAAAGGAATGATGCTCTCTCAGTATCACAAACTCTATGATGAGAAGGCTAGCACTGTTTAAACTACCCTCGATGTGTTCTCTACAAAGAAATAAAACACGTTGATTCTCAATGTTTCTAATGTTTAAATTACAATATATAAAGTAAACGTTAGTTTTACGTTTTTAAAAATTGCCCTACATATTTATAACTGATACTTAAAACATTTAATTTCTGACAAAACCTTTTAAAGGTCACAGGACAACTGAAATTTTTCCCCTTGATTAATAAGATCACTTTGTACAGTGTGTGATCTTTTCTTCTGGTCCTGAACGAATGTGAGAACGCTGTGTATGCTAAAGGTCTATACACGTGAAGTGGTTCATTTCTTCCCAAACGGATCATAGTGCTACGTGAAAGCGGACGCGTCCTGCACTCTTGGGATCCTTTCCACTTGTCAGTGTGCCTCGGGCTGGGTCCCACCTTCAGAAGGGATCGTTCCTGTATCAGAAGAAGCTCTCCTTCCTTACACCTCCTCTCGTGTGGCTTGCCCTACCCCCCTAACCCGCACTCCACCCCCGTCTCCTCTTCTTTCCTCCACTTCCTCCTGATGCCACCCCCCGCCCCGATACATGGGCCCTCCCAGGCTGTCCCCAGCACCCTTCCATCCCATGACCACAAGAACTAACATTTGTTAATACCTATTTCAAATTCTCCAACACAGGCTCTGCTTTGGTTGGAGGTTGTTTCGTGTAATAAAAAGTAGAATTGGTCAGCCATGTCAGAAAGAAACAAGATGATAGAAGAGGGAAAACACACACACATTAGGAATAAGAGGAAAACATGAATTAAAAATCTACTTTAAAAGAACTAGTGTTTGTCGAGTGCATGCTTACTTGTAACTCATTTCATCCTCACCCTCACAAGCCCCTACGAGCCTGGTGATACTAGCATCGCTCCCACTTTGCCGGAGAAACTGAGGCACACAGAGAGAGGGTAACTTGGTCAGGTCACCAGAGAGCCAGGGCTCTGGCTTCAGAACCTGTGGCCTTGACCTCTAGGCCTGGTTCCCCTGAGTGATCTTCGCTCAGATCCAACTTAACAATTGGGTCTTCAAGCTTCTTGCAAGGCTACAAAAAACATTTTAAATTTGGTGATAGAAAAATATATACAGTCTCCAGAATATGAAAACTGCAGCAACAAAACTAATCCGCTTCAGTGTGTACATAACGCAGCATTTATCAACTTAAAAAAAAACTAAATCTGGTGTTCAAAAAATTCCATTATTTTTGAAAATCATGTGTAGGTTTGATTTTATGATTTGAAAGCATCCCTATGTATACAGAGTAACTGCCTAGACATCTTAGCCAAGCATAACGCAGCTCCTTTTTAAAACAAATGGCATAACAAGTCTTTCAAATTATTTTATAGCCAAATACATATGTATGTGAGGTGAGATGTGGCTGCATTTTAAAATGTGTGACTTGATGTAGGCAGAGGTCTCCTCCTTAAAGAAAAAGGAGAGCTCAGGGCCTCAACATGGTCTTGTCTTGCCCTGGACCCTGGCTTCAAACACCACTCACTTGTCGATGGTCCCCCCCAGGCCCTAGATCTGCATTTCTTTGCCTGGGATCCCCACCCTGCCCTGAGCTGTACTTCTGCACAGGGCAGTCAACCTTTGGTCCAAGGCCAAAAGGTTTCAGGGCCAAGACACTGGAGCCAGGCTGTGTGGGTTCGAATCCCCATTCTCCTGCCGACACAGAAGGCAACCTCAGGTGGGTTACTTAATCTTTCTGCTCTCAGATGAAGATGACAAATAGCCTACTTCTAGGGGTTGTTTATGAGGATTGAGTTAATACATGGCACATGGAGAGCACTCAGTACATTCATTCATCCAAAAAAAAAAAATATATATATACACATATATGCAGCAACAACCACATGTCAGGCACTGTTCTAGGGACTGGAACAGCAGACAAAACAGAAAACTGTCTGCCTTTAGGGAGCTTACATCTGGTGAGGGAGACAGATGATAAACAGGAGACGTGGAAGACAGAGCATGTTGAGGGGTGATCAATGCTAGGGAAAGAAGTTAGTTGGGGAAGGCATCGGGAGAGTTGGGGGCTCCCAGTGTGAGAGAGGTCATGGAAGGTGGTCTCTGAGTGAGGACCTGAAGCAGATAAGCTATGAGGAGTCTGGGAGAAGGGTGTTCCAGGCAGAGGGAACAGCCTGTGCTAAGGTCCTGAGGCAGGAGTCTGCTGCCCATGTGTCTGAGGAGCAGCAAAGAAGCCAGCATAGCTGGAGTAAAATGAGGGAGGTTGTATTAGTCTTCTAGGGTGGTCACAGCGATTGCCATGGCCTGGGGGGCTCACACACAGTTCTGGAGGTTGGTAGTCCCAGATCAAGGTGTTGGCAGAGGTGGTTTCTTTTGAGACATCTGTCCTTGGTTTGTAGATGGCGTCTTCACAAAGTCTTTCCTGTGTGTGTGTGTCCCATCTCCTCTTTTTATTTTATTTATTTTTTTGCGGTACGCGGGCCTCTCACTGCTGCGGCCTCTCCCGTTGTGGAGCACAGGCTCCGGATGCGCAGACTCGGCGGCCATGGCTCATGGGCCCAGCCGCTCCGCGGCATGTGGGATCTTCCTGGACCGGGGCACGAACCCGTGTCCCCTGCATCGGCAGGCGGACTCTCAACCATTGCGCCACCAGGGAAGCCCCCATCTCCTCTTTTTAAAAGGACTGGGTTGGGGCCACTGTAATGACCTCATTTACTTCTTTAAAGACACTGTCTCCAAATACAGTCACATTTGGAAGTCTTAGAGGGGAGGGCTTCAACATGTGGATGGGGGGAGTGGGCAGGGGAGGCGCACAGTTCAGCCCATCACCCAGTGGAACGTATCAGACGTAGTCTGAGAACACAGAGCACAAGGCTCGGCAGCTACTGTAGGTGAGTCACACGCGGAGGAGCTGGAAACAGGGGCGCTTGCTTACAGAGCATTGATTGTATGCACCTCAAGGAAGGCTCTCTGAACCACACAGGGCTGACAAGCAACCCCGCCCCCCGGGGGAGCCACGAGCCACGACGCCACCACTGGAGTGATGAGTCCAAGAACATGTACCGATAGGCGCCACCTAGGGTGTGGTTAGGTTTCGTACCTGCTGATTTAACAGGCACCGAAACTCAGCGCACCACGAGCTGGCGACCTCTGGATGAAACCGAGCTAAGAGCTTGCTTTGCTCTGTTGCACTTTTTCAAGTACCTACCTGTTAACCTTTCTCTTTGTTTCGTTCATCTTTTCCTAGACCTCTTCTTTTCCTTTCGTCAAACTCTGGAAAGCCTGCCGGGTACCTCTCATCTACTGCTGCTGCTTCTTCTCCAAATCTTTCAAATCACCTCTTCCGTCGCCTCATTTTCTTTTCCTGTTCCGATCACGCTTGCAACTATCTCCTCCAAAATCCATCTCGTCCATAGCACCATTTCCAAACTCAGTTCTACTCGGTCACATCCTTTCACTGCTTCTCCCCCCTCCCCTCTGCAAAGAGCCATTTTCTTATTCTCCCAGCAGCCAAGACTGTGGCTTCCGTGGATGGCTGCACCAGAGCAAAGAAAATCCCTCCATTGGGAAATGAGAGCAGATGTCTCCTGACCAGGAGCGATGCTGATGCGTCCCACAGGAGGCTGGCACCGAGCATCCGTAAGGCCCTTAGGGGGACAGGACATTAATGCACACCCACGGCGACTCAAGCCAGGTTGGGGGATTTTCACCTGCAGCAACAGCAGCAGATCAAACACATCACTTAGCTCTCTTCTCCCTCCCGCATCGGGACCATATCGCTCCCCCGCCACCTGGAGGAGAGCACCTCGTACCACAGCACCGCGCCGCGGCTCGGGGTAGGAGTCAGTCCCCAAGAATGCGGCGAGAAAGGCCACGGTGAGTTGGTGGGAGCCGACCTTGCCCTTGGCCTCCGCGGGTCCCCTCTGCTCCTGCTTCCCCTGCTTTCTGCTGAGCCCTGTGTCCTGAACGGTAGCAGATCGGCATCTCTCCAACCGGTTGAGCCATCTTTGAAAATGACTCGGGGTGAAAGCCACCAGATTCGACACTGACGGCCTAGCGAGAATTAAGTTGGCACGTTCTTTGCATTCCCAGGCTCCTCTTTTGTCGGGAGGGAACGGTGCCCCGTTGGGGGCCGCTTCAGACCCCACCAAGAAAAAGGAGCGGTATTTAGGGAAGGCAGGGAGGATAGGAACTTGTGTTTTCCAGCATCTTCTGTGGCTTGGCCCTTTGGTGGGTCACAGGGATGAGGTGGAGAGAGGGCCCCCAGCCAGCACCTGGGGCACATCACGTAAGTGATCCAGGGGCTCTGGACTCTGATGGCCTCTGTGGGATCCCCTCCCACGAGTCAAAAGGCCCCTTTCCCCCTGAGATCCTGGGCTTCCGCCTGTGATACACAGATAAACGCTCCCCCCCACCAACGAAAGGGTCAGCAGGCAGAAACACCTTCCACAGAGTGGCTCTCCTTACCCCCAGGACCATTTCCTCTGTGTCCCTGCTGTCACCCCGGTAATACTGAAAGGATAGATCCGATCGGGCCAGACTCCCCAGGACAGGACACCGCTGATCTGACAAGATCAGGCCTGGACAAACCTCCACCTCCCCCAAGAGGGGGCCCTTCCTCAGAGACCCTAGTGACAACTTGGCCTGCTGGGGAAAATGGGAAAACACACCAATATTCACCACACAATAGGGCACAGGGGGCTCCGTGCTTCCTACAGCAATTCTCTTGCTTATATCTCTGGGAAAAATAACAATATACTTTGTTTTTGAAAAAGCTGATGGGCAGTGAAATCAATGGGGCTGCTCTAATGCATGGAGAGCGTGGAGAGTAAGTGGTTCTTCTAAGTGAGAGGAGAAGGGGCAGGTGACCGCCCTGGGGGCCGGCCAGATAGGCGGACAGCCACGCAGGCAGCTCACACCGCATCTTCAGGAAATGGAGAAGATGACTGATCTCTGCCTTTGCCACAGTGGACAATTTCTGAAAACTTTGGGGGGGGAAATCAAGTTGATTTTCCTAAAAAGGTAATATCTTGGGGCAACATGGATAGACCTAGAGATTGTCATGCTGATTGAAGTCAGTCAGACAGAGAAAGACAAATATCATATGATATGGCTTATATGTGGAAGCTTAAAAAAAAACTGGTACAAATGAACTCATTTACAAAACTGAAATAGACTCACAGATGTAGAAAACAAACTCATGGTTACCGGGGGGAAGGGGGGAGGGATAAACTGGGAGATTGGAATTGACATATACACAGTACTATATATAAAATAGATAACTAATAAGGACCTGCTATATAGCACAGGGAACTCTACTCAGTACTCTGCAATGACCTACATGGGAAAAGAATCTAAAAAAGAGTGGTACAACATTGTAAATCAGCTATACTCCAATTAAAAACATTTTTTAAAATGTAATATTATCTCATCCCTTTAGCTCTCTCTCAAGTCTTTTTTAATGCCGCACTTGCCTTATCATTTCCTTGTCTTAACTAGGATTGGTTAAAGTCTGGGCTAAATTGGTTTAAACAAGCTCTATAATATTTTAAAAAAGAAGAAGAAAGCAAAGTATGTAGACTTTCCAAGTCTCAAGAACATTCCGTTCCCAGGTTACAGCTGAATATGCTTTAAGTTCAAAGACAAGCTATAGCTTCTACAAAGAATGTGGAAATAATCTGAAGTATGAGACATCCATTATTTATTACATAATTGGAGAAAATTCTGGCTAGGAGAAATCTTTGGCTGAAAGCCAAGATGATCCATCCTTAATTGTTCTTAAACAAAATTAAAATGTATCTGTTGCTTTAATAATATCTTGGTGGAAGGCAGTTCCTCTTTTATCCTGCCAGGTGTAACTTGCCAAGTTGGGTGTCACATATGTAATCGTAATGATGGCCAAGTGAGAGTTCCTTGGGCAAGAAAGTCAAATATTTCAAGTGCTGATGTTTTTGTAAAGTAGGTTTTTTTTAAGCAGACTCAGCATCTTAAATTTATAACTATGACATTTTTTCTCCAAAATCAGTCATCGTTAACAGCATCCAAGATAATCCTCTTCGACAACTGTCTATGATTTTAAAGCATTGTGATATTATTCCATAAACTGCCCCCCTTTTGCCCCCCATCTCTCCAAGCTATAAAAATAGTTCCAGTTCCATCAAGGGAAATAAATGCTTTTAATGACTTTTTTTAATCACTTTCCTTTAACAAAACTGTTTCCCTAGCGGCCCCTCCCTCCTGCCGGCCTGGACTTGTGGAGGTCCAACATCCCGTGAATGGATGTTGATTTTATAAAATGATCTTCCTGCATCTCTGGCCGCTGGGGCAAGCTTTGTGGAGGGCTGGGGCACTCTCAGCTTTGTGGAGTGGGGTGTCCCCACAATCCTCACCTCCACCACAATCACGCTCTCCCCTAAAGCTGCTTTATTTTCTTCACAACACTTAATGCCCTCGCAACTATATTACAACTCAACTCATGTATTGACTTTCTCTTCTGACAGGAAACGAAGCTCCAAGGGTACAGGAACTCTTTCCGTCTTATTCATTTCTGTATCCCCAGCTTCTAGAAAAGCACCTGACACATAGTAGGTGCTCAATAAATGTTTGTAGGGCTGCTTAATTAATGAAGAACTATAATGACAAAAGGCACTGTGAATTCATTAATGGCATTGAAAGATTGTGTCTTTTATTACATGCAATAAATACATACATGTAAAAATGGCGGTGTACGTGTATGAGTGTATAAGTTATTATTTAATCACTGTTATGGACTTCTGAACCGCTAGAAGTCACTCCAAGACAATCTGTTGAGAATCATTGATGCATGGGGGCAAGTGATAAATTGAAATGCGGAAGACTTGATCCTATTACCAGTTATGTAACCCTGAGCAAACCCATGTGATCTCCCAGGTCTTGGTTTCCTTGTGTGGCAGATGGGAGTGATAATAGCAGATCTACCTACCCAATAGCACTGAAAAGAAACTGATGTATGCAGACAAGTTCTGTAGGCTACAAAGCACCATATACATATAGCTAATTCTTATGAAAGTTTATTATAATGAACCATTTGGTCCATGATACCTGTGAGGCAGAGGATTGCCCTGCCTGCACCTTTTGTCAACTTGGTTGCCATGGTCTATCATCACCAACATTGCAATAGGAGCACTTTCTCTCTTGGAATCTGTTGATCTCCCACATGCAAGAGAGCCCCGTGTAGATTTGCTTTGAATGTAGACACTCCATTTCCCACAGTGCTTGTATACTGGGCTCCTGCTATGTGGATTCAATGACTCATGGAACGTACAGCCTTGGCGACGGCTCAAAATGTTGTCTCTCGCAGTTCCCCTCAGCTGTTGTAGTACCCTCTCAGTAGCACTGCTGTTTCTTTAGGCCAAGTGAAATTTTAAAGCATGTTGGAAGCATTTTACCTCTGACTTTCCTTTTCTGTTTAGTGCCCCCAAAAGTGCTGTGCAAACAGAGGAATCATAATGATTGGTTGTTCTCCCCCATTCTTACCAATGTGCTCTTTATTACCATGTTTATGTAACGACTAACACACACAGCGGAACCCGGCCTCATCAAGGCACCCTGGTATAGATTATGATTTTCCTCACTGGGAATACCTAAACATTGCCAATACCAGACCCAAATAACTCTGCAGTTTTTAAAAGGTAGAGAGACTGTGCTATGACTTTTCGTGTTACATATACTACACAACAGACAAGTGTGAAAATAAGAAATGAACAGCTCAATGAATATAACACACACACACACACACACCTGTGTAACAATGCTGCAGATCAAGAAAAAGAACGTTGGGAGCACTGGTAGCCCCTAGTGTCCCCTCCTCGTACTACACCCTCCCCACCTCCAAAGACAATGGTTATCCTTTCCTGACTCTTGCTAAACATTGTCTTACTCTTCTATAGTTTTACCACCTAAGCATGGCTCCCTTACCACCATAGTTAACTTCTGCCTGTTTTTAAAACTCTATGTCTATGGAATTCTCCCACGGATTTTCTTGAGTATCTGTCTGACTTCTTTTGCTCATCATTATGTTGTGAGAGCCGTTCGTATTCATGTGACTGTAGTTCAATTATTTTCACTGCTGTAGAGTAGTTTATTATGAAAACATTTTCGTGAATCCATTCCATTGTTGATAGACAGTTAAGTTGCTTCCAGGCTAAGGCTACTAAAAATAATGCTGCTGTGAAGACTCTTGTCAAGTCTCTTGGTGAACACAGACAGGCTTTTCTCCTGCATATCTACCTAGGAGTGGAGCCACTAAGAAAGAATGTATGCATATATTCACTTTAGTAGCTCACACCAAACTGCTTCCATCAGTTATTAGCACTGCAGTGTATGGGAGACAGTTTACATTGCTCCCCGTCTTTTTCCTGATGTAGACACTCCCCTTAATTTTACCTACTCTGGTGAGCATGTTGTAGAATCTCAATATGTTTTTAATTTGTATTTTCTATTAATAATGAAGTTGAGCATCTTTTCCCATGTTTGTTGGCCATTTGAATATCCTTCCTGGTCAAGCATCTTCAAGTCTTGTCCATTTTTCTATTGGGTAACTTGAGTTTTGTATAGACACCTCATATGAAGGAGTCTTGCTAAACTTTCTTATTGATATGACTCAGTAACCTGAATCCTAATTCATTTTTTGATTCTCTATATACATAATTATATCATTTAGGAATACTGACGATTTTATTTACTCCCTTGCAAGCGTTATATCTTGTGTTTCTTTTTCTTGCCTTACCACACTCGTTTGTGTTTCTTTTTCTTGTCTTACTGCACTGGCTAAGATCGCCAATGCAGTGGAGAATGGAAATAACAATAAAGATGTCCTTGCCTTGTTGCTGATTTCAAAGGTAAAGCTTTCAACACTGTACCATAATGGATGAGATTTCTTTATAGGTTTCCTATCTATCAATTGACAAATCAAGGAAGTTCCTATCATTCCTGATATGCTAAGACTTTTTCTCCTGCCTGGATGTTGAATTTTATAGAATGCTTTTCCTGCATCTACTGAGAAGACCTTATTATTTTCTCCTTTATTCTGTTAATGTGGTGAATTTACAATGATCTTTTTCCAAAGGTTTTCCACCTTACATTCTTGAATTAAACCCAACTTGGTCATTGTGTGCTATCCTATTTCTATATTGCTAGATTTGATTTGTTAAGATTTGGTTTTGGATTTTTGCATCTATACTGCATTCATGAGATAGGCCTGTAATTTTTCTTCCCTGTGATGTCTTTGTCAGGTTTTTGTATCAGAGATATGCTCTTGTGAACAGTTGAGAAGTGGTTCTCTTTTTCTACTCTGTGGAACAGTTTGTGTAATTTTAGTGATATTCCTTCCTTAAATATTTGTTAGATTTGCCAGTGAAGCCCTCTGACCCCAAGAATTTGTGTGTGAGTGGTGGGGAGAGGAGTAGGTAGCCAGTGTTAAATTCTGGATTCGATTATTTTAATAGTTGTAGAACTATTCTAACTTTTCTTCTTTTTTAAAATTTATTTATTTTTGGCTGCATTGGGTCTTCTTTGCTGCGCACAAGGCTTTCTCTAGTTGTGGCGAGCGGGGGCTACTCTTCGCTGTGGTGTGTGGGCATCTCATTGCAGTGGCTTCTCTTGTTGCAGAGCACGGGCTCTAGGCAGGTGGGCTTCAGTAGTTGTGGCACATGGGATCATTAGTTGTGCCTCACGGGTTTAGTTGTGCCATGGCATGTGGGCTTTTCCTGGGCCAAGGCTCAAACCCATGTCCCCTGCATTGGCAGGCGGATTCTTAACCACTGTGCCATCAGGGAAGTCCTACCTTTTCTTCTTTTAAATGTTACTTTGGTAGGTTGTATTTTTCTAGGAATTTGTCAATTATTATCTTAATTTTTAAATGTTTTGCAACAAAGTTAACCATTGTATCCACTTACCATAGAAACTGTAATGTTATCTCCTTTCTAATTCTTAGAATTGATTATTTATGTCTTCTGTCTTTTCTTTCCCCTTAATCTGTCTTGCCAGAGATTTATCAATTTCATGAATCTTTCTAAAGAACTTTGGCTTTGGCTTTGTTAATTTGCTCTATTAAGTGCTTGTTATATAGACATAAGTCTCATTCATTCCTGCTCTTATCTTTAATATTTCCTCTCCCCTCTTGACAAACCCTGGGTTCCATAGTTTCATCCCCAGAGGCTCAGCCTCTTTACCTTTCTGATGCCCTTGCAGGAATCAGAAAAAAAAAAAAAATCAGCCTAAGATCCAGGCTACCATCTTGGAATTTCATCCTCCCCTGCATTTTGGCCGGGTAATTCTTTACTATTTTGTTGGCTTTTTGATGCTCCCAAGAAATTTTTTTTTTAATTTCCAAATATATTGGTCCTTTTATTTACTAGGAAATTCCAAGAAATCAATATTAGGGAATCTTTTTTTTTTTATTGGAGTATAGTCGATTTACAATGTTGTGTTACTTTCTGCTGTGCAACAAAGTGAGTCAGTTATACATATACACATATCAACTGTTTTTTAGATTCCTTTTCCATGTCGGTCATTACAGAGTATTGAGCAGAGTTCCCTGTGCTTTACAGTAGGTCAATATTAGTTATCTATTTTATATACAGTAGTTTGTATATGTCAATCCCAATCTCCCAATTTATCCCTCCCCCTTCCCCCCTGGGTAACCATAGATTGTTTTCTACATCTGTGACTCTATTTCTGTTTTGTAGATACGTTCATTTGTATCATTTTTTAAGATTCCACATATAAGTGATATCATACGATATTTGTCCTTCTCTGTCTGACTTACTTCACTCAGTATGATAATCTCTAGGTCCATCCATGTTGCTGCAAACAGCATTATTTCATTCTTTCTTATGGCTGAGTAATATCCCATTGTATATACGTACCACATCTTCTTTATCTATTTCTCTGTCAATGGAAGAAAAAATTTTAAAACTAGTTTCACCGAATTTCTGGCTTCCCTGAATTACCTAGCCAACTATTACAATATAAAATTTCTCTCTTAAACTTAAGCCTGGTATGTGCACAGGAATGCTTGTTTCAGTGGCAAAATAATGTGTTGATGATAAAATCCATGTTCTGAAGTAAGAATTATGTCTATTTTCCTGTTCATCAACTTGAGGGTAAGCATATACAATAATTATAAAATTGTACTGTTGGATTGAGGTAGACCCTTCCAGGCTCTGCTTTCCAAGGAACTCACAGGAACTCCTCATTAGTGAGATTATGAAAATGCTGTAGTATGGCCCAACCGAGATTCTGCTTTTTCCAGGTTATAGAGATCTTTTTTCTATCTTCTTTGGTTTTACTTTGTTTCCTCCACATTCCATGCTGGTCTGCATGGCATTGCTCACGTTCCTATTTCAGGACCTTGACTGTTTACAGATTTTTGTAGGTGCTGATGCAATTGATCACCGTTCACTCCAAAGACTAAGTTTTCATCGATCCATTTTCATGAAAGTTTGTTCTTTTCAATAACGAGTAAGAGAAGGACCTTGTCCTTGGATGGAGGAATCCCGAGCCTGGTCTTTCTCACACTTCAGTAATAGGAGGGAGGTGGTTGAGTCCACCCTTTTGGCTAAAAAAATTACTTCTGAATTGGTAGCCAATCTGAAAATGGATTTTCCCAAATGTCCAGAAACATGAGCACCTGCAATATCCCCCTGCCCCCTGCCCATCTCCCGCCACCCTGCTTCTTGGGATCCCGTCTTCTTTAACCATTTTATCTGCATTTACAGGCATTATGCTGCTTTTGCTGTGGCCGGTATTACTGTCAGGAAGCACCCTCATGGTATCTTTCTTAATGATGTGATAACATTTCTCTTCATGAATGTTCTGACAAGTTCATGAACACATTTAAGAAGTACAAGTTTCAAGAGTTCCTGCAAAATAAGGACAGATTCCACAGGCCACAGAAATCGTCAGTCTCATTCTTTCATGGCCATCTCCTAAGCACACTTCTTTTGAGGAGGTAGAGATGTCAGGAAGGCTTCTAAAGTTCTTATGCCTCCGCTATTCCTGCAAACTATTTACATTCATCTGTGTGGGCAGCAGACCCCTGCCCTGCCACAGCCCAAACTGGAATCCTACAAGGCAGTGATAAGCTATATGTGCGTGTGTCTATAAAATGAAACAATTTTTAAAGGCTAAACAAAGGCAAGTGTTTCCCATAATCCTACCATCATAAAGCAACCAACGTTAATACCTGACTATTATTATGTAACTTTGAATATTTTGTCTACCCTATCCTTGCCAGTATTAGAGAATAGCATGATATTTTATCCTTTTCTTGTGAATTTCATAGGTTAAAAACTGTTTTTTTCCTTAAATTTCCATTTCCTCCACTGTTAGTGGAACTATTTCTCATAAACTAGGTACTAGTTGCACTTCCTTTTTTGTTCACATCCCATGCCCATTCACATGTTTTAGTGTGCCTGTATCACTTACCCAAGAAAGATTTGGAAAACAATCTTTGGATAATACAATATTTTACCTATCACAGTGTGACATAAAGATGCACACAGTTTCATTTTTTTAGCCCAGACTTTCCACCATTTAGTGGAACTGGAATCCTCAGTTCCCTCAACCTTGTAGGTGTAGGACTCTCGAAATTTGTGTCCCCAGCCTGCCAGGGGATTCAGTCCCTCCCTCAGGGGCTCTCATCTTGTGCTTGTCCTTCTGTTTTGCATTTGTTTACTCCACACATATTTATGGTGCCTAAATATACCGGGCATAGTTCCAAGTGCTGGGAATGAAAGAAAGTACATGCCTTGGTGGAATTTACAGCCTGGAGAGGGATGGAGACACCCAATACAGTAAACAAATGAATGTGTAATGTAACATCATGTTCCATATGCTCTGAAGAAAAATAAAACAGGACAAAATAAATCTTTCCTGGTAAAGAATGACCAGGAAAAAAGGGTGGGAAGAGCTACATTGAGAAGAATTATACATTCCATCTTGCCCTGTTTTATGATCAGAAAAGCCATCTTGAGACTGTGCTTTCTGCCTGATGCTACACACACACACACACACACACACACACACAAACACACACACACACACACACACACACACACAGGCAACCCTCTGACAACAGTGACAATGTCTGTCTCACATTTGAGTGCCCACAAGGCCTAACACAGCACTTAGGCATGACTGATAACAATTTTGTTAAACAAGAAAAGCTTTTTGGGATGTTTCCATTCGTTTAACCCGACCAACGAGCAATTTCTGGAAGTTTCTGGAATTTTCTGGAGCACACCCCCTCCCCTCCACGCACACATACCTTTCTGCAGCCTCTATCTACCCAGTTGGTAGTTTCTGGGACTTTCCCACAGCTGTTCATGTTTATCTGGTATTTGCTGGATGTTGCTCTGTAAGATGACATTTGTGGGCCTGGAAGGTTTCACTCCATCAATTTGGTTGGGTTTCAGGTTTGCATGTAAACAGCTCCCACCGCGATGCCAACAAACTTGGACTCTATTTCTCATTAGAAGGCGCTCTTTTCCACCCACACAGTCCCACAAAAACTTCTGACTCCAAAAACTCATCATTAAACACCATGTTACATGGGAGGCCCTGAAAGCCAGGCAGGGAGGGCGCTTCACTTCTAAGAAAAGGGGGCCCCTTTCACCGTCCACAATAAAACGCCAAGTTTGGCAAAAACGTAAATAAGAGCCTTGTTTCAAAACTGCAAAAAAGCACAAACTTCCATTTGTGCTTCTGTTTATATTAAATAAGAAGCCTATTTTTCTATGAATAAAGGCTCTTGTGTGGGTAGTGAGAAGAGCTGTTGAGACGAACTTCTGCTTCTTACGCTGTGCTGGACCGGACCCGGCCCGCCCCCAGCCAGCCACAAGAGGGAAACTGCCCAACCAAATGATCAGGCTCTCTCAGATCAAAGCAACAAACCATGAGATGGCATGATGGAGAAACATTTTAAGATAAAACCCTGCTAAAGTGGTTTCTGATGAAAAGGAGGGAATAGTTCTAGCAACTTATCTTTAATAAGATTAAGCATCATATAAAATGGGTCCTTGACCTGCAGAAATAATAACTGAGGTGTGTTTGGTGATTTAACTCTGAAAAATATACTCTTGCACACTTTATCCAGCTGATTCTCAAATACCTCCGAGAGCTTGGCACTGTTATTTTGTACATGTTGTAGGTGATGAAACTGAATATCTGAAGGTTGTCTGTCCAGCTGTTATGGCCTAAAATGTATCTCCCCAGATTCATGCATTGAAGTCCTAACCCCCGGTACCTCAGAATGGGATCTTATTTGAAGATAGGTTCTGTAAAGATGTGAATAAGTTAAAATGAGGCCATCAGGGTGGGTCCTAATTCAAGATGACTGGTATCCTTATAAGAAGAGAAACTTAGGACACAGTCACACACAGAGGGATGATCATGTGAGGACATGGGGAGAAGAGAGTCATCCACAAGCCAAGGAGACAGGTCTCAGAAGAGACCAAAGCACCCAACACCTTGATCTAAGAACCCAGCCTCCAGAACTGAGAAAATAAGTACCTGTTGTTCAAGTTGCCCAGTCTGTGGTGCTTGGTTATGGCAGCCTGAGCCGACAGAGGTACCAACACAGGGTCTCCCAGGGCTACAGTAGGGCTTCTGCTGCTTCTTGAAAGCTCTTCAGATTCTGCAGAGCTGCGGTCCCATTCTGAGATGACTTCAGTAAAAGGCACAGGGCACAGGCACATCACCTGCTCATTCCCCTCACCTCTCATGGCTCCTCACTTTCCCTCCCATCTCCACCCTCTTCCTTTCTGCCCCTCCACACCTGGCTCCACATTTGCAGCCATCTGTGGGATGCACGCTGCATTTTGTGTAAGCCCTCGTACCTGGTATTATTTATTTCACTATGTTTCTGACTCTTTTCCTTTAGGACTATTAGGAAGCTCAGTTGTTATTGTAGGACGAACACCTGACTTACTGTAATTGTAAATTTCTGAAAATATCTTTCTTCTGCTTTTGCACTTGATTAATAGCTTCTGTGGGTATAGCACTCCAGGTTGAAAATCATCTACCTCCAGAACATTCTGTGATCTTCTCATTCCCAGAGTTGCTGCTGGGAAAGCTGAAGCCATTATGAGTCTCGATTCTTTGTACGGTGCTTTTTTCATCACTCCCTGGAAGCTTGCAGAATCTTCTTTTATCCTGGTTGGTCTGAAATTTCACAACACTGGGCCTTAGTGTGGGTCTATTTTTACCCATCGCACTGGGCCCTTTCAACCTTCATTCTTGGAAAAGTTTCTTGAATTGTGTTTTAAAGACCTCTCACCATCTTCCCTGTTCCCTCCTCCTGGACACTGCACCGCCTGGACCGGGCCTCCCATTTCTTATATTTTCTCCCCTTTTTCACTCTGTCATTTTGTTCTATTTTCTGATAGAATCTTTCAACCACACCTTCCAACACTTACACTGGGTCTTCCATGTCTGCTGTCATGTTGTTACTTTCCCTTTGGATGTTGTTGTTTCCTAAATGTTGCTTTTTTATAGTATCCCTTTCTTGATTCATAGCTGAAAATCTTCTCATCTCTCTGAAGATGTTAAGGGCAGGCACAGTCTCTGTTTCCTCCACAGTTAAAATTTTTTTTCATTGAGATATAATCCACCTAATATAAAATTCGTCCTTTTAAAGTACATAATCCAGACTTCCCTGGTGGCACAGTGGTTTAGAATCTGCCTGCCAATGCAGGGGACACGGGTCTAAGCCTTGGTCTGGGAAGATCCCACATGCCACGGAACAACTAAGCCTATGTACCACAACTACTGAGCCTGCGCTCTAGAGCCCACGAGCCACAACTACTGAGCCCGCATGCCACAACTACTGAACCTGCTCCCTAGAGACTGCAAGCCACAACTGCTGAGCCCATGCACCACAACGACAGAAGCACACACACCCTAGAGCCCGTGCTGCAACTACTGAGCCCACATGCCCCAATACTGAAACCCACATGCTCTAGGGCCCATGTGCCACAACTACTGAGCCCACGTGCTGCAAGTACTGAAGCCCATGCACCTAAAGGGGCCGCGCTCCACAACAGGAGAAGCCACCACAATGAGAAGCCCGTGCACCGCAATGAAAAGAAGCCCCCCCCACTGCAAATAGAGAAAGCCCATGTGCAGCAACGAAACCCAACACAGTCAAACAAACAAACAAAAAGTACATAATCCAGTTGGCTTTTGTTTTAATATATTCACAAAGTTGTGCAACATTTAATCTCCTTTTTGGATCTCTAGATTTGTCTGTTGGTGACATTTCATACAATTGAAATCATATGTGACTTGTGTTATATTTGATTCTCAGGCCCCTTCAGTTGAAATGCCCTCTTTAGAGCAATTCATAGCCAAACTGCTTCCAGAGATAATTGGTAGGGATCGCAGATTTTTCTATTAATCACCCTTATTAACAAATCTAGGAAGGGAACTGGGAGACTTTTTAGACCAACATCCTCATGTTTCTCCTGGAGAAACTCAAAGAGGCCAAGTGGGAACCCCAAGTGCATGGCAGGTGAGTCACAGGTTCGGCACCACTTCTGTGGGACGAGAGGAAGGTGTGGGAGAAGATGGCTCCAGCACCTGAAGGGGGACTAGGAAAGGGGCTGTGAAATGCCAGCAGAGAGGAAACGTGAAAAGGGGTCATCACCCTCCCCAGTCCCCACACCTATGTCTGACCAGGAAGATGTAAGGTCCAGAAGTGAAGCCCATGGAGGACTCTGTTACTGGTTGAATCTTGTCCCCCAAAATGATGCCCTAGAACATGACCTTATTTGGATTATTTGCAGTTATCACTAATTAAATTCAGAACTGATCATACTGGATTAGGATGGGCCCTTCCCTAACCCCACATGACTGCTGTCCCTATAAAGAGAGGAGACTCAGAGACAGAGATGGCCAGGTGAAGACGGAGGCAGAGATTGAAGTGATGTGTCTATAAGCCAAGGAGTGCCAAGGATTGCTAGAAACCAGCAGAAGCTGGGCAAAGTAAGGAAGGACCCTCCCCTACAGGTTTCAGAGGGAGCACCGCCCTGCTGACACCTTGATGGGCTCCAAAACTTTGAGAATAGCTTTCTGTGGTTTAAGCTTCCCAGTTTGTGGAACTTTGTTACTGCAGCCCCAGGACATTCGCACGGCATCCAAGGCACGAGGGTAAGGCTTGGGTTTAGCTGCTACTCTGCCTTTAGCTTTCTTCCTCATCCTTATTTTGACTGATCTTACAAAAGTAACTGCTTTCAGACCCATTGAGTTCACTCTCCATAAGCATAAACGTCCCCACTTGCATTAGTCGATTCCCCGCCTGTGCTCTGCAGGGGCCTCGAACTGTAGGGATCTTACCTCTGAGCCCTGGGGGCCAGCCGGGGAGGAAATGGGGGGAGGACTTGCCGAGCCTGCTGTGCCCAACACCTCTGCTGCCACATAAAAGGCACGCTGGACATGTTTAGAATGATGTCAAATTCTACCCCCAACACGCCATTACACACGTGAGGTAGGCTGAGGCCAGCCTACCTGACTGGTATCCTGGGCTGTAGAGCATTCTTGACTAGTATCCTTGGCTAGTGAAAAATGATGCCCTTATTCAAACTGTAAGTGAAAGATAATGTCATAAGTGGGAGGGGAAAATGACAGAAGTGAAAACACAAAAGTGCCACTTGTCTAGTAAAAGAGAAAGTGTTTCACTAATTTAAGTTGTAAAGTCAGTACATGATGATTCAAAACACTAAGATTACATAGAAGCATAGAGAGTCAAAACAGAGGTGCCTCTGCCTCTGTTTTCACCCCCAAAACCCGTCCTCCACATTCGGACTCCCGGACTATATGTAATATGCGCTGAGTCCGCCCAGCGGAAGACTCTCCATTGCCCATACAGACATGCTGTAACACCGTCTGCTTCATTTCATTGTATTTTAAAAGCACAGTGTCTGACAACTTCCTTTTTCACTCGCTAGTACGTTATCGACATCTTCCCACATCAACGAAGAGAGACTTATCTCAGAAAGTAACTGTGAATCGGTCTTGGGGTAGTTCTGGAAAATCTATGGGTGATTATAAATTTACAGTGTGCCTTGAGGAAACATACCACATGTTTCTATGGGTACAATTTGCAGCACGTGAATCTGACACACCACAAAGGCTGGGGAGAAATAGATTTGAAGGAGATCAACAGGAGAAATGGGAAAAACTTAAGCAGCCAATTTTACTGCTAAGACTTCCCGCCATATACGTCAACAGTTATGGATGATGAGACATTTTGTCAATGGAGAAAGGAGTTGAAAAGCCAGGGGAAATGATATATTTTTATCTCAGGTCAGGTAGAAGGTAGACCTAATTTACCTAGTGCGAGGGTGGCTAATGTACAATTTCATTCCTAAACCTTAAAATTCAGGGAGGTAAATTGCATAGAAAAACAAAAATGTGACCCAAAAAGGTGTTTAAGAGAGTAAAAGACTTTATCTTCTTGAAGAGGATAAACAATCCTGAGATTCAGTAATTCCTTGAGAACCTTAGAAAAACAAAATTCAAGATATTTTAGACACGGAGAAGGGCAGAATGAATTTTCCCTACCCTGATAAATCATGTTATATGAGGTTCTCAACCAGGGCAATTTTGCCCCTCAACACCCCCCCCCCCAGGGGACATGTGGCAATGCCTGGAAACAGCTTTGAATGTCACCCTGGGGTGGAGGGGAGGAAAGAGTGCTACTGGCATTCGTGGGTGGAGGTCAGGGTTGATGCTCAACATTCTACAACATATAGGACAGCCCCCAATGACGAAAAATAATCCAGCACAGAATGTCAGAACTGATGAGGTTGAGAAGCCCTGTGTTATAGCTTTTCTAAAGGGATTGCTTGTTGTCTTATAATGGGTATGAAATCCTATTTAACCAACTTCATAGACACATCCAAAACAGATTCATACCATTTTTCTTGTGAATCTAAACCAATCCAAACTCAACTCCCCGACTCTCCCATCAAAAAAGTTGGAGTGAAACTTTCGAATGAGATTTACTGCACTTGTAAAACTATGAAGTAAGGGTAAACAGTGGTACCCAAAACACAGAACAGGATTTCTAGGCGGGCAAGACGCAAGTTCAGACGCTGGAGGGGAAGGCTGATTCTCAGGGAGCTGATCCGGGCACGTTGTGTACCTCACAATAAACCTGCCTGTAGCTTGAAATGACACTCCGAGCCGGGGAACATGGTTTAAAATGATTTCCATCGTAGAGTGAAGGAATAGAAACTCAGCCTCGTCTGTGGTTAGATGCCTAATAGGACACACACACACACACACACCACTTATTCTGGATTTTTGTGAATACAATCCAGTTCAAGCCTAGGAAAAAGTCATGGCCAGAAAAATCTCCCCTTTTATCACTGGGTACCAGCCATAGGTATTAGTCTCTGGAGCCCTGCATGAGTTTAACTTGTCACCACTCTACCTCCACCCCACCTGGGAACAGCTATGGATTTTGTACTCCTGAGGTCACCTTGGGCATTAGTACAGGTTGGGTATCTCATTGCCTCACACGTGCTTTCAAAGTCACCATCGTCTTTTAGTAAGTCGTCTGAAGCTCTTTAAGCCCCCCCAGTGAGGCAAAAGAATGTAGCGTGTCTCAGACAGACAGCAGCAACATCGTGTACTTAAACTGTTTACTTAAGGGCAGGGAGTCATAGACAGTGGGTGAGCCAGGAGTTTCATCAATAGGTTCACAGTGGCCTTAGAAAAATCCATGCAGTAACCACAGGACCAGAGATGATGGAGAATTAGTTCCATGAGGCCTCTGAGGGAATGAGGGCTGCCACCCAGAGCTGCGCAGTTCCGACCCAGCTCGAAGGCTCCACCCAGGGGTCCTGGGAGGCTGACTCCAGCCCCCACTGGCTGTCCTTGTTCCGCCCCAGGGGCGGGGCTTTCCTCTAACCCTCACAGGACACAGTATCGACTCACAGAAGCCTGATGAAGATGCTTTGGAGGAAAATGCAGAACGATAGCCATTCTCGGTCTTATAATGAGGGGGTCCCTCCAAAGTAGCTTTGCTCTGTCCTCTGTGTTTCCATTAGAAATGAGAAACCTGCTGATCCTTATTTATTTTTAAGCCTTCATAAACTAAATAATCAGCGCCCATTAATGACTCTAATCATTCAGCTCCTGTTTTTAAATCCTGGTCTTCCAGCATGCTCTAAGTGGGTGGTTTTAGTTAAACCTAATTGCAGATACATCACATCCAAATATACACCCTACACGAACGATTAACAACGCTTGGAATCTAGTTCATTAAATAGGGGTTTGCAGTGGGATGATAGTGTACCTCAAACTTAAAGGTATCATATAAGTTACCCTTGTGGTAACTATGATGGTGAGAGGGTTGTTTATTAGAGTCATTTAGGATACAGTCTAGCGTCAGTCTCAGAAGTTCAATTCTCAGTTGTCAGGTTCACAGAAGTTTTGTTTCCTTGAAGCTCTAAGTCGGAATGTACTGGTTTTGATTTTCTTTTGGATTTGTATGCCCAGATATCTTCTTCCAAAAGAGTGTCTTCGAACATGGCAACATGATATTATCATTAAAGAAGTTCTAATCTTAAATTAAAAAAAAAAATCACTTTCTGTGCAAAGTGCGATCACTCCTCACCAGCCCTTCCCTTGAAATCAGCTTTTTATCACTAACAGCACACTCTCATATCCTTTATCCAGATAAATCTCATCTGACTCTAGAATACTTCCAGGATCCCGGTGTTGCTATTTTTTACATTAGAAGTGAGGAAACCGAAGGTGGGAACGATAATTCGGCCAGCACGAGATCTCTGCAGGCCGGCCTTTAGGTTCACCTGCTTGGAGAACTCACTTGCAACAGTCCGATTTGTATTGGAGACCTGATTTCCTTGCTCTGAACCATTACCTCACTCAGCGTCACTCCCCGTGGGCGGGGCCATGCACCCCAGGAGCCAATCAGGGGCTGCCATAACAAGCACCCCGTGACTCTGCTCCCTCCCACCTGCTCATGCAGAGTCCACATTGTACGTTCACCATCGAGGAAGGATTTGACATTTTTACCAGAGTCTTTCACAGAACACAGTCAGAGCAAGTAAAAATCGTCCTCAGTGCCCGGCTGCAGACTGCCTGATCTTTGCAACAAAGACGCTGCAAAATACTGTTGGAAAGTTCATCAGAAAACTGTCATAGCTGTGATGTTCCTGTAGTGCCTTCGTCAGAGGTGATGTCAGCTAGTTCGAATCCAGCAACAAAATTTACATGGTGTGTAGAGACAATCACTGCCAGGCAGGGTTTCTGTTGTTCTTGGAAAGTTATTCCTTGCGAGAATATGTTTCTGATGCTCTGAAGTACAGATAGATGCTCCGTGACAGTGCGAGAATTGGACTGGATTATAACAGAGGCACATAGAATTTAAGTTTTGTACTGTTTTAGGTGTGCGTGGCCTATACCAGCTTCCACCATTGGCCTTACCTTTCAGCTGAATAGGGAGGGGTTCCTTTTAGTCCAGGTCAGAGGTCTGGAGGAGGAAAAGCGAAGGTTGGTTACTGTCAGTGGTTAGATTTGACCCTTACCTATTTGGCCACCCAGCACAGTTGACTTGGATGAACTGTGTAGAGAAGTTAGGGTGGATATCATCTCCTCCATTATCCACTGTGTGACATCAGGTGCATTAGTCAACCTCTCTGAGCCTCCAATTTTTGCATCTATAAAACGGGGCAGTCACACATAAATTACTGAGTCATTGTGAGGTTCAGGTGAATTAATGGGAATTATGTGCCTTGTTCACAATAAACACCAACATGTATCAACGAGGGGTCGTTTTTTAAATCAGGGTATTCCTCCTGAACTTAGAATTAGGACCATGTTGCAGAGCAAAGCCAAATTAATCATAATCCTTAAATATTCTCTAATGAACTTAGAGAAGCAGATGACACTCAAATCCCTCCACACCCAACACCAGCCTTGATTGCAGACTATTGTGTCAGTGTCTACACCAGTCTCATATATAACAGACAAATACTGAAACCACCAGAAAACAATGTGCAAAAACAATGCAAGCTGATGACAAAGTGGAAATTCAAACCTTGCCTGGGATAATAAGTTTCCTGAAGTTAAAGGACACGACCGAGGAACTACTGGAATTGTTCAGTGTGTGGTGAAAGCTGACGTTGCAATTATTACTTTAAATGTATTAATAAAAAAACAATATTTATTTTCGTCGTTTTTTAAAGGTTTATTTTCAAGATGATGTCCCAGTTATCACTTTCCTCCCACTGGTTCTGTGAAATCATGTTCCGCATCCTAATTAAGTTCACTTTAAGTGGGCTTGATTCAGTTGAAAATATCCTCCAAGAAAAGAGGCCCTTGTGCATATAGACTCCATAGGTCATTTCACAGAATAAGGAAGAAATGGCTTCATAAATTATATTCCATCAATAGGAACTCTCTTTAGGCACAAATACAAGACAAACACGCATTGAATAGAATTAAATCTCCTGTGTGCCATCGGTGAATGGGACGGATATGGGACAAGATAAAGACAAGGCAGCAAGAAGAAGAATCAAACAGACAATACACAGAACAGGATTCTGTTAGTGAATCTGCTTCCCTGAAAAGCAGTGCAGACCTCCCAGGGCCCCTGAAAGCAGGAAGCCCTCCCACCTGAAGCCAGCAGAGCCCTGTGGAGAGGAGACCAGAAGACTTAGTCTGCTGTGTGCAAGAAACCTCACTGCCTGAGCATGGTTTTCAAATGCAGTGGAGGGCGGTTTTACCCTGGGTCTTTCCTTCTCCAACTCCATCAGTGTCTGATTCGTTGGCATTGTCGCACTCCATAATGCCAGCCTCAGCCTTCCCTACCCACTTCCAATCTGCCCAGGCCCCATGCTCCATGCCAAGGCAGTGGTTGTATAAACATCCCTGGAAATGCAGCTCCCAGCCTTCATGCTGGTCTCTATTTAAATGAGTAATCCCATTACCAGTCTTCTAAGCAAGCTGGCTCCCACAGGAGTACCGTCCTCCAGCCCTCGTAATACAAAAATCATTCATTCGTCCATCCATTACACAATAATGTGAGTCGAGTGTTATAAAAGACAAAAGGATGTACGTTGTGTACACAGAAATCTAAGGTTTGAAAATTTCTAAGATTTAACTTGACTGGGGGAAGGAGTGGGCTAGAAATGAATGCCACATTTCTTCGAAGTGAATTGTATTAAAAACCCATGTCATGCAACATCTGTGTGAATCAGTCTCCCAGGACTCAATGTAAACAGTTGTTGATATAAATAGATGTGCTTTTAAGCAAAGACAGATGTCCCAGACCAAAATGTTAAGAAAACACATAAAACAGTTAAGTTCAAAGACATCTTGGCTTCCTTTTATTTTTTTTCTCCAATAGGTGAATCTTCACTGAGCTGTGACAGTAAAGGGTGGAAGAGAGAATATGTTGTTTTGTGCCACAGAAGCAGATGTGTGAACAGCACACAGTCGAGAAGAGCATCCGCTAGCCTGTGTCGTGATACGTTCTCCTACTCACACATTCTCATGGTATTCATTGATTAATTTGAAGAACATTCCGGAAGGCTCCTGCACTTGGACTGCCTCAGAATATTATTTCAGGGAGTACTAAGTGGGAGGCGTTGGGAAATAAGTCACTGGGAATTTGGGGTCAGTCATGCTGACGTCAGTGGGAGAAGAATCTAGGAGCCGGCCGGATTCTGGAGTGAGAGCGGCTGTAGGACCACAGTCCTCACTGGCAACAGGCCTGCCTCTCATTCTCCTGGGGCAAGAACTGATCAGAAAGTTGATAAACGAATCCACATTTCAGTGGGAAGGATACTCTCAGTGAGATTATCAAGAAAACTAGAACCAGGCAGAAAGGTCATTTATAAATAGAGCAATTCACATTTTTTGCATGTCAGGCACTGTGCTAGGAAACATTTTCACATGCATTCCCTCCCTGAATGTGAGCGATGTAGTAAAGCATTTAAAACTCCAAAGGAATTAGAGACAGAAGACAAGTATGGATTTTTGACTCTACTACCCTTTATATGGTAAAAAATTCTACCAGACTCTGCAAAGCAGGTTCCCTTCCTTCCAGGAGTGTGTGGCAAAGAAAATTGCCCTTGGATGGAGGTTTCCCCAGAAGGAAACTGTGGCTACTTTGCAGGGGCTGAGGACTGAGATGGGGGGCCAGAGCTGGAGGTCAAAACAGGCTGGAAAACCCCCCAGGGGTCGTCTTTGCCAGTCCCCTCCCCATCCAGTCAGTGGACACAGGAGACAGGGCTGGCACCCCTGACCTTGAGGGCATGGCAGCCCTGCTGACCATATGCAGGTGTGGACACACAGGCTGGCTGAGGTTTAAGGTAGAAAAGCCCCACTTTCGTTTCATTTGTCATGAAGCCAAATGACCTGGAACATGGTTCTTTCTCAAACTGTAAGAAAAGAAAGTCAAAACAAAGCCCCAATCACAATACAGATATGGATATAGATATAGATATCTATATTGTGATATATAGATATAGATATCTATATAGAATTTTTCAGATTCTTTGCCATTACAGGTTATTACAAGGTATTAAATATAGTTCCCTGTGCTATACAGTAGGCCCTTTTTGATTATCTATTTTATATATAGTAGTGTGTATATGTTAATCCCAAACTCCTAAATTATCTCTCCCCTCCCTTCCCTTTTAGTAACCACAAGTCTGTTCTCTATATCTGTGAGTCTGCTTTTGTTTTGTATATAAGTTCATTTCTATCATATTTTAGATTCCACATGTAATCTCTCTCTGTTTGACTTACTTCACTTAGTATGATAATCTCTAGGTCTGATAATCTCTAGGTCCATCCATGTTGCTGTAAATGGCAGTATTTCATTCTTTTTTATGGCTGAGTAATATTCCATTATATATATATATACATACATACACACCACATCTTCTTTATCCATTCATATTTTGATGGACATTTAGGTTGCTTCCATGTCTTGCCTATTGTAAATAGTGCTGCTGTGAACACTGGGGTGCATGTATCTTTTCAAATTATAGTTTTGTCTGGGTATATGCCCATGAGTGGGATTGTTGGATCATACGGTAGTTCTATTTTCAGTTTTTAAAGGAAGCTCCATACGTTCTCCATAGTGGCTGTACCAATTCACATTCCCACCAACAGTGTGGGAGGGTTCCCTTTTCTCCACACCCTCTCTAGCATTTGTTATTTATAGACATTTAATGAAGGCCATTTTGACCAGTGTGGGGTTATACCTCATTTGTGGTGTTGATTCGCATTTCTCTAATAATTAGAGATGTTGAGCATCTTTTCATGTGTCTGTTGGCCATCTGTGTGTCCTTTGGAGAAATGTCTATTTAGGTCTTCTGCCGGGCCGTATTATTTACAGGAAATTACCTCTGGGTTGCATGCACAGGCTGAGCACATTGTCAAGAGTTGCAGAAGCATCTCTAACTGTGTTGATATAATACCGTCACCAGTCAGTGACCTGAAGATTTGGTCTCCTTGCTGCTAGACATCTGTGAGTATTGGGATAAAATGTCATATTAATCAAACATTCAGATGCGGTCACAGGTGATGCTTGGTCTGTGTGGACAGGCTGTAGTAGAGGTGGGCAAGGCAAGATATTCATAGTTGCATGTCCTCAGCCTGGGCACACAGAAGGATGCATTTCCCGGCCTCCCTTGTGGTTAGGTTGGCCATTTCACTGGGTTCTGGCCAATGGAAAATGGGCAAAAGGTATTGGAGTTATGGCTTGGCCTTAAAGCTCCCTGCACGAACTCTGATGCATGCCCTTCTTCCATCATGACCCTAGAGGTCATGCATGAAGATAATGGCTTCACAAGATATAAGGAGACTGGATCCCTGGGCTACCAGTTGGAGGAGAGCCCAGCAGAGCTGCCCAGCCTGCATCAGACTGTGGAGGAGGGAAAGCAGATCTTTATGATGTTAAGACAATGTTACAGCAGCTAGCATTTATTATCTGACCGATGCATCTAGTTCTGGGAAGTATAGATGGATACCACTGAGCAGGGTGCTTACGGGTAACTTCTTTTTCAGATTTTTTTTCCGGATCAGGTGTGTAGTTCAAAATCAGTCCTAAAAGGTCACAGTTGGGAAGAGAAAGAGAAGGGGGGAATGAAAGTAGTGCAGTGATGCTCACTCTGGGCCTGATTCACATACATTCCTAGAGCAAAAGTGTTATTCAGTCCACTCCCTGCTTCTAAATAAACACAGCTGCACCCAGGTCATCCTTGAGGGGTAGTCTGTAACCCTATTCCTAAAGTCAGCCAAGAGTGAGATTCCACAGCCCACTCTAGTAATTCAGTGACCCAAAAGTCGGGGACCAGGGGGTTCTTTTTGAAAGCTGACCCAAGCCCATTGGCAGACACGCCTTGTTCTCATTCATTCTGTCCAATGAAGGACAGACTGCTCACAATTTCCACACTGTATGTCTTCATTTATTTGGTTACTGATGCCACATGAATGCCTCATGGCTCTTTCCTCCCTAGGTAAAATAATACGTTGCTCTGAAATTTATTTAATCCAACCAGCAGTGGCTGAGGCTCAGTCTCTGCCCTGAAAGAGACAAGACAGAGACATAAAAGAGCTAACAGGATCTTATGTTCACAATGAATGAGAGATATCTGAGGAAGAGGAGGAAGAGATGGGCTACAATCGTTGACGAGGGATGCCCAGATGAAGTGGGCTTCCAGAGGCCCTAAAAGATGATGAGAACATGGAAAAGTCAAGAAAGGGGTAAGGTCATTATAAGAAAATCTGAAGGCCAAGACTGTGAGAACACCAACTTGGCTGGAGTGGAAACTTCCATTGGGAAGTAGAGAAGAAGGCTCAAGGGAGTGAGAAGACTCAAGAAGAATGAGATCTATTCTTGGAGGGTATGGGTGGTAGAACGATGGCTCCCCAAGGGTGTTCAAGCCCTAATCCCCAAAAATATGAATGTTACCTTCCATGGCAAAAGGAACTTTTACAGATATGATTAAGTTAAAGACCTCGAGATGGGGACATTATCCTGGATCATCCAGGTGGAACCTAAAGGTAATCACAAAAGTCTTTATAAGAGCGAGGCAGGAGTCTCTGTCTCAGAGAAGGACCTATCACAAGGGAAGCCAAGGTCAGAGAGAGAGATTTCAAGGTGCTGTGCTATGACCCTATGCCTTGAAGACGGAAGAGGGACCATTAGCCAAGGAATATGCATGACCTGTAGAAGCCGGAGAAGGCCAAGAAACAGATTCTCCACTAGAGTCTCCACTAGGAATGCAGCCCTGCCAACACCTGAATTTTAGATCTTCTGACCTCCAGTACTGGAAAAGAATAAATGTGTGTTGTTTTGAGCCACTAAGTTTGCAGTAATCTGTTACACTAGCTGTAGGAAACGAATACCCAGGACTTGGAATTTGAGGCTGGTGAGACTTTAACCTGTAAAGCAATCAGGGTCTTGGACTCAGAAGGCATGACATCACTCATCCTACACATATGCATTGCAGGAGGTCTCTGTAAGCACCACGAAAACAGGTCCTTGCCTGTACTTGTCCCCAAGAGCCCCAGCGTGGAGAGCAATGCCTGCCACCCAGTAGAATATTTTCTGGATGAATGACAACGTGGACAGTAAAGGCTACAGTGTCTCTAGGAAGTTCTCATGGCCTCCCACCCAAACTATTTCACTATCCACCTTGTCGGCCGCTTGGCCTTTGATCTTGTCTCCATTCCAACCTGCTGCCATGTTCATCCTCCAATACAAGCTCTGGTTCTGTCATTTTCATTAAAATAAAATTTAAATTCTTTCAAATATTATTTAAAGTGCTCCGTGACATAGCCTCAGATTATCTCCAGGAGCAGGAACATCTACACCCACACAGGTTCCTGTCTATGCAGACGTGGCTTCACTGTTCAGCAGCCTTCCCTAACATGACTGCACCATCCCGCTGTGCCCTGGAAAGTAGAAGTTACTAGCTTTTATTGCTAATTCCAGGAACTTCCCAGAAAAATGAATTTAAATAAACATCAAGCTGTTCCACTCTTCAATAGATAGTATCAAGGATCGTTTATTCTCTGAGACTCTTTGGAGTATCCTGCTTTAAAACCCTCATCTTGCTGTTCATATTCATCCTAAACCATTATTTCATGATTCTTATTTCATAATCAAGCTTCCTCCCACATTGAAATACCTGCCAAACCTCCAAAACCTATAGACATCCTAATTTGGCCTCACCCATCAAAACACTACTTGGACTCTGTCAGGATTATTTGCATAGTACAGAAGAGACACCAGAATGGAACCTGGTTCTCAAACTGATTTATCCACTAGGTATCTTGGGCTTAAACTTTTAGCTGAGAACTTTTTGAGGGGCCTGTGAAAATGTTTGAAAGCCTAGATAAGAGAGGAAAATTATGAAATACAAATTGTTTCATTGAATATCTACAAACTGTAATGCTATCTCAATTCATTACTTGTTGAATTTCGAATAGGTACAAATTCCACTATGTTTTAAAACAATTTGTGAGCTAGATTTTCTCAATTTACCAGAATACAGAATTCTCAACTATGCACAATAGATTAAAGTAGCTACTTGTAGCCAGCTCATTTTGGAAGCAATGTTATTTTTTAAAAACATCTCAGGTTATTTTACATTCAAGAAACATTTAAGATGGGAAATGAGTACATTTTAATATATGTGATATAATGCATTATGGCTCCTTCAGAAGTGAGGGAGACCCTTAAAACAAGTCTGCTGGTAGATAAACAAGGTCCTACTGTATAGCACAGGGAACTATATTCAATATCTTGTAATAAGCTATAATGGAAAAGAATCTGAAAAAGAACATATACATACATATGCATGTGTGTGTGTGTGTGTGTGGAACTGAATCACTTTGCTGTTCACCTGAAAATCAACTATACTTCAATTAAAAAAATAAAAATAAATGGAAAAACAAGAAAACAGGTCTGCTGGTTATGGGGCAGAAAGGACACTGGTAATAATAACTGTGGTTAATAGTCATCGCCACTTATCATGTACCATTGATTCCTTTCATCTTTTTTTTAGTTGAGGTGAAATTCACATAACATAAACTAGCCATTTTAAAGTCTACAATTCAGTGGCATTGAGTACATTCACTAAATGCTTCGTAGCCACCACCTCTCTCTAGTTTCAAGTCTTTTTCATCACCCCAGAAAAGTACCCAGTTCTCATCAAACAGTGACTCTCCATTCACTCCTCCCCCCGCATCCCCTAGAAACCACTGATCTGCTCTCTTTCTTTATGGATTTGCCTCTTCTGGACATTTCATATGAATGAAATCATACAATATGTGACCTTTTGTGTCTGGCTTCTTTTTTAGAATAAAATTGACCTTGAACAACATGAGTTTGAACTGTGCAGGTCCAATTATACCCGGAGTTTTTTCAACAGTAAATACTATAGTACCATGTGATCCTTGGTCAGTTGAATCCACGGAATTGAAACTGTGGATAGTGGAGGAAACAGAGATATGAGTAACCGCATATACAGAGAGCTGACTATAAATTACATTCGGATTTTCAAGACCACAGAGGGTCAGCACCCCAACCCCCGTGTTGTTCAATGGTCAACTGTATTTACATTACCTCAGGAAAACCTGGTTCTCATTATCTATCACCCCATTATCCCTCCAGTCCCACCAGTCATAAACAACCATTAATCTACATTCCGCCTCTATAAATTCACTTATCTATAACCTTGCTTATTCTGGACATTTCATATGAAAAAAATCATGCAATATGGGATCTTTTGTGACTGGCTTCTTTCACTTAACATAATATTTCCAGGGTTCATCTATGTTGTACTTCATTCCTCTTTTTGACTGAACGATGATGTCCCATTGTATGTATACATCACAATTTGCCTTTATCAATTTGTCTTTTGATGGGCATTTGGGTTGTTTCCATCTTTTGACTCTTATGAATAATGCTGCCATAAACATTCATGTTCATGTCCTTGTATGGACATACTTTTTCATTTCCCTTGGGTACACTTTTTCATTTCCCTTGGGTACATACCTAGGAGTGGAATTGCTGGTTAATATGGTAACTCTATGTTTAACTTTTTGAGGAACAGTTCCTTTCATATTCCTTCACAATAGCAATGTGAGGAATTGGAAATAGGTATGATCATGTGCCCAGGGTGACACACAAGTAAGTTGTAGGGCCATAATTTAAACTTGGGTCAAACTGAGTTTAGAGTCCCCCCATTCTTCCACTCCCCTGAGCCTCCTTCTTACCAGTGCACAAGAGAGAGTGTGTAGTGGGAAGAACTCATGGGCCATGTGCAGGGCAGGACAAGAAGTAAAGACTAGCAAGTATATGATGTGTCCAGGTGCATCCTGAACGGAGGACTCTGAAGGTGGACGGTGGCCAGATCCTGGGGGGTACTCAATGTCAGGATGGTAGCCAAAGTCAGGTAGCCAAAAGAAGATGGGCTTTGAGGACCAATGTGGCCAGGATGTACCATGAGGGCCTTTTAGGGACACGGGTAGTAATGGTGACCAAGAGTGGGCCAGGTTTGAGAACCCATACCAGGGGACAGACCTGAGCAAAATGAACAGCACCATAGGCTGCCTGCGTTACTTTTTATGATTATGTTAAGATCGTCATCATCTCTTTCCGCGAAAGAGAAATGAAAAACAGTGCAAACACAGAGACACACGTAAAAGAAGTAACCCCCAGAGCCACAGCCACAGTGACTGCAGCAATTAAGGAAACTAAATAAAGAAGTCAGAAAAATCTGCTCAACCAGCCCAGAGAAACTTTGCAAATCTGTCGAGATATGTGGACTCTCTCCCACATACACACAAAATCTGGGAGTGTCAGGGGTCCCACTGACTTCTTGAAGATCTAATCTGCAAGTTTGGATCCTAAGTTTATTTATTTTGCTGTTCTTTCTCTTGTAATATTAAGATGAATATTTAACTCATTTGTTTTCAGCCTTTTTCCCCTCAATGTGAGCATTTAAAACTATGAACATACTTCTAAGTTCTGCTTTAACTGCATCCCCCAAGTTTTAATATTTAGTATATTCCTAGTTGTTCAGTTGTGAATATTTTCTAATTTCTATTATGATTTCTCCTTTGACATTTTGCTTTGGTTATATATTGCTGCATTAAAAAAAAAAAAAAAAAGCACAGCAGCTTAAAACATCAATCATTTTATTTTCTCTCACCAGTTTGTGGGTCATGAATTTGGGCAACTTTCAGCTGGGTGACTCTTTTGCTCCCCTCAGTGTTGACTGAGGTAACTGGTGGTATTCAGCTGGTAAATGGACTGGTCTGGAGGGTCCAAGACAGCCCCCCCCATACATGTTTTGCATCTTGGGAGGGAAGGGTAGGCTCAGGTGAGACTGTTGGCTGGTATGTCCACACATGGCATCTGCCACACAGTAGTCTCAGGATGGTTGGACTAATTCAAGGTGGCTCAGGGTTCCCAGAGAGAGTGCTCTAAGAGGAAGGAAACTGCTAGTCTAAGGTTCAGACCTGGAAACTGGCCCAGCACCACTTCAGCCATATTTTCTTGCTCGAAACAACCACAGAGACCTCCCAGATTCATTGGAAGGGACACAGATCCTGCCTCTGGATGCGAGAAATGGCAAAGAATTTCTGGTCATCTCTTTGGGCTGAATTGTGTCCCCTCAAAATTCATATGCTGAAACCCTAACCTCTAGTACAGAATGTGACAGTATTTGGAGATAGATTCTGTAAAGAGGTAACTGGGTTAAAATAGAGTCATTAGGGTGTTACTTAACCCTTATAAGAGCTGGTGTCCTTATAAGAACAGGTGATTAGGACACAGACGCACAGATGAAGAGGTGATCAGGTGAAGACACAGAAAGTAGGCAACTATTTGCCATCCTAGGAGAGAGGCCTCAGGAGAAACCAAACCTGCCAACACCTTGTTCTTGGACTTCTGGCCTCCAAAACTGTGTGAAAATAAATTGTTGTTTTTGTTGTTATTTTTTTTTTAAACGAAAGAGAAGGAACTGCTAGAAATAACACTGGGACAACACTAATGAGAAAAGTAACACCAATTGTATAGAAAGCAGTTCTAACAACAGGAATCATGATATTAATAAACTCTGACATTCTGAAACATATTATTACCCTGCCATCAAGTTTTTATCAACATAAACAACTAATACCAACAACTCTAACAACCGATACAAAAGAGACAAGTACAAAGAGAAGAGCTAACAAAGATGGCATCCTGAGAGTGACACTCAAAGGGAGAGTTTAAAAAGAACTGGCAACGTATGTAGCGTAAGGTAAGGACTTTATTCCCATTTATTCAAATATATTCAGGATCTTGACGGAGTAGTAGCGATGACTAACTGCTTTGTTCTTCTTGAGAGTCAGGTCATAGCAAGAGAGTTATATCATCTAGCTTCCAGGAAAAGACGTTGTGAATTCCTCGAATTTAGGCCAGGAGAAGCTCTCTCCTCTCTGGCAATTCTGAAGGAAAGTGTAGTCAGCTATTCTTGTTGAGATTCAGCATAAAATCTAGCTTAGAATCGTGGTACTCATTCTATTGGTACATAATATTTATTCCTCTGCCCTATTGAGCTATAGCTCCCTTTTGAGATTCAAGGATGGATATTTCTGTTTACATGTCTTGTCTAATTTAATCTTCTCAACATTTTTTGCATTGATTGTTTTTATTATTATGCTTCTTTCGCAGATGAGAAACTTAAATCTCAGAGAGGTTAAGTTCCTAACACGGGGTCATATCAAGTGGTTGAGCAGAGATGAAAATTCAAGTTAGTTGTCGTTCTGGGAGTGTCAGTAGCCAAACCAACTCTGGGTAACTCAAGCAAAATAATATGTGTCGTACTCAGGGTTTTCTGGAAAAACAGGACCAATTGGATATATACAGACATATAAGAGGAAATCTATTATGGGAATTGGCTCACAATTATGGAGGCTGAGAAGTCTTACAATATGCCATCTGCAAGCTGAAAAACCAGAAAAACCTGTGGTATAATTCAGTCTGATGTCCAGAAGTTCTGAGGTCTGAGGGCAGGAGAGATGGATGTCCCAGCTGAAGAAGAGAGAGAGAATTTGCCCTTCCTCTGTCTTTTTGTTCTGGTCAGGCCCTTAATGGATTGTATGATGCCTGTCCATTGGTGAGGGCGAATCTCTGGCTCACTCTACTGAATCATTGCTCATCTCTTCCAGAAACACCCTCACAGATACACTCAGAAATAATGTTTTATCAGCTATCTAGGCATTCCTTAGTCCAGTTAAGTTGACACATAAAATTACGTAAATAAAATAAAATAGATTCAATGTATTTGGATAAAACTAATTAACAAATAGAAAGATGTGAGAAAGGGTAAATTTTTGTTGTTTCAGTCACCAGATCTGTGGTACTTTGTGATGGAAACTATAGCAGACAAAGACACCATCTTTGACCTGAACATCCATAAATTATGTAGAACTGTGTTTCTTCAACTCCAATCACATGGGTTTTCTTTTAGTTGCCTTTTTGTTATTGATTTTCCATGTAATAGCATTGTAGCCAGAAAATGTGGACTCCAATTTACCAATCGTTTGAAATTGGTTGAGGCTTGTCTTTTAGCCCAGTATGTGTACAATGTAGGTAAATATTCTGTGCATGCTTGACAAGAAGGTGAATGTATAGTCATGGTTCTGTGGTCCTTCTATAGCTGTTGGGTCAGGCAAAGGGGCTCAAGAGAAGTAAGAGATGGTGGCCAACTTCCTTGCTGCCACCAGCTAGAAATAAATAGCCTTTGTAGTCTTTGTTATTTCCACACATGTTTAGCTGTTTTGGTTATTTTAACCACCATTTTCAGTTGTTTTGTAACCTGTCATGTGGTCTGGTACTTCTCAGTTGAAGGTTTCTTCTTACCAATTTCCACAATAAAGAACTTGCTCTCTCGACATGGACTCAGAAATGCTCCTTTGCATCTCCATTTCCCTTACCTCACAGCCCTCTTCTAACCTGGCCTCATGGCAACAAGCTTCCCTCCTTCATCTGTTCTCCACACAGTAGTCAGAAACACGTTTCTAGAATGAGAGTTTGCTCACCTCACTGCGGATCCACCACCTCCAGGCCAGCCCCGACCTCCATGCCTCTCGCTGTGTACTCAGGAGACGACTGTTAAGACCCCACCCAGTTCATTGTGTTGTGTGTAAATCTGCATTAATTCTCCCGAGAAAGGCAAGAACCTCACAAAGGGTGAAATTAACAGGATCATGGCGGGTTCCGTGTAACAGGTGGTGGTGAACATCTGAAGCCAGGAACAGAGCACTGAGTGAAGTGCTGGGGTTCAGATCTGTCTCCCTGGCTTTCACAATCTGACATGATGGGAACTAGTAACAGAAGCCAGACCTCTGTGGGAAGTTGGCCTGTCAGTGGGCATCACTCATCCATCTGGGGAAAAAGCCAGGAGGAAGAATCTGCCTGTAGGTAAAGGAACTAGTATTTGGAACACCCCAGTGGCCCTGAGCATCCGTTCCACCACCCACTGCCAGAAGCCTTCCTGGGTCACTCTGCTCAGAACGGAACCTAGCCTGAGGTCAGAAAGGTCCTCCCTGTAAGGTGATACTTAAGCATGAGACCTGCAGAAAGAGTCCCAGTTAGAAAGGAAAACTCTTGCCCAGAATTTCCAGCTTTACTGACTGAATGGCTGCAGGGCTCTGATCCACCATCTTAAGTCTGAAATTGTAGATAGAAAACTTTTAAATGTAAGGGATTCATTTGGCATCTTAAATTGAGTGTGCATTAGTCGGATTTGGTTCTTCAGGAAAAAGAGAGAGAACCCTCTCTCTCTGGAAGGTTATCAGCCTGATCAAGTACTTATCAAAGAGGAAGGCTTTCAGGACTGTAATTCATTTTTACCCGATGGTCTGCCTTGGGGTGCCAGAAACATCCCTCATTGCTAACCAAGCAGCAGGTTTATTTAAATCAAAATAGTTTCTATTTACATAATTTAAAGGAGGTCTTCTGAGAAGGAAGAAACAGGCTTTGTTAAAAGCATTTCCTCCAGCCCAGCTCTGAGCAAACATTGTCTCATCAATCCTCCCCACTACAGTAAAGGGAGGCTCAGAACTTCAGAGTTCCATTTTTATAGAGTAAGAAACGGGCGGTGTGCCCAAGTGGCTACCCATAGCTTGGGGGCCATAATCGCTTACTTAAAACAGTAGGTTGATTCACTTCACTGTCTGATACAATTAAACTGAACTTTTAAAAAGTCATTTCTGCTCTGTTACACAGCAGTAGGACAGAACAAAGACCAGAAAATAGTACCTTACAGTTTCTTCTCAGTTTTCCATTTTTACCATGTTCTACTAGATTCTCAAACTTCCATCCATCTAAGATGTTCTCAAATTAGAGAAGTAAACAATCCTACTTTGCAGAAAATCACAAGGAGGTATCACCTCCCTCTGGCCAGAATGGCCGTCATCATAAAGTCTACAAAAGATAAATGCTGGAGAGGGTGTGGAGAAAAAGGAACCCTCCTACCATTGGTGGGAATGTAAATTGGTGCAGCCACTATGGAGAACAGTATGGAGGTTCCTTAAAAACTAAAAATAGAGTTACCGTACGATCCTGCAATCCGACTGCTGGACATATATCCAGAGAAAACCATAATTCGAAAAGATACCTGCAACCCAATGTTCATTGCAGCACTATTTACAATAGCCAGGACATGGAAGCAACCTAAATGTCCATAAACAGAGGAATGGATAAAGAAGATGTGGTACATATATACAATGGAATATTACTTAACCATAAAAAAGAATGAAATAATGCCATTTTTTGGCAACACAGATGGACCTAGAGATTATCATACTAAGTGAGGTAAGTCAGAAAGATGAAACTGAGCAGGATCCTGTGGGGCTCCTGGGCATGAAAGCCTTCCCGTGTCCCCCATTTCTTGTTTGTAGGGAATAGACTCCAGCCTCCATGAACTTTCCTGAGTCCCAAAGGGCAGGTTCGAACAGTTGCTAATCAGGGAAGGGAGGGGATGCAGAGACAAGGGAGGAGCAGGCAAGAAACAGTAGTGCAGCCTTGGGGCAGGTCCTGGTTCTGCCTCAAGGGATACACACAACAATATCTTTGAGCTCTTCTGCAAAACTAAAACCCCCAACTAATGGAAGATGTAGCATTCTTCAGATTAAAGGAACTAGAGAAGCTCATTAAGAGATTACTTGAGACCAGATTAAAGGAGTACAGGCCTCGCACACATTCCAATCTTACCAGCAACCTCGCCCTTCAACCATTGCTATAAAACTCCTCACCAAATTCTCCCAAGTGGGACACACAGTTTTGAGGGGCGTGATCCCACTGTGTCCCCCTTTGCCTGGCAAAGCAATAAAGCTTTTCTTTTCTTCTTCGCCCAAAACTCTGTCTGCAAGATTTGATTTGGTACTTGAGCCTAGAGGCCGAGTTTTCGGCATCAGAGAGAAAGACATATCATATGATATTGTTTATATGTGGAATCTTTAAAAAAAAAAAGATATATATAAGCTTATTCACAAAACAGATAAAGACCCACAGATATAGAAAACAAACTTACAGTTACCAAAGGGGAAGTGGAGGAGGGGAGGGATAAATTAGGAGTTTGGGATTAACATATACACACTCCTATATATAAAATAGATAACTAACAAGGACCTACAGTATAGCACAGGGAACTGTACTCAATATTTTATAATAACCTATAAGGGAAAATAGTCTGAAAAAATATATATATGTATAACTGAATCACTGTGCTGTACACCTGAAACTAACACAACATTGTAAATCAATTATACTTCAATTAAAAAGAGAGAGAGACAAAAGCATAAAATGGAATCGTTTTTGGATGAAGTGTAGTCAATGACAGCATTTGTATTTCCTGCGCAGATTGTGCCAAAACACTGTAGCCTGGTCTACAGACTGTGTGATAGATAGGTAGATAGATACATAGACAGAAGATGGATAAATCAATCAATCATCAGGGTGGCTACTTAACCCTCACAACACCACTGAGGTAGGTGTTACGATCGCCATGTTACACCTGAGGCCCAGAGAGGTTCAACACCTAGCCCAAGGTCACACAGCTAGTGAAAGGCAAAGCCAAGATCTGATCCATACCAAAATCTAATCCACACTGTCTGGCTGCCTCTCAAAATACATCCAAAACAGAACTCACACTTTGTATAGTGTGAACAGTTAATTCTACTGGGTCGCTACTGAATTGAATTACATCCTAGTGCACTGCAAACTAAAATATCCACTAGCAAGAAAAAATTTTTTTAATAAAAAAATAAGCCAGCATACTGTATATTAGTCTAAATGTGGCTGTTTCAGCGCCAACTGTTGCTTTTAAAGCTCTGTCCTAAAATTAAGTTTTTATAGGTTTCTAAGCCCAAATGTGGCAGTTTAGGCCCATTAAATTAATTAAACAAAGAGACCATTAGTCTGACATGGCTTGATGCTGTGGCAGCTTCATAAGCAAACCAGAACCTAAGCCTGTAAATGCCTCAAAGTTCCCAAATCAAAAGCTAAGGACAACCAATTGCAAGCAGCCAGCTATGCCTCACGCTCCCATCAACCAGTGACTTCCTGTCTTTGCCTCCGCACTCTCTCTATATGTATCTTTCTTCTCTGGGGACAGTGGGTGGGGGGCTGAGAACCATTTCCAGTCTGGTGCTGCCCGATTTGAATGGATTTTTGCTCCAAGAAACTCAAAACATTTTCATATGTCTTAGTTCCTCCTTTAATAGGCCCCAAAGGTACTGTTAAAAAATGATTAAGGGCTTCCCTGGTGGCGCAGTGGTTGAGAGTCCGCCTGCCGATGAAGGGGACACGGGTTCGTGCCCCGGTCCGGGAAGATCCCACGTGCCGCGGAGCAGCTGGGCCCGTGAGCCACAGCTGCTGGGCCTGTGCGTCCAGAGCCTGTGCTCCACAACGGGAGAGGCCACAACAGTGAGAGGCCCGCGTACTGCAAAAAAAAAAAGATTAAAGACAGCTTAAGTGATACAAACAAATTTTACTTAACCCTTCATGAAGCGGACAGTTTCCATTAGGAAAATGGCAAAATGCGGCAGGAGGCAGGAGGCGTTTACAGGATAAAACATAAAAAACAAGGACTTGAGTGTAGAGCCCAGAGTTGGCTTGGCATTTGGGGAGTGGCTGGCCAGAGACACTGCGTTTCTGGTCAAGCAGAGCATTTACAGGGCCACCAAAGTTATGTTTCGGTTTGCTGACGTGGTAGCCCCGGGTCCAGAGCATCTCCACCTGGGGCCTGGTAATTTATTTCAACAATACCTAAAGGTGCAGAGTTTAGTGATCACCTTGGCCCTCGAGGCTGGGGGGATGGAGGTTCCAGGGGGACTTATATTATCTTTTCCTGTGAGGGCCAAGCCAGATGCCTGGGAATGCAGTCGGGTTATGGACTCTGTATCTGGATGTTTACTGCCTAACTTTTCTCAAGTTTCTCCTGAAATTCCTGCTCATCCTGAGTATCCACCACTAAGCAACCATTTTGTTAAGTGTTTTTTTTCTTTTTTTTGATCAAGATAGGAATTTCCTCGTAAAATTTATGGTTTAATGACTTTGTAATATATATTGTTTCTTCTACAATCTGTTTCTGACATTCATTCAGTAAATATTTATTGAGCATCTACTACCTGCTGAGTGAATTGACATAAGGAGAAGCAGGAACATGCGTCAGTTAAGAAGCCTGCATGTTCTCATTCACTATATTATACCACTGGGCAAAACATAGTGCATCTGATTCAGGTAGATCTAGAATGTTCTTATGAACATGCTAAATTGAGTAAGGGGTCCAAGTCCTTAGGATACATGGAAAGATGGGCATTAACTTTCCCAGACACGAGCAAAAGCAAAGCTTCTCACCTTACACACCTCCAAACACTGACCCAATGCAGAGAGCTTAATGTCAGGGTCTTAGGTGTGTGACTGTCCCCAGTCATAAGTGATACAGATGAGTGAATGTCACTAATGAGAATGTCCAGCTTTTATATGTCATTTCAATAGAAATAAGTCAATAGTTCTTTAAACTATTTAACATTAGCATTAAATATGGGGTAAAATTAGTTATATATTCTAACTTTGGTCTAAATCATTTCTCTAGATTTTAAAGCAATGATTTTTTTTTTAAGTTGGCATTCGTATTGAGCCCTCTCATGTGACAGTATTTACAGGCCCAGATTTTCTCCATTTATGCTTAATTATAGTACAGCTTTATGAACAAAGAGTTGAAAATTTGAAAAGGGAAACATGAAAATGAATTATTTTATAGAGAACAGTACATTAAATGTCACCTTAAACTTACCCTAGAGTCTCAGTAAACATGGTAAATACTTAATAATTCAAATTTATGATGGCTCTAAAAGCCTTATCAACCAAATTATTTTATGATATCAAAAATGTCTGAAGAAAAACAAGGAACTAAAATCTTAAAATACAGATCCTTAGTTAAAGCCGTTAAAGGAATAAACTTCAGAACTCTGGAGTCACTCTTCCTAATTCTAATAACAAACCATTTCTTTCTTTTGCAAAGCCCCCTTCCCTTTATTCCTTCCCAGAAATGCCTCTGCCTTACCCCCATGAGGCTGGTTTTACATTTTTACATTCTAAAAGGGGTACAGACCACCTTAAGAGATCAGAGACATAGTGGAGGAACATAACAGGTCTTGGGCCTCGGCTTAGAGATCCCCACCAATTCCCTGGGCCCCATCAGCTGGGTACAGGGGACATCACCTTCCTTCCAGGTGGCGAAATCTTTGCTTGTACAACCCCTGCCAGGCCCATCTGGTGAAGGGCACTATATTGATTTTTCTGCTTCGTTTCTGTTTGTCTCATTGGTCTTTGATGGGGCCCAGTGACTCACTCCCAACCCAGTCAGGACTTTCTACATCTTGATAACACCTAGATGACTAATGCCTACAACACCTGGGAAGCTCGGTGAAGACACTGTTTGTTCAGACCACACTTGCTCCAAGGGTTTGTCCTTCCTGGAACAGAGATCAAATGGTGCCGATTGGCAGCTATGTCCCTCCAGTCCCAGAACAAGAGGAGTTGATCCATTCACTCTAGTTGGCTGTGATTAAGCCGACTTGGGGCCTCCCGGGACTGAAGTCAAGGTGCAAATACACCTGTCCAGAAGGTGAGAAGCTCTTCTAAGTGTGACCAGCTGACACAGAGCAGCTTATGACCTCTCCTCCTTCCATCAAGATGCAGCTTAAATCACCTTTGCTCCATTCATCAAAGGGAATATTTACTGTTGTTGTAATGGCTCTTCTCACTGTACCCAAGGCTACACTTAAGACACACAGGCCTTTCAGAAAGCACAAAGGGGCATTGTGTAAACCACAGCCCAGTGAGATGGAGGAAGTAATAAACATGCCATTGACAGCTGTGCTCCTCCAGCACGTATGACTTACCTTGGGATGTGGGTGGCCATTGAGTTGATACCGTATTTATTACAAAAGTTGTGCCTTCATTTTAAACATAATTAAATACCTAGGCATTTGCTTTGCATTAAAATGGTCAAGCAACAAACATTATGCTGGGGAGAGAATCTTGGGCTAAGGTAAGAAGTTGTGCATCTGGTCCTCCTTACGTGGTACTTATCAGCTGACAGACCTCATAAACTCACATTGGGATCTCTGTTTTCTCATCTAAAAAATGAGATTGGAATACAACAGGGCAGTAGTTCTCAAAATGTGTTCCAGGGCACCTATGGGTCCCTGAGCCTTTTTCCTAGTGTCTGTGAGGGCAAAAATTACATCTTTGCTTTTTTCATTCTCACTGTCTCCTGAGTGTCCAGTGGAGCTTTTCAGTGACATGTGATATTGCAAGGGATTGAATTCAGAAGCTGATATGAGGACGTCCCTGGTGGCACAGTGGTTAAGAATCTGCCTGTCAATGCAGGGGACACGGGTTCGAGGCCTGGTCCGGGAAGATCCCACATGCCCTGGAGGAACTAAGCCCGTGCACCACAGCTACTGAGCCTGCGCTCTAGAGCCCGTGTGCCACAACTACTGAGGCTGCATGCCACAACTACTGAAGCCCTCACGCCTAGCGCCCATGCTCTGCAACAAGAGAAGCCACCGCAATGAAGAGCCTGTGCTGCAACGAAGAGTAGCCCCTCCTCGCCGCAACTAGAGAAAGCCCGTGCGCATCAATGAAGACCCAACGCAGCCAAAAATGAATAAATAAAATTTTTAAAAAAAGAAAGAAGCAGATATGAGAATCCAAATGCCTTCCATGAAGCAGGACATTAAGAAGATTCACAAAATTGTAAAACAATTCCATGGGTCACGCTAATGTTTTGTTGTTTTAGAGCATTCAGTTACCTTTCATTAAGAAATGTTATTCAGGTGAACACGTAATAGGTCTATCGTCATTATTTTTAAATAAATAAATGTTTTCAACATGTTTCAGTTTTGATTTCTAATATGGTAAAAGTGTATATGATCCATATCAACAAGAAATTTTAAGAATATAAAGGCATCCTGAGACAAAAAGAGTTGACACCCATTGCACTAAGTCACCTTAAGGTCCCTTTGTCATTCATAATTTAGATTTCTTTGTCATGTCAGTTTTTTTTTCCTCTTTACCCACAATGCACTTATGGTCATTTTAACTACTCAATACTTTACTTACTTGTTATGCTTCTTATCTGTCATGTGTATTTCTCTGCTGATGTATAAACTCCATGAGGGCTGAGATGTTTGTCTATTTTGTTTTAAAGTATCCCAGGCTGCCTAGAACTGGGGCTGGCACGTGGCAGGCACCTGATAAATATCTGTGGATGTGAGGGAGGGGGAGGGGAGGGGGAGGAGACAGGGGCATAGCTCTTCCAGTATCTGTATAATTGACAGGGCAGGTTGCACTGTCACTGTTTTATGGGAGAAACCGAGGCATCGGAAGTGAAGGTCCCTGTTGGAGGTCCCATGATGGTGGTAAAGCCCAGACTTCCTGTTGTAGCTTCCTCTGTAACATGGCTCTATAATCCGACCCCAGGAGGCAACCCCTTCTCTAGTCGATCCTGGGGGCATCTGAGCCCCCTGGAGTTGGTATTAACAGAGAGCCTGTGCCCAGTTGTCACTGAAAGATGCATAGATTCCCAGGAAAGAACTCAGAGCCCTTTGGAGGAGCTCACACCATCAACACAGGTGGTGTGAGGAGATCTCTGGGTCTGTGAACAGATCCAGGCTTTGGAATCCACAGGAAGCCTTCCAAGTTCAATTTGGTGACACGGGGCCCTGAGGGCCACCCACTGCTTTTGCTCATGGTTAAGTCCATGATTCAGTAACCACAGCCACAGACCAGGTCTGGCTGCCTCTTCTGGAAATCTCTGGGAAGGAAGAGGGGTTCTTGCAGTCAGCCAGCCAGGATCCTGACGTCCACTGAGCTGGTGGAGCCCCTTTCAATCTCAGCCTCTCCAGCCTGGAAGTAGCTGCCTGCAGCTCCTCTAAAAGATCCTGGTGCTGCCCTTACCCAGGAAGCCTCAAGCGCTGGGTGGAAGGGGACTTTTCTGGACCTTCAGGAAGCTTAGAGTCTCTAGGGAGAAACAGGCAAAACTGAGCGTTACAGCCCAGGGATTAAGACCCAGGAGTTGGCTCACAACAAAACTACTATAAGGACCGTGTGCAAAATAAGCAGGGCCCTCATGATGCAATCACCTCCCAAATCCCCCACCTCCAAATACCATCTCAGGGTGGGTTAGGCTTCAGCATATGAATCTGGGGGCCACACAAACATTCAGACCATAGCAATGATTATTCAAAAGATCCTCGGTACATTTCTATTTTGTTTTCTCCTCACTCTCTTCCCTTCCCTTGGCTGTGTCTTGAGGCTCACAGGGTAGGTGATGTGGGGTAGCAGGAGACAAGGCTGGCGATGCAGATGAAAGCCGTGCCAAGCTGTTTAGATTTCATTTTGAGGGCAGTGCTGAGGCACTGAACGTCTTTGAGCAGGGGAATAACATAATCAGAGCAATGGATTAGGAAGCGTATCGGGCTGCCTGGTGTAGTATTGACTGAAAGGAAGATACCAGGGGGAGGGCATCTGATGGGAAAACAACTGGCTGACACTATTGTGCTCATTCCTATTAGATCAGTAAGAATAGGAAGAAGAGATTGTTAGGGAAATGTCAGAGCTAGGATCCACAGTTCCCGGTTCAGGTTTCAGATTGATTTGGAGAGGGCAAGAGACAGAGAGCCTGAGGAATGTCCCTGGTCAACAGGGAAATAGCCCAGGGGGAGTGGCGTATCTCAGGGATGGATGTAGCTGAGTCTCTGCTTGCCCTGTGGGTAGCCATTCTTATCACAGGCTCATCCAGCCAGAGACTACACCTCCCAGCCTCCCTTGCAGCTAGATGAAGTCATGTGACTCAATCCAGACCGATGGGAACAAGCTGGACTGCGGTGGGCAATTCTGAATCGTGCCCCTAAACGGAAGTGCCTCTGCTTCTCTTCCCTCCTGTCCCAGGAAGTAATGTGGACATGGTAGTGAGTCATCTTCTACCAGGGGGACAAGGGCTGAACAAGATGGGAGGAGCCTAGGTCCCAACATCACTGAGCCACCAAAACCAGCTTTGGACCACCTTCTCCGAGTGTTATGCCCAGGATCAGTAAAATTCCACCTCATTTAAGCCCCTGTATTTGTGGTGTCCTGTTTCTGACATGTTTATGTGCCGTGCTATGTGAAGGGCAGACCCATTTGCTTTTGTTGTATTTTAAGGGACCAACAGGTTGAGAAACTCTATCTCTGGACTCTAGGCTCTCAGAGCCACCCATCCTCTGCCCACAAGCTCTGCACTGTGAGGTGTCCACAGCCCATGCCAGCCCGGGAACAGAGGCCGTTTAGGTGTGCAGCAGGCATCCGGGCAGCAGCAGACACTTCACAACTGCTCTGGCAGGGCTGAGCCAGGACACACTCCCGACTGAGTGAGGGCCTCAGGGTTGCTAGGATTTCACAAAAACAAGTTCCGTCGGTGGCACCTGATGGGCTTACTGGTGAAGCAGAAAAGGTGAATGTGACAAGTTATTTGTTCTTCAGCAGGATATTTCGCCCAATGTCTTATATCTTTAAGGGCAGTTATACAAAATGAGTTAATCATCCCTAGGTTATTGCCACCCAGAGGGAGAGTCCTAGTGACATACTACTGATTCTTAGTCACTATTTGTTCAACGACTTTCTTATCAAGGTTATAGGTTACTCAAAGTGGTTAGTGATGGAAGATACTTTGGATAACAAAACTTGGGAGTCGTAAAGATCTGAGAGATAGGACTGGTACACTGAGTCCAGTCAGATTCATTCATTCATTCATTCATTCATTCATTCACTGAAGGTGTTGAGACACAGCAATGAACAGGATGGACAAGGGCTCTGCTCCCACTGAGCTTGTGTTTTACTTTGCAGTAGAAAGACAGCAAAATAAAAGAAATAGATTAATGACAATTTTTTTTTTTTTTTTTTGCGATACGCGGGCCTCTCACTGTTGTGGTCTCTCCCGTTGCGGAGCACAGGCTCCGGACACGCAGGCTCAGCGGCCATGGCTCACGGGCCCAGCCGCTCCGCGGCATGTGGGAACTTCCCGGACCGGAGCATGAACCCGTGTCCCCTGCATCGGCAGGCAGACTCTCAACCACTGCACCACCAGGGAAGCCCTAATGACAATTGTTGAAGTGCTAAATGCTAGAAAGAGTGTTAAGAGTGTGATGTGATAGTGACGGGAAGGCGAGGCTCCTTCTGATCAGGGATCAGAAAGGACCGCCTTGAGCCAGTGATATTTATCCTGGATGCAGAGACAGGGCAAAGAACATTGTGGAGAAGGGCAAATGCAAAGGCCCTGGGGTGGGAGCAGTTTCAGGTGTTTCAGGAACAGACAGAAGTAGGTGTGCTGGAGTATAATGATCAAGGGGAAGAATGATGGGCAAGAAGGTGAGGCCAGTTGTTCAGAGCACTGGAAAAAGTTGAGATTCTATTCTACTTAGAATAAGAAGCTTTTGGAGGGTTCTGAGGAGAGATGTAGCATTGCGGGATTTACTTTGTCAAGACTAGGTTGACTGCTGTGTGAAGGGTGACTCATAGAACGGTTGCAGTGGAGGGGTGGTCCACAGTTAGGAGACAGATGCACGGTCAAGGTGAACAAAATGGTGACAAGAATATAGAAGCAGAGAGAGTGAGACATGGTTAGATTTGAGATATGCTATGGAAGTGGAGTCCACAGGATTTGCTGATGGCTTATGGGGCTGAGAAAGGAAAGGAATCAAGGATGACCCCCAGGACCTTGGCTTGAGTAACTGGATGGTGGTGCTGGTTTCTAAGATGGTGAATCGTTTTCTCCGTCTCCACCATTAAGCCACTGGTGGTTCAAGCCACCCTGGCCCCTACCTTTACATCCAGTGCAGTCACCTGGCTGGCCTTCCTGAGGCCCTCACTCCTGTCCTCCACAGCCTGTGATGGAGTACGTTGAGATCAGCCCCGGAGTCCCACAGAAACACTTGCACGTGCTAACAGATGGGCTGGAAGGAAATCCCAGTGTGGTTCATGCTCAGAGGAGAGACAGACAGGTGGTCACTATAAGGGACTGTCCTTGGATGGCAGAACTTGGACATGCTTCTGGCCAGGGAGGGGATTGAGGACACCAAGCAGGGGAGAAGATTGAACTGAAGAAACAAGACCAAGGCAGAAGCTCCGTCCTGGAGACCAGAAGTGAGGGAAGGAAGAGGTCCTGGTGCACAGAGCAGCAGCGACCAGGGGACTTCTCAGGACCCAGCAGTGACCCTGGGTCCAATCTCCACCAGACCACAGGGCTTCCTATTGGGGTACTTTTAGCTGCTGTCCAAAAGTCCATGGGGCCAGCCCAGTTCTCTTCCCAACTCAGGAACAGGGACTGGATCAGATCCCAACGTTGAGGGGCCCCAGAGAGCCCAACAAGGAGAAACTAGGAACAAACAGGGACAAGAGAGCCAAAGATGACCTTCTGGTTTCTTCTAATCCTCGGACCGTTGACCACTTCACAACGTTATCAACATGTAATTGACCTGAATTCTAAGCTCTCATTCTTTTATTTTAATGATTTTTTTTCACATGAATCGTAGACGGTGACTCACTCCCAAGATTGCACTTAAGAGTCCAACGTGTAATTGCCACCATAAACGCATATTGCCCCCACTGGCTGGAACATTCAAGAAAGAATTTTCATAAACCCCTTTTTCTCATTTTCTTGTAGAGAATGTCAGAGATCCAAGTCACTGCCTAATTCAACTTTTTACTTGTTACCCTATTTTTTCAGTTTACTCCAAACTTCCTTACTGCTGCTAAGACCCCTCCCTTTCTTAGAAAGTTTCCTGTCCCTTGACTGCGCCCCTGGTGCCTCCGTTCTCTCCTTTCAGTGTCTTGTCTCACAAAGGGATTGTATTAGTTTCCTGTGGCTGCTGTAATGAATTACCGCAAACTCGGTGGCTTGAAAAAATGGACACTAATTCTGTCACGGTTCTGGAGGCCGGCGGTACAAAATCAAGGTGTCACTAGGGCCACGCTCCCTCTGGAGGCTCTGGGGGAGGGTCCTTCCTGCCTCTTCCAGCCTCTGGTGGCTCCAGATGTTCCTTGGCTTGTGGCTGCATCACTCCAACCCCAGCTTCCGTCTTCACCTGGCCCCCTCCTCTTCTCCCTGTGTCTTTCCTCAACACTTATCACTTCATTTAGAGGCTGCCAGGGTAACACAGCATGGTTTCATCTTAAGATTCTTCAGTAAGTACATCTGTAAAACCTTTTTTTCCCAATAAGCTCACATTCGTAGGGGGTTAGGACATAGACATATCTTTGAGGGGGGCCACCATTAAGCTCACTTCAGGGATATGACCACTACCCCTCATGGAGAGTTACTGCACAGGCCAAGAGAAGGGGAACCCACCCAAGTCAAGGTGAAAAGCACCCTGGGCAGTGGGGGAGCCCCTTCCCCCTATAGCCACGTGGCTGGAGCAATTGAGACACGTCTCAGCCAAGTTTCAAAACCCAGCCCACCAGAGGTCTTCAGGCTGCCCTCACACGATGGAACTGACCAACATGACATCCTCGAATGCTGAGGGTCACTTCATAGCTCATTCTGCAAAGCACAAGGATGGCCTTATCTGTTGTCCAGTCAGTACACAGAGCAGAGGGCTGGCCCTGGCATTCAGCTTAGCCAACGGCCGCAGGGCAAGGCACTGGCCAGGCTGAGTCACGTTTCCCTCACTGGTTAACAGGGATAACAGGGCATGTTCTGCTTCCCACAGGGCAAGGAACGGGCAGCTGATGTCTGTGAAGCAGTGTGCAAACTGTCAAGGGCTACACACATGCAAAGTACTATGTACTTTAATGGGAAAACACTCTCAATGAAAACTTCAGGAGATTTTAGTCCTGAATCACCTTAAAGTTTGCTCTGTGACTTTGGACAAGTCATTAAATTGGAAATACTAATGTTATCCAAAATAAGTAATATCACAGAAGGTAAACCTAGGAAAAGCATAAAGTCCAATGTAAATGCAAGATTCTGTCACTATTCTGGTTTTTACTATTTCAGCAAAGTATTATAAAAGGCATTGCTAAAAAACTACAAATAGAGCTACCATACGATCCTGCAACCCCACTCCTGGGCATATATCCAGAGAAAACCATAATTTGAAAAGATACATGCATCCCAATGTTCATTGCAGCACTGTTTACAATAGCCAGGACATGGAAGCAACCTAAGTGTCCATTGACAGATGAATGGATAAAGAAGATGTGGCATATATATATATATATATATATATATATATATATATATATATGGAATATTACTCAGCCTTAAAAAAGAATGAAATAATGCCATTTGCAGCAACATGGATGGACTTGGAGATTATCAAACTAAATGAAACATACAAAGACAAATACCATATGATATCACATGTGTAGTCAAAAAATATGATACAAATAAACTTATTTACAAAACAGAAACAGACTCACAGACTTCGAAAACAAACTTATGGTTACCGGGGGGAAGGTGAAGGCGAGGTATGTTTGGGATTAACATATACACGCTACTATATATAAAATAGATAATCAACAAGGACCTACTGTATAGCACAGGGAACTCTACTCAATATTCTGTAATAACCTAAATTGGAAAAGAACTTGAAAAAGAACAGATATATGTATATGAATAAATGAATCACTTTGCTGTACACCTGAAACTAACACAGCATTGTAAATCAACTAAACTCCAACATAAAATAACATTTAAAAAAATTTTTTAATGAGAGACATCGTATAATGTATTTATCTCTTTTTATTGGTAAAGATTTAACATCTGCATCCATACTTATCAACCAGCATTTTACGTGTTCCTCGGAAAGGTGACAAAAATTCATCCTCGGAATTCATGAGTGTCATTTACTCAACAAATATTTATTGAGTGGTGTGTCAGGAATTGTTCTGAGCACTGTAGAAAAGTAGTGTCCTAAACGGATATAAGCCCTGGCCTGATGGAGTAGAATTCATGCTAGGGAAATAGAGAATTAACAGGGTAAAAAAGTAGAATGTCAAAGGAACATTACCTAATGCCAAGGGCTTTGGAAAAAAAAATCATGCTGTGTCAGATGAGCAATGGTTGAAATGTTCGATGGGGGAAGAGCTTTCCCAGGAGAGGAAAGATCCCGCCTGGTGTTTGGGGAAGGCCAGCTGGTGCCCTGAGGGGCACCAGGATTGGGGAAAGAAGAGAATCGCAGAGGCGGAGGGAGGCCGGGTCACAGGACCTTGGGGGTCCTGGTGGGGCCTCAAGCTTTTCCTCTGAGTCACCCGGGGCCAGTGGAGGGTTTCAGCTGTTGAGCGACAGGTCTGACGGATTTTTTTTAACAGCATCCCTCTGGCTGCTGTGTTGAAAACAAGCACAGTGTTTAGGTCTTTAGAAATGAGTATAAGTCACACTGAAAAGTCATTTTTAAGATGTCAAATGATGCCAATTATATCTCAATAAAACTAGAATGAATGAATGAATAAATAAAATGTCAAATGGTTACTTTTTAAAAAATTAAACCAGATCAGGTGGTTCTTGCAGGGAAATAGTTGACTCACTTTTCTATACAAACCTCAAATAAGGGAACGAGAAGACACAACTCGCTAAGTTTCATCAAACATTCTGCTCCCTCCTTACCAAGAAACACATGTGCTAAAGATCAGAGGTGGAAGGGTCTTCTTGGTCTCTCCTCCATACCCTACGAGGTAGGCCTGGCTGTTCCTGGGGTGCCCCACTGCCGGGAGGGCCGCTGTGAGGGAAGGACAGATGGGACCTAAAGGAAGCCCCGTGATGGACCGTCCGGCACAGCCCAGGCTGCTCCTGCCTGGACTGGCTTTGCTTCTTCCTCTGCTACCCAGGCTGGTCCAGGAAAAGAACATGAGGGGTGACCCCTCTCTAGGTGTTCAAGATGCTCTAAGACTCATCGATAGGCCAGCAGTTTCCCAGGTAGTTGCCAACAGAAACCAGACAATGGTGTATACTAAAATATATATTGGCCATAAAGAAAAATGAAATGCTGACACAGGCTGCAACATGGATGACCCCTGAGAACAGTATGCTGAGTGAAAGAAGCCAGTCACAAAAGACTACGTGTGGTACAATTCCGCTCATAGGAAATGCCCAGAATTGGCAGACAGAAAGCAGATTAATGGTTACATAAGGCTGGATAGGGATAGACGGGCCGGTGGGGGTGACCGCTAATGGACACAGGGCTTCTTTCTGAGGTGAGGAAAATGTTCTAAAATTGACAGTTGCACATATTTGTGAATATTCTAAAAACCAACAACGAATTATCTATACTTTAAATGGATCAATTTTATGGTATGTGAATTATATCTCAGGAAAGGTGTGGATGTGCATTTGTGGAGTGTGTAGTTTGAAGACACCAAGTCAGACTGACACAGAGTCCCAGACCTGCCTCGGGAGCAGGGGACTGGCAGCTACACGTCTGCCGCGTGTTCTGTGTGACAGAAGTGCCCGCTGGCTCCCTGCACGTGGGGAAGGGTGTGGGAGAAATGTCCCACCTAGGACCGACTACATAATTCGCAGAGCCCTCTGCAAAATGGAAGAGAGCCTCTTATTTTTTAAAAGAAGTATTAAGGGAATTCCCTGGTGGTCCAGTGGTTAGAACTCGGTGCTTTCACTGCCGAGGGCACAGGTTAGATCTCTGGTCAGGGAACTAAGATCCCACAAGCCGAGGGGCATGGCCAAATAATTAAAAAACAATAAATAAATAAATAATTTTAAAGCATTAAGAATTTCAAGGTGGAGACTGGGACCTGGTCCCTTCACTGTCCCTTTCTCCAGGCGTGGAGGGGAAGGGGTGTGTCCCTGCTAGTCAGCTCTGCTTTGTTTTGATTAAGGGGGCACATGAAGGGATGTTCCTTTGCTAGGAGAGCTGGGGTTCCTCATGCAGCATTCTGTGAGAATCTTCCAGAAGATGAGCGCAGCTGGCTATCCCCCTTGACAGCTGCGAGTGGAGGGTGGGCCCTTCTCCTCACCCTCAACCAGAAGCAAAAGGCATGTTCAAGGTGACAAGTCTGGCAATTAGAGGTAAAGCAAGCATTAGCTTTAATGAAAAGAGGTGATTTACCTAACGGCTATAAACAAGAGGCGCTAACAACTCAGTGGGTCTGAAATAGACACCAACATTCATAAAAGTGAAGAAGTGGGGGAAAAAATCTTGCAGCAATTGGAAAGCCATTCCTCAAAAGAAGGTGAAACAGGAGGGAAGGGGGCAGGGCACAACCTTTAAAAGAATGACATACCAGTTGAGGATACAACATAAACTGCTTAGAACCAACTAGGTCCAAGGTGGCAGAAGATTCAACTTCCAGGGGACCTTAAGCCTCATTATACGCTCATCAGCACATGCTAAATGACATGCCCACAGGCGCCATGACTGTTCCAAGGGTAACCCTAAGTAGGCGGTGGCCCAATTCTTGGAAATCCCCACCCGTTCTCCAAAATAGTCGGCATAATCCTCTCCCACTCATTAGCCTATGAAATTACTCAGCCCATAAAAACTAACCACCCATATTTCGGGGCATCTAGCCTTTTGAGATGGCCCACCCTCTGTCTGCAGAGTCTGTCTGTTTCACTCCCCAGGGCCCTTCTTGCCTCTTGAGATAGACCTCATTCTGTCTATGGAATGTGTATCTCTCTAAATAAATTCACTTCTCACCTATCACTTTGCTTCTCGTTGAATTCCTTCTGCGCTGAGACATAAAGAACCTGAGTTTCATTAAGTCCTGCGACCAGGTGTGCAATCTCAATTAAAAGACAGTGAGTTCGGGCTTCTCTGGTGGCGCAGTGGTTGAGAGTCCGCCTGCCGATGCAGCGGACCCGGTCCGGGAAGATCCCACGTGCCGCGGAGCGGCTGGGCCCGTGAGCCATGGCCGCTGAGCCTGCGCGTCCGGAGCCTGTGCTCCGCAGCGGGAGAGGCCGTGTCCCAATCTGGGTTTTGGCTGGGTTCTAGTCCTGGCCTGTGGATTCAACTTCCAGCTTGAGGTGTGCGGTTTCGAATGGACACAATATAAATACCCCGTTTTAATGATTTATTCATGTGTTGCTTGTATCTGTTACATTATTGAGCTTTAAAATGCTAATCCAGGTCTTATGTTGTCACCTAAAGTGGCATGAGAATTAGCCTTCCTTAATCTTCTGCTGGACTGGCAGGTACAATAGAGACTAAGTCTTCATTTGCGTGAGGACTGGCAGTTCCACGTCCAGTTTGCAAGACAAATAATCAAGTTGGTGCTCGAAGCATCATTCAGCCCAGTATGTACTGTGGGAATCATTTTGTGATTCAGAAGAAACACACACGACTCCAAAGTCCTCTATCTGTACAGGTCTGACTCACACTGCAGACACATTTATTTAGAGATTATCAATCCTGCAGAATACAGCAGGTCCCTCTTACTATTTTTGCTGTTCAGACTTGCCTAAAGCATGTCATCACGCAGTTTAATATCACAGAGGATTTTGAAGGTGGTTTATATCCTCCAAGAGCACTGCCTTATAAGGAAAAAATGACTGCGTCAGGGAGGCAGTGGGGGCAGTAGGTCTAGACTGGGGCCCTGTGACCGTTGGCAAGGAATTGATCCTCCTTGGGCCTCAGTTTCCTGGTAAAAACAGGAGTTGGTCTCACTTATCAACTCCAAAGACTTTTCCAATTTTAAAATTCAGTGTTTCATTCCCTGGTCTCCTGCTACCAAAGGCAAGAGAATTATAGTGAAACTGTGAGCTCCAATGGACAGCATTGGTCTTTGACCTTATTCCCTACTGTTACTCAAAATCCTGCTTAGAAGTGTAGCAGAAGACCGCGATCAGAGGCGGCTGAAGGGGATGGCAGGACCAGCTCTCTGTGGAGCTGTTGCTTGTTTATCACAACCTTAGACTTAATTATGTGCCAGGCATTGTTCTAAGTACTTAAGAAACTTTAACTCACTCAATCGTCACACAACCCTAGAAGAAAAGCAAGGCTATTATGCAAACTTGACAGAGAAGGAAACTGAGATCCAGACAGTTTAAGTAACTTGCTGGGGCCACAGCTGGACAGCTAGTGAAGGGCTAAGCTGGGATTTGACCTCAGGAAGTCTGACCCCACAGGCTGCCCTTCACCGGATAAGATCACAGGCTCTATACCTAGTTTTCCTGCCTTCACACCCCAGGAAACACAAGGGACCAATGAGGCTGTCAAAAGCAGCTGAAGTTAACATAGGATATTAGGAGAAGTTTTTGACCTCCCGCGGGTAGTCCCATGTTGGCCGTTCCGAGGAATCTTAAAGAAAAGGGTAGAAACTACCTGCTCTTGCATAGTGTGGGACCACCTTGTCGGGGGGAAGGGGCCTGGGAGGCTGCTGGATGACCCTAGCTTGGCCTGGATTCCAGGAACCAGTGCCAGCCCGTAGATGGGCACAAGGAGAGAGCAGCTGGATGGTATACACGTTGTGTGCATATTGGCTGTGTGTGGTGGGAGGAAATGGGGGAGGTAATAAAGTTTAATTTCATCTGCTCCTTGACCCCAACATGCATCAGTGGAATAACTACTGACAGTCATGACCCTGTGACTGCAGGGTGAATGGTCAGCAAAGGAAATGTAGGTGCCAGAAAGATATGTATGCATTAAATTATTTCTATCTCTAAGTGCATTTCCCCCTCCACTGCCCACCCCCCTCCCAGGATTTCCAAAGTCTCACACTTGTACATGATTTTTGCAGAGACGTGGACTTCATTTTTACTTCTTCAAGGACAGGGACTAAGCCCTTACTCATCTGTCTCCTCAGCAGCTGACACTGTGTTTGCTAAATGAATAAATGATACATCTCAGACCAGATGACATCTGTTTAGCTTGCAAGTGGAAACCACCTGTATGGTTTCCACTTGCAACTGTATGTTAACTATCGATTTGGATTTCAAGATAAATACAGACGTGTTTCTAAGGAAAAGTTTTTGTTGTCGTTGTTTTTACAGGATAATTTGGTAAGCTAATCATTTTTAATAATTACATCTGGATTCTAAAGAACTCTTTGTCTGCATTTTACCCTCTAGACATTTACTGTTTATAATGCATACATTCTACTGTAATTTCCTCTTTCTTCTTCTCCTCTATGAGCTTCCCTCTTTCTTAAAGGAAGAGTTAAGACTGCTCTTACACTCAGCCTGACATGGTAAATCTGGTCATTTCACCTGATGGGCCCTCCTGACTTTTAATTTCCTTCTAACACCTTTGACTTTTGATCTTGAAGCGCAAGGGCCATACTTTTATTGGGTTTAATTTACTGGAAAACCCGATGTTCCTTGTGAATCAAGCCATAATAGTCAATGAATAATCACAGGCTGCAGCCAGGCTGGGTTTTAGTTCTGCTGAGTAACTAGGAAACCGACTAACGACAGGAAGGTAAAAAATGTTAGGAGCCCTGTTATGGCCCCAGAACTAGGATAAGACATTTTATTATGAGCATGTGACCACCCAAGCCTAGAGGGGGATCAGCCACCGCCGCGTAGGACCCAGGGCAAGGGGGTTGCTTGCCTGAGCCCAGGGCTCCTGGGAAGGGGAACGGGGAGTGGCAGAGGCCTGGGTGGGAGTCAGGAGTACAGGCTTGTGCCTGACCCCAGCTTCCTCTCTCCAGCCTCTGCACCTCTTTCAGCTCTGCATTTTGCTCCCGGTTGGATTATTTTCTATCAGGTTTCACACATTTATATCTGAGAGAGTAGGGATTTTTGTTTCATGTATACATTTTTTAAAGGATTTTTCATCAAATGATCCCAGAAGGGAGCTTGGAAAAAGACAATAGCTATATCATTTTTAACCTCTCTCTACCATGTGCTGAACAAATTCTTTACAAATTTGGTTCTGTGTCAAATGCCCATCACAGCCTGATGACATAGGCGCCATAATCACCCTTGCTTCTACAGAGGCGAGAACTGGCCCAAGGTTTAGCCCGTTAGAGCAGGGGAAAAGTTGGTTGTCAGGAACGGACTGTCTCCAGACTCCAATGTCACTTCTTTGGACGTCTTTCTGCTCAGATGTGTTGGAAACGCCCCTCCCCCGACCAGCCCCTCAAGGAGGAAAGATGTCTTCCCAAAGAGTCAGTGGACCTCAGGGACTCAGGGAGCCCCTGATCACCTAGCACCAGAGACCCACGGGCAGGGGAACAGTTCCTATGGACAAGGCAGCCCCACTCCGGGCAACTGAACTTGATCTAATGGCTGTCTGTACCAAGCTTCTCAGATGCTTTCAGTAGCCTGGGGGAAAAGACCCTCTATTAGTGGAAACTACAGCCCAGATGAGTCAGTATTTTCTGCTACAGTTTAAAAAAAATACTCTTTATGTCTCCATGGTAACTTACTATGGATCTGTATCCCATTTATGAAACTCCTTCTTGACCTATCTGTGATTTCTGTTCCAGGCCTGAATGTACATGGAGAAACCATCAGAATCAGTTCAATGTGCAGGAAATATCAATCTTCTCAGCACCTGGCTGTTTGAGCCGTGTAGACCCTGCCTCTGACCCATGCAATGGTGATACCCGGAGACCCTCAGGTACCTGGAAACATTAAGGTGCAATAGTATCTCAATTATCTGGATAACTCCTGGTTTAGGGTTGCCATGGAAACCAGGAACCTTGGTAACGGAGAAGTGAGGCCTTTCCTCTCTCCCTTCACAGCACTGCAGTCCCTGAGATGCACCAAATTTCAGCCCGTGGCCTTGCCTAAGCTGAGCTATTTTATTTTATAAATACTTTTAGGAATCTAAATACTTCTCCAAAATATTGAGAATCTGACCTGAATCTGAATAGGAAATGTGCACGTTTCTAGCCAGGGACTCAAGTATTGAATATTTCCTGCTAAAAATGGAAATGGGAGATATGGGTGATGGTTTTGATCATAGTTAGAAGTCAGATAAACTGGAGTTTCAACCCTGAATTTCCCATTTATATGTCTTATGACTTGGCAAGTTATTTACCCTGAGGGTCAACTCCCTCATATTTAAAGTGGGGACAATAATGCCTTGGAGAATTATCACGAGGATTAGCCCAGGGAAGCTCAGCCAAGGCTGGTTACTACTAAGGCACCGCTCAACTCTAGGGGGTGCCACTCACACGGAGGCTGTAGGAATGGGGCTTCTCGGAGCAGGGGGACTCCGTGACCCATAAAAGGGCCCATTCTGCATCTTTATCATCTCAGCGTCAGCATGACAGAATGATCAGAAATAAAAATGATCAGAAATCATAAGTCCACGAGGAGGTCCAAGAATGGGGCCAGGATGAATCCCTTATGACCCCAAGCCCTGCGGCCACTCGGTGGCACCAGTACTACTCCAGTCCTGCCAGGGCACGTTTGGGGTTAAAGCCTCCGGACCCGGGGAAGAAACCAAAGAACGACTCTCCTCCTGAGCTCCCGGGACACACAGAGCACGGGGCGCCAGGCCTCGGAGTCCCCGGCCCAGAGCGGCCCTGGAACAGCAGGCAAGGCACAGCTGAGAGACATCAGGCGCCGAGCGAGGTCCCGCCTGAAAGGTCCGGCTCCGCCCCCTGCTCTTCTCCTCCCCCCCCCCCACCGCTGCCCTCCCCTCCCCTCCCCTCCACCCGCCCTCTGCAGTCTCTCCTCCACTCCCCTCCCTCCTTTCCCCTCCCCCTCAGCCCCTCCTCCCCTCCTCGCTGCCGTCTCCCCTCCCTCTTGTCCTCCCTTCTCCCCCGGCTCCTGAAGAGCGCGCGGCGGAGGGGACCAGCCGGTTACTTCCTCCAGCGGCTGCGCGGAGTGCGGTGTAGCCCCAGACCCGAGCGCCCGGAGCCCGCCCCGCCAGCAGCCTGCCGCCCGCAGTCCGCCGCCCATCCCGGCCTGCCAGACATCCCCCGCCGCGCGCCCGCGGCCGCGCCCGCGCCCTAGCCGGCGCGCACTGAGGAGCCCGGGCCCCGAACCGCCGGCGGCCCTGCCCGAAGAGGCGCGGTAAGAGCGGGATCGGGCCGGGCGGGCGGCCGGGGTCCGGCGGGGAGCGTCCTCCAGCGTCAGATCCTCTACCGGGGAACCCAGGAACCGGGCGGGGGACGTGGGTGGCGCCGAGGTCTGGATTCCGGGGCGCAGCCGGGACCCAGGCTGGGTGGCGGCTATCCGTAGCATTCGGGGGTCGAGCGTCTGGGATCCGGTCCGCTCGGGGCTCGTGTTCCTGGGGCCGAGTGGCTTTCGGGGCGGCGGGCAGAGCTCGGAGTGGGCCCGGCGGTGACGGGCGGAGCAGGCTGCGAACTTGGGCCGCGGCCCTGGGGTCGCCGAGGTGGCAGGGGCGGGCGGGGCGCGCCGCTTGTTTCACTTGCTTTTGTTTTAAAAGGAAACGCGGGCGTGGTAGGGGGACTCCTGCCAGTGGGCGCCCGGCGGACCTGATTTCACGAAGGGGTGGGGGACGCTGGAGAGGGTGTCCGAGGGGCCCCGGCGCGCCCGGGTTTGCTGGGAGGACGCCGGGCCCGGGAAGATCTGGGGTGCCGGGCCCCTGAAACACCTGGGAGGCTGCGGCTTCCCGAAAACGCGCCGATCCCAATCCCCTGGTCACCTCCGCGGCCAGGTCCAGGGCCCGGCCGTGGCAGCGGGCGAGGGGGGCGGCTGGAGGGTCCTGCGGCTCCAGTGGGACCCCCGCGGGCGCCCCAGGACCTCTGGATCCGGGCCCCTCGGTCCTGCGAGGCGAACATGGGGAGGCTGTCGGAAATGGAGATGTGGGTACACAAGGCTGACTTTATTTTCCCGTTCTTAGAGCATTTTGGATGAAGGGGTAACAGCGTTTGAGCGTGTATGGCTTTTTTTTTTTTTTTTTTTTTTAAGCTCATGAGACTTTTATATTGGCCTGTATTCAGTGTTAGGGTATCCGAAAATAGTAGTTGACCTGCTACTGCTGATTTAGAAAGTAAAGAAGTGAGCAGTTCTCTTTGGAGATAGGGGTAATTTATTTTAATTTACCCGTAAGAGATTATGTTTGTTCCGTGCAGTGGAAGCGGCTGTGCGCTGTCTGCTTGCCCACATCACCACCAATCAGAGAGATAAGTCTCTAAGTTAAGGTTTATTAAAATTCTGAATGATATCACAGTACAGTAAATGCTAGCTCTCTGAGTCCTGCAGGGAAATAATCAAACACTCATTTCTGGGATTAGTCATTCCTCTCTCTAGATTGATAACTTTCAAAGGAAAAAGCAAACTAATCTTCAAAAGTGCGTTTCAGACTTGTTTTTCTTTATTCTTGCTTTTTTTAAATTTACCTAAATAGAAACCTGTGCTCTAATCTCACATAAGCGATCACTTGTTTCCATAAGGGTACTGTTGTCCGGCAAGTTCTGTTTGTTTTAAAATTTAACCATTCTCAGCCCTTCCATTTCTGCCATTTTCCCTTTTTTCTGTTGTTCAAAAGCATCGATCAATAGGGCAACACCAAAAAGATCTAAATGTGAAATTGACTTAGGTGGAGAAACTTGGCCTGTCTGCCACCTTCACAAGCTGTGTTGAGTAAAATAAGGGAACTTAAATTTGATTATTTATGTGTTTGTCAGAAAGCATCGGCAGAGCATTTTGATTCTACATGGTTTCTACAAAACAAATTAAAATCCGGACAACAGAAGAATTCTATTCCATAGCTAGTCATTACAGCTCTCTATGTGGGAGTGGTAGACTGCCTTTCCTCCTGGTATTTGTACACAAAAATCAGGCGAGGCTTCTCCATTGCCTTCCGCATCTATTCTCTGTCCATCTCCGTGAAGCTGAAGAATGTGGAATAAAGTCCGCAAACCAGGCGAAGACGATGGGTAACTGACAACACCCAAGGTGTGCTTTCATTTTGGTCTCCTGTTTGAGGCTTGCTGATGTAATCAGCCGGGTGACAGGACTTAGTTCATCCAGGTCAGTGGATGAAAGCTCTACATTAAGGAGCATTTCACATCATGAAGCGTCTCGAGCAGGGGCCTAGGCTAAAGATATCTGTGTGCCATCTCTGCTCTGTATTGATGTGCTGGGAGGAGGGCGCACGCCTCATCATTCGGGTGATCCTGGCTCCTGGAGGAGCTCAGGAGGTAGGGCCATACTCCCCGGGGCTTTGGTCTGCCCTGTGCCCCTTAGGTGCCCCCGCAGTAGCTGTGTGATCCCTGGGCAAGATCCCGAGATCTCTGTTGCCTCACTGTAAGATGGTATAACATCTGCCGCTCGGGGATGTCAGACAGTTGAGTGAGGTGGGAAGGTGTGGTGCCCCAGCTCAGGCTTAGCCCTTAGCAAGGTGCGATCTACCAGGGCAGTGATCATCAGTAGTGAGTATTGATTCTTGAGTGCAGGTGGATGACAGGATCCACCAAGTGGAGATTCTGAGCAAACGCGGTCACTTTTGATCCAGGACGACTCTTCCCCTCCGAACCCCTGCTCCCACCCCTCCACCCCCAACTATGATTTACTGTCAAAGCTTTCGCACCTCCACTGGCCCCCAAGATAATTACCCGCAGTCTGAGGGTTTTTACAGGCCTGTCCAGTGCCTCTGGCCTCCCTGGTAGCTGGGACTCTCCTCGCATACTGCCTTTTCTAGCCAAGGGGGTGTGTGTCTGTGTGCTGAGTTGTTGGGAGGTCTGTTTAGCCATAACGTTGACTATAAAGAGAAAACAAGAAAGTACAAACTCGAATTAAGTAGTTACAGGAAAATAAGCTGTTTGCCTCCGCCAGTGAGTCTATCCATTGCACAATGTTTTAATTACTCAGGGTTCTTGGTTGTAACAGGTAGGAGCCCTCAGTGGAGACCGCAGGGCGGGCAGTTAGAGGTACCCCGTAAAGCTTCCTTCTTAGACCCCCAGTTCAAGGCTGTGAAGCGGGGAGGGTGGGTTACTGTCATAGGGGATTCCCAGGTTATTTGAAAATCAGCTTTAGTTGCTCTGTTTTTTTTTAATCTAACACTAAGGCAGGATTATCTAAGTACCTTTCTCACTTATTAATGTTTAACTTACCCCACCAAACAATTACATTTTAGGGCCCCAAATAAGTTTTCAGTTGATTACAGCAATCACAGGTCACATATGGGACTGTCCAAATGCCCGTCACACATGCAACTCTAAGTTTTCTAATAGCCACGGTAAATGTGGTGAAATTAATTTCAATGTGTTTCAATTAACGTCGCACATTCAAAATATTACATAAACATGCAGTACATCCAAAATTAGTACTGAGATACTTTACTTTTCGCTACGAAATCTTTGAAATTTACATGCTGAGCACGTCGGAATTCGCCCCAGCCCAGTGCCAAGCGCTCAGGAGCCCCACGTGGCTGGTGGCTGCCACGTCGGTCAGTGCAGGCCCAGGATAAGCCCAGACCATCCAAGCAAGTAAGGCAGATCTGTGATCAGAATTACTTCCTCTTGAAGAGATGCACAGCTGAGCAACACGCAAAGCAGACGTATTTTGAGGTTGTGTATTCAACGCAGGAGGATCTAGACAACGCAGGAGGGTTTGAGCTGCAGCCCTGGTTCTCCCTTTTATCTGCTTCCTGGGCCTGTGTGCTTCCTCACAGCTTGGAGAGGGGAGGGGGCCTCTGAGGCAGGTCTCCCGGCAGGCTTTCCTGGATCTGGGAGCTGCGGTGGCACGTCATCCCTGCGCTTGCCCTGGAGCTCCCAGGTTGAGCTGACAGTCCCCTTTGCATAAGGGAGATAGCCCTCCCCTGCCCGGCAGCCCTCCAGGCCCACACCCCGAGGTGACCTTGGAATTGAGCATCCTCCCACTCCTGTCCTGAAAGGACCCAGGCCCCCAGCTCAGCTCACCCAGCCGGCTAGAAGGCAACTTTATCTGTATGCCTCAAATCTAAATAGAATTCAGCGGAGAATCAGCATTATTATTTAATTACTTAAGTAGCATCCCATTTGTGAGAAGATTTCCTGGCGTTCAGTTTTGAATGACCTGTTAGGGCTGGAGAACTTGGGCCAACTCAGCCAGAATTAGGTGTGGATGTGGACTTGATTTGTTGCCTCTTTGACTTTCTTCCTTTCTTTTCCTTTTTCTTTTTTTTTTTTTAAGATGAATGATTTTGGAATCAAGAACATGGACCAGGTGGCCCCTGTGTCCAGCAGTTACAGAGGGACACTCAAGGTGAGTGAACAAGTATTAATTAAAACTTAAAAAAAAAATTGGAAAACTCAATCTCTAGGAGAAAAAACAGTGGGTTGGGGTCCCAGAAGACCGGTTCTAGCCCTAGCTTTTTAATTAACTGGCTGTGTGACTCTGGACTGTTTGCTTAATCTCTCTGGGCCTCCATTTTCTAGTCTGCAAAATGGGTGTCCTGGTGCTTGTTCAACTTGTCCTCCAAGATATGAAACCATTTAATTTGTAGATGGTGAGGCCTTTGTAGTTTCTTTCAGAGGCTCCTACCAGGTGAAAAATCCTATGAATTCTCCAGAGAACAGAGCTGGAGGAGCTATCTGTTCTGTCCCCCCAGGAGTTTTCTTGGGTGACAGAAAAGTTGTTTAAGAACTGAAATGAAAGAGCTTAGAAGAGGCAGGCGGGCCCAGCTGCTGCTGCAGCTCCCATCAGAAGGGTCAGTGCCCACCGGGATGCAGGCAGTCTGCATCCATTGTGTCCTTCCAGACACAACTGCGCCTGTTTATGTAAACCAAAGAACAGATTAAAGATCAAAGAGCCTTCTCAGCTGCGTAATAAACATTCTGTGTAGTTTCTGTCTCAGTCCCTTTGGGGAACATTCTTTAGCAGCACAAACTGATAATTTCCCATTTGCCTTCTACAAATGTGACAGCGAGATTTGATTGGGGTTTTTTTAGTGCTGAGAAGTAAACATGTCTCAGAAACAGGGTTTTAAATTAGCCTCCTCCTAGCTCGGTGTTTTGTATGATGATGTGTCTCTGGCATGTTACATTTTTCTCAGTGGATCAGCGTGAGGTTATCTGTCTGATAGAATCCCAAGAGGCAAAAATTGGCACAGACCTTTCTAGAGTGTCATGAAATTATCAAACGTCAAGTCAGCGAGGTTTCCTTTTTTCTGTTCATTTTGGTCAGACGTTTCCAGTGTTGGCATGGCAGAAACCATACAGGAAATTATGGTATTAAGTTTGAAACGACTCCTCTAGAGAGAAGACTTCTCCTATAAACTAGAAGAGTTTGACAATGCCTGTGCGATCTCTGGGCTCAGAAGAAACTGTCAGTTGCTGAAATTTGATGCGTTGAAATGTGTAGCAGGAATTTGTCTTGTCTTTTGGCTTCCTGGTTTTAAAAAAAAGAACAGTCAGGAGTACAGTCAGGAAAGGGCAGGCATTTCTTAGTCACTGGGCAGTGGTAGTGGGAATTTAAAAAATCTATTGGCTATTTCACCAAAATTGGCGCTGCTATAAGGTAGTTCATAAGCCGAGATGAGTATTTCACACTCAGAATTTGTCTTTCCCCCGTGGGCTTTGGGCAGTTGGACATCTTTGCTTTGGGTTTTGGGGAGCCGGACTCCAACATCATTGGGACATCATTGGGTTGAGCTCCTACTTCGTATGTAATGCGTCATTCATTGGTCTGCATTTCTAAAGAGAAAACACACAAACTGATTTGTAAATGTCTTACACATTTTTTAATTGATGACTCAACAGATGGGTCATCGCATTGCACATGACATGGGATTTCCAGCTTATGTTGGAAACATATAACCTTTCTTCACGTTTTTCTTCAGGTTAGGCAGTGATGAACCAAGCCTTTATCTGTTACATGTGTTACTCATAAATGAGTCACTTTTCCTTTTTTTGACCACGCCATGCAGCATGAGGGGTCTTAGTTCTCAACTAGGGATCGAACCCATGCCCCCTGCAGTGGAAGTGCAGTCTTAACCACTGGACCACCAGGGAAGTCCCAATGAGTCTTACATTAAAGGCTATTCCATTTGTAAATGTTAGATGAGATTATTAGAAATCCTCACAGTTCCAGGCGTATCTTTCTCTGTGTATTTCTCCCCCTCTTTCCCCTAAATTATAGATAGTTTAACTTTAAACCTATTTCCTTTAGAAATCTTTCCCCTTAATAGATGATGGGGGAGGGGTGTCCTTTTCAATACACTAAACTTTTACAAAATTAAGTCTTAAGGAATGTTCTCATATGTATTATTATTTTCTGAACCGTTGGAATAGATAAGGAAAGACATGTAGTTTCAGTTGCAGTGTTTCATGGTAAACATTTCAGAATAAATGCTTCAACAGAAAAAGTAATGTATTTTGTTGTTTGGTTTTTCATTTAATCACTCGCCTTTCATTTTAACTGCAGTGAACCAAGTCGTTTTTCTTATACACACAGCCTAAGCATCTCTCCCAAGTAGCTTAGAAGGCCCAGGTATTTGTTTTTCTTTTTGTTTGTTTGTTTTTTTGCGGTATGCGGGCCTCTTATTGTTGTGGCCTCTCCGTTGCGGAGCACAGGCTCTGGACGCGCAGGCTGAGCGGCCATGGCTCACGGGCCCGGCCTCGCTGTGGCATGTGGGATCTTCCCGGACCGGGGCACGAACCCGTGTCCCCTGCATCGGCAGGCGGACTCTCAACCACTGCACCACCAGGGAAGCCCCGCCCAGGTGTTTGGATCGCAGTGGTCTCTGAGTCCCTCCAGGCACTGTTCTAAGATTCTCTTGGTTTTAGGTTTGTTTACTTAATTTATTCATTTAAATTGGTTAAGCCATTAAAAATAAGCTCCCAGTCATTCTGGCTCTGAGGTTGATGACAGGCAGACCTTGTTGTGTTGTACTTCGCTTTACTGCGCTTTTCACAAATTGAAGGTTTGTGCCAACCCTGCGTCCTAGGTTTATCGGCACCATTCTTCCAACAGCATTTGCTCTCTTCGTGTCTCTGTGTCCCATTTTGGTAATCCTCGAAATATTTCAAACCCTCCACCAGTGAAATGATTACAACTCTCTGAAGACTTAGATGACGGTTAGCATTTTTTAGCAATAAAGTAGTTTTTAATTAAGGTATGCATAGTTTTTAGACATAATGCTATCGTACAATTAATAATGTAAATGTAACTTCTACGTGTATTGGGACACCAAAAAATTTGTGTGACTCGCTTTACCTCAATATTCACTTTATTTTGATGGTCTGGAACCACACCTGCAGTATCTCCAAGGTATGCCTGTAAGTGATCCAGAGTAAAGTAGAATTGTTCTGGTCACTTTGACCCTGTCAGAAGTCCACTCAGACTGGTTGATTCCATGCGTGGCTTTATGACTGACAGCTTAATCAGGGTGTATCAATGAGGCTGCCCATGGACCACTTTGAAAATAGGTCATTAAGTAAGTTTAAATGTCACGTTTCAGTTTTCTTTCCCTCTGCTTTTGCAGCGCCAGCCTGCCTTTGACACCTTTGATGGCTCCCCGCTCGCTGTTTTCCCCTCCCTAAATGAAGAGCAAACACTCCAGGAAGTGCCAACAGGCTTGGATTCAATTTCTCATGGTAATTTGTTACTCAGACTTGACAAATTGAGCGTGATGTCCCTAAGTAGTTCAGTTCCTACATTATAATTCATAAGTGATGAATGTTGGTATCTTGAATCTTTGTATGAAAAGTCCGGTAGAGACTCAGATCTGAGAGAAGACAGTTTTCCTTTATATGCAATTGGTGACTCTGAAGTCCTCACTTGCCAGACACACCCAAGGGAGGGTGGGTGCCCTGCTGGGAGCAAACCACAGGGGTTCCCCCCCTCCCCAGCTTCTCCTTAGGATATTTCAACGCTGCAGCCAGCCCAGGCCCCATCTCCCAGCCCCCTCTGCGAAGCAGACCAGTAGACATTAAAATGCACCCCAACTTTTCATCCAGGGTTTGCATCCTTAGCTGGATCTTCCTCCCCTACCCCAAGTTTTGGGGCAACAAATTATTCCTGCTCATCTTTACCCATCTGCGTTTGCTTCCGTAGTTCTTAACGTCCTTGTTTACTCTTTTTAAGGGAATAGCACGTCAAGTAATGCCTCTGAGATTACTGTGATAGTTATTAGTTGGAAACGTTCCAGAAATTACTTTGTCATATGAAGTAGGTGCTAGAAAATACAGCCCAGAAAATTAATTAAAACACACATGCTTGCGTAAGCGTGCCATCATGTGACAGTCATTTATCATTCTTGAAATTGCTGAGGGAATCCAGAGAAGGCTGTGTTTCAATAAAAATTGACGTCACGGGTGCTAAGTGCTGTGTGTTCCTGTTCCATCTGATGTTCCTTTGCTGCCGCTTAGTTTAATGGATGTCGCTTCCAAATTAGCCATTTACAACCCCTTGAGGCTTTTGGCCAAAAACTTGCAACTTCTTTCATTGTCGAAAATGTAAGAATAGTCTTAAATAGAACCGTTATCTAGGCATCACTGCTCTATGAAGTTTGGCAAAAAATCAAACTCGAGTTTTGTTTTAGATTTTTTTTAAATAAGTGTAGTTATGAGATGTATGATATTTTCTCCATTGCAGTCAAAAACACAGTTTTCGTTAATATTTACACTCATCAAAGGAATGATGCGGAAGATTTGAGATCAGAATTGTTCTTCCCTAGAAGCTAAGAACCGCCCCCCCCCCCCCCCGCAATTCTCCCTGTGTTGCTGCCAGCTTGAACTCCTAACATCCCCGTGGGGTTTCTTTTCCAGACTCGACCAACTGTGAGTTGCCTCTGTTGACCCCATGCAGCAAGGCTGTGATGAGTCAAGCCTTAAAAGCTACCTTCAGTGGCTTCAAAAAGGAGCAGCGCCGCCTTGGCATCCCGAAGAGTAAGCGCTCCTTCCTGGAGCTTTCTGCGCCTGTGCTGTACTAGACAGAGCCATCAGGCTGCCATAGCTTGAGATGACTTAATTTCAAGCATTTGTTTAGGGCGTATTGAAAAGAGGGACAGAGCTGTCATTAAGCTGAGCCAGTTTTTATTTCAAAATCCAACCAACTGAACACTTCATCCAGCACTGCTTTTAGTGCCTCAACATCTTCCTGGGTGTCTTGTTCATTTCCTTGGACTCTGGTGCCCGTCTGGGCTCTGCGGGTAAATCAGGAGTGCTTCTGGCCTTATTGCATCCTTTTCTTCCCTCCCCGGTAGATCCCTGGCTGTGGACTGAGCAGCAGGTGTGCCAGTGGCTTCTCTGGGCCACCAACGAGTTCAGTCTGGTGGACGTCAACCTCCAGAGGTTCGGCATGACCGGCCAGGTGTTGTGTAACCTTGGCAAGGAGCGCTTTCTGGAGCTGGCGCCTGACTTTGTGGGTGACATTCTCTGGGAACACCTGGAGCAGATGATCAAAGGTACCAGTAAGCGACTGGGCTCCCCAGGCAGGGTGAGCATAGCAGGGAAGAGTGATGGTGTATGTGGGGGGTCATCTACGGTTGGCATTTCAGTGATGTAGGGCAGATTGTCTGAAAATGCCATTGGCGTGAGTCAGCTACGTGGAGGTGATTTATGGATTTTGACTCCACTTAAGTACGTGTGTGGGGAGCACTGGCCACAAGGCAGGAGCCCTAGTCACCAAGGTGTTCAGTGTCGCCAGACGTCATGAGTTGGAGTTGGAGGCATACGTGTGTGGCTCAGGTGAGGAGACAGCAAGAAGGCCCGTGTTCGGAGCTCACCTCACAGAGCCTTAGGAAATAAGTCAGCCTCAGCGAAAGTGAGCCTTTGTTCAGATAAACTGGGAATTTTATAGTAACATTTCCTACCAAATGGAATCCAACAGAGAATTTTTTTGTTTTATGTTTATAAACCAATGTAGAAGTAATTGATACATATTTACACACTGACAGTATTATACAGGGACTGGCCTTTGAGTAAAAAGAGCTCTTATATAGAAAGTCTTGATTTAGACCTAAAAAGAGCATTGACACCAATGTTAAAAAATATATTGAGTTACAAAGGAGAAATGGTATAGTGAGGGAATCCTTCAAGTTAAAAATGTAAGAAAATAAGCCTGTGAGAAGAGTTTAGGGAAGTATTCCTCATTTAATTGATTTTAAACTCTGAGTTTCCACGTCTGCCACAGACTCAGAATCTTAAAAAGATCTCGGGGTCGCCTGCCAGCTCTTCTTAGTTATGGCTTCTGAGGGCCAGGGAAACTTAAAGACCCTCAACTTTTCCCTGAACTTGGACATGTCTGGTCTGACAAGTTTCTGGTGAATCTATTTGCTGGCAAGTTAGACCTGTTTTGCCATTTCTCGCTGTGTGAGTCTGTGTGGGTCTGGATTTTTGGTGGGCGTGCATGTGGTTGTGTGTTTGTAGGACGTAAGCACGCACAGGGAATGCTAACCTTTTCCCTTTAAGTTCCTGGGCGTGTGTGTCCCTGTTCGGATGCCCATAGCACTGCTCTGACCTCTCTTTCTGTAACAGCGCTCACCACCCCTGGACACACCTCAGGGTTTGAGGTGATGGGTCAGAAGCTTCACCAGGGCAGGAACTGTGTCCATGTTACTAATCTGCTGTATTCCAGCCCCTGGTACGGGGGGGGGGGGTACTTCGTAAGCGTTTACTAACCCTTTGTCGACTACATAGATGAAATTCAATACACCATCTAGATCTCTCTCGTGTACTAGAAAATTCAGCTTCGCCAATAACAGCACTGAGGAGTTTAGAAGACTTATTCTAGTTATTAGAAAAATACATTTCTGTCTCTAGTGCTTTTAAACGACATGATGACATGGAACATTCCGTCAGGTTAAGTGGGAAGTGCTAAAATGCATTTTGTTATGCTGAAATAACCATAGAACAGGAATTCAGAAAGGAACTTTTGTTCTTCTGTAGTTTAAACCTCTCAATTTATAATCTTATGTCTCCTCTGTCTATTTTTCAGAAAACCAAGAAAAGACAGAAGATCAGTATGAAGAAATTTCACACCTCAACTCAGTTCCTCATTGGATTAATAGCAATTCGTTAGGTCAGTGCAATTAATTCTGCCCTTGAGAGCTTCTGAGTCTTCCTGTTAGATTCATGGAAGGTTCGAAGGCAGAGCCTGCACTGTCCCATACGGTGATCACACGCATTCACAAATCCAGAAGTGCGGCCAGTCCACACTGAGATGTGTAGTGAGAATATAACACACACCCGCCCGATCCGAAAGTCTTAGTATTGAACAGAGAACGTCAATATCTCCTTAATAATTTTTAAAATTCTGATTACGTATTGAAATGGTAATGGCTCTCTTAGGTCAAGTAAAATATTCAAATTCATTTCACCAGTGTCTTTTTAGTTTTTCAGTGTGGCTACTAGAAAATTTAACGTCACATCAGTGACTTACGTTATCTTTGCTTTGGCCAGGGCTATAAGTTGGCAATTTATAACTCAAGGGGCAGAATGGAGTGAGCCAATTGCTGTGGTCAGATTAGTGTAACAAACAAAGGTGGCAGGCCCAGGAAGTGTGTGGACAGCAATACTAAATTTGCTCTGAACTTTGGGGTTTAAATAGGTGTCATGGAATTCTGTCCCCCCCCCACCCCCGCGGTGGCTGACACTGGCGAGTGTAGGTTTTGGTGGTCCTCCAGCCAGAGTGGGCAGGGCAACTGGAGATACTCCCTTATGGGTCACTGGCTGGACGGCAAATCACTTCATCTGTCTGAGCCTTAGTTTCCTCAGAAGCTGAAAGATCCAGTGACCCTGTTGTCCCAAGGCTCACATGGAAGCACTTGAAAAACAAGAGGTGTAGAAATATTCACATGAGGCATTGCATCCGGGGTCCAGGGGCTGCAGGCGTTTTGGAAAAGGGCTCATTGACTGAGAAGATGAACAGTTAGAGAAGGGGAGGACACAGTAGAAAAGCTGCTGCCCACCCAAGCTCACACGTCCACTGGGGTTTTGGGGAGGGAGGGCTGGAGCGGGCAGACCTGCTCGCGCTCCATTTTGAGGTGTGGAGGGTCTCTGGTCATCACGTTGATGTCACCTGACGGCTCTGCCATCTGTGGTCCTGTTGCAGGTTTTGGCGTGGAGCAAGCGCTGTATGGAATGCAGACGCAGAACTACCCCAAAGGCGGCCTCCTGGATGGCCTGTGTCCAGCATCCTCAGCGCCCAGCACGCTCAGTCCCGAGCAGGACTTCCAGATGTTTCCCAAGGCCCGACTCAGCACCGTCAGCGTCAACTACTGCTCCATCAGCCAGGACTTCCCGGCTGCCACCTTGAATCTGCTCTCCAGCAGTTCTGGTAAGATCCCGGCTTCCAAGTGCCCTTCTCTGCAGGGCTGTTGGTTCGATCCCACAGCCACGGTGACATGAGCTCAGACATCCAGAGTTCAGCCAGTGAAGGAGGTGTCAAGGACTGGTCCGTCGGGTCACGGTCCCAACAGTGGTGCTCGGCGAGCTTACTCCTAACGTATCTCAGGTCCCAGGCACTGGGGGTGCCGGGGGAATGACACAGTCCTTGCTCCTGTGGCCAGAGTCGTCCACGCAGTGGGCTATTGCGGGAGGCAGTGTAGGAAGGTGACAGATCTCTTTGTGTGGGGATGCGTATGTACTGTGCGTGAAGCTCAGGTTGGATTTTTCCATATTCACCCCTGTGACAGCCACCCAGATTGACATGGAGAGGGTGCCAGCACCCCACAAGGCTTCCTCACGCCCCTTCCCAGTTAATAGCATCCCCACCCCATCATTGTCCAGACTTTTATCACCATAGTTTTGCCAGTTCTTGAACTTGACGCAGGTTGTGTTTTCTCCTGTGTTTGTCTTTTGCTCGCATTGTGTGTGCCTGAGGTCCATCCACGTTGCTGCCCTTTTCCTTGCTGTGTAGCCCTCTGCTCGGAGCTACATCCTGCCGTTGACGGAAGATGCGATTGTGTAGCATATGTATCATAAGGAATAAGCAGCTCTGTTTCAGGGCATCGTGAAAAGTCTGGGTGATTCTGAACCAGCAGGGTGAACACTTAAAGGGGGCAATGGCGATGATGCCGCCTCCGTGGGTGGTAGCACCAGACGTGCTGTTGTCCTGGAGGGTCAGAGTCCGTTGTTGTCTCTGCCAGGGAAGCCCGGAGACCACGACTCCGCCGAGACAGGCGCCGACAGCTTCGAGAGCTCGGAGTCGCTGCTGCAGTCCTGGAACAGCCAGTCGTCCCTGCTGGATGTGCAGCGGGTACCGTCCTTTGAGAGCTTCGAGGACGACTGCAGCCAGTCCCTGGGCCTCAGCAAGCCGACCATGTCCTTCAAGGACTACATCCAGGAGAGGAGCGACCCGGTGGAGCAAGGCAAACCAGTTATACCTGCGGCCGTGCTGGCCGGGTTCACAGGTGGGCGCCACCCCGGGTCCCCGTCCCCTCCCCTGCACCCGCCCAGCCCTGCACCCTCCCTGTTCATCAAGGGCGTTTCTCGCTGGACCACATTGTGTTGACACCCCACGTTTTATGCGTGGGGTGTAATCCTGAACCCAAGCGAGCTGTCTCCCTGAATTCAGAAAAGGCCAAATTTGCTGCTCCCTCACCTGGGATGTGCCCGGCCAGTGCCTAGAAGAGCAGCAGCAGGGGACACGGGCCTGTGGAGGCTTAAGCCCTGACTCAGCCACGCCAGGAATTTCAGAGAATGTAAACTGGCTGGGGGAGGGGCAGCAGAGCCAGCCTCCAATAACCTGGGGACTGTTTACCTCTGCTTGCTTCTCAAATCCATCTTATTTTGAAGGTTTGGGTAAGAGCTATTCTAGGCCGGGGACAAATATTAAAGCTGTTTTTAGAACCAGATATTTCCAGTACTTCAGCGAAAATATCAGAAAATTTTTTTCGTTGCTTCATGTATCCTTAAATGTGCTTTTTTTTTCCTTCATATTTTGAACATATGGGGCCATTGGGGATTTAAAAAAAATACCTGCTTTAAAAAAATCCAATAGGTTAATATAAGAATACGTAGACACCCATTTTTTTTCTGTCACATAAAACAAATAGCCGTGAAAAAGTGTTAAAATACTCAGAGAGTGTGGAAACTGCTGTAATTTTCATACATGGGCATCAGGGCCTGATAAGAAAGTAAACAGCCATGTGGTTTTCATTTTAGTATTAGTTACCGTTCATTGCCTGCCAGGTCCGTGTGGTAGGCATATGGTTAGTAGACCCTAGGACAGCCTAGCATGGGTGGTAGTAACCCATTTTACAGGTGGGGAAATGGGCTCAGAGGAAGATAGCTGTCTGTGGTCACAAAGGTCACACAGCCTTATCAACAATATAGCCACTGTGCCTTGTGGAACGGTGCTCGGATAAGCGTGTGATCCAGGGCAAGGCACCCAGCCGCTGAGCCCATCTTATCCTTCATCTTTAAAATATTGATACGGTGATACTTCACAAGGTGGCGGCAGTTCTAAGTATTAATCGAGAAAAGGTATATGAAGAGCACTTTGCGGAGCATATACCTCATCAGATAGAGGCGGTGAGGCCATGGCTACAACCCCAGATGCCCCAGTGACCACTGAGTAAAGCAAGTCTTGGGTTAAGCAATGTGACCATTGTCATCTGGCAAGAAAGCTACGCATGGGATTTGGAGAATGACACGCCTCATCCTGTGTTGAAAGGCTCCTTCCACCGCCTGCATCCCTGTCCCACTGGGTGTTTCTAGAAATAAACCTTGAAAGTTATTACATAAGGAACAATTACATAGGGTGAGGAATTTTTTTTTTTTTTTTGCGGTACGCAGGCCTCTCACTGCTGTGGCCTCTCCCGTTGCGGAGCACAGGCTCCGGACGCGCAGGCTCAGCGGCCATGGCTCACGGGCCCAGCCGCTCCGCGGCATGTGGGATCTTCCCGGACCGGGGCACAAACCCGTGTCCCCTGCATCGGCAGGCAGATTCTCAACCACTGCGCCACCAGCGAAGCCCTAGGGTGAGAAATTTTGATGCCAAGAGTGGGTGGCCCAGAATTTTTTTTTTTCTTTTTTTCCAAAAAGACCAAACCCAGCAATCAAGGGCCCAGCGGCCTCTTTTTCAGGAGCAGGGGGCGTGGAGGAAGCCCTCCAGGATTGTCACCAGCACCCAGAGTCGCGCCTTCACCTCGGCACCCAGTCCAGAGCCAGGTCTCACATTCCTTGGTTCAGTAGGATGACTAAAGCCATGCTGTATTTTAAATCTAGAAGAACATAACCCGCCCGCTTTGCCCTCAGGAAGCGGACCTATCCAGTTGTGGCAGTTTCTTCTAGAATTGCTGTCCGACAAATCCTGTCAGTCTTTCATCAGCTGGACGGGGGACGGATGGGAGTTTAAGCTTGCTGACCCCGATGAGGTACGTCCAGAACCTGGGAACTTGCTCTCCAGGCTCTCAAACCTGATTCCATCCCGTGGGGTTCACAGATCCAATTCTCTGGGTGCAGGAAAGGGGTCACCAGTAGACAGATGAGAGCACTTCCACAGGAGGCGTGCCTGACTGTCGGGAAATGTGGAGTCTCGTTTCGCTGATGAACAGTTTATAGTGTCCCCTGTTTACGCACACAGCACCAGGCAGGCTTCACCACCCTGCTCTGTCATCTAGTTGAAAGGGGAAAGCTGTCAACTGAGGCTCTCGCCTGAGCATCTGAAGATGTTTTAGGAAATTTGCCTTTTCTCTTGGAGGGACTGAGCCCGCTCCTCGGCTGAGGTTGGCAGAGCTGCTCCAGCCCCATCTGGAGGAGAAAGCCGAGGGCAGGTCCGATACCAGCCCCTCGAGGACAGTGTAAGGGGGGAGCCCTTGGTCTCTGGTACCAGTAGAGTGCAGTCTGTCACCTCCCCGGTATCCTAGGGCAGCAGAAGCACTGAGGGATGCAGAATGTCCTGAGGTCCTGATTCCACTCAGCAGCTGTGGACATGGGGGTCAGAATTCAAACCCAGGAGGTGGGTGGGACACAGCATTTCCCTCGTCTCAGGACCTCCCTGATTCTGAACCCTTGGCTCCTGGGGGTTTTGCTGAGTGAGAGGCCTCCTCAGACGGAGCTTTGGGTGGGGTCACCTCGCTCTCGCATCAGCACCTCCCTCCATCCCCCGAAAAACAGCCGGGGGGATGCAGAGCCCTGGCATGTGCACAGAAGCAGATGACACCTCTGTGGTCCTTACGTAGTGGTCAAGTGAGCCTGCATCCGAATCACTGTTGGGAAAGTGATGCACTTTTTCTTAATTGCCAAATTGAATGGAACTCTTGCATCCGTCCCACAGGTGGCCCGCCGGTGGGGGAAGCGGAAAAACAAGCCCAAGATGAACTACGAGAAGCTGAGCCGGGGTTTACGCTATTATTACGACAAGAACATCATCCATAAGACGTCGGGGAAGCGCTACGTGTACCGCTTCGTGTGTGACCTCCAGAACTTGCTGGGCTTCACGCCCGAGGAGCTGCACGCCATCCTGGGCGTCCAGCTGGACACGGAGGACTGAAGCCGCCCGGGGCTGGAACTGGGGCCATGGGGACCCATCCAAGGACCCCGAGAGGCAGGATCAACGCGTCTGGGAACGTCTCCAAGAAGCAGTGGCCTTATTTCATCTGGTACCGCGGTTCTCTGCCGAAAGCAGCACAGTTTCTCGCTTCTAACTCCTGCTGCCAGGAACACGCAACTTAAGATGCTGTTACATTAGAATGGCCCAGAAAGAAGCACCAGGCAGCCGTCCTGGCTCTGGGCGGGCTGTGTCGTGATAGGATCGTTCAGGCTGTTGGGTCTTCTCAAAGGAGCGAGCATCTCGTGGACACACACTTTTGGATTTTCTTTTGCCTTTTGCAACCAGGAAACGCCAATGCCAAAGAGGTCTCTGGTTCAGAGGGGGAAGAGAGTGCAAGGAAACAATCATGCCATTTCAGAAGTTAGTTTGTATATATGACTGTAACCTTATAATTGTTATCAAAATCCCCTAACAGACCTATTTAACAGAAATTGTATATTGTAATTTAAAATAATTATGTAACTATATGTGAAATGAGAATGCAGACAGCATTTTGCAATGTATTCCAGTTGTCAAGAGCACAGGTGGCATTTTGCAAACATTTAATCTGCCAGGGCAGACTAAGAGAAGTTGTAAAGTGTGTATTATTTACATTTAATATGCCTACAGGAATAAGGTCCAAGAGGGTTAATTCCTGTTTTTTTTCATTTTGTTTTGTCTGGGTTATCTATGGCAAGGACTTTGTACATTTGGGAATTTTTATAAGAAACTTAATGTTATTATCTGGGAGCCCATCTGGGCTCTCTGCTTCTCCTTTAATTGTAATGTAAAAGCTATAAAGCAGTATTTTTCTTGACAAATGACATACATTTTCCATTTTATGCATGCCTTTAAATCAGTTTATATACAAAACTTATTTTTGAGTTCAACTGTTTTTCCCCCAACAACTAACCTCCCCTTGACCAGCCACTTCCTTCCCGTGCCCCAAATTATGCTGTTTGATTAAAATAAGAATACTATTTTTGGAAATATGTGACTCCTTTTCAGAGATCAGGAGGGATTTATGTAGCAGCTATTTTTACTGCAAAAGTAATTCACTGGAAAAAAATGTAATTTGTAAAGAAAGTTTTATTTTTACCTCAGCTCCATGTACAGTTGACGTACAGAGCTGAAGGTGCAGGGGGAGGGGAAGCTTTATTAAACCTCTTGAACGTGAGTAAAGCCTGATTTTCCCCATCTTGTTTACCTGTCGAGTCTCGGGCTTCTTGGATACCAAGCTGCTCCTTTCTGCTTAGTGTCCACAGTTTTATTTTCTTGGACGCAGAATGCCCAGAGGCAAAGAGAGGGCCAACAAGATGGGAAAGAGAAGGGATTGGGGTTGTTCCTGTGAAGAAGACATCTTGATCATGATGGAGACTTATGTAGTTGTTTCAAAGGAATCCCTGCTTCAGCCTGTGCCTCCTGCCTTTTGTAAATGATCAAGTCAAGTCGGTTTCAGAGTTGGACAGCCCTCACTAGCAGCATGAGGAGATACTAGGACCATCGGTGACATCTCTCAAGAAGAATCATCCATGCGATGAGACCAGGGGCTTAGGTGGTAGGGCGAGCGGGGCAGAGCAGAGCTGGAAGGGGCACCACACAGTCTCAGAACCCACACAAGACTGTATTCCAGTATCACTACGCACAAGGTGTTTTTCTCAAGCAGGACCTGTTTATCTCTCAGACATCTGTTTATAACATCAACAGACATGGGACTGGGAACATCTTGTTGCCAAAAAGAAATCTTAGCTATTGGATCATTTTATATGGGGTTTGAGCACGTGAAATTGCCAATGTTTTTGTGTTTCATCTACAAAGTTGGCAGTTTTATGTGGCTCCACCCAATAGTTATGGAAAATCAAATCCATGGTAAACCTTTGGCGTGGTAATGAGCAGGACTTGAGTATAAAAGTTTTGTAATTTGGCCTTTTCTTTCTCAAATAATAAAGTATTTTGTTTATACAAACTCCTCCTTGTAAGGGTCCTCATTCTTCATCCCCACCGACCCCCCGGCGTGGAGGCGGTGGAATCAGGATACTGGGCTCAGAACCGCCGGACACACACCTGCTCAGTCCTTCAGAATTACATCTCCCTTTAACTGATTTCACACACCCATCCCCTAGTAAATTGGGACCAAGCTGGAACCAACTGTGAGCACTTCCTGAAGGAATTCCCCAAAAGTGTTCCTTAACGCGAAAAAATTTCAAGAAGAGATTAAAATAGAAAAATCCAGGGGTCTATTCTTTGCCAGGGGTTTGGCAGAGATAACAAGAGATTTTAGGATGTTTCTAATAAGAGCATTGGAGTTTGAAGTTCAAGGACTTTTGTAACTGAGATCTTGACTCCCCTGGAGTTCTGATGTTGCCGAGATGACTTATCGTAGATGAGGCTGGTGGTCCCTAGGACACCTCTTCTCAAACTCATTCTTGGACCACCTTTCTACTCTGCAAAATAAGTGAGGATTCTAAAAACTTAGGTAGATTGTATCAGTGGTGTGCTGAAGCCGGCTTGCCACGGGCTGGCCAGAGCTGAAGGTGAGGGCCTCTCCCCAACTTTGCATCAGCAAGGTATTAGTAGCTCAAACTTGTTTGGGACGAGAGTAAGTTACACCACTGAAACCAGCAAACACTACAAGTCAGGGCTTCCCCCACCAACGCTTCTCAGGGAGCAGGTTATTAAACACTTACTAGCACACCACTGGTCCTCAATGTTAACCATATTAGAAATTAAAGCAAGTTTAAAACTATGATTCATTTTTGAAATTACATCTATGTTAATATTTTATAAAAAATAACTTTTTCCCAAAAAGTGAGAACAGCACTATTTTACATGTTTTTAAATCTCTTTGATGTCTGGTTTAGTGGGAAAGAGCTGGATTCCTATGTTGGCTTCTGCATCAGTCTGTTGGGATACATTTTGAAGAAAATCAGGCCTCACAGGGATCTGTAATTGGAACAGGCAAGTGTGTTTTATAGCGGTTTCACATAACTGGATGTTGTTTTATACTACATCTAAACTGACAAATGGTAGTTTCTTAAAGATAAATTCCAGTTGGCCTATGAAACCATATCAATAAACTTGCCTATGGTTACAGTAAGTTCCATTGGTCCATCTTGCGCTTTGAATGGATCTTTTACCCATGTGTGGTTTTGTAACATGCATTAGTCATTGGAAAACACTGCTTCAAAATGTTGACTCATTTCAACATATGATATCAAACGATCACATTAGTTACTCTCACCACCAGTTTCACCAGAAAAGTCCTGAGAAGCTATCAAGCTCCCAGTGGCAGATACAAATTTTCAAAAATTCAAATTTTCACTTGAAAGCTCAAATTTTATCATCAGCAACAAATATTTAAAGTTGTTCTTTTGGAAGTGACAGACTGATTTCATTTACTTTTGGGGAAATACCTGCCAAATACCCAAGTCTGAATAAACATCATTTGTCAGTTGGTCTTTCAAATACAAATGGCGCTTATGAATGAAATGGTTAGTTTAGCTTGCAACTCAAATCCGCAACTGCATTTCCCTGGACAGCCAATCTATCTCAGTAGCACCAGACCTTCTGTGTACTTTTCCATGTTATTACCCAGAAACTAAAAAGATGTGTCTTCACTTATTAAGAAACTTAATTTTTACTGCTTCATTTAGAACTTTTTTGAAAGGAAACTAGTATTTTTTTCCTGCAAGTACATGATGAAGAATATCGTGATTGCTAGTACAGTTTAGTGCTGAGGCTCCAGGAGTTTTAAGCACCATCAATGCAAATGTCAACACGGTAAAAAAGGTGAAGGTTTTAATATTATTATAAAAATCATTTCGACCCTTGAAGATCCCTCTGAAAGGGTGTTGTCTGTGGACCTCACTTTGAGAACTGTTCTAGAAAGAGGAGAAGCTCAGAATAAAAGGGGTGGAACTGGGGCAGGGAGGGGGGCACAGGGAGGGAACATTTTCTTTTTGTCTCTCTAATTCAGTGTCTGTGTTTCCAATATTACCCTTTCATAGCCAGTTAAGATGAAGCATCTTTTATTTAAAGCAAATAGAATGGTCTAATGTCTGCATGATAAGGAAAAATTCATTCACCCAGGCTGAGATGGATCCTTTCAAAGTCCTTCTATTAGCCTCACTCTTTGTCCTTTTCCTAGTTCCACTGAAATTCCAAACCTTTTTTAAAATGTATATTTTACCATAATATTTTTTTAAAATGATTTTTCCTAACATAGTCAAATCTGTGGTCGTAAAGAGATGAGGTTCCTGTGGCCTGTCTTCCAGCTTTTCCACAAGGTGGAGAAGCAGCAGAACTAAGTTGCCTTTAGCTGCCCCCTTCTCCCTGGGTCCCAGCTATTCCTCATATTAGGGGCCTGAGAGCTGCCGATGATGGACACTCACAGCAGATACAGGGACTGGGAGCCTGATGGGTGTGTGAGGCACAGGATGTGGGGCCGGAGGAGGTGGGCAGAGTCCAAGGAAGGGGGCAGGGTGGGCTGTTTCATCATCTCTTTGGAAACATCAAGTTGGCAGGAGGGTTTATTGTGCTTAGGAGCCAGACCTCAGCTTATCACCCTTACCCGGCCTTTGTGACCATGGGCACGTGACTTACTCCATGCCTCAGTTTCCCCCCACAAAATGAGGTCCCTGGTGGATGTATCCATGGTTGGTTTAAGACTGTGGGAAGTCACTGGCCTGGGGACTCCACTGAAGTCTTAACCAAAGCCTTCCAGCAGGGGTTCTGCAAAGAACAGATGGCTTCTCACATCAATGCTCTGTTTCCAGAAGCAGCATGGGTGCACAGTTCAGCGATAAAGCTGACACTGAACAGAACCAGGACTCAGACCCAGGTCTTCTGTTTCCTCATGTTGTTCTCTTGCCAAGATAACCAGACTGAGTTTTGTTGATGTCATTAAAACTGCTACCCAGGGGCTCCCCCAGGCTTCTGTGCACTGCCCTTGGTTTTGAATTTTAAATTATCCAGGAACCTCCTACAAGAGAACACAGAGTCCTTGGACACACAGCAGCTGGCGGCAGCTCCGTTCTCTGAGCAGATGACAGGATCACATAACCTGGGCCAGAAGTTAATCTGTCTTTTCTGTAAGAGCACAACAGAAGGGTGAGACGCAAGCGGGGAAAGGGGAAACCTCTTATTGTATACACTCTTTTGAAACTCCTGGGCAGGTTTAGAACATGTGATGCTGCTTGAAATCTAATATTAGGGAAAAGACCACTTTTGGTCACAGCTGGTGTGTCGACACCTTTGCAACTGGAATTGGCATGACCTTTGTCCATGTGCTATGAGTAAGTGACCCCTCCTTGCTTACCGAATTCACGTTCAGATGGCAAAACAGCCCCAGATTGCCACATCTGATCCCCATCAGTTGTTTCTGTGTCTATGGCTTCATGTGCTGAGTACATATAACCAGGGCTCAGCACACACCTGTGTGTTTACATGGCTGGGGGACAGACAGGCTGATTCAAGGGGGCCTGTGGCCTGGGCTGGCTGGAGGATGGAGGTAGAAATGGAGGGCAAATGGTAAATAGAAAATGAACAAAAATATGTGTATCAGCCATGATCCATCTCCATGTAACGCCCTTCAGAAACAATTTTGCCATTTGCTGGTGAACTCCACCAAATTGGGTGTTGAAGAGGTTCCTTTTCAGCACAATGCAAATAGGACAGGGCCCCACCACTCTGCACTGACTTGTTCTTTTGCACAGAAAGGACATGGCCTGGCCCTGCTCTGACCCCCTAGGTTTGCTGTAGGGCCAGGTGGGGCCTAGAGGGGTCCAGCTCCAGGCCGTGATCAGCACTTTCCGCCTCCCCCAAGGCCTGTATAAGTGATTAGATCACTTTCTATTTCAGAGCAATTAGGGAGAACTGTTTCCTAGAACCTGACTGACCTCCCCTTCCCCAGCCTAAGGGATCAGCCCTGGTTGTCAGGCCCTTGTGTACCTTGGAGACAGAACACTCTACATGGTTCTGAGTGGTCAGTTGAGACCCAGAGGACACTGGCCCTCAGAGGCAGATCTGTGGAGCCCGCGCAGCCATGGAAGGTCTGCCATCTGCTCCCTGGTCCACTTTCCAACTGATCCTGGAACACCTGTGGGGTGCTCTGCTGGTGGTTCCCCAAAGCTTGACTCACCTCCCAGGTCTCCCTGCGTTTCCCTGCGAGTTCCTGTTATGTGCTGTGTTGCTGGTTCTGATAGTAAAGAGACGGCACACTTTAAGAGGCGTGAAGTTCTGAGGGAAAAGGTCTTCTGACCATGATGAAGTCTGTGGAAAATGTAATAAGAATATTGGACCAATAGCTCAGACTGATGAAGCCCTCGGGCCACCTGGGTGGAGGCGAATCCTCCCATGTTACAAACGTTGTGCTTGTCGGCAATGAATGCAAACCAGAGCAGGTCATCAATTCAGGACACTGTGGACCTTCTGGAAAAGGTACACAACAGCCAGCCTCCTCAACTTTCCCAAGTTACTGACGGAAAACACACCTTTAAAGCATCAGAGGAAGAGGGAGAACAACCTCAGAAGAAAGAAACAAATGATCTGAATAACAGTGTTGATTTTCCAGAAAGTCTAGAACTGTCTGACCAAGAAATTGAGAGAGAAAAGTGGCGAGTCCAGGAAAAGGAGGAGATGGGAGGAAGCCTGGAGCAGTGGAAGGCACGAAAGGAGCAGGTCCTGAAAGATAAAGTCAGCCGATTAAGATCCATAGCAGAACACCTGCTGACAATCTTTTCTGCACCTGACCCCTTTGGAGATCACGTGGATGAAGGGAACTCAGATATCCAGCCAAAGAAGGAAGCAGAAAATGGCCATTGCCCTGTCCATGGGTCAGAAGTTGACCTGAAGGGCATCATTGATGATGTTGACTGCAACGTGTCCCTGCCACGTCCTGAAGAGGAACATCAAGGAGCAGCCAGACAACTGAGGGAAGAAAAGCAAATGATCGAAGAGCGTACAGGACAAATCACGAGTCTCCAAACTGAGGAAGCATCTCTGCAGTGTGAAACTTTACTTCTTGACAGTGAGATTCAGCCGCTGAAGCAGAAACTTCAAAGTCTGCCTGATTTACATGACGACTATGTGATGCAACTTCACAAAAAATTGTTTAAGGAGGAAGCACGCTGCTTAGGATGGAAGAAACTTTTCAACGTGTATAGAGCCATGAACTCCATAATCAGAGCCTCAACCTCTCCAAGAAGACAGCCAAAGACATGGGCAAAGAATTGGAGAGAACCACTTCCTACTATCACCAGGAGACCTGCCTCCGTGAGAAAAAAGCTCAAGAAAGCTGGGTGGTGGAGATGGAGAGAAAGCTCAAGGAGCCAAGGCAAGAGAGTGACCACAACAGGCAGGTGCTGGCCAAGGTCGAGTCCAACATCCAGCCGTTCCCAAGGGGCCCTTGTGCCCCTGCTGCTCTACCCACAGTCCACAGAGGCCCAGAAGTGTCAGGAGATCCCCTGGGTTATCAGGCACCACCTCCCCGGAAGGAGGAAGACCATGCCACGAGGGCCCAGGGACCTGGGGTCACTTGCAGGTTTGACTCAGCTCACAGCAGCAGGGTCTGGACACTCAAAACCAGGGCAAAACATCTGCATGTGTTTTCCCTTTTTAGAGTAATTTTGATTATCTTTTTAGTTTAGCTTCTATTACATTATTTTTTATTCATACAGATAATGCATTATAATTTGTAAGATTTTTTCAAATAAAGTTTTATTTAATACAATTCTTTTTTTTTTTTTTCCAGTACACGGGCCTCTCTCACTGTTGTGGCCTCTCCTGTTGTGGAGCACAGGCTCCGGATGCGCAGGTTCAGCGACCATGGCTCACGGGCCCAGGTGCTCTGCGGCATGTGGGATCTTCCCGGACAGGGGCCCGAACCCATGTCCCCTGCATCGGCAGGCGGACTCTCAACCACTGCGCCACCAAGGAAGCCCTTAATACAATTCTTATGAATAATTTATTTGTATGTCTTGCACCGTCTAGAACATGATAGTATAAATAATGTATTTTAATTTAAATCAAAAGTCACTATTCCTTAAGCCATCATTGAAGTTTAACATAGAGAGAGATGTTTGAAATAATAAAGACCATTTCTGTATGCTACGAACTGTTATTAGAAATCTGTACAGGTATCTAAAATTTGCCCCCAAGAAATTAGATGGGTTTTAAAACACAATGCAAACAAACAACAAAAAAACCCTTGAATACACTACCACTGAAATGTCATAATTTTTTATGAAATGGTCTAAATTCATTGAATAATTTAGAGGAGTTGACATCTTGTACTCTTTTTGTTTGTTTGTGGTACGCGGTCCTCTCACTGTCGTGGCCTCTCCCGTTGCGGAGCACAGGCTCCGGACTCACAGGCTCAGCGGCCATGGCTCACGGGCCCAGCTACTCCACGGCATGTGGGATCTTCCCGGACCGGGGCATGAACCCGTGTCCCCTGCATTGGCAGGCGGACTCTCAACCACTGTGCCACCAGGGAAGCCCTCATTTTTTGTTTTATTATATTTTCAACCTTTGTCATTTTGTTTAAAGTATTGTTTGCTGTTTAGACATTTTTCAGTTTTATGAAGTGAAAATAAAAATTTTCTATTGGCAAATCACATATGCACACACACACAAAGACTACAATGGGGGTGTAAGACAATTTATTTGTTATTTCAGTACCTAAGGAAAATGTAAAAATAAAGAGAAAAAAATTTTAGTTAAAAAAGGAAAAATAAAAATCACACGTGCAATTTGTGTATATAGGGACAAGATATCTAAATCTTATACACAGAAAAGATAGTTATTAAGAACAGGGGACCGAGGTAGTAATTTTACTGGCCACTCCCACCTGGATTATGGCGTGGCCTGGTTTCAGGGCTGAACGATGCCAAAGATTGTTTGGATAAGTTATTTATTGTCTCTAAGCTGTGACGGTGAGGAAGCCAGGAAACGATGGCAGGAGGTGGAGGGGGTGGGGTTTTTAGTAAGGACGATGCTGCCAATGAAATGCTAAACCCACCTTTCACGCCGCCTTGAGCTCAGGAATAGGGAGACAAGTGCGGAAAGTCTGGGCTCCCCTGGTGATATTCGGGTTGCTCTAAAAATGAGAATGCTCACGGAACGAGGTGAAACGATAGGATCCTGAGTACCGACACCCCCAGTTTGGTTCCTGTGGGACTGGGGCCAACAGGTGACAAGGGGGCTCAGGATCCTGTGTTGAGAGCTTCAGGGAGGAAAAGTGCTGACCTGCAGCTGGGTTGTCCCAGGTGCTCTGGGGGCCATGACACCATCTCTGGTGCCACAGCTCCTGGCTGGTGGCGGCTGCAGGCATCTGATCCCGAAGGGCCAGGATGGGTTCAGAGTGAAGAGCAGGTAGAGGACGGGGAGAGGGTTCCCATGTCAACACATGGACAGAGATCAGACACTGGAGAAGGTTCTGTCCTCGAAGCCCAGGTGAGCAGCAGCTCAAGGTGACAGATGACATCAGGCCCACATCACCTGCGTGTCCGCCGTCTGGGCGCCCACTTCCCTGTCTACACGCAGAGGGGACCACCTTCACGCCGATCCTATGAGGTCTGTGCAGGGTCTCCAGTCTCCAGGTGAGAAACAGGTCAGATTCAGTAGCTGGTGAGGCCAGAGCAGGATGTGAACCCGAGTCTGTGAAGAGCAGCGTCTCCGCCCCTTCCCTTCTCTGATCCCCTGGCTCCCTCTTTGTCTCCAGATGCTTCCCGCCTCCGCTCCTGCCTCTTTCCTCCCCTTTCCCACCTCCATCACTCCTTCCCTCCCTCACCTCCTCTTCCCACCTCAATCCAGGTCACCTGCCCGACATCCATCCCAACCCCACCCAGACTGAGCATGTGATGGGCACCAGGCACTTGGAGACACATGGGGAAGTTCTCCCCTCCCGGGAGCACCTGCAAATATGCTCATGAAATTACAGGGAAAAGGGGCTGCGTTCAGTGTTTCCCACTGAGAAAGCAGGGGAGCTGGATATTTTACTCATCTCTCCTTGGTTGGTTTCCGTTTCTAAGCAATGTTCAATAATCATTTCAAGTAAACCCTGATGATGTGTGATTCAGGGAGAGGAGCTTCGGGGTGGGGAGAGACCTGCTGGACAGCTGAGGACCTGCCAGGAACCATCAGGAAGGACAGGGGAGTGGAGGGGAGGGGAGAAAAGTCAGCATGCTCCCATGATCTTTCAGGGAAGCAGAATCTTCTTCGTTGAGAAATCGCTCCCTAGTTTTGGGGTTCATTTTGAACTTAAATCCTCTCTGAGCCATTATTTATTCACTGTCCATCATGAGCTTTAACTATGAACTGGGATTTTCCAGTTTAAAGAATAAGAAAGAAATGGGTCAAGTTCTCTGTCATCAACAGGGATGGAGAGATCTTTGTGGAAGAGTGAAAATATCACCTCTCTCACTGATCAGAAACTGATAATATTATTACCAGCCTAAAACATTGCACCTCCTCTTTATTGTTTTAAATTTTCTGATGACTCCTTTTGAAAAAAATACCTAAAATCAGCTATCTAAGTATAGGTCAGATATCACGGATAGGAAAATTTGGGGAACCCTGCAAGGAGTGTTTGGGGAAAAATCAAGGGTCCCCAAATATAGCCCGAGGCAGGTTCTCTTGTTCTCACCTGTCCTCCCTCAAGGGTGTACCTCCTAAGACCCCGCCTGTGCCCACAGACACCTGCTCTGTTCATACCTTCCTGTGAACCTGGTTGGAGGATGCACTGGCTTTGGGAACACGTCGGACACCTGCCCCCTCCCTGGACCAGAGCTTGACCGTCACCTCTGAGTCAAGAAGTTGAGGTAGGCTCCCCTAGATTTGAATTCCAACTCTGCCACTTACTGACTCTGAGTCCTGGGGGAATTTATCCACTCTGTGAGCCTCAATCTTTTCATCTGTTAAATGGGGGAATTCTTCACACCTACCTCATAGTGTAGCTGTGGGGATTCTCTTAATAACGCTTGTAAAACTCACAGCATGGTGCCAGCACATAGGACGTACTGTGGCTCCCAGTGGCAGACTGGTAAAGACCATGGGCCCCTTCTCAGAATCATATTTTTAAACGCATAACATAAAATTTAGAGGATGACAAATGAAACCAGTTACTGTACATTGAAATGCATATTGAAATATAGTTGTGGAAAAGTGATCTATGTGCTTTTTATTAACATGTTGTAGAATAAGATCAGTGGCAGGTCTAATAACTACTGCAATTTCAAAGCAGTTGTGAGCAGAAGCGGTGTTTCGAGATTTCACGACAGCATTAATGAGGTATGAAATATCTGTGATTTCTATTGGTGACAAAATCACAGGTACTGCTAATGCTGCTGTAATGTGTTGCCTCCATTCAATTAATGAAGAAAATGCTACATTTTAGTTGGAAGCTAGTGAAAATTAAAATGTTGTGGGTTTTTTTGCCCATCCAAGTTCATTTATGGACCCTGAAAAGTCATGTCCCTCCCTGGGTTTTTCCGTGATCACCAAGTGGGGGTCAGAAAGGTGGGGATATTGGAAAGAACTCACCCCAGGTTCTGAGCTGGGACCCCATGGAAGGTGCAGAGTCACAGAGGAGGACTGGTCTGCTCCTTCCCTGTGCTTCTCCTAAGAAACAGGCGTTTCAGAAGACGGGATCTTCTCCCAATCTTTCTCTTGGTTTACCTGGATATTCAGTTCAGAGATGCTATAGTCTCTCAAAGGAACCCGGGGCTGGAATATGGTTTAAATGTCAAGTGCACCAGTCTGCTGGCACAGCCTGGAGAAAGCTCTGGACTCACCATGGCGCCTGTCACCCAGGACAGGGCAGAGGGACTTGCAGCCCTTTCTCCTGTTATTTAGGTGACATTCTCAGGTTTTCAGAATTGTGAGATGGTCAGCAAGCAGGGGTTTTTAGAGGCTCTTTGTCACATCCAGCGTCTGCTGATTGCTGTCTCCCAACTCTCACTAGGTGCCAGGGAGCACATCCCCTCGGGGAGGCTGGTCTCGGAGCACCGGTAGTGGAAGCCTGATGCTGGGTGCCCCGCAACTCTGCCTCCTTCCCTGCTTTCTGGGAGCTGCCCTCCTCCAAGTGGGAATGACCTCCAGCCCTGAAGTACAGGGTGGACATGTGACCCCTGCAGGCCCGGGCCCAGCCCCCTTTTACAGATTAGTACAGGTGTTAAGAAAGAGGGAACTTCTCTCAGGTTGAAACCATGAGCACCAAGAATCCTGTAATCCTGGGGCATCATGGGTCATCTCCTCCCTTTTGGAGATCTCCTATTTGAGAACTAAGCTTTGAGAGAAAGCAGTGAAGCCAAAAGACAGAGCCAGAGTCCTGAGAGCTGGGCCCTGGATCCAGCTGTTCCTGAATTCCCATATCCTCCTCTCTTAAATGCCCTGAGCCATTGTGTCCCCTTTGAGGTTTAAGCCAGACAGAGCTGAGTTTCTATCAGTTGCATGTGAAAGAATCCTATTGGTTATATTTTTATAATCATTCTGCCAATAGCAAACTCTGTCTTAAATAGAACACTCTGTTCAGAGTCACAGCATCCATCAGAACGGACAAGGTGAGAGAGCTCAAAGGTGCAGTTGGTCACACCTGGGCTCATGCTTTACAAGTATAGGAGCAGTGACAAGCATCCCTGTTTCTGAGTTTACAAGGCATCCTCCCTCTGGAGTCACCCTCTGTCCAAGGCTGTTGCACTCTCCTTGTGGACCCTCAGGGAAGGGGATTGTTTGGCCCGGCTTCCAAACTTCCCAGGGAAGACAGCAGGGACCACAATGGCTCAGCCTTCACCAATGACTCATCAGACCCACAGCAGTTCCTCCAGGGAGCAGGGCTGGGGCTGGGGCCTCCCACTCCTGTGTGTATAGGGAGCAGCTTCCTGCCAGGGAAGCTTCTGGGGAGGGGCTGCCACTCTCCTAGGGGAGGAGAGGCCACAAGGGGCGAGACCCAGGTATTCTGTCCCCAACAGTGGTGGTGGTGAAGTGCTCTCTGGATTTCTGACTGAGGGTTACGACCTTCGAAACCAGACCTGAGGAAGAGGCAGAAGCTGGTCCTGATTGGAACCCCCATCCTAAGACCCCTAGAAGTTATCAGCAATGCCGGAAGACAAGGCACCTAATCAGACAGATCCATGGAGCTCTCACATCATCCACAAACACAGTTTTTCTGCCATTTCATCCCACACCAACATCTGACCTCAACCTTGGCAAATACTCACTGATGCAATTTGGTCAATGAGTGTCAATGATGGCCAGTTTGGGGCTGGTTTTCTATTTGAATAGTCTCTGCTGTTCCCACTGCTGGTGAAATTTCAAGTCTGAATCATGAGGTCAGGATGAACAAAACCTGGGAGATTCGAGTAGTTGTAAGATTAGAACTAATGGGCAGGTCTATATCACATGCCTTCTAAATATCTCATTTCAGGCATCACACAGAATCTTTAAGCTGAAATAAAATCTCTACCCGCCATTGGACTCTCTGAGTGGGAGGAGACAATAAGGCAGCTCCTACCCCATCTATTAAGATTTATTAAAAACAGGCTGCAGATAAATATATATATATATGTATATATATATATATATTTTTTTTTTTTTTTTTTCCTCCTGGGCAAAGTTAATGCCAAGCCATTTTAACTAATTTCTGAGACAAAAAGGTATAGGGAACAGTGTTTGTGGAATTTGAGACTTGAAGGAGTTCCCTTGACCACCCCCAAAACACAGACTACATCACTCCAGCCACATACCCTGCTAGAGAACGACCTATGAGATGCAAACCCCCCATCCAGTTCCCAGGTTCATAACATAATGGTGAGGATACTAAATCCTGGAGGATTTGCCATCAATTGGCATAAAACTCCACCCAGAACTCTTGCCTTACCACTAAAGGCTAACCCCCCGTGTGAACTACCGTATTTTGAGTTAGGCCCAGAGGGTCCTCTACCCATTGCTAGGGCGACAAATCTGCACCCTCACCCGGGGCTCACCCAGGCAGCCACCCTCCTGGAAGGAGCCTTTTCCTACCCCCTCCCAGAGCTACAAGCTGCTCTACAGCTCCATCACCCCTGGACCCCAGACTATCAAGGGAGGAGGAAAGGCTGTTGACCATGCACAGACCCCTGTGTGCGGGGTGTGTGGACTGTGAATGATCCATGGAGGGAGGGCAGGACCCCCTGAGAACTGGGGGAACCATGGTAGATGTGAGACACAATCACCATGGCAACCTGCTCGCCAGCCCTTGCCCTCCCCACCCGTGCTCATGAAACACTTTTTCTTCCAGAATGCTTTTCCTGAGGTTGTCTTCAGGATGTGGTCACAGGTGGGTCTTTCCACCCATCTGCAGTGTGAGGTGACTGATAGACACATTTGATGCCTGTGCTGGGTTGAACAGCATCTCCCTAAATTCATGTCCAACTTCAGAAGGTGACCTTATTGGAAATAGGGTCCTTGAAGATGTCATTAGTCAAGATGAGGTCATACTGGGTTAGGGTGGGCCCCTAATCCTGTGTAACTGGTGTTCTTATGGAAAACAGACACAGACTCACAGGGAAGAAACCACGTGAAGACAGATGCAGAGACCCAGATGCTGGGAGAGGGATCTGGACCAATTCCTCCCTCAGGGCCTCCAGAAAGAACCAACCCTGCCGACACTTTGATACAGACTTCTGGTCTCCAGATCAGGGAGATAATAAATTTCTGTTGTTTTAAGCACCCCCGTTTGTGGTCATTTGTTTTTTTTTTGTTGTTATTTTGTGGTTTTTGTTTAACATCTTTATTGGAGTATAATTGCTTTACAACGGTGTGTTAGTTTCTGCTTTATAACAAAGTGAATCAGCTATACATATCTCACCATATCTCTTCCCTCTTGCGTCTCCCTCCCTCCCACCCTTGTGGTCATTTGTTATAGCAGCCACAGGAAATGAATACGGTGCCCCATGATACTTCAAAATGGAGGCCTTGCAAAGCCTCTAAGCTGGGATTCAACTGGCCTGAACCTAGGATAGAATGAAAAATGTGTCTGATATCTACTCCTTATGCTTTTTTTTTTTTTTTTTTTTTTTTTTTTGCGGTACGCGGGCCTCTCACTGTTGTGGCCTCTCCCGTTGCGGAGCACAGGCTCTGGACGTGCAGGCTCAGCGGCCATGGCTCACGGGCCCAGCCGCTCTGCAGCATGTGGGATCTTCCCGGACCGGGGAACGAACCCATGTCCCCTGCATCGGCAGGCGGACTCTCAACCACTGTGTCACCAGGGAAGCCCTACTCCTTATACTTTTAAGGAAAGAGTAAAACAATACAGAAAAATAACACACACGTGCACGCACACGTGCACACACACACACACACACACACACACACACACCTTAGATATTTTTAAAGTAATCTTCTAGGGAACGTCCTGGGATTGACACAGATTCATCATGAACTCAACCAATGACCTTGAGTTCATAGTTTGCACCTGCGTGTAATCTTGCAAATGCTCCATGAAGACAAGTTCTGTTCTGTTTGCTGTGCTCGGCTCCTGGGAGGCCCGTCTCTGCCCCAGGATGGACAGGAAGGAAAAGTGGGGAGAGGCAGTCCTGCCACATCTGTGACCTCATCATGTCCTCATAAAGGTTCCCTTGTTGGAACGTGTTCACGGTCTGTCTCACTGACTCTCTTTCTGTGTAGCTCCTCCCCTTCACTGGGGCTGAGTGAAGAGGTGGCTTTAAGTCAAACCTACCAGGAAAAGGCGTTCATGGACCTGCCTATCCTCAAGCCCTGTTACGTGAGCACTTCAGCTAAGCAGAGTTTCACATGCGTGTGCAGTGATGAGGGAGGTACCAGGACATTTCCGATGTGACTCCGCCCTCCACTACCGGATGATCCAGTCAGACCCAAAATCCCAACCCGTGGGAGACCATTGAGTCTTTCCCAGGGACAGTCTGAGAGCAGCAGACATCATCCCAATACCTAATATGAAACATTCACCTGCTTTCAGACCAAAAGGTGCTGCCTTAGCTTTCCTTCCTTCACACCTGTGATCCTGCATCCACTGGAGTCCTATGCATCATGGAGCAGGGATGCTTTCCTGCCAGAGGTGTGATGGGGGTCCTCGGTATTTGCTCTATTAAGGTGGGGCTTGGGTTCACCTAGAAAGACCATGGCCCTTGTGTTCTCCTCCTGGACCCACGATGGGACCAGCTGACCCTGGGGAGGTGCCACCTCCGGTACATCTGCCTTCCAGTGAATAGGACTGGCCTCCATGGCCACCAGGGCAGGACTGGCGTAAGCCTCGGTCCTTGGTCCCCTCAGTATGAGTCACACACACACCCCACAGATGTCACCTCAAAACACATCTACGTCAGGGATCAGGCCAGGGCCGTAGCTAGTGTCCTCAGCTTTGGTGGGGACAGGGGGTGGAGGGAGAGAAACAGGTTACTACAGAAGACTTTAGTACATTCTGAAAAGTTCGTTCTTTTTAGAGCAAAGCTTAAAAGGTATTACAGTGTGAATTCTAGTTAAAACTCCACCATTGAGGATGATGTTGGCTGTGGGTTTATCATATATGGCCTTTATTATGTTGAGAAAAGTTCACTCTGTGCCTACTTTCTGCAGGGTTTTTATCATAAATGGGTGGTGAATTTTGTCAAAAGCTTTCTCTGCATCTATTGAGATAATCATATGGTTTTTCTCCTTCAGTTTGTTAATATGGTGTATCACATTGGTTGATTTGTGTATATTGAAGAATCCTTGCATTCCTGGAATAAACCCCACTTGATCATGGTGTATGATCCTTTTAATGTGCTGTTGGATTCTGTTTGCTAGTATTTTGTTGAGGATTTTTGCATCTATGTTCACCAGTGATATTGGCCTGTAGATGCAGAAAATTATAAGACACTGATGAAAGAAATTAAAGATGATACAAATAGATGGAGAGATATACCATATTCTTGGATTGGAAGAAGCAACCTTGTGAAAACGACTCTACTGCCCAAAGCAATCAACAGATTCAATGCAATCCCTATCAAACTACCACTGGCATTTTTCACAGAACTAGAACAAAAAATTTCACAATTTGTGTGGAAACACAAAAGACCCCGAATAGCCAAAGCAATCTTGAGAACGAAAAATGGAGCTGGAGGAATCAGGCTCCCTGACTTTAGACAATACTACAAAGCTACAGTAATCAAGACAGTATGGTACTGGCACAAAAACAGAAATATAGATCAATGGAACAGGATAGAAAGCCCAGAGATAAAGCCACGCACATATGGTCACCTTATCTTTGATAAAGGAGGCAAGAATATACAGGGGAGAAAAGACAGTCTCTTCAATAAGTGGTGCTGGGAAAACTGGACAGCTACATGTAAAAGAATGAAATTAGAACACTCCCTAACGCCATATGCAAAAATAAACTCAAAATGGATTAAAGACCTAAATGTCAGAAACTATCAAACTCTTAGAGGAAAACATAGGCAGAACACTCTATGACATAAATCACAGCAAGATCCTTTTTGACCCATCTCCTAGAGAAATGCAAATAAAAACAAAAATAAACAAATGGGACCTAATGAAACTTAAAAGCTTTTGCAGAGCAAAGGAAACCATAAATAAGACCAAAAGACAATCCTCAGAATGGGAGAAAATATTTGCAAATGAAGCAACTGACAAAGGATTAATCTCCAAAATTTACAAGCAGCTCATGCGGCTCAATAACAAAAAAACAAACAACCCAATCCAAAAATGGGCAGAAGACCTAAATAGACATTTCTCCAAAGATATACAGATTGCCAGCAAACACATGAAAGAATGCTCAACATCATTAATCATTAGAGAAATTCAAATCAAAACTACAATGAGATATCATCTCACACAGGTCAGAATGGCCATCATCAAAAAATCTAGAGACAATAAATGCTGGAGAGGGTGTGGAGAAAAAGGAACACTCTTGCATTGCTGGTGGGAATGTAAATTGGTACAGCCACTGTGGAGAACAGTATGGAAGTTCCTTAAAAAACTACAAATAGAACTACCATACGACCCAGCAATCCCACTGCTGGGCATGTACCCTGAGAAAACCATAATTCAAAAAGAGTCATGTACCAAAATGTTCATTGCAGCTCTATTTACAATAGCCAGGACATAGAAGCAACCTAAGTGTCCATCATCAAATGAATGGATAAAGAAGATATGACACATATATACAATGGAATATTACTCAGCCATAAAAAGAAACGAAATTGAGTTATTTGTAGTGAGGTGGATGGACCTAGAGTCTGTCATACAGAGTGAAGTAAGTCAGAAAGAGAAAAACAAATACCATATGCTAACACATATATATGGAATCTAAGAAAAAAAACAGTCATGAAGAACCTAGGGGTGAGACAGGAATAAAGACACAGACCTACTAGAGACCGCACTTGAGGATATGGGGAGGGGGAAGGGTAAGCTGTGACAAAGTGAGAGTGGCATGGACATATATACACTACCAAACATAAAATAGATAGCTAGTGGGAAGCAGCCACATAGCACAGGGAGATCAGCTCGGTGCTTTGTGACCACCTAGAGGGGTGGGATAGGGAGGGTGGGAGGGAGGGAGACGCAAGACGGAAGAGATATGGGAACATATGTATATGTATAACTGATTGACTTTGTTATAAAGCAGAAACTAACACACCATTGTAAAGCAATTATACTCCAATAAAGACGTTAAAAAAAAAACAAAAAAAAAAAACTTCACTCTGCAGTGGCCACTGCTGGTATTAAGATTCAAGTCCAAAAGGATTCCCAGTCTTTCTTTTCTTTAATCTTCTTCTGTTTTATTGAGATACCACACTTGCACTGCAGGTGCTTGAATGTTCGGGGTACCATTCAGGGACCTTTAACATATGTCTCCAGCATGGGACACCTCCCTGAGCAATATGCAGAACTTTCCAGGCCCCAGCAGGCCCCCTGGTCAATAGCAACCCCCATCAAGAATCCCCAGGCTGGAGGTGGCTTCTGTCCCAACACCCAGCACCACGTGTCACTGGATTTCCTGCAGGTGGATTCACACAACACACGTGCTGGGATCTTTTTTCACTCGACACTGTGTCTGTGACGTGTCCTTGCCTGGAACAACTGTTTGTTTGTTTACTGTGTACCGTCCCATTATGTGAATATAGCACAGTTGATTCAACTTGTCTTACAACTGATGACCATTTGGGTTAGTTCATGTTTGGGACTATTATACATGAAGATGATTATGGACATTCTCACGAGTGTCTATTGGTGGCCCGAGCCCCCATCTCACCTAAGTTACACACACCCAGGAACCTCTGGTCATGAAAACACGTGCGTTTACCTGTAGGGGATACAGCAGAACAGTTTCCAAGGTGGTATCACTCTGCACTTCAGCCACAGATGTCTGAGAGCCCTAGCTGTCCCACCATTGTCACACTGGTCAGTCTCTGGAATTTTAGCCATTCTAATAGATGCACGAGGTAGTTAACTATGGGTTCGGTTTGCATGTTCCTCTTGGCTAATAACCTTGGGCACCTTTTCATATGTTTAGTGGGCTCTTGGATCTGCAGATTTTTCTGAAAGGGGCTGATAGTAAACATCTTCGGTTTACAGGCCACACAGTCTCTGCCCCAACTCATCAGCCCCGCTGCTGTAGAGAAAAGCAGCCCTTGACCACATGGGAGTGAACGGGTGTGGCTTTCTTCCAATAAAACTATTTATAAACCAGGCTGGGGGGTGGGATTTGGCCCGAGGGGCCTTCATCTGCGGACCCTGCTCTAGCACCGGTTCAGGACCTTGGCCCATTTTTTAATCGGTTCGCTTGTCTCTTTCTTAGTGATTTGAGCAGGTTCTCTGTAAGTGCTGGATCCCAGTCTTGTGTTGTTAATCATCTATCATGTTCTGGAAATTAGAAGAAATGATGGTATTGTGTTGGACCACTGCTGCAGCCTTGCCCTCGAGGTTTCTACCACAAGGCCCCTGGGGGGTCAGTTGTCCGTGGTCGCAGGAATCGTCCCCTGACACGTGGACGTGGGAGGGCCAGCCTCTGCCAGAGTCACCCTGAGGGGCACAACTGGTGCACAGCAGCCCAAGCCCGGGTCCCTCTGCCCCTCTTGCTGGTCTTTCAGAGCCAGGACGGGCTGTGTGAAAAATGGCCCCGACGTGTTCAACTGGACACATTTTCCAAAAGGAACACAAACTCAGTGTGGATAATGAAAGCATGTGCCACCAGGAATTTTTTTCTCATTTGAAGGTAATTTTCCAGTTCTTCAGACCACAGATGTTCAGAATGAGGGAGGGGGTGGGACGCCTTTTCCGTTGTGAGCCAAACCTTCTTAGGCTGGGCGATTGGGGGGAAATTGCTCACTTTCTGGGTTGCTTCACTAGTAAAATGACCATTGTTTTTGCCCTGCAAAACCTTTTTCACAGGTAAGCTCCCCAGGGGAGCCGCGGCCAGGTACCAGGTATGAGGGCACGTCAGGAGCAGAGTGTTGCTTTGCCTGTGGGATCTCAACTGAACAAACATTATCATCTCATTTCACAGCAAGAAAACTAAACTCAGAGAGGTTAAATGACTTGACCAAGATCAGAGATTCAATCACTGAGCAACACAAATGCTTTACTTCAAAGCCCAGCCCTTCCCCACTGGACTGTACTCAGATCTCCCCTTACAAAGATCGGGCTGTTTTGGGAAATGTGGTCATTTCCACCCAAGATAAATGAGACCTTAAGGTCTAAAGGGGGGGGGTCAAAGGACTCATCACTCAGGGTCCCCAGCAAGCTGGCTGCAACACTGGGATGAGAGACCAGATTTTCTAAGTCCAAAGCTTTCCTCACATATTTTTTTTCTTATTTAAATAATTTTGATTTTATGACATCGACCACAATGTAAGCTGCATAAAAACAGCAATTAATTTTGTCTTTTTCTCCACTGTATCTAGTGTCTATAACAGCATTCGTGATTGAGACGCTCCATTTCTTGAACAAATGGACTATAAAAAATTAAGTAGCAAGTGGTTTGTTTTCGTCCCGCAAGGAAGTTTTAATGCTGTTCCTCCCTCTGGCTCCCTCTCAGGTCTCCACTCAGACAGAGAGGGTGGCTGGATGCCCAAACATCAGCCAGCACCCAAGGCCAAGGGGAAACTCACATTACCAGGCCTCTTTTCCTGATATCTTACGAAAGTCGTAAGCATGCAATCATTCATGTCCTTGACAGATTCTCTCATTACAGCGATATATAGAAACTCGGAGAATTCTGCTTCTTTCATCCAAAGTGGCTTCAGATGGCCAACTATTCTTCCTTTCATTTTACCCATTCCAAACATACAGCTCCTTAGGAATGTAGGAAAGCTGTTCACCGCCCCTAAGTGTGGGATTTATCAACTCGTGTATTGTTGATTCTTGTGCAATTAGCAACATCATTTCTGAAAAAAGGACTCAATTGATGTCATTTTCCGAGCAGTGATTCTGCTCCTTTATGCCTGCTCTCATTTCGTACCAAACTTGGTTTATGGGAAGTTTAGGTAAACAAAGCTCTTATGAGTAATTAGTATTTAATTAGGCTAAGTTTCATGTCTGTGTGAGTCAAGGCCTCCTTTTCCAACCTCTGGGACAAATTAAGTATGTCAAGCCTCTGTTTACAGAGCAAGGCCCAAGACTGAGTCCCCCGGGCATTTCCCAAGTTGTTGTTAGTAGCTAAACCTCTAGATTAAGCTACTAAATATTTTTCTTGACTCTTGCTGGTGAAAGGGCAAGACTGGTCACCCAGTGATCTAGGTTCTTCTTCTCTATGTTTGTCTTATAGGAGGTTCCACAGCCCACCAGCATCCCCACCAAGAAGCTTCATCCTGACACAGAGGGAAGGTCACAACACCGCCCTGTGGGAAAAACGGTGAGGACACTGTCCTTCCCACCATCAGCCTATTTCAAGTGAAGAATCTGGAGTGAGAACCTCTCTGCTGACAAGAGTTTATGCTGGATTTCTTTTTCCCAATTTCATAGTACGAACATGTTCGAGTACACAGAAAAGGGAAAGGAAGAACACAATGAACATTTGTACACCAGCCACTGAGATTCAAAATTTCAATTCACCAACCATCAAAATTGTGTTTAATCATTTGAAAGTGAGTTGCCCTTCCAATATTTCTGCATGTATATACTAAAAATAAGGACACTCTTCAATACAACCAAAGTAATATTGTGACAAAAAAATGTCATTTAAGTTATTAAAGTAATTGGAGTAATATTGCTCATATTATTTTTATCCTTTTAAAGCCTATAGTGTCTGTAGTGATGCTTCTATTTCATTCCTGAAGTGGTAATTTGTGTCTTCTCTCTTTTTTTCTGAATAAGTCTAGTTAAAGGTTTATCGATTCCATTGTGTATTTTTTTTTCAAAGACTCAACTCTGGGTTTCATTCATGTTGTTATTTTGCTGTTGTTTTTCATTTCATTGATTTCTACTTTTATGTTTATTATTTTCTGCTTCTGATTTTTGGATTTAACTTGCATTTTTTTCTTTCCTAACATTTTAAGATGGAAGTTTAATTCATTTTTTTAAGCTATACCTCACAAATTTTGCTGGTATTTGTATTCTTGTTTAGTTCAAAATATTCTTAATCCTCCTTGTAGTTTCTTCTTTGACCCATGTGTTATTTAGACATATGCTGTTTAATTTCCAAATGTTTGAAGATTTTCCAGATATTCTTCTGTTGTTGATTTCTTACTAAATTCTGTTGTTAAGCAAAGGATAAACTTTGTATGATTTCAATCCTTTTAAAATTTGTTGGGCTTCCCTGGTGGCACTGTGGTTAAGAATCCACCTGCCAAGGCAGGGGACATGGGCTCAAGCCCTAGTCCAGGAAGATCCCACATGCCGCGGAGCAACTAAGCCCGTGCGCCACGACTACTGAGCCTGTGTTCTAGAGCCCACGAGCCACAACTACTGAAGCCCATGTGCCTAGAGCCTGTGCTCTGCAACAAGAGAAGCCACAGCAATGAGAAGCCCATGCACCACAGTGAAGACCCAGTGCAGCCAAAAAAAAAAAAAAAAAAATTGTTGAGGCTTATTCTATGACTTAGCATATGGTCTATCTTGGTGTATGTTCCATGTGCACTTGAAAAGAATGGTTTATTCTGCTGGTGTGGGTGGACATTTTTATGTCAATTAGGTCAAGTTGGTGAATAATATCCTTATTTAGTATCTGTTTACTTGTTCTATAAATTATTAAGAAAGGAATGCTAAAATTTCCAGCTAAAATAGTTGATCTGCCTAGTTTATGAGGTCTGTTAACTTTGTTTTTGTATATGTACACATTTAGGATTGTTATGCTTTTGTGGTAAATGGACCTCTATCTGTATGAAATAATCTTCTTTACCCATATTAATAATTCTTCTTCTGAAGTCCATCTTCTCTTAAAAGTTAATGAAGCTACTCTTTATTTTGTTTACTCTTTTCATGGTATATCTATTTCCATCTTTTTATTCTTACATATCTTTGTCAGCACATTTAAAGTAGATTTTTTGGAGATCACACATAGTTTTGTTTTTTAACCTTAGAATATCTGTCTTTGGAGTATAGACTATTACATGTGTTATCATTATCATTATGGTTGAATTTACATATATATGTTTTTTTCTTTTTTTTTTTTGCTGTACGTGGGCCTCTCACTGTTGTGGCCTCTCCTGTTGCAGAGCACAGGCTCCGGACACGCAGGCTCAGCGGCCATGGCTCATGGGCCTAGTCGCTCCACGGCATGTGGGATCTTCCTGGACTGGGGCATGAACCCGTGTCCCCTGCATCGGCAGGTGGACTCTCAACCACTGTGCCACCAGGGAAGCCCTATGGTTGAATTTAAATTGGTCATCTTGCTACTTTTTTATATTTGTCTCATCCCTTTACTTCTTTTATTCTCTTTTCTTACTTTCTTTTGGATTAAATGTATAATTTTTTTTACCACTCTATTTATATTCACTATTGCCTGATAGGCTATATTTTTCATGTTTTATTATTATTTTAAAAAAAATTTTTGGCTGCATTGGGTCTGCATTGGGTCTTTGTTGCTGCGCATAGGCTTTCTCTAGTTGCAGTGAGCAGGGGCTACTCTTCGTTGTGGTGTGTGGGCTTCTCATTGCTGTGGCTTCTCTTGTTGTGGAGCACAGGCTCTAGGTGCATGGGCTTCAACAGTTGCAGCACACGGGCTCAGTAGTTGTGGCACATGGGCCCTAGAGCACACGAGCTTCAGTAGTTGAGGCCCATGGGCTTGGTAGTTGCAGCATACGGGCTCTAGGGCATGCAGGCTTCAGTAGTTGTGGCGCGTGGGCTCAGCAGTTATTGTGCGCTAGCTCTAGAGAGCAGGCTCAGTAGTTGTGGCGTGTGGGCTTAGTTGCTCCACAGCACATGGGATCTTCCCAGACCAGGGATCAAACCCATGGTCCCCTGCATTGGCAGGCAGATTCTTAACCACTGCACCACCAGGGAAGTCCTATTATTATTTTTGAAGTGGGCCATTTTTAAAGATTTTATTGAATTTGTTACAATATTGCTTCTGTTTTATGTTTTGGTTTTTTGGCCCTGAGGCATGTGGGATCTTAGCTCCCCAACCGGGGATTGAACCCACACCCCCTGCATTGGAAGGCAAAGTCTTAACCACTGGACTGCCAAGGATGTCCCTTATTATTTTTAAAGTGATTACTCTAAGGCTTACAATATTCAACTTTAACGTATCACAGTCCATATAGAAATAATATTATGCCACTTCATGTACAATATACAATTCTTAAAACATTATATAATACTTCTATTTTTTTCCTTGCTGTTTGTGCTATTTTGTTATTGTCACATTTTATTTCTCACATATTAAATCCACAATACATTTTTTACATTTTGCTTTCAATATTCAATTATCTTTTAAAAGAATTTTTAAATGAGGCAAAAAAATTATATTTACCACATATTTGCCAATTTTTTGCATTCTCCATGTCTTTATATAGGTCTAAGCTTTCATGTGGTCACATGTTTCATACTCCTGTGTTACAGAGAACTTGGTTTCAATTTATTGTACAGCTGATCTCCTAGAAGTAAATTATTGCAGTTTATGTTTGAAAAAGATTTTATTTTACTTCCATTTTTAATGGAATAATAACTTCCATTATTTTCTCTGAATATAGAATTATAGGTTGACAGGATTTATTATCTATCTCTCTATCTATCTATCTATCTATCTATCTATCTATCTATCATCACTCTATCTCTCTTCCTTTAATATATCATTCTTTTGTCTTCTGGACTGCATAGTTTCTGACAAGAAATCTGCAGTCATTCTTAACTTTTCTCCTTTGTACATATGTCCATCTTCTCTCTCTGCTTTTAGAATTTTTCTGTCACTGGTTTTTAGCTATTTTATTGTGATGTTTTATGGTGTAGTGTGTGTGTGTGTGTGTGTGTGTGTGTGTGTGTATCCTACTTTGGATTTGTTGAGCTTCTCTGGCTAAATAATTTTCATCAAATTTGGAGGCATTATTTCTGCAAATAATTTTCTGCTTTCTTCTTTTTCAGAGATTTCAATTACCATCGTGTTAGAGGGCTTGAAATTTTTCCACAGATAATTGAAGCTCAGCTTTTTCTTTTTTTTCAGTTTTTTTCTCTCTATGCTTCATTTTCTGTAAATTCTATTGTTATATCTACAAGTTCATTGATCTTTTCTTCTGAAGTATTTAATGTACTATTATTATTCCTTCCACTAATGGTTTTTAAATTTCCTCTATTGTATGCATCATCTCTTTAATTTCCATTTAGTTCTTCTAAATGTATTTCATTTCTCTTCTCATTATATCTTCCTTTAAATATTAAAGTCTAGTTATGATTCCTTGTCTACCAATTCTATCATCTCTGTAATTTCTGGTTTGCTTCTAAAGACTGATATTTATCCTAGTTACTGGACTTTTTTTGGCTTTTTGTAATTTTTGCAGGATACTGTAAATTTTATGTTTTTGTGTCTAGATTTTGTTGCTTTCCTGTATAGAGTGATGGACTTTGTTTTGAAAGGAGAAAAGTTACTTGAAGATCAGATTGATCCCTGTGAGCTCTGGTTTTAAGCTTTGCTAGGGAAGGTCTAGAGTAACTTCACTCCACAAAGATTTCAGTCCTACTGATATGGTGTGACTACTCTGGGGTCTTCAATGAATGCACCAGGCTGGTACCGAGGACCCTCCACTCTGACTGGTCAGAATTTAAATAGTCCACTTCCTTCCCTGTGTGACTCTGATACTCTGTCAGCTTACAACACTTGGTCATTCTTGGCCTATCTCTGTCAAGGTTCACTGTACCCAGAAGCACCCTAATACTCAGCAAACACCTAAGGCGTCTCTATGTAGATTTCTGCAGCTCTTTTTCTGAGTAGCTCTTTCCTACTTGGGAATCTGCCTATGACTTCATGTAGCCCCAGCCTCCTTAAATTCTGATCTCTATCTCTTCAACTCATGAGGGCACTGGGCTCTGTCTTGGTTGCCCCTCTGTCACCTATGGTCTGAAAAATGTCTGGAGGTAGAAAGCTGGGGCAATTGTAAGGCTTATCTTTTTTGTTTTTCTATTAGTAGGGATCACAGTACTATGCTATCTATTGTCTAATGTCTGAAAACAGTTGTCTAATCTATTTTGTCCAGTTTTCAAATTGTTTACAGTGAGAGGGTAAATCTGAGCCTTGTCTTCCCTCTTGGCCAGAGATAGTTCTCATTATATTTTAACTTCCTTGGTTTCATTAATTATTTTCCCCTTGTCATTGTGTTTATAATTATGTTTCTCCCTTTTTTCTTAAGTAGCTAATGTCCACTTTGTTCTTTGTTGGGTTTTTTCCATGAACTACATTTGAATTTATTATTTATACTATATTTTTTAAGTTTCTATCTCATTAATGATGGCTTTTATCTTTATTATTTGCTTTCTTCTGCTCTCTCTTGGTTTGCTTCTTAAAAACTTTTTAATTTGGAACTTCAATTTCTTATTTTCTTTTTCAATTAACTTTTTAGCTGAAGCTAGGACTGTACTTCATGCCATGAGCATATCATGAATAAACTTTGTGAAATTCAAATCTCATGCATTACTTTTTTAATAGATGGGATTCACATACCACAAAATTCACCTTTTAAAAGTGTATAATTCAGTGGTTTTTCATATACTGTACAGTCAACGCTTGAACAATGCAATGGTTAGAGGAGTCAACCTCCTGCAACTGAAAATACATGTATAACTTCATAGTCAGCCCTCTGTGTCTGCAGTTCTGCTTCTGTGGATTCAACCAACCGTGGATCATGTAATTCTATACCATTGAAAAAGAACCATGTAGAAATGGACCCACACAATTCAAACCCATGTTGTTTTAGGGCCAATTGTACTCACAAATGTGTGCAGCCATCACTGTTATTTTGAAACCTTTCTACCACCCTCAAAATAAACACTGTACCTATTAACAGTCTTTCCTTTCTCCCCTCCTCCAAGCCCCTCGTGACCACTAATCTGTTATCTGTCTCAGTGAATTTGCCTATAATGAACATTTACTATGAAGAGTATCATACAATATCTGGTATTTTGTGACTGGCTCCTTTCACATAGCATAATGAGTTCAATATGCATCCATATTCATGGACTTCCCTGGTGGTCCAGTGGCCAAGATTCCACACTCCCAATGCAGGGGGCCCGGGTTCAATCTCTGGTCAGGGAACTAGATCCCACATGGCTCAAATAAGAGTTTGTATGCTGCAAATAAGAGTTCGCATGCCACAACAAATGATCCCATGTGCAGCAATGAAGACCTCGCATGCTGCAGCTAAGACCCTGCCCGGCCAAATAAATAAATATCTTTTCAAAATGCATCCATATTCAGAATGTATAAGTACTTCATTCCTTTTTATTGCTGAGAAATATTCCAGTAAATATTAATTTATCCATTCATCAGTTGATGGATATTTGTGATTTTCTATGCTTTAGCTGTTACAGATAATGCTTATATAAACATTTGTGTATAGATTGTTGTGTGGCCATATGTTTTCAATCCACATGGAGTAGGTCCTCGAATTGCTGGGTCATATGGTAACTTTCTGTTTCAATTTTTGAGGAACTGCCAAACTCTTTCCCAAAGTCACTGTCCTGCAATATTTTAAAATACTACCAACTAAACTATACTTCAATTTCAAAAAAAGGGGGGGAAAAAAGGAAATCAATAAATGTAGTTCACTATTTAAAAAATTAAAAAAAGAAAAACACACTACCAGTTATGAATGAGGGTTCTAATTTCTCCAAGTTCTTGCCAAACTCTGTTTTTAAAAAATTTTAGCCTTCCTACTGTGTGTGACATGTGTCAAATTTTAGTTTTGATTTGCATTTCTTGAACAACTAATGATGTTGAGCATCCTAGGTCATTTGTATATTTTCTTTGCAGAAGAGTCTACTTAAATGATTTGCCCATTTTAAAAAATTGGATTATTTTTCTATTATTGGGTTGTCAGAGTCTTGTATGTATCCTAGATACAGGTCCATTATCAGATATGTGATTTGCAAATATTCTCTCTCATTCTGGGCATTTTGTGCTTTGAAGCACAAAGTTGTTTTCTAATTTCCATGAAGCCCAATTTATATATGTATTCTTTTGTCACTTGTGCTTTTGGTATTGTAGCTAAAAAAAACTATTGCCAATTCAAGGTCAAAAAGATTTACTCCTGTGTTCTCTTTTTTTAAAGTTTTATCGTGTAAGTGCTTACATCCAAGTCTATGATTCATTTTGAGTTAATTTTTGTGTGTGTTGTGAGATAGGGTTCCAATTTTATTCTTTTGCATGTAGATATCCAGTTGTTCTAGCACCATTTGTTGAAAAGTCATATATCATTTTTGTCAAGAAAGAAAATATACTCTTCTAATATGTAAATGAATGACTTTCAAATTTCATAAAGTCATAGGACATTATCCCTAGAAATATGCTAAGAGGTAACTTAGCCTTCAAACAAAGTCAATTAATTTACTCAAGGCCATCCTTGCACCAATTCTGTTTCCAGCTAATGTATCCAGGATCCGTACCAAACCAGAAATGGTGCAGCTTGTCCACTCCTATGTTATGGTCAGAATTAATTTCTCCTTTGTATCCCCACATATTTATAGTTCCACTCAGAAAATGAAAGTCTCAAAAGACTAGTGAGTGTGGAGGTTTGTGGCATGGAGGGTTTGGGGAGAGATTGCTGGTAAAAAATTTCATTTGAGAAAATAAAGTTCAGGGGAAGAAGATTCAGGCAAGAAAAGCCCTAGAGTTAGTGTGAGAAGGAACTGTAGTTTTTTCATATCCTTCTTTGGTACAGAATACCAGGAAATCAGTGGTGTATTGTGAAGACCAGTTCCTATGCAGCAAAACCCACCAGAGATGAAGACCTCCTGGATCTGGGATTGTGGCTAGATGTGTTCCATCTATCACTAAACTTATTTAGTGCAGTAGATTTTTCATAGGTTCACTCAAATGCCATTCCTACTGCCTTTTAGTGAGCCTTCCAGAATTATAGATGCTAGGAAACTAAAAACCTCATTTAGAAGAGCCAGGATGGTGTATGTGACTTAATGTCTGTCAAGTAGATACCTGCATGACACTAGAAGGATGCCAGTAATGTGAGGCAGTGGCCAAGCACAGGGAAATTAGGGGTCTTCGCAAGCAAGGTGATAGGCACATTGGTTCTCCTGGGGCAGCTCTGGCAGAGTTTCTGAAGTCTGGCTCCTAATATCTTAGGTACTGAGGAGTAAGTGGTGACAGCAGTGAGGTTTCCACTAGAAAAGTTCCATACACTTTTGGTCATTTCCCTTGGTTGCCACTGTTTCTGATTGTGTAGCAATCAAATCTCATGCCCTGGGTCTCACTGAGATTCTGTAAGCTTCATAATATCATCTGATAAATCACTTTTTATGCTAACTAGAATGCATTCTGTTATCTGTCACTGTGAGCCTTGACCAATATAACCAGCGATCTCATCCGCAATGAAAGGGCAGTCAATACGTTTTTCTGTAGGCCATCCTTAAGCCTAAATAAATGTTTCTTCTTGGAAGAGTACTTCATTTCTAAAAGGAAAAAAAATCGATATGGTACTAATTTGAATAAAATTCAAAAAAGTTGAAAGAAACCACAATCCTGAAGACTCAGAGGAGGATGAAGAAATTTCTGAAAATGATTTACTACAGAAAAAAGAAATGTTAGTTTGGAAATAGTTTTCTATCCTTGGTAGAATACAAGAAGGTGGTACCTCCATGAAACAGGATAAGAAAATCAAAATCTAACAACAGGCTAGGGTGAAAGAGTAAAAACAATGAGCATTAAAAACAGAAAGATAGGACATCCCTGGTTGTCCAGTGGGTAAGACTCCACGCTCCCAATGCAGGGGGCCCAGGTTCAATCCCTGGTCGGGGAACTAGATCTCGCACGCCTACCACAACTAAGAGCCCACATGCCACAACTAAGATACGGCACAGCCAAAATAAATAAATAAATAATAAATGAATAAATGTTTTAAAATAAATAAAAATAAAAACAGAAAGATGGTAGGTAGTATACTGTGTGAGAGGCAAGTTTTTCACCAGCTCCACAAGAGTCTGTGGCCAGTGAGTCAGGGGAATAGTCATTGTAATGTATGAGAGCTTTGAGGAAGGATTAAAATGTATGAAAAATGGCCTGGAGCTCGCTCCGTGGGTCTGACGTGGTGGACCCTGGTCCAGGGTGTCCTGCACGCATGTGGCACCATCTTCCTGGAGCACCCATGGGAGGTCAGATCCAATCTCTACTTCTATAGAAATCGTGGCGAGATGGAAAGGTTGGATGGACCATCCAGCTTCCAAGTTTACTACTCCTCCACCCAAGGTGGAAGGCTGGTCTGAAGGTACATGGTTACCCTCTGTGCCTGTCCAGCAGCTCCCTACTGAAGACTGGAGCACCCCCCTGCCCCTGAAGACAGGGCTGCAGTGCAACTGAGTGGTCCTCGCTGTTCTTCCACAGACAATGGAAATAAAGTTGATGAAAAATAAACATCATTTTCTTAAAAAGAAAAAAAAAGTAAGATGAGCCAAGACTATAAGATGAGGAGATAAACAGATAAACAGGTTTGGTGAGATAAGGAAGGAGTCTAAGGAAACTAAAATTGCAGTAACATAAATATGTTTGGGAGGAGGAAAAGATTACAGCATCAGAGTTGATGTAATTAAATATGTACTTGATTCTTTAAAAAATATAATAGATAAACTCTAGGCAAATATAATCAAGAAACGGGAAAATGAGCAAATATAGAAATGAGAAAAAAGTCAAATAAATAAATTTCAAGCAAATATAATCAAGAAAAGAAATGGCAAATAAGAAATTAGACGTGAGAAAGTTCAAGGCAAAGAGAGTTGGAGGGAGAAATATATAATCAAAGAAATGTAGGAGACTTATCAACAAAATTTAAAGTATGGACTCAAACAAATCATAAACATGCAAAAGATAATTGGAGAAAGGTGAACATAGAATGGATATTTGATGATAGTAAGAATTATTGTTTATCTTTTAGGTGAGTAGTAATATTATTATTTTTTAGAGTCTTTGTATTTTAGAGATAAATGCTGAAAGAGCTACAGATAAAATTATGATGATAAGATTTGTTCAAAATAATGAGGGCGAGGGGGCAGTAGGTGAGCAAGTGAATGAGGGTATTGATAGAATAAAGTTGTCCGTGAGCTGATCATTATTGAAGCCAGGGGGTGGAACGGTACTACATTGTAATATTCTCTCCAATTTTTTTAATAATAAAAACGTTTTTAAAAATGAAACTGAGGTGAAAACAAACCTGATAGAAAATTATGATATTCTATTCCATGCAAAATATAATTGAAAATCTTTAAAAAGGGGAGGGGGCATAATTTTCTGGGCTTATTACCAAAATTGACCTAAGAAGAAATTTTAAATGTTAATAGATTACTACCCACAGAAGAAATATAAAATACAAGTTATGCCTCTTAAAGGTTTCTTTTAAATTTTTAAGGAATTAGGTCATATCAAGTATTCCAAATCATAGAAAAAGATAGAAAGCTACACAGTCTATTTCATGATGGTACATTAACCCTGATGCCAGCACCTAACAAAGATAACACAAGAAAAGCAAACTATAAACCAGCCTCATATAGGAGTAATTTAAAAATCTTAAATAAAGTAGCTTCAAAATAAATAGTATCTTAAAGGAACTTTCTATCAGGATCAAGGAAAGATTTTCTTAGCCTGAGATTGCAAAAGTGTTCACTATTAGGAAATTTGACATTATAATACTTTATGTCAGTAGCACCCCATTTTAATAGTGGCTTAAAGGGCGTAAATAACACCTAAAACACATCCCCCAATTATAAAATATCCTTAAGGGAAAAATAGGACAAAAGGATGCTTCTTTAACACCATAATAATTACATAAACAAATGGCCAACATCTTACTTAATAGTGAATCACTGAAGGTATTCCTATTAAAATCAGAAACAGAGCAGGCATGGCTGCTTCAAGCATTAGTATTTCATGTTGCTTAAGAAGATCTGACTCATGTAATAAGACCTGAAAGAGAACTGGGAACTATAACTGTTGGGAAGGAGGAGACAAATATTGTATTATATACCAGCGATATGATTAGGTAACCTAAATATCTAAGAGAATCAACTCTGAAACACTTGGAACTTAAAAGATAACCTAGCAAAAGAGCCAGATTTTTAAGATAATAAATGTATAACAGTCAATAGCTTCTACATATACCAACAAGAAGCTAACAGAAAGCATACTGTCATGGATGGAAAAGATTTCTTATTAACAACATGAAGAAAACAACAAAGCTTGAAAGAGATGCAACACAAACATAATGGACAAAAAGCACATTAAAACAAACACAACCATTAAAAATCTGCAATGCTGTGTGAAAATTGTTCTGGAAAAAACAAAACTGAATAAATAAAACCCAGAATCTGTAAGAGTATATTCACTGTGATTCCTTTTTGTAGAATAGAGATGATATAAAGTCCCAAGAAAATAAAAATAAAAAAGATTTCAGATAAACCTAAGAGATTTTAATAATAATTATTATTTTTATGGAGGTAGATTTTCAGATCATTTTCATTATCTCTGTACTTTTATGCTCTATTATCTGCAACAAGCAAATATGACTTTTGAGGTCTGAAAAAATTTTGAATTGAGATTAAAACCAATCAAGTGAAATATAATAAATTTGTTGGCTACTTATAATTTTCAAGATTCAACATTATGCTTCTCTGAATCAATATGAAGATTTTCTCTAAAACATGGGATAACACCCAAGAGCAAAGAGTCTGGGACAAAGTTCAAATGGATGAGTGGAAATATTTCTCTGGCTTTCCCGAGCTCGCCAGTCTGTCTAGAAACTAATTTAAGAATATGAAATGACATCATTGCAGGTGCTCTTTCAAAGTAGTACATACATTTATAATGCTCTGGCTGACAAACTTGGAAGGGAGACAAGATTTTAAAAGCCTCAGATATTCTCTTTGTTAATGCTAACCATCTTCATCTTCAAATAAAAGTATTTCTATTTCTTCCTTCTGCCCTTTAGGCTCCAGTTCTCGGTTAAGAAATGTCTCATAAACTTCAGAATAGGAGAAAAACATAAGATGTTTCTTAGTACATAATGTTCTCTTTTTTAAGATTATAAATATTTTAACTTCTAGAAGAGACCACCTATCATGAATACTTCATATTTTCCTAATCTTATAAAGGTTAACTATAAAGTTTATTGTAGTTTCCAAACTCAAGTAGAATATGCAAGATTGGCTTAAAACATTTGGAAATAAATACACTGAACGTTTGCCAAAGTTGAAGATACTGGAAAAGATTAATGTCAAATTCAAAAGCTGAAAAGTAAAAGAAGCTGTCAATCAAAAAATTAAACATATAACCTTGACTTAAACTTATTTTAAGAAAATCAACAAATTATATCACTATACTATACAGGCAGAGCCTAGCACTTGCTGAAAATCCAATAAATTTTAAGTACCTGCTACTGACAAAGAATTGTGGTGAGCACTGTAGAGAGAAATATCTCTCTACAGTGAGATAATATAATCCTTGGTAAAATATCTCAAGGAATTTAGAGAGTAAAGAGGTAAAAAGACAAGTACAGAAATAACTAGCAGAACTCCTACAAATTAACATGAAAAACCAAAGCACTTAATTTTAAACATAAGCAAAAGACTTGAACAGACATTTCACAAAAAAAGATATATGAAAGGCCAGTAAGCATATGAAAAGTTACTCAACAGTATTAGTCATCAGAGAAATGAAAATTAAAACTACAGCAAGATGTCATTTCACACCCACTAGAAGAACTAAAATAAAAAAGACAGACAATGCCAAATTTTGGCCAGGATGCAGAGCAACAGGAACGCTTGTACATTGCTAGGAGAGAGTGAAATGGTACAACTGCATTAGAGATCTGTTTGGTATTTCCTTTGAAGTTCAATAATCATCTACCCTATGAGCCAGAAATTCCATTTCTAGGTACTTATCCAAGAGAAATGAAAGCATGTCTACAGAAAGGTATATGCAAGAAGGTTTATTTACAATAACCCAAAAAGTAAATGCCCATCAACAGGAAGGTGGATAAACAAGTTGTGTTATATGCATATAGTGGAATATTACTCAATATTCCAATAAAAAGGAACTGATAGGTACAACTACATGAACACATCTCTAAAACACTGAGTGATGGAGTCATGCACACAAATGCCTCCTGGAAGAATCCAGTGATTTGAAACTCTAGAATAGGCAAAACTCATCCATGGTGACAGAAGTCAAAGAGTGGTTACTTCCAAGGTCATGAGAGTGGGCCAATAACTAACTGGGAAGGGGCAGAAGGGGACATTCTGGGATGGTGTGTGTGCTCTAGATCTTGATAGAGGTGTTGGTTGCACAGATGGACAATAGTACAAACTTATTGAACTAAACATCTAAGAGCTGTGCATTTTATTATACTTCACTTATACTTCAATTTTTAAAAAATGGTCAGAAAAGGTAAAAATAGAAATAGTAAACATTTGTGAGTTATCATAGCAAGGACTACAAAAAGCCTCATACTTGCTATCTTAGTCAATTCAGGCAGCTATGACAAAATACTATGGACTGAGTAGCTTAAACAACATGTATGTCTCACAGTTCTGGAGTCTGGAAGCACAAAATCAAAGTGCCAACAGATCCCTTTCGTGGTGTGGATCTTCTTCCTAGATTGCAGGTGACTGACTTCTTTCTGTGTGCTCACATGACAAGAGAGGAAGTTCTCGTGCCTCTTCCTCCTCTTATAAGGACACTAATCCCATCATGGGGGCCCCACCCTCAGGACCTCATCTAGCCCTAATCACCTCCCAAAGGCCCCACTTCCTAATGCATCACAATGTGGGTTGGGGCTCCAACATGTGAGTTTAGGGGGGAGCACAAACATTCAGTGCATAACACTTGTTAATATCACTACAGAGCACATCTTCACCAATACAGCGTCCCTCTGTCACATGAGGAGGTCAGGAGCCAGCACTGGACAATGAAGCCACAATGAGGCCAGGTGTTGTGGGGAAGCAGGAACCACCTCTGGGGACCGTCCCTGCAGGGTCTGAGACTCAGAAAAATATAACTCACCACAACTCATGAACCTCTACAGTAGCTGGCAAATGCTCAGAAGGGGAAATTTACATCCCAAAATGCACTGCAAGATAGAATATTAAAAACACCAGATGAAGCCACAGAGAATGTTTTCTATATGAGGTTTAAAATGGCAGAGACATCTCACCTCCTGAGGAGCAAGACCACATTAACTAAGATATTTACCCATCATATAATCACCACCCCTCAGAGTCTAGCTCCATCTGAAAGTGATCAAGTTTACCTTGGTTCTGTGATCTGAAATGGACCCGTGGAAAACTACTGGAACACTTAGTTGCTTCGTCAAGATACACCCTTAAGAGCCTTTAAAAAATTATACCACGTTGTCTAGTGTATTTCTAGTCAGGATACCTCGTTGGAATATAAATGATAAAAATAAAGAGTTGCCCTAGAAGAGAGTTTGTTCATAGCAGACAAGAGGAGATATTAGTTAATTTCAATGTGTTACAACATTGATTCTCAACACTTTCCCTGCCCTCACACACCAGGAGTAAGACACATCATTGCCCATTGGTACTGATGCCTCCTTAAGACAGTGGTGTGTTCTAAAGAGGGGAGCCATGCAAAGACTTTCCAGGGGTAGGGGGGAGTTACGATACACAGCTCCCCTCCCCGACCAGGAGAGTCACTGATTCCATCAGGGATTAAACTAATCCAACACCATTTGCCTATTATATTTTTTGCTCAGGCCCATCGTTGATTCTTCTCTTTCTCCCCAACACCCCGCATGTTCTGGCCCCATTCCCCTCTGCCCCAGCATCCCACTTCCTCCCTTTCCTCCAGCTTCCAGCCATACTGGCCTCCTTGTTATTTCTTGACCATGCCTGATGCTCCTGCCTTAGGACCTTTGCAGTGACTGTTCCATCTGCCTGAACACTCTTCCCCAGGTGCTCCAATGACTAACTCCTTCACCTCTTGCAAGCCTTTTCATAAAGGTCATGCTCTAAGTGGGGCTGACCTCTGTCCTCCTCCAGACAAGTTCTTCGCCCTCCTCCCATGTTCTCTTTCCTTCTTTCCAGTGCATTTATCACCTTCAACATCCTGTGATATTGGCTCATTTTATTATATTTATTACCTTACTGTATTACACTTATTGTTTATTATTACTATCTTACTATATTCATTGTTTGTTGCCTGCTCTCCCTGTGACAATGTAAGTGCCTCATGGCAGGGTTCTTTGTTTTATTCATTGACATCTTCTAAGCTTAGGACCCTACCTGTCACAGAGCAGGTGCTTAAAAATATTTATCAAGTGGATACGGGTATATTTTTCTATGCTCCTCTAGCTAACATAAATAATGACCCTAATGTTGCCATTGTAAGAATTTATTTCATCTTTTCCTTCCACCTACCCAACCCTCCATTTAGGGGAGACTTATAAGGACTGTGCTGAACATCAAAGACAAGACTAGTGAACTGAGTGGTCTGAAAGCCTGTGATGGCAAACAGAGGGGAAAACAACTCAGAAAACAGCCCCGATCCCATATTTTTCTATCCCATGAAATTTGTGAACAGTTGCGTCTACGCAACAGCAAGGTCTCCAGCCCTATCTTGTGATCTCCTTCCCCCTCTGTTTCTCTTACTCCAGTACAGCTCTTACTCAGCCAACAAAGTAAGGAGATGGAGCAGAAAGCATCTGAGTGAGTCTCTTCTTAAACTTGGACTCGAATCATTCTGAAATGTCAAGTAGAATAACGTCACTGGCATTAGTTTGTCATGTGTGGTAGATAAAGGTTCATCTCATTTGATGGTAAGGAAGAGACTCATTCAGTTCACCATAAGAATAGGGGTTTTACAGTATATTTAAGGAACCATCTGGTGATAAGGGATACAAGGGGAGGACAGAATCTAATGTACTGCTAGCCCCACAGCAGATGAACCTGGGAAGTTGTTCAGGACAGAAGGTAGTTCTGGGTTCCATGTTGTCCTGTTGCCTCAGTAGCACCAGGCGCTCTTGCATCTTCACTATGGTGCCCCCGTTAGCCTGGATCCCCTACTGTCAATTGGTCTCCGCTTCTCTCTGGAGGTCTCCTTGCTTCTCCTTTTGGTACCAATTGACTGATTCCATCTCTGTCTCCATGAAAGAGACCATAACCATCCTTGCTAATTACTATCGTCCCTACTTAAGACTTTTATCCTACACTCCTTCATACGTTATTACTCAGCCCACAAAGGGGCCGCCCTTGGTTTGGGCAAGACCCTCAACCAACTCAGTCTCTCCAAGGATGGGAATTGTGGTTTGGAACACCGTGATGGCTAATTTTATGTGTAAACTTGATTGGGTCATGGGGTGCCTGGATATTTGGTTAAACATTATTCTGGGTGTTTCTGGATGAGATTAACATTTAAATCAGTAAAATGAGTAAAGCAGATTGCCCTTCTTAATGTGGGTGGCCCTCACGCAATCAGTTGAAACCCTGAATGGAACAAAAAAGCCAAATAAGAGGGAAACTCCTGCCTGACTGTGTGATTGGTCTTTTCTAGCCTTTATGCTCCACTGAAACACCGGCTCTTCTGGGACCTCCAGCTTACTGACTGCAGGTCTAAGGACCTCCCAGCCCCCATCACTGCATGAGTGAATTCCTTATAATAAATTTCTGTACATAGATATAGATACATATCCTATTGTTCTCTGGAAAATCCTGACTAATAGAGACATGGTCACCCATGAATAAGGAACAGATTAGAGATGCTTCCCTTGGCTTAGCCATGGGCTGAGCTTTCTTCGCCTTCAGAAGGGGCAGGTGTGTGAGTCATGGCCTCAGCACGGTCCTCCTGACTGCGTGAGCCAGATGCGGAACCAGTGGGCTTCTGTGTCTGACCACGGCCATGGCCAACCATTCTCCTCAGGACCTCTGGGATTATAGTAAGCTCACTTCACTGCCCTAGTGCCTGGGGCCCCAGACTCTGAGTCTTCAGCCTCCGCTCAGGACACATCGTTCTCACTCCCCATTTCTAACTCTGCAGTCCTCAGTTTGGGAAGGGTGTTGACAACTTAAAACAGAGCAGCATCCCTACAACACAACCCTGCTGGTGTCCAGTAACTCTCCAGCTCCCAGCCTATGGCAGCCAGAACAACACAAATCCCATGTTTATAGGGTCCAGACTGGATTTTTTTTTTTTTTTGCGGTATGCGGGCCTCTCACTGTCGCAGCCTCTCCCGCTGCGGAGCACAGGCTCCGGACACGCAGGCTCAGCGGCCATGGCTCACGGGCCCAGCCGCTCCGCGGTATGTGAGATCTTCCCGGACCGGGGCATGAACCTGTGTCCCCTGCATGGGCAGGCGGACCCCCAACCACTGCACCACCAGGGAAGCCTCAGACTGGATTTTGATAAGCACTGAGAAGAAGGCAAACAGACAGAAAAAGGCACATATCATATGATATCGCTTATGTGTGGAATCTAAAAAAATGATAGAAATGAACTTATTTACAAAACAGAAATAGACTCACAGACACAGAAAACAAACTTATGGTTCCCACAGGGGATAGTGGAGGGACGGATAAATTAGGAGTTTGGGATTAACAGATACACACTACTATATATAAAATAGGTAAACAACAAGAACCTACTGTATAGTACAGGGAACTATACTCAATATTTTGTAATAACCTATAAAGGAAAAGAATGTGAAAATGAATATATATATGTATGTATGCATAACTGAATCACTTTGCTGTACACCTGAAACTAACACAACACTGTAAACCAACTATACTTCAATAAGAACATGTAAAATAAAATTAAAAATATAAAATAAAATAAAAAGAAGGCAGCAAAAAGGACGCATAGGCTCAATGTAATGTCCACATGCCCCAGGGCTCCCCTTAGAGAAACCGAGGAGGGTAAACGAAGTGACCACGTATAGGAAAGAAAAGCAAAGTTTCCATGGAGAGAAAAGGAAGGCACGAAGTCTAGAAATTCCATGGCATGTAGCCATACCCACAAATATTTTGCTTTGGGAAAATTATAGGCATCAGCCTCCTCAGTTCAGAAACCGACCTGCTGGCTGCCACGGCCACGCGTTCCCCACGCTGTGCAGCAAGGGCAGAAACGGCTCGGAATTCATAGGACTCCTCAATGTTTGTGTTTAGCAAATATTTGCCGAATGCCTACTATGCCCCAAACCTGGTGGTTAAGAGCAGGCCTCCTCCTGTTGGTGTTTTCATTTCAGTCTCTGGGCTCTGTCCTTAACTTGCTGGAAGCTGCAAGGAATTCAGTGCTCCCGGGGACAGGTCTCCACACGTCCAGTGGACTCGGCTGAGTGTCTGATGCACTCTTCCATCCAAGAATAAAAATAGAGGCCGATCCATTAAAACAATCCTGGGAGATTAAAGGATTTCTAAGCCAAAACAAGACCTGAGATAAACTGCTTACATGTGAGCAAGGAGGTAGCATCGGGTCCAGGATGCCAGCAGTGTCTGGGAAGGGCCCCCTGCAGCCTGATGAGACTTGTTCCTGCAGCCTCTTCCCTCCTGTCCTGTCAGATCTACAGGAGGGGGTGGCAGGGCGCATAGGTGAAGCCCTTCAGGCAGCCGGCACCCCTGTCCAGGGTCTCTGCTCTAGTCTTTTTTGCTGGGTCACTTACAGTTAAAATTCACGTTTGTATTGTTTTAAAGGTCTATTCCACTCTTCACAAGTGCTTTTAGTACCAAATCACTCTCCTCCATTTGCCAAGCTTGGATATCTCCCTGTCCCCTAGGAGAATTGGATTGGATCATTCCACGGCTTCAACGCAGATTTCTTGGTCTCCTCAAGGGCTCACACAGCTTGGCCCAGAAAGGAGTGGAATGCTGACACATGACCCAGGATACCTCCACATGAGGCAGCCTCTAGGGAAGGGTCTTCCTGGAACATGTAAAGAGCCACACCAGTGCTGGGCCCTATCCCCTTCCTGGGGTGACCTGCACACACCCCCAGACAGCACATCTGGACTGTTCGTCCACAACCAACAACCAACCAACCATGTGCAAAGATGGGAAGACAAATAATAAACCTCTTTGCATTTATTTCCAGGTTTGGAAAAGCCAACTACTCTATGGTCTTGCTTTAGAAAGACGCTAGATTTGGAGCTGGAGGACACGATTTCTAGTCCCCCCTCATTATCCATGTTACCTTGGAAAATCGCTCTGGACCTCAGTTTCCTCACCTGCAGCTCCTGGGAAATACTTGCCCTCCCCACATTCACAGGGCTGTCGGGAGGATCCAAATGAGATACAGCACTTGAAAATGCTTTTCAAGTCTGTACCAAGGAAAAAGGAACTTATTGTTATTATTATTTTTTTATTACTATTATCACCATCATCATCTTTCACCCCAAATGGACAGCTTGACCTTTGCCTTAGGGAAATGGTTTTAAATAAAAAAGGATTGTGTCTTATGAATATGAGTGCAATGGAAATGGAGGTTTTTGTAACTTCCATCAGGAGGGAGGAAAGGGTCAGTTGCCTTTTATTAGACCACAGGTGTGGAATGTTCCGGTGGGAAGGGACCTCAGAACCTCCCTGCCCAGCACACAGTTCTCCCCGTACACAGAGCCCTCCACAAACACTCATTATTGGTGGTGATGCTGATAAAAGCTCCTGGGTATTGAGTGCTTGCTGTGCACCTGCCTGTCTGCTAAGCGTCCTGTGTGCTTTATCACAAAAGTGCTCAGAACATCACCAAGAGATCAGAGTACACAAATGTCTCCACTTAACACATGACAAGACTGTGTCTTGACAAGGTAAGGCCTTTCCCACAGTCCCACAGCTAGGGAGATGGAGGATGGGAACCCAGGAGCCCCGATGCCAACCCTCGGCTGGTTGCTGCCCACTAAGGAATCAATGACTGAACACCCTTATCACACAGGTAGGGAAACTGAGGCTCAAAGAGGAGAAATGATTTGCCCGTGTCACTCTGGAAACCAGCTAGCCTGAGGCCAGTTCCTATTCCCAGACTAGGCTACCTTCTCAAGAAGAAATTTTGCTCTAATCAACCCTTCCAAAGTGCAACCCACAGCATGTCCCCAGACAGTGCTAATGCAGCCATCTGGTCTACCCCAGTCTCTCTCTTCACATAGGTGACTTTCCCGACTGTCTGCTAATCTCACCTTTCCTGGACTCTCCCTTTCTTGGCCCACATGCTGCCCGAGTGACACGCTCAGTGCTATAAATGAGGGTGTCATGGCGTGATTTCACGTCTTACTGGAAGTGTAGCTCTTGAAAAACAATCTAGTAAACAGCCAGCCCAGCCAGTACACGTCAGCAGCCCCGCTGCAAGGCTCTGATGTCAGCTAAGGCGGGCTGAGGACTCAGGCCAGAGCCCTCTCCAGCTGCCGTGCTGCCCTCAGGCCAGCCCCGCCTGCCCACGCTTGCAGGATGAAATTGACCAGCACCTGGCAGTGCTGACCCCTCCCTCGCTGGCTTCAGGAGCGCCCAGATTTCCTGGGGTAAATGGTTCCATGTTCAAAATTGGGACCTGGGAACTGCTCCCGGGGCAACCATGTTCAGCTGAGCAGGAAACGTGAATCAGAATACGGATAATGATCGGATCACTGTCTATAAACAGAAATTGCATGGATTGGTGGATTGCTGGCTAGAGTGTTTATTTTGTGCCTCAGTGACCCGGTGGTCCCATCTGGGGTCCTCTTGTCAGTTCTCGACAAATGAGAACTGTTTGCTTATAAAAAAATGACAGCTCAGCAAGAGGTCATAGGAGGCCTAAATAACATATTGGAAGAAAGAAGCGAAAGCTCCTCATTAGAAACATGAGGCTGGGGGTGGGGGGTAGTGGTGGGATGAATCGGGAGATTGGGATTGACATGTATACACTAATATGTATAAAATAAATAACTAATAAGAGTCTGTTGTATAAAAAATAAATCATTAAAAAGAAGAAATATGAGGATGAAGACTCAAATTGACTTCTTTAAAATATCATTAAAAAAGAAAACTATGGTACAAAAGCATTAAGGCCATTACAGTGTTTTAGTAAAGGTGGACAGGAGGCTTCTTCCCTGGATCTAAAAGCTCACCATCCTTCACCCCTGCAGAGGACAAAGCTGTTGGGTAACCAGCCATGAGTAGGCATAGAAGTGGGTGTATTGGTAAGTTCTGAATCCAACCATTAAGAATGACAGGAGGAGAAAAAAAAAAAAAAAAAAAAAAGAATGACAGGAGGAATAAAACAGCTACTACTTATTAAGCCTCAGCCTACCAAAATGTCAGCTCTCAGGGGCAAGGATTTGGTTTTGTTCCCTGCGGTATCTCTAACCTAGAACAGTCCTTGACACATAGCAGCTCAATGTATGTGTTTTAGACAGGTTTGCGCAGGCATGAATCCAGATGCGCCAGACACTGTATTTCACACTGTTTTTGTGTTACTAACAGTCTTTTCCACCCATATGAAGCAGGTCTAATTCCCATTTTACAGAGGCACAGGGAGGCTTGGGGAGGTTGAATGTGGGTTTGCAGCTGAAAGTAGTAGAGCTTGACCAGAAAGCGGGGTCAGTCCTCGCCCCGGGCTCATACAATTGACCACCAGGCCAAACCCCCTCCTCGTGCACTGCATCTTTACCCTGTGTCTCTGGACAGGTCCCTGGGGCCCCAAATTCCCCCTTGAATTGTTAAGGGTAGCTCAGCACCCCTGAAAATGTATGTAAAGTGGTGTGTCTAAGGGCCTATCTATGCTAAACAGAAGAGAAAGCCCATGGCCTTTAGATTCTCAGGAGACTCAGGATCAAAAGACTTGTAAAAATCACTGTTCTAGACCCTAACATAGCAACTAATAAGGAGGGAGGGGGGCCAACTGTCTGGTTTGCCAGGGTCTGTCCTGATTTTAGCACTGAAAGTCTCAGGCCCTGGTAACCCCTCATTGGTAACAGGGCACATGGACCCCCCAGGAGGAGAGGCAACGTGGGCCAGAGTCCAGATTCCGGCTTTTCTCTTTCTCAGCAGGAAAGAAAAGGCTAGGGGGGAACCAGGGATGTGGGGAGCGGGTACAAAGCCTGGAAACTGGAAGGCCTGGGAGGGGTTGAGGGGGGAAGATGAGGTGTTTGGAGCAGCAGCACGTGGACGTTGCGGGGCAGAGGCTTGGACGCCATCCCCCTGGGTCTTGGGACCTGCCTGCTAGCTCTCCCTTCAGTGGGCGCTGTCTCGAGGCAAGCTGAGGGGGAGAGCCCAGCGGCAGGGATTCTGAAGAGGGAGTGTAAGGCTGTCAGGAGCACCCCTCACTCCCCGCACCCAAATTCTGTGGCTCATGTCTGTTTGAGTTGTGCAGGGCAGTGGCGGTTGGCGTTGCGCTGGCACTGTTCACATTTTGGAGAGTAACTCTCCCCTTCCCAGATCCACCTGTGGGGGACAGGTCCCAGGAGCCCAGGAAGATGGACGAGCAGTTCTAGATGTAAGACTCAGGCCCACGGAGAGCAGGAATATTCCTGGACGCACCCCAAAGCAAATGCGTTTGCAGGAACGGGAGCTGTGTGTTCATGGCTAGCGGGAACTGCAACTCTGAGCAGAATGCTCCAGGCCTGAGGTCTCCATCACAGGTGATGGGGCTGAATCACCCGGCCTCGGCCACGCCCCCAGAGGGCCTGCGTCTGACATCTGGACCATCAGTATTTACAGCTCAGACGCGGGACTGACACACATCTCCATCTCGCACTTGCTCTTAGTGATCTCCCAGGACATCCTGGGCTTCCTGGATCCGTGTGCTGCTAGCAGTCACTTTTAGGATCACTCGGTGTTTGCCTAATGATTCCTCTCTCTCCTGTTCTTCTGTTTCCTGAGTTCAGGGTGTCCTTGTCTACTGAGCATGTTGGGATGCATGCTTCTGGTCTCCAAGTGGCTGAGCTCCAGCTAAGGATCAGGCAGCCCTGGGCTCTACAGAACTGGCAGTAGGGAGTCCTCTGTGTGCACCCTGAGATGCACGGTCGCCCCAGAGCCAGCCTCCCTCCTTAGGAAAAGCAGCCACGCTTGTCACTCAAGCCCATCTGGGCTTTGCCTTTTATTTGCATCAAGCGTGGCAGGGATAATCTTATCCAAACAATTAAGAGTGTCACCTCACCTTGGACATCTGTGACTTGAGTACTTAAGGACTTATGGGTCAGAAGGCACTCCCTTTAGAACACTTGGCCCTACAGAGATGGATCTGGGCCTCAGGATCACCAAATCCACCGGGGTCAGTAAGAAATGACCACTGACCTCGCGAACGCCACGGACCAGCTCCAGTATGAGCAAGGCTGTCCACCTCACTGGCCGCACACTTTGCCTGTGGAAGGAAGCCCAAGGCAACTTGGGTGGAGGAATTGCCAACTGTGTTAAATTAAGTGGTTTTCAGACCCGGGACCAGGAAGCAGCCACAGGGCTCCCGTCCCTCCTCCCAAAGTTCTTAGGGCGCAAAAAGCAACCTCGCCACACAGCCGCGCCAATCCCAGGCAGAGCCCAGCCCTGTGTCTGATCCGTCATCAAGGGCACCGGCCGGTGTTCCGGGAAGAACCCAGCTTTCAAAGTTGACTTCAGATTGCTATGAATCACCCTATCTGATTCAAATGTGGGCTTGGGTGGACTTAGAGATAGCTGATTGCCTCAGATTAATCCACAATTGCCTCAGCAGGTAATTTTCCTCTGGGAGTTCCAAGGACTGAAAAGAACAATGCATTTGTATAAATAGTCTAAACTCAAGAGTCCAGGCAGATGCCATTCTTTGGCTGGCAGCACCCACTGACAGGGAGGAATCCTGGGATTCCAGGCCTCCCCCATCCTCTCCCCCCCTTCTGCCTGCCCCTCCCCACCATCTATATCCCATAAATGAAATGCATCCCCCAAGTCATGACTCGGTCCCCAGCCACTGCCCCTGATAAGCAGACTCCCCACCCCACTGCTCCTAACCAGGTGGTCTATCTCTCCATGTTGCGGTAACTTTTGCTGTCACAGAATTCTTCCTCGCCCTGGGTAGCAATCCACCACCTCATGGCTCCAGTCATCCTCCAGGTCCACATGGCAGAAGTCAACTCGCTTTGTCATGGGACGTTCCTTCACGTTTGTGACGTGCATTCTGGCTTCCCTCTGCACACCAAAACCCTAGACCTCCTAATACATCATGGTTCCAGAAAGCTCCACCGTCTTGCCCATCTTCCTCCAGGCTTGCTCTTCTTGGTGGCCCCCCTCTGAGAATGTAGCAGCCGTACCAGGGGTGGTCTCACCAGGGCCACCTCCCTTGTTTCAGCCACTATACTCCTATTAATATAATCTAAAATCACATTGGCTCTTTTCTGGCAGCTCAACCGCATGTGGCTCTTAATGAGATTTATTTAGAGTCAGCTAAAACCCTTTTGTAGATGGGCGCCGTTTGGCCTCCTTTCCAGTAGCCCCAGCCAGTAGCTGTTCTGTTGGGTTTTGGCGCTAAATGCCGCACTTTATATTTATTCCTGTTGTATTTCATCTTTTTAATTTGACCCATCATTCCTTCCCCATCATTCACGGTAATTTTCTGTCATTTGGAAACCTGTTACAAAAGCGCCTCTGTGGCTTGACCCAGATTATCATTTAAAAAAGCAGTTTCAGGGCTTCCCTGGTGGCGCAGTGGTTGAGAGTCCACCTGCCGATGCAGGGGACACGGGTTCGTGCCCCGGTCCGGGAGGATCCCACATGCTGCGGAGCGGCTGGGCCCGTGAGCCATGGCCGCTGAGCCTGCGCATCCGGAGCCTGTGCTCCGCAACGGGAGAGGCCACAACAGTGAGAGGCCCGCGTACCACAAAATAAATAAATAAATAAAAATAAAAAGCAGTTTCAGTTATGGACGCACTTAATCATGTCAGCCTGCAGCTTGCTTTTCTCTACCTTTTTCAAAAGGTAATATGTTATTTGCTTTCTAAAATATCTTAAAATGTTAGAGCCAGATGTTAGAGGCCATGTGGTTCAAGCCCTTCGTTTGACAGATGGAGGAACTGAGGCCAGCACGCAGCTCCCCATCTGTGGCAGAGTCAAGCATCATGACTCAGATATTCTAACCCAGGTGTCCTTCGCTTATGTGCTTAGCAAACAAATGATGTGCACATTGATCCAAGTCTACTGGAAGTTTCCAACAGTGGACAACAAAAAATCCTGCCCAAAGCCACAGCAACCCATCAGCTGATGAATAAACAAACATCATGGTCCCTGGCCATTCCATGGAATATCATCCAGCCCTGGAAAGGAAGGAGACACTGATACATGCTGCAGCATGGAAGAATCTTGACAATATTATGGTAAGTGAAAGAAGCCAGTCACAAAAGGCCACACATTGTGTGATTCCAGTGGTGTGAAATGTCCAGGATAGCCAAACCCACAGAGAGAGAAAGGAGTTGTCAGGGCCTGTGGGTGGAGGAGGACACTGGGAGTGACAGCTAACGGTACAGGATTTCTTTGGGGCGTCCTGAAAGAGTTCTGAATTAGTGCACAACTTCGTGAATACACTCAAAACGACTGAATTGTGCACCTTCAAATGGCATATTTTACGGTGTGGGAGTTATATCTTACTTTTTTTAAAAGAAGCCACAGGGGGCCTTTGCCCTCGTCGACCCTGAGGCAGAAAGGAGGTGCAGAGGCAGTGAGGGTGTCCAGGGCCAAACCCGGCCTCTGGTCCCAGTGGCCACGCTCTCCAGAGGGCGGGCCGGCGGGGAGGGAGCTCTCCCGGTGGGGATCCGCAGGGGACATGCCTTCCCCGGCCCGCAACATCAGCTCCATGTTAGTGGGTAGAGCCATCCTCTGCCCTCAGATGCCCCATCTTCCGAGCCGTCCAGCGTCCGGAGAATAAGGCTTCCTGGGGGAGAATAAGGCTTCCTGGGGAAGAATTCGGGCGCGGCCGCTGCAGCATCCACGGGGAGTGACAGCGGCGACCCGCCAGCTCACGGGGTGGCTAGAGAAGGACGGGGCAGCGTCAGCACTTACAGACCCCTCCTGGGGGCGGGAGGGGGATGCTGACCAAGGTCTGCAGAAATCAGGACGAAGACAAGAGAAGCAGCACTTGGGGCGGGCGGGGGGGAGGGGGCTTAAAGAAAAATCAAAAACTCCCTGTCACTTGGAAGCTAATTCCTTTCACGTTGGCCCACTGATCCGCGTGGGCGGTGCAGAGCTGGCAGCGGGCCTGGAGCGAGGGCGGCCTTAGTTCCTGGAATAAAAGTTCAAGGCCGCGCAGCAGATCACCTAAGGCGGCACGACCCTCCCTGCCGGCCTCCAGCCCCACTTCCCACAGCCGCGCCCCCCCCGCCCCCCCTCCGTCTTCCTTCCCTTCCTCCCCACCCCCGCCCCCCGCCGGGCCCGCCCAGTTCTCCCCCTACACCTGCCACGCAGCCCAGACAGCCCAGGGTCAGGGAGGGTGCATGCCCCGGGAGTGAAGACGTGCACAGAGGTGCACACACCACACACACACGCAGGTCCACATCACACACACACCACACACACACACCACACACACATACCACACACCACACACACACACCTCACACACAAACACCTCACACACACACACACACCACATCACACACACACCACACACACACACCACACACGCACACCACACATCACACACACCACACACCCCACACACAAACACCACACACCACACACTCACACCACACACGCACACCACACATCACACACATGCACACACACATACCAAACACACACCACACACACACCACACACACACATACCAAACACACACACCACACAGACACACCGAAACACACACACACGCAGGTCCACACCACACACACACCACACACACACCCCACACACCGCACACACAAACACACCACACCACACACACGCACACCACACCACACACACATACCACACACACACACCTCACACACAAACACCTCACACACACACGCACACCACACCACACACACACACCACACACACCGCACACACAAACACACCACACCACACACACACACCACACACACACACCACACACACATACCACACACCACACACACACACCTCACACACAAACACACCACACACACACATCACACACACACACACACACACACACACCACACACACATACCACACACCACACACAAACACCTCACACACAAACACCTCACACACACACGCACACCACACCACACACACACACCACACACACACACCACACACATACCACACACCACACACAAACACACCACACACACCGCACACACACACGCACACCACACCACACACACCACACCACACACACACCACACACGCACACCACACACACACCACACACGCACACCACACACACATGCACACATCACACACACATACCAAACACACACACACACACACACACCACACACATACCAAACACACACACCACACAGACACACCGAAACACACACACACGCAGGTCCACATCACACACACACCACACACACGCAGGTCCACATACACCACACACACACACACACACCACACACTCACACAACCGCACACACAGGTCCACATATACCACATACACACACCACACATACATACACACATCACACACATGGGTACACACACTGCATGCACACACAGATACGCACACAGGCGCACCACACACGCGTCACATACAAGCCCGCCTCCCCCAGCCGATCGCATTCCTCCGGACTGGGAGCAGCTATTTGACTTCTTTGAGCCTATTGGGATTCGGCTTCCCCCAAAAAAGAAAAGAAGGGAAAACACAGAGTCCACTCTCTCTACCAGGAAGACCAGCCCCCGAGGTCTTGTTGTCAGCACAGCAAGAAGTAGCGTTTGGGGAACACTCATGTCTTCAAAGAGCTTCACACACATTCACTAATTCCCCCCAGCCGCACCCCACGGGCAGGGTCCGCAGAGCCGAGAGGGGACAGCAGCTCTGGCTCCTGGCTCTGGGAAGACCAGCCGGGAAGGAGTCAGCCGGGGCCAGGTGGCTGGTGACGTGAGGTCACCTCTCGGGACACCCCCCCTCTCGGGGGCACAGTGTGCTGGCCTCATGCCTGTGACCCAGGGAGCCAAGTGCAGTGGCCGTGCACAGCCGTGAGGGGGTTGCGGTGGGACCCCAACTGCCAGTGTGGCAGTGTCGCAGGGTAGCAGCCGCCTCTGTGCCAACAAAGGAAGGGCTCGGGGCGCATCCGCTTCTGATTCATGATGACGGTATCAACACGTCTCACTCCCAGGTGGGAGCCTGCAGTGCCCCATGCTGACGAGTCTTTCCGTATCTGGGAACCAGTTCTCACGCTGCATGAACTCACCAGTGGGGAGATGGTTATGATGCTCGTGGGACGGAAAAGAGAATTTTTCTCACGTGAAAGAGCTTCAAAGACCTGTATTCCCGTGTGTGTGTGCGCGCGTGTGCGTGTGTGTGCGTGCGTGTGCATGTGTGTGTGTGTTTCTGGAAAGCTGATCCTGAGCAGCCTCTCTTCTCCAATTTAAACCCCTATTTAGAAGCAGACATCCTTCCTCTCTGAAAAGGAGTGATGGACAGCGGGACTTGACATCCAAAGGCCTGGTCCTCAGAACTGGAAAGACGTGCTAAGGTCACTGTCTCACCGTGGATAAGAACATTACTTGGTGGAGGCGGCTTTCTGTGACCCCATTGCTCTCCAGATCCACACACTGAAAAAAGAAGTTTGAAAGAGGGACCATTTAACTCAAAGCCAAGAGCAACACAATGGAGACTGGCTTCTTTATTCATAGTCTGGGCTAGCTGTTTGTCCTAGGGCTCAATGATTACTTTAGCCCATTAAGTGAAGCACAGAAAAATATACTCACCTCTTTTTTTAAAAGGCATTAAAGAGAAGATCAAAAAATCTAAAGCCCAAAAGAGGCACAGCGACAGAAGCAGCTAGACACAGACTATAGAACAGCTTCAGAAGAGAGAATGAGAATTATTATGACCAGGACTTTATTCTGAGCCCTTCATTGGAAATCGTACCCATTTTTCTTAAACTGGGATTATTAACTAATACAAATTTCTAAATGTTGCTGTGGACATTTTCAGTGCTAGACAGGAGCTCCGGATGTCCTTTCAAAAACACTGTTTAACCAGGTGCATTGTATTTAGGTCAAAGTGATTTGAAGTGCTAGCTTGGATGGACCTAGATGGATTCTCTTTTTGTTGTTTTAATTACTCTTTCGTTTTTTATTTTTCTGCTGCATACTCTGTGGAATCTTAGTTCCTCCACCAGGGATCGAACCTGAGCCCCCTGCACACAACCAGGTCGATTTACGTGTGAAGGTGTGTGTTGGGTGTTTTTTGGCACCTGGTTATAGTATCAAGAGTTCAAATTCTACCTCTGCCATTTACTAGCTAATTAACCCGCTCTAGATTTGGTGTCCCCATCTTCAAATGAATGATGGTAAGAATACCTCCCTGGTAGGCTGTTGTAAAGATTCAGTGAGAGGTTGTATGCAAAATTCTGGCTTATTGTAGACACTTCTCCTTGCCCTGGATTATTTTTCCATAATAAGTTTCGTGCACCTGAGAAAAATCAAATGATGACAAGTTGATTCTAACGTTTATATGGAGAGGCAAAAGACCCAGAATAGGCAATACAATATCGAAGAACAAAGTTGAAGGATGAATGTTCCCTGACTTCACGACTTACTATAAAGCTACAGTAATCAAGACAGTGTGGTATCAGAGAAAGAGAAGACAAATAGATCAATGAAATGAATACAGAGCCCAGAAGTAGACCCGTATAACACAGTCAACTAATCGTTGACAAAAGAAGCAAAGGCAACAGTGGGACAAAGATAGTCTTTTCAGCACATGGTGTTGGAACAACTGGACAGCCACATGCAAACAAATGAAGCTAGACACAGACCTTACACCCTTCACAAAAATGACCTCAAAATAGACCATAGACCTAACTGGAAGACACAAAACTATAAAACTCCTAGAAGAAAACATAGAAGAAAATCTAGATGACCTTGGGTATGGCAATGACTTTTTAGATACAACACCAAAGGCATGATTCCTGAAAGGAATCATTTATAAACTGGATTTCAGTAAAATTTAAAACTTCTGTTCTGTGAAAGACAATGTCAAAAGAAAAAGAAGACAAATCACAGACTGGGAGAAGCTGTTTGCAAAAGACACAGCTAATTAAGGACTGTTCTCCAAAATATATAAAAACTCAAAACCTCAACAATAAGAAAACAAACAGCTCAATTGAAACATGGGCCAAAGACCTTAACAGACTCCTCACCGAAAAAAGATATACAGATGGCAAGTAAGCATAGGAAAAAATGCTCCATGTCATATACCATCAGGGAAATGTAAATCACAACAGTGAGATACCATGATGATTTTGCTAATTTAGTTACTGGAGTTAATCAAAGGGATGCCTATAAGGGTGTTGAAATTTGCATTTTTGTTTTCTAGCTCTTTTAATTAGAAATAAGGATTGATCAAAGGAAGAGAGGGTAGGAGGGAGGGAAAGGAAAGGAAAGGGTGAAGGAAGGAAACAAGGAAGATGAGCTTATGTTAGCCAAGCAAACATGACTCCTTAAAATAGAGCTGCCCCATCTCATCCTCGCCTATTTATCCACATGTGAATCACAAAGAAGTAAAAGGCCTTCCCTGCTTTCTGCTTCATCAACAGAGGTGCTGCAGGTACCCCTCACCCCCAGCCAACACAGGCCAGGGCCTGTTGCACCCATTTATGGAGACCTTCTTTATCTTGACACAGAACACTGAGTAAACACTCCTGGAATTAGAAATATGTAAAAGCATCTGAAAAGTTTGAAAAAAGAAAAAAAAGCACACAATAAAAAAGGAAGTGCGTTACACAGTCAGAACTAGTTCAGTAAACATTTGTGGAATGAAGGAATTCTAGCCCCTAATGATATTCTTGAACATGATGTATTCTACTTTTCTGTAGGGTTGGCTGCAAAAACGGTCACCCCATTTTAGCTTCCTATGTTAGTGTTGGCTGTCCTTGCCCAGACGGGAACTGCTGTTTCACGTCACCTGTTCTCTAGGATTTAGAGTGCATTTTTCAGACCCCTTGCATCACAGCCATCTGCTCAAATGGTATAGTCTAGGCCTTTCCAAATGCCCTAAGCTAGGAAATTCCTAAGAGAGGTAGTGCTTTGCAATTAACTTCTTTGGGAAGGAGGGGGAGACGTCTGGCTTCTAGAGAGGGAGAAAGGGAGAGCTGGTGTGGGCTCCAAAGCCAGCGTGATACCTAGGGTGGGTGAGGGGTGGGTGGAGAGAGGCTGGAAGGAGTCTGGGGAGTAGGGGGAGAAGTGAGGAAGGTCAGGACACTAATATATTTATCCTGGCAAGTGAGGTACTAAGAGACCCTTGGAGAGGCAACAAATCCATTATTTTAACTCACAAAGTCAACCAGCTGAGAAACCCAAATCATGTAATAGCTATATTGGTGGGAGAGAAGAAGAGAAGGACATTTTCTTTTCCCATGACAAGTCTATAGGTATTGCCAAAAATGGGTCTTTTTTTAAGTGGTATACATATTTTACTGAGCAACCTGGCAGTAATTACCATAGGACTAGGAACAGACATAGTTTAAAATTTCATTTAAAATGGTTATTTCTGGGCTTCCCTGGTGGCACAGTGGTTGAGAGTCCACCTGCCGATGCAGGGGACACGGGTTCGTGCCCCGGTCCGGGAAGATCACACATGCCGCGGAGCGGCTGGGCCCATGAGCCATGGCCGCTGAGCCTGCGCGTCCAGAGCCTGTTCTCCGCAACGGGAGAGGCCACAGCAGTGAGAGGCCCGCGTAGCACTAAAAATAAATAAATAAATAAAATGGTTATTTCTGTAGAGCTGGACCACAGTGGAGAGGGTAGGGCAGGGAACCCTTGATTTCTAAGATAATCCTTTCTACACTGGTTGGTATTTTCCCCTCAACCATGTCTCACTTTAAAAAGAAAGGTATGATTTGTGTTTGAAGAGCCCTTTGCCCCCCACACCCACCATGCTGGCTGTGTTATCCCCTCTGGTCGGGGGACCCAATGACAGTACATCTCAAAAAGCTCCCATGTGAGCCCCTGAACTGCTGCCAGGCCCCGTCAGCACCAGGGAAAACTGTGACAGAAATGAACAAATGCATAAATAATGAAAGAAAAATCTCTCTGATAACTCCTTTATTAGAAGGTCAACTCAAAACTGACGGTTCAAGGGTTACACAGTCACGATATCACTTCTCTGCGGTACTCCCTCTTTTCCTCCTCCCTCCCTATTTTTTAACATATTCTAAGTTTTAAACTAAGAAATTAAGATATTGAAAGATGCATCATATACAAATCTCTTCCCCAAATGTCCTCGGCTGACGCCATCACGAGGCGTTCCCCAAGGTGGCTGGATGGCCATTTCATGTAGACCCCTCAGCCGTCCCCACCAAGGACAGAGGCCTCAACCTACAGAACTTTCCAGCAAAACTCCATCCTTTCAAGACTTAAATCAAGGTCTCCAACAGAAAAGGCTGAGACAAACAAAAACAAAACAGATTCTGGTTTTCAACCAAGCTCAAAGAGCCTTGTGCAAAGCAAATCAAAGCTCTCCCGGTAGCCAGCTCATTGTGTTTAATCATCAACTGTGCTTATCAGATCTTGATTTGTGAGTTCCTTGAAGAAAAAAAGGTGCAGAAAGAATCCTTTTGTGCTTTGGAGATTGATTTCAAAGCAGACCTTGAGGTCACCTGCAGAGATGCTTTAGGCGGAAATTATAGGCAAGAAACAAAATGCACTCATTTGATTTCATAAAGTTGGGCAGAAGCCCTGGGTTCAGACTTACCATTGGAATCTAACCATGGCTGAAGCACCAGTCTGCACGTTATTTTTCTTTTGGGGGGAGGAGGAGTAGCAACAATGCAGGGTGGGGTCTTCTCTGACTCCCCTGGATGTGCTCCTACATCCTGATTACTGGGCTGAGACCAGAGGAGACCTGTCAGGTTTACCTGCTAGAAATGAACGCTCATCTTGCTGTCCAAGACCTCAGAAAAGGTTAGATTGTCTGGGTTTGGCTTTCCTTGGCTAGTTCTCCACTATAGTTTAGAGACTCTGGGTCTTTAGGTGGAATTTGACTCAATCAAGGTGGCCAGTACTCAGATCTACAGTTTCAATTCCAATATCCTCTCCTGGGAAGAGCAAGAAAGAAGACCAACCTATGGGTGGATGATGATAAGAATAATATTAAACAGTATTGTTATCAGTGAGACCTGCAGTAAGTTGGGGTGATCTGCTGGCACCCTGAAGCAAACCATGGTACCGTGTATTGTTTTGTTTTTTTTGCGGTACGCGGGCCTCTCACTGTCGTGTCCTCTCCTGTTGCAGAGCACAGGCTCCGGGCACGCAGGCTCAGCGGCCGTGGCTCACAGGCCCAGCCGCTCCACGGCATGTGGGATCTTCCCGGACCGGGGCACGAACCCATGTCCCCTACATCGGCAGGCGGACTCTCAACCACTGCGCCACCAGGGAAGCCCCATGGTACCGTGTTTGATTCAAAAACCAAACAACCCAGCAGGCAAAGAATAAAGCAAAGAACAGATGAAGTCTCTGGGAAGGCCAATGAAAGATTCCATCACCATACACAGTGCCACTTCTTCCTACCTTTCTTCTCCATTCTTCTCTCTGTGTCTCACATTTCAGTTTTTTGAGACTCTCTCCTGCCCAAACAAACTCTGCCCCTCTCTTCCCGGAGGACATGCTTATTGCTTTCCCTCTGTCTTTTTTGTGCAACAGTAGCTCTCAAACCCTTCTGTTGAAAACCCTACCATTTTCTCCTTTTCCCTCTCTTTTATTTTCCCTGCACCAAAAATATCAAGACCAAGCTGGCATTCCAAAATGGGGGGACCCTGGGGGTGGGTTGGGAAAGAGAGTCTAGGATTATTGGTGCCTTTAACACTAATAGTGCCCGAAGCACTATTGATACTCTATTGATTACCTACTATGTGTTGGACATGATATTAACTTACTGAATTTAACAGGTATCTAAATTGGGGTTTTCTTAAGTGCTTTCTGAGGATACTGTGTTCCTTGATAGCAAGGTTTGATGATTAAACACATTTGGAAAATGTGTTGTGTCCTTGAGATTCCCAATACATATTAAATGTATGATAATTCCTACAGTAAATATGCATATTTGTCATTGGTTAGCCCAGGATTTCCCTAATTTATTTGATCACTAAACTTACCTGACGATGGAAAAAGAAGAAGCTAATGTCAGCAGCACATTTGGCCCACACAGATCTAGAAAATGGAAGTCACCAAAGCACACTCGTTCTGTTGTTTGCAGGTCCTGGAGAGCCTCATGGGAATCCACCCTGATCTACTGGGGTGTTTGTGGTGATGTAGACATGGGCTTGTTTATTCTTGACACAGAGGTTTTGTCCCCGAGGCATAGGGGATGGGTAAGGATGAGCCAATGAGACAATTCAGCGATGGCTTACACACAAGTCAGAAATGCAAGATGGCACCTAATCGTCTTGGTGGGGAAGGAGAGGGGGCGGGTGCCTCAGAGACCAGGAAGTCCAACCCTAACCCAGCAGCTATCACTGGCCCACAGAGTGGCACACATGATGTAATTCTGCAGCAACACACTGAAGCCCTAAATTTAAGCTTGCTCTAGACTTAGGCTGACAACTAGAAACAGAAAAATCAGTAAATCAACTTGGTGCTTCTGAATGGAATTTATTTTCAAACATGGTGATGGCATTTCCAAACACCCAGATCCTTTTTGTGTCCTTTCTCACACTCCCCTGCTTCACCAAGCCCCACCCTTCTCCCTCAGCTCATGCTTTTCTAAATCAAATAGAGACTTAGCATGATCCGCAAGCCAGAAGAGCCCAAGGAGCAGCATCCCCTCTGGCCAGAGCCAGCGCCTCACAGAGCTGCTGTGAGATCCAGGCTTTCTGTTATTTTGCTGTCTGCTTTTGGAACTTCTTTAAAACAAACCTCAAAGAAGAGCAGACTCTTATCTGAAAGTAATTCCTTTTAGAATCCAAGGAATGACTCACAGAGGCTGCTTTGACATCTGTGTTCCCTGTTGAGTTAATATGATTAGACTCATACATTCTATTTTTGAAATGTAGACTTTGTACCCTGAATATTCTTCCAGAATAAAAAAGAATAGGGGGAAAGTGATACCCCTATTTACATACGTGCTGTTTGCCCCCCTTACTTTTGTCTTTCATGGTCTAGTTTTTTCCATCAGATTAAAGAGATTGGACAAATTATTCAGGTAAGTTGCATAATGCTCTTTGGAATAAGTCATGTCCCTGCACAAACTAATAATACGAAAAGTTCTCTTTTCACGAGATGACAGATGAATGGCTAAGCAAACATGTAGTATATCTACTCAATGGAATATTATCCAGCCTTAAAAAGGAGTGAAATTCTGACACAGGCTACAACATGGCTGGACCTTGAGGACATGATGTAAGTGAAATAAATCAGTCACAAAAAGACAAATACTATATAATTCCACTTATATGAGGTCCCTAGAGTAGTTAAATTCATAGAGAAAAAGGTAGAATGATGGTTCCCAGGGACTGGGGGAGGGGAAATGGGGAGTTAAATGATTAATGGATAAGACGTTTGAGCTGGGGAAGATGAAAAAGTTCTGGAGATGGATGTCATCATTGTAATTCAACAATGTAAATGTAGTTAATACTACTGAACTGAGCACTTAAAAATGGTTAAAGTGATCAATTTTTGTTATGCGTATTTTACACTCCCCCCTGACAAACACGCAAAGTTCCCTTTTCTCTGGAGCAGACATTGAGCAATGCCTGTGTCCCAAGCTTCCCCCTGCTTGTTTCTGATCTTACCAACCCTGCTGCTCCAGAAATAGCCGTGCTCCTGGTTCTTCAAAGCTAAGGCATGGCAGACCTAAGTTCCCTCTCTTCCAGAGCTGGCACAGTTCCAGTGAGGGAGGTGGTTTCCTTATACTCTGCGATGGATGGTCTTAGCAGGGGGCAGGTGCAGCCAGCTTTCCAGGGAAAATAGTCTCAACTGTTGAAATTTGATGGGTCCTGAGATTTGTTCTAAGTCACGGTAGTCGTTAAAATAAGTTAAGGTTGGTACCCTTTGTTCTTGTGTCATAAACCATCTGCTACAAAGCGTTCAAAGACATACAGTCCTCCAACTTGGCCATAAAATTAACCCTAATCTTCAGACTGCTTGCTCTGTGTTTCAACTGTGTGGCCACAGCCCAAGTGTTGAAGCACTTTGTGTGTGAGATAATTTTTGATAAGTCCCATAAAGCAATGTTGCTCATAACAGACTTCCTGTGTGCCCATTAAGGACAACGAACTGGGCTAACAACAAAGCTCGAAAGAAGTATTCTGTTGTTTGAGGTTGAAAGAAACAATAAAGATCTTTCATTCTTGCCACTAGAATAATGGTCTTTTGAGAACTTCATTTTTGAAAGAGTCTCTGGCATGACTGCAGAGGTCATAAACACCCATATCATATGTATTTTCAAGTTTTCTCTTTAAGGCACTCACACATTTCAGATGACATGTTAAAAGATATATAGAGCTGGGGGAGTGACCAGTCATAACGTTCCAAGAATAATCCCTGTTAAATATGTTACAATCTTTCTTGGCTAGATCTGAACATCTTATTCGTTGTACTGAAAGAGCTACTTTCCTCTCTTTACAATGCACCTGCATGGACTTTGGAGAAATAAGGATTGATCGTACCAAATAAATACCCAATTGTCAGATAAAGTTTACAAATAAAAAGTCTTGTCACGAGTTTTTCACATGCAGGTCATTCTCAATTTCTAAACTGGGGCTAATTTGGAGTGATATTAACACACTCGCTGGTTGGCTTTAACCCCTCTCCTTCATGTTTCTAGACCATAGCAGTGATGTACCCTAGGGGCCACAGGGTGGGAAAGATGGATAAGCACTCAATTACCACCAGTTTCCAGGACACGTAATTAGGAAGGTCTCTTTCTGGCCAGGACTGGGGGAGCAGCCGTATAATACATGCAAATACAGTGCCAAGGGCAAGGGGCTTGGCTGCGTCTGGTTGTTGCCACTTGAGATGCCAGGCTGGGTACCATATTGCACCAGCCGTGACAACAAGCTCTTCACAGGGCAGGAAAATGACTTAGGCATGGTTATTGCCAAATCCCCTCTGTTGGCCTTTCCCCCCACTCTTTCCTGCCCTCCTTTAAAGTCTGGGCAGAAAGAAGGATGTGCTTTCTTCTGGGGGTCCTAGGATAAGCCACAAGAGAGACCCTGCCAACAATTATGCATTTTGTGGTCATGGAAGGCAGGTGTGGTTGGAGCCCTGCACAGAAATTAACAAGCCCAACACTGACCCCAGAACATTCTGGGAAAAGCCCTCCTGGTGCCCTGGAATGGAGAGCAGAAGCTCGTCCTAGACTTGCAGAAGCTCTGTAGACTGTAAAGAACCAGAAGGGAGGAGGTAGGCAGGGGCAACCCCTGGTGAAGCTTCAAGCCTCCGTATCTCCATCCGCAGATAAGGACAATGCTATGAAGAAAATAAACAAAGTGGTGTGCTGTGGGTGGTTTGGTGGGGTTTTTTTAGCTTTTTACTTTATATTAGAGTATAATTGATTAACAATGTTGTGTTAGTTTCAGGTGTACAGCAATGTGATTCAGTTATACATATACATGTGTGTATCTATTCTTTTTCAAATTCTTTTCCCATCTAGGTTGTTATATAATATTGAGCAGAGTTCCCTGTGCTAGACAGTAGGTCCTTGTTGGTTATCTGTTTTAAATATAGCAGCGTGTACATGTCAATCCTAAACTCTCTAACTCTCCCACCCCCTCACCCTTCTCCCCGTAACCACAAGTTCATTCTTTAAGTCTGTGGTGGTAGTTTTAGGTGGGTGGTCAAGCCACAGCCAAGCTGAGACCTCAGAGATGCCAGGGAAGCAAAGACACAGGAGGAAATCTCTGTATGGGGGAGGAGCATCAAGTGCAAAGGCCCTGTGACAAGAAGCATCTGGGGTGTTTAAGGAGCAACCTAGTGTATGGCTACAGTGCACAGAGGGCGGGACCTGCTGGAGGCTGAGTTTACAGCAGTGGACGGGGTCCCTCACTCAAAGCATCAGTGAGGAGAGGAAAGACTCCACGTGTCCTCTGAGGGTGCTGTTCTCACCTGCAGCCCCAAACCACCCAGGGGGCCAGTGGAGGAACCGTCTGATTCAACACCCAAGGAGGCTGGCCTCCTGTGCCCCCTACATATGGCTGATGGGGCCACTTACCTTCTCTGCTAGTCTTTCCATCCACCTTAAATATTCCAGGCCATTATCCACATACCACGCACAGCTTGTTGTAGTCTCAACCAACAGGGCAAAGCCAGGAAATGGCTGATTCTTTCCACGCATTCTGTTTTTCTCAACGGTTTATTCAGACCAGTCCTTCTCCCCTGCGGGTGATTTATCCCCTCAGAGGCATTGGCCAATGTTTTTGGAGACATTTTTGGTTGGCACAAATGGGGCGTGGTGCTACTGGTATCTACTGGGTAGGGGAAGGGATGCTACTAACATCCTACAGTGCACAGGATGGCCCCCTAACAACAGAGCATTATCTCATTCAAAATGCTGATGGATAGATAAGAAGAAAGACCATCCCAGGGAGTCTACTGAGGAGGATTTTGTGCCAGAAAGAGAATGACCCGTAGGAAAGCTGGCTCAGCTCCCTTCAAAATTAAATACCTCTCTCCTTTGTTACACATTGGAAAACAAATGAGTTTCTATTTCAGTCTGTGGGGTGGGTTTTCCGCCTGTTTGGCAGGCTTTCTGGCAGAGGCCGGGTGCATCGTGGACAGCCAAGTGTGGTTTGCAGTGCATCAGGAGAAGTCTCGGGATGGTCCAGAGCCATAAACACGGGCAGGCAGACCACCCTGGGCTCTGAGGCTGCTTGGAGCTCCCAGAAGCTGGAACACACCCAGCTGGGTCCTGCCTGTGGGAAGTGCCTGGATGCAAGGCTTAAAGCTGTAGGAACTTGCTGGCATCATGGGTTTTCGCTTTGAGACATTTCCCCCTTTTATACACAGTCATTACAGCTCCTAAATTCAAAGCAGGGGTGTGCCTAGAAACATCCTTACGTAGATATGTCAGTAAAGTTATCATGCCACAGTTGCTATGGGCTGAATGGTGTCCCCCTCAAATTCTTATGCTGAAGTCCTAACACCCAGTACCTCAGAATGTGACTGTATTCGGATATGGGGTCTTCACAGATGTAATTAAGGTAAAATGAAGTCTTATGGTGGGCCCCTAATCCAATACGACTGGTATCCTTATAAGAAGAGGAGATAAGGACACAAATGCTCACAGAAGGATGACCATGTGAGGACACAGGTTAAGATGACTACCTACAAGCCAAGGAGAGAGGCCTCAGGAGAAACCAGCCCTGCCAACACCTTGATCTTGGGCTTGCAGCCTCCAGAACTGTGAGACAATAAATGTCTGTTGTTTAAGCCCTCAGTCTATGGTGCTTAGTTTTTGCAGCCCGAGCTGGCTAATACAACAGTCTTAGGGCTGGGAAGGGTTCAAAAGTCCTCCCATGTGACCTGCCACCCAGAGCCACCTTCTCCTTTATGGACACACTCTGAGAAGCAGTCTGGTCTCTGATCACCATCAGAGACGGGGACCTCGTTACTTCACAGAGGTTTTGTTTAGCATGAGGTATTAGTTTCCTCTTGCTGCTGTAACAAATTACCACAAACTTGGGAGTTGAAAACAAGAGAAATGTATGCTCTCTCAGTTCTAGAGTTCAGAAATCCAAAACCAGTTTCACTGGGCTGTGCTCTGTCCCGGGGGCTACAGAGGAGAATCTGTTTCCTTGCCTTTTCCTGCACCTAGAGCTGCATCCCCTTGGTTCCTTGGTTGGTGGTCCCTTCCTCCATCTTCAAAGCCATCGGTGGAGCATCTTGCTTGCCTCATCACATTGCCTCCTCTTCTGTGTCAAATCTCCCTCTATCTTTTGTAACACTTGTGATGGCATGTAGGAGCCATCCAGATGATCCAGGATAAATTCCCATCTCAAGATCCTTAATCACGTCAACAAAGTCCCTTTTGCCATATAAGGTAACCCATTTGCAGGTTCCAGGGATTAGGACATCTTTGGGGGAGGGACATTATTCAGCTCACCACATGCCTTAGGGCAGAGTTCTTGTGTCAGGTCACTTTACTGGCCACCAGCCAGCCTGGAGGACAGACCACCTCAGTGGTGGTCAGAGTGGCTAAATCACGGGACACAGGTTAACTTGGCAGCCTGTGCATTAAGGCTCTCCAAGAGACACTGGGGTCTTGTAGACCCTCTTGCAAGAATGTTTTCCCACGGACATTTACATTTTTGAAGATAGCTTTGGATTAAAGGAATAAAGGTCAAATGACAAAGGCAGTGTTAGGGATGAGCAGCTGTCACCTACTCTGTTAAAAGAAACAAGCCACATTCAAGCAGTCAGAGACTTGAAAACTCCGGAAGGGGCACCATGCCCAAGACCAGACCAGGTCCTTCCTTCTGAGGTTGTGCAATACTTTGCTTACGGGAAGTGAGGTCACCCGTTTCTCTGTCCCTTTCTCCAGAGCACAGCAGGGTGCAATGTGTAAAGTTTTGTAGAGATTTGGCTAAGCTCATTTTTTTTCCCCAACCCAGCAGGGATTTTTGAGGGTTTTTTTTTTCTAAAAAAAAAGCAGCAAGCCTTTAAAGAAATGGCCCCCAAACAGTCCCAGGGAACTTAAATCCTAACAAACACATCATTAAACGGATACGACTTCCTTCCAGTACATTCCATGCAGATGCAGAGGACAGTTAAGGCATTTATTTTCAGACCACTCTCATTATTGTTCCCATCCACCCTTCATTCGATTAAACAGACGCCAGGCCAAAAAAAAAAAGTCATAAAGATCTAAGCTGCTGCTTCTCCTTTTTCTTTTTTCAGTTAAATGGGGCTAAACAGGCAATAGATGGTTTCAGAAAACGACCAAATACATGTCCTGATTTTCTCTATTTTGCAGGTCCCAAGAAGGTGCCACCACTTTTTAAGGGTCTGTGAGTCCAGCTAATGGCTCCCAAGTGAAGCCTCCTTCCTTGAGGAACAAACACTTTCGAGAAACCTCACAGCTGGCCGCAGCCGGTCACCCACCTGCCCACTGCTACAGAGGGGGTCAAAGGGGCACCATCAGTCAGCACGGCTATATCAGCACTGGGCTGAATCGTGTCCCCCAAAGAGGTGTGGTGAAGTCCTAACCCCTGGTGCCAGCAGATGTGACCTTATTGGAAATGGAATCAAGTTCACATAGATTAGACTGAGTCAGGGTGAGCCCTGGAGCACTGACTGGTGTCCTCATAAGAAAACACAGGAAAGAGGGTGAGGGAGACTCAGGGAGAGCCTGGGATGGACACAGTGCTCTCCGAGACTAGGAAAACCAAGGCTGGTCGGTGACCCCTGGAAAATAGGGAAAGGCGAGGAAGGAGTCTTCCTCTGAAACCCCAAGAAGGAACCAACTCTGCAGACACCTTGATTTCAGACAGCTGGCCTCCAGAACTGGGAGGCAATAATTTCTGCTGTTCTAAGCTACCCCGTCTGTGGTGCTCTGTTACAGCAGCCCTAACACACAAATGCACCGAGTCAGGCCCTGAAATGCCCCTTTGGTCACCTTCATGCAGAAGCGGCTGTCTGGCTCTGTTTCTAATCCCTCTCTGCTGCTTCTCATGTCTGCCCTGGAGATTTCCTAAGCCTGAATTGGGCTTCAAATGTGAAGGCCCTCTTTGGGATTGGAATGACCTCAAAGGGAAGAAAACGGGGTGTCTTCTCCCCAGCACCCTCCCCACAAGTTCTCTCTCTCTTTTTCTAGATTATTTACATAATTTTATTTTATTTTTTAATTTTATTGAAGTATAGTTAATTTACAATGTTGTGTTAATTTCTTATTATAGCAAAGTAACTCAGTTATACATACATACATATATATATATATATATATATATATATATATATATATATTCTTTTCCATTATGGTTTGTCACAGGATATCGAATTTATTTCCCTGTGCTTGTTGTATCCATTCTATGTATACTAGTTTGCATCTGCTAATCCCAACCTCCCACTCCATCCCTCCCTCAACCCCCTCCTCCTTGGCAACCACAAATCTGTTCTCTATGCCTGTGAGTCTGTTTTTGTTTCGTAGACATATCTATGAAGCAAGTTCTCTTAAAGCAGGGTGGAGCAAAACAAAAAGAAAAGAATGCCATACACGTGATCTACAGGGCTGATGGAGGGAAGGAAGGAGCTAGCCAGTGCATGCCAGACGCTCTGCTGGGAGCCGTATGGAGAATATCTCATTCTCACCCAGCTGCATTGAGGGCCAGGGTTCCCATCCTGCACGTGCTGTGAGCAAGCTGGATCCAAGCCGAGGTCTCCTTGTTCCAAAGGTCACAGAGATTTGCCCCACAGCCCGGTGTCTCAGAGTCTCCATCCAGGGTCTATGCGGCTGCTTAGTTTAAATTCAACCACCTAGCATAATTACATAACTATAGCAGTGGCTCTGAAACTTCCAGTAAGCATCAGAGTCACCCGAGGGCCTGTTAGGACACCCATGCACCCATCTCTCCCCTGGCCCCCACCCCTGCTTCCAGAGTTTCCGATGCAGTGGGTCCAGGTGGGCGCGAGATCCTGCACTGCTAACGCGTCTCCAGAATGGTGAGAGGTGGGTCCAGGTTCCAGGGTTGAGGATCTTTCATTGATTTGAACGTGGGACGGGACGGCATCAGGTGTGGCCCGAGACCTGGGGCCCCTGCCCTCACGTGATGGGAGGCAGAGGTGTGGGACAGTAGAACTTCTCTTCCTCACTGCCCTCCCCTCCCCTAGCCTCTCCTGACCTGTCCTTCCTTGCCATCCACCTCCACGGCAGTAACTCAGCGCTCTAACCCACACCCTCCACAAGCCTCTATCCTTCTGTACCCAGACAGCTACTTCCCTGTTTGTCCTCGGTCAGTAGTTGATTCTTGGGATGAAGGGTCACTGACCTGGTTCACAGGATCACACGTGCCCACAAGGAGATGCCATCCCTTTCCCCACCTTTCCCTGACCATGTTGCACTTTCCTTTCGGAATTATTTGGCTATGCATTGTGCTATGGGCTGAACTGTGTCCACCTAAAATTCATATGTTGGATTCTTGCCTCTGGTACCTCAAAATGTGACTGGATTTGGAGAAAGGGATTTTAAAGAGGTGACTAAAGTTAAATGAGGTCATTAGTGCGGCTCCTACTCTGACATGACAGGTGTCCTTATAACAAAAGGGGATCAGGACACAGACACACACGGAGGGGCGACCATGTAAGGACACAGGGAGGAGACGGCGGTCTACAGTCAGGAGAGAGGCCTCGTAGGGATCAACCTTGACCTTGGCCTTCCAGCCTCCAGAACTGGGAGGAAATAAACCGTTGTTTAAGCAGCCCAGCCTGCGGTACTTGTTACAGCAGCCCAAGCAAATGAATACACGGTGTTTGCATTTCTGTGTCTCCAGTGGATTATAACCTCCTGAGGACAGGAACTTGTCTTTTCACCTTGCATTCCCAACACTTAGCATGTGCCTGGCACAATTAAAGGGCACAGTAATAAAGGTGATAATAAAATAATAACTATCATTTGTTGAGCACTTACTATGTGCCAGGCCCTGTACTCAGCACTTCACATGTAATCCTCAGAACCATAATGTAAGTACTATTATTATCTCCATTCTAAAAATGAAGATGTTGAAGCACAGAGAGGTGAGGAAACTTGCCACAGACACAGAGCTAATAAGTGGTGCATGTGATGGGCTGAATGCTGACACCCAAAGATATCCACATCCTAATTCTTGGAACCTGAAAGTGTTACTAGAGAGACTCTGCAGGTGTGATTAATTTAGGGAACTTGACATGGAAGATTATCCTGGATTAACCGGATGCACACTGAATGCTATCACATGTCCTTGTGAAAGGAAGGCAGAGGGAGATTTCACACAGACGGGAGAGAAGAAAGCAATGTGATCACTGAAGCAGATGTTACACAAATGACCTTGAAGATGGAGGAAGGGTCCATGAACAAAGGAATGCAGGTGTCCTCTAGAAGGTGGACGAAGCAAGGAATGGATTCTCCCCTAGAGCCCCTGGAGGGAGCACAGGCCTGCCGACACCTTGGTTTCAGCTCCGTGATGCTGATTTCTCAGCTCCAGAACTGTGAGAGAATAAATTTCTGCTGTTCTGAGCCAGTAAGTTTGTAATAATTTATTACAGCAGCCAAAGAAAACTCATAGAGACAGGATATAAACCCAGGCAGTCTCTCTTCAGACCCTGCACTGTTGTTTTGTTTTATTAAAATGTTTTAAAACTTTCTTCTTAAAATTTTAAGATTTAAAACATTCTTTAATGAGATGCAATTTCATACAGTGAAATGCACAATACATGTGACAAATCTAAACACTTGTGCAGTCCCCACCCCATCAAGCTACAGACCAGACCCATCCCCTTTTCCACCAATCCAGTCTCTGTTCCAAGGCAGCCACTCTTCTGATTTCTATCACCGCACGTTAGTTTTGCCTGTTTTTGAACTTCCTATAGAGAACGCATAGAGAATGTTGTGAAACTGCATAGCTCAGACTGGGACTTGAACTCACGGGCTGAGACTCGAACCCACTGTCTTTTAATTAAAATCACTTACCTGGTGTCAGGACTTAGTGAAGCTCAGGTTCTTTATGTCTCAGCACAGAAGGAATTCAGCGAGAGACAAAGTGATAGGTAAGAAGTAGACTGATCGATCGATTGATTGATTGATTATTTCTGGCCGCACCGCACAGCATGTGTGATCTCAGTTCCCTCACCAGGGATCGAACCTGTGACCCCTGAAATGGAAGTGCGGAGTCCTAACCACTGGACCGCCAGGGAAGTCCCAACAAAGAAGTAGATTTATTAACATAGGACGCTTGTGAGGGATACAAGGAGGCAGGCATGGGGGCTCTGCCCTGAGAACTAAGTGGGAAAGCAGGTTTGTTTAGAGAGATACACATTCCATAGACAGAATTTGGTCTGTCTCAACAGGAGAGAGAGGCCCTGAAATATGGGGTGGTTAGTTAGTTTGTTTGTTTTTTTGGGTTTTTTTGCGGTACGCGGGCCTCTCACTGTTGTGGCCTCTCCATTGCGGAGCACAGGCTCCGGACGCACAGGGTCAGCGGCCATGGCTCACGGGCCCAGCCGCTCCGCTGCATGTGGGATCCTCCCGGACCAGGGCATGAACCCGCGTCCCCCGCATCGGCAGGCGGACTCGCAACCACTGTACCACTAGGGAAGCCCGGGGTTGTTAGCTTTTATGAGCTGGGTAATTTCATAGTGGGAGGATTATGCCAACTATTTTGGAGAAGGGGTAGGGATTTCCAGGAATTGGGCTATCACCCACTTTATGGCCTTTATGGTCGGCCTCAGAACAGCCCTGGAGCCTGTGGGTGTGTCATTTAACATGCTGATGTGCTACAATGAGCGTACACTGAGGCTCCAGGTCCACTGGAAGTTGAATCTTCCACCATCTTGAGCCTAATTGGTTCTAACCTGTTTCTGTTAAATCCTCAAAGGCTACGTCATTCTTTTAGAGGTTGTCCCCTGTCCCTTTTCCTCCTGTCTCAGTTTTGTGTATTTGGAGTTTCTTTTCATTCATCCATGGTCTGAATGTCCCACAATTTGTTTGTATTTTATTGTGTCCCTGAGAGGAAATTTTGAACATCTCCTGCAATGCACAAGTCAAACTAGAGATGAACACCAGGAGAGATGCACACACCAGCCAGGAGGGGCACGTGGGTGGGGTTTGCCCTGTGGTTGAAATGGGACAACCTCCCAAAAGCCCCCAGCGTGGTGTCTGGCAGGCACACCGTTAATGCAGCAGAAATATTTGTTTCCACTCTCTTTGCCAAATGGGAGTTCTTTTGTCTTCAAAGTAAAGCAGCCTTGGACCGTATGGTCACAAAATGATACTCTATGAACTGTAGGGCAGGAAAGACTTCCTCCACCCTCCTAGGTTTGATAGCTGGGTCTCTGAAATAAATTGATAGCAGGCAGATTAAGAATAGAAAAGGTGTACACATTTATTCATTTTTAATATTATGTGCATGGGGACATCACAGTAAAAAAAGGTGAATACTCAGTAAATTGGTGCAATTTGAGAGCTCCTATACCATCTCAACAGGGGAAGGGGAGCGGGGATGTAGCCAGTTCAGGGAAGAGCAAATGACTCTTAGGAAAGATGAAGGGACACTTAGAGGAACAGATGGGAGATATGAGTTTGTGAGGACGTTTTTCTGGGTGTGGTGCCGACTTCTGGTCTTTTCCCCTGGGATAACAGTCAGTCTTCGCAGCTGACGACACTCCTGGGGAGGGATTTAAGACAATTGAGTTCCCTTTGGAGAATCTGTCTTCAGGCAGAGAGGGGGAGTTCAGAGAAAGCCTCTCCCTGTGTTTGCTGCTTTCCCAGTGGCTTCAGCTCAAAATAATCAATATGACAAAGCGGTATATTTTGGGGTGGTGTGTCCTGGACTCTTTTAAAATCGTATTTCTTTTGCTCTCGCTGAAACTTTTGAGTTGCTATTTATGTCCTCTTGCTACACAATTACAATGCCTGGTCTCGGAGATTAGTCCCCAAACTCTGCTAAGGACACAGTGGGTTTGGTTTATGTTTATCATCGACGGCTATGAAACTGACAGCTCCCCCTTCCTGTCTGTCCCCAGGCCAGAGCGGGGCCATGCGGGAAAGACTGCTTAGAGAAAACCAGCCCCTCTCTCCCCCCCAATCCCTCTCCAGTCTCAGCTTCACAGAAATGGGCTGTCATCCTCTCTTCATGGGAAATGCATAGACCTACAGTGTGTGTAGTATTGTAATAAACCCAGTGAGCTGCCCACACGTCACGAGATCCAGAGCATTAACGATAATTCACATCCACTTTCATGTCCCTCCCCCTTTAGAGGAACACTTATATCTTGAAATTTGTTTTTAGCCTTGTATTTTTTTAAAAGATGCATAATTGTATCATACACACATATTCCTAAAAACATACTCTTTAGTTTTAGTCATTTTTCACTTTGACCAAAGTTTATAGAGTTGAATGAAATTTTCTGGGGTTCGTATTTTTCACTCGATGTTTTCAGTTGCCGAGATGTAGCCATATGATGGTGGACGGCTGTGGTTAATTCTTTCTTACCAGTGTATCACATCCTGTTATGTGATCTGCCACAATCTGTTTATCCACTGTCCAGGTGGTGGGCAGTGGGTTATTTCCAAGTTTTTGTTATTCCTAACCGTGCTGGTTTGTAAAGATTCTTCTGCATGTTTCTGATAGATTCGGGCAGGAGTTTCTCCTCAGTATGTGCCTGGTATAAATGTTCAACTTTACGAGATGATGACAAACTTTTTCAAAGTGTCTCTGCCCGTTCTGGTCTCCCACCAAGCAATCTCTAATTCACTTACCGATAAAGAAAATAGGAATTCAATGAATGAAGCTGGAGAAAGATATTTCTCCACATGGAAGAAAGGAAACTGTGCCCTTACCTCACACTATTCACACCACTCCAGGCAGCTCGAAGACTGAATGAAATTCCAACAGCAACATTTGCTGTTGGATGAATATTTATCCTAACGTGGGTACGGAAGGATTTCTTAAGACAAGATAAGCATACACCATAAATTAAATGATTGACAATTTTGATTCTTTTAAAACTAAGAACTTTTGTTCATCATTTAAAAACTTGAGGATAGTGAAAAGACAAGATGATACTTTTGTAACAAAAAAGGGGTTAGAATCAAGAGTAACTATTGAATATGGAATCTAAGAAAAAAAAATGGTTCTGAAGAACCTAGGGGCTGGACAGGAACAAAGACACAGATGTAGAGAATGGACTTGAGGACACGGGGAGGAGGAAGGGTAAGCTGGGACGAAGTGAGAGAGTGGCATGGACATATACACACTACCAAATGTAAAATAGATAGCTAGTGGGAAGCAGCCGCATAGCACAGGGAGATCAGCTCGGTGCTTTGTGACCACCTAGAGGGGTGGGATAGGGAGGGTGGGAGGGAGACGCAAGAGGGAGGAGATATGGGGATATATGTGTATGTATAGCTGATTCCCTTTGTTATACGGCAGAAACTGACACACCATTGTAAAGCAATTATACTCCAATAAAGATGTTAAAAAAAAAAGAGTATATATTGAAATGAACACAATACTGTGAATCAACTATAGTTAAAAATTTTTAAAGAGTATATAAAAAGACTCTATGAAATAATAAAGAAAGCCCAAATAATCAGTTAAAAATGGGCACAAGATATCATATAAAAGTGGGCAATATATATATCCAGTAGTTCCCCCCCTTGTCCATGGGGGATACATTCCAAGACCCCCAGTAGATGCCTGAGCCTGCAGGTAGTAGTGAATTGAAGCATATATAGACCATGCACTTTCCTGACATACATACCTTTGATAAGTTTAATTCATAAATTAGGCACAGTGAGAGATTAGCAAGAATAACTAATAATAAAATAGAACAAGTATAACAATATACTGTAATAAAAGTTATGTGAATGGGGCCTCTCTGTCTCTCAAAATAGCTTACCTGCCTATACTCACCCTTCTTCTTGGGATGATGTGAGATGATGAAAAGCCTACGTGATGAGATGAAGTGAGATGAACGATTCGGATATTGTGATGGTGTGAGGACGCTACTGACCTTCTGATGATATGTGAGAAGGAGGGGACCAAGCACCTCCCAGATCCTGGATCATGGGGCCATGAGGCTGTTGATGGTTGAGGACCCCACACGGAACAGAGCAGGCCAGTGTGAGATGTCACCATGCTACTCAGAATGGCAGAAAATTTTAAACTTATGAATTGTTTATTTCGGAATTTTCCATTTAATATTTTTGAACCCTCATTTGACTACAGGTAACTGAAACCTCAGAAAGTAAAACTGCAGATAAAGGGGGATTATGACATATATAAGGAGAGACACCTCATCTCGCCCCTCTCAGCCTCCCCAGGGCACGTGGACCTTCACACCCCCTCCCCCCAACCCGGGAGTCGGGTTCTGCGCACGCGCGCACACACTTGTATACACCCACACACTCACCGCCCATTATGCGCTTCATCTACTTTATCTCTTTGAACACTCATAACAATCTTTTGACATTGGTATTATTACCCTCCATTGTACAGATGAGTAAACTGAGGCTCTGGGGGCTGAAGTCTTATTCTGAGGAATCAGCTCAGGATGGCAGAGCTGAGCTTCTAACACAGGGCTGACATTCTCGTCACCTCCAGGGCACTGCAGGCTCCTCACATCAACCCCAAGAAGGGCGGGCAGGGACCCACCTCGTGCCCTCACAGACCCCAAGACCAACTTTGAATCACCACATTTTCTATTCACCTGTCAGGAACTGAGTCTTTACCCTCTCCTTCAAAGCGAGGAGGTAGAGGATGGGAAGTTGGCGTTGCATATGCATATTTTTAAGAGCCTCCTTATTCTCCTAATTGCAAAGTGAAAAATGTGGGATGTGGGATGGAAAGGGCTGCTGTAGCCCAGCTGGTGCCTTCGTCCCTGTTAGGAAAGTCTCCCCTTTCTCCAGGAAGACCCAGGTGCTCATCAGCGCTCATGCAAGGAGCACAGGTGGGCTCAGCCCCTTGGAGCCCTCCTTTGGGTGGCTGGTGCAGCATGCAATCTGTGCAGCTGTACATCGCAGCCCCGTGACAGAGGGGAGACAACCTCAGGCGCAGTGGCTGAAGGTAACTTTGGCTCTGGGCTGGTTTTGCCAAACCTCCTGGGGCCATGCTCAGCGCAGTCAGGAGGGGCAAGGGGAGAGACAAGCCAGCCTCCTCCCAGCAGCAAATCTGTCCTAAGAGAAATGTGCCTTTTCCTAACGTCACCAACTTCGCCAGAAGTGATTCTCTTGGTGTGTCTGTCTGTCTTTCTGTTATTACCTCTCTCTCTTCCATGTCTCTGTCTTAAAGAGTCTATTTAAATTTGTTGCAACAAATAGATGCTATGTTCAAGTGGGTGGCATTTCAAAACCACGGAGAACATTAGGGAGAGTGCTTCATTCAGAGAGCAGGCCTGAACCACACCCGGGATTAGCCAGGACACCGTTGCCAGGGCAACGCGGCTCCAGCTTCCTGCCTGACTCTGCATCAGGCACCACCTTCATTACCCTCAGCGACACTGCAGGTTATTAAACACCTTAATTAACTCTGCTTTGGTGTCGGGGCCTTTATCACCGTTCCAGGGACAAGGGCCCATCACCCTCTCTGTGCTGCCCTGTGCCACCTCACGGAGGGTAGCCTGTGAGTCACTTCTGGCCTTTCTCACATTTGGGGCTGTAATAAATTTATATCCAAACAGTACTCGGTGAGATTCTAAGGGAACCACAGCAGCTGCCTCCTTTGCCTTCCACAAGGCATGAGGTTCCCTTTATCTTTCTGAGACCCATCATGTGGTGTAAATACTAATGTCTCTGAGAAGAAAATCTGTCCACTGTAGATGTGTCTCACCTGCAGTGCTGTTACACCCAGGGGTTCCAGTGCTGGGAGACAGCGACCAGGGCAGCGCAACCCTTGCCTCCTGGGCCCCAGCCCAGGAAGAGGGATGGGGGAGAGGGGGCACAGAGGAGGGGCCATGGACCCAAGCCAAGCACGTGGGGCTCCTTACCTGGATCCACGAACTTGAATAGTAAAAAACGACGTTTTTATTTTCACTAGCTTCTAACTGAATTTCATCATTTCCTCCCAATAGGCATGCAGGCAACTGCAACAGTATGTTTGCTACCCCTGCGACCTTGACAACAAGAAAAATCACAGACTGTTGCTTCATCCCATGTTACATTTAGTGCCAGTGTCTTCACACATCACTGCCCATCACTGCTTCCAAATGACCGTAGGTGTGAGTCCCGCCCGTGGGTCTGGTTATGACATAGCATATATGTTGCTCTATAATCCATTTGCTTGGCAATTGTATCTTAATATAAGTGATTTCCTTTGTAACCTATGTGTTTTATTCCATGTGCTTAAAAACCCTATTCTGAAAAGCGGTCTACTGGTTTCACAGACTGCCAGTGAGGTCCATGGCATAACAGTTCAGGGCCCCAGAGAGGAAAATATTCTATAACTAATGTTGTCTGCTATTATCAGTGTTTTGTCCCTTCGTGGAGTCAGTCGCTGGCACCTCACTAAGAAGGGTACATATCTATATCTAGCTATTGTTCAATCAATTGATTGATCAATGCATATACAAATCTGGATAAATACACATATCCATGGAGGGAGGATTATTTGCAAAGAAAATTAAGGATGTTATTTATGTACCTCTATTTTTTTTTTTTTTTACCATTCTAGTCCTCAAAAGTCATGCCAAAATGACACACATAAGTGAGAAATGGTGAAATTGACCCAGATTTTCTAAAGGGGAAAAATATATTTAAAAAATTAAAACCCAAGGCATGGAGAAAACACGAAACTCACTACAGACCACAGGAGCCATTATGCTTGTTATTTAAAATCTAATCCCTGTTTCAATTAATTCTATCAAAGCAAAGACACTGAAGCAGGATATTCTTCAATGTGCATCGAGCACAGATGCAAAATCTGGCCTTCACACTCCTGGCTGGCTCTCCCTCATCTTCACACAGCTACTTTGTGGCAGGATTCAAACCCAGGTCTGTCTGAATGGGGCTCACGCTCTAAACATCATGCTTTCCACGCCATCGTTCACATAGGGAAACAGGCATCAGAGAGTTACAGGAGTTTGGCCAGACCTGCTGAGGCCATTTAGGAATAACCCTTATTGTATCTCACTGCCCTGCCCACTGATGGGAGGACGTGAACCGTTGGAGTCTAAAAGAAAACTTGTATTTCCCTGCCTTTGCTTATTTTTCATCCTTCAAAGGGCAAATGTTGTGCAGATACCCAACCGGCATCAGATAAAAGCACTAGAGCCACATCTAATCCATCATCTTTACTTGGGTAGCGACTTCATAGCCACCTGACTCAACAAGTCCATGATTACAAGCAAGATTGCCACTCAGCACTTACACCACCCTTGGTCATTGGTTCTAAGAGCCACATGATGACCAGTGAGTCCACCCGCACAGCCCCATGGGACTGGGTCTGAGATATCGTTTCATCCTGATGATGGGAAAGCAGGACTGTGGAGGCCCCAGGCCCAGCACGGTCATCAATGGCAAGATCTGAATTCAACTCGGTCCCGAAACCCTCCCCTCTCCCAGGCAAGGGCTGTGGCATGCCCCCGTCTGGCTTTTCAGTCAACACTATCGATATATAATTTACAAACAATCAAAAGCATCTATTTTGTTTATACAGTTCAATGAGCTTTGACAGATATAAACACGTAATCAACACAACAATAAATATATAGAACGGCCCCATCAACACCCCCCCCAAATTTTCTCATATGCCTTTGCAGTCAATCCCACTCCTGGCCCTAGGCAGCCAGTGAACAGCTCCCTGACACTGTGATTTTGACTTTCCTCTTCTAGAACTTCAGATGAGTGGACTCGAATATAAACTTCCTATAAATGGAAGCTGGATGCGATGTTTGCTGAGCGTTTACAATTTGCTGGGCTCTGGAGAGGTCAGGGGGATATTTACATCAATGCCATTTGAAGGCGCTTCTTCCCACTTCAAATGGTCCACCTGTTCTGCTGGCTGCCATTGGGAGAGTCTGGTTGAAACGGGAATGATAAAGAACCATGCTGAGCTCCCCGCTGGACACTCCCCACACCTAGGTGCACCTGGCCCTTTCTCAGTCTGGTTGCTAGGGAACGTTTGCTCCACATCATCATTATAGATGACACAACACATTGCCTTCAGTCCCCAGCACGGCTCTCGTCACCTTTTTTCCTCCTCCTTTCTCAGCCCACACCCTCCCAGGGCCTCCCAGCCTCTCCATCTTGAGGCCTGTGTCTGACATTCAGATTCGCCTTCACTTGGACCATTTCCACCACTGGCTCCTCCACGGGCCCTGGCACTCTGCTCATCGTTTAAACTCCTTCCTTCCCCTTGACATGCCAGCATCTCAGTAATGACAGAACGTTGTCCTTGGGGCGTTCTGTAGGCCAATGTTTCCCAGTGGATGTGAATGAAAAACCATGGGTGACTGTCGGGGATGTTCCAGGAGAGAAGAGTCTCAGGGAAGAACATTTGCTTCCTGGCGTGACCATGTGTAGAGTGAAACTGGCTCTCCTACTCCATCTTTTGGAGCCTCGGTTTCCTCTTAAGAAACCTGGGCTACGAGTGGCGAGGGGAGCCCTCATCACCTGGCCTTGCAGGGAGCATGAGTGCCCAATGTATGTTCACCGCTGTGAACACACACCTTGCCATCATGGGGGAAAGTTAGGGTCAAAAGAATGCTAAGATATTACTCAGCCATAAAAAAGAACAAAATAAGGCCATTTGCAGCAACATGGATGGACCTAGAGATTGCCATACTCAGTGAAGTAAGTCAGACAAAGACAAATGTAATATGATATCACTTACATGTGGAATCTTAAAAAAAGGGTACAGATGAACTTATTTACAAAACATAAATAGAGTCATGGATGTAGAAAACAAATTATGGTTACCAGGGGATAAGGGGGAGCAATAAATTGGGAGATTGGGATTGACGTAGACATACTACTTCTATATAAAATAGATAACTAATAAGAACCTGCTCTATAGCACAGGGAACTCTACTCAATGCTCTGTAAAGGCCTATATGGGAAAAGAACCTAAAAAAAAGAAGAGTGGATATATGTATAACTGATTCACTCTGCTGTACACATGAAACCAACACAACACTGTAAATCAACTATACTCCAATAAAAATAAAAATTTAAAAAAACCCTAAGAAAGTCATGCCCAGATAAGCCCTCTTCATGGTTCACTTTATAAAAGCCTCATCAGAGATAAATAAAACCATGTCCTTTGTTTCAGAGCTGCAATAGGTAGAATGGTCCCCAAAGATGTCACATCATAATCCCTGAAACCCATGAATATGTTGTGTTATATGGCAAAGGGGACTGTTCAGATGTAATTAAGGTTCACACTTTAAAACAGAGAGATTATCCTGAATGATCCAGGTGAGCCCAGGCTAATCCTGTGTGTCCTCGAAAGCCGAGAACTTTCTCTGGCTGGAAGCAAAAGAGAGATGTGGCAGATGGAGAGTCAGAGTCCAGGAAGGAGAAGGATTCATCCTGGCTTTCCTGTCTCTGATTTACAAGGACCACGTCCAAGGACCAGAGAGAGGCCTCTAGGAGCTCAGGGCAGCCCCGGCTGATGGATATGAGGAAACAGGATCTCAGTCCTACAACCACAGGGAACTGGGTTCTGCTAACAACCTAGAAGAGCTTGGAAAGGGATTTCCCCCTGAGCTTCCCCATGACAGCCCAGCAGGTCGATACCTTGATGTCAGCTCGTGAGACCTGAGGCAGAGGTATGGGCTGAGCCAACCTGGCCTTCTGACCACAGACCTGTAGTCGATCAGTGGTGGTCTCATCCTTCCCTCTGCTGAACTCTCTGAGGCCCAGTGCGGCAGAGTTACATCCAGCCTCCCCAGCACCACGAGGCCCGTTGCCTCTGTCTCTTCTCCACCTGCTCCTCTGCCACCCTCTCCTCCAGCTGAACAACGTCCCCCCTCTCCTGTACTTGCTCGGCACAATCCCTCGGCCCCTTCACCCTGAATGCACTTGCCCAGCATCGCTTCTTCCCTCGCCTCCTCGGGGACTTTGTTCAAATGTCACTTCTCAGTAAGACCTGCCACAGCCCCCTCGGGCCACCACTCTTGCTTTACATCTCTCTACAGTTTAGCACACATATTTTCACTTATTCATTTCATTTATCATCTGACTTTCCCATTAGACCAATGGTTCTCTATCCCGGGACCAGCTGGCACTGTCTGGAGACATTTTTGAATGTCATGAACAACCGAGGATGCTATAGGCACCCGGTGAGTAGAGGCCAGGGATGCTGCTATACATCCTACAATACACAGGACAGTCCCACAACAAAGAACGATTTGGCCCCAAATGTCCATAGGGCTGAAATGGAGAAACCCTGTCATAAACTGTGAATTCCATGAGGACAGAAACTTTCTAGTCACCACTGTGTCCCAGAGCCTAGGACAGAGGCTGACATGTGCTCTGTGGATGTGTTGGACTGAGTGAACATGTGGAGGATTATTCCGTAGGATGTGGGAAATGCTTGCCCATCTATAACTGGCTGGTCACTGGTCATCCATCATTATCTCTTCCTTTCCCAAAGTTGGGAAACTGGGAATCACTTTTAAGTTTCCCTTTTTCTTCTCCCCACCCCCAGGGTCCACAGGGGCCCCTCATTGCTGTGCAAGGGGTCCTACCCTGGTCTCCATCCTCCCCTACCCAACCTCCATCCTTCCAACCAGAAGCTATGGGTGCAGGTGGGATCCCACAGTCCCAGCTGCAGAAAATGGAGCAAAGGAACCAAAGCAGGCCCTTCCTCTCTGTTCCAAAAAGAAGCATCCTCTCCTCCTCCTTTCTGGCTCACCTGGCTTTCGTATTCAAGAATTCAGGAAGGGAGGGAATCAGACGGAAGTCCCTCGCACTGTGGGAGACCAGCGCTAATATTTTGCTCCGTCAGCTTGGTGAGCACCAGCCTCAGCGCAGCCTGCTTTATACCAGCTGCTTTAACTAAGTGAACGGAGCAGCCGCGGGGTCCTTGCAAACAAAGCCGCGCTCGAGCTGAAAACCGCAGGAAGAAAGAGAAGAGATTTAAGCGATGGGTCTCAAATAAGTCTTTCTCCCAGAACCTAATGTTCCGGGAAAATCTTCCTAATTAGTCATTAATTGCTACATTATCAGCACCGTAGGCCAAGGATTAAATGGGTAATTCCCTTGTATCTCGAAAGCAAGGCAATGTGTCCAGTCAGCCAGACAGAGCGGCCCTTGGCTTATGTAACTGCCGCAGCCAGCCCCCTGCGAGCTCTGCAGAAACAATGCTCCTTGCCATCTTTGAAGCAAACTCTGGAGACTTCTGTTTCCCCAGCCCTGTGGAGAAGCATTTCTATCATTTAGGGCTGATCTTCATTTCCTGCTGTTGGGTATACACTTTCTTGAGAACGGATTTTTCCTCTTAAAGACACTTTATTGTTTAAGTCTTGTTCTCCGGCTGGGGAACTTCATGTTTCCAACCTCTTGGTCATCCGAGGAGAGCACTGCAGGCAATTTTAGCATCGCTAATTGGCTCTGCTAAAGAAGCTTAAAGAGTATGATTCAGCTCTTAATCATAGCACTTTATTATACTGTCATTACAAAAAAATAAAACGCTAGACTTTATTCTGTGCTAAAAAAATAATTAAGTCATCTTAAAGTCTGGTCATTCTATATAGGGGAAAACTTTCTATATTTCTGTATTATCCAGATGTTTTACGGCCAAGGGAACAGTAGTACATGGAGAGAGAGAGGGTCCTGGAATCAGAGGTCTTAGATCTGAGTCCAGTTCATACTTGTGCCTATGGACTCTGTCTGTAGAAGAGTCCCCATACTCCCTGGATCTGTAGGGACCACGGGGATGGGCAGCCCCGCCTCCATGGACAGGGAGGGGATGACCTCTCAGAAGGAGAAGCAAAGGAGAACTGAGATGAGGGAAGGGCAGTGAGCGAGGTGCAGGAGCGTGTCTGCAGGGCGGGGGCACAGGAAGAGGCAGTACCATCCCTGTCTGCTGCGTCTGCTGTGTCCACTGGTGCGAGGAAGGGCCAGGGTGTGGTGGATGGGGAGAGCGTTGGGAATTAGAGAGCACCCAAGGCCTCTTCAGACGGGTGAAGAGAACCCTTCTCTCTCTCTCTCTCTCTCTCTCCCTCTCTCGTCCCAGGCCTTTCAGAAACAGAGCCCCCAGGAGGGGGGACAGATGCCCCAGGGTCATCGGGAGGAAGAAAGGTGGACACGAGAAAGCCTGGATGTGCAATGGAGATGCACATGCCATCGCTCACGCCTGCAGCGCCAGCAAAGGACTCGGTCCATTAAGAGCTTGACACTGCTAGGAAGAGACCCTCTTGGACGTGGTCCCTCCCCCGTTTTTGGTTTTTTCCTGCTCCTCTAACTTGGGGTGTCACTGACACTTAGAAGCGCAGCGTCCCCTGCCGGCCAGGTTTATGCCCACTGTTCTGCTTTCCCTTTACACTGAAGGGCCTGGGTGCACCTGGGCGCACCTCTTGCAGCGTCTCTGGGGTGTCCTCAGTATGCACCCGGCATGTGACAGACACACCATAAATGTCAACGAGGTTCTCTTGAGTGATCCGGGAGATGTCCCTTTCCAGATAGTGACAAAAGGTCAGGCAGCCCACAGGGACACGTATGACAGAGGAGTCGGGTCTGGGTGAGGCCCCCTCCTTGCTAGGCGGCTGCATCCTGGGCACCTTGCAGGGGGCCTGCCACTCTCTATCAGGCAGCCCTCTGTTTTAGCCCCAAAAGGTTTAAATGTTGAAAATCGGCAAGTCAAAGAGCGGATGTACATATTCTACCAGTTAGGGTCAGCTAGGATAACAGCGGCTTAAACGGCATGAAAGGGGGCTTCCCTCTCCCGGAAACCCTGGCAGAAGCAATCCAGCTCAGCTCCACCAAGCTCCTTCCACCCTTCCCCTTGGCCACCTTGACGGTTAGGTCCTTGTCTCCTGGTCCAGCTGGCGCCTCTGCCGCCACATCTGTGTTCCAAGCAACAGGAAGGCTCCACGCGGCACAGGCGGACTCCATTGCTGTCACCTCATTGGCCAGAATCAGCCACGTGTCTTCACCTAGCTGCAAGGTGGCCTTGTGTTCCGCTGAAAATTCTAGTCTTCAGAAGAGATTTGGGAGAAACATAGCAAACTCTGCCTCGCATATTATGGTGAGGGTAAATGGTAGTTCTTTTTCCAGAAAACAAAACCCCCTCCACTTAGAGTTTCTGTGAGCAATGCTACCCTAACCTTAGCCCCACGTGTGTCCAGGCAACACAGTAGGAAGGTGACAACCAGCGCAAGAGCCAGTCCAGGCGGGGATGTTGCCGCTGGCGCCACATCCAGGCCTCCCTCCTCCCCAGGGGCCAGTGGTTCCCCGCAAACCTCTGGTGAGGCTGAGACGGCTGGTGGGCGGCCGTCTGCTCTCCACAGGGACCTGCTGGATGCCTGGTCTCCACTCCGCCAGCCCTGTAGGGCTTTATCACCAGCCCCTCGCCTCAGCCAGCCCCTGCTAGCCCCCTGCCTTAAACCAGAGTCTCCCATGGACACAGCGGGCTCGATACATCTTTGTTGCAGGGCTGTCCTGTGCATTGTAGGATGTTTAGCAGTATCCTGCTTTTTATCTACTAGGTACCAATGGAACCCCCGTTGTGACAACCCAGACTGTCTCCAGACAGTGCCAAAAGTCCCTTAGGGGCAAAATCACACACTCCCCTCCCCCACTGAGACCATTACCCCAAACCCAGTACCAGCTACTTCTACGCCTCTTGCTGCAGCACCCACGTTTATGAGACTCAGAAAAGGAGGCAGGGCTGGGACCTCCTCCGTCTGTGGGCAGGGGAGGTGCTTATGGAAGAAGGCCCATAGGATTTCAAATGAAGAGGTGGGAAACTGGGAAGAGGGAGACAGCCCTGATGACATCATCTGAGACCCTGGATCCAGTGTTACTTTAAATTTTTATGTATTTATTTTTGCTTAAGCCAGCCTGAACTCAGTTTCTGTCACTTATACCTGAAGGAGTCCTGATCATTTCAACAAGTGTCTGGGTAGTATCAGCTCTATGAAGCCCTAGTAGCTCTGGACCTAAATGGTCTTAATTTTATTTAGTTTCTATTGAGTAACATGCTTTTTAACCCAATACTTGCATTGCCTCAGCAGGAAAGCAAAAAACAGAACCAAATGCAGGCCTCATTTTTAACTGGAATCTTGAGACATATTTTGTCTTCTGTGGCGGAAAATGCCCCACTGATCCGAGCATGGCGGATGAGCTTTGGGGAGCATCTTTCCAAGAGTCAGTGCCCTGTGGCACTGAACCCCGTGGCAGCCTCATCCACACCATGGATCAAGCACAGAATGTATCACTCATTTAATTTTCTTTGCTTCAGAGAAAGCGTCTAGATTGTAAAGCCCTGGGTGACTTTTGTGTTTTCAACTCCTTTGCAAGACTTGACTCAACACTGATGGGAAGAACATAGGCAACAGATATGTGAGATCGTTCTTTGATTTTAACAACATATCATTAAACAGGATTATCCGTTTGAAACCTCCCAAGTAGAAGACACTGTCCTTATAAGTTTCATACACCATGGAATTATTTTTAAGCTACGGAATAATAGTATTATATTTATTATGAAAATGTGCTGAATATGGAACAGTTCAAGTTAGAGCAAAGAAAACTCAGTGCAAACGATCAAAAGCTTAGAGACAATCGAAGAACAACATTTACACTTGGAATTTAAATAATACCAGCAGCTTCTAATCGGCCCAACTGTGTCCCAGAAATGCAGCATGACTCAGAAGATCACCACGCTTAGCATCTCAGAAACATTTCTTTTCACCTTTGGTTTTCTTAGAAACACTCAAGTACAATCTCAAAGCTATCACCCAGTGTTTTAGCTTTTCTGTTTTTATTAAAGAGTGGGGATGTTTTGTCCAGACACCACTCTCATTTTTGATCCGGGTAAACACAGGAGTGGATCGGCCAAAGTCAAAGCCTTGGTTAATGAAAAACTTCATTAGGAGGAAAACAAATCGAAGTAATCTAGACTCCACCTTGGAGCGTGTACATAGACAGACTGTTCACTGTATACGTTGACAGTGGTTTTATAAAAAAAGCTTTTAAAATAAAACTTAATTGCTACTTGTATCATTGACTCAAATAACACATGAAAGGACTGGGGTCCGTCCACCATGGAAACGGTTGTTTTATTGCGGGGCTGACGTGTTACACAGTGTTCCCTGCCCTCTCGGTTTATGGGATGCTTAGAGCACGCTGCTGGCGAGCGGTGTCTGCACATGACTATAAAGCAGCCCTTAGAGGCTGTCCAGAAACATCAACTCGTTAACTATCTCTAGATGTAAGTCTGAGTGCCTATATTTTTCGATTTCCTGGGTCATGTTTGTTTAAGAGACACCCAACTGAGCATCTTTAGGTCCAAAAGTTGAAATTTCAACTCTGAATATGGGGTGAAATGGGAAACTTTCATCAGGATTGAGACTTAGACCCAGTGCAACTCCAAAAAAGTCCCTGAGAATCACAGATGTTAGACTGAGATCGAATAGATTTCCATGGAGTGATCGCTGCCTGCATGGGACTGTGCTAGGTGCAGCATCCATGGCTAAAATCAGCTAAATTCTATGAGGCTGGTTATTTTTGTCTCCTTTCTACCGTGAGGGCACGGCGGGTCCGGGAGCCTTGCCTGGGAATGGAGCCAGGTGGCTGAGCCTCAGGCCTTTGAACTGTCCTTGCCAACAGCAGTCACCTGCCAGTCGTGTGACAATGCCGGTTCTGATTCAGATGGGGGTTCGGGGGCTGGGCTGAGATTCTGCATTTCCAGCAAGCCTGAAGGCCGTGCCCACGCTGCTGGTTCTTGGACGGCACTTTGAAGAAAAAAATCACACCTGTCCAGCTAGTGAACATTTGGTCACGCCCTCCTGTCTTCAGATTTCCCATTGGAATGTAAGCTCCAGGACACCTCGAAGCTCCTGTGGCCAAAATTCCTCAGAAGACACCCAAGCAGCCACCCTTGCCATTTTCACCTGCCAAGTGAGGACAGAGCACTGTTTTAGGTCAATTCAGACCTTGTCAGCATAGCCCAGTGCAGACAAGGGACACATCACCAATTCCCGCAGGAATTATGGAACTTTCAGTCTGGAAAAGACAGCAGAGAGATGAGCTTACCTTTCACCATTTGAAAAAATATATCATGATCAGGCTTTTCTTCAATGAAACTGTGCATGGATTCTTAGGGCATAAAATACTCAAAGCAGAGCCGTGATCGTGGAAGAGGAAAGAGGCCAGGCTGGGTAAAACCCCTCTCCCACCTGTGAAGGCAGCCCAGGCCCATCCATGGAATTTTTCAGGCTCCAGGGGAACGTTGGAAATGCTTGGATTTAGTACAATGTACCATTTTTCCCCTTCTTCAGTATCACTGAGGTGAAGTTCATTTTAAAGTAAACAATTCAGTGACATTCAGTGCATTCACAATGTTGTGTATAGATCTAGTTCCAAAGCATCGTCAGCCCTGAGAAGATCACCCCGCCTCCATCATGCAGCCACTCCTCACCTCACCCTCCCCCAAGCCCCTGGCAACCACCAACTTGCTCTGCGTTCCTGTGCATTTACACATTCTAGATATTCCAAATAAGTGCAGTCATACACTATGTGGTCCTGTGTGTCTGTCCTTCTCACTTTACATAATTCTCTCGAGGTTCACCTACACGGGAGAACTTCGCTGGTTCTTATAACTGAGTAATATTCCATTGTGTGGGAGACCGTGTTCTATTGGCTCACCTGACCATTGATGGGCATTTGGGTTGTTTCCACCTTTTCGCTGTTGTGAATTACTGCCGCTGTCACGCTCACATGTCAGTGTTTGGTTCCCTTCTTTAATTATTTGGAGTGAAGGCAGACCTCGTTTTCCTGTGCTTCTCAGATACTGCATTTTTTACAGATTGAAGGTGTGTGGCAACCCTGCGTTGAGCAAGTCTATCGGCGCCATTTTTTCAACAGCATTCGCTCACTTCATGTCTCTGTGTCACATTTCCAGTAAGTCCCGCCATATTGCAAACTTTCTCATCGTCATCATATTTGCCGTGGCGATCCGTAGTCAGCCATCTTTCATGTGACTGTTGTTACAAGAAGATAACGAGTCACTGAAGGCTCAGAGGATGTTGACCGTTTTTAGAATTAAGTATTTTCTAGTTAAGGTATGTACATTTTTTTAGACACAATGCTATTTCACACTTCACAGACTATAGTACAGTGTAAACATAACTTTCCTACGCACTGGGAAACCAAAACATTTGTGTCATTCACTTTATTGTGATATTTGCTTTGTTGCAACGGTCTGGAACCAAACCCACGGTGTCTCTGAGGTGGGCTGCTATACACCTCAATGCACCAGTGTTGGAGATGAAGAACCAGGCCACAGAAGATTTGGCGACTGGCCCAAGCTCGCTCAGCTAGTTCAGGATCAAGCTGGGACTGGAAACCAGGTCCCAAAGGTCTGGTCCAGCCCCACAGTCCCTAGCCCCCTCATGACTCATCCCCATGCTGGTTCCCTCCCTTTCCAAACCGTTCCACCTTCAGATCTCGGCTGTCCACCCTCCTTCCCCAGGAGCCTTGCCTGATCGAGCCACGGTCCCTCTAGTTCTCCTTCCTCTGACTGCCACAATTTTATAAGAATCACCCTAATCCCACATGGAGAGCTGCGTCATGGTGTCTGACTGATTCGACTGTAAGATTTTGGAGGACAGGAGCTTAATCATGTGCGACCAGCCTGGTGACGTCCGGTCTGTGGGTGTCCATTCTGGGGCCAAAAACTCTGCAGGTGGATATGGTGACCGTGCACCCCGTCATCAGCCACAGCCGGGGCAGCCACTCTGGCTTCCGTCCCTCTCTAAACAGTGCGCCGTTTCCCCCGCTGGTTATGACACGGCAGCAGAGCCGCCACAGATGTACAGAGACATACAAGTCTTATCAGCCCCACGCTTTCCACTTTTATCCATTAACCATGTGGACAGAGTCCTGGCCGGGAGGGCAGCCTGGAAGGGAATGGACACCCCTCCTCCCACCTTTGAACAAAAAAATGACCAGCGGATGCCACGTGGACTCAGCCGACGACCTCTCTACTAGCAAACCTGGACCCCAGTTGCAACACTCGATCTTCTATCGAAAATGTATTAGGGAAGTGCTTTAGGGTCTTTGGAAAGATGCCAATAGAAAACACAAAATTTCTGAAGTCCATTCCAGAGATTTCCATTCCCCAGTTAGGTCCGCATTAGAATCATCGAAGGATCAGCAAATCCAAGAAAGGCCAAAAAAGTTCAATTTTTGAAAAATGGCAAAGCCAGAAAACCTAACCTTCCCCCTCTTTTTTTTACTTTCCCTCATTTATAGATTTAGGAAAAAAATGCTACCTTTCAGTCTCAAAACTTTTGGAAAAAGTAATGTTCCACTATCTTTCATGTCAAATAAAGGAGACAAATATATCCATCACACAGAACAAACCTCTTCCTCTCTAATATGAAATAAAGAGAAGTTTGCATTCTTTTCAGCACAGAAATAGATGCTTTGTTCAAAATATATGTGCTGAAACATCAGTAATTAAAAACGTATGTCCCCAAGGCAAGAGATCTCTGTGTGCTCTGATTGGAAGGGACCGGTATTGTCCTGGGTACTGAACCTTTGTTATCAATTTAATGTTCCCAAGAATGCCCAAAGCAGGCACTATAGTCTCTGCTTAAAGGTGAGGAAACCCACTGCTTGGGGAAAGTTACGTCACCAACGCTAACCTCACATATAAATATTCATGGGCTCAGGCTAGAAGCCTAAGGCTCTGCTTTTCCCACCACACTGGAAAGCAGTTAATAAAACATGAACCACCTTGCAGGAGAATCTGCACAGGAACCACCAGCTCTGCCGCGGCACCTCCCCTGTGTCCACCCTCTGCACGTCCTCAGGCCTCCCGCACCCTGGAGAGGCACAAGGCTTCTCAATCTCTTCACCCCCCCAGCAAGCCCCATGGTCCAAATGACCAGGTGCCCACAGGTGTTGTGTACACAAGACTCCTATAAGAGGACACCTGTGTCTATCCAATTTCCTACTAGCACCAGCTCACCCACTGGGCGTGAACAGGCGGAAAACTACTAAGCCACTCACTGGGTAAATAGTCATTGTTTATCCTTGTGCTAAAAAACACCCTTCTGGAGGAATAAAAGGAAGAATGGAAAGATGGAGAGAAATGGGGAGGGAGCGTGAGCAGATAGTCCTGGGTTTGGAGCCTGCTTCTCAGTTTGTGTGGACAAGTTTACCCCCCCCCCCAGCCCAAGGAGCCTCAGTTTTCCTCTCTGTGAATGGGGGTAACAATCAAACCTCATTGTTATAAAAATAATGTTTGCCCACAGTAGCTAAATGGTGGAAGCAACCCAAGTGTCCATCGACAGATGAATGGATAAGCAAAACATGGTATATAGAGAATTCAACCTTAAAAGGAAGGAAATCCTGACCCAGGCTCCAACGTGGAGGAGGCTTGAGGACATTCTCCTCTGTGAAATAAGCCAGCCACAAAAAGACAAATACCGTGTGATTCCACTTCAATGAAATATCAAATTCAGAGATGCAGAAAATAGGATGGTGGCTGCCAGGGGCTGGGGGAGGAGGGACCATGTTTAACAGGTAGAGATTTTCAGTTTCACAAGATGAAGATGTTCTGGGTGTGGGTAGTGGTGCTGATTGCACTGCAATGTGAGTGTACTCAAAGCCACTGAAATGTGCACTTAAAAATGGTTAAGATGGGACAATTTACGTTATGTGTATTTTACCTCAATTTAAAACTACTACTAACACAACATTTTAAATCAACTACACTCCAATAAAATTGTTTAAAAATAAAACTAATGCTAGTAATAGGTAATGATGTGTTTGCCCTAATTCTATCTTTGTTGCTAAGGAGAGAGGAAAGCCATCCTGCGTCGTGGACCCCAATTCGCTGAGTCTGCTGCTCTCGATCTCGGCTGCATCTAGAATCCACCCAATGGGTAGATGGGAGGCAGGATTAAAACCACTAACGTCAGAACTTCCCTGGCGGTCCAGTGGTTGATTTCGCCTTCCAATGCAGGGGTTGTGGGTTCGATCCCTGGTCCGGGAGCTAAGATCCCACATGCCTCGCAGCCAAAAAACCAAAACAGAAAACAGAAGCAATATTGTAACAAATTCAGTAAAGACTTTTAAAAAAATGGTCCACGTCAAACAAATCTTTAAAAATAAAAATAAAAAACAACGTCCAGAGTCTGCCCTGACAAATCAAATCAGAATCCCTCGGATGGGTTTTCCTAGAGGTTGTATTGTGCGCTCAACTGATTGGCACCAAATTAGATGAGAGCTCAGCTCAGCCAGCAACTGTAGGCCCAAGGCTTACTCGCCACCCTGGTGAGAGCATCAGGACTCTTTGGGGCATGCAGGCATCTGTGCGCATTGAATCACATTTTTTATTCAGTTCAGCCTAAGACACATTTCTTGCCTCCAAACAGCGCTGGCATCATGGCCGCAGGACCCTGCCCCCAGGGGGGCCCACTCCTGTTTTAATGTTCTGCAGTCACCATCTTGAAATGCTGAGTTGTTTTTGAACGTGGAGCCCCTTTTTCCTTTTGCTTTGGGCCCTGCTCATTGTGTGTCCAGTCCTGCCTGCAAGGCCAGGTCCTGTTCTAGGCCTACCCAGAGAAGTTAGAGCTGAAAATGCGGTGTCCACGAGTAGGGAGGCCACCGTATGTAGAAGGAAAGGCCGGTCCTACCAGGACCTCCTGTCCACCACCACCAACTGACCGTGTGAGCCAGGGAGCCGGGCACAGAGCTGCCTGCGGAGGAGGGAGGGAAGCAGCCCTGGCCATGGAATCATCCTGAACAAGCTCATGACTAATAATACGTAACAAATACAGGGAACAGTGACATAAAACATGGCTGTACTTTAGGCTGTAGAGCAAGGCTAGCTGTACACAGAACAGGCATCCAAGAAGTGGAGGGTCCCAGAGCTCTGAGCTCTGGGCGTGGTCCTGTGCTAATTCTGCTTCTGGCTTTCACTGGACATCCAGCAGCTGAAGCACTGACCCCACAGCTCCTGCAGCTTCCAAGCTAAGACATGGCCAGAAACTCGACCAGCAGTAGCCAGCATTCACTGAAGGCTTCCTTCATTCCAGGACAGTGCTGCGTGTTTTAAATAAATTCTTGCAGTTAGTTCCTGTCATGGCTCCATGAGTTGGCTATGAACTGACCCATTTTACAGATGAGAAAATGGAGGATCAGAGAAGCTAAGGAACTTTCCCAAGGTTATGTCGCCAGTCAGCAGGTGATCAAATGTGAACTTGGGTCTTCGGCTTTGGAGTCTGTAACTTTGTCATTCACTATAATACACTCTATGGTGGTTTTGAACCATAAACAATTGACTTATGGCCACACACTGTCAACGTCCTAAGGCAACGTCCGACCCAGCGCAAACTGAGCCCATCCACAGGGGCTGTAGAAGGTCAGTAGACCCACAGATCAATCTAGACCGTTCTCTTTCCGGCAAATCCTTGTGCTGGGCGAACAGCTCTCTTAAGGAGAGAAATGAGGAAAAAAAGAACAAGAGTGGCAGCTCTGTAAGAACAGCATGTGTGGGCCTGTTGAATGAAAGCTCTTACCTTTTTCCCTCAGCCGGCTTGCTTAACAAGTCAGGTGGCCAGTTTGTTAGAAGCACCTTTTTAAAAGAAAGGTGAGCGTGGACAGCTGCTCTCCAGGTAATTCAACTGAGCAGGGCTATTGCTATTAAAGCCACACCATAGATAATGCCGTTTTTTCTCAGGAATCAATTTGGGGCCAGGGTCAACTGAACATGTGTAATCTCAGATGATAGATCATAAACGTTCTGCTCTGGAGCTTCTAAATTAAGGCTCTGCACCTGCTGGAGGGCTCCAGTGTTAGCACCAGGCCTGCAGATGGCTTTTTCTGCCGGCCGTCCCTGGATTTCCCCAATAAAATCCCAGTCTCGACTTTGCCATCTGCTTCTCCCTCTTTCTCGGTGGAAATCTACTGCCTCCTTCAACCAGTGCATGGAAAAGTACATGGTCAGTGCCACACGCAGGGCTATAGAAGCGTACATATCCCATGGTGATTTCACACCATCCAGCCTTTCATCATTTAAAAAAAAAAAAAGTCTGTGGGCAAGGAGGCAGGAAGAATGGTGAGCCCCGAAGCTGATGACTCATTTCAGAGAGAACTGACAAGGCCATTTCTGAACGGGTGGGTTGACAGGACACTAGCCAATGCCGCTCTGCATTCATTCCTGCAGGCTCACGTCCTTTCATTCAGCCCATATGACCGAGCACTCACTGAGCCCCAGGGTGGGTTGCGGGCAATGGGGGAGTAACAGCAGCACAGGAAGCAAAGCCCCAAATTCGCTCTTCCCCGAGCGCTTCCACCCCATGCGGGTCAGAGAGGCAACTGTTAGGAAAACCCTATCACGTGGGATAAAGAAAGCTGGGGAGAAGGGCCTGGGGTAGGGGCTACAACTGCGATTAGGGGCAACCTCGGGGGAATGTGGCAAAGCGCTAAAGGAAGTGCAGAGGAGACACGAGGTTGTCCGGCGACAGCAGTCCCAGCAGGTGTTGGGAGCAGCGTGGCTGGAGCTGGGCGAACAGGCCAGCAGCAGGGAGGGGAGGGGGGGTCCACAGAGGGCCTGGTGGTCTCCACGAGTGGCGTGGGAGCTGCTGCTTTGTGCAAAGGAAGCATGGGCTTTCTTTCTAGCAGGCTCACTCTGGCTGCTGGCCAGCTGGGAGGAGAGAGAGGAAGGCGGTACAAAGATGGGGTGCAGTGGCATGGAGAGGAGAGCAGCGTCTCGCTGGGTGTGGACGGGATGTGATGGAGAGAGACACGGCAGCGACCCCTCCGGACTGTGCATTCCTCCCCTCACCCCTGGACGGCATCCCAACCTGGGAGTCTCAGCAGGAAGTCTTTCCGGGGTGGCCCGCGGGTGGCAGAGTCCCCATCTGTGTCTGTGGCCTGTGGTGACTGGCGCCCAGAGCTGTGGCAATGTGCTTCCCAGCAGCCCCAGGATTAGGTAATGATCTCTGTTTACTAACAGGAAAGAACACTTGGATGGAGGATTCAGCTAGCTGGAAATGGGATCCCTGGTCGCCCTTTTGCTTCTCCCCGTGAGGCCACCCTGAGCCCCGGGGAGAAGAGCCATGTACAGACCACAACTTGTAACCCGTTTCTTGTTTTCACTAAAGATGGGCTTTTTTTTTTTTTTTTTTTTTTTACATCTTCATTGGAGTATAATTGCTTTACAATGGTGTGTTAGTCTCTGCTTTATAACAAAGTGAATCAGCTATACATATACATATGTCCCCATATCTCATCCCTCTTGCATCTCCCTCCCTCCCACCCTCCCTATCCCACCCCTCTAGGTGGTCACAAACCATCTAGCTGATCTCCCTGTGCTATGCGGCTGCTTCCCACTAGCTATCTAGTTTACGTTTGGTAGCGTACATACGTCCATGCCTCTCTCTCGCTTTGTCACAGCTTACCCTTCCCCCTCCCCATATCCTCAAGTCCATTCTCTAGTAGGTCTGTAAGATGGGCTGTTTTTTAAGATCGTGATGAGAAATGAGTAAACGCTAAGTTCCAGGGTCTTCGGGGCTTTATCGTGCAGCGCTTATCAAAATGAAATAGAAATAGTTCACGTGGAGAAAATGTTTCCCTCCTCATCCTCAGACTTCCAGGCTTGCAAGTATCTCTCTTAAACAAGCAATGTATTGATCACCTGAGATGAAGACGCAGTTGAGCTCTAACCCCAAATGCAAACCAATTCAAAGCACACATCTTAGCAGGCGCTACTTGAGTTAACCGGGTGGGTGATAATTACCCTGGTTTTGCACCTAGTCCTTGAACCGTTTTCCAATTAAAGGAACACAATTCCATGTCATGTTTCTGAAGATGCTGCTCTTCTTTACTGGAGGTCTTTCATGCGTGACTCATATTAAAATGAGGTTGAGAAGTTGGCTTAGTAAAACGTAGTAAAATACCTGGGATGCTCTGAGTTGTCGTGTGAAGGGGGGCGGAGATGTTAACCATAGCTGCCACGAGCCAGGCAGTCGGAGTGGCTGGAGCGAACGGTGGACCCCAAAGCTATCTCCACATCTTAACCCTCAGACTTTGTAAATGTGACCTTATTTGGACAAGGGAGCTTTGCAGATGTGATTAAGTTCAGGATATCAAAATGAGATTATCCTAGATTTAGGGTGGGTCCCCAATCCAGCACCAAGTATCCTTATAAGAGACGGAAGACACAGATGGAGGCAGAGACTGGAGTGATGAAGCCACAGGCCAAGGGATGCCTGGAGCCACTAGTACCAAAGGAGTCGAGGAAGGATTCTCCCTGAGAGGGGGCATCACCCTGCTGACACTTTGATCTCAGACTCTGGTCTCTGAAACTATAAGAGCATAAATTTCTGTCGTTTTAAGCCACCTAGTTTGTGGTGCTTTGTCACAGCATCACTAGGAAACGGATACAGTTTCCAAAAGGGAACCTTGATTTTGGACTTGTGAGGCCCCAAGCAGAGGACCAGCTTAGTCACGGCGCACCTCAACTTCTACCTGCAGAACTGGGAGGTAGTAAGTGGGTGTTATTTTAAGCTACCAAATTTGCAGTCATTTGTTACAGCAGCAACAAGACACTCACATGGTAGGATGTCATGTGAGTGACCAGCGGGGCACTGGCCTCACTGGAGGGTCAGGGAGGCCTCCTTGAATGGGTGGCTTCAGGCTGAGAATGAAGCAGTGGGTCTTGGAGAAAGTCACGCATTGGGGTCTCAGGGACCCGCGGGCATTGAGCACAGAACTGACGGCCTCCGTTTCCATTTATAGTCACAATCCCAGGGCAGGAGAAGCTGCCTAGGGTCCCGAAGAGCAGAGAATAGAGAACTCAAAGGTCCGGGGTGAGACGGCAGCCTCGACAGATGCTGACCCCTATCAGTGTCCTGTGACACTGGCAGCTGTGTCCTGAGAGGCTCTGCAAACTGTCTCGCCAGCCCAGAGGTCGAAGGCGTTTGGGCCGCGGCGTTTTACGTGGTACTTATGGTGACAGCCCAGGAAGCCCAGTGACTGACAGCTCCTGATGTAACCCCAACATTTCTGAGGTGAAGTCAGCCGTGGGCAATGGTACTTTCCTGCGGGATCCCGCCTCCCCGGAGACTTTCTGGGTGAGTATAAGGCAGGGTGCTGGCTTTGAAATTTCTCAGCAGCACCTAATCCCCCAAGAAAACCATATTGCTCCAGATTCTTTCCAAATGAAATTCAAGTCTGCCTGAACGCCTGTTCCAAGGCATGTTATTTAGACTCCGGTGGCGTTAAGCGAACTGGCAGCTCTCGAAACACTTTGGTAGCTGGCTGGAGCTGTGTGTTTTATGGCCACAATCACAGTAATCCACAGCATTTGTATAGGGCCTAAACCAGTTCCTAGAAGCTTCCCCCGGAGCCAGGTCCATGGACCACCGAGGGGACCCCATCTCCCACAGTCAGTGAGGTCTTGTCAATATTCTAAACAAGTCGTGGGGGGCGGTTAATTTACTTTTATTGAAGTATAGTTGATTTACAATGCTGTGTTAATTTCTGCTGTACAGCAAAGTGATTCACCTATGCATATACATACACTCTTTTTCATATTCTTTTCCATTACGGTTTATCACAAGATATTGAATATAGTTCCCTGTGCTCTACAGTAGGACCTTGTTGTTTATCCATAAACTACATAATAGTTTGCACCTGCGAATCCCAAACTCCATGTTGCATTTTTTTAATATGTTTGAGGAACATCTTTTTCTAAAACCAAACAGATCACTAAATAAATTGAAAAATCTTCATTACATCGTTCCAGCCACAACGAGGCGTTCTTGGTGATGGTTAAACTCAAACAGTAGCAGTGTTATTCTGTCCTAAGGAATGGGTCCAAGAGAGGGATCAGGTCCAAGCTGAGGTTTCCTCCTGCTGTGATGTGAGAACTTTTTCCATCATCTTTGACCTTCCCCTGCTCACCCTCCTTTCCTAGGTCTCCATCAACATGCACGCGGAGGATGCGGGTTGGAGTGTGGCCGAAATCGCAGCCCCTGAGACCTGAGGGCCTGGTGGGTATCTGTCTGCTGAGTGCAGCTGGAGCAAGCTTTCTCACAAGGAGCAGGAAGACAGTTTGCAAAGTCAAAGAAAATTTAACTCGGGTGTGTGATTGACAGTGGCTAGTCTACCACCTGCTACTGCTTCCACACTTATATCCGTTTGTCCAGAGAAAACGTCACAACAAACAAAGAAGCCGCGCCACTGGTGCTTCCCTGACTCTGTCTCTGGTTGGGGAGCCTGCAGTGGACTTCAGTGCCCCCGACCCCCTACCCCACCCTCACCCTCAACCCCCTTGCCGAACTCTTCTCATCGGCCAATGGAACTCGTGCTTGTAAGAGACATGTGAGCCCCTGAAATATCCCTTAGATTCATTTTGGTATTTCTCGGTGGGATTTAGTTATATGATCTTCCTTCTCTCCACCTCGATTAGTTTCCTAATGCGGCTGTAACGAATGACTACAAATGTAGGGGCTTAAAACAAGCCAAATTTATTAACTTATAGTTATGGAGGTCAGAAGCTCAAAAATTCATTTCACTGGGCTAAAGCCAAGGTGCTGGCAAGAGCTGGTTTCTTCTTGAGGCTTTAGGGGTCAGTCCTCTTTGCCTTCTTCAACTTCTAAAGGCCACTGCACTTCTAGCCCCTTCCTCCAACTTCAAAGGCAGCAGCAAGACCAGAGGTTCCTCCAAGCTCTGTCTCTTTGCTTCCATTGCCCCATCACCTTTTGCTAATTCTTACCTGGCTGCCTCACCGTTATAAGGACCCTTGTGATCACATCGGGCCCAGACAAATAATCCAGAATCGTCTCCCCATCTCAACATCTTTAACTTATTCACATCTGCAAAGTCTCTTTTGCCATGAAAGGGGACACATTCGCAGTCCTTGGGGATTGGGAATCCACGTCCCCCAAACAAGCCAGGGTCCCAGCCACAGCACACGGGGCCTCGCATGTCAGGGGGGCACTAGGAGGGAGGCAGCAGCAGCTGTGGCTCCTGGTCTGGCATCCCGGGATGACAGCACTTACGGTCCAGCTCTCCAGAAAATCCACACACCGCCACCACCCTATAAGTGTCCTTTCTCCTGGCCAGCTCAGTGTACTGATCTGGTGTTAAGAAAATGTGGTCACTAGAAGCCCTGCGCTGTGGATGTCATCCCAGGAAACAAATGCCCACTAGAAAGCTCTATGACACCTGCAGATGCCACCTGCCACATCCGCATTTCCTAATCCACATCCTTGTGGGCTGTAAGCTAATGCTCTGCATATCTGGGCGGCTGTCAACAAAACTTATTCTAAATCCATCCCCTCTCTCTGGCCACTGCTCCCTCCGGTCCAAGCTGCCATAGTCTCTCCCCAGGACAATGGCAGCAGCCCCTCAAACCATCCTTCCACTCCTGCACATGGCCCCGTATGCCGCTGCCCCATGCAGCAGCCAGAGTGTGTCCCCAAAATGCACATCCATCATGTCATTGCTGCTTAGAAACTCCCAGTAGCTTCTCACCACACATAGCGTGAAAATCAGCAGCTTCAAGTGGCCTCAAAGCCCCGTGACCCAGCCAACCCCATTCCACATCGCTCCCTAACTCAACCCCTGCAGCCCCAAGGTTTCCTTTCTGTTCCTCAAATAACACTCACTCTTGCATTAGCCCTTTGGCCCCAGTGGTTCCCTCTGAGATGAATCTGCCCCCCAACAGCTGCCCCTTGGCCTGTGGTAGAGTGTAGACCTTCCCCATCTCCAGTCCGTCGGACTTTGAGGTCTTCTTCCTACAGAAACTGAGTGCTGTGGGCACAGCCGTGTCCCCCAAAGTCATATGTGGAAGTCCTGACCCCAAGAACCTCAGAATGTGACTTTGCTGGGGAATAATATCCTTACAGATGTAGTCAGTTAAGGTGAAGTCATTAAGGTGGGTCTTAATCCAATATTACAAGCGCCTTATAAAGAGGGAACTTTGGACACAGGGACGGGAACACAAGGGACAACGTGATGTGAAGATGAAGGTAGAGAAGGTGTGATGCCCGCAAACCCCTGGAAGCTGGGTGGAGGGGGGGCGGTGAGCCAGGAACACATCCTCCCTCACAGCCCTCAGGAGGACCCAAGCCCGCTGACACCTTGGTCTCAGACGTCGAGCCCCTGGAATTGTGAGACAACACCTATCTATTGTTCAAGCCACCCAGTGTGTGGTACTTCCTCACAACAGCCCTAGGAGCGCTGCAGTGGGAAGCCAACCACCACCTTTCCCAACCCCCAGGGCTGGGATTCCGCACTTGCAGGAGATGGGGGGGTGGGGGGGGACTGGAGCTGTCCTGCAGCACGGGGACCGGAGGGGGAGTCCTGCCCAGCCACCAAGGCTTCCAGACCCAGCTTTGTGGGCCTCCAAGGGCATTTCCAGGAGCTTCCCGATCCCTGGATCCAGCCTCCGACAACTTCCTGAGCCAGGCTCCCCTCACCGGCTGCTGAGTCCCCACTTTCTTTATAGCGGCAGTAGGTGCAGTTCCTGGCAGGCCATCTGGGTGGCCCAGGGCCTTCAAAGGGTTCTGAAAGCAGCTAATTCCCCGCGTTAAATCCCATTCTGCTTAACCTGACCAGAATGGCTGCCTTTCTGAAGCTGAACCAACCCATAGCCTCCACTTAGACTCAAGTGCCCCTCTCCTTAAAGACTCAACCCCCCTGCTCAGGCTGCTTTTTGGTTGCCCTCACTGGCGTCTAAGTAGTCGTGCTTACGTGTCTATTGTCTGAATGGTGGAAACACGAACCTTGCCTGTCTCACTGTCCCATGTCCCCTCGTCTAGCATGGGGCTCGGCTCACTGGGGTGCTCCCTGGGTATTTAGGGAAGAAGCGGGTGAGGGTTGCAGAAGATGCCACCCCTGAAGGCATCTCTTTGGCAGAGGCTTATTCTGAGCTGATTATTTTTGAGAAACTACAGATAGAGGAAAAGCTCTGAAAACAGAGTAGAGGTTATCCTTGTGCAAGGAAAATTTACATGGATAAAGGAAATCTCCATTTACAAGGGTGCCTCTCTCTTTATCTGGAAGAGAAGGCTGATTCACTTTGCTGTACGCCTGAAACTAACACAATATTGTAAATCAACTATACTACAGTAGAAATTTAAATAAATAAATGAATAAATCCATTCATGAAATATTAGGAGAAGCTATATATAGTATTGATAATAATAAAAGTTATCAGCTTAGGGGCTTCCCGGGTGGCGCAGTGGTTGAGAGTCCGCCTGCCGATGCAGGGGACACGGGTTCGTGCGCTGGTCCGGGAAGATCCCACGTGCCGCGGAGCGGCTGGGCCCGTGAGCCATGGCCGCTGAGCCTGCGCGTCCGGAGCCTGTGCTCCGCAATGGGAGGGGCCACAACAGTGAGAGGCCCGCGTACCGCAAAAAAAAAAAAAAAAAAACAAACAACAGGAGGTCAATAAAGTTTAAGCTACACGGCAAGAAGCTAAAAATAGAATTGCCATATGATCCAGCAATCCCACTCCTGGGTGTGTATCTGGACAAAACTAGAATTCAAAAGCATGCATGCACCCCTATGTTCACAGCAGCACGGTTTACAATAGCCAAGACACTCTAAATGGAAACAACTTAAATGTCCATCAACAGATGAATGGATAAAGAAGGTATGGTGTATATGCAAAATGGAATACTACTCATCCGTAAAAAGAACAAAATAATGCCATTTGCAGCAACATGGATGGACCTAGAGATGAACATGCTAAGTGAAGTAAGTCAGAAAGAGAAAGGCAAATACCATATGATATCACTTATATGTGGAATCTAAAATATGGCACAAATGAACCTATCTATAAAACAAAAAGAGACTCACAGACATAGAGAACAGACTTGTGGTTGCCAAGGAGGAGGGGATGGGAGAGGGAAGGACTGGGAGTGTGGGATTAGCAGATGCAAACGATTATATAGAGAATGGATCAACAACGAGGTCCTACTGTGTATCACAGGGAACTATATTCAATATCCTATGATAAATCATAATGGAAAAGAATATGAAAAAGAATGTGTATATATGTTTAACTGAATCACTTCATTGTACAGCAGAAATTAACACAACATTGTAAATCAACTATACTTCATAAAATAAATTTAAAAAAGCAGAAGACACTGCAGGTTCTACCTTTTCTCCTCTGCTTTAAAATGTCATGTTTTGCCACTTCAAATGAGAAACTAACAGTTCCAGAACAGTGAGAGAGTTTCCTTCTCTTGAAAAAGTCGTAGGAATAACTGAGGTCCTTTAAGAATCTGTGGGTCAAGGGTAGAAACTTGACATCTCAACATCCAGGTTACTGAAATCCTGACTGTGGTCATTTCTGACACATTCACACACCCCTCGCTTTGTCTAACTCCTCGTAGGAGCCCTACCCCTCTGACAAATGAGAAGCTTCACTTGGAATGTTATGTTTTTATTAAAAACTCAACTGGGGCTTTCTAAGGGATGATCTTACCCTAAACCAGGCTGAGCAAACTATGGCCCACCTGTTTTTGTAAAGAAAGTTTTATTGGAACACAGCCACGTCCATTTGTTGACACATTGTCTATGGCTGTTTTCCAAAGATGAGCAGCTGGGACAAAGACTCGATGGCCACAAAGCTTAAAATATTTACTCTCTGGCCCTTTAGAAAATGTTTGTGGACTCCTGCTCTCAACACACCTCACTGGCCAAAGGGCCTCTGGCCTCTGGTTTCTGGGAGTGGTGGAGGCCAGCTCTGCTTGCTGGCATCCCATCCCCCTACCTTGCTGGGGAGCTGGGAGCCCACCCTTCCCATCCTGTGCAACCTGTTCTGGCCCATGAAATATAAATAGAAGTGATATGTGTCACCTCCAGGCTGGGGCAGTGACAAGCCCTGTGCAATTCTCCACTCTCTTCCTTCCCCTGTCGTGGCAATCAGCAAATTTCCAGCGAGTGAGGCCAGGGACCCTGAGTGATAAGAGCAGAGTCCCCACTGCTGCTGACCTAAGATGGGCTTGCAATGAGCAAGAAATAAACTTTTACATATTATGCCACTGAAATTTGGGGGCTGTTTGTTGCAGCAGCATACGCCTAGGTTGTCCTGACTATTACAGTGGTCTTTGGGGAAATAATTTATTTGCATTTTGCAATGATTAAAAGAGTGTGTTTGCCCCAAATCTCAAATGGGCATTTATTTATGAACTTGCCCAGAGAACAACTAAGCTCACCAGTCTTTTTTTCCAGCAAAGATGGCAAGTCATTAGTACCTCTAGGCAAATTAAAGACTCTGGCCTCTCCTGCAGGCCAGATAAGAGCACATAAATGGACACCGATTACTATGACTACAACTTCTACTCCTAATAATAACTGTGCGATGAGAACATTTTAAATACGCCAGGCACTGTGGCAACTGCTTTCCCAGCATTACCTTGTTTAATCTGCACAGTGCCCTATGACGCAGGGATTATCCTGGTCCCCATGTTATGGATGAAGAATCTGAGGCTTAGAGAGGGAAGGTGACTTGTTGAAGGTCACCCACGGCTATCAGATGATAGGACTTGGATATAAACCCAGGCTACTTTCGCAGAGTCAGAGAAAAAGCAGCAAATACAGGAAGTAAGGGACACTACCTCACATCGTGTCCTTGCAAAGGGGGGCAGGCTGAGAGACACAAAGATGGCCATCTGGGGGAAGCCTTTCCCCGACTGTGGGAGGGAAGTGGCCGGCTACCTGCAGTTGTCCAACCAAGAAGGCCCTGGGGACACGCACATCAGGCTCTGCTTTTCTTTCCATCGGCAAGCTCAATGCCACCCCCTTGAAAAAAATGAGAATATGAAAATAACACTATTTGATTTAGAGTTGATTTTCTTAATCTTTTAAAAATGTGGCCAAAAGCCTCTTGCTCCTTTTTATTGATCTGAAACATGACATCTAAGTAGGAGTTTGTCAACTTGATGTGCAAACTTAACCTTTTCCTTCAACCAGATTATATCCCCAGGTCTCTCCTTGGGAGAAATTCTGGAACCTACACTGCTGCCCAGCCCATCTGTGACCACACCTGAATCACGGCACAGGTATGGGGGGCAGGGCAAGCCTGAAGGGTACATCCTCCCAGTAACAAGCAATCCCTGGCTCCTCCTAATTTCTGGGTTAGAAATCTCCTCGCTGGCCTTTGACATCACGACCAACACCTTTCCTATTGTAGACACTTGTTTTTCATGTTTCAGTGATTTTGTTCTGGTTTTGAGATTTTGGGGGGAAGTTTCACGACATTATTAAATAACCAGGAGGTCCTGTTACCTGACAGGTCCTCTATAGAAAATCGTCACCCTGGGGAGAAGGAATAAAGGAAGCTAAGGCATCTTTCCTTGTGAACTGGAATCGCAGTACCTCCCCTACCCCAAAGTGACCAGACCAAGAATCGAAGGGTGGTTCTTATTATACCTTATGGCATTGTAATCCAGACTCGGTCGTTTTGGGGATCATAGTTCTTAGCACTGTGGCTTGTATTTTGTGATTATGAAAACATCTACTTGAGTCCTGGATGGGTCACGATGCCCTTAAGCCTCTAGGCCCCATGTCCTGAAGCCACATGAAAGTTCGAATGTTCTGGTCCAGAGCAGAGAACATCGAGAGGCCAGACACGTTGCACAGTATCTTACAATGCACAAGACAGCCCCCATAACAAAGAACAACCGGGCCGCAGATGTCAGCAGCACCGAGGCTGAGAACCCCCGGGCTAGCTTAGTGTGTTTAATAAAGAAATGAGAACCACGACTGATTCTGGAATTCTAAACTCTTAGGAGAGCCAAACGCTAGTTTCCACCCTGCTGGGCAATTACGCCTGGGCAAAGAGAGCTAGCAATCTCATAAAACTAGCCCTCTAATTGTTGTGGTTAACAGGCTCAGACCTCAGGCTGAGCAGGAGAAAAGGAGAGCAACACCCACAGAAGCCAGACAGGACACCTCCGCAAGGAGGAAGGAGAGAGGGCAGGGCAAGTGCAGCTGGGCTCAGCCCTGCGGTTCCCGTTGGGTTTGCGGAGAATACAATCTCCTGGGCCATCCATAAGCATGACGTCACGTTCAGGAGAAAACAAGTGAAGCTGAGCTGGTGATTTAATTAGGCTCAGTCATCCACCAAAATCATAAGACGCATGTTATTTTATTCCAGTAGAAACTCAGTGACGTATGGCTGTGTTACTATCCACAGTGACTACCTCTTTTGGCTGACGAGCACACTGAGGTGTGGGGAGGTTCAATGACACGTGAGCGGTTGTACAACTCCCAGAGACAGCCCCGGACAGCCCAAAGTCTGCCTCCTGGACCACTGGCCAGTCCACACACCTACTTCAAAGCCAAGGGGGAGGAAGGATAGCGCAGACTCATCTGTTTCAAACCTTTCTTTCCCGGGAGGCAAGGGGAAGCTCTCATCTGACCTAATACTGGGCATCTTCACAGAGTGGGCTTCCTATGGAGTCAGCCTTGACCTTGACTCACATAGAGGACAGAGCCCTGGAACAGCCTTTAACAAACAGGCCATGTGTCTAGACCTGGAGGTTCCTGGTTAGGGCCAGTGATGGATTTGGGTACAAAGGGGTCAATTTCATTTGAACCAAAGAGGTCGTGTCAATGTCAGAACCGTTCACTCTTAAATCGCGCGTGCTAATGTCCTTCTATGTCTCTCTCGAAGGATCATCTGAATGGGAAATGGGATCAGAGCTTTGGTCCTGGATTTTTTTGTCATTTATTCTCTCAGTTCCTATCAATGTTTTTGCCATAGTCTCTTCTCAGGTCCTATGAAACAGGAGCTGGATTGGCCCAAGCCTGTTTTCAAATAGAAATGAAGAAACAACATTAAATGTTAAAGATTCTGTCTTACCCAAGGGCGTCCTTGCTTACCATGGAAACGGCACTAACAGCTCCTATACCTGTTTTGTGGACATAGAAATGGAAAGCTGCTCTCTAGATAGGATCCTGCACTCTCTTTACCTGTAGACCCCATGGCAGCCCCACTCTTGAGACTCACACAGCAGGTACACCTCACAGGGCTGACATTAAGCACCCTTTGGAGACCATCCTTCGTGTCAGGGCCTGGGCTACAGAGAGTCTCCATATACGCTGAGAAAATGAAATGAATGATGTTAGCTCCATTCCTGGTACTGCTTACCTGGTGGGCGCTCACCTTACAAAGTGGGGGCGTGGCAAAGAGGTGAGGGTATCCATTAGAGCTGGATTGCTGGGATTAAACCCCAGCTCCACCCCTTAGAACCACGTGATCTTGTGCCTCAGCCTCCACTTTTGTTGAAAAGGGATAATAACCAAGCCTGCTCCTGGGGTCAGTGTGGGGATTTGCTGGGTCAGCAGGTGTGAAAGGCTCAGCCTGGGCTGGCCCAGGGGAGCCTCAGAAACAGCAGCTGTTACCGTTCATCTTCATAACAGCCCTGCAAGCAGATATTTGGGGGCCTCATTATGGAATGAGAACCAGAGGCTCAGAAAATGTATGTGACTCGCTCAAGGTCACACAGCTAGTAAGTGGCAAGTGGGTGCAACTCCCAAACCAAACACACTTCGCCAAACTCAGCCAGTGAGGGGGTCAGCATGGTGGGTGACCAGCTGGGAGGAGGGGCTCCCCTTGCTTTTGGCAGCTGTACAAAAGGTGTGTTTTGGTTGTGACTCTAATTTGCTTTTCATGGAAATCTAATGTTTTGAGTGTAAGGGAGATGATGTGATACCAGACAGCGCCTTTGCTTTTTTTTGGGGGGGGGCGAAAGCCTAAAGCGTCAGGGTGCAGCACTGCCTTACAGTGGGTGAACAAGAGTATTTGTGGGCTTGACTTGAAAAGCTCTCACAGGAAGGGTTAGGACTCAGTTAAATTCCCCAGTGAAATGCTGGGGTAGCAGATTTATTAGAGAGCACGGTGGGGAGAGACCCCAGTGGCTGCTGATTGCTTCGCTTCCTTATGTCTGGCGGTGTCACTGCATCTGAATCTGCCCTCATAGACAAGTGGCCAGCTGAGTGCAATCCCGCCCACCCCATGGTCGGGGGTGGGTCTGACATCAGGATAGGGGGTAGGAGTCTGGGAAGGCAAAACCAACACCTCCTCCAAGGGTAGAGCAGTGGCCCTCCAAGGGCAGAGGACTGGCCCTCCAAGGGCAGAGGACTGGTCCTCCAAGGGTAGAGGACTGGCCCTGCTCTGGACCCAAGACTCATCACCCTCTCCTCCCGCTGAACCTCCTCATCTCCCAATGGCAACCAGACTACACCCCTTTATGCCCCTGTCCCCATCTTCCTAATATTGCCTTTATTCGTGGGCAGTTCTCATCAGGGCTAAGAGAGTAAGTGTTGTGTTCTCTCAGCCTGGTGACAAATGTTGAATGATTGAAAAAAGGAAGGAAGGAAGGAAGGATGACCTGGTCTGACATCTTTCTGCTCAAACAATAAAAAGTCATTGCTTTCATCAGGCTGCTGTCACCAAGCCCACTTTCCTGCCCTCAACTCCAGGAAGCCAGACTTCAGCTGAATCCTGACCTCACCCAAAGGCCAAGCCAGCAGACCGTTTTTATGTTGTTGCTGTCCTTGCCAACCTGAGCGCTGGGGTCGCTGAACAGGGAGAATCAGTGGTTTAGAAGAGCCCATACCTGGCCAGACTCAGGCAGCCTGTGAGGACAGAGCAGAGGAGTGTCCTGCTGGGAAGAGTGAGCCCAGCCCTTCCTGCCTGAGGTGTGTGCACACATACCTGCACTCAGGTTCCCCACAACCTGGCCCCAGGCTAAGCTCCATTCCTTATACTTGGGGCACTGGAAGCCTTCGCGTCTTAATCATGGCTGTTTTAAATTCCAGCTCTGATGATTCCATCAGAGCGGAATCATCTGCCGTATCTAAGTCAAGATCTGATGCTTGTTCTGTCTCTTCAAACTCCTTTTTGTCTTTTAGTGTGTCTTGTAATTTTTTATTGAAAGCCAGACATCTTGCTCTGGGTAAAAGGACCCAACACTCATTTCAGGGAGGTTTCTGCTCATGCATTTCTGCTCCCAGGTTCTCTGTATCTGGTTGCTGATTTTCAGTTTGTTAAGTGGTTTTCTTGTGTGTGGGTGAGATGGATGACTCCCAAGCTCCCTACATGCTGGACAAGAAACTGGAAGTCTAACCATCACTTTCACTGCCAACACAGCTTCTGAAATCTGTTATGGCACTGCCTCTGAGCCTTGGATGAAGCGGTGAACTCCACCTGGGTGTCCTGTCCCCTCCCTTCCCTCCATCTCTCCATTTCCAACATCCTTGAGGTCTGGCTGAAGGCTTGTTCCTGTAGCAAAGTCTTCCCTGACTTCCCAGCTGCAACTTTCAACAGCACGGCTCCACCTCACTCTGGACACAGCAGATGCTCTTCTTCAGGTAGTAATGCTGCTCACCAGGACTGTCTCTCTTATGAGCCTGAAAGCTCCTGGAGCACAGAGAGTCCTTCTGCCCCCAAGAGTGGATGCTTGATAGATATTGATCAGACAAATAAACGTGAATTTAAATTCCCATCCTACAGCCAATCCATGTCATAGTCATCTCCAAAAATGTACCATCTTAAGTTTACCAGAATAGACCACCTCACACTGGTCAGTATGGCCATCATGAAAAAGTCTACAAATAACACATGCTGGAGAGGGCGTGGAGAAAAGGAACCCTCCTGCACCATTGTTGGGGATGTAAATGGGTGCAACCACTGTGGAGAACAGTATGGAGGGTCCTCAGAAAACTAAAAATAGAGTTGCCATAGGATCCTGCAATCCCATTCCTAGGAATATATCCAGAAAAAACTCTAATTCAAAAAGATTCATGCACCCCTATATTCATAGCAGCACGATTTACAGTAGCCAAGACATGGAAACAACCTAAATGTCCATCAACAGATGAATGGACAAAGAAGATGTGGTCTCTCTATATATATATGTTTATACAATGGAATACTACTCAGCCATAAAAAAGAATGAAATAATGCCATTTGCAGCAACATGGATGGACCTAGAGATTATCAAACTAAACAAAGTAAGTCATAAAGAGAAAGACAAATAGCATATGATATCACTTATACGTGGAATCCAAAAAATGACACAAATGAACTTATCTACAAAACAGACTCACAGACATAGAGAACAGACTTGGGGGAGGGATGGATTGGGAGTTTGGGGTTGGCAGATGCAAACTATTATATATAGGCTGGATAAGCAACGAGGTCCAGCCATACAGCACAAGGAACTATATTCAATATCCTGTAATAAATCATAGTGGAAAAGAAAAAGGTAATAAAAATAAAAAATTTAGGCTACCAGGGTATCTTTTAGGGAAGCGGCTGTCTCTGTTTAGCCAAACATCTCGATCCAGCTGCTTGGGGTAGAAACTGAGAACCTAAGGACATGGGTTACTGTAAAAGAAGAAGGTAAATTGCAGCACTGGGGGTTATCTGAGGAATTTGGGAAGGAGAAAGAGCCAGGAAGGGCTTTTTCAAGGAAGGCGAGATGTTGAAGGGGTCCAAAATCACAAGGAGATGAGTTGCAACTGAGCAAATGGCCCTGAGCAAAGGGGGACTGTTCTGGGCACAGATATAGTTCTTTCCAAAGTCATTGGTGTTGCTGCAGCATAAGTACTCCAGCTCCCCAAGCCACTGGCCAAATCACACAACGCTTTGTTGAGTTATTTGTAGCGGAAAGATCTGGAGCTCCATGTCTGGCCACCCAGGGTGCACATCCACCACAGTGAGAAACGGGGATGGCAGAAGAAGCTGATGAGATGGTCCCTGAAGGGAAGCAACTCAGCTGAAGCAGAAGCTCAGAGAAACTGGACTTCCCACGACCTGCAGAATGGGTTTGATGCAGCCTAGAACTTCAGAGGCTGAGTGACCACAGTTGACATCTTTGGCACAGACCCCCAAACCAACAATGAACAGAGGCGATCTGAGTAGTCGCCCTGCATAGGGAATCCGAGGGTGTGGGCTCTGACCGTGAGTGAGGGTCAGGACTGACCTCAGGATGGAGCATGGAGGAAAATACCACCCACACCACAGAAGAGCCATGTAGAGGAAAGAGGCCTCTGCCAGTTTGCTTTATTCCACTGTATTTTGCAAAGCAGACACAGCAGTGACTTCATCTGACCCAGTGGAGAGGACCAGAAGGGATTTGTAGCTATGGTCTGTCAGCAAAGAGCCAGGCAGCTGCTCAAGTCGGGGGCAAAATACTCAAGCCACTGGGCTCATCAGCCGGCCTCTCCTGGTGTGGGTCTGGTCAGGGGACCCACGGTGACCTGCCATCCCTGAGAGGCAGAGCCTAGGCTCAGGGCTGACCCAAGCCTGGGTTCTGCCCTAGGATGGTTGGCCTGGATGCAAAGAGTCTCTCTCTCATCTCTATTATTTGTCCCTGGAGCCCAGGTTCTGAGAAGCCTGCACCCCCAGATTCCATCTGTAAATCTTGTAGCCAGGCTCCCTCCAGTAATCTCATTGCCCAATGCAGGGAAGAAATGAAAGACAATCCCCAGACACATAATGCACGTTAATTAATTGCCGGGAGACATCCCCAGAGATTGCATGGAAACTCTACAAAAGCAAAATGAATCCTAACCAAGAAAAATCCCTCGACCAGAGGCCAAGGTGCTGAAGTCAGTTGTAATACAACATGAGTAATTTTTCTTGGGAAAACAAAGAGTCATATAACACAAGCTTTTAAAGAAAGTTACTGAATGTCCTCAAGCAGCTTCAACAACAGAGCTCGGTGGATTAAAATCCGTAACTGTACCTGCAGGTGTATATCAAGTTCAGACATCTGAATCCAGGTATCAGGCCCTGGCAAGGCCGGCAGGCTCAGTATTAGACATAACCATTCTGCTTAATGCTGTTTTCAAAGTCCATGCAATTCACTGCTGGGGTTGGATTTCATGTTTAGGTTGTCTGCCTTTCTTTGCTCTTAAGAAAATAACCAACCCATACCAGCAGGCCAAACATTTTAAGAATTGTGAAATCATAGAATGTCAACCCTGGGGGGCAGCTCAGAAATCCAGACGCCAGTCCCTCGAGTTTTCAGACAAGGTAACTGGGAAAGCAAGTGGCCTCTTGGGCCAGAGGAAGAAAGAGTCTAAAGGAGAGACAGGATAACCCTCAGCAAGGAACCAAATTCCAGAGCTTACACGAAATGGTGCCTCCAAATTTCACACCACCTGGATTGAACAATAATAACACCTACTACTTGTAGGATTTTTTCCGGTTCATAAAGAGATCTCAATTGGAATCTCTTTTGACGTGCAAAATATGCATCTAAATGCACGTATTATGATTCCCATTTTATAGAGTAGAAAACTAAGACTTAGAGAAATTCAGGGATTTGCCCAAGATCTTAAGACTTGGGGCTTACGTTGAAGTTAATAGTATCTTTTACTAGTTTTGAGAGTTGAAGGGTCACAAGTATGAACCATGACTGCCCCAGGCAAACCAGGGGACCAGGTCACCCCATCTATGACATCAGACCATGCCAGTCCCATTGGGCTACATTGCTTCCAGTCCCACCATCCACTGCATTGGACCTTATATTTTTCAAAGGATGTTTATGGTTCTCCGGAGCTAAGTGACCCTGTGAGTTAGGCAGGGTAGGCATGTGGGTCTTTTACACAAGAGGAAAAAAAGCGTCCAGAATTGGGTTTTTCAAGGCCATGTGGACGCTAAGCATTACGGCCCAGGTGCAAAGCCAGTGTCTCTCACTCCTGCTCTGGAATCCTCTTCCCAACATGTACTTCCTCCACCCATGAAAGTGCGGAAGTAAAAGGATATATTAACAGACTGGTAACATATGAAACCAAAACAGATCCTTAAGAAAGAGGGAGAAGCAGCTGGGGAGGGAAGAGACACCTCCCTGGAGTCAGGCCTCCAGACAAATTCCTGGAAGGCCAGCCCGTGTGTGTGTGTGTGTGTGTGTGTGTGTGTGTGTGTGTGTGTGTGTGTGTGTGTGGTGTGGGCTCTGGGACAGCAGGCTTACCCACTGAACTTGGGGAGATTAGAAGGGTCCTAATTCCCCACAGACCTTGAAGCCCACGGCCAACAGTCCCCTGAGAAGAAAGTGTCAGCCTGGTTATGTTGGCCTTGGGGCCAAATCACATCCTGGCTTGATGGAGGCCCTGAATCTGGCTACCCATAGGAGTAGCCTGGAAGAGGAGGCCCCTGGGATCTCAGAATCAGAGGCTGGTTTTAACCAGGTCTCCAGGTGGTCCCAATGGGCAGCCAGGTGGAAACCAAGGGTTTGAACTAGATTCAACTGGTATTACAATATATGTAATAATAACTTCTGAAATCTTCCTTTTATTTCAAATGAGACAATAAACAGAAAACCATTGAATCCATTTAAAAATAAATAATTATTATTTTTACAAAGCAATTTTAGGCTATTTGGGTAAAGCATGGATTTGAACAGCAGAAGGACCCAAGTTGAGGTGCTGGCTCTGACCCTAACGAGCTGTGGGGTCTCAGGTAAGTCATTCGATTTACCCCAACCCTGGTCATCCCAACTGGACAATGATGATGATGACGGTAATTATGGTGATGGTGATGGTGGTGATGATACTGACGGTGGTGATGATGATTGTCTGAGCACTGCAGAGCTATTGTAAGAGTCAATTATAACATGTATATAAATCGCCTGGTGCATTGGGGGCATTTAAAAAATCGTAGCTTTGGTGCTTTGTGACCACCTAGAGGGGTGGGATAGGGAGGGTGGGAAGGAGGGAGACACAAGAGGGAAGAGATATGGGAACATATGTATATGTATAACTGATTGACTTTGTTATAAAGCAGAAACTAACACACCATTGTACAGCAATTATACTCCAATCAAGACGTTAAAAAAAAAATTTAGGGGCTTCCCTGGTGGCGCAGTGGTTGAGAGTCCACCTGCCGATGCAGGGGACACAGGTTCGTGCCCCGGTCCGGGAAGATCCCACATGCCGCGGAGCGGCTGGGCCCATGAGCCATGGCCGCTGAGCCTGCGCGTCCAGAGCCTGTGCTCTGCAACGGGAGAGGCCATGACAGTGAGAGGCCTGCGTACCGCAAAAAAAAAATTTTTTAATAAATAAATAAATAAAACAAAAATGTTACGTCTTACCTTATAAAGTTTATTCAACAGGAATTAAAGACTGGTTAAGCAAATGCCAACAGCAAGGACCATTGTTGGGGATGGAGTTGGCTATTTGATATTGCTCTGTTCCGTGGGAAATAAAAATTGTCTTTGCTTTTGTAATCTTCTACTCATGATTTTTAGATTAAGTTAAAGCAAGAGTGGTCAGGCATTTGACCAGGGCACAAGATCTGGGGGGGATCAGTAAGTAATTTAAAGGAACAGTGTCCTTTCATAACAAGTCTGTGTTTTCCGGGCTGCTGTAAAAATGGGCAGATTTTCTACGTTTTAGGCATTTATTTACAGCCTGCCTTTGTTTCTCATGCCATGTCCTCTTTCTGTTCTTTTGCCTGGGGGTTTCTCTGTAAGATACTGTTTCTGAAGAGCTCTGTGAAAGAGGATATGTCATACCAGACTCAGATGCAAACCTGGTTTTTCAAGAGAGTTAATGGGTTGATAATTATTGAAGCTGGGCAATGAGTATATAAAAGTTCATGATTCTAGTCTTTCTACGTTTGTGATTTTTGAAATTTTTCATAATAAAATGTATAGAATATTAAAAAAATGTAGCTTTTAGAAATATTGTTTCGTTATTATTATCCTTGGTAATTTGGGCAGTTCACACTGTAAAGTGCGGGATTTTTACTTCTCTCACTGTGTCACCATATTCGCCCCCCAGTTTAAGCCAACACATGTAACTGTATTTTACCACACACTCTGCACCCAGCCAGGCCGTCTGCATCAGCATTTTGCTGTCCTGCATCCAAGGCAATCGAAAGAGGATGGGGTAGTCCTTCTACCGAGTGTTTTCCCAGGTCAGTTTCAGACCCAGACCTTCTGGGGGAGGTGAGGGAGTTCAGTGAAATCCCTTCCCATGAGTTGAGTAGGAGAATCACCGTCACAACCAAACCTAAAACAGGGTAAGCATTTGAAGGGCGCAATAGGTGTTCAAAGGTGTGATTGGGAAAGTCTGATGGAGATGGAGGCATCTTAGCTAGACTTTGATGAACAGGTGAGATTCATGCAGGGAAGGGTGTCTGGAAGTGCTCTCTGGACAAGGGGAACAGCAGGGTAAGAGCTCAGAGGACAGGCAGGTGGCCCCACTGGGCAGTCGGGAGAGTTTCCAGACCTGATCAGCGGTGCATCCACACTTGGGAGAGAAGAGAGGGTGGAGAGGGTGGGGAGGGCATGAGGCCAGCCCTTCCCATGCCACTCAGCCTCCCCAGCAGATGGGGCTGCCAGGAAGCCAGGGTGGGGCCCAGCTCCTAATCCCCTAAGGAGGGGCTGACCCTCAACCAACCCTTTGCCCAATGGCGCATCAGGCTTTGTCCTAACTGCTTCTGGTCTTTACTTATACTGCCTACATTCAGAACCAAGGATGTCCCAATGGCCATGGCTTTGACTTTGCAATTCAACCACAACCAGCCCCGACTCTGTGAATATCCAGAGGCATTTACACCAAGAGTCATCAGAGTTAGACTAGTGGGTACTCAGATGCTGGAAGGTGTTATGGAGGTACTGGACAGACTGGCCCAGGTGAGAAGCTACCAGGAGGTAAAGGTGACATCCCAGCCGTGGTACTTCTGGTGCTCAGCACTGGAGTTATGATTGGATTGGCCACAAATGGGAGTTGGTTTTCAGAATGACAGTCCACAGCCTTCCTAACTTCTTTTAAGACACACTCCAGGGCTTCCCTGGTGGCACAGTGGTTAAGAAACTGCCCGCCAATGCAGGGGGCACGGGTTCAGCCCTGGTCTGGGAAGATCCCACATGCTGCGGAGCAACTAAGCCCGTGAGCCACAACTAACGGACCTGTGCGTCTGGAGCCTGTGCTCCGCAACGGGAGAGGCCGCAACAGTGAGTGGCCCGCGCACCGCGATGAAGAGTGGCCCCCGCTCGCCGCAACTGGGGAAAGCCCTCGGACGGAAACGAAGACCCAACACAGCCAAAAATAAATATTAAAAAAAAAAAAAAAAAAAGACACACTCCACCTTGGTTTAGCACTCAGGCCAGGGCAGGGGTGGGGAGTTTCCTTCGGGAGCCCAGCTTTTGCAGCATCGCACCTCATCCCGCTAAGTGGGGACTCGCGTTGAGCTCCTGAGTGGCTTTGGCATTGAACACATTGCTTGGCCATCAGAAGCCCTGCATTCCAAGACCGTGAACCTCAAGAGTCATAGTAAATGTTGAAGAGTCCTTTCTCGGCAAGAGATTGGGTGTCTCAGTTGAAGAGAGAGGAAGGACGTGTGGAAAGAAAGCAAAGCAATGGGTGTTTGGGGCCTGATCCCGTTCCCTGGACCTCAGGCTTCCTAAGGGCAGGCCTGGGGTCTGGTCCTGCTCCCTCCTTGTTCCCCCACGCCTGGCACTTGGAAGTTCTCAGTGAATCATGATTTAATGATTGGGGGGCGGCGGGGTGGCTTGTGTAAGTTCAGGGCTCCCACCTCACCCATCTGAGTGTCTAGCATTTATTGGCATTTTGGCAAATCCCCATTTGGCTCATCGCTAACTCCCTTTCCCTGGATGCTCCCTTCCCAGGGCCGGGAGGGAGTGTTTACAGAGAGGAATCTGAGAGACCCCAGATCACTGACATCTCTGCTGTGCCTGCGTTAGAGGGACCGGGCACATCCCCACATTTTCAGGAAAACACAGAAGTCACAAACAGGCTTTTGAGCTGCTCTTTCATAAATGAGTCAAGACAACGGAGGGGAAAGATGTCCCCAGACACTGGAAGTCCCCAGCCCTTCCCAGGAGCGGTGGGACCCCAGATCGTCCCTGCCCTTGCCGTTTGGTTTGTGGCAAACTGTAAATGCAGAAGCAGCAGCTTCTCCGTGAGGAAGCCACCCAGGGGTGCAGAAAGGAGCCCAGGCATCATGGGCATGAAGGGAGGGCCCACAGTAGCCCCCAGCCCCCAGCTGCCTCGTGGCTCTGGGACACTCCCCAGGCAGCAGCCCTGGCTGGACGCCAGTAGACCTTCCGTCCTCTGACTTGTGTGCTCACCCACTGACCAGTCCTGGGACTTGATCACACACTCCCTCGGCTTCCCCAGGTGTCAGAGAACACGAGAAAGGGTTTTCCATCCTTACCTGGACCAAGGATGCACAATGATGATTACCGTGGCCTCTAAAACTTGCCCACAGCTTGAACCTGCCCCTCCTACAAAGGGCAAAGTTCATGAAAGCAATACTGCCACCTCCCCACCCCGTCCCTGTCAAGCCCCATCCCCATTCAAAGACACTAAGCTACCCTGAGCAGAGCCCACTACACTATCCCCTTTCCAGTGTGCCGGCTGTGAATTCCTCTGGCCACTGGTGTCCACTGTAGCCCCTCCACACCCCTGCCTCCTCCAGTGCCAGCTGCCACCTCACCCAGGACCCCAGCAAGATCTGCTCAAGCTGTCATCATTGGAGCGTGAACTTCTGCCTCCGTTTTGAATGTATTTTTACTGGCGTCATAAAACCAAGGTGGATGTTAAAGAAATCCCCCAACTGCAAGAAAATGGCAGAATTGGTTGGTCCAATGGCCAGCAGGTCCTCTTCCCTCCAATCTGGGAACACGGATGAAACTCGGTCAAGTGGAATGCCCCCAAAATAAGAAGTTTAAGTTCCTTTTACTGGCTAGTTCAAGGAGATCTTTGCAAAAGCTGGGCATTTGTGGAATAAGCCCAGTCTACCTTCTTGCCCTAGCCAGTGTAAGGGAGTGGATATAATTTACTCTTGCTTTTTTGAATGAGGACAGCCGCCCGGAGGTCAGGGGTCCACGATGACCCCACGGGACTCCTCGGTGGAGCTACACTTGACCATTCTCCTGGTATTACAGAGAATGTGGTGGATTTTTAAATCTCTCTTCCATTTGTCTGCCTCTCATTTTCTTCTTACTCCACAAAACTCTTTGTTGAAAAAACTGTCTGGTTAATTGAGGATTCTGGTTAGTTGTTATGCCATTGATATAGGTATTATTATAAGATAAATATAAACATTGGTCCAGAGAAGTACCACTCAGTAGAGCTTTCTTTGCTGACAGAAACGTTCTATGTTTCTGTGTTGTCCAATATGGTAGCTACTCCCCTCCATTGCCTTGGAGGAACTGGATTTTAGATTTTATTTAGAGTTAATTATTTTAAGTTCAAATAGTCACATGTAGTAAGCGTCTAGTATCCTGGATAGCACAGGAAGGCCTTGCAGGTCAGCTGATGAGAGCACCCGGAATGAAGCTATCTGGATTCACTCCAGGACTGATTTGTGGATGAGAGCCTCCATCTGCTCACCTGTAAACTGGGAATACAACAGCCCTACCCCTCCATGTGGTTGTGAGGACTTAGTGAGACGATTCTCAGGAGCTCCAGGCTCCATGTCAGACACAGTGCAGTTTCTCCAGGAAGCCCGGCTTTGTGGTTCTGCGGCCGCCCAGTGAGCAGACTTTTAGTTTCTCCACACTCCTGGTTTCTACACTCCATCACTCCTATAGGCAATTTCTGACTCGGGTGTTTTAGTGAGCTGAATTGTGTCCTCAGAAAAGATGCACAGGGAAGAGGCCATACGAACAGAGCCAGAGATGGGAGTGATGCAGCCACAAACCAAGGACTGCCTGAAGCCACCAGGAGCTGGAAGAGGTAGGAAGGATCCTCTCCTGGGCCTCTCCTGCTGACACCTTGATCTGGGGCTTCTGGCCTCCAGAACTGTGGGAGAACATCTTCCTATTGTTTGGGGCCACTTTGTGATAGCATCCACAAGAAAAAGCCCAGGAGCAGGTAGGTTGCCTTGCTGAAAACCAGGCTTCATATTTGGTGTCTTGTTTCTTTGGAAAAACTCTTTCAAATGGAGTGGACCCATTATATGGGCTTAGACCCATATAAAAAGAACCAACTCACTCAATTTGGTTTGACTCCTTGGAAGGGGGTAAATTTCTAGCTTCGTCACGAGGACCCGGTTCAACCAAGAGACCTTAGGGAAGGTAAGCCAGGACTCAGAAATGGCAGGAGGTCAAAGGTCATCAGAGCCACAAGGCCAAGCAAGGACCTGCACACAGGAGAGTAGGGGCAAAGCAGCGTCCACATGTGTCCGGAGCCGTCACCACCGGGGCACAGAACACAGGGACTTACCCGAGTTAGAAGTCCAGCCGTCTGTAAACTTGGATGGGAAAGAAATTGTATTGTTATTTTCACTGACCTCCAGCAGAATGTAGCACTTCCCTGCTTCAGAAACACAGGCAACGAAGCCCACAGGCTCTGCCACGCCTGTGACCACCGGACCCACAGATATTTTCATATTGCGTTGCTGCCGTTGCAGGAACCTTACATACCTTCCATGCTTCCCTCGCCTTTGAAATTATGGTAGCTATTCGACAGACTGCTCAATCTTGTTTTTAATGTATTAATAAAGAAGCGCATGGATTACCATTCCACAGTTCTGGTTTTTTTGTAATATTTCGTGAACAGTGTTTCAGCATAATGGTTTCCTTGGTAACCCTATATACTTAAGCCCTCATTCTGAGAAGCCATCCTAGGCTTCTCCAGGCTGCTGAAGGAATCCTAAGGAGGCCTAAGCAACAAAGTAGGTTGAGAACTCCAGATTTAGACATGAGAAACCTACACGAGTGCTGTTGGGTCTCTTTCAACATAAGCTCTGTGCGGCTGGGATCTTTAAAGATTCACTGTCACGTGAAGAAGACAGGTGATCTTCACTAACCAGAAGCAAAGAGATGTCTCTCCATCTTTGTAAAGCAATGCAATTGACGTAGAGCCAATAATCTCCACCAGATCGGCACCAGTTAACTGCCTAAAGGGAATAGGCATATTCATCTTCATGAACTGTTGTGTTGTGACACTGTCTCATTTCCGGGAATCAGAGGGTAAAAATGATATATGTTTGTGGTTTAGCATTTGGAACTTTGCTCTGGCTTGGCCGGTGACTGCCAACATCTGCAAATTATTATGTGCTTAAAAAAAAAAATCAACTGCTACCACAAGCTGCACCCACGGTCCCTGGGGGGGCCAGGTCTCCTGCAGATCCACAGGGAAAGTTCTGGGGCCAGGAGGTGGCTGGGTCAGGACCCCGGAATGCCTAGGAAGCCCTTGAAGACATTTGTGAGTACAGCTGGGTGCACCCTACGTGCGTGAGTCTCTTGGTTCCCAGGTCGTGGCTCACTGGTCATTCATTCATCTGTTAGAGAAAAGGGGAAAAAAGCTGTGGCTGCCCAAAATAAAAATTACTCAGCGTACTCACGTCAATGTCAAGAGTCATTTGGTCCCTAGACCCCTTTTTGCCCCAGGCCGCCAGAACATGTGAGCACAGTATCCGGGGGGCTTATTTCTAAATGCAGCCACAGAGGCTCTTCCAGTCAGGGATGATGGGTCACACAGTTTGAGAGGCCCAGGCGGGTGCCTAGAACTTGGCAGGACCCAGCAGCTCACCCAAGAACCCATCCCTTTGCTAGTCTGAGCCAGCTGGCTCTCATGACAGACGTGGAACGACAGAGCAGATGTTTGTGTGGGAAGGAAACCACACTTGACATCTGTCCTGCCGTGGGGAGATGTGTGTGTTCACAGATAGCGCTGGAGTTCCCTGGGGGGTGGGGCAGGCAATTAGCTGGCTGCATCACAGGTAACCTAATTATGGGGGAAATGGGATAAAACCCCGAGTGATAAGCAGGGTAACTGCTCCAGGTGGCTCTGCAATTTTTCCTGTTAATTTTCTCCCCAATTCACATGAATGTCATAAAGGTTACTTAAGAAGAGCACAGGTAGACTCCTGTCACGTGTGAATGGACAAAAAGGCGCTGAGCGTCAGCTCATGAATGGAAGGGGAGGAGAGAGGAGTGGCCCATTGGGCGTAGAGTGAAATTTGAGGACTCTGAAAAGAGACCAAAAAGGGTTTTGGTGGAATCAGACACACGTTGCAAAGCAGTGTATCACTGTGAACCCAACTATGATATATTTATTTAGATGGATTATATAAATGATGAGGATGTAAGGCAAAGGAGAGATTCCAGGAAGCCTTCCTGGAAGAGGCGAGCTCTTAAAAGAGATGATGTGCACAGTTGGGGGACAGATATGGGGAAAAGAAAGGGCACTAAAGCCAAGGAAAGAGTAGGAACAGAATTAAAAAACCCAGAACCAGATGGCTGAAAGACAAGAAACCCGACTCAAGGATGAGTGTCCTTCAGACGTGATGCCCAGTGGAGGGAAAGGGTGGGGAGGGTAGAGGATGTTCACCCCTGGCTGTAAGCAAAGGTCTGACAGACCCCCAACCTTAATTTGTAACCCATGTCAAAACAACCAAGCCTTCCATTAATGTCACCCAGAGTCCCTATGACGCCAAATGTATAGACACCTGTATACCCGGTACACCTAAGCCTGGTGACACCTAGGATTTGCACATAGTGGGCAATGAATAAACACTTCTGTCTAATTTAAGAACTTTGACCTCAAACTCATCACCTCTTTTTGCTTGTGGATGAGCTGAATGAAGTAGAGTTGAATGATTGAGATTGGGAGTTATCCTAAGTGATGGGGAACATATCTGGTTTTTTATCTGAATGCATATAAGATCACACTAAAATCACTTTGTAGTTTCAGAATATACAGCAACTGATGGAGTTGGGGGGTGGAACAGAACACATGTCACCCTTGAGCAGAGTGTATGTGAAAGACACATTTCCTAAGAGGGTGGAGGCTCCTCTGACCTAGATATTAGACTGACACTGGCATCTTGACTGTCCTGATCTACTCACCTTGATGACAGAATCTCAAGCAATTATTTTAATTTAAGACTTCATAATAACAATCAAGAGTATGACCCCTACTGGGGAAGGCATTATATACAGGGTGCAGTCAACAGATAATGTAACAGAGTTTTTATCTACACCCTCTGACACACACATAGCTTAGGAATACCGGAAATGTGTTTCTGGTGTCACCAAGCCTATGGGGGGCGTCAGAAGTAGCTCCCTCCTGGGTCTGGCCAGGTACTCGTCTTATTTTTGTGTCTAGAGTCACTAATCCTGGTGAACCATCTCTGTTTCTTGTATCCCACTCCACAGGTTGTTGGAATAGCCTCTTTCTTGAATTCAGGATTTTAAATTATTGTAGAGCACCCTCAGTCATTTTGTTGGCCATCAAATGACGGCCACTCTGGTAGTTTCCTGGGGCTGCTGTGATGAAGCACTGCAACAGGAATTTACCTCCCACTTTGGAGTCCAGAAGTTCAAGGTCAAGTGTCAGCAGAGTTGGTTCCTCCTAAGGGTGGTGAGGGAGAATCCGCTCCCCAACCTCTCTTTTAGCTTCTGGCATCGCCAACAACCCTCGGCATTCCTTGGCTGGTAGACAAATCACTCCCATCTCTGCCACTGTCATCACGTGGCGTCTCCCTGTGTGTCCTGTTTTACTGCTTCTCTTCTTATAAGGACACCAGTCATATTGGATAGGACCCATCCTAAGCCACTATGAGTGACCTCATCTTAACTAATTATATCTGCAAAGACCCCATTTCCAAAGCAGGACACATTCTGAGGTACCAGAGGTTAGGACTCCGACCTATCTTCTGGTGGGGGGACACAATTCAACCCATAGCAGTCCCGCGAGTGGATGGTCCTCAGTAACTGCATATAGAGACCTACTTCTTGCTGTTTCTAACGGATGCACTGTTCTGTCTGAGGCTGAAAATTAAGGAGACCCCCTATCTGCCAAGGTACCCCACCCACAAGTCATTGCTGTATCTGCTCGCTGCTAGAAGATTCTTTCACTCTCTACAGTCCTGCAACAAAGGGTTGCATTTTGTGTCTTCACACACACACCCGTACATAGACACCAGGTCTTTTGGCAGGAAGGGAATAACACCTCGGCTAAATCTATTTGAAAGAGTCTCCCTGCAGAAGGGACACCATATTTAGCAAAACCAAAAGTTAAATTTGAATTTCAGATAAACAATGAATTATTTTTTTAGTATAAGTATATCCCAAGCAGTACTTGGAACATCCTTATACTGTAAAAATAATGAAATTTCAATGTAACTGGGTGTCCAGTATTTTATGAGGCCACCCTCCCCCCACCACCATGTGACAATGGTTGATGTGGGTCATGTGATCATCCCCCACCCCATCCTCTCCCCATCTTCCCTGTAGCCTTGGGGCAAGGATGCTACAAGATGTGAGCAGTAGCAAAGGGGACCCAGGTGGAATTTAAAACGTGTAGCAGATAATCCCCCAAATAAGTAGTTCACATGGGTGAGCATTTCCAGTTTTACATAAAATCGTTTCAGAATAACACACGTGATGGTTTTCAAAGTTGATTTTCATTTCCAAATTGCTCTGACAACTCTCTCCAAGAACTCGCCAAGATAATCCTCTTCCTCAAACACTTTCTTCTTATCCAAACCTGATCGGAATGATGTTCTTGGTCTGGGAAGCCTTCCTCTCCTGCCCCAAACAGTTAATGCAGCTGGAGATGGTTCCTCGGCGGCAGCATGAGCTAGGAGCTGGCCTGAGGAGAATCAGCTCGCCTTCTCGCCCCTTGCCTCTCCCCTCCAATGCCCATCCCCACCCTCACCCCCATCCCAGGGCTCTCCACCTTCATGGTCTCCAACAACGGCTCTTCTAGACACATTTGGGATTGACCCACCGAGTAGCGATAGGAAGAGTTTTCCGTCTGCTTCTGACCACAAGTCTGCTTTGGAGCTCTAATCCTTCACATGTGCTATTTCTGCCCCACTGTTGCTCCATCTTAAAAATGAGAATAGGGCAGGACAGGAATAAAGACACAGACGTAAAGAATGGACTTGAGGACACGGGGAGGGGGAGGGTAAGCTGGGACGAAGTGAGAGAGTGGCATGGACATATATACACTACCAAATGCAAAATAAATAGCTAGTGGGAAGCAGCTGCATAGCCCAGGGAGGTCAGCTCGGTGGTTTGTGACCACCTAGATGGTGCGATAGGGAGGGTGAGAGGGAGGGAGATGCAGAGGGAAGAGATATGGGAACATATGTATATGTATAACTGATTCACTTTGTTATAAAGCAGAAACATACACACCATTGTAAAGCAATTATACTCCAATAAAGATGTTAAAAAAAAAACGAGAATAGAAATGCCCCTTAAAAATAAGGCTTTTTTTAACTATGAGAAAACATATAATTTTCTAAAACCGCTGACCTAAAATCTGATTGCTAATTTCCAGGATAGTACTGTATGTATTCCTGACTTTCCTGTCTGTACCTTCTTCAGGCCACACCCATCCACTGCTCTGCTGCTGTCTCTCTCTAGGCTGGAAGAACTAACCACTGAGATATACTGGAAAGGTACCACCACGCTCCCCACCGGGCTGGCGGCAGCCCTTTTGTTTACAGCTGAACGTCACTGGCAGTTTGGAATCCAACAACCCTCCCTTACCCACCCCTGGTCATGGGGAAGCTTTGCATCGCTTCTGACTTTTTGCAGGAATGTCCCAATGCACAAAGAAAATTGTAGGTGCCCAAGACCATGGATGCAGGTACAGGCACAGTCTAGGTGTCCAAAGCTGTGCTGGGTGGAAGAGACAGTGAGTAGGGGGGATGGGTGAGCACTTAGAGGCAGTAAGTATGAGAGAGGTAGGCAGCAATACACATGGAAATTGGTCCACCAGGTGAGTGGGTCTGCCTTGCTATCTGTCGAATAGATGTCCTTGGAGGTGGGAAAACAGTGTTCTTCCAACTGGTTGCCTGGAACTAGGCTGATCCTGGAAGTAGAGGCCTGGGTCTCCACTCGCAGAAGAATTGGAGGGTCCTTATCTGAGGCCCTTGCTATGACCCCTGACACCCTCTCTAGCCATCATTTTCCTCTCAGGGTTACTGGTCCCTCTAACTACAACAACAACAAAAGTGATTAAGGTGATAAGTAATAAGTGAAAGGTTATTCTCTCTGAATGAGAAAATTTGTATCAGCATCTCTCCCCGTGAGCCCGGGCAGTTGAGGCTATGGAATGGTTGAGTAGATTATCCCTTTTAACAGAATCCCGTGGTGGTCACTGTGGTCTGAACACCAGGCTGGTGTCAGGCTGGTGATGGCGGGAAAACAAAAACTGCAGGAACATGAGCATAAGATTAGCATCTGCAGGGGATTTGTCTGTTCACATCAGGGTCACATGCCCTTTTCATGTCCTGCTCTAAGAAATTCCCGCACAAAGGCTCAGAGGGAGGGGGCATATGCGGCATATAGGTGGCTGTCCATCCACTCCAGAAGGTTTCTCCTGCACTTCCTGATGGGTGCCGTGGGAGTCTGGCCCTTTCTCGGGAGTATTTCTATGGAGCAAAAATGCACAGACTAATCATCGGGTCACCTGCTCTCTTTGCATCTTGTAGGGAGCCTTTGCATCAGGTTGTACCCAGAAGGACTTTTTCTGCTCATTTTCTTCTTGACTTCTTTCCCCAAAATCCACTGAAAACACTTAAAACCACTATTTCACTGACTTTTTTTCTGAACCATTGGAGAAAAATCCCTTTGGCGAGAGCTCTGCCAGTGAAAGGCATGGAGCTGGAATCCAAACCTGGAAACAAGGAGCCAGACAACTGGTCTAGGCTGGAGACCACAGCCACAAAGAACGCAGCCCCTGTACCTCCCGGGGTCCCCTGCAAATAGAGGGGCTCTGTCTGCAATGAACTTACCAAAATGCGGCTGGGAATTGCACTTTGGAAACCAGAAGTATAGGGCTGACTAAGTCCATCCTGGCTCTGCCTGTGCCAGACCTCGATGGAGTGAGAGCAGGCTTTCCGAGAGGGGGTGGCCTGTCCAATACGTTCCACAGGTTTTCTTCACCTGGCAGCCAGTAAACGCCCCGATCGACTGATACAGGGCTCCTCAGAGAAGCCCACTTCTATTCCCACCTCCCCACACACAAACCTCTTTGCCAGTTTGCAAAAGTGCGTGCCAACGCAAGAGTGCGTGCACTCATGTGTGTGCACGTGTGTATGTGCGTGTTTAATGAAAAGAGGCCTGTTTAGAGTTGGTCAGAGGCTTCGGAAATCAAACGTGGCTTTGAGCTTCTCACTGCAGAGTGAGTCCACTTTGAGGAGAGGCCTTGATTGACCAGAACATGAGACCGGGAGCCTGGAATATGGCCCATCCAAACCTGGCCCCAGCCCTGAGGCACGGGTCACACAGAGTATTTTGTTTGTGTTTGTTTTTTCTTGCATCAACAAAAGTGTAGACGTAGAAGGAAGAAGAATATGAGACCAGAAAGGCTTATTATTACCTGAACAAGAGGGTCATTGGGATTGACTAAAGTCATTGAAATGCTTTGAAGATTAATGGGCCCATATAAAGGTTAATTTGCTATGAGGTTTCTCCTAAGAAACAGAGCACAGAAGGCTTGCATATAAAACACAGAATGGAGTCCTCAGCTATAATTAATGTCTATAAAGTTCTCTTTATCAGATTTAGTTGATGCCATTGCAGGAGGGGTGGTGAAGAGCTATGCCAGCACTCTTTCTTTCAGGCAAGAAAGTGGAACTTTGGGTCACTAAGCTCTTCTGAAACCGCATGGGAAGCAAAAACACCAGGGTGAGGGGTTAATGACAGTCCCAGAAAGGGGAATCAAATGGAGCCCCTTGTGGAGAGAACTCAGGGCCCTTGAGGGGACCGAGTAATTGTCCAAATACTACTCAGCCATAAAAAAGAAGGAAATTTTGCCATTTGTGGCAACATGAATGGACTTGAGGGCATTAAGCTAAGTGAAATAAGTCAGACAGAGAAAGACAAGTGCTGTATGATATCACTTATATGTGGAATCTAAAAAAATACAACAAACTAGTGAATAAAACAAAAAAGAAGCAGACTCAGATATAGAGAACAAACTAGTAGTTAACAGTGGGGTGAAGTAAGTGGGGAGGGGCAATACAAGGTGGGGAGGGAAAAAGGGGGGTTATTATGGGATTATATGAAGTCATATGTGTGAAACTTTTGAAAATTGTAAAGCTCTACAGAATGTAAAGAATCTTTCATTCAATAAAAATAATAATAAGGTAAAAAAAAAACTATGATTATTCACCATCAACCATAGCATGCTTGCTCTGTCCCATCTGCTTTAATGAAGATGCAACCCAAGGTGGCCCAGTAACCACAGTCCTTTCAAGGGGACCCTAACTAAGGACCCAAGGGCTGGGAAATCCCACCTCCCTGCTTCTTGTGGGGACACACCTCACACTGATTGACAGTGAAAGGGGTTCAGCTGACCTTGAAAATCCTCTCAGGGAAATAAAAACTAAAGCAAAGGAGCAGAAGTTTACATCAAGCTTAGCTTCACCAACCAGTAAACAGCACCGTCTAATTGTGGTCCGAATGTCCCCATGACCCGGAAGGGTCTGACCTCATGGCATCTCTCATGCCTCCTGGACACTTGCCCTCTGTGCTGGAATGTGGCCATAGAGGTGGCTGAGGTTTGAAACCTTGTGGGGAACAAGGGGGAAAATCAAGAACAGGTGAGTAAAGGGTGACAAATTTCAGGGTATTTAGGTGACGTTTACATACTCTATGGAGGTGTGCAAACATTACGCAAACGATGCACATAGCGTGTGCCTTAGCTACTATTGCGTTGAATTGCATTGCATCCCCCCTACAAATTCCTGTGTTGAAGCCCTAACCCCCAGCACCCCAGACTGTGACTGTATTTGGAGGTCAGGTCTTTACAGAGGTGACTAAAGTAAAATGAAGCCATCAGGGTGGGGCCTTAATCCAATCTGACTGGTGTCCTTGTAAGAAGAAACAATCTGGACGTAGAGACACCAGGGAGGCTTGGACACAGAGGGATGGCCACGTGAGGACACAGGGAGAGGAAGTCCGTCCACAAGCCAAGGAGAGAGGCCTCAGGAGAAACCAGCCCTGCCCACACCTTGATCTGGAACATTTAGCCTCCAGAACTATGAGGAAGTAAATGTTTAAAGCACTCAGTTTCAGGTATTTGGCTATGGCAGCCCTAGCTGACTAATACAGCCACCATCAGAGAGCCAGAGGCCACAGGGCTCCCACCAGCCTGGACACCTTGGGCACCAAACTCCCACCTGTGGTCCTGGGAGCTCTGCCGCCACCCCTGGCTCCAGAGCACAGCTCAAGGCCACAGTTCCATGGTTCCAGGAGCCTAGTGGGCAGCACAAGGTAGTAAGGAGAACACTCATCTAAGGCGTCACCTCCTCTAGGCAGCTTTCCCTGACTGCTGCCCCTCCCCTGGGCTGGGCATCCTGCATCCATCCTCCAGCCTCTCCAAGAGCACTAGAATCCCATGCAGGGGACCACTTTGGGCACCATGTTGTAATTCTCTGATTCCCTCAGCCCAGCCCCAGGAAGCCCCAGTCCCGGGCCTTTTTCTCATCCCTGTGTCCTGGCACCTTGCTCAGCACCTGGCATTAGGTGCTCAGGGCTCTTTATTCCCACAGCTACCAACTGACCGTGATGTGCAGGCCCTGGGGAGAGAGTGGTATCACACAGGTCTGGTCCCCGCAGAGCTGACATACTAGGGTAGGACGTGGCTGAGCCCAGAGGCTGACCCACGTGGTCCAGGCTTTGTCATCAGGGAATGTGTGAGGCGTGTGGGAGCACAGGATCAGGCCCCTGATCTGTTTAGGATGGCCAAGGATGACACCCTCAGGGGTGCCCCACAGAAGCTGAAACCTGCTGGAGGATTAGGACACAGCCAGGCTGGGGGAGGGAAGAGTGTATCAGCAAAGGAAACAGCATGTGTGGCAGCCCAGAGGTGGGCAAGGGCAGTTCCAGTAGCTGGAAGTAGTTCAGGATGGCTATAGGGCAAAGCTACGTGAGCTAGAGAGAGAGCTTGGGTGCGGCTGGACCGGTTAGTAAGGCAGGGCTTGAAACCCCTTTGTCAACCAGGGTCAGGGCTGTGAGAACCTATGAGAAAGGAATGGCTGCAGGGGAGCCGCCCCCGGGGTTTCTGCTGGTTCCTAGCCCTCTGGTCCCACTGGCCAGAGGTCTTCAAATACCATGACTCCACTTCATGGCATTTTGCCCTGAAGGACATGCACGGATGTCCCAGGTTATCCATCATCACTGGATGAGGCTTCAGCAGACAAAGCCTAGCAGAACCCCCTGCAGGGCTCTTCAAAGAGGTGGGGGCCGGGGTGGGGTCAAAGGCAGAGACCATAGGCTGACGCTGACCCTCAGGGCTTGCAGACAGGCTAGGAAGGGCAGGAGCTCATCTGATCCGGGGTACAAAGACCTGTCCCCTCCTCTTGGAGACCTCATTCTACGCCCCCTCCTCCAGCCCCCTGAAATAAGGGGGTCAGATGGGAACATTACTCACATCAGCAGTCAGACACCAGCCCTGTGCGCCAAATGAAAGAAGCAGTAGGGACCCGGGGCACTTTATCAAAAAATGACCAATCTGGTCTTTGCTCTGGGAGGACTCCAGCCTGTGGCTCGTGGAGATGAAGACAAGCTTCTGCCCAAGTGGCAGGTAACAGCACAATCTGGTCCCCAGGGTATGAACTTAGCTGGCTTTCTGGAAAGGGAAAAAGATGACACTGCTAGATTGTGCTCGGCTGCAAAGAATAGCCGGTCATAGGGGGTGACTCATTCAAGAGTCAGGCTGAGCTGGGACAGGGATACCAGAAGCTTTCCAAACAAAAGAAGGAAAAGGCCAGGATAAGGGTTTGGGACATTCTGCCAAAAAATATAGAGGAAACGATCATTTCCACACTGCTCTCGAACCTGCATTTCCCCAGTATTTGTAAGAACTCAAGTCTGTTCCCTCCTTCTACAAACTGTGCCAACCTGATCGGGGGTAGAGTCATAGTTTACAAAATTTAGTGTGTGTGGATGTCATCGCTCCTGCAGTTACATCAATAGCACCATATTTTGCCATGAAAACACAACGGTTGGCTTTAGGAATGCTTTTTAATCAAGTGACGTAAAAATATTGAAATAACTTGCCAAGGATTATTTAGAGTTCTTCTAGGATGCTGAAGAGATGGGAAAAATCATTTCTAGAATAAAATCATTCCACAAAAGTGTTTAACATTTTGGCAAAATTAGTACCGTATGACGCGTGTAGTGAGAGGGTGATATCTCTCCGTTGCTTGACTGAATCGGTGAAGCAATAAATCACAGGCACTCAAGAAATATTTGTTCAACGGTTAAGTGAGTGAAAGAATGAATTCAGGGGCTAGGAATGGCATATTCAAATTCCCATAATAAGGAACGCTCATAATAAGCGTCAGTAGTTGCACAATTTATTGTTGACCCCCTAAATTCTGAAATGTAGTACATTCTACATTTTCTTCTTATTTCCTTTTCTGAGTTTCTAACAAATAAAACAAGACATTCTTGGATGCAAATAATCCCTGGCAACCCACCCTTGCATACATTCTTCTTTGTTATTCTCTCTGAGCATCTTTTCTTGGCCTCCGCTCGTCCCCAGATCATGTCCAGACAGCTACAGGTTCAAACTTCCTGGAAGGAGTCCGCTAATCCAGCCGTCCACAACATGCCCTGCATCTGGGTAGACCCGTCACCTTCTTCAAAGAGGCTTTCATTTTATTTTAATAACCGAATGTGTTAATTCAGGCATCCTCTCTCTCTCATACACACACATACATGTGTACATGCATGCACAAGCCTGTACACACATGAACACCCACCCAAGCACATGCACACATGTGCACACATGGACCCCATCCATGGAAACCATGGTCCTCGCCTTCGAGAGAGTAAGAAGTGAGTCTGAGGACCTGCCAGTGAGAGCCAACACCTGAACTGGCTCAAGATTTTCTCCCCAGTCCAGAGCTTTCCCATTTCCTGTGCTGGGCGGCCACCCGTGCGTTCCAAAGAAACAGGCTCCAGCTCGACTTTTCCATTCCCTGACCCTAGGTCAGTCCTAATTCTCTCTGTGATGAAGTTTAGACATTTGGAAAACAGTCAACATGAATGCAGGCCCTGTCCTGAGGCCTGGAGGGCTGTATCTCAGATGAGCAAAAAATTCCCCAAGAGGCTTCTGAGGAAATATGGCGCATACGTACAAAGAGACCTCACATTCTGGCTGAGTCTTGGAGTTTCTTTTTCCTTCCAGAAAAACTTATTCATCACATTTGCCAAATGCCAATATCCTGACAATTGATAGGATTAGATCATGTTGCATGAAGAGGAAGGAAGTCTGTTAAACTTCATACACATGGTGTTCTCTCTCTCTTTCTCTATGTCTCTCTTTCTCTCTGTGTGTCTCTCTCAATCTCTCTTTCTCTGTTTCTGTCTCTGTCTGTCTGTTTCTCTCTCTCTCTCTCTCTCTCTCTCTCTCTCTCTCTCTCTCTCACACACACACACACACACACACACAGCACTGCACGTCTGATTCACTCGCACACCAGCCTCCTCCCACCTCCTGGCACCTCCCTTGGACCGGCCCACCTACAGCTGACACTATGAAGTGATGAAGTGTTAACGCTCAGAACACCTCCGCTCACCACCTACCACAGCCTAGACTCCAACTCAGAGAGGACGTGGAGAGTATCCCCATGTGGCTGAGTGCAAGGCCATGACCGCAGACAGAGAGGATTAGATGTGTCAGACAGCAGAGAGGCAGGAGAGGCTGGGGCCGGAATGGTTCTGGAGTTCCTGGCTGCAGACACCCTTGGGTTGCAGTGTTATTCATCAAAGTGATGACCAGAGGAGATGCTGGTCTGCAGAGGCCAAGACCAATGAGTGCAGTTTGGGGCATTTGGGCTTAAGAGGTGATCAGAGGAGGAAACCAGCAAAGATTATTAAAAAGGAGAGATTTGGAAAACCTTCCATTCAACAAACTTTTGCCCCAGCAGAGCACTTTCTATTTATCAGGTGATGATTTAGTCCCTGGGGCTTCAGCACCGAACATAATAGACAGAAATCACACCTTTATGGGGTTGACATGGGGATGAAGGGGGCTTTGGGACAGACAAAGGACAAGGTAAATAAAACATGGTATCCCAGATGGTAGTAAAGGCTAAAGAGACAAATCAGGCAAGAAAAGAGGAAAAAGTGCTGGGGGAAGTTGCAGCTCTAGGTATTGTCTTAGCTCAGGCTACCGTAACAAAGCACCACAGACCAGGACGATTCAACAACAGAAGTTTAATGTCTCACAGGTCCAGAGGCTGGAAATCCAAGATCGAGGTGCAGGCAGGGCTGGTTTCTTCTGAGGCCTCTTGGCTTATAGACCATCATCTTCTCCCTGTCTTCTTACAGGGTCTTCCCTCTGTGTGTGTCTGTGCCCTAATCTCTTTTCTTATAAGGACACCAGGCAGATTGGATTAAGGCCCACCCTAGTGACCTCATTTACCTTAATTATCTCTTTAAAGACTTGATCTTCAAATAAGGTCACATTCTGAGGTACTGGGGGTTAGGACTTCAACATATGGATTTGGAGGAGGGGGACATAATTCAGCCCATATCAGGTACGGCAGTGGCCGCATGCTTCTGCTTGCCCCTGTAGATTCACTGTCCCTGCTTTTCCACCCTGCACTCTGCCACAGGGTCCTGGGGGTGAAATGCATCAATGACCCCCACCTGCCAGCCTCTGTTGGGAGCACATCAGAAGTTCACAGAGAGGAGGGTGTTGTGGTATTTATTCCCCCCCACAACCTTCCCTGCTGGGTTGCTTTCAGAGATGCACTTCCTTGAGCTCTCTCTCCAGGTTCTGTCAATGATAAAACTGCTCCCCCCCTTTCGGCTTTCGGACCAAGAGTCAGCAAGGGCTCCCCACTATTCCTGGTTCTGGGGTGCTGCACCACCCTGCCCCCAAGCTGGTAAATTGTCCGTTTAAGTTCTCCTCAAATTACCCCACTTCAGTGGGCTGTCTAACCAACACAGGGAGAGTCAGGGCAGGCTTCCCTGAGAGTCAGAGGAATAAAAGGCAAATCAAGAAAAAATGGTATCCCGGAAACCAAGAGAACTTCAGGAAGACGGCTGTGGTCTATGGTAAGAGCTACAGTGAGTAAGGAACCGCCAAGAGGCGATGAATAGAGAAAGACCCAGGCCCGCTCAGCCGCGGTGGTGGGGGACAGTAGAGTCAGGACACTCCTCAAAGCCAAAGAAACTCTTGGTTAAGGAGAAGGGGAGTGAATTTCATAGTAAGCACACACCAAAAGCCTTATCTACCCTGCGATCCAGACACAGTGAATGAGTAGCTGTTGCCTTGGAACGTTCAGCCTCCCCAGCTTTGCACGCAGCACACGTGTATGGGCATTGCACGTACGTGTGTGTGTGTGTGCGTGCACACCAGCAAATGAATGAACTGTCCTTGGGGCCTACCACTACAGATGTTACTCCTTTAGTAAAGATGTATATCTCCCACTTCAAGCCAAACAATAGATATCAATCTAGCTTTGAAGATAAAGCCTTAGTTATTCAAGCTACGCCTCTCAGAAGATGTGCTTTGTATTACACTTAATTTATGATACGATCTCTGTAGGTTTGGTGCTGACGTGGTAGGAGATCTCCTTTTCAAAAGTCCTTTCTTTCTTAATAGACTTTATTTAGAGCAAAACTGACTGGAAAATACAGAGTTCTCGTAAGCTCTCTGCCTCCACACCTGCACAGACCCCTTACTATCAACCATCCCAAACAATTATGTCCAATTTTTATATATGTTTTAAACCATTTAACCAACCATAGAGTTTTTCCAAAATCTTTCTGACAATAAATAGCATTAATATGTGCCTGTTGGGGCTTCCCTGGTGGCGCCGTGGTTGAGAGTCCACCTGCCGATGCAGGGGACATGGGTTCGTGCCCCGGTCCGGGAAGATCCCACATGCCACAGAGCAACTGGGCCAGTGAGCCATGGCCGCTGAGCCTGTGCGTCCGGAGACTGTGCTCCGCAACAGGAGAGGCCACAGCAGTGAGTACCACAAAAAAAAGAAAAACAAGTGCCTATTGGCTAAGAATAACAAAAAAGATTAAAGACGTTCTTACAAATAGTTCTCAAAGCCAAGAGTTAGGTGTAGGATAGAGCATCAATCCTCCCCACTCTGCCTTGGCCATTCCGCCCTGGTAACCACAGCTGATACTTTCAGTGGTTTCAGCCACTTGCTTTCTAGGGCCTCACAAAATCTTCCTTTTTGCTCCAGTTCCAAGAAGGAGTGTTGGCTTCAGCAAATCACAAACTCTCTGTGCACACCGGGAAGGCAAGGAACCAGCAAGAGGTGAAGGCCCTGCCTCCCCCTAGAGACAGAAGAAATATGGTACAGAAACATTTTTGCCTAATTGCCCAGCCAATTACAGAGACAAGTTTCTTTCCTTCAAAGAAAATTCTAAAAGAAAATCTTTTTTAAAACATTGGCATCTTAGAGCTCAACTAGCCAGCCTTCCAACTGCAGGTAAAATCAGAGACCGGCTTCAAAAATGGATAAAGAACTTGAATAGGCATTTCTCCAAAGAAGATACATAGGAACTTCCCCGGTGGTCCAGTGGTTAGGACTCTGCCCTTCCACTTCAGAGGGTTCGTGTTCGATCCCTGGTCAGGGAACTAAGATCCCACATGCGGCGCAGCCAAAAAAATAAAAAAAGGTATACAGATGACCAATAGCACGTGAAAAGACAGGCAGCATCGCTAATGATTAGGGAAATGCAAATCCCACCATGCAATACCACTTTATACCCATTAGGGTGGCTACTATTAAAAAAAATCGGAAAATAACAAATTTGGCGAGGATGTGGGGAAACTGGAACCCTTGTGCATGGCTGGTACAAATGTAAAATGGTGCAGCTACTATGGAAAATAGTATGGCCGGTCCTCAAAAAATTAAGCGGCATTACCATATAACCCAGCAAATCCACTTCTGGATATATACCCAAAAGAATTGAAAGCAAGGACTCAAACAGATATTTGCACACCAATGCTCACTATTTATAATAGCCAAAAGGTAGAAACAATCCAAGTGTCCGTCAGTGGACGAATGGATAAAGAAAATGTGGTTTATCCATACATACAATGGAAGAGCATTCAGCCTTAAGGAAGGAAATTCTGACACCTGCTATAACATGGGTGGGCCTGGAGGACATTATGCTCAGTGAAAGAAGCCAGACACAGAAGGATAAATTCTGTCTGATCCATTTCTGTGAGTGGTCAAATCCATAGAGACAAAAAGTAGACTAGAGGTGACCAGGGGCTGAGGCAGGTAACAGGGGGAGTGAGTGTTTAATGGTGTAATGAATGAAAAGCTCTGGAGATGGATGGTGGTGATGATTGCACAACAATGTGAAAATACTTAATGTCACTGAATGGTGTGTGCAAAAAGGGTTAAAATGATCAATGTTATGTTATATGTATTCTCTCACAATAAAAAAAAAAAAATTAACTCTTTTAAAAAAGGTCAGGGCTTCCCTGGTGGCACAGTGGTTGAGAATCTGCCTGCCGACACAGGGGACACGGGTTCGTGCCCTGGTCTGGGAAGATCCCACATGCTGCGGAGCAACTAGGCCCGTGAGCCACAACTACTGAGCCTGCGCGTCTGGAGCCCGTGCTCCGCAACTGGAGAGACCGCGATAATGAGAGGCCCGCGTACCGCGATGAAGAGTGGCCCCCGCTCGCCGCAACTAGAGAAAGCCCTCGCACAGAAACGAAGACCCAACACAGCCAAAACTAACTAACTAACTAAATAAATAAAGGAGTTCCATAAAAAAAAAAAAAAAAAAAAGTTCAGCAGCATTTTTCACGCCAAGTCTTTCCTTAGTACATCCCATCAGAGCAGGGCGGGGGCAAGGAGGCTACTGGGTCACCGTGGCCTCGGGTGGGGAGGGCTCTGGGCAGGAGCTGCAGCCTCCTTTGCCCTCTCCTTCCTCTTACCTGTGCTCACACAGGTAAGTGGTGGAGCCGGCACCCAACCCAGAGCCCCGGCCCTCACTCTACGCACCTCGTCCCTGCCACCGCCCGATCACCACTCCTCCTGACCGTCTGCTCAGGCCTGGCACAGAGCAGCATTGGTACCCACCTCTTCGTTCTTTAGGTGCCGGCGTTTCTTTCAGGTGTCTTTGATTTTTCTGCGCTATTAAAAGGAATACCTGAGAAAGATATTGACAGCCGACAGTAGGGAAAATAAGAAGTGTCTTTTTCCAATTGGAAAGCAAAGTGAAAGACCTCATGGGTGATGCACTTTTTATAGAAACCCATCACATCACAGCATGATTGTATTCTCACCCCAGACCTCTTTGGCCCTGAGCGGCGCGGCCCACTATAGCCACGGTCCAGCCTCAGATGGAGCTGCACACGACGCGGACGAACAGGGGCGCGGCGGGGCCAGCAGCATCCACAGTTCTATTCGACATCATGATAGGTTCCCACCGCAGCCCTAATGGAGGTTTGCATTTGTAAGAAAAGCCTCATTCTCAATCCCACCAAGTCCTCCGTGGAATGTTCCAGACAGAAATGGAGCTGACGGTAAGATCGCAGACACTCTGAATGGTTCAGGACCATACAAGGTCATGAAGTCCATTTTCCCACCCCCAGGCGGGCTCACCATGGATGGCAATCACCCTGCTTTTAGGGATATCCAGAGTGGGGGAGTCGACATCACACCCTGGACGTCGCATCCCGAAAGAGGTCCTGTTTCCGTCCCATCTGAATCCCTCATGCTGTGGGGGGAGGGGTGATCTTGCCCTCACCTGGCTACCACCTACTGGGAGGGGGGTGGTGCTCACTCATTGTCCCCCGACTCTCCTACAGGACAGACTATTTCACCTTGAATCACCTGAGTGACTCTCCTCTGAGAGTCCTCTCCTCTTAAGCCCCACCAGAGCCTGTCACAATGGCAATTGCCAAGTGTCAGATCTGTGAAGATGTGGCATTGGCCATGGGGCAGGACTGGACGGGAGAAGGACGGAGAGGAGTGACTGAGAGACAGGAAGGCAATAGGATGGTGGTTCTCCAACCTGAGGGGCATCGACATCCCCTGGAGGGCTTGGGAAACTCAGATGTCTGGGCGGCATCCCAGTGCTTCTGATTCAGGAGCTCTGGGTTGGGCCAGAGAATCTGCACTGCCAACGGCTAGGAGGGGCTGCTGATACCATGATGGATAAGGACACCCTCTCAGGAGAAACACACAGAAAACCCTTCTGGCCATCCAGCTTCCTGTGCCAACCTGTCATCACCATGCTGAGGAATGAATGCTTAACAAACAAAAACCTATCACAGGTTTCTCTCCTGTGCTTCCTGCCCACACTGAAAGGGGGGTGGCTGTCCTCTCTGTGATGTGGCCACACACCCCGTAGTGACCTGCCATCCTCCCACTTCTTTGCAGCATTTGAACAGGGAACCCTAAAACCCATCCCATCCAGTAACCCCGACTTCCTCCCAGGCGTGCATCCAAGTCACCTTCTCAAAGCTGATCCCCAGGGACCCAAGGCGTCTCCAGCAGAGACCCCGATGCCCCCAGCAGACCTGCCCCTCCTCTGGCCCAGGACAGGCCCTCATGCCCCCCACCAACCTCGCCCAGGTACCCACTGTGGGGTCCATCCTTCCATCAGCCCATCTGACTCCTGCTGCTGGAACCAGGCCCCGTTGCTCCTGGGTGTTTCACTGTTTTGCTCCAAATCTCTGCAAGTTGCCCAGGGCCTGCATCCTTGGGGAGGCCCTAACCTCCCTAATTTACCTTTCCTTTGCCCCTTGTGAAATCCTCTACTACAGCCCAGCTGACAGAGTCAGATCCCCTTAGCTGCCCAATACATCTTCCCTCTGGTCTCTGACCATCCTGATCTCCTATCTCCATGGGTCCAACCTTCTCCTGTCCTCCAAAGCCCAGCCTCAAGTCCTCCAAGCATGCCTCCCCCTCGAAGACTTTCCAGCCCCCAAGTATAAAAATCACCCCTCCTCCTCTGGTACCCATAAAGCAAGAACTGTTCCCCAACTATGATTTCTTGTGAGCAACATGTAAAATTAGATGATAGACAGCGAGGTAGATAGATAGATAGATAGATATACACCATATTGTATTGTTATTTGAATGTATGCTTTCCCTAACTAATCTTCCCCACCCTACCCCTACTGCTGCCACCTGCCAACCCAGGTCCAGAACACCTACTCCCCTAGACAAGCACCCTGAGCAGTTGGAATAACTAATCTATATTATATTAAAATTACTATTTATAGGTATCAATATATCAGCTCAAGTTTATATCATATTGTAGTTACTACTTACATATATATATATTTCTGGTAGGCAGAATAATGCTCCCCCCTCCCCAGGTTATGCTGATGTCCTAATCCCTGGAAACTGTGACTTTGTTACATTACATGGCAAAGGGCCTTGGCAGGTGTGCTTGGGTACAGACCGGGTGGGTACCCTGGATGACCCAGTTGGGCCTAATCTAATCACAGGTGTCCTGTGATTAGCAGAGGCCCTGTCCCAGCTGTGGTCACAGAGAGACATAATGGCAAGGAATAAGAGTCAGAGGTGGACAGAGGGACCACCAGCCGAGGAGCCACTAGAAGGTGGAAAACGCAGGAAAACAGAATCTCCAGAAAAAAACACATCCGGGGTTGACACCTCGCTTTTAGACCAAGGAACCCTGGGTCAGACTTGTGACTACCAGGAAGTAAGAGAAGAAACTTGTGTCGTTTTAAGCTACTAAATTCGTGGTAAATTGTTACTACAATAACAGAATTACTGCAACATTATATTCTGTGTGTGTGTGTGTGTGTGTGTGTGTGTGTGTGTGTACGTGCACACGTATCCTTGCTACGCCAGAGATCTCGAGGACAAGATGATGTCTGATTTGCCTTTGTGCCCCTTATAGAACCCAGAAAGTACCATCATATGGTGGACACTTCTCATGCACTTGTGTAATTCCCCCTACCTATGAGTAATTTTTTGAATGATACAGAATATATTGGGGCCAACGTTCATTTCTAGGCTCAGAAAAATGGGAACGGGATGCAGTGGGGGGATCTGATGTCCTCAGGGTAGTCAACATTTCTCAGCTAGGAAGAGGCTTTCTGGGAGGAGCTGTGGCCCAAATCACGAGAATGGCCTTTCTGGCCTGTAATTATTTCACTAGATAATGACAACCTGAAATTCAGGCTGCTGCCAGGGTGAGCCCTGGGGCTGCTGTGTCTTGTTCTAGGGCCTTCACCTCCCACTGAGCAGGGCATCAGAGACAGAGGGAGAGCCCTACCCCACCCCTACCAGACTTAGTCAGCGGTCAGAGGGATGGGAAGGCCCCGGCAGGTGCTGGGTACCAGGATGCTGGAGGGAAGCCCTGGGTGGGGAGCAGAGGGTGTCCCAGGGAGGAGATACCTGCTGGGAAGCCCTGATACCCACCTAATGGGCGGGACGTGGGGCTCCCTGCTGAGTCTAAAAGCCTGGTCATGGACATAGCATCTGAAGGCCCAGGCCAAACCAGTCGGGCCAGATGCAGGATGACACTGCAGCTCTACCGATCTCATAGCTGATCAAAATTGACCTCAGGTCAGGGATAAAGAAACACCAAAACAAATATAGAGAAAAGCTCTCACGCTGATTACGCCAAGGCAATAAGACATGTGGGTGGTTTCTCGCAGGATCCTTGAAATGTCCAAGACTACCTTCATCTGATTAATCAATCACGCTTGCAGAGTTAGCACGGACAGGCAGCAAGGCCTCCGAGGTGACACTTCCAGTCTTGAAGGAGGAAGAATAGATAAGGTCTCTTGGGAATAAAACCTGACAGGTGCTTTACACACATCATGCAATTAATCTTCACAGCAGCCGATGAGGTATCTGCCAGGATGCCCATTTTACAGAAGAATACACTGAGTCTTGGGGAGGTTCAGTAATTTACCCAGGGTCAGAGGTTAAGTGCTCAACCCTGGGTCCTACAGTGGGTGAGTTGCAGGGCCAAGCGTCAGCCCCAGTCCAAGCAGCATCCCTCCCATTTCCTTGTGCGGCGGGATGGCCCAGGCAGCTTGATTTCGGGTATGGGGGGGGCAGGAGGATATTGTGTTAAGAACTGGAGCTCTGGAACCACACTGCCTCACTCCTGATTATTTTTCCTCTCCGCCTCAGTGTCCTCAGCTGTGAAATGGGGATGAAGCCTGTATCACGGAGGTCGTGAAGAGTCACCAAACTCACGCACAGAGGTCACTGAGCGAGGACTGGCTCACAGCAGGGGCTCAGCACAGGTGAGCTCTTTGATTGACATTCTCTAGGTCGCGGCTTTGGTGCTCAGTAGCCTTGTGACCTCGAGTAACTTACATTCTTTGCAACCCGACATGAAAGAAGGTGACCATCCTTCAGGGAGCCGATTGCGCGGTTGGCAAGTACCCAACTTCCGAGAAAGGGATCCCCAAAGGAAGAGATGACTCTGCACGCCTCCCCAGGAGAGTCACACGATGCTCGGAATCCTAATTTTCAAACCTTGGTCTTTGGTTTCTCAGTCGTTCAAAAGGGTCAATGCTGTAAAAATATTCCATCGCTCCCTCCCCATGGCTCAGAAGGTCTTGTCAGGAGATAGTATCTTATAGAGGAAGGAGTCGTTTTCTAAAAGCTCCAAGTCCCAGAAACCTGTTTCAAAAACAAAGGTGAAAGGTCGGTGTGGCTCCCTGGGATGGGCACACGCATCTGTCACCGTGTCCACGTCACCATAGCACAGGGCATGACGGCGTGATTCAGGGTACGTGTGTCCCATGTGCGTGTGTGTGTGTGTGTGTGTGTGTGTGTGTGTGATGCCCTCGGAGCAGCCTCGTGCCTGGAGGCACAAGTTCACCTGCATTGAAGACAACCCTGGGGGGTGAGAACGGGATCCGCGACACCCAGATCAAGTACCACAGCTCAGTTGTTGGCTGGGAATTTGCCAAACGGCAGCATCTGTTACCAAGGCAACCGTGATGTCACTACCATTTGAAAGCACTTGACAGACGAGACAATAGTCTCACACCTGCACTCAGTCACTTTAACCTCACCCAGGAGGCACGTTTGTGCAAGTCATTAGCCCATTTCTCAGCTGGGGAAACTGAGGCAGCTCATAGCCATGTCCTGCTGGAGGTCACGTAATGAGAGGCAGAGCTGCGACAGCACAGGTCTCTGACTCTGATCACCTGGCAAAGGCCATTCCGGGCATTGGCATCAAGGAGACACCACTGGGTCACTATTTCTGGTAGTAATTCCATCTCTGTCCTCTGCGCTCAAGTCCCCTCCCCCCCGACTTCCTCCCTTTCCCTTATCTCTTAAACACAGCAGCTACCACTACCGGGCACAAAGGAAAAGAACAAGCCCAACACACCAAGATTTACACCCAGCTTGTGACGTGGCCCAGCCAGGCCTCCCACCTGCCTGCCCGCCCGCACCTGCGAAGGCTTAGCCCGGAGAAAACCAGTGAGGAGGGAGGGAAGTGGAGCCCAGGGCCTCTTCCCGGCCATCGCAGGAATGTGTTTATTTTTATGCATTTGGACACCCGAGTCCCTGGAAAAAAGGCTTCCCTGCTGTATTCATATCCTAGGGCTGCACAGCAAAGGGACTTTGAACAGCTCTAGAGCCAGAAGTCCCGACATCATGGTGTCAGAGGCCTCAGCCCTCTGAAGGCTCCAGGGCAGCATGCTTTCTGCCTGCTCCAGCCCCTCCGGCCCCTCCAGCCTCTGGTGGCTGTTGGCACTCCTCGGTGGCTCCCGGCTCGTTGCCGCATCACCCCGACCCTTGTCTCCATCCTCGTGCACCTTCATCCCTGCGGGTCTCTGTGTCCCCTCCTCTTCTCATAAGGACACCGGTCACTGGATTTGGAGTCCACCCTAATCCAGCAGGACCTCATCCCCACTTAACTAATTATACCTGCAAAGATCCTATTTCCAAATAAGGCCACAATCTAAGGTTCTGGGTGGACACGAATTTGGGGGGTGGATATGAATTTGGGGGGTGGATTGAATTTGGGGGGTGGACGTAAATTTGGGGGTGGACGTGAATTTGGGGGGCGGACATGAATTTTGGGGTGGACACGAATTTGGGGGTGGACGTGAATTTGGGGGGTGGACATGAATTTGGGGAGTGGACACGAATTTGGGGGTGGACGTGAATTTGGGGGGCGGACATGAATTTTGGGGTGGACACGAATTTGGGGGGTGGACATACCAGCTGATCGGTGCCCCAGCCTCACCTCACCACACCTCCTCTGAAAAATGGAGCTGGAAAAGACCACCCAGAGGAGCATCCCATCCGCATTCCAGCTCCTGGCAGAGATGAGTCACTCCATCATCAGGAAGGCCAGAGAAGGGGGCTGGGGTCCCAGCACCCCACTTCCCGCCACCTCTCGGCCCTTCTAGTGCAAACGTTTGTATCCATCGATACAAATAGCCAAGAACCTTCCATTTGTGTAACACGCCAGCTCCTTCCACAGCTAAAGAACTCTTGGGGTAGTAGAATATGGATGATTTTCCATTTTTTTCCCACGTATTCAGACGTGACACAGCACTCCAAAATTTCCAAAGGGTATGGATTCGGGGGGTGGAGGAGGGTGGGATGCAGGCTCATCCAGTTTGACTTAGTTCATACTGGAGGCACCGCTGCAGTATTTCCTGAGCTCTATACAAGCTGGGAAAGGCACGTTTCTGTAATGTCCACGGCCCTCATTCCTCAGACAGTCTGCCTTTACAGCATGTCTAACAACTTAGTTTCTGGGTAGATGGCTTCCCAAGTTAGATGACTCTCCGTATTGGAAAGGCCTGCGTTTGGGGTCGGAAGTCCTGGCTGGGCTTCTGGGCTTTATGACATCGAGCAGATCGGTTCATTCTCAGCCAGAGTTTTCCCACTGGTCTTACGGAGAGAGATGAAGGTTGAAAACACCCTCACGAGAGGCTGGCCTGTGACGGCCAGTGGTGACAATAGGAGGGAGGATGCCACACAGCTATACACGCTACACACGCAAGCAGCAGTCTCATCACTTATCAGAATGTATCCCAAGACAGCTGAGATGTTGCCCCTGGGTCAGAAAGGAGAGAGCTGAGGGCAGATGACAGCTCCCCATGACAGGGTTCTCTACAAAGGAAAGTCCAGCAGAACATTATGGGAGGCCGATCACTTGGAAGAAACACCACTTGTTATGTGGCCAAGAGATTCAAGGTTTAGATCAGAAGAAGTGTTTAAAGTGTGAAGTATCCAGGGAATCACTCTAACCTTCAGTGAGTGACACTTGATGGGAAAAAAAAAGGATACAGAATTAACCCAAGCAATGCAAGTCTCCACGGCATAGCCGGCTGTCCCTGGGGAACTCTTGACTTTGAGCTTGAAATGTTTCTCTTTTTTTAACCTAAACTAAATGGAGGGGCTCGTCAGCAGCACAGAACGACGGGAAAGCTCACCCCAGGGCCCTGGCACCTCCTGCCCATCCCACCCAGCTTCCCACCCGCTCCTTCCTCAGCTGAGAACCCTGCCAGCCTGACCAGGCCCACGGAAGCTTCTGTATTGCCCACCAGCAGCCAGCAAGATCCAGAGCCTCACGTGGACACACACCCCACACAGCGATTCACATCCAAGGACCGAGGTCCCTGGGCACAGCCCAAAGCCACTCAGCGAGGAGAGGGGCTCAAGGTTCAAATCAGCCCCTCCCCGCCCCCTCCCTTCCCCTCCTTCCTCACTACTCTTAAGGGTATGTGAAGAATTAGCAATGTTTCTGTTGTGGAGTAATGCTTCTAAGGTTGTATTCAGTGGGCTGCATCTTTTCCAGAAAAACGTTTCAATTTTATGTTTTCATTTCAGTGGTAATATAAATGTAAAAAATGATTCTACCTTCACAAATTCACAGTTGAAGGATAAATTCATAGAATAAGACTACTCAGCATTTTACAAATGAGAGAATCCTTGATTTTTACTCCTTTCAGTGGGATCTGAGCATTACTCAAATTTGGAGGGATAAAAAATAAGTGTCAGGATATAATCCATAATCCAGTGGCTCTCAAAGTGTGTTTTCCCAACCAGAAGCATCAGCATCCCCCGGGAGCTCGTTAGAAATGCAAACTCTTGGACCTCACCTCAGAGGTGAGTTTTCTGAATCAGAAACTGAAATCTGGGTTTTAACAAGCCCTCCAGGAGATTCTGCCCCTAAGGAAAGCCTGAGAAAATGATGAATGTTCAAACTATTATACTAGAAACTAGAATTCGAGCAGATCTTGCAGCGTTTAATTGAACGAAGGGCATTTCTGCACATATTTCCACCTGCTGCCTATTTCACTTTGGAACAGGTCCCTTTTGACCAATCATATAACACATGGCCCCTGATGCTGCTCTATGCTGGAGAGCTCACATCATTCACTGAGCACTTAATCCTCCCAACAAACTTTGAGATTAAAAAAAAACAAACAAACTTATTAACTGCATTTCACAGATGAGAAAAACTAGGGCCCAGAGAGGTTAAGCAACTTGCCCGAAGTCGCACAGCCGATCGGGACAAAGTTAGAGATGGCATCCGTATTGCCTGATCCCCACTCTCACAAGTCATCAACTCTACAGGAAAGAATCATTCGGAGGAGGTTTCTAGAATAGAAGAGACACCTATCCTGCAAGGGACTTCAGAGGCAATCAAGTCCAACCCTGAAGGCCCAAGGGGCAGGGCAACACCCAGGGTCCCCAAGCAGAGCCAGGACAACCCCTGATGCCTGCGACTTCCTGGCTGGCATCCTCCTCCAGAACCATAGCGCACTTTGCACTCAGAAAGGCAATTGGTCCTGGACAGCACGGGAGGGGAGGGCTCTGAGGCCAGGGGTCCACGGGCACTTCCAAAGCTTCCATGGTTCCCAAAACGTAAGAACTAGGGGCCCGATCTAACGTGAACAAGAGAATTTCTGAATGCCGATGAATAATGGGCCGAATAGCTATCTTCTTTGGAGAAGAACGTTTTATCAGCAGTAGGTCTAGTTGTCATAATTCAGCCTTTTCTGAGGAGGTCATGACTCTTCTCGACACCCTCTAGCCTGCTTCCGGTTCCGTCCCAACTGGATGCAGAGCTGTCCCAATGTAACCCTCCTTTTTCTCTTTTTTCTTCCCTGTCACTCTGTCACTTTTGTTTTCAGGACTACTGCCCCCACCCTACTCCCATACCCCACCGTAGTCTCTGCAAGTCTTCTGTTCCACGAAGGGTGAGTTTCCTTTTTTTTTTTTTATTCTGGAAGGTTCTAACACAATCGGCTCTCACCATTATCCCTGGGCTCCAGGACAGAATTTCGAGCTCTGACCATTTTCCTACCCGTGCCCATTTTTTCTTTAAAAATGTACCTCTAGATGCCCTTATTTGTGTGCCCCTCTGCATCCTGAATGACTGCTTCTTCTTGTGTGACCACAATGTAGGTTTTGTTTGTTTGTTTGTTTGTTTTCGGTACGCGGGCCTCTCACTGTTGTGGCCTCTCCCGTTGTGGGAGCACAGGCTCCAGACGCGCAGGCTCAGCGGCCATGGCTCACGGGCCCAGATGCTCCGCAGCATGCGGGATCTTCCCGGACCAGCACACGAACCCATGTCCCCTTCATCGGCAGACAGACCCCCAACCACTGCACCACCAGGGAAGCCCTAGGTTTTTTTTTTTAATAGTTGATTTACAATGCTGTTCCAATTTCTGCTGTACAGCAAAGTAACTCAGTTATACACATATTTACATTCTCATTTTTATACTCTTTTCCATTATGGTTTATCACAGGATATTGAGTATAGTTCTCTGTGCTCTACAGTAGGACCTTGTTATTTATCCATCCTGTAAGTAAATAGTTTGCATCTACCAACCCCAAATTCCCAGTCCATCCCTCTCCCTCCCCCCAGCCCCTTAGCAACCACAAGTCTGATCTCTATGTCCATGGGTCTGTTTCCATTTCGTAGATAGATTCATTTGTGTCGTATTTTAGAGTCCACATATAAGGGATATCGTATGGTATCTGTCCTTCTCTGTCTGGCTCACTTCACTTAGCATGGCCATCTCCCCTTCTCTGTCTGGCTCACTTCACTTAGCGTGACCATCTCCCCTTCTCTGTGTGGCTCACTTCACTTAGCGTGGCCATCTCCCCTTCTCTGTCTGGCTCACTTCACTTAGCGTGACCATCTCCCCTTCCCTGTCTGGCTCACTTCACTTAGCGTGACCATCTCCAGGTCCACCCGTGTTGCTGCAGATGCGTTATTTCCGTCTTTATAATGGGTGAGTAGTGTTCTATCACAATGTAGGTTTTCATCAGAGATTTGTTTTTCCCCAAACACTTGGGTCTCAGCATCTGGCCCTTCTGGTCCTGCTACCATGTCATCTTAACAACATGCCTGCATTTTGCACCTTCGCTACACAAGGCACCTGCCGCCTGGCATCATCTCTGCCCCTCAAGAAGGCTTACAAAGCCCCCCAGGGAAGACAGGACATATATTCACCCAACAACAAACTCAGAAACGCGGTGAGCTCTCTGAGTAGCTTAGGTAACACGCCGGCTGAGTGAACCACAGGCCTGGGCTTAGAAAGCAGAGAATTATGACAAGGGGGCTGTGGGCACAGAGGCCAATCAAGCACTGTCTGAAAATTCAACAAGTACAATGAACTGTTTTTTGATAACATGTAAGGATTAGGATTGACGAAACCCACCTTCCTTGAAAGAATTATGAATTTACAACACCTTTTTGACAATCGACACCTTTTCTCAATCAAAAAATGCCAAGATCCTATGGGTCTTCAAGATGTGTTGAATCACAAGGACCCTCATTTTCCAAAGAGCTGGGAGACCCTGGTCTGGGCAGTAGGTGTTTTGGGAGGTTCAGGTCTGAGAGGGGTGGGGACAGGCTCTCCAGGGGAAGGGACTTCTTGGCTTTTGTTTTAACCCCATCAACCCCCAACCCATGGTGCATCTGCTTGTTCGCATCTGAAGATCAGAAAGCACTTTTGTTCGGGGCAGCCATTCGCCTGGGCAAGCTTGGCCTCTCAGGACACAGCTCCCCGTGACATCCTCCAACACCTCCAGGCTTTGCTCGCTCCCCACCCGGCCAAGCAAGATGGGTCGCTGGAAAATGCAGCCCCGGGAGCCTGAAGCCTCCCCTGGGGATGCAAGCAGAGCTGGCGGGTGTCCTACACTTGGGTGCAGAGAGCCAACCATGGGTTCTGTCTCCATCCTGTCAAGCCCCCTCTCCCACTGAGGAACATGGATTCGCACTTTGGAGCTTCTGTAGTGTTTTGGGGTGGGAGGCGGAGAAAGGAAGTGGAATCACCTCAAATGCCCACAGACGACTGATTTGCACAAATGGTAACGTGCTGGGAAGGTAGAGTAGTTCTCGTTGCTCTGGAAGCACGTTAATTGTATAAATAAAAGAGCCAATCGCCAACTTCCAAGATGGGGAAAAGGAGCTGAGGGGCCAACCCCATGCCCCCTGCAAATAGAAATATTCATTTTGAATATTCAGACCTGGAGGTTCACCCTCAAGTGTCCTAAGGAGGCCAGGCTAGGATGGAAAGCCACCCCAAGCTCCAGTCCCCTTATTCCTGACGCCTGTCCTGTTCCTGCACCAACTCGCAGAACCTGATCCTGAATCGGCCCCTAAAGCCAGGCCCCCTCCCCAGGCTCAGGCTCACGTGGCATCAGCGCCCACCTGTCCTGCCGCCCGGCCTCCCACTCGACATCCCCCAGCCAGTCACTCCCCCGCTTTGCATCCTTACTCCCCTTGCTCCCGGGTGCGTCCAGGCCCCAGGGAGCAATGCGCTGAGCCCTCCGGGCCACGGTCCCCCTGCCATCGCCAGCCCCTCCCTCCACACGCCTGCCGTGTCCAGCTCACACGGTTTCTCAAACGTGCCAGGGCCACTGCGTTCACACTCTGCCTGTTCCAGGAATTCCCTTCCCCCTCGTGCCCCTGGAGACTCCATCAGTCACGCCCTAACCCTTATGGAGCCCACCCTGGAGAGGGCTGGGGGCAGTGGCGTTCACAGGACAGAGGCGCTGTGCTCTCACGGAGCCCAGTGTTCGGGAGAAACTCAACAGTTACCCGCGTGGCTATTTAACTACAATTAATGGGAGTGCAACAAAGGAAGAGAACGCCCTGTGCTACAAGATGACCGGTGCGCTGGGGCCCTGGGGGGAACGGGGCAGGGGATGTCACCTACAGGGGAGATAGGGGCCACCCTTTTGGAATGAGATGCAAACGTTCCGATCAGGATGCCTAACGAGCTCCCATCTCTCACCTGGATGGCCACGAGTTGGTCATCTGGGCCATCCAGGTGAGAGATGCTTGGTCCTTCGGGAGATACTGAAGGCTGAGCCAGAGGCACAGGACTCAGGTCATGGGAGAGGAAGGCGGTGGGTATTAGCCAGCGTCTCTCAAGAAACCAGACTTAGAATATATTTATAAGGATTTGGCTCCAGTAGTTACAGAGGCTGAGAAGTCCCTGCACCTGCAGTCAGCGAGCTGGAGACCCAGGGGAGCTGACAGTGCAGTTTTGGTCAGAGTCTGAAGAAGGTCGATGTCCAAGCTCGAAAGGTCCAGCAGAGAGAGCAAAGGCCCCCTTCCTCCATCTTTTGTTCTATTTGGACCCTCAAAGGATGGGCTGAGCCACACCCACCCTGGGGAGGGCAACCTGCTATACTCAATCTACCGATTAAATGCTCAGCCCATCCAGAAAAAAGCCCTCACAGACACGCCCAGAACAAGGTTTAACCAGAATCCAAATCACCCTGTAACCCAGTTGCACATACATTAGCTATTGTAGGGAGTTATGACTCCAAGAAACAGGGGCCGCGTCCCCAGGGGAGGAGCGAGTACAGGGGAAGGGAGGGAGGCCGTGCGTGTGGTCTGGACCCGCTGAGTCTGGGGGCCTGGGACACACCCGCATGGAGATGTAAGTCACCCACGTGGATGTAGAGGTCAGGTGGGAAGAAGCAGCTGGGGTAAAGCTGGGGCAGCGCAGGCACCTGGGGCCCCAGGCGATCACGAACTTGCCAAAGGCAAAAGGGGCCGGAGCGAGAGGCACATTCAGGACGGAGCCCTGAGGAACCCACCTCCCCTGGGGGCCCTGCCACCCCACCTACACCAGCCCCTCATTCAGGTGCTCGCTCACCCCACAATATAGCTCTGCGTGATGGCAAAGGTGCATTCATTTTAGATGTTTCTGATGTTCTTTTTAAAATCTCCTCCGCTACTTTCCTGGTTAAAAGTATGGATGCATGAATGCTTCCTGGTCCCTGAGCTTTGCCGCTACAGGTGCACAAACAGCCCATCGCTGCTGGGAGCCCGCCTGCCCCCGCTCATCACCCCTGACGAGGGGTGCCCCGCCTCCCCTGACAGAGGATGCTCTCCCGGGAGAATGCAAGATGATCTCATCACTGTTGCAGGGGCTTTTCCCGGGAACTACTCTACGGCCAGACTCCCTGGACGCCCCTGGGTAGAGGTGTGGAGGGGCTCGCTGGGGCCACGTGGAAATCCTCCTCTCTAGGTACCTGTCCCTCCCCACCTCCCCAGACTCGGTTTCAGGCAAAGCAAACCATTCCCTTTACAAGATGCACCTGTAAGGCAGCATCGTACACGGCTTAGAACAAATGCAGCAGCAGGATTGGTTCACCTGCATGATCAGGTGTTCAGTGTAGGCTCAGCCAGAGAAGCCCTGAGCTTCCATAGTGATGCTCCCCGGAACGTTCTGGGAACAGCTGTTCTGGGAGTTGCCTTCAGGGCTGGGCTTATGAGACAAGCCTGCTGCAGCCACACTGCGCGCACGCGCACACACACACGCACACATGCTCACACTCACACTCATATACGCACACTCTCACGAGCTCACATTCATGCTCCCATACATGCTCCCAGGTGCACACACGCATCACCATTCTTCCTAGTGGCACCTCCACTTCTAGCTCATTCCCTTTAGCCTAAAGCATGTCTGCAGGAGACTAGGGCCCTGCATGTGGGCAGGTGGGGATGGAGGGCGCTTCCAGGGTACAGCCATCAGGAGACAGTTAGACGGTCCTTCAGAAGCAGCTGTGGGCAGGTGAGCTGGGCAGCTTCGTGACTGCAGGTTAACACATCGAATGAAAGCCCTGGGTGTGTTGCTTTGGGGCCCTGACAGCCCTCCACTGTCACCTGCCCTGGCCCTGTATACGGACACAGGAGCCCAGTACAACCTTCTGCCCCAACCTTGTCCACAGAGACACACGGCAGGCAGACTCGAGGAAGAAGAAAGGGCCTTCCTGCCACCAGTTGCAGAAAGAACCATGATTTCACTCTTTGCGAGGGTTCCCTGTGCAAAAAAATGTGTGTGCCCCATTCCTGAGAGTGTATTAAAATTCAAAGAAGTTAATATTTTAAAATGATAATAGTCATCATCTTACAGGGGTGGATTGGGAGTTTTTCCATTTATTTCTTTAATGTGGCCATTGTTTCACACTTTTAAAATACTTTTAGCAAAAGGGGAAATGTCAGTCCATTTCCTCTGACCTTGCAAGTGGGCCCTGTCTCCACAGCAGGGCCTGGAGCTCCAATTCCTGCATCCGCTGACACATTGTCACCAAGCATCCCGGGAGACCGGCTTCAAGGGGCGGGGATATCTGGCCCTCGCGTCACCCCACGGGTCACCACGCCCTGCTTTCCATGAAAACAAAACTTCCAACATGATCACTAACATCCAGAGATTTGCATTTCCCAGCTGCTCGTCCACAGGCACCACCCATCCCCACAGAAATCTCGTTCGCGGTCACCACTGTGCAAGCAAAGGAGAAGTGGGCACTCTGCCCACTGGGGTGGTTATTGCTTTCCTGGAAAGTTTGATTCATACGCCCTTCTGCTTAAGTCACCCCATAGTATTAGTAAGCAACGTTTATTCAGAGCTACGTGAGGTGTGTGAGCTGAGTCCAGTGAATGTCACGGAACACATCTTCCTCCTGCGATGAAACCGTCCATCTTCCCTGAGTTAGGGTTGCCCGATGGGAGCCATTTTTTTCTCATCAGCACCCAGAGGTTTTCCTCTTACTATCCTACTGGACTGTCCCTCAGTGAATGACACAGACTCAGAATCCAGTTACAGGGCCTCTGGTCCCTCTCAGGTCGACTGGAGACTAACCAGTTTTCGAAACAGAATACCCTCTCTCATTTGGGTTCTCCAGAGCTGCTTTTTTGGACATCTACCAAAAAAAAAAAAAAAAAATCCTGCTGAGATGAACTTTTTACCCCTTGGCAGGAGCCTGTAGTGCTTCAGCAAACCTTCAACATAAACAGGGCTCCCTGACCTAACTCTTCCTATACACAGTAGCAGAGTAGTGATCAAACGGGAGTCTGACAAGCAAGGTTGCACTTTTGGATCCACTGAGGTGCAGCGGCTGGACCCAAGTATTCGCCTCCATTCTTGGTTTAAAAAAATACACAGAGTAAAAAATACCTGTGATCATCTACCTGGCTTTGCTTGGAAGGTCCTCCCATGTGGATGAGGGCTTGACTGTTTTTCTTTCATGTGTCGAAAGGGAAGTGAACTGATCCCGAGACAGCTTAACCCGTGGAAACACCACTCCCAGGGAGGTTATGGGGAGAAATAAACACACATGAGCGGACGGGAGCTGGGTAAGCATAGTGCAGGCAGTGGGACCGCTAACACGACTGTGGTGATACCTCTCTAACTAGGGGGTGACTCCAGCACTGACATCCAAAGACAATAACAGGTTGAAGGAACAAGGACCACTTGTCGTGGATGTGTTCCTATTCCATCATCAGCTCTCTGTGCAGTTTCTTGGTTTCTTCAAGTCTGACTTCAGGACTTTCTTGAGAAAGCTTCTCAGCTTTCCCCTGCTTTTCCTCCACCACCTCCCACCTGACCTGCAAAATGCTCTGCAGAGGTCCTCCAAGACACACGCTGCAAATTTCTTAAGGAAGTTACACTTACCCAGCTTAAGAATACTCCTTCCAGAAGATGTGGTACATATATACAGTGGAATATTACTCAGCCATGAAAAAGAAGGAAATAATGCCATGTGCAGCAACACGGATGGACCTAGAGATGATCATACTAAGTGAAGTCAGCCAGAAAGAGAAAGACAAACACCATACAACATCACTTATATGTGTAATCTAAAAAAATGATACCAATGAACTTATTTACAAAACAGAAACAGACTCACAGACAAAGAAAACAAACTCATGGTTACCAAAGGGGAAAGGGGGAAAGGGATAAATTAGGAGCTTGGGATTAACATATACACACTACCATATATTTATAAAATAGATAACCAACAAAAACCTGCTGTATAGCACAGGGAACTATATTCAATATCCTGTGATGAACCATAATGGAAAAGAATTTGAAAAAGAATGCATATGTATCGACGTATAACTGAATCACTTTGCTGTACACTTACAACTAACACAACATTGTAAATCAACCATACTTCAATTAAAAAAATAAATACTCTTTCCACAAAGGTGAGTCGGTACAAAAATTACTGTGTCAGGACCTGAAGCCAACAGTCCAAGGGCAGGGGTGGCAGACTTTCTCTTTAAGGACCAGCTAGTAAATATTTTTGGTTTTTAGGGCCATTTGGTCTTTTTGTAGCTACTGAGATCTGCCATCAGAGTATGCAGAAAGAGCACCGATCCCATGTAAGTGAATGGGCATGAATATGTTCCAGTAGAACTTTATTTATGGACAATGCTAACATTGAAATTTCATGTAATTTCCATGTGTCACAAAAAACTGTTCTTCTCTTGATTTTTTTTCCCCAACCATTTAAATATGTAAAAACCACTGTTAGCTTGTGGGCCATACAAAAACAGAGGGTGGGCTGATTTTGGCCTGTGGGCCAATGTATGCTGACCCCTGGTCTACAGCACTTCTACCAGTAACAAAAACATTATGCTCATGTACTCTACATTGTGTATGTTATAAAACACACTCAAGGGGCTTCCCTGGTGGTGCAGTGGTTGAGAGTCTGCCTGCCGATGCAGGGGACACGGGTTCGTGCCCCGGTCCGGGAAGATCCCACATGCCGCGGAGCGGCTGGGCCCGTGAGCCATGGCCGCTGAGCCTGCGCATCCGGAGCCTGTGCTCCACAACGGGAGGGGCCACAACAGTGAGAGGCCCGCGTACTGCAAAAAAAAAAAAAAAAAAAAACCACACTCAAAAAAATCAACAAGGTGAAAGTGAGAAACATATAAATTGACATTCTGGCATTTTCTTCCTGAACTCCTGCATCGGATTGTTTCACAGAGTCCTGGAAGCGCGTGCACCCACCTTGGAGATATCTGATCTGGAAAATGAGAAAACTTTTACGAGATGTATGTTTCCTATTAGCCCACTGTTTCCAGAGATCAAGGAATGATGGGGCACTCAACATCTCAGTCTGAGATATTTTGGTAAAATGAAGACATGCTGGCTTATAATCACAAAGTCTAGATGTGAGAAGTGAAAAGGAACTCAGTATTTCAAAATCTGAGAAGGGCCGAGCTAGAGTCATGCAGCCTCAAATTGGCAGACGCGCTTCAGTTTGCTCAGGACCAGTTAATCTTGTTCTACGGGAACAATAGTTCTATCAGTTTATCTCGATTGGAGAAGAAGGATGTGGCTGCCCTCCACCCACCTCGTCCTTTGTTTTGTGAAGGATTGAAGCCATCCCAACTTCTTTTTCAAAGTCTGATAATGAATCTAAGGGGTCCGCTTAGGCTTGGAATAAGCCATTATTGGATGTCCATAGAGACAGTCTGTCTATGTGGGATACATCCGTATTTATCTTCCGTAGCCCATGGGTCCCAGCCCAAATCTGGATCAACCAACAATCTGAACCCCTCAATGATCTCAGGTTTAAATCTGTCCCCCAGAACTAGATGTTGACTCAAAAATGGTCTAAACAGCCCTTCCCCAGTGCCCCACACCCAAGGGGAAAGCAGTGTCAGGACTGCTGTTAGGAATGAAGCAGGTGCAATAGTCATCACTGCTCCTAAGGGTCGTCAGTACCTGTGAAATTGACATCAGGAAATCTGCAGGATCCTGAACATTCCGAAAAGCGGGCTAGGGTGTTAAGAATTTCCAAGGACTGTGGACATTGCTCCCAAGTGCAAGGTGACCATATGGCCTGGAGTCTCCAGGTTAGTGTCCATTGCAAATGTTCCATCTCCTTAGCTTTTACGTACCTGTTCTCCCAGATCAGGAAGACAGGCCTTGGTCAGACCATGTGTCCTGATTTGAGGGTGAGAAAATATGGTCATCATCCCTCAGGAGATGGACTTTAAACATTTCTACAAACTGTGGCAAATGTATGCTCAATTCACTGGCCGCTAAATGCTCTACTCTACCTCTTTCTCTCATTTTTATGAAGATGTTGAGAGGCCTCGTTGGTCATATCTGAGAATTTCTGAAGCATCCAAAGTCATGGCCATGACATAGCTCATGGGCCATTAGAAAAATCTGTGAAAAGTCTAAGTGAACCAATATACCTTTGGCATCTAAAGGCTTCTGATGAAAATCCTGGAATTATCTATGTGTTCTAAGAGATGAAAATCAGGACAGCAAAGGGGAATGGCGAGTGACCACCCTGCATGGGGGAAAGGCCAGTTGCACCCTGCCCCCCAACGCCATTTGTGTGTGTGAGTGTATGAGTGTGTGAACATGTGTGTGCATGTGTGTGAGCGTGAGAGTGTGTTATGTGAGTCTGTGTGCGTGTGTGTGTGAGTGCGTATGTGTGTGAGTAGGTGTGTGTGTGTGCGTGTGTTGTGTGAGTGTGTTGTGTGTGTGACTGTGAGTCCGTGTGTGTGTGCGCATGTGTGTGAGTGCGTATGTTGTGTGTGTGTGTGATTAGGTGTGTGTGTTGTGTGTGTTGTGTGTGTGACTGTGTGAGTCCGTGTGTGTGTGTGCACGTGTGTGTGAGTGCGTGTGTGTTGTGTGATTAGGTGTGTGAGTGTGTGTGTTGTGTGAGTGAGTAGGTGTATGTGAGTGTGTGCACGTGTTGTGTGTGAGTGTGAGTCTGTGTGCGTGTGTGTGAGTGTGTGTGACTGCGTGTGTGTTGTGTGTGAGTGTGTTGTGTGAGTGTGTGTGTGCGTGAGTAGGTGTGTGAGTGTGTTGTGTGTGAGTGTGCATGTGTGTGAGTGTGTGCATGTGTTGTGAGTGTATTGTGTGTGAGTCCGTGTGCATGTCTGTGTGTGTGTTGTGTGAGTGTGTGTATTGTGTGAGAGTGTGTGTTGTGTGTGTGTGAGTAGGTTGTGTGTGTGACTGTGTGTGTGAGTAGGTGTGTGAGTGTGTGTGTGTGTGAGTGTGTGTGTGTGTGAGTGTGTGTGTGTGGCGTTCCTCCCCACCACACCACTCCACCCCCGGCAGCACGGGCACACCAGCAGTTACCTCCGCCCATTTAGGACGGATGCCTCCTGGCTGATCCTTGTCTCTCCAGCCCAGAAGAAAATCATGGGCCTCCTGAACCTCCATTGCCAGCTCAAGCAAGACCAAGATGCAGATCGACTCCCCAATAAATCCCTCTCTGTTGTCCTGTGATGTGCTAATTGCCCATAATTAGAAAATTATAATAATTACAGACAATGACACAAAATCTTAAGCAGCAATCTTTTACCCATGAATTGCAAGGCCTTTCCTAAATGTTAATTAAAGGCCACACCAGCCACCTGAACTAAGGCCGTGTTATCCCACTTTAGAGATGGGGAAAACTGAGGTGCAGGGTGGCACATTTTTTATTCTGCCTTGTAAGACAAAATTGTACATTTCAATCCATTTAAATTAAATTTTCCAAATAAAATGGCTTGGCCTTTCTGTGGAATGGCAGGTAGCTGTTAAAACTTCACGTTTTCAAAGACGGGGGAAAATGCTGATGATGGAATTTTATATGAAAATAAGAGGATGTATGCTGTATTTGTAGGATGGTCTCCTTCATGAGTGAAGGGGTAAGCGTCTGTTTATGTGTCTGCGTGTCTGTCTGTTGATCAAGACTAAACCATAAAGTTAATAAAGGTTGATTATCAGTTTCTGGCGGAATTCAAAATGATTTTTTGCTTTATCCTGAAATTTTTCTCACTTCTAGATTTCCTACAGTAAACATTTCATCTTTTATAATAAGAAAAAAATGTTATTTTTAAGACATTTTTAATTTCTAAAAAGTTTTTTAATGTTAATAGCATATTTTATTTAACCCAATACATTCAAATATTATTTTCAACATGTAATCAATAACTATTAATGAGATTTTTTTTCGTAATAAGACTTTTAAATCTAGTGAGTGTTTTCCTCTTACAGCACATTTCAATTCAGATTAACATTTCCCGTGCTAAATAGCTACGTGTGACTACTGGCTGTACTGTACCAGCACTAGTGGTGAATGCGCTTGCTACCATGTCCATAAACCCATTTTAAGCAGCTGTAAAAAGCAAATATAGAGATAAGAATAATTTCGTAGGAGAATTCTAGTATAATAAGTTACCACCACATAATAGTAGGTCTTGGCCAAACAAATATTTACTTAAAAGTTATATATATTCTAATACGTTTCTTCTTCTGCTTATCCTTGGGGGTAGGAAATAATCCATTTGATAGGTGAATATAGAATAAGAACCTATAAATCACATTAAAAATTAAGTTTTTTAAAGGCTTTCCTCTTCCCTGTTTTAAATCAGGCTCCTTAACTCTTTAAATGCACTTAGGGCATTTCTTTTTCGACCCTCTCCACACAGTAACACAGATGCCCAGCTCCTTTCACCTGTGGTAAATTAAGAAGCATGACCCCAGGGTGGGCCTCTTGCTGGAGTTGCCACGTGGCTAGGATTCACCTAGAGAGGCTGGAAGTGGCCACAGAGGATGGAGATGAGGCCAGGGGTCAAACTCGAGTCTCGGATCAGGCAGGGAGGGACTCAGGAGTCCCAGCTTGTCTGGAGTGACCTGTGCCAAGGCTGCTTTCCTGGAAACGGAAGCCTGCCCCCGCCTCCCCCTAAGCCCACCCAGCTGTCCAGTGGTCGGGGAGAGAGAAAAGGGCAGCCAACATCAAAGACATAGCAACTGCCTGGCGAAACCCTCCCCTGCCAGTCTGGAGGTGTCACTTCCCGCTGTAGGACAGCTGCTGCCTCTTCCTGCCCTTCAACTGAAGGGTAAAATGTTCACACCACCTTGTAAATATCACCCTCCACCCTTAACATCCTCGCCTAAACAAAACAGCAACCGGGGCAAACCTGACGCCCCTGGGAGAGGCAGGGTGGAAGGGCTCGTGCCCACCAATGAAATCCACCCGCCACACCCCAGAAGGAGAGCAGGTGCTCCGTTATCCCTTTTGGATCCGCCCCCAGGTGCTCAGGCCCGCTGCCAGGAGTGGCTGGCTGCACGTCACTGGGCACAGGCTGGCTCTCTCTGCAGCCACCGTGGGAATTCTGGCTACACTTGTCTGGAAACACGGACGCGGTGCACAGGGGGCAAAGCTGCAGCCCGACTTGTCTGTGGCTTGGGACTCTGTAGAGCTGTGTTCCGGCCCGTGGATGTGCCCTGGTAGATACAGAAATCTCTGCTGTGTCTGCCTGCTCTGTGCCCCTGTTTCTGCAGGGCTGTAACCATTTTCAAGGAACCTTGTACAAAAGTCCTGTCTTCGTGAAGCTATGCGTTAAACACAGTTTTTAGTAGTAGGACGGTTCTCCCAAGACCTGCCATGGACCTTGGGCATGGAGGAAGGCAGAGTGGGCCAGAGGAGCTGCTGGAAGGGGGCTGTAGGTAGGGGGACCCCTAGAGCTTGCCTGACCCCACAGGGTTCAGGTTCATGCCGCTGAACAGGCCTGGTGGGTGTTCAGAGTCCTGCGTCCCAGAAGGAAGCCCTGAACACAAACTGCTTCGAGGAGCAGCAAGGAGCGGAGTGGGGAGGGGACAGCCCCTCTCGCAGACTGCTGGGGGGAGGGGATTCTTGGAGGAGAAAAGGGGAGGGAAAGGAAGAGAGCAAGAGGAAAGCCACTCGCAGGGTCCAGTGGGCTCTGGCTCAAAGCTGCCCCTGAAATACCCGGGTCTCCCTTCTACCTCCCAAGTCACCCATCAGCATCTCTTCCCTGTCCTTTGTGGGAAGCTCCAAACAAGAGCAAACACAATCTTCACGCCCAGAGGGCCGCAGCCCAGTTGGTGAGAGCCTTTACATTTTGAGGGAAGATGAGAGTTGGAGGGTGGTGTCCAGCCCTCCCTGCCCCAGGCGAGTGGCCCAGCCTCTGGGCTCAGCCCCTTCCCCAGGGGGCTGGCTCACTTCTCAGCGGTTCCTCCTCGGCAGCCACTTTCTCCCAGCGCCTGGCCACAAGGGCCTCCCCCTGGGGGCCACCCGAACCCCGTCTCCAACCTGCACATGGTGTTTCTGGGTTAATTCAGGCTTCTGGAAGCAGTGGCTCAGGGAGAGTCCCCACCCCGCCTCAGGGGGTGGCCCGCAGGCTGTCACCGTCCACATGTACGGACTCCTGGGGAAAGGCAGTGTCCAGCCGCCATCCCCGCTGGACAGGCTCATGTACTCCCTGCGGGGGATGTCAATAATAACATCGATTGTCACTAATCCCACAGCCAGGTGTTTTTCCGTCCCAAATGTGGGACAGGGACGAAGCACGGAGCAGGGAACCCAGGAGACTGTGTCACGTCACATACCTCTCCACCTCCACTTCCATTCATTTGTAAAGGCGCTGACCAGACACTCACTCGGAAATCCGTTCCAGCCATAAAATCAAAGAGCTGATCATGGGACCTGCAAGCTCTCAAGAGCTGTTTCCCAGAGCTCACACACTCACCCACCACTACCAAGCCAACATCCCCCGTCCGAGGAGGGGCTGGGCGGTGTCAGGGCTCCACTGAGGCTGGGTCACCAAGCCGGTGAGAGGCTGAGACTAGACCCCACCCAGAGCCCACACCCTACCTCCCCATCTGTCATGCATGTAAGAAAAAAAGCCCCTACGGGCCATTGTCAAGGAGGTTGTAAGAAGAGCAAAGCCCTGCACCAAGGGCCAGAAGCGTCTTTTTTAGGAAGAGGCTCGCCCAGTTCCCGTAGGACCTGAACGTCCAGCCTCCTGTTCCTACCTCTGCAGGGACCAGAGCTGGTAGAGGATTTCATGTCTCTGAAGGCCCAGCTAATACCTCCAGCTTAGATCTGAGTCCAGGGAGAGACACTGACCCAAAGGGAGGGGGGGATCGTCTTTCTGTGCCACCAGGGAGCACCCGTGAACGTGGCAATGCCGCGAGCCAGCCAGGGGAGATGCGCCGTTACTTCAGGGCTGGCGTGGGTAGGTGCGCTGAAGCGATAATGCAGTTTCTGTGGGTCAGAGGCAAGCCCACAGCAGGGCGTCCCTCGGATCAGGGCTTGAACTGCACCCTGGCTGCGCTCCTGCCACCGCATCGTCTGGAACACAAATGACTTCCAGAGTTAAGGAGGCGCAGGCAGCGTCCCAGGCCCCACTGGGACGTCACTTAGGGCCTGGCCGAGCTGCATACCTGTGTCTCAACACAGGGGCTCAGCTCCAGACCCGAGTGCTGAGGACACACAGCCAAGTGCAGAGAAAGGACGTGAGGCTGGCCGCCGAGGTCACCCCGGCTGAGCTTGACAGGTAAAATCTTCAGAGTCCATCCTTTTACAGAGGACCCTGCCGGCCAGGCTGGAGGAAGGCCGAGGCCTCTGCTCCTGTGTAGCCTGTTGGAGGCTGAACCACAACGACAGCCTCTTCCCAGGGTGGCTGGACCTGTACCAGCTCGCCTGGTGCCGACAGTCACCCCCCGCCAGCAAGGCAGAGTCATGGGATGTGGGTGTATGTGGTGTATGTGACAGAATATCAGAATTAGAGTCTGTGTGGGTTCCCTGGGGTGACGGCAACAAAGCACCGCAAGCTGGGAGGCTTAACAACCACAGAAATGTCTTCTCTCAACGTCTGGAGGCCGGAGTCTGAGTCAAGGTGCTGGCAGGGTCACGTTCTCTCTGAAGGCTCTGGGGGGATCCTTCAGTCCCTCTCCCGGCTTCTGGAGGTGGCTGGCAGTCCTTGGCTCATAGATGCCTCACTCCAGTCTCTGCTTCTGTGGCATTTTCTCTTCTTCTAAAGACACCAGTCATTGGCCTAGCACCCACCTTAAGGACCTCATCTTAACTTGATGGCATCTGCAAAGACCCTATTTCCAAAGAAAGTCACATTCAGAGGTACTGAGGGTTAGCACTTCAACATATATTTGGAGGGACACATCAACCCAGAACACCTGGGCTCAAAAGAAAGACAACAATACAACTCAAACATTTCCTCTGCAATGTGATAGTTTAAAAATATAGGGAAATAACCTGAAGGCAGATCATTTGGAATTTTTACTTGTTGGACTATTTTGCAGTCATTAAAAATGATTATTGCGAGGCTATGTGGCCACCTGACAAGTTATTTCTAACAAGGCTGAGTCATACTTCTTGGTACAGTTATGAGAGATGCCTGTCACACGAGCAAGGCCTGGTGGGGAACAAGAAGAGCTGTATTGGAGGCAAGGGGTTATGGACAGTTTTCCTCTTAGCATTTTATCTTAAACTTCTCTTTATTTAATATATTTTTAAAACTAGAAACAAGGAAGAAACAATGGATTTGCATCACCTCTACCACGCAGCTGCTGTGAGATTAAGGGAAAACGTTTAACTCTGCACACCTCGGGTTTCTAACTGCAGAATGGACAGAATATGTGTCCCTTCGACCTCTGAGAATGGCTGTGGGGCACACGGGTCGAAGTGATCTAAGGATAGGGAACCGCCTTGACAGCCAAGGCCACTGAGCAAAACCTTTCATCATTCCTGTTACTGGGGGGCAAGGCTGTCCTTTTAAATACCTGAGAGTGTTCTGTGGCCAGCAGATACTTGTGGCAACACAAAGAGAAGGAAGAGGAGGAATTAACAGATGTAAAGAGCACAGAATCAAAGTGAGCTGGCCAGCAGACATGAGGAGAGCGGGCACAAACGCCCAGAAACTTGGTTCGCTCTCAGTGATTCCCTCCGGCCACCTGAGGACGTGCAGTGTGTTTCACTGGCAGTGTTGGAGCCCGTGGGGCTGGCCAGCCCGCTGCCTCTCCACCGGTGTGTGACGAATTCCTTCCGCATCTGCCGACGTGAAAGCATCCCTCTGTGATGAGGGCGGGGCAGTGGTCCACACGGAGTCCAGCGCCAGGAGGGAAACGTAAGGCCAAGTGAGCGGAGCCCTCTTGGGTGAGGGGACATTTGGGCGAAGACGTCGATAACTGGGGGGCGGGGGGGGGAGAAGGTTTCATCCGGGAGGACCAGCCCGCAAGTGCAAAGCTGGGATGAGAAGGGCTGGGACGGGTGTGTGTATTCAAGGCGCAGCAAGGGGGCCAGTGTGTCTGAAACAGGGAGAGTGCCGCGCGGGGGAAGGGGTCAGGGAGCGGCAGGGGCCAGACCGCCTAGGGTCTTGAAAGCAGAGGTCTGGGCTGGGAGATTTTATTCTGCGTGAGAAGGGAAGACGCTAGAGGGTTTTGAGCAGAGTGATGTCTTTAATAAAAGGCTCACTCTGCTGCTGTATGGGGGGGGGCAGTTGGGGGGTAGCAAGGCGGGGGCTGGGAGATCAGCGAGGGAGGGACGGTGGCCGCTTGGACTAGGGCGGAAGTGGCGGGAGGGATGAGACGCGGTCAGGTTCTGCCCCATCCTTAAGGGATTTGCCGATGGATCGGATGTGAGAGAGAGAGAGACTAGAAAGACTCAAAAGTTTGGGTCCGAGGAACCAGAATAATGGAATTTCCATTTCCTGAGACTGGAAGACCGCAAGGGGAGCAGCCTGGGAAAGGGAGGGGTGGAGACGTCACACTGGGAGATGATTATGGTGAACGAAGCCTTGGGGTGGGGCAGGGAGAGGATTCCAGCCACGCCGCGTCTCCAGGCTGCAGGGAACTGGCTGGAGCCAGCCTGCTTCCAGAACCGTCCCAGACTGCGCTATGTCCAGAACCACGAGTAATTGGAGATGCTCTTCCACTCGGATTTTGCGCAGATCTCCGAGATGCTGTTGAAAGGAGGACGTGTCATGAGCATCCCCAGGTCACTGATCGGAGAGGAGGGAAGGGGGGTTGTCGGAGCTCCTCCTAAACCAAACCTGCAATGAGTTTGTTTTTTCACCCCAGGAAAGGGATCCTGAAGGTGGGAGAACAGACAAGAGGTTTAAAGACCTCTCAGATGCCACAGGCTGCCGCAGTCGGGACCGATATGGGCTGTGGGGAGCTGGCGGGGCTCAGAACCAAGAGGACCGCCATGGGTTATGGTGAGAATTCACCTTATGCGACGTTGGAAAAGCTGGGAAGCCTAATGCGTGGGTAAGGACAAGCCAAGCACATCCAGATGCTGAGGCAGGACCGTCAAGGGATAGCTCGTGGCCGGGAGGCAGGAGGCTGTCAGCAGGGCCAGCAGTGGGGACAAAGGGATGCAGAGAAGAGCAGAGAACAAGCTGGAACCCACGGGCACCTCTGCCCTGGCCCCTGCTGCCTCGGACCATAATTACCTTCCTTGCTTCACACATGCAGGCTTGCCATATGAAAGGCAGGATTTCCCATTAAATTTGAATTGTGCATCAACAGTGAACAATTCTTTACATAAGTATGTCCCATGCACTATCTGACACATAATAAGAAACTACTTGTTGATCTGTGATTCAAGTTTGACTGGGAGTCCTGTGATTTTAGTTGCTAAACCTTGGGCCGGCTCCTGCCAGAACTCTTGAGGGAAGGGGGTCAGGGCAGGGCTCCTGCCCCCAGGCGGTACGGCAACGGCTGCCAGGGTTGAGTGCTTACCCCACACCAATCCTGCACACACAGCTGCTCATCGAATCCCCACAGCGCAAGAGGACGGATTTTATTACTACTTCAGATGGGAAAACGGAGGTTCAGAAAGAAGAAATGATTTCCCCAAAATTTTATAAGTGGGAATAATAATAACAGCTAACATGTAAGAAGCAATTACAAGGTCAGGCAAAGTTCTAAGAGGTCTATGCATAAGATCTCATTTAATTCTTTTTAACAACTCTAGGAGGAATTTTGGACCCACTTTACAGATAATGAAATAAAATCACATTAATAGTAAGTGGCCTGAGGGAGAGGACTGGGGTTGGCAGCGTGAACACAGCCTGAAGGGGGCTGGTGCGCCACAGCTAGCCAAGAGGGAGTCCGGGAAAAAGTCTGGAGCTGCCTAAGAGGCAAGAGACCATTGTTTCAGGGGTGCATGAGGAGAGGGCATTCAGAGCACCTCCTAAACAAGGTCCAGAAACGGGCACAAGCCGTGGTTATCAGCACAGACCCCAGAGACGGGCATGAAACGCTAAGGCTGCTGCTGCCACCACCAAGAAGCCTGTGTGCGAGCACAGGTCACTGTCCACACGTCCCCTCTTGGGAGCCTGTGCAGCCCACCACTGCCAGGGTCCCGGGATCCAGGGACAACTTCCCTGGGAGAACGCACGGCGTGCCTCAGGCTGTTGCAATGTCACAATGGCCTCTGCCACCGCAGGCTTGCCCCACATTCTGTACCCTTCCCTCGCCCCAGCCTGAGTGAGCCAGAACCCCCGAATCAGCGGCTCCTTTAATCCCGTCCTGTCTGAGCAAAGAACAGACGCTCTCCAGCGACCTACATGCAGAGGCGGGGCCACATCCAAAGCTGAGCCCCAGGAGCTGTGAGAACAAAGAAGAGAAAGGGAAATCTCTCCCAGCAGCCTCAGGAGCAGCGGATTAAATCCCCACAATCAACTTGAGGTCCGCTGCATTTCTAGAATGCCTGAAGAGACAACGAATCAACCCAAAATTGAGGCGGTAGATTTTGGGAGCAACTATAGACCTGGGGTTTGCTGTACACGACTGACTAGTTTCTGATTTTTATGTTTATATTAGTTTAGTTTTTAGTGCTTGCTATCATTGGTGGAGTTGTTTATTGGTTTGGTTGCTCTCTTCTTTTTTTTATTACTTTTTTATTTTAATAATTTTTTATTTTAATAACTTTATTTATTTATTTTTCTCCCTTTTCTTCTGAGCTGTGTGGCTGACACGGTCTTGGTGATCTGGCCAGATGTCAGACCTGAACCTCTGAGGTGGGAGAGCTGAGTTCAGGACATTAGTCCACCAGAGACCTACCGGTTCCATGTAATATCAATCAGCAAGAGCTCTCCCAGAGATCTCCGTTTCAACACCAAGACCCAGCTGCACTCAATTACCAGCAAGCTACAGTGCTGGACACTGTACGCTAAATAACTAGCAAGGCAGGAACACAACCCCACCCATTAGCAGAGAGGCTGCCTAAAATCATAAGTTCACAGACACCCCAAAACACACCACTGGGAATGGTCCTGCCCACCAGAAAGACAACATCCAGCCTCATCCACAAGAACAGAGGCACCAGTCCCCTCCACCAGGAAACCTACACAACCCACTGAACCAACCTTACCCTCTGGGGGTAGACACCAAAAACAACAGGAACTATGAACCTGCAGCCTGAAAAACAGAGACCCCAAACAGCAAGTTAAGCAAAATTAGAAGACAGAGAAATACGCAGCAGATGAAGGAACAAAGTAAAAACCCACCAGACCAAACAAATGAAGAGGAAATAGGCAGTCTACCTGAAAAAGAATTCAGAATAATGATAGTAAAGATGATCCAAATCTTGGAAATACAATGGAAAAAATACAAGAAACATTTAACAAGGACCTAGAAGAACTAAAGAGCAAACAAACAATGATGAACAACACAATAAATGAAATTAAAAATTCTCTAGCAGGAATCAATAGCAGAATAACTGAGGCAGAAGAACGGATAAGTGACCTGGAAGATAAAAAGAGTGGAAATAATTACTGCAGAGAAGAATAAAGAAAAAAATGAAAAGAATTGAGGACAGACTCAGAGACCTCTGGGACAACATTAGACACACCAACATTCAAATTATAGGGATCCCAGAAGAAGAAGAGCAAAAGAAACAGACTGAGAAAATATTTGAAGAGAATAGAGTTGAAAACTTCCCTAATATGGGAAACGAAGTAGTCAATCAAGTCCAGGAAGTGCAGAGAGTCCCATAGAGGATAAATCCAAGGAGAAACATGCCAAGACACATATTAATCAAACTATCAAAAATTAAATACAAAGAAAAAATATTAAAAGCAGTAAGGGAAAAACAACAAATAACGTACAAGGGAATGCCCCATAAAGTTAACAGCTGATCTTTCAGCAGAAACTCTGTGAGCCAGAAGGGAGTGGCAAGATATATTTAAAATGATGAAAGGGAAAAACCTTTACTCTACCCAGCAAGGAGCTCATTCAGATTCGACGGAGAAGTTAAAACCTTCACAGACAAGAAAAAGCTAAGAGAATTCAGTACCACCAAACCAGCTTTACAACAAATGCTAAAGGAACTTCTCTAGGCAGGAAACACAAGAGAAGGGAAAGACCTACAATAACAAACCCAAAACAATTAAGAAAATGGTAATAGGAACATACATCTTGATAATTACCTAAAATGTAAATGGATTAAATGATCCAACCAAAAGACATAGACCGGCTGACTGGATACAAAAAAAGACCCGTATATATGCTGTCTACAAGAGACCCACTTCAGACCTAGGGACACATGCAGACTGAAAGTGAGGGGATGGAAAAAGATATTCCATGCAAAGGGAAATCAAAAGAAAGCTGGAGTAGCAATTCTCATATCAGAAAAAATGGACTTTAAAATAAAGACTATTACAAGAGACAAAGAAGGACACTACATAATGATCAAGGGATCAATCCAAGAAGAAGATATAACAATTGTAAATATTTATGCACCCAACATAGGAGCACCTCAATACACAAGGCAAATGCTAACAGCCATAAAAAGGCAGAAATCGGCAGTAACACAATCATAGTAGGGAACTTTAACACCCCACTTTTAGCAATGGACAGACCATCCAAAGTAAAAATAAATAAGGAAACACAAGCTTCAAATGACACATTAAAGATGATGGACTTAGTAGATATTTATAGGACAGTCCATCCAAAACAGAATACACATTCTTCTCAAGTGCTCATGGAACATTCTCCAGCATAGATCATATCTTGGGTCATAGATCACGCCTTGGTAAATTTAAGAAAATTGAAATCATATCAGGTATCTTTTCTGACCACAACACGGTGAGACTAGATGTCAATTACAGGGAAAAAAATGTAAAAAATACAAACACATGGAGGCTAAACAATATGCTACTAAATAACCAAGAGATCACTGAAGAAATCAAAGAGGAAACGAAAAAATACCTAGAAAAAAATGACAATGAAACCACGACAACCCAAAACCTATGGGATGCAGCAAAAGCAGTTCTAGGAGGGAAATTTATAGCAATACAATCCTACCTCAAGAAACAAGAAAAATCTCAAGTAAACAACCTAACCTTACACCTAAAGCAATTAGAGAATGAAGAACAAAAAAACCCCAAAGTTAGCAGAGTAAAGAGATCATAAAGGGCTTCCCTGGTGGTGCAGTGGTTGAGAGACCACCTGCTGATGCAGGGGACATGGGTTTGTGCCCCGGTCCGGGAAGATCCCACATGCCACGGAACAGCTGGGCCCGTGAGCCATGGCTGCGGAGCCTGCGCATCCAGAGCCTGTGCTCCACAATGGGACAGGCCACAACAGTGAGAGGCCCATGTACCACAAAAAAGAAAAAGGAAAAAAAAAAAAAGATCATAAAGATCAGATCAGAAATAAATGAAAAAACAAAGAAGTAAACGATAGCAAAGATCAGTAAAACTAAAAGCTGGTGCTTTGAGAAGATAAACAAAATTGATAAACCATTAGGCAGACTCATCAAGAAATAAAGGGAGAAGACTCAAATCAACAGAATTAGACATGAAAAAGGAGAAGTAACTGACACTGCAGAACTACAAAGGATCGTGAGAGATTACTACAGGCAACTCTATGCCAATAAAATGGACAACCTGGAAGAAATGGACAAATTCTTAGGAAAGCACAACTTTCTGAGGCTGAACCAGGAAGAAATAGAAAATATAAACAGACCAATTACAAGCACTGAAATTGAACCTGTGATTAAAAATCTTCCACAAACAAAAGCCCAGGACCAGATGGCTTCACAGGTGAACTCTATCAAATATTTAGAGAAGAGCTAACACCTATCTTCTCAAACTCTTCCAAAATATAGCAGAGGGAGGAACATCCTAGACTCATTCTACGAGGTCACCTCACCCTGATACCAAAACCAGACAAAGATGTCACAAAAAAAGAAAACTACAGACCAATATCACTGATGAACATAGATGCAAAAATCCTCAACAAAATACTAGCAAACAGAATCCAACAGCACATTAAAAGGATCATACACCATGATCAAGTGGGGTTTACCCCAGGAATGTAAGGATTCTTCAATATACACAAATCAATCAATGTGATACACCATATTAACAAATTGAAGAATAAAAACCATATGATCATCTCAATAGATGCAGAAAAGGCTTTTGACAAAATTCAACACCCATTTATGATAAAAACTTTCCAGAAAGTAGGCACAGAGGGAACTTAGCTCAACATAATAAAGGCCATATATGACAAACCCACAGCCAACATTGTTCTCAATGGTGAAAAACTGAAACCATTTCCACCAAGATCAGGAACAAGACAAGGTTGCCCACTCTCACCATTATTATTCAACATAGTTTTGGAAGTTTTAGCCACAGCAATCAGAGAAGAAAAAGAAATAAAAGGAATCCAAATCCGGAAAGAAGAAGTAAAACTGTCACTGTTTGAAGATGACATGATACTATACATAGAGAATCCTAAAGATGCTACCAGAAAGCTACTAGAGCTAATCAATGAATCTGGTAAGGTAGCAGGATACAAAATTAATGCACAGGAATCTCTTGCATTCCTATACACTAATGATGAAAAATCTGAAAGAGAAATTAAGGAAACACTCCCATTTACCACTGCAACCAAAAGAATAAAATACCTAGGAATAAACCTACCTAAGGAGACAAAAGACCCGTACTCAGAAAACTATAAGACACTGATGAAATAAAGATGATACAAACAGATGGACAGGTATACCATGTTCTTGTATTGGAAGAATCAACATTGTGAAAATGACTATACTACCCAAAGCAATCTACAGATTCAATACAATCCCTATCAAACCTACCAATGGCATTTTTCACAGAACCAGAACAAAAAATTTCACAATTTGTATGGAAACACAAAAGGCCCCGAATAGCCAAAGCAATCTTGAGAAAGAAAGATGGAGCTGGAGGAATCAGGTTCCCAGACTTCAGACGATAATACAAAGCTACAGTAATCAAGACAGTATGGTACTGGCACAAAACCAGAAATATAGATCAATGGAACAGGATAGAAAGCCCAGAGATAAACCCATGAACATATGGTCACCTTATCTTTAATAAAGGAGGCAAGAATATACAATGGAGAATATACAGCCTCTTCAGTAAGTGGTGCTGGGAAAACTGGACAGCTACATGTAAAAGAATGAAATTAGAACACTCCCCAACACCATACACAAAAATAAGCTCAAAATGGATTAAAAACCTAAATGTAAGGCCAGGCACTATCAAACTCTTAGAGGAAAACATAGGCAGAACACTCTATGACATAAATCACAGCAAGATCCTTTTTGATCCACATCCTAGAGAAATGCATATAAAAACAAAAATAAACAAATGGGACCTAACAAAACTTAAAAGCTTTTGCACAGCAAAGGAAACCATAAACAAGACGAAAAGACAACCCTCAGAATGGGAGAAAATATTTGCAAATGAAGCAACTGACAGAGGATTAATCTCCAAAATATACAAGCAGCTCATGCAGCTCAATATCAAAAACACAAACAACCCAATCCAAAAATGGGCAGAAGACCTAAATAGTCATTTCTCCAGAGAATATATACAGATTGCCAGCAAACACATGAAAGGATGCTCAACATTGCTAATCATTAGAGAAATGCAACTCAAAACTACAATGAGGTATCACTTCACACCGGTCAGAATGGCCATCATCAACAAATCTACAAATAATAAATTCTGGAGAGGATGTGGAGAAAAGGGAACCCTCTTTCACTGTTGGTGGGAATGTAAATTGATACAAACACTATAGAGCTCAGTATGGAGGTTCCTTAAAAAACTAAAAATAGAACTACCATATGACCCAACAATCCCACTACAGGGCATATACCCTGAGAAAACCATAATTCAAAAAGAAACATGTACCACAATGTTCATTGCAGCACTATTTACAATAGCCAGGACATGGAATCAACCTAAGTGTCCACTGACAGATGAATGGATAAAGAAGATGTGGCACATATATACAATGGAATATTACTCAGTCATAAAAAGAAATGAAATTGAGTTATTTGTAGTGAGGTGGATGGACCTAGAGTCTGTCATACAGAGTGAAGTAAATCAGAGAAAAACCAATACCATATGCTAACACATATATATGGAATCTAAAAAAAAAAAAAAAAAAAAAAAAGACGCAGTTGTAAAGAATGGACTTGAGGACACGGGGAGGGGGCAGCATAAGCTGGGACAAAGTGAGAGAGTGGCATGGACATATATACACTACCAAATGTAAAATAGACAGCTAGTGGGAAGCAGCCGCGTAGCACAGGGGGATCAGCTCAGTGCTTTGTGACCACCTAGAGGGGTGGGATAGGGAGGGTGGGAGGGAGACGCAAGAAGTAGGGGACATGGGGATATATGTATATGTATAGCTGATTCACTTTGTTATTCAGCAGAAACTAACACACCATTGTAAAGCAATTATACTCCAATAAAGATGTTTAAAAAAAATGGAGGGATGTGTTGGGTAAAGCTATAGAAGTGAAAAAGGATAATAGCAAGTGGCCTCATCACTGACTATTTGAATGCAGAAATGTGGCTCCAGTCTGTCCCCTCACCAGCATCTTAAACTACCACTGTGCCACCACCTCCTGCCCTTGGTGAAGCGATATTTACACGCAGGAAACTCACTGAGTCCCAGCTCCCAGGGAGCTCTTGGGGTGCAGTAAATTGGACTAAACTGACACCGAAAGAGAGGAATCCTCTGTGGTTTTGGAGGGGGCGAGGGAGGGTTCATGCAGGCAGATAAGTGGAAACCGGAACATTGGAAGATGCGGCAAAGGGGAGGTTCCACACACCCACGTTAGGAAGTGTAAATATGTCAAGTAAACATCGCCGGTCCCTGAGTGCGTCATAGGAGCCAGGTGCTGTATGGAGGAGAATTGAACTACCTTCCTTGGTCCTCATGGTCACTCCCAGAGTACTGGCCCTGTCTTACAAACTGGAAACTGGGGCTTCAGGGGGCCAAGCAGCTTGGCTGAAGTCACCCCATCCGGAAGAGGCAGATGCAGGACAGGAACCGAGTAGGTGATCCCCAAACCAGCACATCTTTCCTGCCACCATCCTTCCTGGCTTGCTTGTAAGGATGTACGTCCTTAAATCCAAGACAGAGAGGCACATGCAGTACAGCTAGATCCACTGAAATATATGTCATCTCTGCTTCTGGGAGTAATGAACGGAGGGGTTTGCTCTGAGAAGCACGGTCTTCATCTCAGAACCCCGCAATCGCTCTTCCGGGCAGCGCTGAGCAGACTCCTGCTGCCCGGAGACGGAGGGAAGGGGAGCCACCTGCACTGGGTCCCAGAGAGCTGAGGTCCCCTCCCTGGGCAGAGGCTTCCATCTGGGGAGAATGGCACCTCCCCAGGGAGACCACCTCTAACCATCCCTGTTGTTCACAGCATCATTCATTCCTTTCCTTGTTTTTTCTTTTTGTTTGTTTTGTTTTTGTTTTGTTTCTGGGTTTTTTGAGGGGGCCGTGCTGCGCGGCTTGTGGGATCTTAGCTCCCCGACCAGGGATCGAACCCGGGCCCTCGGCGGTGAAAGCGAGACCTCTTTACCGTTGGACCACCGGGGAATTCCCTCCTTTCCTTGTAAATCCACGAGTTTCCCAAGGACTCTGCTGGGGGTTTCAGAGCTTTGGCTCTAGGTGGAGAGCCTGGGGTTCTGATCTAGACTTGCCACCTGGGCAACTTGATGAATCTCTCAGTTCCTGAAAATATTCTGGGGAGAAATGCAGGAAAGAGTATAAGAAAGGTGAGGGAACGGGGTCTGGAGAAAACTTACCAGCCTGGAACTGAGACTGGAAGGATGTCCTCACAAGGCCACTTAAACATATGACGACCAGGGCAGCTCTGAATTACTGATTCCAGTTAGGATGAGGTGGGCATTCCGTTGTGTCTCAGAAGTGTCGATGGGTCTCCATGAAGCTGGGCTTCTGGGGAAGGATATAGATACGGATATAGATATATAGATCCGAGGTCCATGTTGCTGTATCTTTTGCTCATTTGCTTCAATCAGCCCTCGGCTCAAAGCGTTTGGAGAGGATCCTGTGAATAGTTTAGGCTAGCCAGCGCCCTGCTCGGTTACAGCATCACGGCAAGCCTGTTGCTTCTGTCACTGTCCTTCTCTGCACTCTTTCTAGATAGCAAGTCATAATTAAGGCAAGGCCAGAGCCAAAAGTCGGAGGCAGGGCAGATGGAGTCAAACCAGCTCTCAGATTCCAGAGCAGCTGAGAAAAACATCACGCACCAATAACCATGTGAGCACACCTGCAGGGACAGCCCAGCTCCTTGCTGTCGGTGCTGTGACACAATCTAACCTTTGCTGGTTTTGTTTGTAATTTTTGAATTTTGTATAAGTTTGTGTTCCATTTGAAATACGAAAAGAACTCTTTTACAATGTAAAAAAGTAAAGGAAGCTTTTAAAAATTACAAAAGAGAGGGATGTTGAGAACAGCAATTGCCAAGCTTTACTCTGAGCTGCAGACTTAACGCCATCTCACCCACACAACACATGATGTTTTCTTTTTTACTAGATGATGACGCCCTTGGTAATAAAACACGGAACCACACTGCAGGGGTGACATTGACCCGAAGCACTTGCATTGACCCTGGAAACATGGGATCAAATCCAGTCCATTCTGTCTGTTGAAGGAGGCTTTCCTCCTTCTCTGGTTTAAAATAACCCAGCAGATGGCACTGGATTTCTGAAATTGTTCTGTGTGCTTATTTCCCCCCGCAGAGGTGGGCAACGTGGGCCTCGGGGGCTCAGTCTGCCGCAGCAGTATGTGGTCGCTTCTGGAAGGCTTCTCCGTGGGGCCCATTGTCCCGACTTGATGGTTCTACACCTCACAGAGGAAAATCCCTATGAGTGCCGTCTCCAGGTTGACGTAGGATGCCCAGCTCACTCCAGATGCCACTTAACAGTTAATCCTCGTGCAAAAGAAAGAGGACAGGCAGTCGACGTGGTCCAGGTGGAGGAGCGATGGGGAAGGACATCCCGCGGGGCTGGGGGAAGGGAGAGGTGAGGAGTGATTGCTCGATGGGCTAGGAGTTTCTTTTGGGAGTGACGAATTGTTCTGGAATTAGATAGTGGAGACAGCTGCACATCATGAATATACCAAAAACCACTGAATGATACGCTTTAAATAGAAGAGTGAATCTTATTTTATGTGACTTTTATCTCAATTTTTTTTAAAAAGTAAGTTAGGACATGACACTCCTTAGCTTAAAGTCCTCGATCTGGAGGCTTCCCCTCCCCCTGTGAGTACAAGGCAGAGCTTCCCCCTGACCCGCTTGGCCCTCCCTGTGTGTTCCCGCTCTGGCCACCTGCCTGCCCACACCTCCTACCACTTCCCGGCACCCACACTGGCCTCCCTTCCTGAACCTGGAACTGCTCAAGCCTGTTCCTGCCTCAGGGCCTTGGCACAGCTGCTCCCTTTGCTGGAGGTACTTTCCAGGTTCTCCCGTGACGTGTCCCCTCCCTGCATTCAGGTCTCGCCTCGAATGCCACCTTCTCTCACACCTTGAGCTAAAATGCCTCCGTGCCCCCCCCCCCACTCCATGGCCCATTACCCTCTTGTCTTGCCTCTTAATTTTCTCTTGGGGTCACCCCTACTGAAACCATACATCTAGTCTTTTACGTATCTGGTTGCTTAGTATCTGTGTCCCCCACCAGCAGACCATGACATAAGGGAACCAGGTCTGTTCTGTCCACTGCAGCATCCCCAGCACACAGAGCAGGGCATGGGCTCAGAAAAGGTATTTGTTGAATAGATCCAATAACATAATGCTATTTATTTCCAAAGTATAAAAAACCATAGCTATTTTCAGTATTAATAATATCAAGTAAAATAGTGCACACTACCTAAGAGAGTCAGAGACACAGGTGACAGGGGTTTAAATGAAGGTGAAGTTGTTTCTATCTGGGTTTGGGGGAAAAAGAGGCAGGGCAAAACGGGAGCTGAGGAACATAGCCAGAAGTCACCAGGCTTGGGCAGGAGACAAGGACTAAGTTATTACACTCAGAGCAGAGGTACAGGAAAATGCTGGGTGGAGAACTCAGCCCCGGCCTGGCCTGCCCATTGGCCTTTTTTTAAATCTTTGCCAATACATTAGTTGAGAGTGGCATTTTGTATTAATAACATTTCTTTGATTGCTAGTGAGGTTGCTGACTGCTTTTCTCATGAATATTAGTCATTTCTATCTCTTCTTGTGAATATCTGTGTAGCTTGGTGCTCGTGTTTCCATTGGGTGTTGTTGGCTTAATTTCTGTTGAAAGGGATCCTTAGTAAAGAGATGGGTACTGCTTCTCACACACACATATACACATATAGATACATATATGATACAAATGTACAGCAAATAGAGATTCCTAGTTTATTGTTTAGCTTTTAATTTCATTGATGTCATTTTTGGATATGTAGTTAAATCCTTTCATTTTTTTCATTATGCTGTATCTTTGCTTCTAGATCTAGGAAATCCTGTACCCTGAGAACAGTCGGTATGCATCTGCACTTTCTAACTCTTCTGTGATTCCTTTTTCATACTTAACTTTTATACACGTAGAATTTATTTTAATGGCAATGTGAATAAGAACTTCTAAAAAGTTCCCACCCGTTAACCCTGCAATTCCATTTTTGCATCTCTCTGCTGAGGTCTGTTTCTCAGTCTGGTGCACGTTTGTCCCCTGAGGTGTGAAACTGAGACCTCAGGGTCCCCAGGTCACATCTTCGTGGGACATCTGTTGTACTGAAAGGCTTTGGGGGTAAGGCTAGAAGAGGTCATTTAAGTGATCAGTAATTGAAAGCATTATTTTAACATTAAAATAAGCCAGTCCACTCTAGGGAAGATAAAATTCATATAACGTTTTAAGAAAAAAATGAAGACCTCCAAGTTGCTATTAGATTCACTTTAGGGTTAGGAAGGAAAGTTGAAGAACCACTAACCAAAGCAAGGAATCTGAGCTATGCACCAAGATTTATTTGCCAGGGTGTTCACTGCAGCGTAATTGGTTCTGAAAAAAATTGGAAACAGACTAACAGTATTAAACTGTTAATATCAATTATGATAGCATAAGATACAATATGATGATAGGGATCAATTAAAATCATGTTCATAAAGGTGATTTTAATTACAATCATTTCTTCAAAGTTGAATGCAATCACAAGATAATAAGTTTAAAATGTGAGAAACAAAAATGTACCCAGTTTTGTAACACCATCAAAACACATACACACAGAAAAAAGCCTGGGAAGGAAATATGCCAAAACGTTAACAGTGACGAAAGAGCGTGTGGTTTTAATTTTCTTCTTTATAATTCTCTGAATTTCCACTTGCTTCCCAATGATTTTATGACTTTCTTCTCGGAAAAATAAACCGGGGTTTGTGGTTGATGCTACTTTGTTTGGCAGTTGTTTAGAACCGTTTAAGAAAAGAGGCAGGGGCTCTCTTATAAGACATTTGTGGTTGCATTCAGGGCCTACCTGGATAATGCAGGATAACCTTCCCATTTCAAGATCCTTAATTTAATCACATTTACAAAGACCCTTTTCCCATATAGGGTAATATACAGAGGTTCCAGAGATTGGGGCCTGAGATCTTTGGAAGCCAATATTAAGCCTACTGCAGTGATCATACCATTTCACATCCCTGTGAGCAGTGTGGGAAAGGACATGGTTTTCACATCCTCACCAACTGAGTGTGTTGACAAACCTTTGGATTTACCAATCTATCAGTTTAGAAATGGTATCTTGGTGTGGTTGTAATTGCATCTCTCTTACTTGAATCAAGTTTGAGATTCTTTTCATGTGTTTGAGGGCATTGTGCATATTTTTTGTAAATTGTTGATATTTGTTACATGTCTTTGATAAGGTCGTTGTGTTTGACGCCTCTATACTGAGGAACTTATTTATAAAAGGAATATCAACACTTTGTGAGAGGGGAAAAAAAAAAAGAGAGAAGCGGCAGAGGGCACTGCCCATGTCCATAAATGGCCCCAGGAGACTCTGGGAATGGGGTCCCTTTTATTTCTTTTCCGCATGTTAGGAATGGTGGCATATTAATATTTTTGCATCTATTTTAGCATCACCCTCCGCCAGCCCCGAGGTTAGGAAACAGCCCAAACAATTATTATGTGTTCAGGAGCAAGGTACGTCCCCCTCGGCTGCCCTGCGACATTCACAAAGTGACATGGGGTCGCATTTGTCTGCTACGTGTTTTTGATCAGCTTCATCTCCAACGTAGATCCCTCACCCATGCAGTTTGTGACCATGAGTGTGAGATGGATCTTCAAAGCCGTTCCTTGGTCGGGAAACCTTCAGGAACACCACGGCCTCGCCTGCTGTCTCTCTGCTGGGGGTGGTACCACCCATATATCACATGTGCCTTCACACACACGACAGCCCAGGGCAGCTGCCCACCTGGAACCCCGACCTCAGGGGCAAACGCCCTGGGACCTGCAGGGTTGCGGCAGAGCCAGAGGGACCCTGACCCCCCCTGATCCTGCCTTCCAGGCCCTTGGCTGTTGAACACTAACTTATTTAATAAATATTACGTGATTCTCTTCTCCACACACACACACACACACACACACACACACACAAGATTAAAATCAAAGGGAAATAGGCAATTCAGGAAAAGAGAAATAAAGAAAATCGTTGTCCAAAGGTAACAGGATATGAAGAAAAGTGCCCCCAAGCTGATCTGCTGAAATATTTTAAGGCAGCAGAACAGAATGAGTCCTCCTTCTCATCTCTTAGCCTGACATTCATGCTTATTTCCTTTCAGCTTCATAGCTACCGGGGAGGCGGTGGGGGGAATACAGAAAGCTATGGGAGTCGCTCTCTCAGCTTGGCTGTCCCAGGACCCCTTTTCTTATAATTCCCGATACTCGCCGTTATGCCCCTTACTTGACACAGGAGTACTTTTTGAGCGTTTAGTCCATGCCAAGCACACAGGCAGAGAAGCTGTGTAGGTGAAGAACGTAGGTGCTGGAAGCAGATGGCCTGAGCGAAGCCAGAACCACCTCTTACCAGCTGTGTGAACTCAGGCACGTAACCTCTCTGTGACTCAGAGTGACCAGCTCCCAAATAGAAAGAATAATCAACCTACCTTGTAGCTGTTGTGAGGGTAAATGATTGAACGCAGGCAAAGGGCTCAGAGTTTGGCCCATAGTGAGAACCATGACACATTAGCTACTGTTGTTTTTTTTGTTTTGTTTTTTTAGCGGTACGCGGGCCTCTCACTGTTGTGGCCTCTCCCGTTGCGGAGCACAGGCTCCGGACGCGCAGGCTCGGCGGCCATGGCTCACGGGCCCAGCCACTCCGCGGCATGTGGGATATTCCTGGACTGGGGCACAAACCCGCGTCCCCTGCATCGGCAGGCGGACTCCAACCACTGCGCCACCAGGGAAGCCCAGCTACTGTTATTGTCTTAACAGAACCTAAGTGTTCTACCTCTGTTCTCACTCACACCAGGGTCTTCAAGGGTTGGATGTTGATGATGATTTATCCCCGTTTCACAGCCATGGAAACAGAGGCTCAGGTCTGTCTGATTCCAAAGCCCTTTCTTCTCACCTTCACACCACGTCTGCCAATAAAACCCAAGTCGTGGGTCCTGTGTGAGGTTGTCCAACTCCAGTTACCTTCCCTGCAATCTCTTTACTCCCCTTCCTTCCTCTATCCTCTCCCCCCCCTTTTCCTTCTGTCACCCAAAATACTAACATCTGGGGAAAGCCAGTAATGGACAAAAGCCATCCACCCACCAATTTATGTCTCCAGCCCAGATCTCCCTCCCAAATTCCAGACTCGCTTATTCACCAGCTAACTCAACCCCTGCATCTCCCGACCAGTGCACCGAAAGCTGAGCTCTTTTTACCCAAACTTACTGCCCCACCACTCCCCACTTCCCTCGACTCCAACCTCAGCCTTCTGGTTGCTCAGGCCAAGGGCCTTGGAGTTGTTCTCTACTCTCCTTTCCCTCGCTCTCCCGACCCCCAACCCCCCCCCCCACCTCTAATTAGACAGGAAACCCTGCTGGCCCATCCTTCAAACCATATCCAGGACCCAAGCATTTCTCAGTGTCTTGGCCCTTTGCCCACCCTCAGCTCACGCCTGATTCGCACACCAGCTTCCTGACAGTTCCTGTTCCTGTTCTCATCACCTGTGGTTACCTGGTGTCACTCTCCGCCCCCAGTTCACTCAGAGTTAAGGGCAGAGTCCTTATAATGGTCCACAGGACCCTCCGTGATGCCTGTCCCTCTGCAGCTCCACCCCCCACCCAGCACTGCCTCTGCCCCAGCCACACAGCCTCTTGGGGACTCGGTTCCGGCTGACCCCTCCTCTTGGAGCACACTTAACCCAGAGAGCTGTCTGGCTCACCCCCTCACCTCCGTTAAGCTTTCTTTCCATGTTATTTTCTCATTGATGCCTACCCTGTAGTGGAACAAATAGTTTCCCTCCCCAAAATCCATGCCCACGTGGAACCTGTAAATGTGACCTTAGTTGGAAATCGGGATGCTGCAAATGTAATTAGTTAAGAATCTCGAGATGAAATCATCCTGGATTTGGGGTGGGTCCTAAAACCAATGCCTGGTGTCTGTGTAAGAAGAAAGGGAGATTTGATGCACAGAGAGACACATAGGGGAAGAAAGCCAAGAAGACAGACGCAGAGATCAGAGTGACATGGTCACAACATAAGAACTGCTTGGAGCCACCAGGAGCTTAAAGAGACAAGGAAGAGGCAAGGCTTCCCTAAAGCCTTCAGAGGGAGCGTGGCCCTGCGGACACCTGGATTTTGGACTGCTTGCCTCCAGAACTACGAGGGAATACATTGCCGTTGTGATAAGCCACACTGCTTGCTATGGCAGCCCAAGGACACTATTCCACCACTCTATTGACTATTGCAACCTGCCTATGCCCTCCCACCCCTAATAGCTCCACTCCTTCCTACCTGCTCTGTTTTTTCTTTCCTTTTTTAAAATATGTGCATACAGACAGGCATACCCCAAAGATACTGCAAATTCAGTTCCAGACCACCAAAATAAAGCAAATATCATAATAAAGCAAGCCACACAAATGTTTTGGTTTCCCAGTGCATATAAAAGTTATGTTTACACTATACTGTAGTCTATTAAGTGTGCAATAGCATTATGTCTAAAAAAAATTATATAATTAAAAAATACTTTATTGCTAAAAAGTGCTAACCATCATCTGAGGCTTCAGTGAGTCATAAGCAGTAACATCAGAGATCACTGGTCACGGGGCATCCTAACAAATACAATAATAATGAAAACTTCTTCAATATTTTGCGAATTACCAAAATGTGACATAGAAACAAAATGAGCAAATGTTGTTAGAAAAATGGCACTGACGGACATGCAGCCTTGCCACAAAGCTTCAATTTGTAAAAAAAAAACACAATAACTTTGAAGCACAATAAAATGAGGTCTACCTGTATGCGTACATACGCACAAAAACCTACTTTTACACACATTATTATTTATTTTTTCTGGACCACTCTAGAATAGGTTATATTCATGGCCCTTTGCACCTTAATACTAAAGTAGTAATTTCCTAGGAGCATAGATATTCCCTTACAGATCCACAGGAAAGCCACTGAACTCAGAAAACTTAGCTTTAACACAATACTTTTATCCGATCTGTAGTCCGTATTCCATTTTCATCAATTATTCTAATAATGTCCTTTGTAGCATTTGATCCCCTTTAATACAGGATCTGGTCCAGAATTTAGTTGTCGCCCCTTTAGCCTTTTTAAATCTCCTTGAACAGCTCAACTTTTCTTGTTTTTCATGATATCTGTAGAACACAGGCCAGTTATTTTACAGAATGTCCCTCTACTTGGGTTTGTTTGATGTTTCCTCTTGGTTAGATTCAGGCCATGCCTCCCAGCTCGATGCATCCTATGGAATGCTGTATCCTCCTGGGGGTACCCCATCTGGAGGCGCCCGGCGTCATCTGCCCTCGACTGGGATGTTAATTCCCAGTTAAAGGTGTTGTCTGACACGTGCACGGTATTGTCTCTATTGCCCCCTTGCAAATAATGAGTCATCTATGCAGTCCATGTGGAGACTAACTCACATGTACACTCACACACACACACACACACGACTTAGCATCCACTGATGTTTCTGCTTAAACCAGTGTTTACCATGATGCATGCAACCTCATGGTTTTTACAACTGCAACACTTGCATTTCATTTATCAAGTCAGCATCCTCCTGGAAGAAAGTCTTCCTCCCGCCCCATTTGTTTATCAATTTATCGTCAGTGTAGAGAACACCTAGCCTCCGAGATCATTGTTTTCACTATGCACTTAAAAACCATTCAACATTTACAGTGGAAGCTGAGCAGTGACTCATTTGCACTCTGACAGAAGAAAGAGATGCCTCTGTGTGCACAAAAATTACTGAGGACAAAAAATAAACCAGGCAACCTTTTAAAATATTAGTCGTTGATGGCTGTATTCCAGCTCAGAGAACATAAGTTTGTAAGCAAAGTAACATTAAAGTAACATTTAAGAGCAAGAAGTAAATGTTAGGCATTTCTGTAACTAGGTGGAAATGATTGATGATTAGAGCAGCAATGAAATAGTATGTGCCGTGTTCCAAGAAAACAAGAAAGGGGGAGGAACACGAACACGGTAGTTGAAGGGCATGGATGAAAATGCGTGGGGCCTTCAGAATACTTAGCCAAGGATAACATCAAAGATGACAGAGGTGAGGTTGTTTTTGGAATATATGACAGGCCACCCAGCCAGGGAGAAGATGGGCAATATTTCCAAATACAGATGGAAAAACTGGCTCCAAGGCCAGATCCTGTGGTGATGGGGGCTGTCGACAAAACAGATGTTGGCAGAAAGCCCGATTCTGATTGAAGTGAAGCATCTGATTAATTCGTGGCTTGCCTCCTTGGAAATTTCATCTCTTACAAGTCTGAGGAAACCCTAGAACAAGGGGTTGGTGGGTAGCACTAAGTCCCAATCACCAGGCAGCCATAAAAGCCACCAAACTTGTAAGCAACCAGGATGTCTTTCAATAGGTGAATGGATAAACAAACTGTGGTACATGCGTACAATGGAATACTATTCAGCCATTTTAAAAAAGGAGCTGTCGAGCTACAAAAAGACACATGCAAGAACCTTAAATGCATTATACTAAACAAAAGAATCTAATCTGAAAACTCTGCATACTATATTATTCCAATGATATGGCATTATGGAAAAGGGAAAGCTATAGAGATAGTATCAAGATCAGTGGTTGTCAGGGGTTCAGGGTGGGTAGGAGGGGAGGGATGAATAGGTGGAGAACAGAGGACTTTTAGGGCCGTGAAACTATTCTGTATGATACTGTCATGATACCTCATGTCATTCTACATGGGTCAAAACTCATGGAATGTACAGCACAAAGGGTGAACCCTAATGCAAACCCGGGACTTGTTCTAATAATAATGATCAGTACTGTCTTTGCCAAGGGCTGGGGGAGGGATGGACTGGGAGTTTGGGATTAGCAGATGCAAACTATCATATAGAGAATGGATAGACAACAAGGTCCTATGGTAGAGCACAAGGAGCTATATTCAATATCCTGTGACAAAACATAATGAAAAAGAATATGTATGTGTACATATACATAGATATTATATATGTATACATGCTATATGTGTATATATAGTATATGTGTATATATAATGTATGTATTATATAACCGAATCACTTTGATGTACACCAGAAACTAACACAGCGTTGTAAATCAACTATACTTCAATAAAAAATAAATTAAAAAAAATAATGATCAATATTGGCTCATCATTTGTAGCAAATATAACACTCTAATATAAAATGCTCAGTACAGGGAAATGGGGGGTAGGGGGAGTGAGATGGTATATGGGAACTCTCTGTACTTTCCACTCAATTTTTCTGTAAACATGAACTGCTAAAAGGAAAAGAAAAATCATCTAATATATATATATATATATGAAGCTATTTTATAGACTTTATATTTATAATTTTATAATCCAGTATAAAAGCCACCCTTAAAATTATATAGAATTCATATGATGTTGTTGTATACGTTAAAGTTAATAGGCTAACGATGTCAATATCGTCTACCGAATGTGGATCCCACAATACGCATGGCTGTACACTGAAAAGGAACACTTCGAGCTTTCAGACTGAAGTGGGAAGTTATTTATCTTCCAACATGCAGAGAGAGGCTAAGGGAAGATAGTAGAATAAAACAAAAGAACATAAATTTTAAATTTTTTAAGGAAAAAATTCATTTGGAGGTTTTAAAACTGTAACTCTCTGCACAATTGTTCCCGACACACCCTGATGAAGCAGGAAGTCTAAAACACAGGGCTGCTCCCCAGGCAGTGTCCTGCCGTTCCTTTAGAATATTCCTGCTTAAATAGAAGCATTTGTTGTTTTAACATATCCTCAGTAAAACTGAGGGCTAATCCTGCAGTAGGACATGGCATCGCATTTTCAAAACTACACACAGGGCTTCCCTGGTGGCGCAGCGGTTGAGAGCCCGCCTGCTGATGCAGGGGACACGGGTTCGTGCCCCTGTCCAGGAGGGTCCCACGTGCCGCGGAGCGGCTGGGCCCGTGAGCCATGGCCGCTGAGCCTGCAAGTCCGGAGCCTGTGCTCCGCAACGGGAGAAGCCACAACAGTGAGAGGCCCGCGTACCGCAAAAAAAAAAAAAAACAAAACTACACACAACGTACTCTCAAGTGAAAGAGCAAATGCTTACCCAACACACTCTCTGAAATTAAAACTCTTCACACGTTCCAAGAAAAATAGACGACTTTTTCCCTGGTAGCTCTACCGATCACACTAAAGGTTCTACTTCAGTTCAAACCTAAACACACAGCCAGCTCTGATGACAAAGCTGTTTAAACACTCAGTACCTCTAATAGAATAACTCGATAGTGCCAGGTTTCATTTACCTTAGATGGGGCTCTGTTTTTCTGGCTCCCGGGCCCCTCTTATCCTAAGAACAAATATCTCGTTCCAGGAAAGATTATGAGCTAATTATCAGGGATTATTGTACAAAACTACTCCTGAGTAGACAGATGGCCTCTTACAGAAAACCAATCTTTAGAGCACGTTTAAAATGAAATAAAATTCAAGAAGAGCAGACCTCTGTTTTAAAGCATATTCGACCTGACACAGTTAATTAAAAAAAAAAAAAAAAAAAGCTATCATGGAACTCTGGTTCCAGGTACAATGAGTTAAGTGCAAGGTGGCTATAAAATTTGGGGGTCCATTGCAAAGTGAAAACATGGGACCCCCATTTAAGAAATTACAACTGAGCAGTAAACCAAGAGCAGGTCACTTCTGAGTGTGGGGACACAGGTGGGACGGCACACAGGTGGGACGGCACACAGGCGGGACACCAAGGAAGCCCAGACAGGTTGACTTGGCTTGGACTTGTCCTGATGGCCATCTTTGCCATTTGTGGGCACTGGACACTCACTGGTGCACAGCAGGAATATTTGAGAAAAGGGGGAATGTTTCAAACCTCTGTCTCCTCATTAATTAAACTAAAACTCTGATGTATATTCACTATGTAACCATATGAGAATCATGTGATTTTTGAAACATTTTGAAAATGATCATTTTTAAAAATTTTATTTTATATTGAAGTTGTGTTAGTTTCAGGTGTACAGCAAAGTAATTCAATTATACATATACGTCTATCTATTCTTTTTCAGATTCTTTTCCCATGTATATATAGGTTATCACAGAAAATTAAGCAGAGTTCTCTGTGTTATACAGTAGGTCTTTGTTGATTTTGACTATCTATTTTACATATAGTAGCGTGTATATGTTAATCCCAACCTCCTAATTTATCCCTCCCCCCACCTTTCCCCTTTGGTAAACATAAGTTTATTTCCTAAATCTGTGAGCCTATTTCTGTGTTGTAAATAAGACATGGTCATTTTTGTCAGGACCCAAAATCCTTTTCTTTACTGCTAGGTTTCAGACATCACCAGAACCCATCCCCACCACGCCTGCACTGAAAACGTCACTTACCTTCTTTAGCTGCTGTTCCTTGAGAGCTTCCCCAGAGACACAGCAATCCTGTCACCCCAGTCGGCTAAGTACCTGCCCCCGCTTGGCACTACATCCTTCCTGGGGAATTGGACGGGCTAAACAAGGGGGTGCCTTGGGGTCTAACCTAACGGATTTGCACACTCAGGCCCTCTCTCCAAGAATGTTCACAACCCCTGAAACCTGTCCAAAGAAAACTGTAAAACTCCCACCCTGGATCCAGCAGTTCTGAACACTGGGTCTGTGTATTTCCTTGCTAAAACCAAGCCAATGAGACGCAACGTGGATCCATAAAGGTTGGTTTTGCTGAGCCAACCTCAGCTAATTTTAGTGCGTACCTTTTTGCATGTATCACAGTTATGCAGTCAGAAAATCTGACGTCCATTAAAACTAAAAGGTCGTTCACGTCAACAGCAGGACTGTCTCGTTTTCAGCGGGACTCCTTCTTGTCTAGAAAAAGCAAAAGGGGCTTTAGTGAAAAGGATTTGGGCTGCTTTTCATCTGGATTTTATTTTAGGTTTTTAATTATTTTTAGACATAGTTCATGTCTGATGAGGTAATACTTGCCTGTTATCAAAAAGTGTGAGAAGGTATACAAATAAGAAGTTTCCCTCCTGCCCCATCCAACAAACCTCCACACTTAGTGGGTGGTTTTACATATTACCTTCTATCTAATAATATTCAGAGATTATTATGCAAATACAAACAAATGGATACCCCCCCTTTTGCACAAACAGTAGCATACCCTATACCCTATTCTGTACAGTTCTGTTCTGAGAGCGCGTTCGTAAGTCCAATTTGTTCGTATGTCCAACAAAGTTAGCCTAGGGACTCAACTAACACAATCGGCTCTATAGTACTGCACTGTAACAGGTTTATGTTACTTTTCACACAAATAATACACAAAAAAAACCACAAAAAACAAAGAAAACATTTTAAATCTTACAGTATATTATCTTGAAAAATGCGGTCGTACAGTACAACAGCGGGCATCCGGGGGCTGGCATCAAGTGAACAGGCAAGAAGAGTTACTGACTGGAGGACGGAGAGGAGGTGGGAGATGGTAGAGCTGAAGAGTGTCAGCAATAGGAGACGGAGGGCAGGCTGCAATGTCATTCACGCCTGACGTTGATGGTACAGGTTCTGAGCTTGAAATAAAGATACTGTACTACTGTACTCTATACAGTCCTGTACAGTAAAGTACACAAAAGCACAACCACTTGTAGAGGACGCACGCACGTGACCATGTACACCAGACACAGGAACTAACCTACGTGATTGGCCATGCGAACACACGTTCACATTTTTGAAAGTTCGCAACTTGAAGTTTCGTATGTAGGGGACTTGCTGTACTTTCCTTTGTAATTTAACACTCTTTCTTGGAACCATGTCATGAGTACATAAGAGGCACACCCCTTGTAGCATTCCATTGTATGGATGGATGTCCCATAATATACTTAACCAGTCTTATTTTAGGGGACAAGTGTGTTGTGGCTGTATGAAATTACCCAAATCTATTTTTCAAATGTGATCTGTTCACTAGTACCTGAAGAAGCCATCACGTAATGAAGAAATCACTGCCAATCACACCAGGGCCCCAAGGCAAGTGTCTCAGTTGTAAAAAGTGGATTTCCAACAGGGAGCACACATTTTTTTTTTTTTACACCAAAGAAAAATTTATTAAGGTATAGATTACTGGTTATTTAAAAATACGTGAGAAAAGACAAACATACAAAGGCATTATCATACAACTGATTTCTAAACTCAATACTTTTGAAATACAAAACAATGATCATTACCCCCAAAAGTCAGTTTGAAACAAATTGATTTTTAAGTTGGTATTATAATTCTTTTCACTCAATTTTGCTCACAAATGTTACTAGGTTTTTCAGTTTCGCCACATATCAGAAAATTTTTTTGACATGTTTATTTCTCAAAGTAGAATATAGTTATTTCTTGCCATTAATGTCAGCAACTATAGAAAACTTCTCTTAAGTCACAAGGATTCAGTATGGTTGCTGTTTTGGAAATAGTTACCATTCTGAGTTATCTATACTAAGACTCATGTATTGACAGGCAAAATGTTAATGGACGAAGTATGGAGATTGAGAACAGGATGACTAAGAAAAGATGCTATCTCTTACGGCAGACCTGCTAAAAAAAGACTCCATTATTTACTCTGATAGTATTGCTAGAGAAGCAGTTTCTGCCAGATCACAGGTTGGCTATGTAGTTGTCCATTTTAAATTTCCATCGCTAAAGAATGGCAGACTTCAACAATTAGATTGCTCAACCAAATCAGCAGACCTTTAAGTTACCATATACTTTAATTACGAGAAATAAATTATTTTCCTAATTAGTTTAGCAGCCTTGTATCTGGAAAGGCAGCAAAACCCACTTTGTTCCAAAATTAGAAGGCTGACTCAGAGGCTGCTTCTAAGGTGCCTATCTTCTATCATCAATCAGTCGTGAAGGTGGACCTTCATGAACTCAGTAACTTAATAAATGTAAAAATGAACTCATCTATCAACACAATGTTGAGCCTGTAAAACCAAAAAAGTATATTCATGAGGTAGGAATTGGTTTGTATAAAACAAGAGGGATATATCCTCTTATATAACACAAGAGGAATATGCATGGTAATAAAAACAATCTATAATAAACTTGTAAAGAAATGATTCTGGTTTACATGTAACTCTGCTTAAACTGACCATGACTGAATGATTAAACATTTTCTTCTCTTAACATAATGCCCATTCATTATAAGCTTAGCTGGACTTAGTTTCTTATAAATCTCTTATTTCCTTGGATTTATCTACTACACCTTTACTTTATAGCCATTTAACTTATAAGCTGGGCCTGCCCAGCCTGCCTCTGAAGCCTCTCTACAGAAGGATACCAGATGCATTAACAAAGGCACCTTCTCATAAGAATCTACACTTCAACACAGCATATGAAGAATCAACAATTGGCTCTCCAATGTAGCTACCTCTCATTTCACATTATCACAGAAACGGTGATACCCATTACTTTAGTACCCATTCCTTCCTTACAGAAAACTCAGTAGCTGTAAACATTTTTGTTGTAAACAAAATGTTTTGTTGTAAACATTTTTGTTGTTTCAAAACACATTTCAACACTTATTAATTCCAAAGATCCGAACACCATGTAGCTGCGGCATTTTGGGAATTAGCACACTCAGGAGAGCAGCTGTGTTTAAGAAGAAGTGAGTTGGATCATACTTCGTATAGAAACTTGCCAGAAAATATAGAATTATTGGAGAAATTGTGAAAAACTTCCGTGAAGATGTAAACTGTACTCCATAGTCCAGTTGTGCCCAGTGAGTTAGGAGCCTCGCTTTACCCTGGTCAGGAGTTTCAAATGGCGTTCCTTTTACTGCAGGCAAAAATACATACATCCCCAGATTATGTATACCATTTGTTAAGGTCCAGGCAACAGGAATACTGAGTAAAACGATATGAAGCAAGCCAACTCCCAAAGCATATGTCATCCACATACCCCGGCTGCTCATTACACGGGTATTTGGATTCACCTCGCTGTGGGCAACTCCAACATTCACGTTTGCGATTTAACGTAGTGTTGTGTCCATAAAGAGTGTTCAGAGTTCAAATCACTCCTTCATGAGTACTGAAGCCACCGCCCCACTCCCGGCGGCTGGCTCGGCACAGCGTCAACTCCGCTGCTGGGAGCACACATTTTTACCCCACAGAATTTGGGAGCTGAAGATTTTTCCCTCTCCACCTAAGTTCTTCCGAGAATTTTTCTGACAATTTGCCTCCAATCTAAGGACTGTGAAACCCTCTTATGCCCAATATACAAAAGAGTCTCTGGGTATTACAGATTCACGCAAGAACAAAGCCATCACACAATTAAAGGGCCCACAGCACCTTTAAATTTCCACTAACACCCGATTCTTTCGATTCAAACCCTTTGTATGTTAAGAGACATGCAAAGGACAAACTGATTTTAGCAAGAGAAAGCACTCAGCAAAATGACTACCCCATAGCAAGTGCTCAGTTAATAAGAGAGAAAAATCAATGAGCCACCTACAACCTGCTTCCTGTAGTCACTAAAATAGTAACCACTTAAAAACTCAAAAGAGACGAATAAACACTAAAAAGAAAGTTTAATGCCTGCAGCCCACTTCAGTTTTCCCCTACCCCCAATTCCTACCTTAATGTCTGATGATCTAAGCCAGACTTCAACCCTGGATCATATCACAGCACTAGATCTGTGGGTTCTAGAATCAAGGCAGTAACTATACCACATCACCAGAAGGGCCATTGTCGGTGGTTGTCAAAGTGTGGTCTATCCAGAGACCCCCGGGAGTCTCAGACTCTTTCAGGGACTCCATGAGGTCAAAGCCAGTTTTATAGTAACACTAAGACCTGTCTTTCTCACTCTCACTCCCTCAATATACTGTGGAGTTTTCCAGAAGATTTGTGACATGTGATATTGCAACGGATTGAAAATAAAGGCAGGAATGAGAAAGAATCCAGCTGTCTTCCAGCAGGCCAGCCATTAAAGAGACTTGAAAAAAAATGCAAAGGAATGCTGCTCTTCCTAGTAGACGACTTTGTTTTGGAAAATATCGTTTTTTAATAAAATATATTATTTATGTCAACCTGTAACGGGCCTATTATTTTTTAATCAATAAAGTATATTTAAAATTTCACAGTTTTACTTTCTAATACAGTAAAAATGCTCTGGTTAGCACAGTCCACAAAAACAAAAGCTCTTGGTGGTCTTTAGTAATTTTTAAGAGTGTGAAGGGGTTCCAAAACCAACAAGTTTGAGAACCCCTGCCCTGTATGACAATGATATGCTGGTTATCAGTTCCTTTGTCTGAAGTTCTAGGGGGTCAGCCAGCCTGTGGACTCAGTCACACTTACATTCCCAGCACCTGCATGCGGTGGTGCCCAGTGTGTGAAGGAGGGAGGAGGGGAGGGGGCAGGGCAGACCCGAGGACCTTTCCATCAATTATCACTAAGTAGTGCAAATAAGGCACAGGTAGGAAAACACACCGAGAGAACATGGAAAGTTGCTTGGGGTGAATCGCTCACCATGAAGAAAATAAGCAAATGGAAAAAGACTTGGAGATCTATGTCGAAAGGAAGGGAAGGCAGGAAACACAGAAACAGATATTCGTGTCCCAGCTAGGCTTGTCTGGCGCATCTAGTCCAACCCCCTCACAGCTGCTGACGCTCCAAGAAGAGCACCTTCGCATGTGACCCACCCCCAGCCCCAAGCCTGGGCAGCCAGCTGTACCCAGGTTTCTGGGACCACCCTCAACTGTGCACCACACACCCTCACCCACGTGCCCCTATGGTTCTGATAAGAATGTATCTCGGAGGGGAACGGAGTCAAGATGGTGGTGTGGGAAGACAGGGAGTTAGCGTCTCCCCACAACTAAGGCTTCTGCCAGCAGCTGGTGGGGGACACTGACCCCCAAGGAGACGGGAGGAACCCCAGAGTAAACTGGCAGGACGTAGGGGGACTGAGGGGGGAGGAGAAGTGGAGGCCAGACAAGACCGGTGCCGCTGAGGCCCTGAGATCAGGAGACGCAGGTGGGAGGGACTCTCTAGGAAGAGCAAGAGAGGAGCAGAGGGCTTCCCTGGTGGCGCAGTGGTTGAGAGTCCGCCTGCCGATGCAGGGGACACGGGTTCGTGCCCCGGTCTGGGAAGATCCCACATGCCGCGGAGCGGCTGAGCCTGAGCGTCCGGAGCCTGTGCTCGGCAACAGTGAGAGGCCCGCGTAGCGCAAAAAAAAAAAAAAAAAAAAGAGAGGAGCAGAGGGAGATTGCCCCACCTGCTCGGCCTGGGGAGCCTGCTGAACTCCCAAGCCAGTACCCCCCCTCCAAAGCCCCATGCAGGCCATGTGGGCCCTGGGGGCATAGGAGGGAGGCTGGGGAGGTCAGAAGAGGCAGGTGGGAGGCGCCCTCCCAGACCCCAGATTGGAGGAGCAGGAGAGGAGAGGAGGGCGTTTGCCACGCCCACTCGAGTCCAGGAAGCTTGCCGGGCTCCCAGGTGAGGTCCCCGCCCTCTGGTCCCCACCCTCTGGGGGGTACACCTGGGACCCATCTGTTCCTTGAGCCTAAACCTCACCCCCCACAGCTCCCAGCGCCTTTTCCAGCCCTGTGGGTCCTGAGCATAGGCCCCCCTCACCACCCAAACCTCACCCTTGCTTAGGCCCCGCCCACCACAGCCAAGGTCTTCCCCCTCAACCTTTTTTTTTTCTTTTTCTTTTCCTTCCTCCTCTTTTTTACTATGTGGTACCAATGTACCTTCCGGTTATTGATTCATCTGTATTTTTATTTTTATATTCTTTCTAACATACCTGTTAGTTTCCTAGTCTAATTTTATTTTTTAATTTGTTATTGTTCTCTCTCTTTTTTTTTTTTCCTCCCTGCACAGCTTGCAGGATCTTGATTTGGGAGCCCAGGGTCGGGCAGAAACTCCTGCAATGGGAGCTCTGAGTCCGAACCACTGGACTAACAGAGAACCTCAGACCACAGGGACTATTCATTGGAGTGAGGTCTCACAGGGTTCCTCATCTCAGCACCAAGACCCAGCTCTACCCAATAGCCTACAAACTCCAGTGTTGGAAACCTCAGGCCAAACAACCAGTAAAACAGGAACACAATCCCACTCATAAAAAAAAAAAAAAGAAATGGCAAAAAAATATGTCACAGATGAAGCAGCAAGGTAAAAACCTACAAGACCAAATAAATGAAGAGGAAATAGGCAATCTACCTGAAAAAAGAATTCAGAGTAATGATAGTAAAGATGATCCAGAATCTCAGAAATAGAATGGAAGCACAGATTAAGAAAATACAAGAAATGTTTAACAATGATTTAGAAGAACTAAAGAACAAGCAAACAGAGATGAACAACACAATAACTGAAATGAAAAATACGAATCAATAACAGAATAACAGAGGCAGAGGAACAAATAAATGAGCTGGAAGACAAAACGGTGGAAATAACTGCCAAGGAGCAGAATAAAGAAAAAAGGAAGAAAAGAATTGAAGACAGCCTAAGAGACCTCTGGCACAACACTAAATGCACCAATATTTGAATTATAGGGGTCCCAGTAGAAGAAGAGAAAAAGAAAGGGTCAGAGAAAATATTTGAAGAGATTATAGTGTAAAACTTCCCTAACATGGGAAAGGAAATAGTCACCCAAGTCCAGGAAGCATAGAGAGCCCCATACAGGATAAACCCTACGAAAAACACACCAAGATACATATTAATCAAACTAACAAAAATTAAATTCAAAGAAAAAATATTAAAAGCAACAAAGGAAAAACAAAAAATAACATACAAAGGAATCCCCATAAGGTTATCAGTTGATTTTTCAGTGGAAACTCTGCAGGCCAGAAGAGAATGGCAGGAAATACTTAAAGTGATGAAAGAGAACAACCTACAACCAAGATTTCTCTACCCAGCAAGGATCTCATTCAGATTTGATGAAGAAGTCAAAAGCTTTTCAGAAAAATAAAAGCTAATAGAATTCAGAACTACCAAACCAGCTTTACAACGAATGCTAAAGGAACTTCTCTAAGTGGGAAACACAAGAGAAGAAAAAGACCCATGAAACAAACCCAAAACAATTAAGAAAAAGGTAATAGGAACATACATATCGATAATAACCTTGAATGTAAATGGATGAAATGCCCCAACCAAGAGACACAGACTGGCTGAATGGCTACAAAAACAAGACCCATATATATGTTGCCTACAAGAGACCCACTTCAGACCTAGGGACACATGCATACTGAGAGTGAAAGAATGGAAAAAGATGTGCCATGTAAATGGAAATCAAAAGAAAGCTGGAATAGCAATACTCGTATAAGATAAAATAGACTTTAAAATAAAGAATGTTACAAGAAATAAGGAGGGACACTACATAATGATCAAAGGATCAATCCAAGAAGAAGATATAACAATTATAAATGTTTATGCACCCAACATAGGAGCACCTCAATACATAAGGTAAATGCTAACAACCATGAAAGGAGAAATCGACAGTAACACAATAATAGTAGGGGACTTTAACATCCCACTTACACCAATGGACAGATCATCCAAACAGAAAATAAATAAGGAAAAACAAGCTTTAAATGACACAGCAGACCAGATAGATCTAATTGATATTTATAGGAGATTCCACCCAAAAGTGGCAGAATACACTTTCTTCTCAAGTACACATGGAACATTCTCCAGGATAGATCACATCTTGTTTCATAAATCAAGCCTCAGAAATTTTAAGAAAATTGAAATTGTATCAAGCATCTTTTCTGACCACAACACTATGAGACTGGAAATCAATTACAGGAAAAAAAACTGTAAAAAGCACAAATACATGGAGGCTAAACAATGTGCTACTAAATAACCAAGAGATCACTGAAGAAATCAAAGAAGAAATTTTAAAAATACATAGAAACAAATGACAACAAAAACACAATGACCCCAAACCTATGGGATGCAGCAAAACCAGTTCTAAGAGGGAAGTTTATAGCAATTCAATCTCACCTCAAGAAACAAGAAAAATCTCAAATAAACAACCTAACCCTGCACTTAAAACAACTAGAGAAAGAAGATCCGAGAAAACCCAAAGTCAGTAGAAGGAAAGAAATCATAAAGATCAGAGGAGAAATAAACGAAATAGAAACAAACAAACAAAAAAAAAACAATGGCAAAGATCAATAAAGCTAAAAGCTGGTTCTTTGAAAAGATAAACAAAGTTGACACACCCTTAGCCAGACTCATCAAGAAAAAGAGAGAGAGGACACAAATCAATAAAATTAGAAATGAAAAAGGAGAAATCACAACTGACTCTGCAGAAATAAAAAGGATTATAAGAGACTACTACAAACAAATATATGCCAGTAAAATGGACAACCATGAAGAAATGGACAAATTCTCGGAAAGGTACAATTTTCCAAGACTGAACCAGGAAGAATTAGAAAATATAAACAGACCTATCACAAGTAATGAAATTGAAAGCGTAATTAAAAATCTTCCACAAACAAAAGCCCAGGACCAGATGGCTTCACAGGTGAATTCTATCAAATATTTAGAGAAGAGCTAACACCAATCCTTCTCAAACTCTTCCAAAAAATTGCAGAGGGAGAAACACTCCCAAATTCATTCTACAAAGCCACCATCACTCTAATACCAAAACCAGAAAAAGATGTCACAAAAAAAGAAAATTATAGACCAATATCACTGATGAATATAGATGCAAAAATCCTCAACAAAATACTAGCAAACAGAATCCAACAGCACATTAAAAGGATCATACACCATGATCAAGTGGGATTTATCCCAGGGATACAAGGATTCTTCAAAATACACAAATCAATCAATGTGATACACCACATTAACAAATTAAGGAATAAAAACCATATGATTATCTCAATAGATGCAGAAAAAGCTTTCGACAAAATTCAACACCCATTTATGATTATAAACCCTCCAGAAAGTAGGCATAGAGGGAATTTTCCTCAACATAATAAAGGCCATATATGACAAACCCACAGCCAACATTGTTCTCAATAGTGAAAAACTGAAACTATTTCCACCAAGATCAGGAACAAGACAAGGTTGCCCACTCCCACCACTATTATTCAACACAGTTTTGGAAGTTTTAGCCACAACAATCAGATAAGAAAAGGAAATAAAAGGAATCCAAATCGGAAAAGCAGTAAAGATGTCACTGTTTGCAGATGACATGATACTATACATAGAGAATCCTAAAGATGCTACCAGAAAACTACTAGAGCTAATCAATGAATTTGGTAGAGTAGCAGGATACAAAATTAATGCACAGATATCTCTTTCATTCCTATACCCTAAAGATGAAAAATCAGAAAGAGAAATTAAGGAAACACTCCCATTTACCATTGCAACAAAAAGAATAAAATACCTAGGAATAAACCTACATAAGGAGACAAAAGACCTGTACTCAGAAAACTATAAGACACTGATGAAAGAAATCAAAGATGACACAAACAGATGGAGAGATATACCATGTTCTTGGATTGGAAGAATCAACATTGTGAAAATAACTGTACTACCCAAAGCAATCTACAGATTCAGTACAATCTCTATCAAACTACCAATGGCATTCTTCACAGAATTAGAACAAAAACTCTTACAATTCGTGTGGAAACACAAAAGACCCCGAATAGCCAAAGCAATCTTGAGGAAGAAAAACAGAGCTGGAGGAATCAGGCTCCCCAACTTCAAACTATATCACAAAGCTACAGTAATCAAGACAGTATGGTACTGGCACAAAAACAGAAATATAGATCAATGGTATAGGATAGAATGCCCAGAAATAAACCCACGCACATATGGGCACCTAATTTATGACAAAGGAGGCAAAAGCATACAATGGAGAAAAGACAGCCTCTTCAATAAGTGGTGCTGGGAAAACTGGACAGCTACATGTAAAAGAATGAAGTTAGAACACTCCCTAACACCATACACAAAAATAAGCTCAAAATGGATTAAAGGGCTTCCCTGGTGGCACAGTGGTTGAGGGTCCGCCTGCCGATGCAGGGTACACGGGTTCATGCTCTGGTCCAGGAAGATCCCACATGCCTCGGAGCAGCTAGGCCCGTGAGCCATGACCACTGAGCCTGCACTTCCAGAGCCTGTACTCCGCAACGGGAGAGGCCACAACAGTGAGAGACCCACGTACTGCAAAAAAAAAAAAAAAAAAAAAAAAGGATTAAATACTTAAATGTAAGACCAGACACTATAAAACTTTTAGAGGAAAACATAGGAAAAACACTCTTTGACATAAACCACAGCATGATCTTTTTTGACCCACCTCCTAGAGTAACTGAAATAAAAACAGAAATAAATAAATGGGACTTAATTAAACTTAAAAGCTTTTGCCCAGCAAAGGAAACCATAAACAAGACAAAAAGACAACCCTCAGAATGGGAGAAAACATTTGCAAATGAAACAACAGACAAAGGATTAATCTCCAAAATATGCAAACAGCTCATGGAGCTCAATATCAAAGAAACAAACAATCCAGTGAAAAAATGGGTGGAAGACCTAAATAGACATTTCACCAAGGAAGACATACAGATGGCCAAGAGGCACATGAAAATATGCTCAACATCACTAATTATTAGAGAAATGCAAATCAAAACTACAATGAGGTTATCACTTCATGCCAGTCAGAATGGCCATTATCAAAAAAGCTAGAAACAATAAATGCTGGAAAGGGTGTGGTGAAAAGGGAACCCTCCTACACTGTTGGTGGGAATGTAAATTGATACAACCACTATGGAAAACATTATGGAGGTTCCTTAAAAAACTAAAAATAGAACTACCATATGACCCAGAAATCCCACTACTGGGCATATACCCTGAGAAAACCATAATTCAAAAAGAGTCATGCACCACAATGTTCCTTGCAGCACTATTTACAATAGCCAGGAGATGGAAGCAACCTAAGTGTCCATCGACAGATGAATGGTTAAAGAAGATGTGGTATATATATACAATGGAATATTACTCATCCATAAAAAGAAACAAAATTGAGTTATTTATAGTGAGGTGGATAGACCTAGAGTCTGTCATACAGAGTGAAGTAAGTCCGAAAGAGAAAAACAAATACCGTATGCTAACTCATATATATATGGAATCTAAAAAAAAAAAAAAAAAAAATGGTACTGATGAACCTAGTTGCAGGGCAGGAATAAAGAGGTAGACATAGAATGGACTTCATGACACGGGGTGAGCGGGGAAGCTGGGGTGAAGTGAGAGTAACATCAACATATATACACTACAGAATGTAAAATCGATAGCTAGTGGGAAGCAGCCGCATAAGCACAAGAAGATCGGCTTGGTGCTTTGCAATGACCTAGAGGGGTGGGATAGGGAGGGTGGGAGGGAGGCTCAAGAGGGAGGGGAATATGCGGACATGTTTATGCATATGGCTGATTCACTTTGTTGTGCAACAGAAACTAAGATGGTATTGTGAAACAATTATACTCCAATAAAGATCTATTAAAAAAAAAAAAAAACAAAGAATGTATCTGGGACACATGGTGCTGTTGCCCTGGGTGCCCATCGCTGAATGTGCCTGGGCACTTAGCTGAAGTGCTGCCATTCTGCCCTCCTGTGAACACCCCACCAGCAAGGCCTGAGGGCTCCTCTATCCACTCTCCATCACTTGGTATTAGAAGTCTTCCTAATTTTGCCTAATGGATTTAAAGTGATATCTTATTCTTTTGCTTTGCATTTTTCCCATTCCCATTCCTATAAAGTGTCTCCTCCTAAGCTTAAGCACCTTTGGAGGTCTGCCTCTCCTGTAAATCACCTGTTTATATCCTTCACCTTTTTTTCCAGTAGAATTTCTTCTTCTTCTTCTTCTTCTTTTTTAAATTTTATTTATTTTTGGCTGCGTTGGTCTTCATTGCTGTGCGTGGACTTTCTCTAGTTGTAGTGAGCAGGGTCTACTCTTTGTTGTGGTGCATGGGCTCCTCATTGTGGTGGCTTCTCTTGTTGCGGAGCATGGGCTCTAGACGTGTGGTCTTCAGTAGTTGTGGCTCACGGGCTCTAGAGCACAGGCTCAGTAGTTGTGGTGCTCCGGTTTAATTGCTCCGTGGCATGTGGGATCTTCCCGGACCAGGGATCGAACCCAGGTCCCCTGCATTCACAGGCGGATTCTTAAGCACTGCACCACCAGGGAAGTCCTCTTCTTTTTTTTTAATTGAAATATAATTGATTTACATTGTTGTGTTAGTTCCTGGTGTACAGCACAGTGATCCAGTTTTATATATATATACTTTTTTCTTTTTCATATTCTTTTCCTTTATGGCTTATTACAAGGTATTGAATATATTTCCCTGTGCTATACAGTAGGTCCTTGTTGGTTATCTATTTTATATACAGTAGTGTGTATATGTTAATCCCAAACTCCTAATTCATCCCTCCCCCACCCCCTTTCTCCTTTTCGTAACCATAAGTTTGTTTTGTATATCTGTGAGTCTGTTTCTGTTTTGTAGTTAAGTCCATTTGTATCAGATTTTAGATTCCACACGTAAGTGATATCATATGGTATTTGCCTTTCTTTCTTTTAAACCAGTTTCTGAAATAAAGTCATTCTACCAGTTAGTCTTTAAGTCTCTGCTGGCTTATGCATTCAAGAGTCTTTTTTATTGAAGTATGGTTGGTATACAATGTTGTGTTAATTTCTGCTGAACTTATTTGTAAATAAGTTCATTTGTATCATATTTTAGATTCCACATATAAGTGGTATCATATGATATTTGTCTTTCTCTGTCTTACTTCACTTAGTATGAGAATATCTAGGTCCATCCATGTTGCTGCAAATGGCATTATTTCACAGGACTCCTTCTCTGTCTTACTGGTTTGTAGGTGTTTCTTGTATATTCTTTATTAGTTTCAGCTGTGGACACATCTTTCTGCAACCTGACACCTTCTCCAATCTGTCTTCTTTCTCTAACTTTGTCCATGAGGTCCTCATGGGCAATAGGTTTTATTGATTTTTGTTTGTTTGTTTGTGATGTGAGCTTTTAAACTTTGGCTTGCTAATCTTTTTCCCTCTCTAAGGCCAAAGACATCCTCCTACATCTTCTTCTATTGAATTTATGGTTTTATGGTTCACATTTAGGTCTTTACTCCAGTGGGAGTCAAAGCTGGTAATGAAGTTATCTTTACATTGCAAAACAAGCCGTTCAGTAGCCAATGTATAAAAGCCAGGCATTTCCTCGCAATGGCCAGAGAGTCCCCGTCTTGAGCCTGTACCTCTGGGGACAGCTCAGCAGGTATGTTCTAAATTCCAATGGCTGAAGGCTTTACGGAGGCTCCTTCTAATGGAGCTGTTCCATCCGGAGCCCCCCGGCAAGAACACCCATGCACGCCTTCCTCCCCAGGACAAACCCCACTGAGCCCCAGTATGTTGGGACCATCTTAGTTCATGGTTTCCAAGAAAACCCAATTTGTGGTTCCAATGTGGCAGGAGACGGTATCAGAGTAGTACCTGAAATACCTACATATTCCAATAACCAGCGCCTGCTCTCTGCTAGAAACTGTTGTAAGCACTTAGCACCCTTTATCCCAGGATCTTTCTTGTGGTGTAAGGTCTCATTGAAGCCTCAGTGGAGACATTCCAGGGAGTGATGAGACATGGCTGGTGAGAATTCATCAGGTGCAGAACATGAAGTGACACACATTACACCCCGAGAAACCAATGTCATTGGCCAACCTTCCAGCATCTGCTACAGGAAACCATTCATGGCTTGTACATCCTTTGAGCCCAGCCCTTTGCTTGAGGGTCCTGGTAACAGCGTGACTGCTTGAAACCCAGCTGGGGCAAATGCAGAGCCATGGCAAGAAATGCTCGCTGTTAATGTTGTAACACAAAGCGGAATCTAAAAAATAAAAAATTCACTAGCTTCCCTGGTGGCACAGTGGTTAGAAATCTGCCTGCCAGTGCAGGGGACACAGGTTCGAGCCCTGGTCTGGGAAGATCCCACATTCTGCAGAGCAACTAAGCCCGTGCACCGCAGCTACTGAGCCTGTGCTCTACAGTCCGTGCTCCACAGCAAGAGAAGTCACTGCAGTGAGAAGCCCGCGCCTGGCAAGGAAGACCCAATGCAGCCAAAAATAAAATAAATAAATTTATAAAAATTAATTAATTAATTTAAAAGTCACCAAGGGGGGAAAGCAGCAGGGGGGTGGTGGTGGGATGAATTCGGAGAGTAGGATTGACATGTATACACTAATATGTATAAAATGAATAACTAATAAGAACCTGCTGTATAAAAAAATAAATAAAATAAAATTCAAAAAAATAAAAATAAAAGTCAAACTCATAGAAACAGAGTGTAGAATGGTGATTGCCAGGGGCTGGGGGTGGGGGAAACAGGAGAGGCTGGTAAAAGGGTACAAATTGAGTTATGAGGAAGGTCTGAGGATCAAATGTATAACATGGTGACTCATTTAGAATACTGTGTTGAATAATTGAAATTTGCTGAAAGAGTGGAACTTAAGTGTTCTCAAAAAAAGAGAGAGTAAATATGTGAGGTGTTGGATGTGTGGTAATTAGCAGGATGGTGGGAATCTTTCACAAAGTATACAGATATCTAATCACCATATTGTACATTTTAAATACATTACAATTTTATTTGTCAACCATACCTCAATAAAACAAAAAATAAAGCTGTAGTCACGTGTCGAGTGGGGTTCTCCCCAACCCCCAGACCTCGACGACGTCAGCTTGGACCCCCAATTCCACGTCAGATGCGGCAGTGTGAGGTCCTCTCCAATCATCCAATGGTTTCCTGAAGTTTCAGCCTCCAGGCCCCGGCCCCGGGGCAAGGTCTCCAGCATGTGAACACACAAGTACACATGAAAACCCAAGCATAATAACAAATGCTGGAGAGGATGTGGAGAAAGGGAACCCTCCTACACTGTTGGTGGGAATGAAAATTGGTGCAGCCACTATGGAAAACAGTACAGAGGTTCCTCAGAAAACTAAAAATAGAGTTACCATAAGATCCAGCAATCCCACTCCTGGGCATATACCTGGACAAAACTATAATTCAAAAAGAGACATGCACCCCTATGCTCATAGCAGCACTATTCACAATAGCCAAGACACGGCAACAACCTAAATGTCCATCGACAGATGAATGGATAAAGAAGATGTGGTACATATATACAATGGAATACTACTCAGCCATAAAAAAGAACAAAATAATGCCATTCGCAGCAACATGGATGGACCTAGAGATGATCATACTAAGTGAAGTAAGTCAGAAAGAGAAAGACAAATACCATATAATATCACTTATATGTGGAATCTAAAAATGAGCATATCTACAGAACAGGAAAAGACTCACAGACATAGAGAACAGACCTGTGGTTGCCAAGGGGGAGGGGGTGAGAGAGGGAAGGACTGGGAGGTTGAGATTAGCAGATGCCAACGATTATATAGAGAATGGATCAACAACAAGGTCCTACTGTGTAGCACAGGGAACTAGATTCAATACCCTGTGATAAACCATAATGGAAAAGAATATTTTAAAAAAGAATGTCAGAAAAAAGAAAGAAAAGCCGAGCACAGCAAATGTGTGCACGTGTGGGCATGGGCATGCATGGCTATTCATGTGTGCATGCGTGAACACACATGGAGAGGTACACACATGAGAGGACACATGTACGTGAACGGGCGTGAACACTCGCACAAAACCAGCTCACACAGAACACCCGTTAGGGGTGACTGGCTTCACTGCAGAGAGATGGAGAAGGGTTCAAACTGAAGTTCACCTGCAAAACTACCTCCAACTGCAGATCCTCAGCCGCCACAGCGCCACCACCCCCGTCCCCTGACCTCTCTCTCCTCCCACTTCTTTTCTCATCCTCCTCTTCTCATCTCTGAAAAAGCAAGGGGTCTTCCTCCTACCTCAAGTTTCATGGCGTTTTCCAAATATCACGACGATTTCCTCCTTGAGAAAAATTCGGCTGCCAGTCGTTCAGATGACCAATGCTTTTAAATCACTTTATATAGTAAGAAGAGGTGTACAATTTCAAGAAATTCCTCTGCTGGGCTAGCCTTCCCATGTGGATTCTTTTTTTTTTCCCAAATGTTGAGCCGTCTTTTAATTTATTTATTTTTATTTTTGGCGGTGTTGGGTCTTCGTTTCTGTGCGAGGGCTTTCTCTAGTTGTGGCAAGCGGGGGCCACTCTTCATCGCGGTGCACGGGCCTCTCACTGTCGTGGCCTCTCTTGTTGCGGACACAGGCTCCAGATGCTCCGGCTCAGTAGTTGTGGCTCATGGGCCTGGTTGCTCCGCGGCATGTGGGATCTTCCCGGGCTAGGGCTCGAACCCGTGTCCCCTGCATTAGCAGGCAGATTCTCAACCACTGTGCCACCAGGGAAGCTCCCCATGTGGATTCTTGAATGATGCTGTTTGTCACCTGCCACGGAATGTTGGGTACCTCTTAACTATTTCACCCCTCATGTGTTTTTCAGGATCAGAACCAATGCCAGGATCCCAGGTGTCATGTCAGGCCAAGTCGTTTGCACTCTGCCCGAGAGATTCTAAGAGAGCAACACACTGACACATTCTCAACGAACAGATAAGCAGTTCACAGGGGTGCCTGATAAATGTTTTTAATCCTCAGGATATTTTCTTACCAACCACTTTCTCCACTCCTAGTTTAGTTGCCCATGAAGTCCATTCGCTTAGAACGGGGGTTAGAAAAGCCCATGGCAATGACACAGTAAATTTGGAATCCTCAATGGCCAAGGGATCAAGACATCTTCAATTGATATGGCCTGTCAGGAATGTAGATGAGCCTGTAATTTTAAGTACTGAACAAAAGTCTCCGTGACTAACGAGGAGGAACGTTATCAAGGGGCAGAGGGTTGCCCTTCCCAGGAAGAAAAGAAGCTTATCTTCGATTTTAAAGTAGGCTCATCATGGGTTGTCCCAACTGTTTGATGGGTCAAATGTCAGTATTATTTATTTTATAGCTTAAAAAGGCGACATAAATTCTCCAGTTTCACATTTTGCCCCATTGGAATCCACAGTAACAAAAATCACAAAGGAATTTCTGGACTCTTCCCACACATTCATCCAAAAAACTAATAATTAGAGCATCGGAATATGGTCCCACGCTTGGAAAGCAGTGACTGTACCAAGCGCACAAAAATTCAGGCTCAGTAGAAACTCTAAACCTGTTGAGGGACAGTTTTCCAACATTTGCAGAAGCAACTTTGAGACTTGTCACCAATAAGATCAATTTTGGCAAAGACCTCTCCACATGCCACCTCCTCCGATCTACGCAAAGATTGCAGGAACCAGGTATTAGAGCAACATATAAGTGTCTAATTCTCAGTGTTCTTGACACCTTTACAAAGACTCACCTTAGTATTAGTAGTTACTGTCTAGTTAAATATTGGTTGTGTGTGGCTGGCATGAAGGTGCTCACCATATTTTAAGTAAACAGGTTCTTTTAAAAGCATTTTCCCTTGGGGCGAAGATGCATTTCTCTTGGCCAGGTCTAAGGGAAGAGGTTGGCTTCTATTTGTAAGTTTCCAGCTCCTCAGAGCCTCACTGGGGAGTTTAGACCAGTAATGACCACCAGTGTGGTCATTAGTAGTGGTGTGAACTGGTTTCTTCCCAAGAGAATTCTGTGTCAATATCTAACAATGAAAAGAAGAAATACAGAAATACACATTGCATTTGGAAAAGTGTCCCCTTTGCCTTGTCAATTCCAATAACACGTATCCTCCAAGTTACCAAATATTCAGTGTTTTACACTTCAAGGGCTGGGCAAGGATTGGCTTTTAGGAAAGAAAACTGGCTTAGGGCATATCCTACAATTGAATTAGACCCTATTGGGTGTCTACTCTGTGTCACATGTTATCTCTAACTAATAACAAACTTACCAACAAGGTACATTGATCCTGTGTTACTTGTCAAGCTCAGAAAGATTAAGTAATTTGTCCAAGGTCAACCAGCAAAGTGAAAGAACCAGAGTTCTAAACTAATTTTGTCTGGTCCCAAACTATTGGGCTGTATTAGTCTTAGGCTGCCATAACAAAATATCACAAACCAGGCAGCTTGAACAATAGGAATTTATTTTATCCTAATTTTGTTTTTTTTAAAGCACTTTATTTTTTTTTAATTTTATTTTATTATTTATTTTGGCTGCTTTGGGTCTTTGTTGCTGTGCACAGGCTTTCTCTAGTTGGGGCGAGTGGGGGCTACTCTTCATTGCGGTGCACGGGCTTCTCACTGCAGTGGCTTCTCTTGCTGTGGAGCACGGGCTCTAGGCATGCAGGCTTCAGTAGTTGCAGCATGCGGGCTCAGTAGTTGCGGCGCACAGGCTTAGTTGCTCCGCGTCATGTGGGATCTTCCTGAACCAGGGATCGAACCCGTGTCCCCTACATTGGCAGGAGGATTCTAAACCACTGCACCACCAGGGAAGTCCCTATTTTATCCTAATTTTGGAGGCTGAGAAGAAGTCCACGATCAAGGTGTCACATTGTTGGTTTCTGATGAGAGCTCTCTTCCTGGCTTGCAAACAGCTGAGCTCGCTGGTGTCTCTTCTTACAGGGACACTAATCCTCTCAGAGAAGGGTCCCACACTTATGACCTTGTTTAACCTTAATTACTTCCTTAGAGATCCCAATTCCAGTACAGCTACACCAGTGGTCAGGGCTTCGATACAAGAATGTGGGGGAACACATTCAGACCATAACATGGTCTTTCTACTACATCATGTGGCCTCTCTATATCAATTAGAGAAAACACACTAAAATTTTGGATATTTTCAGTCACAACATCACACACTAAGACTCAGGTCTTCCCTGGCCTAAATATTTTCAACCATCAAACTTTTTTTTACCGTTAAATCAGGAAGCAAGAGCACAAGTTAGCAAGATAGAGTCAATCTTTTTCTTGATAACTTCCAAGAATTTTTTTGTATCATTTAATCTCAATTTTAATCTTCTTCCGTTTTAGATAGTACAAATACTTTCTCCTAGAGTGACACTGGCATGTCTGCCTTATCCTCTGTACTGAACAGGTCTTCTTTATTGAACAGAAATTCTGTTCATTTTAATGTGCTCAATAGAATACTATTGTCACAGACACATGCGGAAGGACAAAGGACAGCTTGGAACTTTGCTCCGCTGGGCTCAGATGACTTTCCCCAGTTCAGTAGTCAGCAGGAGTTTGTCTAATTGCACAGTTCCAGCCATGCCAACTAAATCTGTTGCTTGCTCAGAACACTGTAGAATTAAGATATTCCCAAAAGACTAATGAAGCACAAATCAGTGAAAGACAGGAACCATAGAAAAATCAGAGTTGCTCCCAGCTGTGAGAGACATAATCTTCCTTTAATATTTTGATTCCCTAGCAGAGCAGAAGTCATTTTTCTCCGTGCATCACACTCAAAGGGACTGCAGACAGCATCACGCTCATGTTGAAGGCGCCAGGGATTCACAGAGAGGCTGGCCTCTGGTTATGATGATGCAGAGGGACAGGAGGCAGCTATGATATTGATCCCTCCCAGCCCGGAGATGCTTTCAGAGATAATGGGAATCAGAGCTGAGTTTTGCAAAATGAATGGCCATAAAGAACAGTGGTTAAGACGTGGGCCTTGGGAGAGACTGACATGGGTTTCGTTTCAGCTTCCAGCACTTTCTAGCTGCATGACCTTAGGCAAGTCACTTAACTGACACAGGGCTAGAGTGAGCCTTGGAAGGGAGCTGTGTAAAAGGGCTTGGATCAGCCTGGCACTTGGTTTTCCACGTGGAACAAGTGTTTGTGGGCAAGAGGGAATTTACTCTTGAGAATGGAGGCTCCACTGCAAATTAAGCATCTTGACCTCAGGACAGAGAGAAGACTTGCTCCTTCTCCTGGGCTCAGAGGGGAGGGTGCAAAGCCCAGCTGAGAAGCTGAATGATAAGAGAGCCCCTGTCACGATGCATCCAGCACTTTGGAAGGACCATTTCAAGTTCCTCCCAGTGCAGGAGGGGAGGTTGTTCCTCACAGTGTCTTTTTTTTTTTTTTTTTTTACCTTTTATTTTATTGTGGCAGAGTATACACAACACAAAATTTACCATTTTGATCATTTTTAAGTGTAGAGGTCAGTGTCATTAAGCCCATTCTCATGGTTGTACAACCATCACCACCCTCTATTCACAGAACTTTTTCATCATCCCAAGCTCAACCCCTGTCCCATTAAGCAGTAACTCCCCATCCCCTCCCCTCTCCCCTGGCACCTACTACTCTAGTTTCTGTCTCTATGAGTTTGGCTACTCAAGGCACCTCATATCATGTAGCATCTTTACAGAATTTGTCTTGTTGTGACTGGCGTATTTCACTTATCCTAACGTCCTCAAGGTTCATCCCTGTTGGAGCACATTTTAGAATTTCACTTCTTTTGCAGGCTGGATAATATTCATAATAAGGAATAAGGCTGGATGATCCTATGGATGGACCACATTTTGCTTCTCCAGTCATCCATCGATGACACTTGGGCTGCTTCCACCTCTTGGCCACTCCGAGTGATGCTGATGAGCAATGGTGGACAGGTACCTGCCCACATCCCTGCCACCCCCCACAGTGCCCTCCACCCGGCCCTGGCCCTGGAGATTGTCCCTGTATCCAGGCTCTGTGATGACACCGATGCCCAGACATCTTCCCCTCAGGTCTCAGTAAAAGCAAGGCTGACTTCACGTCTTCCCTCTGTACTCATCTGAGGAGGTGACTATTCTGAGAAAAATTCCAGAACAATTCTCAGAAGGATGTCTTGGGGCCGCAGCAGCTGGGAAGGAGACCTGAGTTCACCCCCTACTATCACCTGAATGTCACAGAGAAGCCATTGCTTATCTTTCTTGCCAGACAATATATGGGGACCTGCCTTAGGAGGACACAACATTTTCTCCTGGTGGTTGTTAGCAGGTTAAAAGCCATGCAAACCTGAGATAATTGCATCACACCCCATAAATTATTAGTGGGGGGGGGCAGTAACATAGACCAGTACCCAACATCACTGAGTAGAGAGCATGACCTAGAATTTCCTCGTGTTTCCAAAGTCAGATGACCTCCAAGCAGGAGGCCTTCACTCAAGCCTGGTGACCACAACTATGACCCTCTGGGAACTGCGGGTCCCAAGCCGGAGCTCAGCACTCCTCCAGATGGGCGATTCACATCCCCCCCCACCCAAGGTGTGAGCCCAGATAGCTTGGCCACCCATCCCTAGAGCAGAGGTTTGACCAGAAGATCTGAAGTCATGTTGGGGAAGCTAGTAAAATAGTCTTGTTCAGGCTTCAGAGGAAACAATAGGTCTTTGACTAAACAAAGACCCTGAAAGAGCTACATGCCGAACTGCTAGACTACATGCAGGTCCGCAGAAATGGCGTTAGCAAGTCTTGGGAACCAACAGATAAAGAAGGGAGTAAGTCACGCAGCTCCTTGGGCCTTGGGGATCCGGCTGGTTCCCAGGGATCAGGGAATATTCTGAGACTTACAACTAAAGTATCAAAGCATTTGCAACAATAGCCGGAGCTACATATTTGCACGCAAGCTGATAGGAATCAGTGTCAAAAGCAGGACTCCTTTGGGCGGCACTCTGAAACGTCACCCGCGGGGTGGACGCACCGCCTGGGACCTTCCCAACTGGGACTCCAGATTGCTGTTCAAGGGACTTCCCAGCTGCTGCTTGGATCTGGAAGTAGGTGTCAGCCCAATTCGGTGATATATGCTCTGTTATATACTCTGTTAATATTCTTATTCCTTTCCTTTTAATGATTGTATATTGAAATTAAGTTAAATCACCTTTTTTTTTTTTTTTTTTTTTTTTTTGCGGTATGCAAGCCTCTCACCGCTGTGGCCTCTCCCACTGCGGAGCACAGGCTCCAGACGCGCAGGCTCAGCGGCCATGGCTCACGGGCCCAGCCGCTCCACGGCATGTGGGATCTTCCCGGACCGGGACACGAACCCGCGTCCCCTGCATTGGCAGGCGGACTCTCAACCACTGTGCCACCAGGGAAGCCCTAAATCACCTTCTATTAAAGATTTGATTGAAGCTGTTTATTTGTGTGAGACAAGTGATTATCCTGCCAGCGAATCCAATGAACCCTAAAACCGAAAGCAGGCTTTTGGCCAAAAAGGGCAGGGACGGAAACATGGAGGAAGGGATCAAAAAGTCCAATATTTAATTGGTGACCGATGTACCTATTATAAGAATAAAGCAGACAGCTACATAGAAACACAGAATCCAAAAATTCTCATGAATTGGTACAGAACAAGAGAAAATCTAATGGAAAAACCCTCCAAGACCAGCTCCACATATTCCACTGGAAAAGTGGAATATGTCCTGCCTCTCCCCCTCCCTGGAGAGGTCAATGCCACAGTGGGGGAGGGCAGTTAGGAGGGAGCTGGCTGGCAGAGTAAAGAAAGAAGAACCAGCCCCCTTCCCTGTTTCCCTTTCCCAAGGCTGGGGAAGGAGTGAAGTGAGGGGTTTTCATGAGTACATGGGGCTGGACGTGTGTTAATTACTAATCTGAGACCTTGAGGGAAATAAGATGCCCAGAGAATTTTCACTGATCTGAAAGTAACCAGAAGAGCCATGGGGCCTGCCCTGATTCCAAACAAGGTGACAGGAAAGATACGCCTGTATTACAGGACGAGATGCAGAAAAGAGATAACCTGTACGCCCTGCTCATTCAAGGTAGGAGCCCTGAGAACTTCCAGGAAAACCCTCCCTGGCTGGCAAAACAGACAACTATTTAGAAGTAACTTGGGAAACCTTTCAAGACAGGGCATTCAGAGAGCTGGAACCACCTCTGGGCTATGAGATCAGGAGCCTCTAGGCTGATTTGGTCTCTGATTCCAGGTAGCCTGGGGGTGGGGGTGGGGAGCGGTTAAAAAATAGTGACCCGCCCCTCCCCCCAGCTTGAATCATTCTCAAAGTTATTCTCACATGACTGCAGTGCACTCAGGTGTGAGATTGCCACGTAAAATACAGGATGCCTGTTGCAGCTTGAATTTCAAATAAACATGACGAATTTTTTAGTAGATCCCAAACATTGCAAGAAACATACTTATACTAAAAATTAGTCACGATGTATCTGAAATTCATATTTAACTATGCATTTTGTATTTTTAAGAGCTATATTGAGGCATAATTTATATTCCATACAATTCACCCATTTAAAGGATATAATTCAATGGTTTTTTGGTATATTCACAGAGTTGTTAAACTGTCACCACAATCAATTTTTTTAGAACATTTTTATCACCCCAAAAAGAAACCTCATGCCCATTAGTGGTCATGCTCTACCCCCTGCACCCAGCCCCACTCCCTGACCCCTGACATCCACTATTGTCTGCTCATCCTGGACATTTTGTATAAATGAAATCTTGCAATACGTGGTCTTTTAGAACTGACATACTTCGCTCAGCGTAATTTCTTCAAAGTTCATCCATGTTGTGACACATGTCAACACCTCCTTCTTTTTTATTGCCAAATACTACTCCATTTGACGGATATAACACACTTTATTCACCAGAACATCAGTTGATGAACATTGAGCTGTTTCTACTTTTGAGTTATTATGAATAATGCTGCAGTGAACATTTGCGCACAAGTGTTTGTGTGGATATATTTTTTCATTTCTCTTGGTTGTATACGTAGGAGTGGAATAACTGGGTCATATGATAACTCTAACATTTTGAGAATTTTCCACAGCATTTAAACTATTGATATTTTTTTTATATTCCCACCAGCAATACACAGGGTTCCAATTTTTCCACTTCTTTACTACACTAATTAGTTTCTGGGCTCTTCTTATTATAGCCATCTTGCAGGGTATGAAGTGCTTGCTATCTCACTGTGGGTTTGATTTGCATTTCCCTAATGGCTAACAAGCATCTTTTTATGTGTTTTCTGGCCATTTGTATATCTTCTTTGAAGTCATATCTATTCAGATTCTTTGCCTATTTTTCAATTGGGTTGTTTATCTTTTCATTGTTGAGTTTAAGGGTTCTTTGTGTATTCTGAATACTATACTTGTATCAGATATATGACTTGAAAATATTTCCTCTCAATCTGTGAGTTGACTGTTCACTTTCTCGATTGTGTCCTTTGAAGTACAAACCTTTTCAATTTTGATGAAGTCTAATTTATCTACTTTTTCTTTTGTTGCTTATAATTTTGGTGCCCAACCTACGAAGGCTTTACCTAACCCAAAGTCACAATGATTTACCCTTTGTTTTCTTCTAATAGTTTTGTACTTTTAATTCTTACGTTTAGATCTATGAGCAAGTTTCGTATATGATATAAAGAAGGGCTTCAACTTCATACTTTTGCATGTGGACATTCAGCTATCCCAGCACCCTTTTTTCAGGCATCCTATATTTTTATTGGCTAAATCTGGAAGCCCTAGTCAGAGGTTTAACCACTGGAACAAAGCTTGGGACTCCCTAATCCTTGGCAGTTTCGGGTTGATCTTTTCTGGGGGAGGTGCTCATCCCCTTCTTTCCTCTTAGCATGAATTCACAACGTCCTCCAACTCTTGCCCTTAAACACTGGGTGGGAGCTGCTGAGGAGTGACGATGGGCTGACCTCTGTTAGCACGTGCTGGCAGTGGCACCATTGTTGATGTTCCAGAGTTGACACAGCCCTCGTTGGATCTGGCTTCTTGGCATGTGGTCTCACCCGCTGTTCTGCTTCAAGCTGGGATCTCTAAATCCCGAACCAGCAACTGAAACTCACAAACATTTCTTCTTCCCGTAAGCAAGCCCCCGCCCCAGGTCTCTGGTGTTTCCTCCGATAGAAGGTGTGAACTTTTCCAAAATGGTGGGCACCAGAGGGCCTTTCATCTCTGTCCCAGCCCTCTGGGCCAGGGCAGCGGTGCCCTTTGGGCTCTCTGCGCTCTGCAGTTAGACAGTCACCCTCCCTGCCCTCTGCCACCTCAGTTCCCAGAAATCCCCTTCTTGTCCATAGGCCATCGGCCAGATTGCACAGAGGTTTCTGCCTGTGCAGAAACCTTGTTGGACTCTGTTTCTATGAGCTGGCATTGGGGTAACTCATCACAGCCACTCTCTGTGAAAAGACGCATCTCAGTAGCTTGTGCCAGGCCCCCTGCCTGACATTCAGCCTGGGCGCCAACCAGGTAATTTACTTTAAGGTTCAGACCCGACATGGCTCATAACTTTCTTCTGAGCCCCTGAAGTCACTTCCCCAGACCAGCTCTGTTGTCTACACAGATGACTTACTCATTAGAAAGAGTGAATAATGCCTAAACACACCACTGGATTTTCCCACAAAGCCCTACCGGGGTGTGCATGACAGGGCATAATCTCACCTGCAGAGCTGGAATTAGGCAAGCGTCTGTGATGCCTGGAGTGTCTTGATTCATACCTGGGAATCATAAGTGAACATCTCCAAGGCCCGTAGAGCCAAACTGGGGTGGGGGTGGGGGGCAGGCAGAGGGGTCCATTAATACATTTCTAGGTTAACAGAAGTCTCAATGTCTCTGAATGACCCCTGGGGTGAAAACAGAAGAACCAAAAATATACCCACCTTTTCCATTCAAGACAGGCTTTTTTTTCTACCTTTGCAGTGGAAAACATCATTAAAATTTCACTTTGTCAATTAAACTCATCATCACAATTACATCTCAGTTTTGCTCTTACCATGCGTATCAGCTCAGGGTCTGAGCAACAGAACCAGTGTGTGTGTGTGTGTGTGTGTGTGTGTGTGTGTGTGTGTGTGTGTGTATTCAAAGACAAACAGGCAGACGGATTAATTGATTTCAAGGAATTGGCATATGCAGTTGTGTGGTCTGGCTGGGCAAGTCTGAAATCTGTAGGGCCGGTTGGAAACTCTCGGGCAGGAACTGAAGGTAAAATTTCGGTCCACGGCTAGAATTTCTTCCTCCTCGGGAAAGCCTCAGATGTGCTCTTACAGCCTGTTAACTGACTGCACGAGGCCCATCCACGGTGTCGAGGATGATGTAATCTCCTTGACAAAATCAACCGATCATTGAGGTTAATTCAGCATCATACCTACAAAATATTCCCACGGCAGCGCCTATATTATCATTTAATGAAATAATTAGGTACCATAGCCAGGCCAAGGTGACACGTGAAACTAACCGTCAAACCATGAAATGCTTTTCTGTCATCAGAGGAGGAACGCTGGCACCATTTCCCAGATGAAAACGCTGAGACACACACCAGGTGAAGAGTCAGCTGGCCAATCCGAGATCACACAAACACAAGTGGCTGAACATAGCGGGTGCTGGGGGTCACTAACCCAGGCCCTGGGCCAAACCTGCAGAGGACTCAGAACTCACCCAAGGGTCCTCGGGCCAGGGCCAAGCATGGGCATTCCACCTACCTCCCATCTCCCCTTCTCAACACCCTCCCATTTCTGATCACGTCTGTCACCTGCCTATAACTCGGTGGCTTTGCAGCAGTAATAGGAAAAAGCCCACATTCCTTGCGTAAGGCAGGAAACCATTCATGACCTGGTCCTGGGCTGACTCGCCAGCCTCCACTACTATTGGAGTTACCCCCCATCCTTGACCTAGGCAGTGACACACCAGAGCACATGGGCGCCCCACATACTCCAGCTCTGCTGTGTCTCAGTGTCTTTGCACTTGCCATTGCTTTTCCCTGAATCCCCTTCTGGCTTTGACCTCCTGAAACTCCCACCTCATCCTCAAAACCCGTCTTGGCACCACGACACCTGAGAAGCTCACCGACCCTCTCCACCCTCCAAGTCTTTTCCCCCAACCTTAGCTCTCATGTGGGGGAGATCAGGTGCCCCTCCCCCATGCTCCACCAGCACTTCCCACCCTCCTCTGTCTGCTCTGTTCTTATCAGAGTGTGATACAATCGAGCTTTTATATTCCATAAGCTGAGACATTGAGAAACTAATTAGTGCCCTGCCGTTCTTTTTCAGTGGGAAGAGTTACTATAGACCAGCCCACTGCCTGTTTTTGCAAATAATGTTTATTGGAACACAGCTGTGACCACTCGTTTACCCACTCGTTTACGTATCACCCATAGCTGCTCTCATGCTATAATGGCAGCGTTGAGACATTGTCTAGATGACCAGCAAAGCTTAACAAACCTGCTATTCGGCCCTTTACAGGAAAAGTGTGCTGATCACTGCCATAGACTCACCAGCAAGAATGTACTTTTCCTCCTGCCCCTCAGGAACGCAGGCATGCTCTTCAGTCCCAGAATTCCTCACACCTAGGGGGCTGGAAATCATTGTGGGGTTTTCAGTGTTCATTGCAGCATTATCTACAATAGCCAAGACATGGAAGCAACCTAAATGTCCATCGACAGATGACTGGATAAAAAAGATGTGGTACGTATATACAATGGAATATTACTCAGCCATAAAAAGAACAAAATAATGCCATGTGCAACAACATGGATGGACCTAGAGATTATCTACTAAGTGAAGTTAAGTCAGACAGAGAACAACAAATATCATATGATATCACTTATATGTGAAATCTTAAATTTAAAAAAAGGTACAAATGAACTTATTTCCAAACCAGCAAGAGACTCACAGACATAGAAAACAAACGTACGGTTACCAAAGGGGAAAGGGGGGTAGGGAGAGGAATAAATTAGCAGGTTAGGATTAACATACACACACTACTACATATAAAATAGATAACCAACCAGGACCTACAGTATAGCACAGGGAACTCTACTCAATATTAATAACCTATATGGGGAAAGAATCTGAAAAAGAATGAATATATGTATATGTATAACTGAACACTTTGCTGTACACCTAAAACAAATACAACATTGTAAATCAACTGGACTCCAATAAAATTTAAAAAAAAAACACTGGATTGTGCCCTTTAAAAGGATGACTTTTACAGTATGCAAAAAAAAAAAATGGTTGTGGGGTTTCAAGGATGGCCCATGAAGATCTCCCCAACCCTGGTCTTTGCTAGGTGGAGGCTGCCCAAGAAGTGGCAAGGCCGTGGAGGCAGAGTCTCAGGGCATTCCCAAAGTGCTTAAAATCTGCACAGATCTGACTTAACTGCTGGCTCAGTCCTTGTTGACTGGTCGCCCTCAATGAAATTCCATGGGAAAGACTCCACAGACGAAGAGGATTTCTTTCAAGGATGTTGAGATTCTTGGGAATCTGATGAGGCAAGTAGAACAAGTGCTTGTTCTGTGATGCTCTGGAAAGGCAACATCTGCTATCCCCTCCTCCAGGAAAAGGTCAGCCCAAAAAGGGTCGAGGGAGAAAGGGACAAATCCCTCCTTCTCCTCACATCAGCACATACCCAAGTCTCTGGAGGGGGTGTCCCAGGCCCTAAAATTGGCCATGTCTTGGCAGCGAGAGGCCCCATGAAGAGGTTGGCCTCCCACAAGAAACCACAGATCTACAGTGATGGTAGCCAGGATCCAAACAAGGAGACATTCAGATGCCATTTCCCCCATTGGAAGGTGCTCAGCTTCCCAGATGAGTAAATGACTCTAGTAATTTCAAGTCAGAACAAGAGCCCCAGGTGAAACCTTCATCGGGATGCTTCCCCAACATAACTGAAGCCATCTGCCAACTTTCTGAAGTCCTAGGTGCAGGACAGACCCGCATTCTCTGCAGGCAGGTCTTAAAAGGAGAGTTCAGCCATGTCCAAGGACTGAGAGATTGGTCAATATCCCCCCTGTGAGATGGTCAATGTCTTATTGGTCCGCCCTTTCTAGGTGGGCAACTGGCATGATATATGTGTGTACTCTGGTGGGGACCCCATACATCTCAAATATCTACTTTCCCAAAAGGTGGCACAGACCCCCTCTTCCTGCCAACCCAGGAGAATTTCCCTGGGATTTCAAATTATTTGCAGAGCCATGTAGATATTTATCACATCGATGCCATCTGAAGCTTCACAGAGGGAATCTGGCAAAATCACACACTGCTCAAGAAAAGCAAAAAATATTCCATCTTCCCCCTCCCCAAGGGAAGCCAGAAATTACACTTGTTTTTCCAAAACACTCATACCAGAGACGTTAAAAGCGACCCAGAGAGATTTCTCATCAAAGGGATTCAAGACAATGGCAATTTCCAACATGATTGGAATTGCAACTGCAGAAATGACTGCTCTGCTACTCAGAAACTTTTTAATTGCCTTGGCTGATCTCTACCCTTGCTTCCAGTAATTTTATTACTATTATTGGGTTTTGGTTTTTTTATATAAAACATCTCAGGGTGTTTTCAACAGTCATCATGGAGAGTTGGCACCAGAGAGACATCCTGGAGAAAAATTATTTCAAAGGCTCGTGTCCTCTAGACAAACACACCAAAAAAAAAAAAAAAAAAAAAAAAAAGATTTTGCAAGAGGACAAGAAAGGAACTTTAAAGACAAAAACATCATGATGTGATCTATAAGTTCATTTCTCTCTCTGGCACCCATTCGGAGCCCTACCGTCTGCCATCACCTACAAATTATAAGCTTTTATTACAATGTTATGATTATACATGACAGCAAATATGAAACCTTAACAAATTAACAAAGCATAATTAACACAAGTGATCAAAAAACAACTGCAAATAAAAGCTCTATGGAGTGGCGGAAGGCATCAGGGAACCCATCTACACGCATCTGTTTGGAAACATCTTTGTATTGAGACCACTTGTCAGCTCAAACGCACAGGCTGATTACCAATATCAAGAGACATTTCATAACTTCTAAGCTAGTTTAGAGAGGATGACTCCTGAATAATAATCCACAAAGTCACTTGACAAGTCCACTTAACGTTGGGTGTGAAGACAAAGCAGTCTGCATTTTTCAGAAATGTATACATGCATAAGACCTGAAACACTGTCTCTTTCAACCATAAGGACCATATACATATTTGGAATCAGGTGAAAAATGGACAGGATACAAAATACCATGACGCTGTGCTATGGAAGAAAATGTGGTCTGTGCTCCAAGACTGCAACCTACATTACTGGGGTTGCTGTTTCAGGAAGTACAAGAAAGGAAGTGCAGAATTCCAAGAGCCATTTCTTCTTCCTAATACGATGCAGCTTTGAGAAAAGACATCAAAGAGAAGACCAAGGATCAGAATAGGAAAATCAAACCATCAGGTTTGTGAAGTGTGCATCCTTCCTTAAGCCTTTCTAATGTTTATGCGAAAAACTCGACCTTCCTTTATCTTGTATTTCCATCCATCCATCTCTCTCTGGGAGACAAGAGTCACTGGTGGGTGACTCGTTTGGGACTGCTCAATTCTTGACCATCCACGCCTATTGCACGATCATCTCATTTGTTTCTCTTTCCTCCCTTTTAGATGCTACTTGAACATTTTTCCTTTTCGATAGTTTCCTTTTAGAAATTTAGAAGATCCCACTTTTAAGTCTCATCTGTCATTTTTTTCCCCCTTTATTAAATTCCAAGTTCTGCTGGAAACACTTGAGGGAGAAGCAATCGGGAGAAGAAAAGAATATTTAAAGGAAAGTGAAAAAAAAGGAAGAGCTACTATCTCGGCAGCCAGAACAGAGCCGGGAAGATGCACCTCATGTAAGCTGCAGAGATCTCAGTCACATGGAGGTGAAGGAGTTTGGGAAGGTCCCCTGCAAAGGAAAGAAAAGTCCTTTGCTCCCAAGAGCAGGAGGAGGGTTGGGTTTTATTGCACAGCTGTGCACCTGTTCGCTAATTTTTTTTTTACCTGTGTGCTAATTTCTACCTCTCCCTTCTCCACCTGTCCCCATGACCTTCCGCACACACTGAAGATTCTCAACAACAAGGATGGAGAAGCCAGGATGCTCCCTTCTGGCTCCTTCCAGCCTAGCCTGGAAACCTCTTTCAGAGGCTCTCCAGTTCCTGCTGGTGACCGTCCATGAAACACCTCTTCCCCCTCTGTGCTCATCCTACAAAACAAAACATTTCAGGACGTCATCAGTCCTTGGCCAGTTCCCAGGAGTAGGGGTGGGTTCCCGGTGAGGCCCCTCTCTCCTGTGTGTTGATTTCCTGCTGTAACAAATGACCATAAACACAGTGGCTTAAAACAACACAAATGTGTCATCTTACAATTCAGGGGTCAGACATCTGACATGGGTAGCACCAAAAACGAGGTCTCAGCAGGGCTAATTCTTTCTGGAAGCACTGGGGGCAATCTGTTTCCTTGTCTCTGTGGCTTTCTAGTGGTTGCCTGTATTCCATGGTTCCTTCCACCATCTTAAAGCCGACAGCAGAATCAAATCAGCAGGAGCTGGCACGTGGAGGAACCATTGTTGGCTGGTAGGTGTTTTCGTGCCTGTGATCATTTCCATTCCGGTAGGGAGAGTTGAGAGCGGCTCTCGGGTTTTGATCTGGGGAACTGAGAAGTGCCCTTTACTGAAACAGAGGACAAAGTGTAAGTAGAGGGTTTGATGAGAGTAGGTCATAATATCTCCTTGTTCATTAGTAACATAATTATTCACTGATGCAAGTAAGTATTAATTTATTTTGAATACTAACAAATCCATAATAAATGAATATTTACTTACTCATTCCTAACTATTACTTGAGGCTTCTGTGTGCCATGCAGTGTGCTCTAGGCACTGAGTAGACAGCAGTGAACAAGATAAATAACATCTCTGACTCGGGAGTTTCATGTCTTTTGTTATGAAACTGGCAGGCTGACTTGTTAGCTTACAAGTAGGGTAAAATCTAGGGCCCTTTGTAGTTCTTGACAAAGTAAAAATGAACAAACGAACAAGCTCATAGAAAAAGAGATGGGATTTGTGGTTACCAGTGGCAGGGGCAAGGAAGGATTAGATTAAATCAGTCAAAAGGTAACAAACTCCCAGTGTAAGACAAATAGGTACTAAGGATGTCATGTACAAATGATCAATACAATGGACACTGCTGTACATTATATATGAAAGTGGTTAAGAGAGGAACTCCTAAGCGCTCTCATCACAAGGAAAAACATTTTTCTATTTCTTTAATGTTGTATCTATCTGAAATGATGGGTATTCACTAAACCTACTGAGGTCATAACCTCATGATGTATGGAAGTAAATTATGCTGTATCATGCTGTACACCTTAAACTTATACAGTGCTGTATGTCAATTATATCTCCAAAAAACTGGAAGGAAAAAAAAGTATATGTCTTAAGACCTTTATACAGAAAATTTTAATTTGGCCTATGAAGCCAGACCAAACACTGAGAAAAACTTTATTCATAAGATATTAATTTTAAAAGTCTTTTCACTGAGTCAAAAAGCAACTGAATCCCAAAGAAATGTAATAGATACTAACACAATATACTCTGATTTAATAAAAAGATTATTTTCCCATCCCCGGGATGGTTTGGTTTACCAACTTGCAAGTTGGCCAGTGTGACAGAGAATGCCTTGTGTCCCCAGGGGCTTCTGCTTCCGAGACACACAGCTAGACCAACTCCCCGGTCCCCTTTGCGAACAGGTGGACACGTGATGGTTCTGGCCAACAGAAGATGAGCAGAAGTAACACATGCCACTTCCTGGTCTGACCCGGAAAAGTCTTCTGGGAAATCTTTCATATGCTCTCTTTCCACGTCTGCTGACTGAGTGGAGAGGATACCAAGGGCTTGGAGAATGGCACGGCCATAAGACTGAAGGAGCCTGGGTTCCTGAATGATGCTGTGGAGCAGACTCCCTTCCCACCAAATTTCTACCACCAACTGGACTTCACATGAATACAGAATACATTCTGTTGTACTAAGCCAGTAAAATAATGGGATTGTTTGTTACAAAGGTTAACTCGTGGTGACTCATTCAAACAGTTCCTGTATGTGGATCTCAGAATTATCTCTCTCTTGCGTGCTCTCTCTCTCTCTCTCTCTCCCTCACACACACACACACACACACACACACACACACACACACACACATTTACAGACACAGATAAGTGACACAGCTGTGCAGAGAGAAATCCCAGGACATGGTCACCATCTGCTATCACACTTCATCTTCTCTCCCCAAATCTTGCAGGCCCCTCTAATACAGAGAAATGTTCCAGATTCGTGTATTATAGTTGCTGTTATTTTTAGCCAGTTATATAAGTTATAAAGTTACATAAATTATATATGACCATTCTTACTTATGGAAAAATACCGTAAAATGATGCTTGGTTCAGAAGGAGGTTCAGATTATCAACAAAGGAGATATTGCTAATTCAACCATCTTCCTAGATGCTGAGAATTCAGTGTCAGTGAACTTTGGGCGACTAATGCAGCAGAGTGTTCCCTGGCACTTTCTTTATTGATCAGACAATCTCCACTTTGGAAGCTTCAGTGGACACATGGCAAAGCGTCTAAGTCCCAAATTAAGACTTTCAGCTGCTTTGGTGTTAATTTAAACCAGGCCCGTCAGTCAAAATTGTCTTGAACTAAGACACTCTTTTATGAGTGGGGAAGAGTCTAACCAAATGCACAGTTTTTAGCCCAGCTTCTGCTTCCTCTTTTTCTGATCTATAGCTATTTGAGGAATGGTTCTAGAATGGGATTAAGAAAGATTTCATGTGGTAAATAAATACATCTAAATCAGAAAGAAAGAAGGGACATTGCCCCTGCTTGCAGATGACATGATTTCATACAGAGTAAACCCTAAAATTTCCACCAAAGAAAAACTGTTACAACTAATAAAGGAATTCAGCAAAGTTGCCAGATACTAAATCATCACACAAAGTACACTAACAATGAACAATGCAGAAAGGAAATGAACAGTTTCATTTATAATAGAGTCAAAAATAATAAAATATTGCTAAAGGAAATTACAGAGGATACCAACAAATGGAAAGATATCTTGGGTTCATGGATTGGATGACTTAATAACATTAGGATTTCAATACTACCTTGAAAACTTTATGCTAAGTGAAGTAAGTCATCACATGAGAACAAGTATAATGTGATTCCACTTATATGAGGTCCCTAGTGTATAAAATCCATAGAGAAAGTAGAATAGTGGTTGCCAGGGGCTGGGGGAGGGGACAATGGGGAGTTAGCATTTAATGTGTTTCAATCGGGGAAGATGGGAAAGTTCTGGACACCAATGGTGGTGATGCTTGCAAAATAAAGTGAATATACTTAATGCCACTGAACTGTACACTTAAAAATGGTAACTTTTATGTTATGTATATTTTACCACAACAAGAAATGAATTACTGTTATGAGAAAATGGAATGTAAGTAAGAGAATAGAACTATACCATGCAATATATACACAAATATGTATATTGTCAACAATAGCAAAAATTAAAACCAGAATAGCTACACTATTATTAGATAATGTAGACTGTAAGGCAAGAAAAATTACTAAAAATAAAGAAGAATGTTTCACTTTAAAAATTGTTTTAAAGTGCAATACAGCAAAGGCTTATTGAATACATATTACATGGAAAGCCCAGGGCTCTGCACTTAAAAAATACTGTGGGGGGATGGGGGAAGTCACAGCCCCCACCGACCTGTCTCCTGCGAGGACTGTGCTTTGTGTTCCTCAAATTCACAAAGCATTTCCCAAATGCCCTGTCGTTGTCCACCCCTAGCAGTGCTGTGAGGTCAGCAAGCGTTGCTGCCCCCATTTTATGGATGAAGAAACTGAGGTTTGGGAGGCACAAGGGGGCTGCTGAGGGTCACACTGCTCTTCGGTAGTGGAGCTGAGACCCAAACGCAGCTCAGTGTTCTTCCCATGTCACCACACAAACATAGAAACTTGATTACAACTAATCTAAGGTATGTTCCATCAATAATAGTAAATATTCCAAATTTGAGCACCAAACTAATTATATCTCAACCACAGAGTCCAGCCTAAGGCAGTTATCCGGTATTTTACATACACACACGCCCCTCACCTCCACCTTTTATACTTTCTAGAACGTTGCCTCCACTCTTCCCTCTGTGAGCCCATGTCTGCAGCCTCTCCTGGCAGAGAACCACAAGGTTCAGTGCTGACTGAACCTCAGGGGAGAAGTCACCTGCAGGATTACCCGCACCTGGAATTTCTTGTTGACACGTGACCACCTTGGTCCTGCTGACGCCCCTTCTCAGGATGCTGACTCTCCCTCGGGGCATGTTGCAGCTTGCCGACTCACTGGAAGACGCCAATAACTATGAATGGGTAAGAAAAAGAAGGAATAGGGCAACACATTAGACAAAATCATGGGGACGCAATCAGCAATGTCAGACTCTAGGAGATTACAGGGAAAATGTGTTGGTTTCTTCAATAAATAAATTATAAGAAAATTTAATAATAAGAGAGAGATGTATGGAACAATCGAAATGAACCAACTTTGCTTGGATTTCAATTCAAATAAACTGTCGAAAAACGAAATAACATTCACAAGACATTCAGGGAAATGTAAACATTGACTCATTGACTGGGTATTTGGTGATTAAAGTTCTGATTTTAATCTGATTAAAATTTTGTCATTGTTTTTAGATGAGATAATGGTACTGTGGTTTTCTTGGTATTATTTAATTTCTCAGTCTTTGCCTTATCTTTCAGTTACATACTGAAATATTTAGAGATGACATTATATGATTCCTGAAAAGTGCTTCAAGATAATTTCGGGGGCGGGGTATTGATTAGAGGGGTTAAAAGAAACAAGACTGGCTACATTCTGATCATTGTCAGTGTTTCCAGTTCATGATAAACTACTCTCAAATTTGGTATGCTTTTAAATTTCCACAGTAAAAAGTTTTAAAACCATGCTTACAAATAATCTTCAGTGACATGAGAAAAATGTCATTATATACTATACACCATATTAAGCAGAAAAGCAAAAAAAAAAAAAAAAAATCAATACAGTAAGATCCAAGCTATATAAATCAACATGTTCTAGACCAAAATGTTCACAGTGGCTATCTTGGCTGGTGGGATTATTATTGTAAATTTCATTCATTACTCTATGCTCTAACTTTCCAGCTTCCTACCATGGGCATGTATAACGGATAATTAGAGAAAACATATATTTTTTAATTTTTAAGGGTAGAGAGCGATGAGCCATTTGAAGTAACACTCTTGAGTCTTCAGCCCTGTGTTTGGGGAACATTCTCTCAGGAAGGGCTAATGCCCTCCCATAATGCACCTTAGCACTTAAAATTCACATCTGGTGAATGTATCACTTGATTTTTAAAATGAGCCACTGTATCATGGAATTAAGGACTTATTTGTGTTTCCAGAATTCCACTCAACGTTACCAAAGTCAGATTTGAGTACCTAGATGTCCCCAGTGGACCAGAATCTGGTTAATTGTTATTAGGGAATCATCTTTCTAGAGATTTCTGTCCAGAGATGACTTGGGCATTTCACCTTTTTTGTTTTGCAGAAAGATATGATGCCGAGGATTCTACACACTCTTCTGACGTCTTTCGCCACAAGAAATCAGCCTTTGTGTCCCTGCACCATGGGGGAAACCTGCCTAGTGGTATTTCTCCTGGCAGCCGTGTCCTCAGAGACCCGGCCCTGAGACACCTCCTACAGCAGGGAACTTGTTTTCCAGTGGGGTGTTTAGGTAAAAGGAATTTGTATGCCAGTGGCTTCTTAGGAATCTTTCTTTAAAATCATATGAAAGGAATACTGACAGAGACCTGAGCAAGGCTTTGTTACGCACCAGCCTCAAAAGTTCCAGAAGGGTTTGAAACGTTCCTACAGCCAACAGCAGCCTGGTCTACTGCCATGGGGTCATTTACACCCTGGGAGGGTCTGGCTGGATCTTTTCCATTATCTCTTGGATTTCTTTATGTTTTTGTTTAATTTTGTTTTCCTCTTTTTTCTCTACACTGCCTGAGGATCATATGACCTTTCTGATAAAATTTAAATTTGGGAGGTTCTTGGATTTCCTACTTGGAGATTATTACCGCAACATCTCTGTATCCCATCTGTGCGTGTGTGTTGTTCCCAGCACCTGCACTTCATTCCTTCTCTCCCTGGGTGGTCCTCAAATGTCTTCTCCAATCTCAGGAGAGACCTTCCAGGAATGTAAATTCCGTGTCATCAATGGGAAAACAGAGACACCAAGAGGCTAAGCGATTTGCTAGGCTCTCGGTTGCCTGCTTTTGCGGCTGGCTGTCCTTTGCGAGGGCCGACACCCACACACAGGAGCGTCTCTGACTGACCTCCAGGGAAGCCTACATTTACACGCTCCATCATCCCAAACGGGAGACCCTGGTATCTCCCCACCAGGCTTCATTTCCCAACCACGGCACGTCTGCTGTGACCACACCTACCCCAGGATCAGCAAGCACATGAGTCAAAGTCACAGCCGTTAGACCGACTTTCCAACAAATTTTGCAAGATGGAATTTCCATTTACAAGGCTCCGGTATATGGGAATCTAAACTTACCCACGAAAGGGAGAAAACTGAACTGTGAAGTTCAAGCAGGGGAGAGCATCGTTCTTCAGGGAAGTAGAAGAAAAGCTTAGATGACCCACCCACCTCCCTGACCTCACCCAGATGCGATGAAAGAGCCCAGGACACAGACATGGCTTTCCACTCTGCCTTGGTGCTAACAGCAAACAACAGTCCATTCACTGTTGCCGAATGTCCTGAACCAAAGTCCAGCCGGCTGAAGCCCCCATCGGAGGAGGAGGGAATGGAACATTTCTTTTCCCTTTTGCTGTCTGCAGGCCAGCTTTCATCCTCAGCCATCAGATAGGAGGGGGCACCTTCCGCAGAGAGCTCAGGGTAGCAGGGCTTCAACAGAGAGGCAGCTGAGTTGGAGGAGCCCAGAGTCCGGGTTGAGAAGCTGGAGATTGGAAAGCAGCTGCTGGGAGAGAGACACTGTCTCATCTCTCTGCACAGGAGGGTTCTGCCTCGAGGTAAAGGGCCTGGGCAGGTGAAATGTACCACAGAGCCGCGTCTGGCTAAAATGCAGGGGCTAACCCAGCAAGTGTGGGTGGGCCCTGAGGTTCTGCATGTAAACAGCTAACAGCCAGGGAATTCCCTGGTGGTCCAGTGGTTAGGACTCCATGCTTTCACTGCCAAGGGCACAGGTTCAATCCCTGGTGGGGGAACAAAGATCCCATAAGCCTCGCGACCAAAATTAGTTAATTAACTTTAAAAAACAACCAAATTCTAGTTGATGCAGATACCACCAGTTGACCTGGACCATACCGACCACACTTAGAGGAACAAAGGTCCAGGGCTGTACCATCCAGTATAGCTAGGTAGCTCTAGCTACCGTGGCTTTGAGCACTTGAAGTGTAGTTGGTCAGAAATGAGAGTTGAAATGTGCTATAGGTATAAAAGACACAATGGACTTTCATTTAGAATAAAACAACAAATGCAAAAATCTCCATTTTTAGAGTGAACATATGATGTGATGATAATATTTTGGATATACTGGGTTAAATAAGCTATATGATTAAAATTAACTTCACTGTTTCTTTTTTCCTTTTTTGGAATGTGGTCACTAAAAAATTTTAGACAACAAAAGGGCTCAGATTCTCTTGGGCAGCCCTGATCTACAGCTCTCCCCAAACTTTAAAGCTATGATTCTTGGAAGTATTCTTAAAGACCATTTTATATCTGATTCCCTGTTTTTCGAAAATCCACACAATTTCTCGGCTTGTCAAAACGGTCTTGTCATCCCACCTCTTCTCACTAGAAAGGAGAAAGAAAGGGCTAATGGAACCAGATATTTATCTGCCACAAGTTATCCCTCAGCCTCGCCAAGGCTTCCTTTGAAAATTATCATGGTGGCCTTTGATTGAACATATCCAGTTCCAGGTATCAGAGGCTCATCCTTTAACTTGATCTTTACGTCTATCCAACAAAATACTAACCTGCTATCACCCTCTGATAAAAGTGACAAGCATGATTGGAGTCCCCAGCTGATACTTTGCTTGACCAACGTGATCAAGCAAATTGTTTTTTCGTAATGATACCTTCTCCTGTCCCTTTTGTTACCAAGTCCAAGCTTATACTGCTCTCTGCACAACAGGCCAATAAATCAAGAGCCAAGTTGATGGCTTTATTCAGAAAGCCAGCAGACCTAGCAGGTGGTGGACTAGTGTCCCAAAGAACCATCTTGCCTGAGCTAGAATTCAGGCTCCTTTCATACTAAAAGGGAAAGGGGTAAAGTCCAACATTTCTTGGTTCTGGCCAGACTCCAGAGAGGATGTGTTACTTTCTTCCTTCCTGCAGCCATTCACAGGTAGGCCTGGTCAGGATGTTTCCTGTGAGCTAAACAATGGTACTGTAGCTTAATGCTCATTATCTGGGAGGCAGGGTTCCCAGAGATGGGCCGCTATGTATAATTTAAGCTTACAGGCAATATCCCTTTAGTGATTAACTTGTAAATAGAACACAAAGGCTCTTCCCTATTACAGGTTCAGCTGAAAATGAACAAAACATCTCATTAGCTGACATTTTTACTGAAGTATAGTTGATTTACAATATTGTGTTAGTTTCAGGTGTACAGCATAGTGATTCAATATCTTTGCAGATTATACTCCATTATAGGTTATTACAAGATAATAGGTAGAATTCCCTGTGCTATACAGTGAATCCTTGTTGCTTATCTATTTTATATATAACCAACGTTTTTGAAGCAGAAGGATTGTTTGTTTTAGGCTTCAAGACTGAGGCAAACATTTGTTATAAGGCTCCAAGGGATTTTGCAAACAATTTCCACCCATGACTTCCAAAGCTTATGTAACATTTTGTGCAAAATGTGTGGGCCGCTTCCATGAAGAAAGAGTTTCTGGAGATGTTTACTTTGCAGAAGTAAGCATGCATGTTCGCCCATTCCCTTGAAAACTTCCACATGTCCACACAACAGCTGGAGTGTCGAGCAGACACACGCTCTCCTCTCCACAGATGACCCTGGCCCTCTCCATGCCTGTCCTCTAATGAGCTGACTTCCTGTGACTTGACCCCTCTGGACTGGCCGTGGCTGTCACCTTGTGAACTGTCATCAGTTAAGACTGATTGTTCACAGGCCAGATACAGATGGGCTCTCCAGCCCTCTGAATGTAAGCCATCCAACCAAGTCTCAGAAAGAAAGGCCCTGGACAGTCCTAGGGCCGTGTTATGGATCGAACTGTGTTCCCAAAAGAGATATGCTGAAGTCCTAACACCTATGCTATAGACTGAATATCTGTGTCTGCCCCAAATTCATATGTTGAAATCCTAACCCCCAAGGTGATGATATTAGCAGGTCAGACCTTCAGAGGATGATTAGGTCATGAGGGTGGAACCCTCTTGAATGGGATTAGTGACCTTATAAAGAGACCCCAGAGAGCTCCTTCACCTCTTCCACCACGTGAGGACACAGCAAGAAGGTGTGGTCTGTGAACCAGGAATCCAGCCCTCGCCAGGTGCCTTGCTTTTGAACTCCCCAGCCTCCAGATGGTGAGAAATAAATTTCTGTTGTTTACAAGCCACTCAGTTTATAGTATTCTGTTATAGCCGCCCAAACAGACTAAGACATCCCTGTACCTCAGAATGTGACCTTATTAGGAGAACGGGTCTTCACAGAGGTAATCAAGTTAAAATGAGGTCGTGAGGGTGGGCCCTAATCCAATATGACTTGTGTCCTTATAAAAAGGGGAAATTTGGACACAGACACACACAGAGGGAGAGCTGTGAAGAGATGAAGGAGAATAACATGAGAAAACTGGAGTTATGCTGCCACAAGCCAAGGACCATCTGTGGTCCCAGAAACTGGGAGAGATGCCTGCATGGATCCTTCCCCAGCACCATCAGAGAGAGCACAGTCCCACAGACACCTTGATCTCAGACTTCTACCCTCCAGAACTGTAAAAGAATAAACATCTGTTGTTCTAAGCCACCAAATTTATGGTACTTTGTTACAAAAGCCCTAGGAAACTAACACAGACCAGAATTCCAACAGTTCCTATTATTGGTTTATTTTCCATCACTCAGACATGTCAGCCCAGCTTGGGCTCCAGACCCACATCAGTGATTTGGCAGCTCCCATATATAGCCCTAGGTGTCCTAAGAATGCATTAGATATAGAGTTATCAATTTCATGAATAAAAACACAGGATACCCAGTTAAATTTGAATTTCAGACAAATAGTCAATAATTTTTTAGCATAAGTATATCCCAAATATTGCATGGGACATATTTATACTAAAAAATTATTGGTTGTTTTTCTGAAATTCAACTTCAGCTGAGCATCCTGTATTTTATCTGGCAACCCTGGATAGGGAGCATCTTCAGAATACTTCCGACTCCCTAGAAAAGACATGTACTTGGTGCCACAAGACGAACTGGGAAAATTTCCACAAAGCTGGGCCAGAAGACAAGGCTTGTTGTTTGGCATCAGGTCACTGATGTTCCCAAGATGAATGGCAGAAACTTAAGTGCTCTCAACTCTGGCATTTTCCATGTAGGTGACACATTTCTGTTGTTGCCATTTATTTATTTTTTTGGCCATGCCACATGGCTTGTGGGATCTTAGGTCCCCGACCAGGAATTGAACCTGTGCCCCCTGCAGGGGACACACAGAGTCTTAACCACTGGGCAGCCAAGGAATCCCCTGTTGCCATTTATCTAATACCTGTGTTGTAGTTCAAAATATAGAGCCCATCTCTGTGACCAAGTTATTCCACCTCAAATGAGAATAATCACCCTAGCCTGTTCAGAACAGACAGGGCCAGTCACACAGGGCCCCACGCTCAGAAGGGCCCACACAGCTGTTGCCATAGTGAAGTTCTTAATTTTTGATCAAGAGTCCCTGCATTTTTCTTTTGCACGGGGCCCACAAATTACATAACAGGTCCTGAAGACAAGTGTAAAGACAAGGAAGCAGGCTACACTAAATGCTTTCACGATGAACAACTGCCAGGTTGTGGCTTTTAAAGCACAGCTGTTGCTGGTAGCAACTTGGAGGCTGGGTGGAGATTCTCCTAAAGTCCCCTGAACCTACAGATTTGGGCTATTTGTCTTCCCACCAGTGTTGATTCCCAAGCTGTGTTACACGGAACCAAGTCTCTACCATCAGCTATGATGGTTTTCCAATCTTTGCTTTCCCTTCCTTCCACACACAGCTTTCTGTTTTCCTCTCTTTCTCCCAGCCTTTCTCTCTAAATTTCTGACACACCCCTTTCCTTGTCCTTTCCCCATTACTAACCCTTTCTGTTATGCCTGTCTTTTTGCTTGGTTCTCTCTCCAACAAAGAAAACCAAAAGATGAAATTCAAGTGTTTTCTGCTGAATGTTAGCGTCCCTTAGTGTCTTGTCAAGGGCACAGTTCATGGGCAGAAATTATGAAAGTTGATTTTCCAATTCATTCCATTTCTATACCAACCTCTTCAGTGATTACGTCATATGAAGGGCATCAGAAAAGAAAGACAGAATTATGACTCAAAGTCGCTGCTATGCAACCTTGGATAACGCACTTAACCTCTTAGGATCCTGGTTTCTTCAGTTCTCAAATAAGGGTGTTAGATGAGATAATGATCTCAGATGAGTCTATAATTTGAACATCAAAGTTAAAGCTAATCAGTCTGGTGAATTGGTTTTCTCCCAAGACCACTATGTACAGTTGCTCAGGTTGTGCACTACCCAAACCCAGGGACTCCACGCATGTAGCCATTGTGTTACGGTGCCTAAAAACTGCACAGCTCAGCAAGCATCCCTTCAACAAATTATCCCTCCCTGGTCTTCATGCTAACTGTCCACGGGGACCTTCTCTCTGACCACAGTTCTCAGTCTCTCCCATTCCCAGTGCCATCCCCATCCTGTCCCTTACAGAACCCTGCCACTGTCTGTGTTAATGTACTTCCACCCCATTCTCTGCCTTCGCTGCCCACCTACACCTCCCAGAAATGTACATACATCTAACACGGGTGAATTGCGGAAAATAGGCTTCTATCTAAGCAAGGAAAATTTAAGGAGCATGAAGGTGGGAATGGGGAAATTAGTTGGTAATTGATGGGATCTACATGATGGAGAAATTCTGAAGAGGGATAATGAGACTCTGGTTGCCTACCTAATAGAACTCCACCCGGAGGAAACCATGTATGTGATGTTGCATAGAAAGGGACTTGGGGTTATCATAGATGCACAAGCACAAATGCATTGCAGACGCGGGGAGGCTGGCGCACCGAGGACTCTGAGGCTGCAGATGCCCCTCTGGGATATACCGTACTGTTTAGCATCCCTGTCATTTTTTTCAGTTGAGGTGAAATTCACACAATATAAAATTAACCATTTGAAAGTGAACAACTCAGTGGCACTTAGTACATTCACAGTGCTATACAATCATCACTTCTATCTAGTTCCAGAGCATTTTCATCATCCCGAAAATAAAACCCCACACCCATTAAGCAGTCCTTCCCTCTTCCCCTCCCACACAGCCCCTACAAAGCACTAATTATTTCTGTCTCTTTGGATTTACCTATTCTGGACATTTCATATAAATGGAATTATACAGTGTATGACCTTCTATACCTGACTTCTTCCATTTAGCATAATATTTTCAAGGTTCATCCATGTTGTGGCATGTGTCAGTACTTCATTCTTTGCTATGACTGAATAATATTCTATTGTATGGATATGTTACATTTCGTCCATTGATGGACATTTGGGTTATTTCCACCTTTTGGCTGTTGGGAATAATGCCACCATGATTGTTCGTGAACAACTATTTGTGGAGTCCTTGTTTTCAATTCTTTGAGGTCTATATACCTAAGGATGAAATTGCTCTGCATCCCCATCATTTTGATTTCACAGCAGACCCTGCTGAGACCTTACGTTTCAGTGTATGCTGTGTAATATCTGCTCATATTTTCAACATTTATCTTGAATCTTTTTGCCATAGATCAAAGGTCAGCAAACTTTTCCTCTAAGGGCCAGATAAGTAAGTAGTTTAGGTTCCATGAGCCTTGTGATCTCTGTTGCAACTACTCAGCTCTGCCTTTGTAGCATGAAGCAACCACAGACAATACGTAAAATATTCATGGTGCTCCAATAAAACTTCATTCACAAAACTAGGCAGCAGGCCAGATGTGGCCCTCGCACTGGAGTGTGCCAACCTCAGATCCAGGACGAGCACAAAAAGATGTGACCTCCTTCCAAGTGCTGCATCCTCCAAGGATGGACGGGACAGGATAAGACAGAACGCATATACATATACACATATGGGTACAGGCGCAATTACATCTCCACTGCCAGAGAGGATACCAAGGGAAGTGAACTTTACTTGTGGCAGATGGGTCTCGAGACAGCACCTTAAGAACTTCTTGATTATGAAACATCTGAAGTCCTGGGGTGTGTTCCCGACATGAACAGCTGAGTGAGTTTGAGGAAATGTGGCCACCCTCTGGCTGGACTGGTTTTGAAGATGAAAGGCCAATGACTTCATTGACAAATTCCTCAATGTCTTTTCTAACATTCACCCTGTCTAAGATTCCTCAGGGCAGGAAAGGGGCACCCAAGCTCAGAAACTCATTCAACCAACAAGCATTTATTGAGTGCCGACTGTATATAAGCACCATGCTACATCTTGAGTATTCCAAATCATGCATTCCAGGAGGTCTTCTTGGGCAATTTGGTTACTTCCAGTAGCGGGGAGCTCATGACCTGCACAGAGCAGCCTATCCCATGGCTGGACAGTGCTTTGCTTCCTCAGAAACACCTAGACCTCCACAGCATGATTCCACGCTTGCCTCCCACCAAATATCAACAGGCACCCCCGCCATATACAGGTACAAAGAGAACAGGCAAGGAAACAAGGAAATAGCAGGCAAACAAAGGAACACTGACAACAGCTTTTATCACTCTCAATGTTTTTAAAAGCAAAATCGATTTCACATCTGATGACTTCCTGGGAAGTTCCCTAACTCGGGCAAAGTTGACAATCAAATTCTAAGGAGCTGTTTCCCACGAAGAAGAGCACATCCTCCCTCCAAGGACACTGTCAGAGCTCTTCCCTTAAACAGTGGTTTCTGGGCTTCCCTGGTGGCTCAGTGGTAGAGAGTCCGCCTGCAGATGCAGGGGACACAGGTTCGTGCCCTGGTCCTGGAAGATCCCACGTGCCACAGAGCGGCTGGGCCCGTGAGCCATGGCCTCTGAGCCTGTGCGTCCAGAGCCTGTGCTCCGCAAGGGGAGAGGCCACAGCAGTGAGAGGCCCGCGTACCGCAAAAAAACAAAACAAACAAAAAAAATAAAGTGGTTTCCAAAAAAGGCAAAGAGAGTCTGGATAACAGAGATGAAAACCACAGGCCTGGGGGCCAGGCAGGTCTGGGCTGGAGGGGCTGCCCTTTCCCCTACTTGCTGCAGGACATGGACCCGGGGCGAGTTAGCAGCTGGAGAACTGGGTGACAACCGAGCAGCTTCACAGAGTTGCCTGGATGAGCCGCCCCATCTACAGGGGCCGCGAGGCTAGGCGCTAACAGTCAGAGGCTTTTCCCACCTGGCCGCTCACGAGAGGCTAAAGAGAATCCAGTGCAGGCCTGGGCAGAGGGGACCCCATGGAAACCAAGCAACCGTGGGGTGAGGGATTAGGCTGACAGCCTGAGGTTAAAACAAAAAAAAATAAGCGTGATGGAAACAGAGGCAGACAGAGGTCAAGGCCAGGAGACAAGGGGAGGCGCCCCAGTGCTGAAGGCACAAGAAGCAGGCCCCCCCCCAAGCCCAGGAATTCCTTGGCTGCATCACAAGCCTCAATGCATCCTGCCCACGCCTGTAAGATCTGTTCCCCAGCAGCCATCTGTACGGGGGCTCAACCCACCAGTAAGTCATGAAACCAATTGAGATATCACAGCCAGCAATCGATAAAAATGAAATAAGAATGGAGTAGAATAGAATATGTAAGAATGCATAGCATATGTATGGTGAGTGTGTTGTGTTACACTGTTTCATGCACATGCATGTACATGTACATACATGTGTATGCATACATGTACATACATGGATACAGGTATACTCACATGGCCTAGAACCAGAAATGTCAGCATGTGTGTGTACTTTAATTTGCAGAAACCTCCCCAATTACACACACACACACACACGTATATGCATATGTATGTATACACATATTTTGCTAAACTTTTCTCAGTTACAGCTGGGAAGGATTGGAAGCCTCTGTCTAATGCATCCTTCAGGACCTCTGGGAGCCAGTGAGGGGAAACACCTGTGGTTCAATTTCATGACCCCATCGTGCTGTCTGGGGAAGGTGGACAGGGCAGCAGAAGCAGACAGTAGAGCCAATCAACAAGTATTTTATGTATGGAGAGCCGTGAGGTGTTCATTTATTTCCTGAAGAGACAAGTTCATGAAATTAATTCTAAAGACAACAATGAAATTCCACAGTCAATAGAAAAATGTGGGAAAGAGCTCTAATCGTTACCAGCCAGTGCCACTTTGCATCTTTCCCAGTCCCATTGGCGTAAAGTATAAGCCAAGCTTGTACCCAAGAAAGATCTGCATTTTCATAAACCCAGTGTTCACATGCTCAGGAAGCACAGATTAGAATGCTGACTTTTCTAGCTTTCAGCACCAGCTAACAGCACCTGGCAGGGGACAGTGGGCGTATAAACTGCAACAAATCCACTAAAATATCGGTGCGAAAAATTGAATCCTGATTTTACAACACTCACGTAGAGATACCAAAACCTGTGGGCTTGTAAAGAACTTTCTAGTCACCAATCAGCCTGTTGTTACAGCAAAATATCCAAGTCTGAGGACCCCAGGCAGGTGTCACCAGCCTGGGAAGCCCATGGTGAAGCAGGGCCCATGCAGGTGGTGCCCAGGGCTCCCTCTCAACCTGTCCGTTCATCGTGCTAGGGTTCTGAGGTTTGGGCTTTACGTCTTCCCTCTTCTGAGGCACTCAATTTTAAATCAGGTGACAAAGGGTGGGCCTCCTTTTAAGTGAGTTGTGAAGAAAATCAAAATCCCACAGGATTCCCTCCCCTTGAAGGTCAGGCTTGCAGCCTCCCACCCTCCACTGTCGCCTGCCTTTCCTTTCCTCCTGCTCGTGCCCTGGCAATGCTACCCCACAGGGTGACGGTAGCTAATGCTTGCTGAGCACCCAATGGGGTGACCAACTCATCCTCATTTGCCTGGGACTATCGAAGTTCTAATGCTGGAAGCCCGGTTTCCAGAGAACTTCAGTCCCTTCAGGAAACCCCAGGAAGAGCAAACAACTGGTCACCCTGACCATGTACCCAACGTTCTAAGCACTCCTGAGATGTCAGCTCATTTAACCTGGGCCACCCATGGATCAGCCCCTGATCTCCTCTCCTCTTAACAGGTATGGAATTGAGACATCAGGCGGTGATGGGACTAGAAGAAATGATAATTATGGGATGTGGTGGAAGTGTTAGCTAATGCTACAGTGGTAATCAAACTGCAATATAAATGTATCAAATCAATCTGTTGTACACCTGAAACTTACACAATCTGTCAATTATATCTCAATTTTTTTTAAAACAGAGGTTTCTGGGTCACACCAGTGGTGAGGATGGAGTTGGGATTCTGACCCGGCGCCCAGAGCTCTACGGCAGGGCTCCCTCTCCTCTGCCTCCAACCCTGGCCAGCTGGGACCACGCCCCAGCCACAGAGCTCCACGTGGAGGGCGGGGAACATGGTAGAGCTCTTCTTTATCAACACCTGACACAGCATTGGGCTCACTACACAAGCTGCCCTCATGCCTATAATTGAAGGAATTCATTCCTTCCAGAAATATTTATTAAGGGCTATTTTGTATCAGGCTGGGAGAAATAGTGGGGAAGGAAGGGAGGGAGGGAAAGAAATGCACAACATGGTTGCAGGAAGCCAGGAGACATTCCTAGTGAGTAAGCTCTAGTTCCAGGGGTCCTAATCAGGAGTGTCCATGGGCAGAACTTGGGGGGTCTTTGAAATTGCATAGGAAAATAATGACATTTATATTTTCACTAATCTCCAACAGAAAATCAGCATTTTCTTCCATTACAAATGGACACAACAAACAGCACGGACAGAACCTGGTACTTGGTCATGGATTTGAAATCATAGATACTTTGATGGAACATTACGTGAGTTCCAGAAATCTCAGAATAGCACTGACTGCCCACCACTACTTTCATATGACTGGTTATCAAAACTGCTGGTAGGTCTTACAAAAAACAGTAAAAATAAGAACACAAGTTTTTTAATTTGATAACTGTATCGATACACTAATTGACTTCTTTCACAATCCAGAGTGTTTTATTATTTTCTTTATTTTATGCATTTAAAAACATTATCCTAACAAAGGGTCCACAGGCTTCGTCAAAGACGTCATGGCACCCGGAGAGGCAAGAACCCCTGTCCTAATCAGAACCCAGCTCACAATAGCTGGGAGTACACCCAGGAGACCCTGAAGCGAGGCTTCGCCCCCCCAGGTGAGCAACTGAGCAGCTCAGACTCCAGGGAAGGCGGCGAGAAACGGCTGCTCCTGGGGCTTCCATCAAAATCTTTGCCACGTTCACACTTTGGTGTAACTAAACTGTCTCAAAGCTTTTCTGCAGAGTGGAGATGGCTGGTTATAAAATGTTTCGTTCTCACCTAACAGTTTACAGACAGTACGCGAGCCATGGCACTACAACCCCGTAACTGCGAGGCTGGCAGCTTGGAGATTTTGCCATTTTTTAAATAAAGAAATCGAAACAAAGAAATACATTTGTGTCTTGCCCAGCATCACGCAATCCACGTGCCAGTGGTGGGGCGAAGCCTCACGCCTCGGCCTGCGTGGAGCTAAGCCCTGGACCTGGCGCTGGCCGCCCTCCGCCGGGGCATCCTTCATGCCTGCCTGTGCCGCGCATGCGTTCTGTGCGGCCGCCCAGCACCCCGGCCTCCCAGCACACCTGACTTTGACCGCCCCTCCGCCTGAACTTAGGTGGATGCGACACCACGTGACAAGGTCCGTTAGGACAAGTATGCCCTTGTTTATTGGCCTGGGTGTCCCTTGGTTTCTCAAAGTATGGTGCTACCTCCCCGTCTTCCGTTCGGATGCCCTTGAGGATGCCATGAAAGCCAGGCAATGACAAATAGAATCGATGAAAATAACAACGAGGGAAGCACCCGGCCAGTCGCCCACGTCCTCCAGGATATTCGTAAAAGTACACATAAAAGGTCAGAAAGCACTTTGATTTCCTGATCCACTGCTGTCCTTAGACTCCTCGGGCTTCTCCAGATGGGTTCCCCATTAAAATCCGACACCTGAAGGGGTGTGGGGGGGGGCGGGGGGGGGCTGCCTGATCCCAGCCACTGTCACTGGGGAAGACCCAGCGGGCAGCCTAGTGATGGTAACCCTCCCAGGAAGCAGCCTCAAGTACAGCGCATCCTCTCAGATGGCGCTCTTCAAGGAGCCGGAGAGACAATTTCCTCTCATTTTACAGATGTAGAAACTGAGGGACTCCACTCGGGTATGGGCGAGAGAGGTTGGCGCCTGCCCCCTGTCCTGAGCTCTCTTTCTGCCCCCTCCCCCCCGATGGTTCTGCAGAGGGGAGAGAGAGAGCGCACACAGGCTTCAGCTTTCTGCATGAAGCTCTGTGATCTACAGTCGTGATTGCCCCAAAAGAGTCTGGCAGCAGCAAAACTGCCCTTTGCCCTCTTACCCTGCCCTCTGACCTCTTAAATCTCCCTTCAGGCTCTGCGACTTCCTTGGAGGAATCTCCCTAAAGTACGAGTCACAGGATTGCATGGGGTGGAGCTGGAACATTTTGCTTAGGAAACCAGATCCTGTTTAAACGGCACAGTTTTGCAAGCACCCACGTTTAGCATCCTTCAATCTCCTGAGGGCTGGGATGGGGCACGGGGGGTGGGGAGGTCACTCAATCCGCTAGGTTGCATAAGCCTTGCACAGGAAAGATGAGAGAGAAGCCAGGAGCACATATGTGCATGAGCATCTTCGTGTCATCAGCCGTTGGGTAGCATCTCTGTTTTCTTGCAGATTGGAGGTAAGGATTCAAAATGCTGCAAACGGGCTCACTGAGTCTCTTACCAAGGAAACAGTCAACAGCCACTGAAGCTGGGGGGCAGGGAGCACTGGGAGGTCCAGGACCCAGCCCTAATGAGCTTGAGCCAGGTTGAAATTTTCCTCACAGCTGCTGGGCATTTCCACAGTTGAGAGTACCAAAGGGTGTGGGCAACTTACTAAGTGCCAAGCATAACAGGATGGACAATGGGCACCTCCTGGACCCACACTAGTGGCTGCACTGCTGCCATTGGGCGGGGAGGGGGAGGGGGGCTGGCAGTGGGAGGTGGGAGGCAACCAAGACTTGACAAAGGGACAACAGATGCTTCCTCCCTGGTGAAGTAGGAGCTCCCACTCCCACTCTTTCTCCCCCACCTGGTCAGCGTCATTTGGCCCTTTGTAAGAGGCACAGGCGTGCTTGTTAAAGATGCAGGTTTGACCTAGACGGGTAGGGTAGGGAGGGTGGGAGGGAGACGCAAGAGGGAGGAGATATGGGGATGTATGTATATGTATAGCTGATTCACTTTGTTATACAGCAGAAACTAACACACCATTGTAAAGCAATTACACTCCAATAAAGATGTTAAAAAAAATAAAAATAAATTTAAATAAATTTTTTAAAAAATGCAAGTTTGGACCCTGTCCCAGAGCTCCAGAATCCAGGTCTCCAGTGGCAGGACCTGGGGAGCTGCAGCAACAAGCACCCCCGTCCATATGTCGGTGGCTCACAGATATCAGAATCCCCAGGAACATTGTCAAAATGCATGCACCTTCTTTCCACGCCAGATAAGGGTCCATATGGCTTTGTTCTGGATTCCCATCATAACTTAAAGGGAAACTTTCACAATATCTGGGGGTCTTGATGTCCTGCAAATGAAGGAGGAGTATGTCTTCAAATTCCTTGCAGCAGGAACCCACTTAGGTGGCACCAACCTTGACTTCCAAATGGAACAGTACATCTACAAAAGGAAAAGTGATGGCATCTACATCATAAATCTGAAGAGAACATGGGAGAAGCTTCTGTTGGCAGCTCGTGCCATTGTTGCCATTGAAAACCCAGCTGATGTCAGTGTCATATCCTCCAGGAATACTGGCCAGCGAGCTGGGCTAAAGTTTGCTGCTGCCACCGGAGCCACTCCTATTGCTGGCTGCTTCTCTCCTGGAAACTTCACTAACCAGATCCTTCTGGGAGCCAAGACTTCCGGTGGTTACTGATCCCAGGGCTGACCACCTGCCTCTCCCGGAGGCCTCTTACGTTAACCTGTCTACCATGGCTCTGTGTAACGCAGACTCTCCTCTGCAATAATGTGGACATTGCCATCCCATGCAACAACAAGGGAGCTCACTCAGTGAGTCTGACGTGGTGGATGCTAGGGCGGGAAGTTCTGCGCATGCATGGCACCATCTCCCGTGAGCACCCATGGGAGGTCATGGCTGACCTCTGCTTCTACAGAGACCCTGAAGAGATTGAAAAGGACGAGCAGGCGTCAGCTGAGAAGGCTGTGACCAAGGAGGAATTTCAGGGTGAATGGACTGCCCCACCTCCTGAGTTCACTGCTACTCAGCCTGAGGTGGCGGACTGGTCCGAAGGTGTGCAGGTGCCCCCGTACCTATTCAGCTGTTCCCCGCTGAAGACTGCAGTGCTCAGCCTGCCACTGAAGACTGGTCTGCAGTTCCCACCGCTCAGGCCTCTGAGTGGGTAGGAACAACCACTGAGTGGTCTTAAACTATTCTTCCACAAACTCTTAAAATGGAAATAGGTTGACGGAAAATAAAGAGTTTCTAAAAAAAAAATGCATGCATCTACCCCAATACATGACAGACTTACTGAAGTCGAAATCTCCAGAAACTAGGCCCAGATGAGTCTCAGGCATCCAAAGTTTGGGACCCCATCTTAGACATGTGGTTTTCAAAGTGTGGTCCCCAGACAAGCAGCATCAGCATCACCTGGGAATTTGTTAGACATGCAGGTTCTCAGGCCCCACCCCAGACTGGCTGAATCTGAAACTCTGGGTGTGGGGCCCCACCCTCCAGGTGATTCTGATGCAGGTGAAGTGTGAGAATCTCAGGCGAGACTGTGAGCTCCCAAGGGCATGGACGTGTCCATGGCTGCTCCAGAGGGGGCTGTCTGCGCCTCCCAGCTCCCAGGGCAGCTGTGTCTGCAGGGGAGACACTGCTGTGAGGGGAGAGAGCTGCCTACCTACTGCTGTGGCAACCTCTCGAAGGTTCTAGTTTGGTCTGTCTTGCACCACATAGGCCCTAAAACCTGACCAGAGCCTTATGCATTTCCAGAGTCCCAGGAGTGCAAAGTCCAGCATGGAATGTGCTTTCTCTACTTGTTTGACGAGTAGAACAGATATCCCCAGCTCCCAAATTCACACCCAGGGCCAGTTCTAGGGACAGCTCTGAACAAAACAGGGAACCCTATGTGGTCCCCATTGAATTGACTTAGACTTTGCATTCCTGCTGCAATTCTGCTCCTCCCCTGGGAATCACGTGACACATGGAGCCTCCCATCCCGCACCCACCTGTCCCTTGTGCTTTGAAGCCCCGCTCAAGCTCTCCTGTCCATGAATCTTCTCTGGCCCTTTCCAGCCGTCACTGACCTGTCCATTCTCCACTCATGGAGACTCAGTTGCCCTCAGCATTTGGCACGTCTGGGACTCTTGGACTTCTGTTTTATTTCCCCACTGAAAATACCAAGTCTGTGAGAGCAGGCCCGATATTCATATACTGTTTTTTTTTTCCTTCCCTCGAATTGTTCAGCACCCAAGAAAGTCATTGCCTAGGTGCTCAGCAAAGATCTGCTGATGACAGTAAAATCCTCATCACGAAAGGCAAGAAATCTGTGTCACTCTTGCTGCACGAAGAGCTCTAGCTTTACATGCACCTTAAGACGGTCCCAGATCAACAGGGCATTTGTCCTGGGGCCTGTGGGTGAGATTTGGGTCCTTTATAAAGTCAGGAAAGCAGCACCACCCCCTGAAAACCATGCCTCATGGTCAACCTGGCTCCGGGAGACTTCACACAAGCCCCCACACGTGCTCCTGTCAACAACGTAACAAGGGCTTGGGCGTCCACAGACATGGGTTCAAGTCCCAGCCTCACAGCTTGTTAATAATATTAATATAACTGTTAACCAGAGGGGACCTGCTTCTTCTCCCTGGAAGAGTCTGGCTTCACACACCTGGTGTCTCCCCTTCCTGCACCCGCCCAGGCAGGTGTCCTGCTCTGGGAGGCATCTGAGTTTGGGAATCAAGAACTGGGAAAACATTTCAGAGAGGAGCCTCAGGCATCGGAAAGGCATCCAGAGAAGAAAGCTGCAGTGCCCGGGAAAAGGAGGAAAGAGCGGGGTTGCTGGACGTGATCGACTGCAGCCCTTTCAAGTCTTTCCAGACCACGGATAAAGAATGGCATTTCCGGGCTTCCCTGGTGGCGCAGGTGTTGAGAGTCCACCTGCCGATGCAGGGGACGCGGGTTCGTGCCCCAGTCCAGGAAGATCCCATGTGCCGTGGAGCGGCTGGGCCCGTGAGTCATGGCCGCTGAGCCTGCACGTCCAGAGCCTGTGCTCCACAACGGGAGAGGCCACAACAGTGAGAGGCCCACGTACCATAAAAAAAAAAAAAAAAAAAAAAAAAGAATGGCATTTCCATCTACCTCACTACAAATATAAATATCTCAATTTCCTTTCTTTTTATGGCTGAGTAATATTCCATTGTATATATGTGTCTGTCATACAGAGTGAAGTAAGTCAGAAAGAGAAAAACAAATACTGTACGTGAACACATATATATGGAATCTAAGAAAAAAAAAAGGTCATGAAGAACCTAGGGGTAAGACGGGAATAAAAACACGGACCTACTAGAGAATGGACTGGAGGATATGGGGAGAGGGAAGGGTAAGCTGGGACAAAGTGAGAGAGTGGCATGGACATATATACACTACCAAAGGTAAAATAGATAGCTAGTGGGAAGCAGCCGCATAGCACAGGGAGATCAGCTCGGTGCTTTGTGACCTCCTAGAGGGGTGGGATAGGGAGGGTGGGAGGGAGGGAGATGCAAGAGGGACGAGATATGGGGACATATGTATATGTATAGCTGATTCACTTTGTTATAAAGCAGAAACTAACACACCATTGTAAAGCAATTATACTCCAATAAAGATGTTAAAAAAAAAAAAAAAGAATGGCATTTCCTGTATGTGATCTTTGATGACCAGACTGTGCCCTCCACGGCAAAGCAGCAAGAGGTCAGAGTGAGGTAAGGGGCCGTGAGTCAAGAACTGAAGGCACATCTGGAAGCTGACAAGGGGAAGAAAAGGGATTCTCCCCTTGAAGCCTCCAGAAGAAATGCAGCCCAGCCCATTGCTTGATTTTAGACTTTTGATCTCCAGAAAGGTAGATGGAAGCAGATTACGAACAAGAACAGGAACAAGAAATGTGAACTTTAACGTGTTTGAGGGAGAAGTCCTTAGATGCTGCTGATTTTGGTGACCAGCCGGATGATCCGCCAGAAAGTGATCAGTGTATTCTGTCAGAGTAAATTGTGGTGGGTTGTTAAAGTAATGGAACCAATGAATTACACCTCCCAATGTTTAACTCCACGTGTAGGCCCCCTCTCCTATTTAACTCCTGGTCGGGCCGTATGATTTGCTTTGGCCAATGGGATGTTGGCAGACGTAACACAAGCGAAAGCTTAAAAAGAACTTGTAGTATAGATCACATCTCCGAGACTGCCACGTGAAGAAGCCCAAGCTACCTCTTGGAGGATAAGAACACAGGGAGCTGAGACAAGCCATCTCAATGGAGGCTCCATAGCCCAGGCGGCCCCACCTTATGCACCAGGGGATCACAGCGTCGATAGTGACCCAGGCAGAAGAGCACAACTGCCCAGTGACCCCAGCCCAGCTGCTGGCCTACAAAAGCATAAGCAAATAAAATGGTTGTTATTTGGTGGTAATTTGTTATACAGCAGCAGATAACCGACATACTCCATTTCCCTAAATTTCAGGTCAAAACTTAAATAAGTTGAAATTATCCTTTAAAAAAAGAAACATTCTCAGGCAGACTCACAGCTTCAGTAAGGCCCCAGCATTGATAGCGAGCATTTACTGGGCATGGGAGCTAAGGGTCACACGTGATCACCCCTTGTCATAAGCACATTATGGGGGTTCAAGGAAGCACAGAGAGGTTAAGAAATTGCTCCAGGTCCCACAGTTTGGCATGGCAAAGCTGGGCTGCAAGCACAAGCCTGTCCCGAGGGCTGTGCTCTGGTGTGGGCAGAGATGCGGACCCCACAAGCCAGCCCTGTCCACGTGGGGCTTCACCAGTTTCTCTTCTCCCTTCCCTAGAAGTGAGCCAGGTCCAGGATTGAAAGCCTGAGGCCGCCAGCCCTGGAAACTAAGCCCCGAGCTGACGTCTAAGGCTCCTGTTTGCTCCGGTTCCGCCCCATGAGGAACCAGCTGAGGTCTGAGCTGGGGCAGTGGGGACAGAGCCACCCGGGGGGTCTGGTGCCAGTGAGGCTCCCACAAGGAGGGGGTGCAGCCCTCGGGTGGAACGGAAACCAAACGGGGCTGTCAAAGCCGCAGGGTCTGCTGTCCAAGGGCCTGCAATTAATTAAGACAGAGGGGAGCGCTGAATGGCCCTTTTGTGGGTCAAAAGCCTTCACTTGGAAACCCAGCTGACAAACCCAAGAAAACCGACTTCATGGTTTCTTATAAGAAAACCATTAACACATCGTCGAGGACTGAAGAAACGCTTTGTTCCGACCTTCGTGTGACCACCAAAGATTCGGGTTACAAAGCAGCTGGCACTGCCCCGTGACACCAAACATCACCTCGCAAACCAAGGCTGCCCATGTATAAGAAAGCCAGGAATAACACATGACAGCTGACGCCAGAGCTAGGGTGCCCACAACTGCCCCTTCACGATGTTTCATTTACCAAAAAACAGATACACACACACACACACACACACACACCCTACAACTAAGGACCCAGCAAGGCTAGAAATTGCATTGACCCCCTCCACCAGGTGGATCCCCAACTGAGCCTGTCTCGGTTTAGATTTCTCAGTATAAAAGGCAACTGAAAACACAAGACTCCCTTGGGTTTTTCAACCAAGGCTGCATGTTGGAATCACCAGGAACTTTGAAAACTCCCAGGTCTATGTCCCGGTCCCAGGTCTGGTGTAACTGACTTGGTGTCATGGGCTGAGTGGTGTTGCCCACCAGAAGATATGCCCCCCGGAACCTCAGAATGTGACCTGATTGGGAATAAGGGCCTTTGCAGATGTAGTTAAGGTAAAGCTCTCTAGATGAGATTATCCTACATTAGGGTGGGCCTTCCATCCGATGACTAGTGTCCTTATAAGAGACAGAAAAGAAGAGACACAGGACAAAGGCCATGTGAAGATGGAGGCAGAGATTGGAGTGATGTGTCTACAAGCCAAGGGATGCAAGGGTTGTGGGAGCCACCAGGAGCTGGGGGAGAGCCTGGGACAGAAGGAACCAGCCCTGCAGACACCTTGATTTTAGCCTCCAGAACCATGAAAGAATACATTTCTGTTGTTCTGAGCACCCAGTCTGTGGTTCTTTGCTACTCGTAGCAGCCGCAGGACAGGATTCCATGGGTGAATGTCAGATGCAGCAAAGGCTGAGAATGGCTGGCGGGTCAGGACTGAAGGTGACGCCTGGAGAGGCTGGGGGTCAGGGGGTGGCCAGGTTGTTGGCCGGATCTAAAACGCGCCGCCCACAGCTCCTAGACCAGTGACCCCCAAGCCTGGCTGTGCACTAGAATCCACTTTGTAAAATCTTGCTGTCCAGGCCCCCCTGGAGATTCTGATGACACTGGTCTGTGTCGGACTCTGTTGGGGGCACATTTTTTTTTTTTTTTTTTTTTTGCGGTACGCGGGCCTCTCACTGTTGTGGCCTCTCCCGTCGCGGAGCACAGGCTCCGGACGCACAGGCTCAGTGGCCGTGGCTCACGGGCCCAGCCGCTCCGCGGCACGTGGGATCCTCCCGGACCGGGGCACGAACCCGCGTCCCCTGCATCGGCAGGCGGACTCTCAACCACTGCGCCACCAGGGAAGCCCGGGGGCACATTTTTAAAGCCCCCGAGGTGACACTAACGTCCAGCCAGGGTCAGTAGCACCTGCCAGAAACTCAAGGCCTTTTGAAAGCAAAGCTTTGCTGTGTCCGCATGCTGGACACCAGCGATCTGGCCCTTAATTAGCATGACACACACAGAGTGACAGTTCCGGGCTTTCTTTGCTGAATTTCCCACAGCTTTTGCTGAGTTGAGCAGCCTAACAGCTGGAGAGGAAGCTTCTCTCACCAGCCACTTCCCCAGTGGAGCTGGACCCAGAAGGTGTCCAGTTGTCATTTCTTTGCTTTTTGCTGTTGCTGTACGGTTGGTTGGTTTTTGCGGGGTATTTTCTTTGGATTTTGAGGTGCTCCAAAGAAATGGTGCCTGAAAGCAAAGCAGAAGTGCCAAGAAAGCAGAGCCAGTCAGGTTTCCCAGGAGGTCAATGCAGGCAGGCGCCTGGCCACCAAACAGAGTCCCACAGACTGAGGGGTTTAAACGACAGAAATATACTGACTCAGGCTCTGGAGGCCAGAAGTCCGAGGTGAAGGTGTGGGCAGGTTTGGGTCCCCCTGAGGGCTAGCAGGGGGGATCTGTGCCAGGCCTCCCCAAGTTTCCGGTGGTTTGCTGACAATCTTTGGCTTGAGAAGCATCACTCCAACTTCTGTCTTCCTCTTCACGTGGCCTTCTCCCTCTGCTTGTCTGTGTCCAAATTTCCCCTTTTAATAGGACACAGTCCTATTGGATTAGGGCCACCCTAATGAGCTCACTGTAACTTGATCACCTCCATAAAGAACCTGTCTCCACATCGTCACTTCTGAGGTACCAGGGGCTAGCATTCCAACATATCTTTTGGGGAACACAAGGCAACAGCTAACAGGCCCCGAGCTCACACACCCGCCCAGACCCCAGAGGCTGGCACTGGTCCTTTCAGGGTGGAGGAGAACAGGGCCCAAGAGGACTTCTGGGATGATTGAAGGCCTCCAGGCTCTGGCCAGCTCCTGACTTATGGGAACCAACAGATTTGTTCAGGCTGTCCACAGGTCCCGGTGCCTTGGCCTAAGACCCCTGGCTTTGTCTTCAGGATCTCTGGCCCCAGGTTGAGGGTGAGTGAAAGAGGGGGTACCCTGAGGTCAAAATGGAGGTGACCCAGCTCCTTGGCAGGTGTTCGGGGGCAAGGAAACCTCGAGAAGGGGCTTCTTCCAGGGGCAACCGGAAGGGTGACACTGTGTGTTTATTAAGAAAAGGTACATTCACTTACAACAGGGACTAGATTTTAGCTCTTTTAATCCCAACAAAAACTCCCCACATTTTATACTGAAATAAGCTGTTCTCAAGCACTCTTACCAAAAGTATCTATTTTGATCCTTAAAACAGGCCAGACTCAAAAAAAAGTAGGTGCTCAGCTAAAGGCCACGAATGGTAATATTAAGTTCAAGATCTGGTGCTGATGAGAGACAAATCCAGGCCCAGGTCCCCTGGGTTCTAGAAAGTTCCGTGCCCAGCACACCACTCACCTCACCCCACTTTTTTAGGAAGTTGACTCATGGCTCGGATGACACACTCTCCCTCCCCTTCCTCCCTCACAGCCCCTGGACGCTGACCACGTTCCCCCCTGCTCTCCCCCGTCCCATACTTCTACCCTTCCTGGGCTGGGGAGTGGGGAGCCAGCAGAGAGCAGCTCCCCTGGCATCTGACTGGTTCCTGGGCCGCAGAGAGAGTTCGTGAGTTTGGGCTGAAATTGTTCATGAATGGGCAACTAGCCCAGCTGCTTACTTGGAAGGTTCGATTTTGATTTTAATGTCTACGTCTCACAGTATTGCCAGAAAGAAACAAAAGCCTCTTTTATAGATTGAGACCCAAAAACACAGACCTACTCCTGAGCTAAACAAATAGTGATTCACGGACACAAGGTGGGCATCATTTATAATAGTAAAAAAAATCACTGTGCTAACACCAGGACGTTGAACAAATACATCGGGGATAAAAATTAATTCCATATTGACAAAGTAAGTCGTATTGAAGGAATAGTAGCATAGCAAAACATTTTAACGTGGGAAGATGTTCATAATACAGCTAAGCAAGAAGAAAAGCAGGTTACTAGCAGTGTGGGTAAGATGGAACAATCAACCCCACATCCTGGGCAGAGTATTTGACAGAAAGCAATGTTGACATTTTTCCTTTTAATTGATCTATTTTCTACAATGAACAAACATTAATACTTTCATAACAAAATAGCTCTTTTCAAATAAAGTTAAAGGGAAAAAAAACTTCCATTCATCTCACTGACCCCCTTGGTTGTCCAGGGACCCCTCAGTGGAGGGGATTTAGAAACGCGACACCAGTCGGAAGACCAGCCGCATTGGAGGGGTCTGAGTTCGAAGTGCAGCCTTGAAGAGGAAACCAAAGAAACGCCAAGTCCAAGACTAGCCTTTCATCTGCTCCCCGGGCACCCGGCCCCCATGCTGACCGAGCCTCTGACCCTTCCCACTGCAGGGGCTTTGCCATCCTGGCCTGGAAGGCAACGCCACCCTCTGCCCAGCTTGGTGCTGATTCCCCACAAAGCGTGGGATCAGGTTCCAGCTGAAGCAGCCCCAGAGTCTCCGTGAGAAGAGTGCAGTGTTGGATGCTGAGGCCAAAGGGAAGGAAAAAGTCCTCTGTATCCAAGGCTCCTGATGTGGGTGGCCGTGTGCGGGGAGCCTCTGGACCCCTTCACGAAAGAATGTTCTCAAATATGTAAAATAAAGCACGTACGATTACAAAGGAAGCCCGTGATACTGACACATACAGTCTGATCAAAACAGTGTTTACTTTTCTGGTATAGAAATAGATGTATTATCTCTTAAATATATTTTTTCCTTGATTGTCCTACTAGCCTAACTTAGTCCCAATTTATCAGATTACCTTACTTCTTTCACAGAATAATAATAAAAACAAATATTATCTTTGGTGAAAAAGAAAAAAAATAGATGTGCTCCTTTAACTCATTCGATAACAAGGGTGGGCAGCGAGTCTAACACGCCCGCCCGATGTTTTGAAGGAGTAAAGGGTAAAGCCAATTTCTCCAACTCTGTAGCAAGTGTACCACAGCGGGAAGTGACCTGGGGTTTCCGTGGGGACAATGTGGCAGGAAGTCCTGCCACCACTGCTGCTGGGCACTGATTCCACCGTGCAAGGAGATGCCAAATTTGGTCCAAGGCTGGAGGTGGTGAAAATAGGGATATGGTTTGTTCCCAAGCAGGTCCGGGACCCTTGAATTTGATCTGTGGTTGAGAAGGGCTCCCCAAGGAGGAGGGTGAGGGGCCTGCCGTGCTTCCTGGCCCCTCATCCGCCTTCCCAGCATCCCTACCATCTCACGTCTCCTCCACCAGCCTGGCTGGGCACTCACGTACACGTGGGCCCCGGCTGAGCCCTGCCTGTAACCATGAGACCTTAATGATGACTGGCCAGTGGCCCCATGCGGACAGCATCTTTCGCAGAGATTCCTATAGTGTGCGCCCTCACAACCAACTCCAACCCTCAGCGAGATGGGGCAGCCGACAGGTGCAGGTGCTACCCGACTTACCTGCCGCTGTGACAACAGGTGAAGTAGCCGCCCTTCCTGGTGACCCTGAGAAAAACTCAGGAGTTATCAAGGGAAGAAGAAAGTGTCCAAGAGATACCTCTCCTTGTCCCCTTCTTGTCCCCCATACATCGTAGCCCATGTGTAGAAACTGGCCAACATACACTTAGGAACTCCTGTTTCCCCAGGTGATGGGAGCCTGTCCAGGTGAGGAACCCATGGAAAAGGCGACCCATTTTGGAAGCAGCTGAGAACAGTAGAAATGGCAGCTTGCCTGTCTTGAATTAAACTGGATAAGCAAAGCCACGACACCATTCGAAGCCACAAACGACACACGCAGTGCTTAAGAGGACTTTTCTCAGCTTCTTTAATGTCAGTGGTCCATGGGCAGTGTTCCAACCATGGACCATGGCTCTAGGTTTGGCAGGGGTGATCTTCAAACACCACAAGCAAGGCAAGCCCTGAACCCCAGGAGCCCAGGATGACACCTCATTTCCTCATTCCATTCTTAAAAAGCCCTCTCAGAATCTGTGCTGAGTACCATCCTTATTTTAGATGCCTGGTTCACTGAAGGCATAGTCATAGTTCTATAGGCAGTTTGGGGTTTTTTTTTCTTGAATTGAATTGTTCTGCTCGTTTGTTTCACTTCCTCTTTGGGGAATACCAGGGAATACAAGTTCCCCTTTTCCTGGTATTCAAAGTACGTCAAGTCTGATTAAATGACAAGTGAAGAATAAGAGGTTGGCTCCATTGTTTGGCAAATCACATCCGCTGGGAGATTTGGGAAACTACGGTTTGTCACTGATTTCTTTTGTTTTCTTTTCCAAAGTGCCCTCAGAATATGAGTGAGTCTCTGAAGAGACGTCTGCACCTGGCAATGCGTGGCTTCGACGGCAGGATGGGGGTCCAGGGACGTGTCTGCCCACTAAGCTCCACAGCCTCGCAACCTCCAAGTTATAACTGAACAGAGAGCTCAGCTCAGCAGTGACCCTCTGTGCTTTCTCTGCCCCTTTAGGACCTCGAACCTTCTGAAAGCTTCGGTGTGAATAGTGAATTCTGCACACGAAGAGGACGGCTTCTGATCTATTCGTTTATACCCTCCCAACATGACTCAAAAATACAGTAGCAAGTATATTGATAAGAAAGACTGTTTAAATACACTATTAGAGTCAGAGAACATGGGAGGTATATGTGGAGGGCAATTTGCATAAAACTGACATTTTTCGTGAGAGTTTTAGATTATGATTTTATTTTGTATTTTTGCCCGGAACACCGCAGAAGTGATCATGTGTCTTGTGTGCTTCCGGCACCTGATATTCATTTGTTCCCTAGTTCAGGTGCTTTCTGCAGGATTCCTCCACTATGCAGTTCATATATTATATCTTTAGTAAATGTTGGATGTGATTCACTGAGAAATGTGCATAAACCATCAAGGTAAATGTGGAAAATCCCGTTTCTTCTTAGATTTTTTTTTTTTCTGCTTGTAGTTTGCTTTGGAAAATGAACATTGTCACCTTTGTCTACTAAAGATATTGGCTTTTCAAAAAAAAATAAAGCTGAGTAGCAAAAACATATTTACCCCAGCAATTCCCTGGTGGTATAGTGGTTAGTACTCCGCGCTCTCACTGCCGAGGGGCCGGGTTTGATCTCTGGTCGAGGAATTAGGATCCCACAGGCCATGCGATGCAGCCAAAAATTTTTTAAATGTACCCCTCAAAATGCCACATTATCCAATGTGAATGGCAACATGGATTTCCTCCCTAGCCCAGGACAGAGGAACAGAAGGGCTGTCAGGGCTGGATACACAGGCCCAGTATGACGGCAGATAAGAATATAATGTCTACACGAAGAGCACAGTGTCACAGAGAGCTTCAGTGGATGAGATCCATAAACTCCAGTATCACACGACCTATAAAGGCGCACCGTACGTGTATGCGTCACTTTACACAGAACCTGACAGACAGGGTCCTCCTGGGTGTCGGCGACCTTCAAATGAGGCCAAGTTCTAATCCTCCTTCACCAAGTCCTCATGAGCTTAAAATAATTGCATTTTAAAAAATCTGTCCCCTTTTGAAGTTTTCCCAAGCTCTCCCTCTCCTCTGAAAGAGGCTGTTTCATGTAGACCCCTACAGGCTTCTCCCATCCGAAGGCTGGGGGCTTCCACGTGGGCCACCTGGGCTGCTCTGACAGGTGATTTTCTTCTACGTGTTCTCTTCCTTGGTATTTATCTCTACATTAACCTGGTAGTATAGGAACTCAGGACATGGGAGTCCCTTGTGCTGTGTAGCTGAGTGAGATATAGGAAAGCATGAGCACAGAGGTGAAGGGAGAAGATTTGGAAGCCAGACACACACGGCAGGCCCGGCTCTCACCGTCCTGCCTGACCATGGGCGACTCCTCTGTTTTCTCTGATGAAGGCAGATAACTCGTGTAAAGCCCTGACCTCTCTTTCCCTCCTGAGTCAGGACGCAGTAACAGCAAGGCATGTCCAGTGCTGAGTATTAACACCAAACAGCCCAGGGAAAGGCTACAGGGGGGCCCCGTCAAAAGGCAGGGTCCTCCCCAGGCCCGGTCACTGTGGGAGACCCAAAAGCATCCCCAGGGTGAGTTTGCGATTGGAGGGGCCTGCTGTCCTGGCAGAGCAGCCCTCAGAGCTCTCAGGGGCCAGAACGGAGGGTACTGAGGTTTGATCTGGCTTCATAGAAGTCACCGCACACCTGGAAAAGTCACTGTCTTTTCCAGGCAATGGAACCACATACAAACGCCCTTGGCGGGAGCATGTCTAAATCCTTCAGAATCTCACTCTGTGCAGAGGCTGCCAACAAAAACGCATCCTATCACATTACAGTATGAATTTCAGAAGTGAAGACGGGGAGTAGGGGGGGTCCTGCTTCACAGGACCACCAGCGGGGGAACAGCAGCAGATAAAATGAGAGGTTCGAGAGACACGCGGTGGGAAGTGCCCATGGGGAAACTGTGACATCGAATATGAAACTGCAAAGCATGTGTAGCCCAGATAAACACGATGAGCTAAGATCAGCTGAGGAAAGTGTGGTTTGCTTGGAGGACACTGGCACATTCACATTAATGCTTGTAAATGGGCTTCTTAATAATTTCTCCCAAAGGAAGGACCTTGAGAGCTGATTCTTCAGGGTGGCCACAGATGAGATGACGTTCTTTCAAGTGACTGACTTGAAGTCTTTGGGCTCCTCTCCAGGCTCCCAACAGGGGGTCCAGAGGAGCTCACCAGCAAAGCCCACCCAGGTTTAATCTGGTTGGAAACAGACAGAAGCCTCTGAAAAAAAATTAAAAGAATATACATGTATTTGTATATATAGAGATGTGTTTATATGTATATACGTGTGTGTGTTTATAATATTTGATTTTATGTATTTATTTTATACACACACACTTTCTTTTTTTTCTTAATCACAGAAAGACATATCGGAACAGTTCTCAGAGCTTTCTGAGATGCTCTTCCCAGGTTATAATCCTCAAATTTGGCTCAAATAAAATTTTCCAATTATTTCTTAAAAAAAAAAAAAGAGACAGTATATCTTTCCTGTAATATGGAATAAACTCTACTGATATAGATTCAAGTGGTCCAAAGGAAGGAAGGGGAACATGGAAGAAATTTCTGCAAAAGCATTCTGCTCGGTGAGAATGGGAAATGCAGGGAGAATGAGCTCATTAGGGAAGATGGGAAATGCACAGAAGTGCAATGAAGAAGACGAATCACCCATACCCCATCGCTTGAGCTGCTGTTCACATTTGTGTCTATGTCCTTCCAGACTTTTTTTTGCGGTATGCGGACCTCTCACTGTTGTGGCCTCTCCCGCTGTGGAGCACAGGCTCCGGACGCGCAGGCTCAGCGGCCATGGCTCACGGGCCCAGCCGCTCCGCGGCATGTGGGATCTTCCCAGACCGGGGCACGAACCCGTGTCCCCTGCATCGGCAGGCGGACTCTCAACCACTGCGCCACCAGGGAAGCCCCTTTCCAGACTTTTTTATTGAATATATTTATTTCAAATGTTATATACACTTTTTCACCTAATATTCTATCACACAATCTCCCATATTATTGCCTGGCCTTAGCAGCCATCATTTTCAGGGCCATGTAACATTTCATCAAGGGATACACCAGTGGACATTATCCATTCCCCTACTTTCAAATATTGTTTTGAAATTTCTCCTGGTATTAATCACATAGCCATGAAAATCTCTAAGAAAAAAAAAATCTAGATACTTCTCAAGCCTGGAAGCTTGTCTTATATGTTTTCATATTCTCATCAGTATTGGGGGGAAATGAAGGGAAATAAATATATGAATAAAGGTTCGGATGGATGATTTGATAGATGGATAAATGAATGGATGGATGGATAAATTGATGTTTTGTTATGGATAAACGGGTGGATGGATGGATAAATGGATGGGTGGATGGATGGATGAATGGCCTGAAGGCTTTAATCTTAGGCTTCTTTTGACTCAAAATTCTCTAACAAAATATCATCTCTCCAGCTAGGATATGGGTCACCTCCTATTTCTAATATGAGAGCCAAACCTCCTAGATATTTCTTTTGGAGCACAGCCTTCACGTACTCTTTTTTGAAGGTGAACTCTCTTGATCCCTTGAAAATCTGGAAGAGGATTCCACCATGTAACCCTTTTGTTCCTCCAGCTGACGTGTATTAAACACCTGTTGTCTGTACTTGTTTGGACCAAGTACAAAGAGATGAAGGTGAAGAAAACCAGGCTGGTCTCTGGATAGCTGGGCAGCCCCTGGACACCAGGTAGATCAAGGCTGGCTCCAAAGTGCTTTCTGAAAAGGAAGGTAGTGGCTCTGGTGGCTAGAGAACTGAGTCATGGTCACACAGATGGGGGTCACAGAATTGACCTTTGGTCTGCGCCTGATGAACGCGGATGGCACTGCTGGGCGTGGAGGGTAGTGAGGGCATCAGACAATGAAAAGCTGGCTGTAGCGACCAGGAGCGTCCAGAACACCCCAAGCGCCCAGTTAGGTGGAGCACGGGAACCATGGAAGGAGAGGATGACACAGGGGAGGCCAGTAAATTGAGGTGGATCACGAGGGCTGCACAGAACAGGCGATGGGATCCCACCAAGCCTTGGAGCATGCGTACGAGCCCTGGGACTGTTCCCAACCCTCCCCGCAGAGGTCCTGGGCTATGAAAGGGAGGTTCTTCAAAGTCAGGCCAAGACTTGGCCCCTGAGGTGACCATGCCCCCAAAAGAAGGAAGACCCGCTGTCGTGGGTCAGTTGGTGCAGTGCCTGGAGCAGTGAGAAGAGAGAGGACCCGCCTCCCTAAACCGCCACCATCATGGTAAACATAAAGGCAACTGGAATCTGTCCTGATTTCATCCTCTCTCCCCTCCCTCCCCTCCCCATGGCCTTCCTGCCTTGTTATGCTCAGACCTCTGCCGACTCCCAAGGTCCCTCTATATGTTTTCTCTGCCTGGATCATTCCACTGAAAAGTTCACCAGATCAGTGCATTTCTCCATGGAGGCCAGGAATGCTGCTGCCTTTGAAAGCCAAATGTGCTTCTACAAAAGATGACCTTTGGCATGAAACAATGTTTTCTTTTTCCTGTGGTTTTAACAAGATATTAGGGAAGTGAAAAAGAACAGTCGGCCGAGGAAATGGAAGTAAACTTTGAGGGGAATCAAACAAGACTTGTAAGCCTCCAACTTAAGCAATAAACCTGAATATGCAGTTTTCGTTTCTTGCCAAAGTGGTCTGGGCCCACCTATGGGCTGGGCACGCTCCAAGCCAGTAAGACATGTCCCCCGATGGCGTCCCAAGTTCACACAGGACCCATGTCAGAAAGTCATGAAACCGTCATTCCAAAAGCAAAAGTACCCTCTTATTCTGCCAGCTTGTCCCCTTCCAAGTAAGGAAGTGTCAAACACGCAAAAATCGCTGGCGTGATTTCTTGAACAAGCAACTGTAGGTCATTGGCAGCATTTCAAAGTGCCGATGAAAGACTCTTCACTTAAAGACAGAACAAAAACAAAGCCTGCCCTTCCCCTGTGTGGCCTCCTCGGCAGAGCCCCCGGTCCTGTTAACGAGCTTTTCTGCAATTACATCAGTCCCATTTGTATCTGGTTTCCATCAGTAGCAGAAGTGTCAGCTCTCTTGCACTGGGGCCAGATGGTCATTACGCCTGGGAGCAGAGCTGTCAGTGACACCCGGCAATCTCTCCCCGTAAGTGCAGGGTCCGTGCTAATCACTCAGGGGACGGCCCCCGCGTAACTGGGGTGAAAATCTAATAGAGCACCGTCTGGAAATTTTCCCCACACACCTAAGCCAGGGCTCGGGAATTAAAGTGTCTCTGGCGTTACGCTGCCATCAAATCTCCCGCACACCTACTTGCAGAGGGAAAATGATCCTCGGTACAAAACCCGGCTCCGTCTGAAACCTACAAGGGAGTTCAAAGGAGACGTGGCAGACTGCAGTTTCAGGTCAGTTGTATCGATGAAAAGAGAGCTTTGCAGGGAAGGGCAGACAGGAGGGTGGCAACGAGCAGGGCATGGCATCTAATTTTTAAATCACAATTTGGTGTGCAGATTCTAGAAAGCCCGATTCTAGAACCATGTGATCATATCCCCACATTGCTGTTCTCAAGTTAGGTCTCAGAAATCTGGAAAATCCTCATGCGTGGGGGACACCAGAGTCATCGATTAGAGGCCAACGTGGTGCATGTCAACCCCAAATTGGCCTTGGGTTTTCCAGCAGCAAAGCCCTGCTTAGTTAATTATTCGTGATATGAAGTGACCCAGCACAACATAGGGAGGTATTGTGTGTCAGTGACCCCCAGGAAAAGGACAGGGTCAAAAGTCATCCCAAGAGGAAATTTGGCCTTGGCACCCAAGGCCTCCCATCTCTGTCTCCAGGAAACTCACATCTAACAAATCAGAGATTCGTGCCGTGAACCCTGAGTGAGACCCAGGCTCTGAACTCACTCAGCAACACTAGAAAACACTTGGAGTCATTTACTCCTCAGTTACCCAAGGGCAGCCACCGAAGACAGAGAGTGAGAAAAGGAACCACACTGCAGGATCTTGGTGGACATTTTATGGCCATATTCACTGGTTGTTGGCGTCTTTATCACTTTACTCCCCAAAGACAATCACTATGGCAACAGATGATTTTGCCTTTAGCCATTCAATAAATAAAAAGCCTTCTTTAAAAAATTTTTTAAATCTCTTTCAAGCTTCATGTGAATTATCTCAGGAAAAAAGTCTCAACTGCATTAACTTCATCTCAATTATCTGAGGAAAAAAGTCTCAACTGCATTAACTGGGTCTTTTAAAAAAGATTCATTGGCTGTCGTAAAGTTCTAAGTTAAACTGAAAAATCACGAGACATGTAATCCCAGCCAGAGCAAATGTGGACTTTCTGAAAAGGAGCCTTTCATCCCCAAAAGCCTCTGAGAATTTGTATTACACGGTTTCACCTTTATAGCTGGGGGAGTAAGAGTCTTCTACAGCCTGTAAAGAACTGTTTTCCTTGGTAACCTGGGGACTGACCCCACCTGATGAAGGGATCACCCAACCCTGCAGGAAGTGTCCCCTGATGAATTCATCAGAATGAAGTGCTCTTAGGATTCTGCCACATGCCTACGGCACCTACCAAGTGGCGAGCCTTCACTCATTCATTCTTTCATTCATGCATGCATCCAACAAGATTTATTGAGGCTAATTATGGGTTAAGTGTTGACTGTATTCAATACAGGAGTGAAAAAGACACTCCTGCCCTCATGGGGTCGCCATTCCAGTGACAGGGACCAAATAATACATAAATACACATGTAATAATGAGTCAGGTAGTGAAGAAAAATAACACCATGGAAGTAGACAGAGAACCATGGGCAGGGAGCCAAGGGATTCCTAGGGTGGTCGGAGAAACCCTCTCTTAGGAGGTGATGTCTGAGCAAAACCTGAGTGATGTGAGGGAAGAAGCCAAACAAATATCTGAGAAGAACTTTCTAAGAAGAGGGAACAGAAGTCCTGACTTGGGAACAAGCTTGTTGTGTTCAAGGAACAGCCAATCAAGAAGGCTGGAGTGACCTCACACCTGTTAGGATAGACATCATCAAAAAGACAAGAGAAGGGCTTCCCTGGTGGCGCAGTGGTTGAGAGTCCGCTTGCCGATGCAGGGGACGCGGGTTCGTGCCCCGGTCCGGGAAGATTCCATGTGCCGCGGAGCGGCTGGGCCCGTGAGCCATGGCCACTGAGCCTGCGCGTCCGGAGCCTGTGCTCCGCAATGGGAGAGGCCACAACAGTGAGAGGTCCGCGTACTGCAAAAAAAAAAAAAAAAGACAAGTGTTAGTGAGGATGTGGGGAAGAGGGAACGCTCGTGGCTGTTGACGGGACTATGAATTGGTACAGGCTCTATGGAAGACAGTATGGCAGTTTCTCAAAACATTAAAAATTAGAATTATCTTGTGATCCAGCTATCCTATTTATTTATCTTATTTATCCTATTTATTTATTATTTATCCTATTTATTTGGGTATTTATCCAAAGGAAATCAAATCACTGTCTGGAAAAGATATCTGCATCCTGTGTTCAGTACAGCATCTTTTACAATAGCCAAGACATGGACACATCCTGACTGTCCATTGATGGATAAGTGGATAAAGAAGATGTGAAGATATATACACACACACACATATATATATATGTACAATGGAATATTATTCAGCCATTAAAAAAAAGGGAAAGAAATCTTGCCATTTGTGACATCATGGATGGGCGGGCCTTGAGGGCATTATGCTAAATGAAGTAAGTCAGAGAGACAAATACTGTATGATCTCACTTACAGGTAGAATCAAAAAAACTCATAGATACAAAGAACAGATGGGTGGTTGCCAGAGGTACAGTGTGGGTGAGATGGGTGAAGGGGGTCAAAAGGTACACATTTCCAGTTATAAGATAAATAAGTCCTAGGGATGTAATGTACACCTTGGTGACCCTAACCCTAATCAATACTGTACTATATATTTGAAAGCTTCTAAATCTTAAAAGTTATCATCCCAAGAAAAAGAAATTTGTAACTATGTGAGGTATAGATGTTAACTAAACTTATTGTGGTGATTACTTAGCAATATATACATTCATCAAATTATTATTTTGTACATCGTGGACTAATACAATGTTATATGTCAATTATGTCTCAATAAAACTGAGGGGTAAAAGGCTAGAGTGACATAAACAAGGTGGAGGGTTGCAGGAGATGAAATTGAATGGGGGGACCAGGTCGTGCAGTCTTTGTCAGCCATTGTAGGGAACTTGGATTTGATTTTTTGAGGTTTCCCTTTGTCTTTGGTGGCCAGCCATTTTACTGTAATGCACTTAGATGTGGTTTTCTTCCTATTTATCTTGCTTAGGGCTCAGAGTCCTTCTGAAATATGTCATTTGATATCTGTTTTGGAATTTTTTCTGTCATTATCTCTTCAAATACTACTTCTGCCTCATTTTCTCCCTTCTCTCCTTCTGAGACTTCAGATATATACATGTTAGAGGTTTCTCTGCATTGTATGTCTCTGGCCCTCTTCTGCTTTCTTTTCTGAGCTTCCTTCTAGATATTTCTGTTATTTTAATTCACTAATTTTCTCCTCAGCTGTGTCTAATTTGTGAATGAAAACTTAGTGTCTTAATTTGTTACTTTATGTTTCATTTGCAAGATTTTCTTTTGATTCTCCTTTATAGTTTCTAGCTTTCTACCAAAATCCTCATTTTGTATTCATTTCCTTGAATATATTAAGCATAGTTACTTTCCCTGTTGGTATGTTTCCTTTACCTCTTAATTCTCTCTTTTTTGAATATCATTGTTTTTTCTCCCCATGCACAGGTTATTTTGATTGAATGCCAGACACTGTGTATGAAAAACGAGATCTGGGAAGGTGTTTCCTTGGTCCAGTGATAAATTGCATCTACTTATGGGAGGCAGCTGTGGGCACTAGCAATGCCTAATCTCCTTAATCCAATCCGGGATTGAAAAAATTCAAATCTGGGCTTCATTTCTTCAAATGAATTTCTTGTCACTGCCTCACTCCTAGACTAAAGCCCTGTGCCGTTTTCCCAAACCAAACACTCTGGGGGAATGGGGGTGTCAAGGGTCTCCAGTTCCTTGTGGGCCCCAAATGCCAATGTTTGTTCTTCTATCCCCATTTGTCTATCAACAGCTCTGTTAGCTTCTTCTTCTTCTCACCTTCTTTCTTCTTCTGCAAAAAGAACACCTGGGGGAAAGGAGTCGCAAATGCTGGCTCACATTGCTGTACTTTATTCTTCTCCCAGATCTTGGCCCTAAAATTCTTCACTGCTCTGTTAACTCTCCAGTGCCTTCAAATACTTTTCCTATTGTCCTCATTTCCAGCTGTTCTCAGGAGGAGAGTTGGATCTCATTCTGTGTGTGTGATGGATTGCTTGCAAAAATAACCCAAATTCTCCACTCCTCCCTCTATAAACATAGAAACACACAAACATATTGTTTATAAATTATCAGCATGTTCTGTTTTAGTAATAGATTATGTACATTAGCAAATGTACAATGTGTACATTTTTAAATAGATGGAAGGATGGGAAATGAGAAAATGTAAATAAAAGATTTAATGGCTTCCTTTCCTCCCTACTCTAGAGACCACTGGTCTAGGAATATTTGAGGGATGGGATGCTATTATAGGTCAGGTGGTGAGGGTGGAGGTGGTGAGAAGTTGTTGGATTCATCATGTGTTTTGAAGGTTGAGTTGAAAAGACTTGCTGATGAATTGGATGTGGAGTGTAAAGGAAAGAGGACAAATCCTGTTTTTGGTCCCAGCAGCTGGATGCAGGTGCTATTGACTGAGATGGGGAGGACAAGGCTCGGGGCAGGCAGTGGGTGGGAAGGGGAGGATGAAGAGTGTATTGTGCACAGTGAATATTAGCTTTCCCACAAAGAATCCCTCTATCTGAAGTTGAACTCAAGAAAGTTGTTTAGGCCCCTCACCTTCTGAGATGGCCCACACCATGGAATGTGTTTCTCCTAGGCTGCTCTCGCCTTTTAAGATGGACCTCGTTCTGCCTATGGAATGTGTATCTCTCTAAATAAATCCACTTCTTACCTATCAAAAAAAAAAAAAAAGTTGTTTAGACTTAAATCCCAGCTTTTCCAAAAACCCTCCTTGGACTCTTCCCACCACTTCCAAACTGTGCTCAACAGGTTTAGGACCTCTAGGCCAACATTTCCCAATCTGGGTTCTTCAGAATACCAGTTCTACAAGGAGTTAATATGTATCCTATGGTGAAGAAGGAGGAGGAAGAAGATTCTCAGGACCAAGTGTGGGAAATGCTGCACTAAGTAAACAGTGGGAAATGCTGCATAGGTTATTCAATTGCAGGACTTCTCAGAACCTTTATTATGCTAATGTGTACCACGACTCTCTAAGAAGGATACAGAGTCTGTAGTAGTTCCCAAACTTATTTTTCTGCATGCCTATTAATAGCCCATGAAGTAATTTTGTCCTACTAACCAATTCAGGAGACACATCTTTAGACCAGGGATCAGCAACTACAGCCCACAGGTCATATCCAGCCCACCACTTGTCTTTGTACGGCCAGCAAACTTAGTTGTTACATTTTTTAATGGTTGGAAGAAATCCAAAGAAAAACAGTATTTCATTACAGGTTAAAAGCATATGAAATTCAAATTTAGCATCTGTAATAAAGTTATGCTGAAACACGCCCATGCTCATTTGGTTATATATCATCTAGGGCTGCTTTCTTTTTATATATATATATTTATTAATTTATTTATTTATTTATTTATTTTATTTATTTTTGGCTGCATTGGCTCTTTGCTGTTGCACACAGGCTTTCTCTAGTTGCCACAAGCCAGGGCTACTCTTCATTGCGGTGCGTGGGCTTCTCACTGTGGTGGCTTCTCTTGTTGCGGACCATGGGCTCTAGGCACACGAGCTTCAGTAGTTGCAGCACATGGGCTCAGTAGTTGTGGCTCGTGGGCTCTAGAGCACAGGCTCAGTAGTTGTGGTGCCCGGGCTTAGTTGCTCCGTGGCATGTGGGATCTTCCTGCACCAGGGTTCAAACCCATGTCCCCTGCATTGGCAGGCAGATTCTTAACCACTGTGCCACTGCACCACCAGGGAAGTCCTAGGGCTGCTTTCTTGCAACGATAGCAGTTGAGTAGCTGAGACAGGGACGGTATGGCCCATTAAACCTAAAATATTTACTAACTTTATAAAAGAAGTTTGCCAACCCCTGCTCTAGACTCCCAACACAATAGAGTATTAAAATACGTGCTCTCAGAGGATTTTTAGGACAACTAGACTGTTTGGTATGATGCTCTCATGGTGGATACATGTCAAACATTTGTCCAAACCCATAGAATGTACTGCACCAAGAGTGAACCCCAATGTAAACTATGGACTCTGGGTGATGATGATGAGTCAGTGTAGGTTCATCAATTGTAAAAAACGTACCGTCTGAGAGGGGATGTTGATAACGGGACAGATTGTAGGTGTGTGGGACCAGGGGTATATGGGAAGCCTCTGTACTTGTGTTCAGTTTTGCTGTGGACCTGAAACTACCTTTAAAATAGTGTACTTTTGATGAAAACTCTAATTCAAAAAGAAAAATGCACCCTAATATTCATAGCAGTGCTATCTGCAATAACCAAGACATGGAAGCAACCTAAGTGTCCATCAACAGATGAGTGGATAAAGAAGATGTGGTACATATATACAATGGAATATTACTCAGCCATAAAAAATAATGAAATAATGCCATTGGCAGCAACATGGATGGACCTAGAGATTATCATACTAAGTGAAGTAAGTCAGGCACAGAAAGACAAATAGCATATGATATCACTTATATGTGGAATCCAAAATATTACACAAATGAACTTATCTAAGAAACAGATTCACAGACATAGAGAACAGACTTGTGGTTGCCAAGGGGGAAAGGGGAAGGGGAGGGATAATTAGGAGCCTGGGATGTATCTGTTAAGATACAAACTACTGTATATAAAATAAACAACAAGGGCCTACTGTAGAGCACAGGGAACTATATTCAACATCTTGTAATAACCTATAATGGAAAATAATCTGAAAAAGAATTATATATGTATACCTATATATGTATATGTATAACTGAATCACTTTGCTGTACACCTGAAGTAAACACAACATTGTAAATCAACAATACCTCAATTTTAAAAGATAGTCTAGGGGCTTTCCTGGTGGCGCAATGGTTGAGAGTCCGCCTGCCGATGCAGGGGACACAGGTTCATGCCCTGGTCCGGGAGGGTCCCACATGCCGCGGAGAGGCTGGGCCCGTGAGCCATGGCCACTGGGCCTGCGCGTCCGGAGCCTGCGCTCCACAACGGGAGAGGCCACAACAGTGAGAGGCCCGCGTACCGCATAAAAAAAAAAAAAAAGTCTATGGTTTTAAGTGCATAATGTATTACCATTTGTGTAAGAGAGAGAAGAAATGCGTGTATGTGTTTATTATATATATATATATATATAATGCACATGTATATGTATTAACATATACATATATTTACATGTATATATATAATATGTATAATATACATAAAACATCACTGGAAGAAATTAATAAGACTGATTGCTTATGGAGAAGAGACCTGGGTGGCTGGAGGATTCGTGTCGAAGGAAGAGCCTTCTGTGGCTTATTAATTTTGAGCCATGTGATCATATTACCTATTCAATTTTTTTTTTAATTAAAATTGTTGAGAAGTAAATTTTTTAAAAGCATGTACTCTCTCATACTATATTTCTTCCTCAGTTCTACTCACTACTCAGAGAGCAAGAACCATGTCCTATAATCTTCCATCCTTGGCAGAACCTGGCACAGCCCTGAGCACAAACATCCCTGTCGTGATTTTCTTGCCAAGGGTCCAGTATTTGTTAGGAGGCAGCATTTCCAAAGGCCATGAGGAGGCACGTGAAGCATGGCACCTGCCAGAGTAGATCTATTAGGGAATCAAAGCCACTCTGTTACTCAGGACTCAGGTCTGCTGCATGGAAGAATTCCCAGCGCTGGGTGTACATTGGCCCCATGTGTGCAGTGCCGTGATCGTTTTTCTTCCAGGAAAGAAATTTAAGCTACACGATGGAATTACGTGATGTGTTAGTTTCAGAGCATTCAATACTGTCAAGTGGGGAGTCACAGTAATACCCCAGTCTGCGGTTGCTTTGATAGTTAATAAGAGCAATCAAACGAGATAATATAAATTAAAATCACTCAGTCGATGGTTGAGGCACCATAAGGGCAACTCAGGAACACCATTCCGACTGGGCCCACCCTTAACACTGGGGGGACCCAGGCTGAGAACTAAAGTGGAGGCATACAAACCACACAGTTAAATATTTTAAAGTGATAAATCCAGTGGACAAAGTGTTCAGTTGAGTCCCAGCCTTCCACCCCGATAAATAGATCTTATAACAACCTGGAAAACTCAGGTTGAATGTAGACGACTCCCTCTCCCAGGGGTTCCGGAATCGGTGGCGGAGGAGCAGACGGCCTCCATCCACCAGTCCAGGGCCCCTCCCTCACTCTGTCATCTCTATCCCCCCTCACCCGGCTCCGTCCATCCCCTGCGAAACCTCCCAGCCACTGTAGCGGTCCATCTCACTTAGCTGTCCATCATTCATCTCACAAACAGCCGTCCCACAGCCTCCTCCCTGGGCCTAAGGAGGCACAACCTGCCGCAGGTTCACCCTAGGGAGGGGGGCAGACCCCAGGGAGATGCAGTCTTGGGACCATGGGGGTGGGAACTCCAGAGTCCCCGGCACCTGGAACAGGGTCTAGAAGGGGGGGGCATGGACTCAGTCCCACAGATTTCTGACCCCACGGGGAAGCCAAGGTGGAGCCCTTCTTGTCCAGACCTCAGGGCAGGACTGATCATGACATGAAGCTCAGTGATCATCACTCATAAAAATCATAATGTCAGCAGCTACTTCCTGTGGAGGGCTCTATATGCCAGGAACCCGTGTGCGTGCTTCACACAAATTACCTTACTCCATAACAACTCTGACTGTCAAGTGGCTTATCTGTTTCCATCTCAGCAAGACTGTCCCTTGGAAGGCCGTTCTCATTGAGAAGAAGGATTTTCTGAGTTCTAAGCGGAAGGGGGTCAGATCATCAAGTTGCTTCCCTGGGGAAGGGAGGATCCCCCTTTCCTTGTGGCGACCAAGCCATGGGTAAGAGAAGATTGTGACATTGAAAATGACAAGGGAATTCCCTGGTGGTTAAGACTCCGGGCTTTCACTGCCATGGGCCCGGGTTTGATACCTGATTGGAGAACTAAGATCCCAAAAGCCATGTGGCACAGCCAAAAAATAAATAAGTTTAAAATAATAAAAATAAAGAAGAGGTCAGAAACCCAGTCCTGCATCATGTGATCAGGGGGTCAGAGAGAGGAGGAAGTGAAAACCTGACCCCTTCTGGCCCACATCTCAGTGGCTGGGACACAGAGCCTTTAGAAAAACCCAGAAAGATACCTGGAAGGCTTAGAATATCCCAGGCACAGAGAAAGGATTTCTTCAAGCCCCAACCCTCAGCTCAGATAAGAAGAAGATGGAAGAGGAGGGGGCCATAGATGGAAACCTAGATGAGACTGAGAAATGGCCCCCACGACCTGTGTACAGCATGCAGGGGACCAAGTGCCCCAGTGAGGGGGTGTGGACTGGCTGAGCGTGTAGGTGAGCTGGAAGGAAACTGGGGAGCAGCAGAGGTATCTTTTCCTCCTTGATAAAGTCATGTGAGGAGAAATGTGTCTGCCTCTAAACAATCTGTATGTTGCAGTGATTGCTGGAGCAGCAACAGCCATCTTTAGACCAGAAGAGGACAAAGGCTACGGAGCAGCAAATCCAAAGGGGAAAAGGATTCTGGTCTTTGATGACGTCTGTGGGCCACTGAGCCCCAGAAGTGCTGCCTCTGGGCTTTAGAGAAGTGGTGTTTTGTTTTCATATTTAAGCCTTTGTCACTAGGATTCTCAATGGCTCATAGCCCAAAGCTCCCTAAGGACAAAGAACCCTTTCCTGGTCATATGTGGAAAGTTTCTTTTCTGTAAAGGGACTTAACATCTTTGATTTTCCTGGAGAAAGGAAAGGGAAAGTAAACAGATCACCAGCAACCGCTAGCGTATTTTGTGAGAAAACAATCGTCTAAGCAGGATGATCCTTGTGAGAGAGAAAAACACTTGAACGTATTTAATGAAACAAAGGACATCTGGTTGAACAGCAGCTTTGAAGGAGGCAGCCCGGGACGAGTGGTAAAGAAAAGAGGAGGGGGCTTCCCTGGTGGCGCAGTGGTTGGGAGTCCACCTGCCGATGCAGAGGACACGGGTTCGTGCCCCGGTCCAGGAAGATCCCACATGCCGCGGAGCGGCTGGGCCCGTGAGCCATGGCCTCTGAGCCTGCGCGTCCGGAGCCTGCGCTCCGCAACGGGAGAGGCCACAACAGTGAGAGGCCCGCGTACCGCCAAAAAAAAAAAAAAGAAGAAGAAGCTAATACATGAATACAGTTAACTGATCTTGTCACCCACCATCTCAGACACACCAGGAAGACAGATAGGGTGGGGACAGAAACAGCAATGCTGATTCATTTCGTCTTGGGCCTCTGTTGTTTTGCTGTCCCAATAATACATTCTTGACTTGCAAGCCTTTCAAGAGAGGCTGAAAAGGAAAGGGGGAAAAGGAACAGCCTTGGATAAAACTTTGGCCACCAAGTCGAGAGGCTGGTCCATATGCATGTCTTTGTGTGGGTTGAAATCTATTTTCTCTGGGTTCGATGGATGGTTATAGCACCCAAAGTTTTCCCAAAAACGTCAGACGAGTTTACCGCAGCAGTTAAGCTGTCTGCCATCTGCAAGAGGCTTGGCTTAAGTTTTCCTAAAGTAAAATATATTTTGAAAAGAAAAAAATTAAGTCTTTCAGTGTTTTGAGTATCAGTCAAGCCCAGCTGCGTGAGGCCTCGAGATTCTCAAGAGAGGGCTGTTCTCTCTAAAGGGATAGTTTAGTGTTGGCACGTTGAAATTTCAGAAGACAAGGAACACTCTGAAAAATGAATTATTCCTTAAGAAACACTTCACCTAGTCTTGGGATTGGCAAAGTTAAAACTTCTCTAGGAAATTCAGCCAAGCAGTTGAGATCAACACTCTTTATCATCGTCCCAAACGGCAAGTTATTTTCAGAAAAAAACCAGACTCAAATGGTAGCTGAATCTCATATTCCCACCCCACGGTCTCTTTAAAGTAAATAAGTGTCCAAAATGATGACAGTAAGACCTGTGGTTTAACATTCTCAGTGTCTGCAAAATCTTATATTCTCTCAGCAAAACCCCCCCGGCTGAACAAAAGTTTTCATGAGAAAGGGACGGGGGAGGAGTTGTGTACATTTCGATAGCACATGTGCCTGGGAATATTATGATTATTTTCAGTTGCCCGTCTTTAACCCAGAGTTATTTATTTATTTTCATTTTTTTATTTATTGAGAATAGAAAGTTTATTCTTTATTGAGAAAGAAAATATTCCAGAAAGCAAAAAAGCAGAGTCGACTTTATCCTCTGAACAAACGGGGGCGGGGTACGGGAATCCAAGCGTCTTCCTCATCCTCCTCCGGGAATAAATGACAGGAGATTTTTCTCATCTTCAAGCAGTGGTGTGTAGGTAAACCATCTCTCTGAGAGGAAACTTTGCTGCCTTTGCCAGTCTCCATGGTGTAGCTATTCCTACCATGGCCAATGTCAAGGCGTCAACAGTTTAACAATCAGATCCCTCAAATTCCTGAATATTTAATAACTGCTTCTCGGAAGAGGGTATAAGCCAGCTTCAGCTCACCACTGTCTTGAAGAGAATTACTATTATTGTCCACAACATGTATTATTCATCTATGTAGCTAACTTTACGTGGCATTGGTAAAATCCCAATAGGAAAGATAGAATATAGGAACGGTCTCTGCTCTTAAGAACCTTACAATTTAACGAGAGAGAAAAGACATACAATAGAGGGCTTGAAAAGCACAGCTGGGTAGCGTCCTCTTTTTATGCTACATCAGTTTGGAATGTTCTCTCCCCTTCCGGACACAACATTTAAAGACAGTCATAGTATCCAAGAGTGTCCAGGCAATTAAGATGGTGCCAGGCATTGAAACCATATGGTTTGGGGATGATGGAGGAGAGCTAAGTGTGTCTAGCATGGGATGGAGGAGGTACGAACCCACAGGATGCACTTCAGTACGTCAGGCAAAGACAAATATCACATGATAGCACTTAATGTGGCATCTAATTAAAAAATGATACAGGGCTTCCCTGGTGGCACAGTGGTTGAGAATCTGCCTGCTGGTGCAGGGGACACGGGTTCGAGCCCTGGTCTGGGAGGATCCCACATGCCGCGGGGCAACTGGGCCCGTGAGCCATGGCCGCTGAACCTGCACGTCCGGAGCCTGTGCTCCGCAACAGGAGAGGCCACAATAGTGAGAGGCCCGCGAACCACAATGAAGAGTGGCCCCTGCTCACCGCAACTGGAGAAAGCCCTCGCACAGAGTCAAAGACCCAGCACAGCCAAAAATAAATAAATTTTTCTTAAAAATGATACAAGTGAATTTATTTACAAAACAGAAACAGACCGTAATTTGAGAGTTTCTTCTCAGAATAATACTAGAATGTGCCACATTGAAAGGTGACCACTGGTTAAAGAGCCTGAAGTGAGTGCAGTGCCTGGAGTCCCAGGCCAGGCACCCGCCTCCCAGGCACTGGATTGGGGGTGTGAACTGAATCCAGTCTACATACAGGCACAGTGTGAGTGAAAGAATGTTCTCCTGGAAATGGTCCTAACTTAGCGATTTAGACAACCTGAGTGGGAAACAACGAGTCAATGATAAGAGGTGCTGCTGAAGGGCCAAGGCCCCCGTGGACATAGTCCTGCAGGTACAGGGATGCGTCCACCAGGGATGGCTCGGAACAACTTTATCCCACTCCTGGGGACATGTCAAGGTAAATATTCTATACTTTGAGCCTCAATCCACCAAAAATGAAAACATTGCTCATTCAAAGATCACAGAACATAATTCTGAGGAGAACAATGGTTTCTTCTCTGGGGGTTGTTAAGGGTTGTCACAGATTCAAGAAGTTTCCAGAACGAGGTAGACATTCCTCTCTCCGCATTGGTCCAGCCACTGCCCACACAGCCACCTGCATCCCAAGCCCTGCACTTAACCCAGGGCCCAGACGGTAAGACCACAGGCTCCTGACATTGGGGTCTCTCTCGCGAAAAACTATCACTTTGTAGATAGAAATTGCAAAGCACAAACCGATCTGCAGACCTCAGAATAAAACCTGGAGATCTTTCAGGTGGTGTTTTTAAGCTGCCAAAGGCACCCCTAGTTGGGATAATCGTGCCGATGCTGGATGCTTCTTTGAGCTGACCGTGAACTCAGGACGTACAAGGCCAGCTTAGCCCTGCTGTCCCCCCTCACCTCCCCACACAGCCATCCCTCAGGGGAGCTGACCCCGGCCAGTGAGGGCTGGTGGCCAAGCTTGCCTCTGGCGACACAGCCAGCCCCCAGCAAGGCTTCAGGGCCCCCTGGCAGGGCTTGCCCCTGCAGGCACTCGTGCTGTGAGGTAGTGTCGCCACTCAAGGGTTAAGTGTTCAGTGAGTGTCTTACCCTCTCAAAGACGACAAATGCATTACCCTAAAGCTTGGGGAGCTCTGGGCCCTTTCGGACAATAGGGGAGTGGTGAGTGGAAAATGAAACCTCGCTGGGAAGGCATTGAACGGTTTCCAGATAACACAGTGGGAACTGACACAGAAAACCAGAATGCTTTCTGTGCACACATGGGCAAAGCCACACCAGCTCCTGGGGGAAAACAAGTCTGTACCACACTTTGCCCCTAAACAAGGTCTCTCATCTCTCTGGATTTGGGCGTCTGGAGATGGTTCCCCCTGGTGACTTGCCGGGGAGGATGGTGGAGCAGGAATGAGGCCTCCGCTCAAGCTGACGTGCTATCCATCCATCCCAATGTTACACCCCTCCTCCCCCGCCTCCAGCCCCTGGGAAGGCAGAAAAGCTGTCGAAAATTTCCAGGCTTTGGGGGAGAGGGCAGCTTCCCACCAGCCTTGCCCTTTGTCTCCAGCTGAGGTGCGCTATGCGTGTCCCCGCTACAGAGGGTGATAATGCTTCTCCTGCAATCATCTTGCCTCTCAGGATTCTGGAACCTCAGCCCTGCAGTCTCAAGAGCCCAGCACTGGGGCCGCTGTGGCGTCCCTGTGCACAGCACGGCTGCACACGGACCTGCCCACCACAGCAAGCCTCGGGGTCTTTCCCACCCCACCTCCTTGGCGGCCCAGGCCCAAGGCAAATGCCAGGAGCCTTCCTGCCCCCCACCACATGTCAAGCCTAATGAGACCCTCTTCCAAGTGGTTCTCCCCAGGCCCCAGGGGAACTGAGTCCTCAGGCTCCCAGGCACTCCCAGCCCAATCATGCCTTTGTTACATTTGATTTTTTAATTTTTAAAATTGTTTAATGGTTACTGGTTGCGATGGTTAATTTCATGTGTCAGGTTGGCTGGGCCACAGTGCCCAGTTGTTTGGTCACACACGGATGTGGCTGTGAAGGTATTTTTTGTTTTTATTGAAGTATAGTTGATATACAGTGTTGTGTCAGCTTCAGGAGTACAGCAAAGCGATTCCATCATACAGGTACACATATATATTCTTTTCCATATTCTTTTCTGTTATACATTATTATAAGATAATGAATATAGTCCCCTGTGCTATACAGGAGACCCTTGTTTATCTATTTTATATATAGTGTGTATCTGTTCATCCCAAACTCCCAGTTTATCCCTCCCTCTCCCTTTCCCCTTTGGTGACCATAAGTTTGTTCTCTAAGTCTCTGAGTCTGTTTCTGTTTTTGTAAATAAATTCACTTGTGTCATATTTTAGATTCCACATATAAGTGATAGCATATGGTATTTGTCTTTCTCTGTCTGACTTACTTTTAGATGTGATTAACACTTAAATCAGTGTACTCTGAGTAAAGCAGGTTTCCCTCTGCAATGGGGGCAGGCCTCGTCCAAGCAGTCGAAGGCCTTAAGAAATAAGACTACAGTCCCCGGGGGAAGAGGCGGCTGCCACCAGACTTCCTTTGGACTCTGGCTGCAACATCAACTCCTCTGGGAGTCTCCAGCCTGCCAGCCTGCCCTGCAGATTTTAGATTTTTAGAAAGATTAGATGGTTGGATAGATAATCCCTAGTTAGCTAGCTAGCTAAATGGTAAATATATATATATATTATTCATTAATTACAAAAATCCTTTATATATATGTTCTTTCTCTCCATATATATGTGTGTGTGTATATATATGGATAGAGAGAGAGAGACACGGAGAGACAAGTATTCACATCCTATTTGTTCTGTTTCTCTAGGGAACCCTGACACACGCTGGTAGACATATGGGCCTCCCCAAAATGCTATCCGGATAGTAAGTCACGAAGAGGCACAAGCTGAGTGTCTTTGACCTCTGTGACCCCCAGCAGGTGCCCAGCCCCCGACCTGCCACAGAACAGACCCTCAATAAACACACATTGGAGGGGACCGGCCCCCAGCCTAGGCCGGGCGGGGAGAAGGGCAGGAGGTCGGGCGGGGCAGGTTGACTCCCCGAGAGCCCGGGAGCCTCCCACGGGGTCTGCGGGGAGGAGTCGCTAGGCCAAGTGCATGGACGGCGCCCCTCCCCTCCTCCCCCGCCCACAGGGCCAAGCGCCTGGCTGGCACCGCCCTAAACAGCTTGCGGTACCCGCTGGGCATGAACGAGGGCCGGGGATGGTCTGCAAATTTCAGCTGACCACAGTGTCCCGGGGAGTCAGAACCTTCCAGACCGCGCGCAGTTCTGCCCAAAGGCCGAGCGGTGCCCCTTTCCAACAGCCCAGGGCGGCCCTCAGCACGGGGAACGGGGACCCTGGCCTGGCCGCCCCAGCACTGAAGCCTCTCCTCCACGAAGGATGTGGCCCCGGGTTCCCTCCATCCCGGCAGCACTCACTGTTTCCCGCTAATCTGGGAGGAAACAGGTGCTGATACAAAACCCCGGCGTCGTGCCCCAGGGTCTCAAAGCTCCACGCACAGCTCACACCCCCAGGGCGCCCTCGAAGGTGCCTCCTATCTTGTCACCAATGCTCGTGGCTTTTCCTGTCCGGAATCCCGACAGTGGACCCACATCCTTCCTGAGGCCTGGAACGCTGGTTCTCCTTGAATCCGCAGCCCTTTGGGGATGGAGCCACGGAGTCAGGAGCCACAGAGGCCTCCCCTGGCCCCGCCCCCGGCAGACCCCGGGTGTCCCCCTTCCTTCCCCTGCCCGCTCCGTCACCACCACAGAGTAAGCAGAAGTACACACGCCTTCTTACTTTGCGGTGTCGGCACAGGCGTGACTCAGGGATCTGAGGACATCTCAGATCACAAGAGGCCGTGAATGAAATTCTTGATTTGTTCATCGATTTGTTTGTTTTGGGCCGTCCACGCAAAGTGGAGAACTCTGGGGGCTGCCAGGCGCCTCCTGGGGACCACCCCCTGAGATCAAACAGCTGATAAAAAAAACTTGGCGGGTCTAAGAGCCCCTTCAACGCTGACAAAACAGCTGGTCCGGCCAGGTGGGTATTGAGGGTGGGGTGAGGTGACGGGCAGGTAGGAAAGCCATCAAGGCCACGGCTCCCACATGGGGGCTGGAAAGGCACCTCGACTTGTGGCTCTTTCTCTCTCCTCGGAGCAATCAGGGCCGACCCCTCCCAGCTCCCCCACCAGACTTGCACTGCTCAGCTGAGGGCTGCAGGATGTCAGGGTGCTCAGGGCCCCGAGAGACAGAGGGCACAGAGAGAAACCACCGCTATGCGCTCGCAAGCTTGGAGCCTGGGGCCCCAGCGTCCTTGTCCATCCCAGTCTATCCCCACCTCGGGGAGGGGGCTTTGAGCCAGCCTGGCTATCCCTGCAGCCCTGGAGCCAGGCCAGGGGAGCCCCAGCAAAAGTTGCCTTCCCCAGGCCTCCCCAGGGCAATTATTTGCAGGCTGGCTTCCCCCCACACAACATAAAGGGAAATGCTTGGAAGGAGGTGGGAGGGCGTCTGGGGGTGAGGGATGAGGCTGACGAGCCCTTTTCATACTAGAAGCTTCTATCTTCCTAAAACCCCAATGACCGCTGGATAGGCCTTTTATCCAGCCTCTAGGGAGACAATATCAACCTGTTGATAGTAATAAGAAGATAAGGATTAAGGAGAAAGTGAAATTTCAAATCCCCCAAAAGGAAAAAGTAGATTACCTACTGTGTTAGTTTACCTGGGCTGCCCTAAGGAGGTACCACAAACTGGGTGTCTCAGAACAACTGGAATGGCTTCTTTCATAGTTCTAGAAGTCCAAGAAGAAGGTGTGAGTAGGACCAGCCTCCCTCCGAAGGGTCTAGGGGAGAACCTGTTCCAGGCCCCTCCCCCAGCTTCTGGTGTTTGCTGGCGCTCCTTGGTTTGTAAACACATCACTCCCATCTCTACCTCCATTGTCACATGGCATCTCCCTGTGTGTCTGTGTCTCTTCTACTCTTCCAGTCGTATTGGATTAGGGGCCCCCCTACTTCAGTCTGACCTCATCTTAACTAATTACATCTGCAACAACCCTATTTCTAAATAAGGTCACATTCACAAGGTACCAGGGGCTAGGACTTCAACGTATCTTTTTAGGGTACACAATGCAGCCCACAACTCCTACGAAAGGTCAAAACCAAATTTTCACAGAGCTGTCAATGGTAACAGATACAAGAGAACAGCAGAGAATCACTTAAATATTTTGAAGGAAAAGCATTTTAGCCTAAAACAGTATATCCAGGTTTGTGACGAAAACTAAGTTATCACTTAACATAATAAGTAACATTATTCTCATACATACATGATTTCAATGAATTTATCCCACAAAGTCCTCTTTGAGAAAATCCTTGAGTTGTTGACTCTGGTAAGAAGAAGAAGAAGAAAAAAAAGGAATACGGAAGAAAGCAGAAAGATACAACAAGTAGGGATCAGGATAAAATTTAGCAAAAGAAAAAAAAATGTTGTCAAAAATCATCAACTGTTACCGAGTCCAAGCTCGTACTGCTCGCCACGTGGCAGGCCAATAAATCAGGAGACGAGGTGTTGAGGCAAAGAATAGTGGCTTTATTAGAAAAGCCAGCAGACCAAGAAGACAGCATTTGCCCCATCCCACGGCTGACCTTGGCCAGTGATGACCACCGGTGAGCTGATTAGAGCTGGATTCCAGCCACTCACAGACTTTCCTGCCACGTACCCTCCCCCCACTCCTCCCGAGCCCCTCATGTACCCCTTCCCAAGACCCCCTCTCCAAGGCTCTGCTTCCAGGAACTTGGCCTGAGGCACGAGGAACCTAATTTTATTTTTTAACATTTTAAAAACTTTATTTATTTTATTTATTTATTTTTGGCTGTGTTGGGTTTTCATTGCTGTGCGCAGGCTTTCTCTAGTTGTGGCAAATGGGGCTTCTCTTGTTGTGGAGCACGGGCTCTAGGTGCGTGGCTTCAGTAGCTGTGGCACGCAGGCTCTGTAGCTGTGGCTTGCGGGCTCTAGAGCACGGGCTCAGTAGTTGTGGCGCACGGGCTTAGTTGCTCCGTGGCATGTGGGATCTTCCTGGACCAGGGCTCGAACCCGTGTCCCCTGTATCGGCAGGTGGATTCTTAACCACTGCACCACCAGGGAAGCCCAGGAACCTAATATTTTGGACTCGTGCAATAGGGAAGAACAAATCTGACTCCATGTTGGATCTGTTTCTTTTACTTTAACCTCTGTATTCTATTGCTTCTGCTTTCAGTTAGGAATGTTGCCTGTAGCCTGAAATATACAGGGTAGCCCATCCTCAAGGCTCTGACCTTTAAGAGTACAATACTTTTCCATCCATCCATATAGAGATAAAAAGTTGCAGAACAGACAATAACATTTGTCTCGTTGGAGGTTTGTGACCTGACCTACCTGGACAGATGTAAAAACAAAGAATTCCTGCACCAAGAAGTTTCCAACAACCAGCCACCCTCCCTCTCCTTTTAACATAAAAGAAGCCTGAATCCTAACTGGGACATCAGTCTGCCATCCTCTTGGTCTGCTGGCTTTTCTAATAAAGTCACTATTCTTTGCCCCGACACCTCATCTCCTGATTTGTTGGCCTGTCGTGTGGCGAGCAGTACGAGCCTGGACTCGGTAACAGCTGATGATTTTTGACAACATTTTGTTTTCACTCTGGAGCCAAGAAGCTCAGCCCCAAGACCATCTCCCAGCTCTGCGGGCCTGAGAAGACCACCCTCCCCCAGAAGCAGTTCACCCCTCGCTTTGATGCCAGCACTGTGTTTGAGGGGCTTGGGAGATCCCCAGATCCCTTACAATCAATACCACACTCAGAGAAGGTCATCAGGGGCCGCCAGTCTTGGGGGAGGAGGTCTGGGGTGCAGCCCTCCCGAGCAGGGGGTCTCACTATGGATGCAAAGACACAACCATCTTCAAAGATGCTCACATACTTCATTTTAAGAAAATGGAACCAACTTGTTTCTGTCAAATTGAGCACACGTGGAACATTTCTTCATGCACCCCAGTCAGCTGATCTGCCAAAGTTAAAGACGTCAGAGGAAACAGAAAACTCACCCACACTCACAGCCAAAGATGTCATGAACATCCAAGAAATGCAGGAAGGGTTCAACCAGCATTGCTCAGCCTCATGGCCAAGAAAAAGGCGGGCTTCTTTCCCACTCTGGTAACAACTGCTTTCCTCCAAATTGTCCCCCAAAATGGTATCAAGACTTCTCAAACACACGCGTGCGCGTGCACACACCGGATCTGTGTCCCAGGAGAGCGTGTCCCACTGGAGGGGGCCATGCACGTGCAGCTGTGAGTCCAGACACAGGCTGACTGGGGCTGCACACTCGGGTCCCAGCACCTGCCCTGCTGGGAAATGACGAAAGCCGAAAGCAGGCTGAAATGGAGACTCTAGTTAAAGAAAGCTGGCCTTTTGCTCCTCAGATAATTTGAGGGCAAGATATGATTTTTTGTCTGAGTATATTTATGGTATTTTTCCATTAGAAAAAGCATTAACAAAGGAAAAGGAAACAATGCTAAGAAACACTATTTCCGTTTTCAAGGCGGGGTGGGAATCCCTTTCCGAGGGGCTGTGCCCAAATCTGTAAATAGCCAACCTTGGAACGAACACAAGGGAAACCAACATGCGTGCCTACGTGTGAGTGGGGGGCGGGGATCCTCACCTTCCAGAACGTCCCCATCCCTTGTGGCGGAGGGAAACCATCTACAGCTGGAGGGCTGCAGACCTGCCAGGAGCCCAGGCATGAGGAGCTGCTCCTGGGGTCCAGGTAAGACCCTGTCCCACCACCATGAGCTTGCAGGCACGCGCGCGCACACACACACACACACACACACACACACACACATTACATACACTTGTTTCACTGTGTTTCTTTCCACTGCAGGAAAAGGATAAGCAGAGGCTGGGGGCACTTGCTTTACACGATCTCTTTGTGCCTTTTGTGTGTGTGTGTGTCCTTCGGATGAACTGTTGTCTTCTAAGAGATTCTGGCTCTACTTCCTAATCTCCAGCAAGGACCCACTCTCCTTCTGGAACACAGCATGCCCTCCCCTCCCCACCCACTCTGACACACACACCACATACAGCGCACACACCACCCGCACCCCACGTGCATGTGCACACACCCCTGGCCCGTAGGACACCTCCCGCAGAGTTTCTGAACCCAGGTGCTGGCAGGGCTCAGCTTGCAAAACAGGTCAAGCCAGGTCAGGATGCACCCTCGGATGGGACAGGAAGGGCCCTGCCGAACAAATCTCCAGGGTGCAGTGCCATCTAGTGGCTCCTCTGTGGCACTATTTCCCAACTCCGGTGGAAAGGGAACGCCCGCGCTTGGCGTCATGAAGCGGGGGGCGGGGCTGGGATACAGAGGAAGGCGCCACGTTTCCTAGGAGGACTCCGGAGCTGGGGCTGCCCCTTCGATGTGCTGGCCTGGCCACCAAGGCAGCCGGATGTGCTCCACACTCCTGCAATTTTGTGGCTCCACCTTTTGTATATTTATAACTCCTCCTTTTACACACATGCACACACATATTTACATTGTTTTCGAATTATAAAAGTAAAGTATTTGAAAAGAGGCCAAATGTCATTAGTCATCGAAAAATGCAACCTAAAATCATACACTCCCACCCGAACGCTCATAGGAGGAACACTAAGTATTGGTGAGACCATGAAGCAGCTAGACTCACACCACACACATCAGGGCATAAACCCAGTCACTGGCGGAAACTATGTAGTGCTTACCTGTGGAAGTCGAGCCCGGGCAGCCCTTGGCACTGCAGTCCCTCTCCTGCTGTACTCCTAACACTCAAGTGGGCACTCAGACCCGCTGCCCCCTCCCAGGTGGATAAAACGAGGGTCTGGGGGACTTCAGCCCCCTCACTGGGCCCTTCACCCCGGCAGGGGAAGGTGCAGTGGCATCACGGGTGTGGCTGGCCCCCTCCACCTGTGATCTCTCCATCCCCTTTCGAGGCAGCAGTCCTCCACCAGGGACGGTTTTGCGGTTGGCAGCACGGGGAAGGATGTGCCTCTGGCATCTAGTAGGTGGAGGCCAGGGATGCTGCCCGACATCTTCCAGCGCACAGGCAGGCCCTCACCATCGAAGGCCCATCTGGCCAAAATACCAATAGTGTGAGGTTGAAAAATGCTGCCTGAAACGCCCAACTGTGGAGCAGTGGTGTAAATTATTACTGCTTTTACATAAATGGACGTTTTGGCTAAAAGTTTAGAATAAAAAACTTCTAAGTAGAATTAAGCAGGACACGGTTATAATGTAAATACATTCAGCCTGTATCGAAAAGGACAAAGCTGCAGGACAACAAAGTCAGGGAATGAGAGCACGTGTTTTCCGGGGCTTATGTGCAACTTTTTTTTAAGAGGGATTTTTTTTTTTAAGATGTTGGGGGTAGGAGTTTATTAATTTATTCATTTATTTTTGCTGTGTTGGGTCTTCGTTTCTGTGCGAGGGCTTTCTCTAGTTGTGGCGAGCGGGGGCCACTCTTCATCGCGGTGTGCAGGCCTCTCACTATCGCAGCCTCTTTTGTTGCGGAGCACAGGCTCCAGACGCGCAGGTTCAGTAGTTGTGGCCCACGGGCCTAGTTGCTCCATGGCATGTGGGATCCTCCCAGACCAGGGCTCGAACCCGTGTCCCCTGCATTAGCAGGCAGACTCCCAACCACTGCGCCACCAGTGAAGCCCTATGTGCAACTTTTAATGCTTCCTTTATCAGCGGTGGGGCCACTCTGGTCTCCAGCTAATACTTCTCTCCTTCACCTAAAGGCTGCATGTCTTTGGGCTTGTGAGGGTGTCCACATCCAAATGCTTCTATATGGAGCCATTCAATAAATACATTTCTGTGTATTCTTCTCTCCCCTAAAGATAGCGTCTTGCTCGACATTCCTTTTGCCTAACTGGGTAATTTGAGTGATTTATTTATTTTAACTCTGAGATTGATGATTAAAAGATCGACATAGTTAAAATGAACCAGTCATATGATCTATTGTTGTCGACATTAGCCATGAAAATGTTTCCACCCACTATGGAGTTATTAAGCATTTAACTTAATACTACATAGAATTTACTGAATGCCATGGAAAACACAAAAAAAGTAGAAGACATGGTGTCTACATGTGAGGAATTGTGTGTGTTCATTTTTTGCCAATGCTGTCTCGATTGTGGCTCTATTTGGTGTCTTAGAAACACTGGAGCCTCTTTCAGTGACCTTTATTTGTTGATTCACATCATTCAGATACAATCCAACAAAGTTTCAAAATTTATTCTGGCTGTTTTGCTGTTGGAGAATTAAGTATTACCCTCTGGAAAACAGTTTTGTAGAAGAAACCAAAACCCAACAGCTCCAAACATCTCAGCAGAAACCAACATAAGGAATCAGTATAATCCTCAAGGGCTGGCCCCAGAGTAATCTACGGAATCAATGTAGGAGAAAATCCAATCTACTCATTAATAATTTGTTTTAAATTTTAGAAGTAAGACATGTACGTCATAAACTGAAATTCCAAACCGCACCACAAAGCAATTCCAAACAGCACCAGAAAACATACAAACGTTGGTCTCCCCCTCATCTGATTTCCCAGCCTCCCTACTGTCGGTTTTTTTGTGTATTCTTTCAGAAATTCTTTATGTATACAACAAACAAGCATACATGTTTTTATAAATTGGGGTAGTGCTACATATTATTTTTGCAAACTTGCTTTTTTTCAACTTTTGATACGTATAAAATTTACCATATTAACCATTTTTAAGTATACGGTTCAGTGGCATTAAGTGCATTCACTTTGCTGTGCAAACATCACCACCATCCATCTCCAGAGCTCCTTTCATCCTGCAAAACTGAAACTCTGTCCCCATTAAACAACAACTTCTCACTCCTCCCCTGGCACCCACCATTCTGCTTTCTGTCTCTATAAATCTGACTACTTTAGATGCCTCATATAAGTGGAATCATACAGTATTTGTCTCTTTGGGGACTGCCTTATTTCCCTTAGCATTATGTCATCAAGGTTCATCAAGGCTGTAGCATGTGTCAGAATTTCCTTCCTTCCTTTTTAAAGCTGAATAACATTCCATCGTGTGTATAGACCACAGTTTGCTTATCCATTCTTCTGTCTGTGGATACGCGGGTTGATTGTACACTTTAGCTACTGTGAATAACTAATGCTGCTGTGAACATGAGTGTACAAATATCTCTTCAAGACCCTGCCTTGAATTCTTTCAGGTATACCTCAGAAGTGGAATTGCTGGATCATATAGTAATGCTATGTTTAATTCTTGGAGGAGCTGTCAAACTGTTTTCCTTGGAGGCTATACAATTTTACATTCCCACCAACAGTGTACAAGGGCTCCAGTTTCTCCATATCCTTGCCAACACTGGTTATTTTTTTTTTATAGTAGCCATCTTAACGGGTACAAGGTGGAACCTCACTGTGATTTCAGTTTGCATTGCCCTAATGACCGAAAGATTAGTGATGTTGAGCATCTTTTCGTGTGCTTATTGGCCATTTGTATGTCCTCTGTTCACATTCTGTAGCTTACAGCTTAGTCACGTGGCAACATCTAACTGCACGGGAGCCTGGGAGATGCAGTATAGTTGGGTTTGCATTAGCTATCTATTATGCCTAATAATGTTGCCATTAATTTAGTATCTTAAAACTAAACATTTCTTAGCTTGCAGTTCCTGTGGGTCAGGAGCTTGGGCACAGCTCAACTGGGTCCTTTGCAAGGTTGCAGTTAAGGTGTTGGCTGTGGCTGCAGTCTCGTCTGAGTCTGGACTAGGGAAAGATCTGCTTCCCGTTGTTGGCAGGATACAGCTCCTTGCAGCTGTAGAACTGAAGGCTTCAGTTTCTTGCTAACAACCCCATCAGAAGCTTCCCTCCGTTCCTAGGAGCCACGTTCAATTCTTTGTCATATGGGATTTCCTCAAAGCCAACAAAAGAGAGAGAGACTCCAGCAAGATAGGTGGTGCAATCTTACATACATCATCACATGCACACAAGCATGTGTGTCCTGCTACCTTTGCCATATTCTATGGTTAGAAACAAGTTGCATGTCCTGCCCACACTCAAGGGGAGGAGACTATGCCAGGACGTGAACATCAGGGATTGTGGGCACCATTCTAGAGTCCTACTGAGGCCTCCCTAGTATTCCACAGCAATGGAAGAAAGAATACAGGACACTGGCTATCAGCCTATACCACATTAGGTTGCAAATATTTTTCTTAGCAATGGAAAATTGCTAGGTATTTTAGCAATTTTATATTTTAATATAAAATTCATACTTTATTTGATGGTTACTTTTTGGTTGACATTTTAAATTTTAGCTTCATATTTTAATTTGATGGGTACTTTTTGGTTGATATTTTAAATTTGTTTATGGTACCCTTGACATAAAATCTTTCAAATTGCGTGAAGTCAAATGTATCAATATTTTCCTTTACAGCTTCTGAATTTTGTCATGATTTGTGTCATGTCATGCAAGACCTCCCCCCTTCCAAGATTATATAAAATCCCATTCACATTTTCTCCTAAAATAACTCATTATTATGGCCAAGCATCCCATTTGGGGGAATTTTTCTTCACTTCTAATGTAATTTATGTAGACTATTTTGTTGCTGACTTGCTTGAAAAGCTATTTGTTCACAATTTTGCTAATCAGTGACTTTTTAAGGGGAAGAAGTAGGATTTCAGCAAATTATTTTCACCCTTTAATATACAATTCTTAGTGTGGTTCTCAGATAAGCACTAAAATTTGATGGGAAGCTCTTTTTTGGTGCAAAATCAGCATTATTCACATGTAGTCACTGATACTGTTTATTCCAGTTCTGAGTTCTCAGCCTTTCTTGAACGGGGCATGACTTTATGTGCTCTGGGTTGTTTACCCTCACGGGTCACTCTTTTGCTGAGTGTTTACTTCCAACAGAAAATAATGATTGTGCCAATAGTATTCACTCAAATAAAGTCACCTGCCTCTCAAACAGAGGCTAAATCGTTTGGGAAATCATGAGGAAACAGAGTTTCCTTCTTTTCCCTCAGCAAATATTTAGGGCACCCCCTACTCTGGGCAAAGCAAACTATCCAAAGTGGGTAGCTGCTAGCAAAAAAAATACTCTGAAAAATTGCCACCAGCAAAGGAACCCCATAATTTAGTTCTACAGATTCTATACTCGTATTAATAGTATAATAGCCCAGCATTCTTGAGACATCCAAGTAGCATGAGACCTTCCAGCTTGGCCACCTTAGGCCCTGGTGGTTTGAGTGGAGAATGAAAGGAAAGAAAGAAGAGACCAATGTCTCCTGCATCTCTGTGTCTGTGACAGTTTTTGCATCTGCAATACTCATTATTTCGCCAGGCCCAGAACTGATGTCCATAAAGGCTGTGTAGTAGATACAAGTATCAGTTGATAAATGCAGGTGTAACTCTGTTCATTTCTCTGTAGCTTCAGCATAATTTCCACCAATCGAATCCGGGTCCCCGGACTTTGCTGAGTTGCAGCTGAGTTCAAGGAGAAGTTCATGGTTCCCTGGCGTTGGAGAGGGGCTCAGGGGGGGTCATCTGTCCATGCTTGCCCCTGCTGAGGTGGCCTCAGGCCCACGCACCCTGCTGAGTCAGGCCCCTCTCCCCGGCCCAAGGCCCCCAGGGCCCGGCTTTCTGTCTGGGTCTCTCCCACCTGCTCCCACTCAGTGGTCTGTGCAGAGGAGTCCTTTCTGACCCCCCCCAGGGTTGGCCCAGACCAGACTCCAGCTTTTTCTCTCTGTGGTCCCCTCCCTTGCCTGAGACAAAAAAAAAAAACCCACCTGAGCGAAGGATCAGAGGACAAAAAGGAAAACATCAACTGATATTTCCAAATCATATGCTGCTACACTTGTCCGATAGACTGACACACCACAGGGAGATTCAGACCCAAGAGCAAACTGGACCGTCAACCTACCGTAATGCAGAAAACTCCTTTTTTTAAAAAAGGAGGTTATACATTGTTGCGTAACAATGCAAGGCTAGGTAAGCATTGATTTGGTTAAGTGTGATTAGAGTTAGCTTTTGGGCTTCCCTGGTGGCGCAGTGGTTGAGAGTCCGCCTGCCGATGCAGGGGACGCAGGTTCGTGCCCCAGTCTGGGATGATCCCAGATGCCACGCAGTGAGCCGTGGCCACTGAGCCTGCGCGTCCGGAGCCTGTGCTCCGCAACGGGAGAGGCCACAACAGTGAGAGGCCCGTGTACCGCAAAAAAAAAAAAAAAAAAAAAATTTAGCTTTCGAGAGACCCTAAAAGCTTATTATTTTACATTACGACATAGGCTTATAGCTTTACCAGAGCTGTAGCCACATTAATACTGATTTAAACAAGAAAGACTTTTCTTTTCTGTCACATCCGATCTGGGTGTAGGGTCCCTCTGTCTCATCGCTCCATCAGTCCTGGAGGTGGTTTCAGCCGTGGCATCCAAACTGGCTAAGTACCACCATGGCCACCTGCCTGCTGGTAGAAGAGAAAAAAGGGAAGGGTGTCACTCCTGGGAGTTGCATCTAATGCTTCCTCCCCTTGGCCACACCCAGCTTCAAGGGAAGCTGGGAAAGGTAGTCCTTAGGTAGCCCCAAAACTGGGGGTGTCATTACTACAGAAGGTGGGACAGTGGCTAGTAAAGGACAATTAGCAATCGGTGATGCTCTTCTATAATAAAACAGCTACTTTGTAAAAATGCTATCCATTCTTCAGAGCCTAGATCAGACACCTCCTCCCTCATCAGTTCTCTGAGCTAAGTGATTCCTTCCCCCTCCAAACTATACCCACACCATTCATGTGACAATTACCCTCAAACAGCCTCCTCCCCACAAGCTGACCCCTAAACCTCCTCTATGTCCCGATATAGCAGCATCCACCTCTGACAGCACCCACCAGGGGAGGAAGGGTTGCCTTTCCCAATCACGTAAAGGGCCTGTTTATTGAGTTTGTGGCAACAGAGCCCTTCTATTACCCCCCAGCATCCATTCAACACACACACACTCACACATTCACACTCACACACTTCTCTGCTAACAACCCCCCATGTCTTCAGCAAGCCCCTGCCCAGTGCTGGGGGAGCCACGATGGGTCTAGACCCATCTTGGCAATTTCTTTCCACTCTGATGTCCAGATGTGGCCACGTGACCTGGTCCTGGCCAGTGAGATGTAAGGGGACATTCCCTCCAGGGGCTCCACCAAAAAGGGTGCAGCCTTGGCTGCCAACACCCTTCCCCCTTTTCTTTCCCTCTTCCTCTGGCCTCTGTCCTGGAGGTACTTTCTGGAGATGCAACGGGCTGCAAGGGCAGAGGCAAAAGAGTAACATGGGCCTCTGAGCCCCTGCAGCAGCCCATGACCAAGCCACTCGGACCTCTTGATAAACAGGACTATTCCATTGATCAGGCTAAGAAGAAATGCACAAGCACGCCACGAAAAGACATGCGTGTTGCTTATTACTGAGTGAAAGAAGTCAAGCTGAACAGTCTGCACACTGCACCATTCCAACTCATGACGTGCTGGAAAAGGCCAAACTATGAAGACAGTAAAGAGATTAGTCTCCAGGGTCTAGGGGGAAGGAGGCATGAAGAGGCGGAGCACACAGGATTCTTAGGTACTGAAAGTTCTATTCTATATGATGCTCTTTTTCTTATCAGAGCATAATTGCCTTACAATGTTGTGTTACTTTCTGCTGTACATTGAAGTGAATCAGCCATATATATATATCTATATCCCCTCCCTCTTGGATGGACCTCCCTCCCACCCCCCTCATCCTACCCATCTAGGTCATCACAGAGCACCGAGCTGAGCTCCCTGTGCCATATAGCAGGTTCCCACTAGCTAGCTATTTCACACATGGTAGTGTATTTATGTCAAACCTAGTCTCCCAATTCGTCCCACCCTCCCCTTCCCCGCCCTCCACATGTCTGTTCTCTACGTCTATGTCTCTATTCCTGCTCTGCAAATAAGTTCAACTGTTCATTTTTCTAGATTCCACATACATGCGTTAATATACAACATTTGGTTTTTTCTTTCTGACTTACTTCACTCTGTCTGACAGACTCTAGGTCCATCCACATCGCTACAAATGACCCAGTTTCATTCCTTTTTATGGCTGACTAATATTCCATTGTATATGTGTACCACATCTTCTTTATCCATTCATCTGTCGTTGGACATTTAGGTTTTCTCCATGTCCTGGCTATTATAAATAGTGCCACAGTGAACATTGGGGTAGATGTGTCATTTTGAATTATGGTTTTCTCAGGGTATATGCCCAGTAGTGGGATTGCTGGGTTGTATGGTAGTTCTGTTTTTAGTTTTTTAAGGGACCTCCTCCATACTGTTTTCCATAGTGCCTGTATCAATTTACATTCCCACCAACAGTGCAAGAGGGTTCCCTTTTCTCCACACCCTCTCCAGCATTTACTGTTTGTAGATTTTTTGATGATGGCCATTCTGACTGGTATGAGGTGTTACTTCATTGTAGTTTTGATGTGCATTTCTCTAATAATTAGTGATATTGAGCATCTTTTCATGTGCCTCTTGGCCTTCTGTATGTCCTCTTTGGTGAAATGTCTATTTAGGTCTTCTGTCAGTTTTTTAATTGGGTTGTTTGTTTTTTTGATATTGACCTCCATGAGCTGTTTATATATTTGGAGATTAATTCTTCGTCCATTGTTTTGTTTGCAAATATTTTCTCCCATTCTGAGGGTTGTCTTTTAGTGTTGTGTATGGTTTCCTTTGCTGTGCAAAAGCTTTTAAGTTTCATTAGGTCCCATTTGTTTATTTTTGTTTTTATTTCCATTTCTCTAGGAGGTGGGTCAAAAAAGATCTTGTTGTGGTTTATGTCAAAGAGTGTTTTTCCTATGTTTTCCTCTAAGAGTTTTATAGTGTCTGGCCTTACATTTAGGTCTTTAATCCATTTTGAGTTTATTTTTGTGTATGGTGTTAGGTAGTGTTCTACTTTCATTCTTTTACTGAAAGATGTAAAATGCAGCTGTCCAGTTTTCCCAGCACCACTTATTGAAGAGGCTGTCTTTTCATCATTGTATATTCTTGCCTCCTTTGTCATAAGTTAGGTGACCATATGTGCATGGGCTTATCTCTGGGCTTTCTATCCTGTTCCATTGATCTATATTTCTGTTTTTGTGCCAGTACCATACTGTCTTGATTACTGTAGCTCTGTAGTATAGTCTGAAGTCAGGGAGTCTGATTCCTCCAGCTCCGTTTTTCTTTCTCAAGATTGCTTTTGCTATTCACAGTCTTTTGTGTTTCCATACAAATTATGAAATTTTTTGTTCTAATTCTGTGAAGAATGCCATTGGTAGTTTGATAGGGATTGCATTGAATCTTTAGATTGCTTTGGGTAGTATAATCATTTTCACAATATTGATTCTTCCAATCCACGAACATGGTATATTTCTCCATCTGTTTATGTCATCTTTGATTTCTTTCATCAGTGTTTTATAGTTTTCTGAGTACAAGTCTTTTGCCTCCTTAGGATTTATTCCTGGGTATTTTATTCATTTTGTTGCGATGGAAAATGGGATTTTTTCCTTAATTCCTCTTTCTGATTTTTCCTCCCACGGTTCTAGGACCCACATGGCCTAGAGGGGGCTTCAGAGGGCGGAGGACCCGGCCCGGGAGCCCAGCAGCCTTCCCGGAGCCTGACTGGGCAGGGAAAATGCTAGGCACACTCCCCCCGATCCTTCAAGCCCCCGAGCATCCCTCCAGGAGTGGGAAACCCTCCCTTCTCCCAGCCACCCCTCAGCGGTGCTGGTCCTGTCCAGCCTCCACTTCTTGTCCCCCCTCCCTCCCCCCCCATGTCCTATCCAGTTGCTCGGGGGTTCCTCCCATCTCCTTGGGCGTTGAGGTCCCCCACCAGCATCCAGCAGGTGCCCTAGGTGTGGGGAGACACAAATTCCGCATCCTCCCATGCCCCATCTTGACTCTGCCCCTCTATATGATTCTACAGTGGTGGATACACATCACTGTACATTGGTCCGAACCCACAGAATGTACAGCACCCAGAGTGAACCTTAATGTAAACTATGGAGTCTGGGCGATGATGCCATGTCAATGCAGGTTCACCAATTGTAAAACGTCCCCCTCTGCTGGTGGGTGGTGATAGTGAAGGAGGCTGCATGTGTGGGAGCAGGGGGTAGATGGAAGACCTCTGTACCTTCTGCTCAATTTTACTGTGAACCTAAATTTGCTCAAAAAAATAAACTCTATTTATTGAAAATAAATGTTTATGACTATTCACCCCTGTTTTCTTCCACCTCTGCCATCAGGTGTTCTGATACGAGCAGCCAGATGTGACACGAGCTGCAACCTGCCTTCTCTCCACCCTGGTGTGAATTCACGGAACCCACCAATCCCCTCCCCAGGCAGAAGGGCTGGGAAACAACCCACCTGAGTCCACTGGAACCCCATCTCCCTTGGCCACCCCCTCATCTTGGTGGCCGGGGATGGCCCTGGGTTTTGTGGACAAGAGCTGGGATCCATGTTGGAGCAGACCCAAGAGACCAGACAGCTCCCAGACCACAGCCTCGGGTCTCGTGACCACGTGAGTCCAAGGTGACCCAGGATTCCCTTCGCAGGGAGATCTGAACTCTTGGGGTGCTCCATTCTGGCCTTACTTCTGTGATGAATGGATTAGCTCGCTGGGCCGCAGGCTCCCAAAGCGCGGGCCCAGGACTGGGCCGGGCATAACATCAGTGTCTGTTAAACAATATCAAGCCCCTATTGAAATTCTGCCGTGGCATCAGACAAAGAAGAGAGCTCCCACACAGTTGTGAGGCAATTATACTCCAATAAAGATGTGGGGAAAAAAAATAAATAAAAAGCACTTCCTACACAAAGTGAATATCTAAATGTTTTGAGGACCTTATTTCTTATTTTCATTCATTTTACCTATTAATGTTATAAATAATATAATATTCATTTGATAAAAGATTGCTACCAACCTTGGAAAAAAAAAAAAAAAAAGAAGAGAGCTCCCGGCAGGCCAAATGGAAGCCACCAGCGAGAACATGGAAACTGTCACCTTCCATGTCACTGTGGATCCGGCCTCTTGAGTCTGCAGCCACTCCAAAGAAAACCCACATTGATGGCTCGAAAGCAGGGCCCTGTGTGGGGTGCAGAGCTACCTGGAAGGAAGCCCAGCAGACACAGACAATTTATGGTTCCTGAGGGGGCAGCTGGAAGCCAGCCTCTTCAGAGGTGGCTGCGGGAGCGTGTGGGGTCACATATGGAAACAATCTCGGCGTGGGGGGGTGAAGCTGGCCTCTGGAGATGTGGCCGGGCGGGGCGCGCAATTAACCCAAGAAGAAGCCTCGTTAACGGGCCTGCAAAACAGCACACGCAGCCCCGGGGTCCAGGAAGGAAGAAAACGCCTGGCGTTCCAGCAACTCCTAGGTCAGACGTCTGAAAAAGGAACAGTGCAGGAATCCACGCACTTTGTTTTGATAAACGTCACCATCTGAGACCCATGCCGACCAGCATCGAGGGGGATGTGACGGGGCTCAGTCTGGAACAGGCGACGGTGCACCAGGACATTGTGTTCTGGGAGACCCCTCGGCTGTCCCATTCACTAGTGACCGTTGCCCCTCAGAAGAAACTGAGGCAGCAACTGAAACATCCAAAATAACTCATTCTTGAGTTTCTCAGCCAACAGGCTTCCTCACAGATCAATATCTCCTCGGGAACAAAAATTCCTGAATCTTAAGAATATTAATGTCTCCGGGGCTGGATGTTCCAGCACTGCTGATAAAGAACAGCGTCTTCCAGGAAAGGATCACTTTTTCATCTTTGGTACTAATGAGCTAGAGTCGCATAAAAATTTCAAGAGAAAAAAAAGTCCCTAAAAATATTTTTTAAAACAGTCAATAGACATTTTTATAAAGGTCCAATGCCTACAGATTTGGGGGGCATGTTTTTGATTGCTTCCGGGTCTTCGAAGAAAGAAGAACAAAGAGTATTACTGATACGTAGACGTATTTAAAGAGAGCAGGTGACCAGCTCCAGGTTCGGCAGTCGAAATGAAGAATCTTTGTGGGGCAATACTGCCCCCTAGTGACCAACATTTACTTACCTATTTCAGGACGTTAACCTCTGGAAACCGACACCGGTGCCTGATTTGTACAATCTGCAGGAATATATTTTCACCCCCGGTTAACGCTCCTGTACTCCTGAAGGAGGTGGGCAGATACAGCACCACCTCTAAGTAAGGAGAAATTTGATTAACAACAATGTCAGCAAAGAGTCACAATGGCGTTCCCAGGACAACTTTAGAAAATGTGGACTCTGCTGACATGGTGAAGGAGGCCTCACCTCCATCCCAGCTGTTTTTGTTTGTTTGTTTGTTTGTTTTTTAACATTTCCCACAAATAAGGGAGCTGCAAATACCTGAGGGATTTAAAGTGTAAATTTCTTCCAGCCCACATAACTCACCTGCTGGATTGTTTGCTGTAAGGAGAGACTGCTGTTCAAAACATTTCCAGCGATTTTTAAGACTGTGTAAAGAGCGTTCACTGTGGTCATTTTGTTTGTTTGTTTGTTGTTTGTTGTATTTTTTTAACTTTTTATTTTATATTGGAGTATCGTTGATTAACAATGCTGCATTAGTTTCAGGTGTACAGCAAAGTGATTCAGTTATACATATACATGTATCTATTCTTTTTCAAATTCTTTTCCCATTTAGGTTATTACATACTATTGAGAAGAGTTCCCTGTGCTACACAGCAGGTCCTTTTGGGTTATCTATTTTAAATATAGCAGCATGTACATGTCAACCCCAAACTCCCTAACTGTGATCATTTTTACCCTGTGAATAATGGGTAGTCACCCCTATGGCACTTAATCCTCATCTTCACCAAATATTTACCCTATTCACCAGGGACTTAACTGAGCATCTACTCTATGCCAGTGTCGCAGGGACGCCATGCTCAGCTGAGCCCGCCCACCAGCAGAAGCTTCAGCACTGGGAGCTTATGAGAGAGGCAGGATCACAGCCCCGCCCCTCCCCAGCCCCCGACCCCTGAACCCAGAGTCTGAATCTGCATTTCAACAAGATCCCCACATGGTTGAAGTTGAGCGTTTGGGATGCTCTGCGGAGGGGGGTGGGGGGTTCCCAGGTGTGAACAAGCTTCAGAATCATCCAGAAGGCGTGTTAAAACACAGGCTGCTGGGCCCGACCCCGGGGTGCCTGACTCAGTGGGTCTGAGGCGAGCCTGAGAATTTCCAGGTCTAACAAGTTCCTGGGTGATGCTGGTGATGGTGGCCTGAAGACCACGCTGGTCCTCCAACCCGGCTGCCTGTTGGCATCTTCTGGGAGTTGTAAAAAATAACAATACCTGGGTCTCATCTCCAGAAACTAACGTAAACAGTGTGGTGTGTGGCTTGGGCATCAAGCATTTGAAAAGCTCCCTGGGTGATTCTAAAGGTAGCAAAGTTTGGGAACCCCTGTTCTTTGTTTTGTTGTCTCTTAACCATTTTCTTATTGAAGTACAGTTAATGTACAATGTTGTGTTCCTTTCAGGTGTACAGCAAAGAAATTCAGTTATATATATATGTATATGTGTATACATGTACTGTATATATGTATTTTTTCAGATTCTTTTCCCTTACAGTTTATTACAAGATATTGAATGTAGTTCCCTGTGCTATAGAGTAGGTACTTGCTGTTTATTTTATATATAGTAATGTGTATTTGTTAATCCGAAACTCCTAACTTAGCTCCCCCACCCCCTTTCCCCTTTGGGAACCATCAGTTTGTTTTCTGTGTCTGTGACTCTATTTCTGTTCTGTAAATAAGTTCATTTGTATCATTTTTTTAGATTCCACATGTAAGTGATATCATATGATATTTGTCTTTCTCTTTCTGACTTACTTCACTTAGTATGATAATCTCTAGGTCCATCCATGTTGCTGTCAATGGCATTATTTCGTTCTTTTTTATGGCTGAGAAGTATTCCATTGTGTATATGTACCACATCTACTCTATCCATTCATCTGTCAATGGACATTTAGGTTGCTTCCATGTCTTGGCTACTGTGAATAGGGCTGCCATGGGGAACCACTGTCCTAAGGGATAAAAGGGGAGAAATTAGAAATCCTTTATCACCAAGTTTCACTATGCTCCATGATTTTTTGATGAAAATATTTCGATATTACATAACTTCCCACTATTCTCAGTTACAATGTGTGTGAACTGCTATGTTTCATGCACTGCATGCCGTGGTCCTCACCTTTTTAAGGTGGCAGGTGAAGGACAGGCAGAAGGTTTTACTGGTGTGTCCCTGGATCATCACCCACATCAATGCAGCCTCTTTTCTGGAACCATAGAATGATGGGCAAGGTTTGTCTTCCTGACTGAGAACCCTGCAACAAAGAAATAGATATGACCAACCCTACATCACAGAAGAAGAGGTGCAGGAAGAGTAACTGTCCAACATCGCTTAAAGTAGCACAATTAGCCTGCAGGGCTGATGGGTGGGCATAAGGCTACTGGGCTGAGGACAGAACAGTGTGGAAAGGCTTTGAGCTAGAAATCAGAGTGCTTGGCTCTGTGAGTTCTCGGACAATGTAGACCAAGCCCCTTGGTCTCCCCAAACTTCTATTTAATTACTCATAAGATAGTATTAAGAACTGTCGCCTAGCTCCCTAAGCTGACACGGAAAGCACGTGGAAAACGTCTGTAGAAATATTTCATAATTGGGAGATCATCAATAAAGTGTTTTCTGGCTACACAGAGGCAACTAAGTTAAAATAAACACACAGCACGTGAAACATAGCTGTTGCATACATTTTAACTAAAAATAGTAGGAAAGTATATACTGCATATTTCCTTAAGAATCACTTCTCCCTTACAGTTTAGAAGGTCTTTGGGGGAAATTGTTCAATGGCAATGAGTTTCCAGAAGGTTGTCCAGGATAGTTTGCTTCATTAATTTCTTCATTCAACAAGATTTTATTGAATGGCATCTGTGTGCCAAGAGAAGTGATGTGTCCTTTATTCTTTGTAAATATCTTTATGACAATAACATTCAAAATATTTATGGGGAAATACATACAGAAAGTTCTGTGTAAAACAAGATACAGTTATTTTCCTCCTTCCAAGAACCCATTCAAATGAAAGCAAAGGATATTTAAAAGCAATAAGCCCATAAAAGCATTAAGCATTAAGTTGAGACCTCTTGTGGTAGAAATGAAGCAGACGAATGGTTTTCCCTCCTGGTAAATCCTCGTGAAAGGGAATTTATAGGAATATAGTTCACGTAGAAGGCGTGTGATTTCAGATAAGAGGTCTAAAGAATGCAACAGGCACAGAGGACAAAGAAAGTGTTAAATGAGTGGGGAGATTTCAATGACCATCAGTTATATAAATTGGTAGTAATAATAACCACTGGGTTTTTTAAATTTGTACAGGTAGACCTAAAACCCCATTTGATAGTCACATAAGTCAGGAGCATGAATAGGCTGAATGTTTCCTAAGATCTGTGTATTATCTAGGAGAAGAGTAAAGGTTTTCATAAATTTTAAACAATAACTTAATTTTTTATGTTGTAATTTCTAAAGTAACCACTAAAAGAATAAAAACAGACAGTATAATTTACAAACCAGTGAATGGGGAAAAAAATGGAACGATATAAGAAGAACTCATTAGATCCCAAAAAATGCAACAAAAAAAAAAAAGAGAGAGAGAACACGGACAGCACAAAATAAGATGGCAGAAATAATCCAAATATAACAATTACATTAAGTGTAAGTGCAGTAAATGTCTCACTTAAAAGGCCGTCCATTTTTTTAATCCAATTTACAAGAGATGCAGCGAAAATATATATTTATATACAAACGCTAAGCAAATACTAACCAAAAGAGAGTGAATGCCACTAATTAATATCAGATGAAATAATATAATTCAGCCTTGAAATAGAAGGGAATTTTGCCTTTTGCAAAAGTATGAATGGACCTTGAGGGCATTATGCTAAGCGAAATAAGTCAGAAAGAAAAAGACAAATGCTGAATGTTCTCACTTTTATGTGGTATCAAAAAAGCCAAACTCAGAGAAATATTGAGTAAAACAGTGATCACCAGGGGCTGAGGTTGGGAGAAATAGGAAATGTTGGTCAAAGAGGACAAACTCCCAGCTTTAAGATGCATACATTCTGGGATCAAATTTACACACGGGGACTCTAATGAACAATACTGCATGATATACTTGAAAGTTGCTAAGAGAGCAGATTGTAAATAGTCTCACTACACACACACAAAAAGTGTAACAAGTGAGGGGATAGATGGGTTGACCATTTTTGTGGTAATTATTTGCAATATATACATGCAGAAATCATCACATTGTACACCTTGAACTTACATGTGTTGTATGTCAATGGTATCTCGGTACAGCTGGAGGAAAATATAAATAAATAAAAGTAGTGGCTGAGGGACTTCCCTGGTAGCGCAGTGGTTAAGAATGTGCCTGCCAATGCAGGGGATGCGGGTTCGAGCCCTGGTCTGGGAAGACCCCACATGCCGTGGAGCAACTAAGCCCATGCGCAACAACTACTGAGTCTGCGCTCTAGAGCCCACAAGCCACAACTACTGAGTCCGTGTGCCACAACTACTGAGCCCGCGTGCCACAACTACTGAGCCCACATGACACAACTACTGAGCCCATGTGCCACAACTACTGATCCCGTGTGCCACAACTACTGAAGCCCGTGTGCCTAGAGCCCATGCTCCACAAAAAGAGAAGCCACCGCAATGAGAAGCCCGTGTACCACAATGAAGAGTAGCCCCCACTCGCCACAACTAGAGAAAGCCCGCGGGAAGCAATGAAGACCTAATGCAGCCAAAATTTAAATAAATAAATACATAAATAAATAAAGGTAGTAGGTGAAAGTTAAAAAATATGTATCAGATAAAATATAATTTTAGTCAAAGGCATTTTTAGAGACAGATAAGGTTGCTAGTGGAATGCCATTTTGGGGCAACGTCCCTGTATTTGACCTGGGTGTTCACAAGAATGTGTCCACTTGTGGCCGTAGGTTTATGATCTGTGCACTTTCTATACAGGGGAAGGGGGTGCTGCTCTGGCCACTCCGGCCTCAAGTCTCGTTCCCTCCCCAGTGTGGCTAAAAGAGGACTTTCACAAGTCAGACTTGCACTTCGTGAAAAGACAGCATCTGTTCTGTGTCTAAGGTTTGGGATCCTAGAATCTCCCCAACGTGTCCCTGAAGTGCCTTGTATTACCGCTTACTCGGCTTTGCCCAATTAAGACTGCATTTATGTGCCAACTGCATGTGATAATTAAGGGCATAAACCGCCCCCCCCCAAAAAAAAGCACTAAAAGTGAAAAATAGGCTTCTAAAGTTAGATTTTAAGTCCCTATTTATATAAAAATCTTTTTAAAGAGATATACATACAGAAAACATTCTAACCCACTGAATTTATAAAGTGATTGAAAAGTACATAATCTGTGGATTGGAGGGCAGCATGCCTTGGTTCTCTTCTCATTTCATGAGCAGGAAAAGTGAGGTCAGAAAATCCAGGGCCTGAGCTCTCCTTGCAAGTCCTCCTTCCCCCCTTGAGGACATCAGGGCCTCACGGGTGAGCCCCCTCTACCGAGCCCCACCATCCGTGAGCAGCGCTGCAGGTGCCCCAGAGGGCAGGGTCCTCCCTCTACAGGAGCTGCAATACCAATATGCTTAATCAACACCATTATCAATTGTGCTATAGGTGGCTGTCTCTAGGTACCTGCCTGTAGATGCAGGAAGATGCTCAGACATCACGACAAGGACCCTCGGGTAAGCAACATGCACACTTCAGAGCCGGCTGGTTTCAACCAGCTAGGAGGGAGACCAGGGGTCTTTGGGATACCCTGATGGAGGGAAGGGGAGCCCAGAGAGTGAGTGCAATCATTCTCTTCCTCCCCTGTGTTCTACCAGAGCCCAGGTTTCCAAGAAAGCAGAAAGATACCACAGAAAAAGCCTTTGCGCAGGACTAACTAAACCCAAGTTTACATCCTGACTCTGTCACTTGCTTGTTGGTGATGGACAAGTTACTTCTCTGATCTGCAGTTTTCTCAATCATAAAAACGAAGAAACACTTACCTTAGAGAATTGTTACAAGCGTTAAATACATCTGGAATACCAGGAGCTGGGCTCATCGTAGACTCTCAGCTAAAGCAGGTCTCTCTGCTATTGGCTGATGACAAAGGGCCAGCAGACAGACAACCAACCAGCTTTCCTGAGGGTCCCAACACCCCTTTGGGGATCTCTCCAGACTGAAGACCACTGCCCTCCAAACCCATTCCACGTCCCCAGAGCGATCCCTGCCAGCCTGGCTGCTCTCTACCCTAAAGGTAATAGAACTTTCTGTAATCCCGGAAATGTTCTTTATTTCCACCGCGCAGTAACCCCATGAGGCCACTGAACACGGGCAATGTGACCAGAGCAACTGAGGGACTGAACTTCTCCTTTCCTTCATTTCACTGGAAAGAGCCACATGTGACCAGTGGCTTCTGTTCGGGACCGCTGAATCTTCACGAGCTCCGCTAGCCCCACGTGGTAGCTGGAAGGGTCAGACGAATTCCAAGCGAAGGTAGCCCCGCGTTAATTAAGCAGCTCATCCAGGGTGACGTCTGCACGAAATGCTGGATTCCGTGGCTGGGAGTACAGACTTCGGATAAGTATTTATGTTTACACTTTCATAAAGCAAGCCATCCTGATTGGACATAAAGCCAAACCCTAGCAGAGCCCAATTTTGATTCGTTGGGTAATTACGTCTAAAACATTTTTGTTTCTATCTGCATTGTTTCATACCCCACGTGTCCAACACACACACACACACACACACACACAGGCACACACAGGCACTTGGAACCTCACACGCTTAGCGCTTGGATGTCCCAGCATCCTCCGTCTGCTGTTCAGCTGGTGGCCAAGGCTGCTAAGCAGGCGGGAGCTGGGGTTCTGAGAGCTCGAACCCCGCTCGCCATTAAAAGCTGGGGAGAGTGCGTTTGTCCTGCTTCCTTTCTCAACCCCAGGACCTGCAGGGCCTTCCAGGACTGGCCTGGGCCAGGATGTACTTCTCCGCAACCAGAGTAATTACAAGATTTCGTTTGCTTTAAAATAAACTGGTTGCCAGCCGCAAAGCAAAGCCTCCACTGTGAGCGAGTGGTCTATCATCTGGCAACTCTGTGAGCTGAGCACGTGCTGGCGCTGTCCTGGGTCGTGGGGTCTGGAGGCGGGCAGCGCAGACAGGGTCTCTACCTTCATGAACCCTCAGAAGGGCCAGGGGGCAACAAACAAGTAATAAATTCCAGGCAGTGATTGGAGTCATCGTGAAAAATAAAGAGGGGTGGTGTGATAGAGAACGACTGGGTAGGGAGGGGTCTCAGGCTCTTCCAGCCGCCATAACACAATGCCTCAGGCTGGGGGGCTTAAAGGACAGGCGTTTGTCTTCTCACAGTTCTGCAGGCTGGAAGCCCAAGGTCAAGATGTCTCCTCGGCCTGTAGACGGCTGTCTTCTCCCTGTGTCCTCACGTGATCTTTCCTCTGCACGTGTCTGTGTCCTAATCTCCTCTTCTCGTAAGGACACCAGACAAGTTGGATTAGGGCCCATCCACAGGATCTCATTTTAACTTCATCATCTCTTTACAGACCCGTGTCTCCAAATAGAGTTACATTTGTAGGTACACATGAATTTGGCAGGGTGTAGGGGGCCCAGAATTTCAGCCTACAGCGGAGTTTTAGATAGATGTTATTTGAGGTAGTATGGGAGGTGAAGAGGGAATCAGTTTGCCGTGGACCTAGAGGTAGACGAGGTCAGGCTGACTTCTGAACTTCACCTCTTGGCGGTAACAGATGAACAGAGCTGTGGTGATCAGCCTGGTCCCTGAGGTCAATTTCCTCCATCATCCCTGTGCCCGGAGGGAGATGGTGAACCACGTCTCCCACTGCGGAGGCCAGAGGCTGCCTGCACAGAAAGGGCTGGAGGGAGGATGTCACAGAAAAGGCACACATACCAAATTGCCCTGGGCTGAGGTCTTGAAAACCATCCCGCTTCTTTGTTGCTTAAAGTCTAAAGAAAAAAAAACCGGCCCCCAGCAGCGCTTGGCTTTGGTTAAGTTTCACTAGGAAATGCATGCATTTTAGTACCCTTCACTAAAAGCTGAAGGAAGGGAACTTCCAGACACACCAGAGAAAGACCTCGAATGTTGCTGCAAGGATCAGGGGAGCACTGAGGGGGCGCACGGAGAGAGGGTCTCCGAGGTGCCAGAACCACGTGCTGAACGGACACCACAGGGTGGAGCCCAACGGTGCCCACTGGGCCCGCTCAGAACTGCAGCCCAGAGGGAATTCCCCCAACCAAGAGAAAAGGGAGAATCACTCCCAGTGGTTTTGCCATTTGGGGAAGAGGTATATGTTCGTTCTGCTGGTTGGAAAGGATGACAAGCAATCAGAGTGGGGCTTCCCAAGCCCTGGGGGCACCTAAAGCTGAAATACCATCCACATATCCCCACTGCGGGGTGTGGCGGGAACCACAGCGCTGTTCAGAGTCACCACCTGCAGTGGTAACAGCAGTACTAAGTACAGGGTGATTTGTAGAGCAAACTCTAATGTAGTCATAGAAAAATCCCTGCACAATCCTCCAAGTTTGCTCTTCATGCAGCTTCCAGCTGAAAGGAAAGGACTCTGAAGGTCTAGAGGAAGGAGGAGCTACAAGATGGAAGAAGCTGGTCCCTGAGTCACCAGGTGAAGCAGAGTCTTCCCTCCCCTCCCCCAGCCGACACAGAACTGTAACATGAGCAAGAAATGAGGGCTTCCCTGGTGGCGCAGTGGTTGAGAGTCTGCCTGCCAATGCAGGGGACACGGGTTCGAGCCCTGGTCCAGGAAGATCCCACATGCCGCAGAGCAACTAGGCCCGTGAGCCACAACTACTGAGCCTGCGGGTCTGGAGCCTGTGCTCTGCAACAAGAGAGGCCGCAACAGTGAGAGGCCTGTGCACTGTGATGAAGAGTGGCCCCCATTTGCCACAACTAGAGAAAGCGCTCACACAGAAACGAAGACCCAACACAGCCAAAAATTAATTGATTAATTAAAAAAGAAAAAAATGAAATGAACATGTCTTCTGTCAAGGCCCCCAGGTAAGATGGCAAAAGAGTATCCAGGATCTTTCAGACCATGAACATGGTATATCCCTTCATTTTATTTAGGTCTTCTTTAATTTCTTTCATTAATGTGTTTTAAATTTCAGAGCAGGTTGTTTGTAATATTTTCTTGTTACCCACTTAATGTTTTTCTGATCTGTAGTGATGTTCCCTCTTTCATTCCTAATTGGTAATTTGTGTCTACTCTCAATCCAGATAAAGGTTTGTCAATTTTATTGATCTTTTCAAAGAAACCGCATTTGGTTTTTTTGTTTTTTTCTATTGATTTTCCAGGCTGTATTTTATTGATTTCCCTACTGATCTTTATTATTGCCTTCCTTCTACTTATTCAGTATTTAATTTTCTCTTCATTTTTAGTTTCCTAAGTTGGAAGCATAGTTCACTGATTTTAGAACTGTCTTCTTTTATAACATAAGCTTTTAAAGGTATAAATTTTCCATATAACCACTGCTTTGGCTACATCCCACAAATTTGAATATGTTGTGTTCTCTGTTTCATTGTTTGATGCATTTTCTCATTTTCCTTGTGATCTCTTCTTTGACTCATAAGTTAGTTAGAAGTGTGTTTAGTTTCCCCATATATTAGGATTTCTCAAATTTTGTCTGTTGTAGATTCCTAAAGTTATTTCCATTGTCATCAAAGAGCATGTTATATATGATAGTAATCTTTTTAAATGTACAGACATTTAAAATGTTTTATCATCCAGCATAGAGTTTATTTTGTAAACATTCCATGTACATTTGAAAACAAAAGGTATTCTGCTGTTGTTGGGTGAAGTGTTCTATAGATGTCAGTTTGGTCAATTTGTTTGATAGTGCTGTTCAAGTTTTCTGTTCTTACTGTTCTACTTGTTCTATCACTTACTGAGAGAACAGTATTGATATCTTCAGCTATAATTATTGGTATTTCTATTTTGTCTTTCAATTCTGTCAGTTTTTACTTTATGAATTTTGGACCTCTCTTTTAGGTACAAATAAATTAATAATATTTCATTTCTTTCTCTTGTATTAACACTTTTATCATTATAAAATCCTCTGTCTCTAGTAATATTCATTTTTTTAAAGTCTATTTTGTCTGACATTAATAAAAAATCATTCATCTCCCTTCTGATTATTGTTTATGTATTTGCCTCCTATATATTATTCACCCATTTACTTTAACCTCTTTATGTCTTTGAACTTAAAGTGATCTCTTATAGGCAACAGCTCTCTCTTTTTTCCAGTCTGACAGTTTCTGTCTTTTGATTGGAATTTTTAGTTCATTCCCATGGTTATAAGTCTGCCTTTAGCTATTTTTTTCTTATTTGTCTCATCTTTCTCTCTTTTTAATCCCTGTTACTCCTGCATTTTTATATTAAACAAATATGTTTTTTATTTCATTTTAATTCTTGTATTAATTTTCAAAAAATTTTTTAAATTTTATTTTGTTTTAGCTGCATTGCGTCTTCATTGTTGTGCAGGCTTTCTCTAGTTGCAACGAGCGGGGGCTACTCTTCATTGCGGTGCACAGGTTTCTCATTGTGCTGGCTTCTCTTGTTGCAGAGCATAGGATCTAGGCGTATGGGCTCAGTAGTTGTGGCTCGCGGGCTCTAGAGCGCAGGCTAAGTAGTTGTGGTGCAAGGGCTTAGCTGCTCCACGGCATGTGGGATCTTCCCAGACCAGGGATCAAACCCATGTCCCCTGCATTGGCAGGCAGATTCCCAACAACTGCACCACCAGAGAAGTCCCTGTATTGACTTCTTAGCTATATTTCTTTGCATTAATTTTAGTGCTTTACCTAAGTATTACAATATACATCTTTTATTTATCACCATCTATTTCAAGTTAATACTGACTAACTTCAAATAAAATGTAGGAACTTTGCATTTATATAACTCCATTCCCTTTTGTGCTATTTTTTGTGCTATTGTGGTCATATATATAAGCTTTATATGTTAAAGCCCAACAATGTAGTATTATAATTTTTGCTTCCAATAGTCATATGTCTTTTTTAAAAAAGTAATAGAAGAAAAAAATGTATTATTTCCATTTGGGGTGTTCTTTAGTCCTTCTTGAATCTAAGTTACTATACAAGTTACCATCTGATGTCACCTCTCTTTAGCAGTTCTTCTAGCACAGGTTTGCCAGCAACAAATACTCTCAGTTTTATTTTCTCTCTCTTTTTTTAACCTAGAAATGGTTTTATGTTTTGTCTTCAGTTTTGAGAGACGGTTTTGTTGGTTATAGCTTTTTATTTTCTTTTATCATGTCACTAAACAGAATAGGCAATCACTAAAAAAGAATAGGAAGCCACTGTTCTTTCACAGAAAATGCAGCAAATTCACAAAGTATTTTAGGCTTTCAATGTCCTTTGGCTTCTGTTATTTCTATGAAAAGTCAGCAGTAAATTATATTGTTGTTCCCTGTGTAGAATGTAACATTTTTTTTGCTCTCTTAAAAATGATTTCTTGGGACTTCCCTGGAAGTCCAGTGGTTAAGACACCATGCTTCCACTGCAGGGTTTTGATCCCTGGTCAGGGAACTAAGATCCCACATGCCACAGGGCATGGCCAAAAAATAGAAAAAAAATGATTTCTTTACTTCTAGCTTTTGGCAGTTTGATCATGAGGTGTTTTCTTTTTGTTCTTTGGATTAAATTATTTCTATCGTTCTATGAAATTCAGCAGTTCTTTCTTCTCACATCCCAAATAAACGCATGCCATGAATTTTTCATTTCAGTTAGTACAGTTTTAAGCTCTAGAATTTCCATTTGCTTCTTTTTTCCATTTCTCTGTTGAGATTCTTTATTTGTTTATTTGTTGTTGGCATAGTTTCCTCGAATATTTTGAATATATATATTTTTTAACATCTTTATTGGAGTATAATTGCTTTACAATGATATGTTAGTTTCTGCTGTATAACAAAGTGAATCAGCTATACATATACATATATCCCCATATCTCCTCCTTCTTGTGTCTTCCTCCCACCCTCCCTATCCCACCCCCTAGGTGGTCAGAAAGCACCGAGCTGATCTCCCTGTGTTATGCGGCTGCTTCCCACTAGCTATCTATCTAGTTTACTGCTTTGAAGACTTCGTCTGCTAGGTTTAAGTCTGAGCTGACTCAGAGTCAGTTTCTATTGAATGATTTCCCTCCTTCCTTCCCTCCCTGGGTATGGAAAATACTTTACGTTTTCTTTGCCTGTCTAATAATTCTTTATTTAAAACCAGACATTGTAGGCAATATGTTGCAGCAATTCTGGATTCTGTTTTGCTCTTCTGAGGGCTCTTACCTTTAGCAGACAAGTAACTTGCCTGGATTCAACCTGAAAATCTATCTCACTTTCAATGGACAGCCACTGAAATCCCTGCTCATTTTTTTTAAGGGGGTGGGGTCTGATTCTTAGGGGTTTCCCCTTCACCTGCATGGTTTTATAGTCACGCAATGATTTAGGCAGAGATTATGCTCAGACACTTCAAGCCAGTAAGTCTTCCGCTCTCCGCTGCCTATGTGTGGACTGAGGCGTGTTCTCAAAAGTGCAGTAAAGTCACACATCTCCCAGGCTTTCGATTTTTGCTAGACCTCCTGTGGTTCCCATGTGCCTGCACTGTCTAGCAGTCAACCAGCAACGTGTGGAGAGACTTCCATCTGTGCTCTTCCTTGGCTCTCTCACTTCCAAAATCTCACCCTTAAATTTCTAGCTGCTCTGTCAACTCCCTGAATCAAATCTGTCAAGTCCAGCTAGTAAAGTTGTAAGTTTTCCTCACCCAAGTTGGGTGAGATGGAAATGCCTCCAGACTAGAAGGCCACAGACTCACCACTCTTACCCAATGTTGTAACAATTTTCATGGGTAAATTCTTCTCAAGTTGTTGCCTATCTTTTGTCACTTTCCAGTGACCTGAAATGATTGTCTTTAATAATTTTGTCAGTTTTGTACTTATTTTCTGCAGAGGGAAGTCACTGGATTTTCTTTCACCACCATTACCAGAAATAGTCCCTAGATTTTATCTTAAATGGAACAGGAAGTTACTGAAAGGACTCAATCTACAAAGTGACATGAGTCAGCTTTGTATTCTTAAGTGCGCACTCTGACTGCTGTGTGGAAAATCAATTGGTGGGAGAGAGTTCCAGTCAGGATGAGTTCCAGGGACAGGTCACAAGAAACACAACGCATTTAGCTAAAACAATGAAAGCGATTTGTTGTCACATAACTAAAAAGTCCAGAGGTACGACAGTGCAGCTGGGGCCAAATATTCATGATGTCTTCAGAAGCAGTTGTTTCTCTGGGATGCCCCTGGGTCTGTCTCAAGCCCTCATGGTAGTGAGGTATGTGTCAGGAACCTACAGGCTCATGTATCGTCATTTATTTCCAAGGAGAGGGATCTTCTCTTTCTTCAACCATTGAGCAAGAACCCTGGGCTTCTCTCTGGTTGGGTCAATATGCTCAGTCTTAGACTAATCGCCATGACCAAAGAATTCAACGTGCAGATGGCTTTGATTGATCAGAATCAATCCCACCCAGTTCCCACATAGCTGGGAATTTCTGGATCCCATTAGTAAGGGTGGAGGGCTAAGTGGAGGCTGAGGAGGCTCCGGGGTACCAGAGTGGAGAAGCCCTGATTCCGTTCTTCATTACCAGAGGTATTAGTCAGCTTGGGTGGCCATAACAAAATACCACAGACTGGGGGCTTAAACAATAAAAAAAAATTATTTTCTCACACTTCTGGAAGCTGGAAGTCCAAGACCAAGGCGTCAGCAGGGTGAGTTTCTGGTGAAGCCTCTCTCCTTGGCTTGTAGACGGCCACCTTCTCCCTGTGTCCTCACACGGCCTTTCTCTGTGCACGTGCATAGAGTAGGAGAGAGATCTGGTGTCTCTTCCTCTTCTTACGGGGACCCCAGTCTTTGTGGATTAGAGCCCACCCTTATGACCTCACTTAACCTTAATTATCCTTAGAAGCCCAGTCTTCAGATACAGTCACATTGGGGGTTAGGGCTTCAATGTATGAATTGGGGTGGGGGGGACACAGTTCAGTCTAACATCAGACAAGAAGCAAGGCTTTGGACCACCACTGCTCTCCTCCATCCTAGCCAACATAGCTGCAGAAGATCAGCAATGAGACCACACTCCAGCCCAGAGGCTTTGCAGTGGACTCCCAGGCCAGCCTGGTAGGGAAAGGAGGAAGGAAGAGTCACAAAACCCAGCGATTCTAGTAAATATTCCACTCAGTTAAGACTGAAGACTTGGGAAAATAAATCTTTCTTTGGTAATGAAGGGATTAAGATAGTGGTTGTCGGCTGTGACGCAAATGCAGTGGCCGTATCCCAAGAAATGTACGTTCAAGCTCCAAACCATCCATAAGTCAGGGGGAGAAATGGTAAATGAAAATGAAAAACAAAACCTTATCTTAAAAAATAACTCATTTTTTAACCCACGTAAGAAGTTATAAATATAATTGGATTTACTCACTTGCAATGCGTCACTGGAGTGGTAGCCTGAGGACTGCTCTCCACACCGTGGAAATGTGTATCCTCAGCAGCCTCCAGTCTCCCTCTCTGCACTTTCTTTCCATTCCTCCCCAAGTGCTGAGTACAGAATTATCCTTCCCTGACTCTCTATAACTCCTTTTGCAGGCCTGCCCTGCAGGGCAATTGTTCTCCCTCATTGCTATGGGCTAATTTTTGTGTCCCCCTCCCCCAAATTCACATACTGAAGCCCTAGTCCCCAGTGTGATGGTGTCTGAAAATGGGGCCTTTAAGAGGTAATTAGGGGACTTCCCTGGTGGTGCAGTTGTTAGGAGTCATCCTGCCAATGCAGGGGACACAGGTTTGAGCCCTGGTCCAGGAAGACCCCACATGCCGTGGAGCAACTAAGCCCATGTGCCATAACTACTGAGCCTGCGCTCTAGAGCCTGAGAGCCGCAACTACTGAGCCCACGTGCCACAACTGAAGCCCATGCACCTAGAGCCCGCGCTCCGCAACAAGGGAAGCCACTGCAATGAGAAGCCCGCGCACTACAAAGAAGAGTAGCCCCTGCTCACTGCAACTACAGCAAGCTTGCGCGCAGCAACAAAGACCCAATGCAGCCAAAAATAAATAAATAAATAAATTTATTGTTTAAAAAAGAGGTAATTAGGTCATGAGAGTGGAACCCTCTTGATAGGATTAGTGCACTTATAAGAAGCTACACGAGAGAGCTTGCTTCCTCCCTCTCTCTCTCCCTCTCTCTCTGCCATATGAATATCCAAGGAGAAGATAGCTGTCTGCAAGCCAGAAAAAGAGTCTCATCATTAACCAAGCCAACTGGCATCTTGATCTCGGATTTCCCAGCCTCCAGAACTTTAGGTAAATTTCTGATTTTTAAATCAGTCAGTCTGTGGTAATCTGTCGTGCAGCCTGAGCTAAGACACTCAACACAGTTCCTCCTGTCCCACACAGCCCCAGTCCTCAGCGCACAGGACTGTCACCCTGCCAGCCGTCCACCTAACAGGAGCCTCTTTGGCTGGAGACCTCTAAACCCAGTGGAGTCCGTTCTCATTATTCATGTTAGTAGTAAACTTGCCATAAACACTGGATCAGTGAGTGCTGAGCCATTGCCCTAGGGGAGATGTGAACACATTGATGGTATGTATATACCAATCTCACACAGATCACAATCTGTAATCTTAAAAACAACTCATCCAGGCAGATCCTATTTGCTTTATTTTACAAAAGAGAAAACAAAGGAGGCTCAGAAGTGTTGAGTGAGTTGCCTGAGGCCATCCCACTAATGGGTTCCAGAGTTGGGATTCAACCCCATCCAGCTGGCCCCAGAGCCAGAGCTTCTTACTCTGCACTGCACTGTCTGCTCCCGGCTCCATCCTCTGGTCATCTCTGTATGATGCCGAGGCAAGGAGGCAGAGCATCACTTGGTTCAACCTCAGCTGGAAACATGTGCATCAGGCAACTCAAATTTTTTGTTGCTCTGCACATGGCCACACAAAGGACCAAAAAAGTATTGGGAGTATTTGGGGCTTACAAATAAATTTTAGTGAATAGGCAATTTTGCAAATACGGAATCCGCAAATAATGAGGATTGGCTGTACTTTTCTGCTACTGTTAACATGTAATAGCCTAGACAAAAGTTCGCTTTGTGAGGAAAACGTCTGCATGTGGGGTTGTTCCTGTGTTTGCTTGTTCAGAACTGGGAATTTGGGGGTCAGATCCACGCATCCATCAGGTCAATCCCTTAAGGGCCACAAACTCTGTGAGGACAGAAACTGTCTACCTTGCTCGTTGCTGCATCCCGAGCACCTGGAAGTAAGAACATGCTGAATGGTGGACAGAGGGAGATGAATGACAAGGTTTGGAATTAGTGCTTTAACTTGGGTCTTTACGAAGATTAAACAAGATTTGCTGGGCATGGGCTTCCCTGGTGGCGCAGTGGTTAAGAATCCGCCTGCCAATGCAGGGGGACACGGGTTTGAGCCCTGGTCTGGGAAGATCTCACATGCCGCGTTGGAACTAAACCCATGTGCCACAACTACTGAAGCCCACGCGCCTAGAGCCTGTGCTCCACAGCGAGAGAAGCCACTGCAATGAGAAGGCTGAGCACTGCAACAAAGAGTAGCCCCCGCTCACCGCAACTAGAGAAAGCCCACGCGCAGCAACATAGACCCAACGTAAACAAAATTAAAAAAAAAAAAAAAGAAGAAGAATATTAGAAGAAAACAAAAAGATTTGCTGGGCATCCTGAATACACACACTGAAATGAGATCCAAACCAGACGTGTTTAAGAATGAAACAGAGTGGGTCTTTTTTTATAAGTCATTGGTTTGGGTTTTTTCCCCCCTAGTTATAAAAGTAATTCATGTTCAATGTTGAAAAAAATTTAAGTAGAAAACAAAAAACTACCAATCCCCGCCATCCAAAAACAGTTCTAAAATTTAAGTAAATATTCTCCTTTCTGACCACAGTTTTTTGCAGTTTGACCCAGGTGTGTTTTCCTCATAGATCCCTGCACCCCGGCCTCCCTCCAGCGCTCCCTGCTTTGTGCCTCAGAGAATGGATGACATGGCAGAGCTCAGAGAACAGGAGTCAAGTTGTGGCATCTTGAGTTCTAAAATGTGAAGTTGGGCTTCCTTGGTGGCGCAGTGGTTGAGAGTCCGCCTGCCGATGCAGGGGACACGGGTTCGTGCCCCGGTCCTGGAAGATCCCACATGCCGCAGAGCGTCTAGGCCCGTGAGCCATGGCCGCTGAGCCTGCGCGTCCGGAGCCTGTGCCCCGCAACGGGAGAGGCCACAACAGGGAGAGGCCCGCGTACTGCAAAATAAATAAATAAATAAATAGATAAATAGATAGATAAATAGATAAACAAATAGATAAATAGATAGATATATAAATAAATAGATAAATAAATAATAAAATGTGAGGTCTTGGGACTTCCCTGGCAGTTCAGTGGTTAGGACTCGTTGCTCCCACTGCAGGGGGCACGGGTTCGATCCCTGGTTGGGGAACTAAGATCCTGCAAGCCGCATGGCACAGCCAGAATAAATAATTTTTTTTTTCTTTTTTAAAGTGAGGTCTTGGCCTAGAGAGAGAGATGGCATTATAAGATCAGTCCGAGCTGGTCCTTCCTGGGTCCAGAGATGAGATCACAGGGGATCTGTATGCGGAGGGGCAGACAATGAGCGTGGATGTCATTGGGGTCCCTGTGTGCACATGACTTCCAAAGCCAGGGCCGCAGGGCAGAGGGAGCCTTCCCTAGGTATGTCCCAGCCCAGTGCTCAAACCCAGAATTGGTACCAGACACGCTTACAAGTGACCTCCAAAAGGAACAGGGTGGGCCCCCCAACGTGAAGCAGAAGGAATTCCCCTCCGTGGTGTCCAGAAGCCGCCCTGAAACAGCCCTCCTGGTCCCCGGACACCCCAGCAGGTGGGGCAGGTTCAACCCAGTGTGACGCCTTCCCGAGGCCTCCATGTAGAGACACACCCCAGGGAAGGGGCCACCTCCGAACTGATGGACGTTCAGGTCCTGTTGCTGGTGGAATGTGGGCCTAAAAGAGAAATTCAAGTCCAGTTGCAGAAAAGTAAAGCACTAGGGTTTGGGCAGAGATTTGCACCCACTGCTCATATATACGTTGACCCCTGCGCAACTTGGGGTTTATGGGTTACCTTGCATCCCCCATGCAATTGAAAATCCCGATACTGGTCTCTCATCCTCAGAAACTAAGGAATTGATAAATGCCTCACCCAAAGGCATGAAGCAGAAGCAGTCTGGATAGAATCAAACCCTAGCTCTTTTTGTTTTAAAATTGTGCTATGACCGTTAAAAGGCTAAGGATCGGGCTTCCCTGGTGGCGCAGTGGGTGAGAGTCCGCCTGCCGATGCAGGGGACGTGGGTTCGTGCCCCAGTCTGGGAAGATCCCACATGCCGCGGAGCGGCTGCGCCCGTGAGCCATGGCCGCTGAGCCTGCGCGTCCGGAGCCTGTGCTCCGCAATGGGAGAGGCCACAACAGTGAGAGGCCCGTGTACCGCAAAAAAAAAAAAAAAAAAAGGCTGAGGATCATATTTTTAGTGCCCAGATTTTTAATTTTTTTTTCAAAAAGACACATGCACCGTAATGTTCATAGCAGCATTATTTACAACAGCCAAGATATGGAAGCAACCTAAGTGTCCATCAACAGATGAGTGGATAAAGAAGATGTGATAGATAGATATGTGTATATATAGATTATATATATATATATATATAAAAATGCAATCCCACTCCTGGGCATACATCTGGAGGAAACTCTTATACACACACACACACACACACACACACACACCCCATGTACAATGGAATATTACTCAGCCATAAAAAAGAATGAAATTCTGCCATTTGCAACAACATGGATGGACCTGGAAGGTATTATGCTTAGTGAAATAAGTCAGATAGAGAAAGATAAATACTGTATGTTATCATTTATATGTGGAATCTAAAAAATAAAGCAAACAAATGAATATAACAATATAGAAACAGACTCACAGATATAGAGAACAAACTAGTGGTTACCAGTGGGGAGAGGGAAGTGGGGGGCAAGAGAGGAGCAGGGGGGTAAGAGGTACAAACTACTATGTATAAAATAAATAAGCCACAAGGGTCTATGGTACAGCACAGGGAATACAGCCAATATCTTATAATGACTTTAAATGCAGTATATAATCTATAAAAATTTTGAATCACTACGTTGTGCACCTGAAAGTAATATATTGTAAATCAACTATACTTCAATTAAAAATTAAAAGAAAAAACACATAAAATAAATAAGCCGTGAGGATGTTATACACAGCATAAGGAATATTGTGAATAATACTGTAATAATTTTCTGTGGGGACAGAAGGTTACCAGACTTATCGTGATCATTTCACAGTGTATGCAAATGTCAAATCACTATGTAGTACACCTGAAACTAACAGAATATTGTATAGTAACTATATTTCAATAAAAACCCTAGTTCTCTTTATTCCACACCTTGTGATCTCAAACGAACAGACTTTTCCCCACACTTAAAGATCTGTAAATTAAAATATATTTTAATTTACAATATATTTATTGAAAATGTCTGTGTATAAGTGGACCCATGCAGTACACACACATGCATGTGACCTTCTTCCTTTTCAAAGCTGCCCTGCACTTACAAAGTGTGTTCTGATATTTCTATTCTCACCCTTGCACTTTCACAGACATCTCTGCTCCCGCCCATGAGTTCTCCAAAATCCTCCCAGAGCATCCTGCCCTCACCCTCCAAGGTCTTCCCTCGCAGTGAGGTCCACACAGATAGCCCCGTTTCTAGGTAGACAGTCATACATGCCATAGGGCTCTGCAAACATCCAAGAGCAGAACAGACGTCTTTCAGCTGAGCAGCTGGGGGCGGCTTTTGGAAGAGGCAGCATGTAGTTGAGTTTTGAAGAAAGGGGGTGATAAGGTGAGAAAGATAAGGTAGATCTAGACCGTTCGGGAGCCTGAAAGGGGACCAGGTATTTGGAGTGTATCTGATAAACAAAGGGCTCCCACAGAAAAAAAGAACCTTCATACACTGTTGGTGGGAATGTAAACCAGTGCAGCCACTATGAAGAACAGTATGGAGGTTCCTTTAAAAACTAAAAATAGGGCTACCGTATGATCCTGCAATCCCACTCCTAGGCGTATATCTGGAGAAAACTCTAATTCGAAAAGATACATACACCCCAGTGTTCATTGCAGCACTATTTACAATAGCCAGGACATGGAAACAACCTAAATGTCCATCAAAAGACGAATGGATAAAGAAGACGTGGTACATACATGCAACGGAATATTACTCAGCCATAAAAAGGAGTGAATTTGTGTCATTTTCAGAGACGTGGATGGACCTAGAGACTGTCATACAGAGTGAAGTAAGTCAGAAAGGGGAAAAACAAACATCGTATATTAATGCATATATGTGGAATCTAGAAAAATGGTATAGATGATCTCATTTGCAAAGCAGAAACAGAGGCACAGATGTGATGAACAAACACTGGATACCAAGGGGGAAAGGGGCAGGGGTGGGATGAATTGGGAGATTGGGGTTGACATATATACACTATTGATACTATGTATAGAGTAGATTACTCAGTGCTCTGCGGTGACTTAAATGGGAAGGAAATCCAAAACAGAGGGGATATATGTATACGTAGAGCTGAGTCACTCTGCTGTATGGCAGAAACTAACACAACACTGTAAAGCAACTATACTCCAATAAAAATTAATTTAAAAAATAAAATAAAAGCCAACTTCAAAAAAAAAGAAAAACTGGGCTCCCACGTCCATGCGGATGTGGGTGGGGATGGGGAAATGGAGGTGCCCAGGCTGAGAAGGAGACCAACGTGGTGATACGGTGAGCCTTCCGCTTACCTGAGACCCGATTCTCTCCGACGAGGCTCGTCTAAGAAGAGGCGACTGGATATTTAGGAGGCGCTGAACCTGGTCCGCTAGGTGGTCTGACTGCAGCGTGCACCTCAAAAGACTATTGCTCCAGAAGCACGAGAGGGCAGAGGACAAGAGAGGGGGTGGGAGCTTCAGGGAACAGCAAGGCTGGAAGAAGCCTGGAGAGTTCTAAAGCAGGGCAGAAGTAACCACGTTTGCTGATGGAAGGACAGCATCCCGGGGAGAGAAACAGAAAAAGGATTTAGTCAAAAATCTAACCAGATCATGAGTCCAAAAGCAGAAATCCTTTTGTGATTATAAATAACATTTCAAATTTTTTAAATTAAAAAACCTGCATCCGTTTAAAGTCCAACCATTTCTGTGAACTTGCAGCCGCAACTGCAGGGCTTTTTAGCCTTTTCTCAGGGTGCCTTTAAAGTTCACTGCAAATGTGAGGATTCAGACGTAAATTGCCCCGCTTCCTTTGAAATAAATATGCTTTGAGCTATTTTGGTATCAGTCATGTTTAATATCGGTTTCACAATGTATAGATGTGAATCTATGAACCATCCCACATTTTAATATTAAGAGACAGAGCAGATGGCTGAGTTATTAATACGTGTTTAAATCCAGCACTCCAGCCGTTGGAAAACGTGCGCGGGATTTCTGAGTAATCACCGGCCATGCTCAGCAGTCTGGCAGCCACATGGCAACCCGAAAAGCAGGTTGTTTTGTTATAAACGTCAAAGGCCCAGGCTTGACCCGGTGGAGACAGGCACCACCCAGAGCATTCACTGGAGCAAGATGTCCATGGGGAACTCGGAGCCCAGGGGTCAGAGGCCTAGGCCTTGCCTGCACCTCGAGGACAGGGCAGCCGGGGTATCTGCTCCTCCTGGGGCCTCTCAAAGCTGGAGGCATCCTGGGAGCAGAGACAGAAACCCCACCTCTCCATGGGCAAGCCCAGAAGCCAGCCTGGCCGGCCAGGCCTGCAGAGAGGCTTGGTCTTGGCAGGCCGGCTGGCACTCAGCATTGGCCGTCAGGTCTAGCGGGTGATGCTGTCTGGATTCAGACTCGAGGTGGTGGGTAGGCAAGCCCTGGGATGGCCACCCTGGCACTTCGGCCGCTCCTGGCTGGGCCCCACCGGTCTCGTCTCAGGAGTTGACGTGCCCACCAGACAGACTTCCAAATACCCTTTTGCCGTCGGGAGCCCAGTTCTGCTGCCAGGTCTCTGATCGGCGGTATATCTTACCCTTCACTGAACACCTGCAGACATCCTCAGCCTGGCAGTGTGTGAGCCACAGCCTACACGGCCTCTAATTCCCTTTCCACTAGGACCTGAGACTTGGACCCTTGCTCTGTCTGCCCAGCCAACTGCCCACGCTTTTCAAACTGTTGCAGCAGGAAACGGGTTCCTACAGAGACTGCCGTGTTCACACCAGGGAGGGACATCAGCAGAGCCAGGCCTGGAGCTCTGAGTACGTGGCCCGCAGGCAGGCACCTGTGATGGGAACCCTCGGGCAGAGCTTGGAGAGGCCACCACTGGGCAGCCTTGCCCCGTGTCACCCTGGTCTGGCCAGAGGCCGCCACCCGGCATCCAAGCGCCCCAGCTGTGGCTGAGATGGAGCTGCCGAGGCTGGGAGCCTGGCTCTTCTGGTCGCTTTCCCTCCCAGCAAGGTGGAGCGCAGGCTCCGGTAGCGGCAGGGTTTCCGGTCTGCTAGGTGGTTCCAGCCACGAGGACCCCAGGACTTCGCCTCCCCAGCCCTGGGCAGGGCAGGTTGGCAGGACTGAATCCACTCCTTACCAGGGCCCGAGGCTGTTCTACGCAACTCATTTGTATTGTCAACTAGGCTCTTCCTAGGCCTGTTTCAAGAGTGATATGATATCAGGGGAGGGATAACTTAGGAGGTTGGGATAAACACATACACACTACTATATACAAAATAGATAACCAACAAGGACCTACTGTCTAGCACAGGGAACTATACTCAATATCTTGTAATAACCTATAATGGAAAGGATCTAAAAAAGAAGATATATAGATATATATAGATATGAATCACTTTGCTGTACACCTGAAACTAACACAACATTGTAAATCAACTATCAATATATTCCAATAAAATTTTTTAAAAAAAGAAACAAGGGACTTCCCTGGCAGTCCAGTGGTTAAGACTCCGTGCTTCCAGTGCAGGGGGTGCAGGGTCGATCCCCGGTCAGGGAACACGCCGTGCGGTGTGGGGGGAAAAAAAAAGAGAGAGAGAGAGACACACACACATACAAAACAACAACAGCAACAAAAAGAATGATGTGAAATGGCAAACATAACCCTGCCTAGGCAACGTCACGTACAGTGTGAGGATTTAACAAGCATTAGTCCCCTGTGCTCTTGTTAATCGCAGTAGCTTCTTTTTAGGAGGGAATTCAGGTGGAAGGGGAGTAGATGCATCTCCAAATGGCACCGAGGATGGAGAAAGGAGAGGGGGGTTTAGTTCATTCTGTTCATCATTTTTCTAAATAAGCAAGTCTGATGTTCCTGGCTGGAAGTTATCATTTCCCACAAGGAACAACACTGACCTGGCCCCTCCCACCCCGTCTCGGCTCTGCTGGAGGAAACGCCAGGACGGCCCAGATAACTCTGCAGGGAACTCAGGATCGCCTTTGCCAGACATGTTAACAGCCATCAACACGATTTGACTTTCATCTCCCCTTCTTTGCTTTTCGGAGGCACTAATGAAGAGCGACGTTGCCGTGGGGTTTCACACATTATAAAATATAATTTGCAGATTATGCCGAGACAGGGCTCCTATTTGTGGCCGTGATGGAGTGTACTTAAGCAGCGTCAGGCAGTGCTTCGTTAAACGGGTCATGAGATGGGGAGCTGGGGACAGTGTTCATATTGCACAATGGTTGCGGCGGCCGTACTTAATGGGAGGGGGTGGACCACAGACTGGATTACCAGCACCGAGACATTCTAAAGTTGGATGATTAGCTCAGGAGCTGCACAGACGTGGGCGGCATGGCATGCAAACTGAGTTCCTCCTGTTATTGGAGGCTCTCGACCAAGCCGAATCTGAGTTGTTCTTGAGCCCTGATTTATCTGCAAAGTCCCAAAGGGGAATCCAAGCTGCATCACTCATCCCACTTCCCTAAGAACCCAGAATTCCAGGCCGCTCTTTCTCTTTTCATCTTTCTCACACCTTCCCCTTCTCTCTGCCCTCTCCTCTGCCCAAATGAAGATCGCGAAACTTTACAACTCAGAAATGAGTCTCCATTGCATTGAAAAGACAGAAATCAGAATTAGAAGTAATCGTTTGTGTACGTTCTGCTGTTTACTTTTCTTCAGAAACCACCACCATTCACATTCGTGATCCACAAATCCTAAACCTCAGAACAATTATTGATCTGTCACCCTTTATGAATCTCTGTGCAAAGTAAGGACTATGTAACTCATTCAACCAACCACCACCAGAGAAATCCAACCTCAGTTTCCTTGATGTGTCTTCAGCATGAAGCCCAGGTAACAGTCCTTCCTGCTTCAAGCACCTTCTTCACAGGCTTCCAGGAAACCATGGTCTCCCAGCTCCATCCTCCTTTACCGGAGGCCCTTCTCGGTCTCCTGGGATCTCCCCGACCACTGACACTGCAGGGCCCCGGGGCTCAAACCTCAGTCCCTTGTACACATTGCCCGGTGATCTCACCCAGCCCCAAGGCACTAAATGGTCCCTTTGCCGATGACCCCCATCGTTAGCCGCCAGCCGGGACCTGTCTCCCAAACCCCAGCCGGTGTCCAACTCGACATCTCCACCTGAACACCCAGCTGACACCTCAAACTTATACCCAGAACCACACTGGGCTTCTCTCCTTAACCTGCAAACAGCCCCGCCTCGGCTGATGTAATCCCACTCTACTAGGTGCTCAGAACACAGACCTGGGGTTCACCCTGGCTCCTCCATCCATCCAAGCTGTTAGCAAATCCTACTGGTCAGATTGCTCAGTGGCTGGAGGGGCGGTGTAGATGCGAGGAGTGAATACTATTGGGAGAGAAGTCTCACACATCTGCACTTGTTAAGAGCAGAGATGCTATCTTTTCAAGGCTGTTTGTAGAGCAGACGGTCTTGGAAGACAGTGGTGGTGTCTCCTGGAGCAAAGGGCAAATCTGCTTAACGTCCAGTGAAATAATGTTTCCTATAGAGAAAAGACAGGTTTGCTTGCTGTCCATCATCAAAGATCTGGATTCCCTAAGCCTGAGGGTCCTCAGCGGTGATGCAGACCCACTGCGATCACAGTATCCACCTGGATGGCTCTGCATCATCCTTGTAGGACTTGACGGGGGCAGGTGAAACTGATACAAACAAGAAGCACAGGCTTCATGCTATGCTGTAATACAGTCCTTTGTCTCTATCCCAGGGTCTCAAGTCTATACCAGGATCCAGGACATTGTGGCAGGCTTACCTGTAAGTTTGCAAGTCAGCAAAATCCCTGACCCTTCACAGTTGTTGACAGTGTGATGTTTGGAGCATGGAGCGAACTATGATTATATACATAGAGGGAATTCGTGGTTAGGGCTCCACGCTTCCACTGCAGGGGACATGGGTTCGATCCCTGGTCAGGGAACTCAGATCCTGCAAACTGTGCCAAAAAAAAAGATACACAGAAAGCCCACAGTGTTTTAACGGTGTTGTATTTCGGGCACTCATCTTTCTATGAATCAGAAAGCTACAGAGCTACTAACAAAGGTCATTTCTTTGAGAGTAGACAAGGCATGAGATGAAAAAGGACACCTTAGATAAAGGCTGAGAATGAGACTGAAGAGGCTCTGCCAGAGGACAGAAACTGGGCCTCGTCAAGGAACACTTCTCACTCCCAGGGGAGGGGAGCTGGGCACTATTTGCCCAGCGGAATTTCAGAGTTGGTACAGACCAACGCCTACGGTCTATGTCCTAGTCTTTGCCGTTTCAAATGGAAGCACTTCCTGCAGATGGCCTGTCCCTGTCTCACCGCTGTGCACTGGGTGTGTAGAGAACAGACACCTTGTCTTCTTAGTTTGTTGGTTTCTGTAGAAGATGCATCTAGACCTGATCTAGGTTACAAGATTCTGGACTTCAAGCCGGATACTGGACGAGACGCTGGGTGTCCTAGGACTGGGATGCACATATTTTGTACGTGCAAGGGGCATGAGTAACTGTGGTCAGAGGGCAGACCAGGCAAAATTAACGGCCCCAACTTCTCACGCCCCCTCGTCCCCGCCCCATCCACACCTTTTGGTGGTGCCCCCCTCCCCCATACTGTCTGGATGTGACCTGGGGATTACAGCAAACTTGATACAGAAGCTTGAAGAAGCACTTGCTAGTTTCTGTTCCCTCTCTTGCTGCTCTGTAACCACCATGAGAAATGCCTAGACAGTCCTGACCCAGGCTTGTCTGCTGGGGGGACAGGAGTGACACATGGAAGAGAGCCAAACCACACCAGCTGAGGCCATCCCAGAGCAGCCAGGACCCCGTCAACTCACATCAGACGCCTGACCACAGATACAGGAGCCAAGACCAGCTGACCAGGATCACTCATCCAACCTGCAGACTCAAGAAATGGATAATGGCTGCATTTAGTCTCCAAGTTCAAGTGTGAGTATTAGGCAGTAATAGCTAGTGGACAAGTTATCATTTTGTTCTTATCTGTCTGGCACTTTGGCCTTTAGGTTCGGTACATCTAGCTTTTTATGTCTTCGTTCTTACCACTGATGGGGCTCTTTTAATTTACAGACTCAAAGTCTTTCTTCACTTCGGAAAAATCTCTGTTGTCGTTCATTACTGTCTTGATCTGATCCCTTCACCAGGACACTACCTACATGCTGGAGGCAAGCTATCTTGTGCCACCTTGTGTTATCTTTCCATTTCTGTCCTTCGGCAACTAAGGACACCACCTCAGCTTAGTCTCCAACGTAATGGCTCTGTATGATATACTGTAATTTACATGTAACAGTATATACACTTCAGATTACATACTGCACTCGTTCTGCCCTTTACTTCTATACGATGCCGATTTTAGTTCTAAAGTTAAAATTTTGTCTCTTTCAAAATCTTCTATGCAGTTCTCAAATTTTCCTTTCATCTAGCTTCATCTCATACATTCTCATTCTTTCAGAAAAATCCAAAGTCCCTGAATTTTAAAAAATAGCCGTTTTCTATAGTTTTCAATAGAATGCTCTTCTGTATTTTTAGGGCCGTTTCCTATCCTTTACATCACCAGTTCTCTTCGTGGGGCCCACGTACGTTGTTTCGGCTACTCCACTTTGAATGGGAACCCTACCCAAGCCCGACGCTTGCCCGGAAAAGGCGACGTCCCAAGTCCGCGAGCTCTGAGTCTCTCCCGACACCTCCTGCGCCCCCCGCGCAGGGCTGTGGACCCGCACACCCTACACCAAGTCTCTGGTATCTCGCTTTCCACTATGGCCCCCTCTGCGGCACTGATGACCCACCTGCTGCTTCTTGCAGAGGCTTATTCCTGGATAGCTGAGGCCGCCTGTGATTCTCTCTTTACCAAAATTAACGAGAAACCACTATCCCAGGGTATCTGTTTTTATGGTTTTCCCAGGATCACGCCTGATGAAACTTTTCCAACTACTCCACTCCTGGCCGCTCTACATCGCCAAGAATTGTGGTTCTCAGATTGGTGGGAGGAGTGCTGAGAAGGAAATGGCCTCCCCCTGGCTGCACCACGAGGTCGGCATCTTCGGCATGTGTGTACACACGTGTGTGTGTGTGTGGAAATACCACTCTACTGTTCACCAAAAGCATTTTTATATTTTTATTCTTACAACCACCCAACAATGTAAGCAGAGAGAATCCTCATCAGGCAGGTGAAAACCTGAGACTCGAGGGAAGTAACAATGACTGCACATTTACATTAATGCATTAAACTTTGATTTCTAGTTTTGTTTTGTTTTTTTTTTTAATTTGGTTGTGCCAGTTCTTAGTTGCGGCACGCATGTGGGATCTAGTTGCCTGACCAGGGATCGAACCCAGGCTCCCTGCATTGGGAGCACAGAGTCCTAACCACTGCACCACCAAGGAAGTCCTTGATTTCTAGTTTTACCTGCAGTTTACAGATGAGGAAACTGGGCATCTGCCCTGCTTGAAGGCATCTGCCTGAGGTCACCAGCCTGTAAGGGTTGCCCTGAGATCTGAACATAGGTTCATTCCAGGATGGATCTTCCTTACTTTCCACACTAACCCTCAGGGCAGGAAAAGACTCCAGGTCCAGCTGGGGCCAGAACCCAGTGTTTCCTCAGGGCTCTACAAACGCAGTGCCGGATGGATACATTCATTCTTGCAAGAAGTAAAATATTCCAGTTTCTATCACCCGGGCACATTGACGTGTTATACGCGTAAGCCTCACAGCACTTGACTACGAGAGAAACCGAGCTTACTTGGGGAGCCAACAGTCTCCCCTGCCCACCTCCAACCAGTAGCAACAAACACACTGAATCTAGAAGACAGAAATGGGTAAGCTGTCTCAATCTATAACATATCAATGACTCAATAACGAAATAGGAGGAAAGGAAGAAGACATAAGAAGCACTTCTCCACTCCACCATCTTAAAATTTATCTTCACTGATGCAGGTTACAGTTTAGTTTGTGGGTCTGTGAAGCAGTGTGGCTCCTTGGAGCTCACGATCTAGTCACATTCTAGTGTAATACTCTACCGCAGTAGAGCTGGGGACATCGACACATTAACCCTGCAAAAGAGCCCAGAAAGTCTGCGTAAAGAGGCTTCTGTGAGATATTACTGAAAATGAGGAAACACAAATTTTTTGGTTTCACTTTGAGTAAACTGATTTTTATTCACACACACACAAAAGAAACCTGAAGAACTCATAAAATAGAACCTTTCCAAATAATAAGAATAACCAATAGATCATCAACTTTCAGGTTTCATACAGAATTTTTGCACCAAAGTATATATTTTTCCATATTATAAAACCTGTCGTTATCTGTAGCTTTTGAACAATTTAACTCTATTACCTTAAAATATTCAAATAAAACAATACTCCCACCTAGTGGATAAAGAAAAACGTCTGACTTATTTCAGGTGTGAACAGTACCACCATAAAAAAGGAACAAAAACTACAATGAATTTAAAATAAGTTTATTCTGTTAACATCCTCAAAATACCTCCCTGAAAAAAAAGTAACCTACAAAACAGTGCACACTGCTCCCCTTCTAGGAATGGATGGGTAATATACTCTACAAAACAATCTTTGGAATCATGTGTAAATGTTACTCTGAATCTCATTTGTTGTCATCAATTTCTTCAGTATCTCTGTGCTCTGGGGAATATTCTGGAAGGAGAGAAAAAAGGTGTTCATATAGTGAGGCTGAGCATTCAGTCAGGAGCAAGGCACACTCTCAAGGCAGAAGCAGAGAAGGGCACCAAACGTGACAGGCCCTGCCCCTCACCTCCTCGCTCGGCAGACACGACATTGAGCGTGTCCCCCCCCCCCCCACCCGAAGCTCTACCGGGACCTCAGGTCTCCCGGGAGCTTAAAGCCCTCAGACAGACATGACACTCTGCTTGGCCCACCTGAGCTCATGCCCGTCTGCACCCCAATACCACGCTCCCCACCGCTCTCCTCAAACGCACCCTGAACTTGCCAACTTCGTGCTCACGCCGCCTCCCTCTGCACGTTCCTCCCCCTAGGACTCACCCACCCTTCCAGTCCAGCTGGAGGGCCACCATCCCCGTGGGGCCTCTCCTCGGGTCAGCCTCGCCCCCATCCCCCTGCCCTGGCTGGCACCTGGCACAGCGGCCGCCTGCGCCACCTCCAGGCTGTGGACCACCCAGCACCGTGGGGTCCACGCGGCAGGCGTGCAAGAGAATTCCATTTTGTTGACCAAATACCACTTTGAGAAGGACAGAAGAGATGACCTAAGCCAGGATGACTGTATCTGGTCATTAAGAAAACAGCACCCTTCAAAGAGCCACTTTAAAAAAGTTAATTAAACTTCCTCTCCAAAGAATACTTTTAAGACACTGGAAGCTGACTTAAACCCCACATGGCAGATGATTTGCAAGTCTGAGAATGAGTGCAGATGCTCCTGGAGCGTCTGTGCCCTGAGCACCAACTGCACCACGAGCAGAACCCGCCGGGCCCCCCTGCTGAAGCCCCAGCTCCTCTCTACTGTGCTCACCGCGGGGCTAACTGGCCGCACGGCAGTTCAGCTACAAAAGACGAAACAACTGGCCCACAGTCTGGGTCTCTCTGTTGACACAGGACTCTCTAAGTCACTTAAGTCTTGGCCCTCATGATGGTGTGCAGGGTGACGAGCAGACCTGGCGTCTTAAAACGGGGGATCGTGACAACTATGCACATCGACTTGACACAAAATACAGTGACAGAACTTAGGGGAAGTGTGAAACAGGAGAGGATAAAGCCAGATCGTGTACTACACTAGAAAATGGTAACACACCAGTTCACAAATCCTTCAGTGATTTGAAGGTGCAGAGTGGAGTCCACATTTCCCATACTACTTAGAACGTCCACCAGTGGACATGTGACGACAGGCCAAGAACAAACAGTGCAGAAAAGGTTTCACAAGGCAATAAGGAGGCTCAGGTCACACATATGCATCCCAGGCTTGGAAACTGATACCTCTCTTAATGAAGGAAGAAATTTTGGTGAAAAAGAAAAGGTGCAATGCTGAAAGAAGAGACAATCAACAAGCCTATATGTGTGTGTGTGTGTGTGTGTGTGTGTGCGCGCGCGCGTGCACGCACACATATGTATACGTATATATACATACACACACGTATGCTCACATGTATGTACAACTTGGAAGACAACAGCTTACGTACAACCCACAGAATCTGTTATTTGCACAGTACCGCCATAAATTTACATACATTTTAAATGCATTCAAGTATTTTGCAATAAAATCTTTCTAAATTTGTTATTCATTTCTCATGTTTCACTATGTCCTTTTTAATGTCCCTCTTTTATTTTTCGTTATTTTATCTTTTATGGCAAACTGCCTTTCAGACAATTAGTTATGTGATGAAAATTTCTGCAGTGAACATGCTTGCAGCCACAATGTCTGTGGCAAAGATGCTCCAGTGAAAGTGCCCAGAAGAGACACAAGGGCCATGGCCCCTGCTCTCAACGAAGTGGGAAGAGCCAATCGGTTAACTACAGATGCAAGCAGCACTATTAGTAACTATATCCTCGGAAGGAGATGCTAAATACAAAATAACTCAATTTGCCTGAAAGATTATCCATGACTCTAGCTCATCTGAAAGATATACTTGAATTATACTAAGCTACAGTTTCACTCTTACTAATTCAACAAATGGTTGAGGGTCTTCCACACATCATATTCAGGATGATCTGGGGACACCAAAAGGGAAAACGTTCCCACAGAGTTGACAGTCTAACTAATTTATGAGAGCTATGAAATGAGATGACACCAACAGAACTTACAAGAAAAGCTGCCCTAATACTAATGGCCATTCTAGAATAAAACAAGGCTTCCAACTTGGAACAATGTTGTTATAATCTCTTCCCTTTAAGGAAGAAGTTCTTAAACCAGGAGTCCACGGACTTTCAGCTAATCTCTTAGGGAGAGGACTGGAGTTCCTAAACTACCTGAAATTACTGGCAAAACTTTTCTATACATGTTCCCATATGTATTTTTCTGGGAAAGGAGTCCACAGATATATCCAGACTGAGAACAGGGAACAGATTTATCTCATCTAGTCCCATGTAAAATTAAGTGAATAAACATGACGATAATTTGATCCATACTGTGCTCAAAAACGCCTTCTCAAAAATCACACCTTCCAAATTAATTAGTTACAGAAACTTCTTGAACAGTGAAAACATCTTTCCACACAAACATCTGGGATTTAAAGCACTGATCTATCCTGACAAAACATGAACAAAATATTCTCCAAGTTACAGAAGTATATCTAGAAGAATATGTGACGACCAAATTCAAACTGCCAGACCAGCAGTTCTCTCTTTACGCGGAGAAAAAAGGATCTCTACGTGCTGCTCAGGTTTCACACTGATACCATACATTTACGTTTGTTACTAAGTTCATTATAATAACTCAGCTATTAAGTCAATGAGATAAAACCTTACCTTAACCAAACCTTTCAAGCTTCTGGAAGAAAGTACAGGCTTAAAAGCTTCAGCTGTGATTAGGTCTAATTTCATCACATCAGTATAACATAAGTACAGAATTGCAGAGATTTTCCATACTTGACAATAACTCAGAACTATGAATATACAAGAAAAAAAATCACTTAAGTTTTCTGTTATATGATTTTGAAATGAAATACCTCTAACTCATAAAGGCTGCTTTTAAAAATAGTCATCTCTGTTGCCTCTTTTAATCAAAGCATTTACTGACATTTTGAACCAATTATAATGCATTTTCTTTCAAAGCCAATTTATTTTCCTAAGTTATCTCTTGCTTTTACAATTATGTTTATTTTGCATTTTCTGAACATACTACTGAGACACATCTGGGTTAGCTAAGACACAAGATTAAAATTTTGCTGACTACACTCAAGTAAATTAAATAATAAATATACAATGCACAATGTAAAATATTTAGCCATTTATTCTAGTAAATTTAACACTGAAAGTTAAAAACATTTTATTTATTAACAAATAACACTGAATTATCTATTATAACATATCAGCCACTAAAAAGTGACCATCATAATTTGATATGATGTTAGGAATAAAAAATAAACTATTGAAGCAACTCCCAAAATTCAATATCTGAAGCTCCTATTCTGACAATTAAAACGTACTTTACCAGCTTCTCATACACCAACGACTTACATCTAACACTGGCTTGCATGATGAGTTATCAAAGACCAAAAAGAAACGGCAACTCGGAAGCTAACGGTTAAGAACTCTGAGCTGCTCTCATACAGCTGTGTGTCTGGAAAGTTTCAAGACACAAACCAGACGGAATATACCAGCAACTAGAGCAGTCAGTGAGGACAAACAGCAATACAGTGGCATCGATCATCATTAACGAACGGCCTCAAAAAGATCCCTACTAGTCCAACTCATAACTGCGAGTAAAGCAATGACAAGGTAGAATGTGAATGCTATGTACTGTACCACCACCTGCTGCAGGGAGGCCAGGCACGATATTTGGCTGTTCCAGCAGTGAGCAGCAAGGAGGCTCTCTGGCATTCTGTGTTTTGAGGGCTTTCAGGAAAGGAGTATGAAGACTGCTGGTAGACTCTGAAGTTTTATAGTCAGTAACATGTCGACATGTAAGAATAGTTACTTGCATATTCTTCCTTGGACAAGAGCCAAAAACCTAGCACAAAATTGATTTCAAATTAAAAAATATATATATATAATTTTGTGACAGAACAGAAACATCCCTCCAGTTGTTTATCTACACCATTCATATATATATACTCACATACACACACACACACCTTGCAGGGGTGGAACTGTCCATGGAAAAACAAAACCCATGCTTTGCTGTGCCCTCACCTGGGTCTGATCTTAATTCTGTCACTTTCTAGTTGGGTAACCTTCTCCAAGTTACCTTCCTCACCTGTGAACTAAGGACTACTTACTTACCTGAGGGAGGTGTGATCTGGATTAAATGAAGTCAGGAACAAAGGAGGCAGAGCAGCTAACAGCCAGGGATGCCATGGCAGGTAAGGCAGTCACTCAACTATGGGCCCTCTCCCGCCCTCCACAGATGCCTGCAAATTATTCTTTCTGGTTTGTTCCAGTTTGTTCTGTTTCTAAGATCACTACTTGCAATCAGTGTTGAGAACAGTGTTACACTGAATAGAAGTGAATGGGAGTGACACCCATTCTTTACTGGATAAAGTGACGTGATCAAGATCTCTTCTAACACAGGTATCTCTAAGAACGCTCCACTTAGACTACTGTTGTATCAGCAACAGGAAGTGATCCTTTCACTAATATAATAGGTTCAAGAACACTGTATTAAGGATGTTTCTAAGAACATCACTTGCAAGTTGCACTCATAAGTGTTTCATCAGTGCAAATCATTCTTAAATTCGCTTTTAAATTTATTTCAATTGTAGACTAAGTTTCAATCGCTCAAGACCTCAATGTCCACCTAAGTTGGTATTTCATGGATTTCCAGGGACCCTTCCAGCTTTTAAAATCTTTGGTGATGTAAGAAAAAAAAAAAGCAGCTATCTTTTAAGGAAAAAAAGAGTAGATTTTAGGTCATTGCACCTTGTTTGAAAATATTTTATGAAGAGAGCAAAACGGCTATTTCAAATAGCAAGGGAACTGAAGACTTTATATTATGTGCCGTGATTTATAAGGCGACTTTAATTGTAGTGTAGCTTTATAAATAAACACAAAACTTAGCACCACATACATTTGTCAGCAGATACGTCCCATTTAAGGGCTATAACGTTACTCACAAGGCCTGATTTATCATCCTCCCTAAAATACTTATCATCTGAAGTCACAATACTTGACACCTGTTGGACTGTGTGTGATTATGAGGGTGACGTGAACCCAACAGCAGAGGGATCCGAAGAGTATCCCCAGGGGGAAAAATACTGATTAAAAAATTCTGTTTTGGAAATGCATAATTCTACATTTTTTCAAGTCTGAGAGAGAAAAGCTGTTTCATAGTACAAAAATAAAACTCCCTACATAAATTGACAATACAAATTAATATGGCAGTTTCCTACCCTTCTGAGATCTGTTGAAAGCTATGGACCCTCTCTCTAGAAAATACACAGAGGTACACAGCATAAAATCATATATACAACCATAAGATTCACAGATCTTATTAGAAAATTCCTCATTTAATAAAATGCATTGAATAACTTTTAATAAATGTTTCTAAGTATCCCAATGGGGTTTAAAGCAGGTGTACATCAAATTTTTTATTTCTGATGAAGTTAATTGTAATACCTACATAAAAATATGCCTAAGATTTAAGTTGCAATGTTGAAAAGACGTATATAAAAGGGCTATTTCATTTAAAAATAACCTGCAACTACCAACTGGACTTCCCTGGTGGCGCAATGGTTAAGAATCTGCCTGCCAGTGCAGGAGGCACGGGTTCGAGCCCTGGTCCAGGAAGATCCCACCTGCTGTGGAGCAACTAAGCCCGTGCGCCACAACTACTGAGCCTGCGCTCTAGAGCCCACGTACCACAACTACTGAGCCCGTGCGCCACAACTACTGAGCCTGCACTCTAGAGCCCATGAGCCATAACTACTGAAGTCCGTGCGCCTAGAGCCCGTGCTCTGCAACAGGAGGAGCCACCGCAATGAGAATCCCGCGCACCACAACGAAGAGCAGCCCCCGCTCACTGCAACTAGAGAAAGCCTGCACAGCAACAAAGACCCAACGCAGCCAAAAATAAGTAAATGAATAATTAAAAAATAATAATAACCTGCAACTACCAAAATTAATGATTATTCTCTAAAATTTCTAGCTGAGTTAATTTCTTCACTGAAAAATTTGTTTTAGTGGACACATACCATGTGCTCAATTTTCCCACAAAATGAAGCCTCAACTGATCCATTCTAATGCTACGAAAAATGGATGAAACCCCGGTGTGAGTGTCACCTGAGCACCAACCCCAGGAACCCAGTTTCTCACCTCCCGTCCCTGAGCTTCCAGGCAGCACTGTCAGCACGGCCCGTTTTCGCCCGTGGCTGCAACCCTGCTCTGTTTCATGGGGGTAACTTGTTCCAACTATGTCTTATGTTTTTATGACCAACGATCTTTAGCACATAGCTGATCACATCTGCCAAATGAGTTCTTCTATTCTTTATATTCTGTAACAAACTCCTACTATATTTCTAAGGGAAAAAGCAAATACTTACCCCACTTCAACATCTGACTACACAGGTTTAAGTGTAAAGAAACTGAACCTTGATGAAGGAGCAACCCCAGAATCTCTCTTACCTTTTCCAGCCACTGATACTGCTGATCTTCAGCAACGTAGCAACTACATTGACAGAGCACAACCTGAAAATCAAACCCCGAGTTTTCTGTCAGGTCACGTAAATGTTACACACACCCCACACTGTCATCGTATACCTATCATGTGAATCCCAACATAACCTCTGGATAACACTTGTTTTGCTTAATCTGCTACTGCCTTACTTATTTTTCTTTAAAATTTAAGAATCAAGCCACTACTGGCAATTAGTATCAGAGAAAAGTACACATTGACAGAGCAACTGTGATGGCTGGCACAGGAGATTCTAAAGATACTATCAGTACGTACTACTGGAGTCCTCTTTATAAAACAGAGACGACACCAGGCCTGCTGCCCGTCCGGGGGTGGGTGGTGCCACACACTGTGAAGATCAAACTCAAAAAGCATTATAAAAACATTAAGTGCTATCAGGACAGCAGCCCAGCAGCATCTCAGCCCAGCGGCACCCTAGGACACTGCTGATGCCTGGAAGGCAATATTATTCTAGACACCATGTCCAGACCATGTGCTTGAAGTGAAAACATGCAATGCACAATGCTGTAAAAGGATGACATTCCGGATTATTAATGCTTGTGGAATGATAGCATCCATAAAAGTCAGCTTTGTCTTCTATTGAAATATCGCCAGAAACACTAACACTTAATGACACAAGTGGGAAAAAATGAAACACAAGGACTTCCCTGGTGATCCGGCAGTTAAGACTCCGCACTTCCACTTCGGGGGCACGGGTTCGATCCCTGGTTGGGCGGAACTAAGATCTCGCATGCAGTGTGGTGTGGCCAAAAAAAAAAAAGTGAAGCAGCAGCACAAGAGGGAAAAAGAGGGCCCAGGGACAGGGGGAAGAGAAAGACTAGATATGGAATTAGCTACACACAAAGATTCTGGATAGTCAAGAGACACCCAACCAATCAATGGTATAACTAAATGCAGTAACAAATTTCTACCGCTTGACCTCCATGATGTATTCTAGAGTGAAAACTTCCCACTAAGGATCAGATAAAGAACATGCTTTGGGACTTCCCTGGCAGTCCAGTGGTTAAGACTTCGCCTTCCAACGCAGAGAGTACAGGTTCGATCCCTGGTCAGGGAGCTAAGATCCCACATGCCTCGGGACCAAAAAACCGAAACATAAACCAGAAGCAATGTTGTAACAAATTCAACAAAGACTTTAAAAATGGTCCACATCAAAAAATCTTAAAAAAAAAATGCTTAGTTTCCTTATTACTTATTTCCTATAAATACTGGATGTTTACAAAAATCCTTATATAAACTTTAATAACTTTGGATAACATATTACAAAAACAAACTGTAAGTATTACAAAATCAAATTTTATAGTTTTCAAGGCTAACATTATAGTATTATGGAATTACTGACTTCTTGCATTGTCTGAATCCCTGCCCCTGGCCTCTGTTCAAGCACTCAGCAGCTGTGGAACGGCACTCTGTCAGACAAGCAGGTGGTGAGACAGACATCACCTGCCCGGCCACCTCACCTGCCTGACCTGTCTCCCAAACCGCCCAGGACACTCCTTCCTCTCAATGAACCCAAGGATAGGGTTAGGACAAACGGTTCCAATGAAATCACTAGGCATCAGCTACAGAGTTATCTTTCATAACTTAAGAAATCGGGATGAATTAGGAATTCGCTGGCGGTCTAGTGGTTAAGACTCTGCACTTCCACTGCAGGGTGCACGGGTTTGATCCCTGTTTGGGGAACTAAGACGAGGGGAGCGGCCAAAAAAAAAAAAAATCAGGATGAATCAGGTGAGGATGAAAGCTTAAGGTCAACAGAATTGTATTTAGAATGCACGAAGCATCCATTTGCTCAATGTTAACTGAGTCCCTAGGCTGTGCTCAGCATTGGCTGAATACCGGGTGGGTATACGGCGACAAAGCAGAACTCCCTGCTTCCACAGCGAGTACGCATTTTCCCATGTTTACCTTTGCCACCTTAAATCATTCTTTGAATGTGGGCAAAGTTTAAATATCTAATGTTTCTGGTTTGTTTCTAAAAAAAGTTATTTCAGAATTTCCTCAGAAGTTTACCAACACACCACGTTAACATTTATATAAACAAAAAAGTGACGTTGTTGACCAAGTATGCTTCAATGAAAAAAGGCTTTTTAATTAAAATTTTTTTAAATTTGTTTTTAATTTTAAAAATAAAAAAACAAGAACCAGACAAAAAAGTGGTTACTAACACTGCCTACAGGCAGAATTCCTCAGCCCAAAAGGAGACATAAAGGAACGTGAAATTCAAAGGAACACTACATAAATGATGCCTAAGGAACCCCACTTAAACATACAAGTCAGGCCCCACATACCGAGGGATTCGATTTTAGGTGATAAAACACACAAAAAGCCTCTGTGGGGGACAGGTGTGTAGTGTCCACTGTCCTACACCACTCATTCCAGAGTTTAGCACAACCAACTTCTTCCCAGACTCCTGAATTCATGACGAATGATGACAAAAATGCTGTGAAAAACAATTCGCATAAGTTAGTGTTTGGATCCGCAAGTTGCATTTTCTATTCAATAAAAAAGATATTCAGGTTACTTGAGAATCTTAGAGCTGAAAGAGCCATTGAGACCATCAACCTTATGCACACCATCATCTTGCAGAAAAATACGCTGAGGCCTCAAGAGCCGGGAATCGAGAAGACAGGTTTGCTGACAGACTTTACCAGGCACACACTGTAACACCCTTGTGGAAAATTTCAGGCCAGGAGAACTTCATGTAAATGAGTCAGCAGTTATTTACCACGTACTCCTCTACAAGCACTAGGGGTACCTTACAGGGCAAGGAATCTGCACTGGGGTTCCCCAAGGCTCTCCTCCACGCCTGTGAACCCCCTAAAACGATACAGGTGTGTGTGCGTTGTTCTAGCTGCACTCTGCACCGTTCTGGCTTTAACCTATCAAATGAATTCATATATGTGAAGATCTTAGAAACAAAGTACTGAAAAATGTAGCAATTATTATTGTCATTTTTAGAGTGCTCCATATGTCTTTAAAGGAGTTGGTTAACTCAAAAGGGGGCCGTGTTACACATGCCACCGCTGCCCTCCCAGTCTGGCCACGACAGGCCCAGAAGCCTAAGAAAACCTGTATACTAGAAACTGTGTTTCCTTGACTTCGTAAGTTCCCAAAGCCAAGAATATTTCCTCTAAATCTCATTTTTCAAGCTTATCAAAAAGACTGCCGCACGAGCAGGGATAGAATTCACTCAGATACAAAGTTACTCTGCTACGACTTTTTCTAAAAAAGTAACAGACATTAGAAATCTTTTATGGTGGAAATAAATAAGTAACTTCAACTTTTGCTCTTTCAACAAAATGTGTAGTCTAATGCACTTGCACTTACCTACTGCATTGTTTCCTATAGCAATTATAAACTTGGAGCAAGGATATTTTTCTAGCAGAGAAACTTCCAAAGTTGTTTTTGCTTGTCTTCGAAGGAGCCGCACCTCCCTAACACAAGAAACGAAAGACGAAACGAAAGCAATTTAAATGTAATCAGTACTATACTATGACAAAAAGGCTACTATAAGTATGATTTTGTATTAAGTAAAACGCAAACTTCAATTCTATAAAAAACATAATTATAATCCTAAGGAGACAATGGATTCAGGCGACGATAACTAACAGGTAAAACCCTTTGCTGCAAAGTTCCTGAACTGTACAAGAGGGATCAAGCTGTCCAGCTGACCCACTGATCAATCCATCTTAGAACCCCTAAAAGTGGGACAACTGGGCACAGTGTGCAGTAAGAAACTGCAAATACCACCTCTGAGGCATCCGTGCCAGCAAAATACTGACCAAGCCTCTTAGAAGGAGCTTCCCTTTACAGGAGATGCAGGTGATGGACACACATCCGCATAAATGACACCAAGAGGAAGCAATCAGGCAAATCCAGAGCATGGGACAGCCTGCAGGACAATCAGTCTCTCAGCCAGGGTGAAAAAGGAGGGGGACTGCTCCAAACGAAAGGAAGCACAAAAGAAGAAACATCTAAATGTAAGGTGCGAGCCTGGCCAGGATTCTGATTTCCAGAAGCCCACTGTAAAATGTCACGTCTGAGACAACTGCATAAATCTGACCACGGACTGGCTATTAAACAGTATCCAAAAAGTATTATTAATTGTTAAGGAGGATGACAGCATACGTAAGACAATGCCTATATCGTTGAGACGCATTCGGAAAACTGTAGCGGTGAAAGGCCACGGTGACTGGGACCCACCTAGGGGGTGGAGGAAGATAAAATAAATGTGGCAAAATCTTCATAACTGTTGAACTTACGTGACTGGATGGGCTTAAAGTGTCATTTTACTATTTTCTCCAGTGTCTGTGTGTTTGGAAATAATCCATTTTTTAAAAAGACATATCCATCTGCTACTGACACGTAATACTAACTGAGGCGTGCGGCGGCGAAGAAAGTTCTAAAAGACCTGTCTTATGTCCATAAACCAAAGACACGACAAACCTGGGGAGGGAAGACAGCCCTGCAGCGCTGGAAAACCTAACAAGCCCGCAGGAAACCACTTGCATCAAAGCTAAAGGATGCCTTTAAAGACGCGAGGATCCGACGGCTCCACGGAGCCTGCAGCAAGCCCCGCGAGCCGCCTCCACCCGGCGCCCCCGGAACTGTCTGGACCCCCTGTGCCCCTCGAGGACCGGTGCCGAGCGCGGAGCAGCCGCGACCCCTGCGCCTGCGCGTCTGCTCCTGCGCCCGCCAGGCCAGGTCTGCGACGTCGCGCCCAAGACCTCACCTCTTCCGCGCCAGTTGCTGCCGGACCTCCCCGTCTTCGGGCGTCTCCCTCCTCCCCTCCTCTTCCTCCTCCTCCTCGTCCTCCGTCCCGGCTCGGCACGGCGCCCTCACCACCTCCCCGAAGAACGTGGCTGCCATAACCGCCCTCACACCCTCCCGGCCGAACTGCGGCTCCACAGCACGACGCATGCGCCCCGCGCAAGCGCCCCTGAGCACCACCACACACCGCCCCCCCACGGGGGCGGGGGGGGGGGCACCACCCCCGCGCATGCGCCCCGGTCCTTGCGGCGGCGCAAGCCCGGAGCGTTTATTCTTCAGCCGCCTGAGCTCGGCTGGGCCACCGAGAGATCGGATGACTGCGGGCTAGAGAGGCGAGAAACGAGAGGCGAGCCAGGGGGCGGAGTCTCCCGTCCGGCAGGTAACGGGCAGAGGAGGGGCTCGGCCGCCCCAGCCCCAGTTTGTAGCGCTCCGGGAAGAGGGCAGCCAGGTTACCTTTCCTTCGTTAAATCCGTTTCCGTTTTCTTCTCCGTTAGGAGTGACTGGGTGAGCTTTGGTTTATTAAGCACCCGGCTTCAAACTGCGACCAACCAGGTAGGTGCCAGCCCGGCGCGTCCTCGGGACAGTGGACAGAGGAGGGCAGGAAGAAATACAGTGCTTCGCGGTGTTGTAAAAATGAGCCTTTACTCTGGCAATAGGAAGTCACATTTCAAAAGCTGATGCTTGTCAAGCTGATCTAAAAGACTTAATGAGAATGCAAAAATAGTTGCTTCTTTTTTAAGACTTGGCCATTTCTAATACAAAGTTTGTTTTCGTTTTAAATAGCCTTTCATTAATAAGCAAAGTACGTAATTTTTGAATTGGTTCTCATCTTTCAAATTTAATCGAGACAAAGTTAACGGAGCACTAATCCAAGCAGGAGAGAAAAGGGACACTATACCATAGTTTAAATGAAAATACCCAGTATTGCAACGGAAAAAAAAAAAAGTCCATTCACCTAGATTTAGTTGTGCTGAAACTAGAGGGCATTGCTTACATTCTGAAACCCTATCAATAGATAGTAACAAAGTTAAGTGCTAATTTGGGGTCGGGGGAGCCTCTTGAGATTAAAGAAAAAATCTCAGAAATCTGTTGCTAGAAACATCTTGTTTAAAGACGTGGAACAAGCCTTTCCATAAAATCAGTATTTAGCAATTTTACACATTACTGCAAAATAATATATTGAGTTTTGAAGAAATTTGAACATCTAAGTATAAACAATAAGACCAAATTGCTATCCAGTTAGAGCTTAGGAAACTTTGGGTATAGCTAGCAAGCTAGAATATACAAGATTACCAGTGTAATATTTTAAAACTGCATTAACACTCCTGGGTTACTTGGTTTTACAGAATGACTGAATTGCAGAATAAAAGTTTGGGGATCACTTAGTCCTTCTGTTCAATAAAATAGCTTCATTTTTACCAGTAAGATCCTAAATTTGATTTCAATTACATTATTAAAAAAACCACTTGTGGAAAGCTGATTAAAATTATAAATAGGGTAATGATAGTACATTTAGCCATGATTAAAATTCTGCATACATTTCAGAGAGAGAGAGTTTTACAAGAATGTTAAATTTTAAACAAATGCTTACTTCATGCAGTTACAATAAATTTAGGCCAAACACTTAAAAAAAGGCACGTATGTGTTCAAATTAAATACTCAACCAGAAAAGGGATTCCACTATGAAAGAAGGCTGATGATACAATCTCAAGTACTGACAGAAATTAACCCCACCACAGTAAGTTATAATTTCAAAATGAAATTTTCATGACACTGAACCTGTCAAAAAACTTTGAATAAAATAGTCTTAGACTGAGATTTTAACATTTTCATTTTATGGCATTTGTTGAGGACACAGCATACCCAATAAGAAGTTTCTATGAAATTAAGTGTAAATATGGGACTGAAAATGGGTTTAAACATTTCATTAAAGATCAGAAATCAAACCTCATGCACCTAAAAATATTAGCAGTTTATTAGGAATTCTTCCCTTTCTCACCTGTACTAGTAACAAGTTACTGGTATCAGTATTTCAGATGAAAATATACTATAAACACAGACTCCGTAGGTTAGAAATACTCTGGCTTATGCTAAGAGAAAGAAAATGACAACAAAAAGCCTTTTTTTAAGCAGACATGCAACCACAAATTTCTCAAGTAATCAAGACACTCAGTTGATCTGTATAACCAAAAAATATGCACTACATTAGTCTAATGAAAAAGGAATAGAAACCCTTGTTTCTATATTTTACTTTCTCAGATTTACACATGCAAATCTTATATTAATATTCACAGATATTTTTAAATGGGAAAACAGCTTGCTTCTAACAATTCAGTTTTCCAATAGCATGTTACCATGTTAAAAAGATTTGACAGTGCGTTCATTTAATCTGGTGATTTTAATTTCAACTATTAACAAATTAAACCTCATTGCAAATAAGTTCTTTATAGTATCAAGACCAGATTTTCCAATCCTAGTGAAGGACTGAAATAGCCCAGACATGCTGCCATTGTGATGAGACTGTAATAAATTTGTAATAAGTTCATAAAGTTCTTTTAAGGTGCTATAGAGAAACGTAAGAGGATGTGACTATCATCTAAAAATATGATTGTTTTGATCTTTATGCTTTTTATTTTCTATGTCATTAAAACTAAGATCTGTCTCATAGTGAGGCACATTTTGGCCATCTCTGTAAATTCTGCTACATGAAAGTAAAAATGAGAAAAAGTTGTGATAGTCACATTCATAGCTTTCATAGAAAAATATATATTCCCTGAATTAGTCATATCAAGTGGTCACCATTCAGTATGAATTCCAGTATTATAAACAAAAGAAAAATACTAATGGATTTTCTCTAATTGTCTATTTCCAATGCTCTACTTCAGAACTCATTTATCAACATCCCCATCATTGAATCCCCAGGTCCTTCTATAGTTTGTTTATAACTTTGGGGGCTGCGAATTATGGGGAGTGGATCTTGTTAAAGTATTTGCTTCAATCAAAAGTCAAATAGGCTCGGGCGTCCCTGGTGGCACTGTAGTTGAGAGTCTGCCTGCCGATGCAGGAGACGCGGGTTCATGCCCCGGTCCCGGAGGATCCCACATGCCGCGGAGCGACTGGGCCCGTGAGCCATGGCCGCTGAGCCTGCGCGTCCGGAGCCTGTGCTCCGCAACGGGAGAGGCCACAACAGTGAGAGGCCCGCGTACCGCAAAAAAAAAAAAAAAAAGAAAAAAAAAAAAAGTCAAATAGGCTCAATGGCACTTCCTCTTGAAATGTGCCTTATTTTCTCTTATTTCATTAATGACACTACAGTCATGGTGGTCTGAAATTTTATACTGTAATGCAGAACGCTGAAAATTAGCATCAGGTTGAGATTTTGAAATCTCAACCCTGTACAATTCCCATTATTTTCTTCCTCTAAAGAATCAAGAGATTTCTTCAAGGCCCTCCCTTTCTGGAAAGGAATAATCTCACGACAGGCCATTTGTCTTTTCTTTCCGCCTCTCCAGCTACAGGCTCCACAATCTACTTCCCCTTCAGAATTCTCTGTAACGTGTGTCTGTACAAGGGCTGACTAGGAGGAAGCCGTCCTCCCACTTTGACCCACTGGATTATGGCGTTTAGAAATTCCTCCGAAGGTGTCAACAAGGGATTAACGTTAGAGCTAGGAGCAGAATGCAACTGCCAGTTTACTTGTGGCCCCTGGTTTTCAATTCCACTCTACATTTTCAGTCACTACTGTGCTTTTTCTTTCCAGGATCTGAACCGCCCTAAAAAAGGCATTTTTCTATTAATATCTTCTAGCTCCTTTTCACTTTCAGAATTTATGGTTGTGTCATCCTCTTTATAAACATTCAGTAATTTTTCTTAGCTGCAGCAGCAGCATTTCAACGGGGCAGTCTTCTGCTACTCTCCCTAATCCACCCCTTTTCTGGTCCTGAAATCGTTTCCTTTAGATTACTCATTATCTTTATTTGCAGCAACAGTGGCACATCTGCGGGGAACTTTCTCAGGCATCATTTTTGCTTTCAGAGTTTCACTAGGCATTTGCACTGCATCCTTCTGATTATGCATATATGTTCTCATTTTTGTATTGGGGTCTCTGTCTCTAGGAACAGATTCTGAAAAATGAGTGAAAGTTCATATAAATGGAAAAATCTTGTAACACAAGATTTTACTACTACTTACATTCCTCAACAATACATTCCGAAACAATAAATGTTAAAACTACTCACATTGCTAAATTAAAAAACATAAATGATCGTCGTCAATGATACGTTTTCGACATTGATATAACCTTCCATTTCCTTACCTACAAAAGGAAGTCTTGGGTAGAAGCTAGGATCCCTTGCACCTGGCATACTTTGCAATCTGGAAGGATAACTGTCACTCAAAGCAGTAGCAGACTTGTAAGAATGGAGTTAAGTACGTTCAGTCACTAACCTAAAGCTACTAACCTAAAAGCACTTTTTAAAAATCTGAATTTTTTCAATAGAACTTTGTAGGTTTAAAATTTTTGGTATCATTTCTAATACTCTATGTTGAATTACTTTAAAATACTCAATATGATTTCTGAAATAATTTTCCTAGAACCTAAACAAGAAGGAAATGCCATCATGACTGATGATACAGCATCAGCCCTACAGATTCAAGATCGTTAAGGTTTTAGTTCCAACACCAATATTTCCTTCAGTCAAAAAAAATTACATGGGTAACTAGTAGATAAAAAGGAACTGTGTATTAGTTTTATATAACTGAAATGTGGTTTTCATCCTAGATTCATTTTTTTTCAAATTATTTCAGCATTTTATATAACTGAAATGATTAAATCCTAGTTTCACTATTATTCAGATACTTTCTGAGCTGGTATATGCTGGGCACACAGAGGATCAGGCTAAATATTCTAAAAGAAATGAACTCTACATACGCAAGTATAGTTGGTATAAGGAAGCACAGGGTGCTGTGAGAAATACTCTAGAAACCTAACTTCGTAAGGGACAAGGAAAGCTTCCTTTGAGGAAGTGTTATTGTAGCTGTGAGCTAGAAACTGTGACGGGATCCACCAGCCAAAAGGCAGGACAAAAGGCACACTAGAGAGGCAGGTCCTTCATGTGGCCTGAGGCAGCCTCCGAGGTAGCTCAGATGGATCTTAGTGGGGCTGTGCTGAGCTGCCTCATGGTGCTGGGCCTACCACTCCACATCTACCAGCTTAGATGGGCTCAGAGCATTTTTGCCAACATCTGAATGCTATATTTTCAAGTTTCAAATACAAGATTAATGAGCAAAAGTATCTGGGGCAAAAATATCTCTTGATAAAAATGCATCTGAAGTTCATCAGCCCCTGAATATTGGGCCTTATCTGTTGGCAATCTAGTCTTGCTGCCATTGAATCAAACTATCTAAAACTGTATTAAAGGTTCACAAGTCTTGCTGGGGGGTGAAGTTGTAGGGCCCTGCCTCATGTTTCCAGACATTCAGCAGTTGATAAGGAAAGGCTGCAGATACTGAAATCACCACACATCTGGAGGACTCACTTCCACTATATCCTCTTCACTGCTAAGGAGAGAAAGTAAGGGTTTTCTCAGCTATCAACACGGTTACTCTGTAGCAGTGAAACTACAAATTACCAGCCTTCTTAGTTTTTCCTTTTGTGAAGGGAGATGTGTATCTTTCTGTCACCAAGGGCAAATGAGGACAGGTGAAAATGGCTTCTGTGGATTGACATGTTCATTAACAAAAGAGCAAGGATTATGAGGAAGGTCTTCCACACTCAAAAGAAAAACCCTTCAGATTTTACCTTAAGTCTATGAAACTTGTTTCAAAGATGTGCTTTGTGCTTTCTCCAAGACCCATGAAAGTTCTCCCAAAGTAGATTAGGAACTACTCTGCTAAAAGCAACCCCCCACAAATGCCTCAGTCTTCTCTTTGCTTTTCCAGTGAAATTCTATTTCTAAAGACATGACGTGCTCAATATAAGTCCCACGGCATTGCAAAAACGGCATTTTAGCAGGCTGAGCTACTCAGCAGGGCAGGGCTCCATGCAGCAGGTCCACCCCCCCCCACCCCCCCGCCCCCGGCCCCGCTCCACACCCTTCGTTGGGCTCTGTGGAGTCCCCTGCACATGAAATTGGGGAGTGAAAGGAGGACTGGCTTAAAGTGGTATTTTTACCACTTCAAACAATGTTTTTAAATTATAAACTACTGTCTCAGCAAACCAACCCTGGATTCAAAGTGAATCTTTAGCACATTAAATCAATGTTAAGCAAATGCTAGAATATAAATATACTACAACAGATGAAGCTTTAAAAAATATATGACAAAATTAAGGTGAAATTTGTACTTTATGGTAAGATAAGGATATGCTATTATCAGTCAACAAACTGCATCCATTTGCATGTTGAAAAAAAATATTAAAAATAGACAATTGGGGCGTCCCTGGTGGCGCAGTGGTTGAGAGTCCGCCTGCCGATGCAGGGGACATGGGTTCGTGCCCCGGTCCGGGAAGATCCCACATGCTGCAGAGCGGCTGGGCCTGTGAGCCATGGCCGCTGAGCCTGCGCGTCCGGAGCCTGTGCTCCACAACGGGAGAGGCCACAACAGTGAGAGGCCCGCGTACCGCAAAAAAAAAAAAAAAAAAAAAAAAAAACGGCAATTGGTTCATTCCCAACAACATATCCAGTTGAATGGTATAGATAAAATCCTATTACACTAAAATTTTCTGTGGGACAAAATGATTTAAATTGCATTAACTAATTCCTTTTTTTTTAAAATTCTTTTAATGTAGAGATGAAAGTACTTATACTGACAACTTAGGAACCTAGTAATACCAACTCTTAAGACATTTGTAATCCAAAATAAGGGAAAAGTTAAGATTCTACAGAAGAAACTATAATTAGCCTTTTAAAAATGCTTTAAGGAAATATGAACTATGTCCAGAGGAGAGAGAATACAGGAATAAGTTATACTGTATAAGCAACTTCAACTTGATAAAGCTGTTATCTCTGAAGACTTAGACCATAAAATGGGAATTTCATAAAGATAAAAACAATCTGAGGAAGACAGAAGAATGACAGTGGGGAACTTTTAAAAATATAATACATACATACATGTAAATCAGTGTTAATTTTATTACTGAGAACTTAGTAAATTATCAAGTGTTTTATTGTCCTTGAGAAAATCACAAACAGTTTTTAGAAATATATACAGGATAATTCAGGGTTAGAGAGAAGTCCAATTTATGTATTAGGGTACAAGCTTAAAATTTTTGGAGGATACTGCTCTAAAAATACATCTGTGATCGTATCATTTACTACTAACAAATCAGTATAATCCCAAAAGTCCTACTGTCCATGGTCTTGGGTCAGCCACAGGTGTTGGAACAGTCACTGAGTGCTAGAGGCATTGTTGCTTTTCTGTAAATGATTCCCTATTTGAGTATGGTAAAAACTTCACTAGTAGAGTGAAAATTTACATCTTTAATAGTGCTCCATCACAGTTTACCTAGATGACCACTTTAAATTATAACTCAGAGATCACTATGTATTCTAACGTAGTCTGTAGTGAATAGAAACCTAGATATAGACCTTACAGTTCTGATTCAGAGCAGCAATCTCTAGTTTCTGTATTTTAAGGATCATTCATATTCCAATTATGATACTTCATGATACAAAATTGTATTCCTAAATCCAAAGTAAACTTCATATCACTGCTACAGAAGCATAAACAATTTTAATCTTATCAGCATTTCAATTGGGAGTATTAGAAACAAATTTGATACTGGAAAAATATAAAAATGTCTGAATCAAAATAAAATATGCTAGCCTATTTCATATACTTTAAGTACAGACATTATTGGTCACTGTGATTGGTGGATAAATCAAATCCCTATAAAGGGGAAACATTTTAGTTGCAAGTCATAACCTCTGTCCTGCAAGCCTCTTATCAGAGCAGATATGAGATGTCCTTTCTTCATTCTCTCCTTCATTGATAGGCAATGAAATGACCAAAACTCAGGAAGCAAATAGCATTTACTACTGATATTCCTTACAGCGTAAATTTCCAGAAGATCCATAAACTGAAAGTCTCTTTAGAGAAGGGCTATAGAATAGTGTTTTCTGTAACTCGCTGGGTTTAACATTTTTCTAGGGGGAGTTGGTAACACTGAGAAGTCAATGTCTGTAGTATGGCAGTGTCAGGTCAAGGGATTGTCAGAAATAATTCTGTAACCAAGAGCTGTTCTCTGCTAGTCTGGTCACTTCTGTGGTTGAACACATGAACTTAAGTCTTTAATTCATTCAATGATGGGTACACAGAACCTTGTTTTGTTTTGCATCTACAGCTAATCTGACTCTAGTTTTCTTTCATCTCTAGGAGCAATTAATTGGTAACAGTCATATAATGATTATCACAAGAGTTGTGATGGCTACTGCAACTTTTTTTCTAAAAATCTGATAAAGACTATATGAAGTATGAATTCAGGGATCTTACATTTATCCGCTTAATGAATTTTTTCAGAGAGATCTTAACATCATTTCAGACTAACATAGGCAGGATAAGAAGATATCAGAAGTAAATACTGGCTTTTCCATCTACTCTATTAGTTTACGAATGAAAAGCAGCAGGGCCACACAGTCCAACGGCAGCCCCTTTGCAAGAACATCTGACTCCCTCCAGTTTCCCCTGGCTCCCAACGAACGGTAGCCCTGCATTCTGCCTGCATGAGAAGAAATCACAAATGAATAAAGGTTGGAGAGTTGCTTAAGATTAGAGGTAAAGATGAGCTGCAATGGAAATTGACTGGATGTTGCAGACCTCACAGACTTAACCAGCTAGAAGGCTCGTAGTAGTTTAAAAAAAAAAAAGCCTTTGCTTATAATTATGATGACTTAAATTTATTATACTCTACTACTTCAGTTGTCTAAGAAATTGTTTCCTAGGTGACAATGCTGACTCAGTCGTGATAACGAGCTAATTTAGAAAAAGTTAAAGTAGAGCTCTCATGTGGGAGTGAAAAATTAAAGATGTGCCTTTTTGACAAGCTGCACTAAAATGGTAGAATTTTACAGATGAACTGAATATGTCCATACAGTCCAAGGACTAAGGGTGGATCAAAACTTAGGAAATCAACTTCAACCTATTAAAAATTAAAGATTCCTTTAACATTTAACCACTGATCGAAAAAGGTAATGATTTCTATATAATTTTCCTTGTGGAACCAACAGTAGGTAGGGCTGGCTGCTGCAGTCCACAGTCTGTGCGATCTCATTTCAATTTTCAGAATGCCTCTTTCGCTTTACAGTCCTAATTCCCATTAAAGATTTTAATAAATGATAAAACTTACCTTAAAATTAATGTAAAAACTAAAGTGTGACCAGACAATATGCTGTAGCACTGATAATTAAATTCAATGAAATGATCAGTCTTGACAAATAGTCTGTAGCGACTTGCATGCTGCCAAAGATAGAGCCTGCAAATCTGTAGGACTCAAATGCTGTGAGTGCCCCCGCCCCTCCTCCCTCCATCAAATCCATAAAGGCAATCTTTGAAGAGATACCAAGTAAGAGTCTTGATATTCTTCTACCAAATTAACAACATATTAGGAACCAGTTTGGCAGATTATGAGTGACTGGTAAAAATTTCTCTTAACTTTGAGAATTCCCATGTATCCTTAGGCAACATATATAATTTTAAGAAACAGCTATAAAAACTTTTCTTAAAATGTGAGAAAACACAACACAGCCCTCACTATTATACTTTTCACACTTCAGTTCTTTCCATTAAATTCACAATTTGAGCTATAAGTAGGATTAGCATTTACAAATCAAGTTGGACTAGATTCTTCCACAATGCTCCATTTTCTCCCTAGCTTTGACAAATATATTTGAGCTGGTATGTGTGTTCCCGAATACTAGAATAAGAGACAGTCTTATTCTGTTAGGTTGCAAATTTCTTAGGGTTTCTGCTTTATTATTCCCTGATACCCACAGCAGAAGTTGAGAGATATAACTTAAATAATTAACAGGCAGAAAGTTCTTCTACAATGAAGGTGCTTTGTTAAACTCCATCATACTAGAATAAGTGAACTATAATTTCTATACAATGTACGAACTAAAAGATTTGATGACAACCACAAGATACCTGATAAAGTAAATATATTGACTTAGTATCAATGAAAAGAGTGGAGATGGCATTTCAGCTATAAAAAGGCAGGCAAAAAATCCTTTTCTAGCCATTTAAATATTACTCAAAAAACGAGTACAACTGAGTAGAAAGGAAAACCAAAAATATTGTATGCACCTTTAACAATGTTCTTGCAATCTACTGATATACAAACCTCTCATTTTTTTCAGGTAACACAAATTCAATTTGTACTGACAGGAGAGATTAATAAAATCCTTTCATTTTACTTTTTAATACCATACAGTGAAGTTAATAAATTCTGTGTTCTGATTATTCCAAAGAAAAAAAGGCTGGAAGAGGGACAGGGAACACAGTATGGACCCAACATTACTCTAAATAACAATTTTTACTTAAGAAGTCATCAAGCAATGGAGTGTGAAGGATTCAGTGATGTGTCTTATTTTTGGACAGTAGTTACCTTCAGATGGCATGTTTATTGGTTTACGTCTCCTCTTCCCATTTGCACTTCTAGGTTTTGAAGTGCCTTTTCCTAAAACATAAGTTATTTCCCCCCATTCTCTTATTATAAAACTAATTTATTTTTTAGGTACAACTCTTAACTATCTAGAAGAAACTTTTTTGTTGTAACTTAGAAGCTGTGAGTAAATAAATGCTTTATCATTCTTTCAAGGATTACTAAATTGACAAAGGGTTTAATCCCTAAAATAAAGGGAGAATGATTACCCTAGGAATTACCTGAAAATGGAATAAACTTTTCCTTTTATTCAGAAGTTACTACACATTGTCAGTGTACCCTTTTTAAATAAGCAGGAAGTGGGGGGAAAAAAGCTTTTTTAAACCTCACCTTTTTTTTTTAATGTCTGAAATCTTTTTGTCTTAATATGCTTGGTAAAATTAGTCTTTCAAAGGAATCAAAAATCAAATCTAAATACACCTCAAACCTTTTTTTTTTAACCATAAATGAATAAAATCATAGGACTTTGGACATAAACAACCACAGTAGTCTTTTTTTCATATACATCATTAAGTTACTTCAAGTGCAACTGAAAGCTATAGCACTTACTTCTGGATCAGTTCACATTCACTTTGTAACCTTTTGTCTTTTTTCACAAGAAAAATACAAACTGATCCCAAACATATTAAAGTACATCTGTGCATTAAATCCCTGCTCATTTCACATAAAGTAGAAAAAAAGTCAAACATGTTCTAGTGCTCAATGTAAACATTTTGAACTATTAATTATTTATTAATTTTCCTTAAAGGTACTTAGCAGTGTGTGTCACATATTCAAAGTTAACCTTAGGAATAGCACCGTGACCAAAAAAACCCATAAAAATGATTCTTTCTATAATCCCTTAGTTTTACTTCAGAACTTGAGAAGCTACCATTGTCAACCATGCTTTCAAAGTCACCAGGCCAATTTTGGGTGGGGGGGGGGGTTGTTTGTTTTTCATATGAAACCAAAATACTGCTTCTACACACAAAGGCCTAACCATTTTGGACAAAATGAACAATTATGAACGGTTGACCAGCCAATCAATTAAGTTAATTCAGTCCAAAAGATAAGACTAGTTCTACTGATGAAGCCTAAATGGTCAAAGTATCATTTTACCAAAAGAACTGATGTATTTATGAATATATTCCATATTTATTTATGGATTTTTTTGGTACCTTTTTCCAGGTGATGGTAAACATGGAGTTATAACCCTGAGAATAGATATAAAACAGAGAAGCTTAAGAAGAGTTAAAATAAATTAATGGATACGACATCTATCACCATTTCTTAAAATTAAGGAAGAGCATGACATTAATTTTTTTCAGGTCAGTAGTCAAGGACAATTATCCTGACTCAATCTGTTAATAATACAGTTAACACGAGCTTTGAGAAGAAAAGCATCATAGTTTTGAAGTGGTGATAGCTCTCTCAACAACCAAAGGAGAGGTAGGTATACCACCTACCTCAGTTGGTAATGTCTAAGAACATCCTTCCCCTTATACCAGAGTAGAAAGAGAAAGTACCTTCTACCATGTCAACTGGAAAAGATAACTAGAAAGTAGCAACACTTAAGAACACTCTAACACTGATACCAGAGCCTGATGCTTTTCCTTATCTGCCACCTTAAGGATACACAGGAGAAAAGGGTTAATTTTGTCTGAAACCAAACATAGTTAGGGCCAATAAATAACAAAGGGTGGGAGTACTGTAACATACCCCTTTAGCTACGAAATATGTAAACCACTTGAATCAAGTCCATCTTCAGGCACAAACAAGCTAGGAATGGCCACCTATACTGTTTGGAGTAGCACAACCTATCAAGTAAAAATATTTGGCTCGAAAATAAGTGTACTATGGTATTTGATGATGTAAAAGTTACGCTTTAAGTGGATTTCAAAATTATTTTCCAACAACACATGACAGTTTCTTAGATTTAAACTAGAGGTCACTAATAAAGATACTTAGTTGCACCAGCAAAGAATGCTTGGGATTGCACATGGCAGCAGTAGACTAAAAGAGATGGAGAATGACATTTAACTATTTTCCTATATAAATGAGATTTGTGATTGCACTCTTAACAAAAATCAACTCTACAATTTCAAGAGATAGGGGGAAATTACACATAATTTACTCTTTTAGCCCTGTACACTCTATTAAAGAACACACTTTATCTAAATCTAAGGCACACAAACTCCTCTATTTCACAGAGTAAGACTATGGAAGACCAAGATTTTGGTTAAATTCCGTACATGGAAACCAGGAGATCTTGGAAAGACAAATTATATAGCGTTTTGTTAGTGCACAATTTAAAAGAAAATGCTAGTACTATGGTCTGGCCTTAGAGGTTTATAATGCACAAACGTTAAAAAAAATAATTTACCAGCACTTTATAAATTCAAGTTTATAAAATATAATGGATGATATTTTCCTTAAAAATAAAGAAAAAGAGAAAGACCCAACAGGACTTTGAAACAAAAATTGGAATCCATTTCAATGAAAATGACCAATCTGGTATAATGCATTCTACTCAAGTAGCCAGGGAAAGAAAAAAGTGGTAGGTACCTTGCCTACTAATCATGGTTACCCCTCCCACAATTGTTATGTCAGTATGCACAGAATATTTATGAAGAATCTGTAAACAAAGGTCACATGAAATTCATACTACAATAGGACTGGGATTAGAAACTACCACCTCTTGACGAATTCTGAAAATAACTGTATGACAATTGCTACCATGAAAGTAATGCTCATTGGTTTTGATAACCAGAATGTCTAGTGTTTAACATATTTCAAACTCTTGCTATATGTAAATACTGTCAAAGTAGATCTGCCCCCAAAATGAAGCATAATTTGGCACCTGTGCTGAATGCTGCTACAAAAGCAAGCAAGTGCAAATAAAAATAACAGTCATGATTTAGTCACATTCATAACTTTTCATAGAAAAATATAAATATATTCCCTGAATTGTAGGACAAAAAATAATTTCAACAGCCAGCTTTCACTATAAATTCCAGTCCATTCCCTCTTTAAATGAACTGGTTTTCCCTCAAGGTCATAAGGTGCAATCATCAAAATCTAACACATTTTCTAAACTTCTATCATCATCCCCATCATGGTATCTCACGGTCCTCCTACCCTGATTTCTCGTCTTTATTTTTGAACGCCGAAGAACTCTTTTAGATTTTGCATAGTCCACATCCTCCCAGTCATTATCATCCACGTTTAACCTAGGACGTTTGCTTTGTCTTTGTCGTCTCACAGTTTTAGATACGTTAGCTGTAAAAGTTTTACCTTTTCTAACTACTTTTGCTTTTCCTTTCATTTTCCTCTTTTTGGTTTTTGTATCATCAGTAAAGTCAGCATCTGATTCAGTGGCAGACCCCAAATCTGAATCAGATTTGGGACTAGTGTCAGGTCCACACTTTGAGCTCCCTGTTGTTTCAGAAGCTTTCACATTTTCCAATTCAGGATGCAGTCTCTTCCTTTTCATTTCTGCCATCTCGGCTGCTTCCTGCAAATCCCGCATCACTTTTGTCTTACTGAAAGGAGCCTTCCCATAGGTCCTGAGTCTTCTGCCATTCCACCTGCGTAGCCCATAATTCAGTTCCTCTTCAAAGTTATTCTCTGCAGTAGCCTTTTGCACCGGAGTTGACTCAGAAGAACATTTTCTACCAGTCTCGTTCCCTGGAATATGGCTTTTTGAATCTTCCTCCGAAGACCCAATCAAGGAATTCTTTGTTTTAGAAGGTGCAACATTTGTTTTGTGACTACTGGTATACCTGTTCTTGTGTCTTGAATTCAACATACCTTCAGAGTCTGAGTCTTCATTTAAAGACTGATTAATACTTTTTGTACTACCGTCTGAGTCGGCTTCAGGTGGCTTCCCTTCACAGCCATATTGTTCGTTTGGCACGTCACAGTTTACATCTCCCTCAGAATCACTCACTATCTTCTTAGCTGTGGTACATGCAAAATGGAGGGACTTTTTCCTTCCCTTTTTGCTTCTAGTACACACATTTTCTAAACCAACGTCTTCCACATCACTCATTAGCTTGATCCTAGTAGCAGCGGTGGTGGCACATCTTCGAGGAACTCTTAGGAGACCCGTTTTGGCTTTTGATGCTTTCTTAACCACCTTCGAATTGCTGTCTGAGTCACTGGAACAGACCCTTTTCCTGGCAACTCTTCTGCTTTGTCCATGGTCTTGTGATGCAGAGTCTAAAAATTAAGAGTACTCTTTTAATCTTTAATAGAAGATTAAGTCTAAAGGAATTAAATGTTCAACATTTTAAACAACTGAAGTCCGAGATTCTTTCTAACTTGGAAAGAGGGTGGCGGTGAATGGGTTGGGCTTTTACTACTTTAGAACAGTGACTTTTTCAGCCTCAGCACCATCCACAAGTATAACATCCTCCCATCAATAACATCCCATGCCTTTCTGTCTATATACACAAAACACCTGACACTAGAGTATTTTATTTACATGAATACAAACTGCACTCTCTTCGTCACTGCACTAAAGTATGCAACCTCATCACTCTCAGCCTCCCTGAAACTTCTTAACTTCACAGGTTCTATCACACACTACAGTTAGTCTTAGCTTTAGATGCCTCTTGCTCTTTAATACTTTTCAATCTCCATTTACCAGGACAATCTTAATTCAGAAAGTTATCTAAATTCTCCATGCTCCAGAGTATTATCAGTAAAATGGACATAATAATAGTACTTATCTCATAAAAGATATGAAGACTAAACTGGTTCATAAATAAATGTAAAGCATTTAGAAAAACTTCCTGATAAGAAATAGCTTGGTAACTTGGTAACTGTTCTTAGCTGCTATTATTATTATTTTTGTTTGTTTGTTATTTTGTTTTGCAGTACGCGGGCCTCTCACTGTTGTGGCCTCTCCCGTTGTGGAGCACAGTCTCTGGACGCGCAGGCTCAGCGGCCAGGGCTCACGGGCCCAGCCGCTCCGCAGCATGTGGGGTCCTCCCAGACCGGGGCACAAACCCGTGTCCCCCGCATCGGCAGGCGGACTCTCAACCACTGCACCACCAGGGAAGCTCCTGCTATTATTATTATTACTTGTCACATTCCTTTCAACCACCCTTTTCTTTCCTCTCCTCAAACTATTATCACCAACAGCTTATAAATGTGCTGGCCTCTGCTCTTCTTAAGCCCATAGCCAATACAATATCCCCATTCCATTATAAGAACTGAAATCTCTATTAAAAACAGCTATGAGGCTTCCCTGGTGGCGCAGTGGTTGAGAGTCCGCCTGCTGATGCAGGGGACACGGGTCCATGCCCCTGTCCGGGAAGATCCCGTATGCTGCAGAGCAGCTGGGCCCGTGGGCCATGGCCGCTGAGCCTGCGCGTCTGGAGCCTGTGCTCCACAACGGAAGAGGCCACAACAGTGAGAGGCCCGTGTACCGCAAAAAAGAAAAAAGAAAAAAAGAAAAAAAAAAAAACAGCTATGGCCAAGGCTTCCTGTTTGTTACATGAGCAAAACTAAACAGGTGGCAAAGAAAAGTTTTATGGGGGGAAAAGACCATGTATGTTATAAAAAAAAGGACAGTGAGAAAAATCAGTGAACCAAGGTTAAATGTTTTGAATTACCTTTCATAAAATTGTTTGGTTTTTCTTTTGTTTTCTTGTCATCATCTGAATCCAGATCAGTTTCAGATACATGATCTGAAAAACACTGGGACCCAGCAATAGGTTCACACTTCACATTCCCTGAACTCGGGTTAATTTCCATTTTATGACATCTACCATCTTCTCCATCTTCTGCTTCAGATTCAGAGTCCTCTGAATCACTGAAGATTTTTGCTTTTTTAAGGAAAGCAGCATTCTTGCGACCTGTGTTGTATCTCCTACCACCATATTTTCTTGGTTCAGAATTTGCTTCCTCCTCTTCCTCCGAGATGCTTTCTGCCTTAGGTTTCTGCGAAGATGTTGATGGGCCAGCAGTTCTGTTACGTCCATTATCTGAATCATGACTTTTAGAGTCTTCCTCAGAAGACTCTATCTTAAGAAATTTTGTTTTAGAAGTTGCTGCAGTTTGGGACTTGTAACCATTAGCATGCCAATTTTTCCGGGCTACCCGCAAATCACTTTCTGACTCTGAATCTCCATTTTCAGTATTCTGGGCAGCATGAGAACTGGACAATGGTGATGGTTGATTTTGATCTTTTAGCTCCTCTTCTTCAAGTTCTGACTTTAAGCTCTGGTCATCCTCAGAATTATGTAATAACTTTTTTCTAGCTACAGCAGAAGCATTGCGGTGAGGCAGCTTACGGCCAGAACAGACACTTTCAGAACTAGAATTCTCCTCTACGTCACTCATTAACTTTATCTTATTGGCAGCCACAGCAGCACACTTTCGTAGCACTTTTCGGTTACTTCCAGCTCTGGCTTTTAGACTTTCACCAGTCTCCAAAAAATTGTTATCAGAGTCACTTAAATAGACTCTCTTTCTAGTGGCTCTTCTACCACATCCATTTTCTAAAGAAACTGGACCTAAAAATAAAGTAACAATAAAATTAGAAAGGTCTTCCTTATTTCAACATTTTTAAATGACTTCATTTTAGTACTGATGTTCCTTATTTTTTTAATGCCAAAACAAGTTTACCTTTCTAAATTTAAAACGTTTAAAGAACAGAGAATCCAGAAATAAACCCATGCATATATGGTCAGATAATTTACGACAAAGGAGCCAAGAATATAAAAATGGGAAGGGACAGTCTTTTCAATAAATGGTGTTGGGAAACTAGACAGCCACATGCAAAAGAATGAAACTAGACTACTATCTTATACCATACACAAAAATTAACTCAAAGTGGATTAAAGAATGTAAGACCCGAAATCATACTACTAGAAGAAAACATGGGTAGAAAAATCCTTGACATCATTCTTGGCAATGATTTTTTAGATCTGACTCCAAAAGCAAAAGCAACAAAAGCAAAAATAAGCAAGACTACATCAAACTAAAAAGCAAAGGAAATCATCAACAAAATGAAATGGCAACATACTGAATGGGAGAAGATATTTGCAAATCATATACCTAGTGAGGGGTTAATATCCAGAACTCATACAACTCAACAGCAAAAAAACAAACAATCCAATTTAAAAATGGGCAGAGAATCTGAAGAGGCATTTTTCCATAAGAGGCATACAGATGTCCAACAAGCACATGAAAAGATGCTCAACATCACTGATCATTAGGGAAATGCAAATCAAAACCACAGTGAGATATCATTTCACACCTTTTAGAATAGCTATCATCAGAAAGACAAGAAATAACAATTGTTGGTGAGGATGTGAAGGAGAGGGAGCCCCTGTGCACGGCTGGTGGGAAAGTAAATTGGTGCAGCCACTATAGAAAACAGTATCGAGGTTCCTCAAAAAATTACAAATAGAAATATTATATGATCCAACAATTCCACTTCTGGCTATTTATCCAAAGAAAACAAAAACATGAATGTGAAAAGATATGTGCACCCCCATGCTCACTGCAGCATTATTCCAAATAGCCAAGATATGGAAACAACCTAAGTGTTCGATAATGGATGAATGGATAAAGAAGGTACACACCCACACGAATATTTCTCAGCCATAAAAAAGAATGGACTCTTGCCATTTGCGACAACACAGATGGACCTTGAGGGCATTATGCTAAGTGAAGTAAGTCAGACAGAGAAAGACAAATACCCTATGATCTCACTTATATGTGGAATCTACAAAAACAAAACAAAAAACAAGCTCATAGATACAGAGAACAGACTGGTGGTTGCCGGAAGGTAGGGTGCATAGGGAGTGAGTGAAATGGGTAAATGGAGTCAAAAGGTACAAACTTTCAGTTATAAAATAAGTTATGAAGATATAATGTACAGCATGGCAAGTATAGTTAATAATACTGTATTGCATATTGGAAAGTTGCTAAGACTAAATCTTAAAAGTCCTCATCACAAGAAAAAAAAAATTGTGTGACTCTGTATGGTGACGCACAGTAACCATTCAGTAAAGTGCACAAATGTCAAATCACTACATTGTACACCTGAAATTAATATCACGTTATATGTCAACTATACCTCGAGAAAAAAAAGCCTAAAGGACATGTAATCATGTGCAGATGCGTTAAGTCAGTAAACCATCCAGGACTTGCCTGGTGGTGCAGTGGTTACGAATCCGCCTGCCAATGCAGGCGACACGGGTTCGATCCCTGGTCCAGGAAGATCCCACATGCCGCAGAGCAACTAAGCCCGTGCGCCACAACTACCAAGCCTGCGCTCTAGAGCCCGCGTGCCGCAACTGCTGAGCCCAAGCGCCGCATCTACTGAAGCCTGCACGCCTAGAGCCCGTGCTCCTTGCAACAAGAGAAGCCACCACAATGAGAAGCCCACGCACCGCAACGAAGAGTAGCCCCCACTCGCCACAACTAGAGAAAGCCCACGTGCAGCAACAAAGACCCAATGCAGTCAAAAAATAAATAAAAATTTAAATTAAAAAAAAAATTTTTTTAAGTAAATAAATAAACCATCCAATATTTAGCTTTTGAATTCTCTTGATATACATTTCTCCAAAGTACCACTGAGCCTCTTCTCACCAGTTTTTCTTTTAGCGGCTCTGGTTCTGGTCACCCTGCTCCTGGCCAGCCCACTGCGTAAGGAGGATTCACGAGCTCTTGAACTCTCTTTGCTTTCCTCTGAACTATTTGAAGCTGAAGATGATGAAGAGGTACCTAAGGAATCTTCCATTTCACTTTCTAAGAAAAATAAAGCATCAACAGTTCATTACATATATTCTCCTATCTTTACACACGAGCAGTTATTTTGTAACAATAGACTAAAAGCAGATTCTTAAAATACTCTGAAGAGGAGAGTATATTTTTTAAAACTGTTCCAAAGAATAGCTGATAACATTTTGGTATTAAAAGGTACATAATCAGCATCTGAAATCAAGTTTGTTCTCTTATTTCTGAAAGTAACATGTTAATACGGGTTTGGATTCAGAAAATACAGTTTATATATTTTATAAACAAGCTTTCATTAAAAATTTAATTAGCTCCACTATCTTCTTCCTTCTGTTATGAGACAGGTATTTCCTATAGAAAAGACAATCATTTCAAGTCCAGTATTTCAGTAGGCTTTCAGGTCTCTTTCTAGTAGCCCTTCCTAACAGCATAGTTGTACCATACAGGCTTCCAAGCTCAAGAAAGAGCATTTCAACACACACACACAAAAAAAAAGGTAGAAAAGGTGTGAGATGAATAATTTAAATAGTACAGGTCATTTCCCCCCAACATAATACTTAATGAGTATATGCACAAGTGTAGGCACAAGACAGGAAACCAAATTTCCTGCTCCTTCATCCAGGCTCAGTTCTTGCATGCCTATCACAAAATAAATATTGCATCAAAATGAGTGGGAACATACTGTTGAAAGACAAAATTCTGCTCCATATTACAACCCAACTCTACGTCAAAGAACAGAGTGGCTGTTAGAGGGGTATCAGTCACCAAATCGTGTTCCTTCCTTTGAAATTGCTCTCCAGTTTGCCCACTCTGCCTGCTCCTACTGTATCCCACTTCCCATCATGTTGACTATGTTTCCAGATTCTTCTCCTTCCCCACATATCACTGCCAAACTGATTAATCTTCCTGAAACAGAATTCGTCATGTGATTCCTTCACAACAAGGGACCCTACTAAGTAATCCAAACTTTTCTGCAAGACTTGCCAGTCTCTAAAATATGGCTGCATTTTACCTGTTTGATCCTACTATTTTAAATCACAACAGTAATCATTATACCATCATCACAAGTCACCAAAATCACTCAGAGCAATATGCAAGTATGTACACACCATGGCCTCATTCCCACAATGCTAACAAAGGGTCAGCGTCAGCTACAGTTATACCACCAAACAGTAATAAAATAAACAGTTTAGAATTTACTAGGTCATCAGCTTTAAACTTACATGATTACCAAGTCCTTTTTTTAATTTAAAGAAATTTTTAAATGTCAAATTTTGCACAAATAGTGGTACTTATATCACTTTATTTAAAACCTGAATGATTCAAATTTGCTTAAAATGTGGCAGCACCACTTGCAAAGAACAGTATTTATCAAATATAATCTAATTATTCCATGTGTTACTTAAATCTCTTCTGTTAAATTTAAGTTCCTTGAATGTCAAGGTCATGTCTTACTTCTTTATTCTCTCCTCTAAACCCACAGTAACTACCAATGTTACAAACGTGAGTGCTCAACAGGTCAATATATAACATTCCATTTCTCACCAGATAATGTAGAACCATTTGTTAGAGTGACAGGTGTATTTCTCCTCATTCTTTCTGATGATGCCGCTGAATCTGAAGAATCACCAGAAGTAACACCCGAAGAGACACTAGCACTTGTCTTGCGGCTTGTAGAATAAGCTGCCCTACTTGAGGTAGACTGGACAGGAGAACCTACCAACTCAGGAATTACTTTTGCCTGAGATTTTAAGCGCTTCTGCTTGATATTTCTGGTCAAAGAAAAGATAAAACAATATTTAACAAAACAGAGGATGCCGAAATAAAGTGTATTATTACTTAACCTGAGAATAACTTTATGATCAAGACATTAAAATATTCATTATTAACATCTTATTCTAGCATGGATTACTGTTCTCTTTAAATTTGACATCATTTTATTCCAAATTTGAGTAATGAACAAATGATCCAAGTAACAGAATTACAGAAAATCATGCTGAATACCTTAGATTCTTTGGATTAAATGCTAAGAGGAGGCAACATTTATGTAATACAGGCGTTCATTCATATTACAAATCTTTTTAAAGTTATATCTGCAATAGAGCTTGTGATGTGATTTGATTTTGATTGACTGATTCATTTTTGGCTGCACCACGGCTTGCGGGATTCTCAGTTCCCTGACCAGGGACTGAACCCAGGCCACACCAGTGAAAGCCTGGAATCCTAACCACTTGGCCACCAAGGAACTGCCCATATTACAAATTTGAGTCTCAATATGACAACATTCCCTCTAGGCTCCTATTTATATATTCCTAAAGACAGTATAAAGTTAGGAGAAATTGACAAAACCTGAAGAGAAAGAACAGAGAGGCAAAAAAGAGAACAAGCTAGTTTTTTCTGAGACCAATCTGTTTACATCCAAGGGCCAATTCACCAAAATTGGCCCCTGAGCCATGGATTATGGTGAAAAACAGTGGAAGTTTAAGATAAGACAATCTTTGGGTTTAAATTACAGATCTGAGTAATATTCATGTTTTTTAAAGATAATCCTTTAAAACAAAAGGATTTGGTTTTGTTTTCCTTTAAAACAAAAAGACAAAGGAGCTTTTAGGAGCTTAAAGATAACCACAATTAATCAACTATACTTCAATTTTTAAAAAACACAGTTCTTTTAAGCAGTTATTGTTTATCATAATCAAGAAAATTCAAGTTTCCAAATGTAAATAGACCATGTTTAAAGACAAGTAGTCTTTCAGTTTCCATGTGTTAAATCCAATCTGTCAGCTACAAATGGGAGGGGGACAAATGACTGTAAAATATAACATCTTGGTTTCCTCCTTTTATTAAAAAATAAAAATAAAAAAAGGAAAACTCAAACTTGTTATGTCAAAATTTTAACTTCCATTAATATCAGCTGGAGGGTAATACAAAAAGAAATAATTATATGCTTATATACTTATCGTAAGTATATACATATATATATATATATTTTTTTTTGGCAGTACACGGGCCTCTCACTGTTGTGGTCTCTCCCGTTGTGGAGCATAGGCTCTGCACGTGCAGGCTCAGCGGCTATGGCCCACGGGCCCAGCCGCTCTGCGGCATGTGGGATCTTCCCAGACCGGGGCACGAACCCGTGTCCCCTGCATTGGCAGGCGGACTCTCAACCACTGCGCAACCAGGGAAGCCCATAAACTTGATTTTTAACAGTAGACAGATGATAGTAGCTCAAGAGTGAAAACTTTTCCTTTTTATCCTATCCTTTATGAAGAAAAAAAATGCAGAAGGCCTCAGAGACCTTTGGGAGACCATTAAACATACCAACATATGGGAGCCCCAAAAGAGACAAAAGGAGCAGAACAAAGTATCTGAAGAAATAATGGCTGAAAACCACCCAAATCTGATAAAAAACATTATACATCCACAAAGCTGGACAAATTTCAATAAGGATAAACGGAAAGAAATCCACACCTACAGTCATTTGCAAGATGAAGACAAAAAGAAAATCTTGAAAGCACCAAGAGAAAACTCCATATGCACAAGGAAGGGAACCTCAGTAAGATTAATAGCTGGCTTCTCATCAGAAACACTGGAGGTCAGCAGGCAGTAAGATGACATATTCAAAGTGCTAAAAGAAAAACACTGCCAACTAAACTAGTCTTAAATAATAAAAGTGAAATTAAGACATTCCCAGATAAACAAAGATTAAGGGAATTCACTGCTCGCATGTCTGCCTTACAAGAAATATGAAAGGACTTCAGGTTGAAAAGAAATGACACCAGAGGGTAACTCAAATCTATAAAAAGAAATAAAGACCACTGGGAAAGATAATTATATAAGTAAATATAAATAACAGTATAAGTAATTTGTTTATTCTTATCTGATTTAAAAGACAACTTCATAAAACAACATATAAAGATATAAACTGTATGACAGTAACAGCACAAATAAGAAGGAGAAGGGAACTAAACTAGAACAGAATTCTTGTATCTATGGGAATTAAATAGTATTAACCTGAAGTAGATTGTTTTCAATTGAGATGCATGGTATAATCCCAAGAACAACCATGAGGAAATCCATCAAGGGTATAGTGCACATTCAAAATGCACATGATGGGTTTCCCTGGCGGCGCAGTGGTTGAGAATCCACCTGCCAATGCAGGCGACATGCACATACCATGAAGCAACTAAGCCCGTGAGCCACAACTACTGAGCCTGTGTGCTGCAACTACTGAAGGCCGCGCGCCTAGAGCCCGTGCTCCGCAACAAGAGAAGCCACCACAGTGAGAAGCCCACACACCACAATGAAGAGTAGCCCCCAATCGCCACACTAGAGGAAGCCCACATGCAGCAACAAAGACCCAATGCAGCCAAAAATAAATACATAAAATAAATTTATTTTTTAAAAAGTACATGAAAACAAACTAAACACTGAAAAACTCAATTTCCATATTTCTATATGTCAAAATATCTATAAATTTGATAGTAATGTAAGCTACATAGTCATAAATGGCAAAATATAAATTAATATTAATTTACTATAAAGAGAATAAGTCCTTCATTTTATATTTCTTCTTTACAACTAATCCCCAGTGAAAATAGAGTGCATTACATCTAACTGGCATTTTCCCTTACAGGATCAAATGCTCAATAGCCATACATAGTAATCATTTTACCCTCTGCATTAAAAAAAAAAAAATTCTTATGCAAAAGACAAGAAATATTTTGAATAATCCTTAGGAAGATTTAGTTGATGCTTTTCATTAAATGCTTACAAATGTATATAATTAAAAATTAATGCAACAGCTCTATATGCAGAGAATGCTTTCAAGCCATAAAAAACAATGACTATCTTTAGTGAATATACTGTAAAATGATTAAGAATTTTTAGCTTAATAAAATCAAAGAAGTATCACAACCTGAAATTTTTAAAAACTGCACACAAAGAATGCAATAACCAATTTACCTGATACTTTTGTTAGACTGACTGACACGGTTACAATTTTGCCGTCTCTTGAACCTCTGGCTTCTTCGAAGTTTTTCACTGAATTTTTGACCAATCTTAAAATCAGAAGAGATTTTCTTCATTTTTTCTTCAAATAAGGCAGACAATCTCAACGTCATACTGTAAATCTGCAAGGACATGAAAGCAAAACTAGTACTATAAAATATCTTTTAAAATATTTTTACAAGTAAAATTATAGTCATTGAGGCTGCTTGTAATCTATTATATCACTGTTACAGATAAATGACTGTTCCTTACTTCATTTCCCATCCCTTCCCTGCAAGGACAGTGGAAGTATCAAATACACACTTCTCCGATGAAAAGAAAGTAATTTTAAATCAATCAACCCTAGGGTTGTATCTAGGGTTTATGTCTGTATGTCAATGGTTCTCAACTGGTTTTTTCCACATCTACCTGTACAAATCCCCAAAATGCCTCCTTCTCCCCAACTTAGATAGGAAGTTGGTTGTTTTTTTTTTTTTTTTTTGCGGTACGCGGGCCTCTCACTGTTGTGGCCTCTCCCGTTGCGGATCACAGGCTCCAGACGCGCAGGTTTAGCAGCCATGGCTCACGGGCCCAGCCGCTCCGCGGCATGTGGGATCTTCCCGGACCGGGGCACGAACCCGTGTCCCCTGCATCGGCAGGCGGACTCTCAACCACTGCACCACCAGGGAAGCCCCCTGGTTGGTTTTAAGGCTGCTATTTAGGCAGCAGAAAAGCAGTGTCTCCTTGGGGCAAGGGAACAAAAGCACTTCTACACTACTCTCTACTTGAAATCTGACTGCCTCTGATGCCACTTAGATTATTATTGGGAAAAAAACGACTGGACTGCTTACATCCAAAAGGAGACATTATGCCCTATAACTTTATATAAGATTGTGTTCTAATAACTTTTATAATAACATCAAATCTTCAAAAGAACAGCAATGTAATGTTGAGTGCCACTATAAATAACTTTTTGGCACAGCTCTGTATTCACAGGAAGTACTCTTTACTCATCCACAATCATTCCTGTAAAGTAAAAATCTAATATTCAAAAGCTAAATATCAATCATTCTGGTGCATGGTAGAGGAGGGTGAAGAGACTAACACTTGGGAACTTTTAAAAAGTATGTAAAATGTATGAATTTGCCATATTCATATATATATATATATATATACACACACACATACATATATACACACATACATATACAGGTATCCCCACTTTCAAAAACGCTACTTTCTACCACTTCAGTTTTACAAAAGACCTACTTTATTAGTACTTGTTTTCGCTAACTGAAAAAAAAAATCCAAAGAAGATTTTCACTTCTATGAAAAAAGGTGAAAACAGAGTTCAGCATTTGTTTGCAGCAAGCTGTTATAGAGGTAGTGCGTACCCCAAACAGCAAGAGTAGCACTGCCAAGCTCCTTCCCCAGCAACTACACTCAGCATCTCAGCGTCAGGTCATCACAGTTTTTTGTTTGTTGTTTGTTTTTGTTTTTTTAGCAACGTCCCAAACCAGAGAGATACATTTATTATGGTTGCTGAGCTTGCACTGACACGTTATCACCCAAAGTCAAACCAGAGAGACACATTTATTGTGGTTGCTGAGCTTGCACTGACACGTTATCACCCAAAGTCAAACCAGAGAGACACATTTATTATGGTTGCTGAGCTTGCATTGACACGTTATCACCCAAAGTCCATCAGAACCATTAGGGTTCATTCTTGGTGCTGAATATTCTATGGGCCTTGACAAAAGTATAATGACAACAGATTTTCCCTTTCGGCACTTTGAATATGTAATTCGACAGCCTTCTGGTCGGCAAAGTTCTGGCAGAGAAATCAGCTGACAGCTTTAAGGGGTATCTATTACGTTATGACTCTTTGTTTTCCTCTTGCTGTCTTTAGAATTCTCTCTTTATGCTTAGCTTTTAACATTTTAATTATGATGTGTCTTGGTGTACATCTCTTTGTGACACATTTTGTTTAGGCAGGTCACCACAGTTTTGAACTGTATCTGTGAGCATCTGTGCTTTATCTTGATCTATTCCGTGTATCTGTTATCAAGATGTGTCCTAAGGTAGCTGGTTCTTCACCTAGAAATGGGGTATGTTCAAATACAGAAGGAAACCTATATACACATACATATAATAAGTATATGTGAAATCTGTAATCCCTCTTTATCTTTGAAGTAGTTTTTAACAGTTATTTCCAGTATTTTGTATATATATTAAATTTATTCTTTTCCCTCAAACCTGAACTCTAGCATAAGTCACCAATTTTAACAAGAGTAACTTTTTTTCCTCAATCGTATTAAGTTTGAAAGCTCTGATACTCTTGAGTACCACCACTTTCATCTGAAAAATTCAATAATACATTTGAATTAAAAATAAAATTGTTTAACAAAAATGAATGCTAAAATTATTGGTTCCTCAACATGAAAAAGGGCATGTGTGAAAAACCCACAGTTATCATTATACACAATGGTAAATGACTGAAAATCTTTCCCCCTTAGATCAGGAATGATACAAGAATGCCTGGTTTCACCACTGTTATTCAACACTGTACCTTAAATTCTACCAGAGCAATTAAACAAGAAATAAAAATAATTCAAATTGGAAAGGTAGAAGTAGAACTATCTCTATTTGCAGATGAAATGATCCTATATATAGAAGCAATCAAAGATTCTACAAGAAAGCTATTAGTGCTAACAAATTAATCCAACTAAATTACAGAGTATGAGATTAACACACAAGAATCTGCTCTGCTTCTATACACCAACAATGAACAAGTGAAAAAGGAAATTAAGAAAGCAACTGCAGGGCTTCCCAGGTGGCGCAGTGGTTGAGAGTCCGCCTGCCGATGCAGGGGACACGGCTTCGTGCCCCGGTCGGGGAAGATCCCACATGCCATGGAGCGTCTGGGCCCGTAAGCCATGGCCGCTAAGCCTGCGCATCCGGAGCCTGTGATCCGCAACAGGAGAGGCCACGACAGTGAGAGGCCCGCGTACCGCAAAAAAAAAAGAAAGCAACTGCATCTCAAATAGCATCTGAAACAATAAAATATGTGGGAATAAATTTAACCAAGGAGCTGTAAGACTCTCCACTGAAAATTACAAAACATTGCTGGAAGAAATTAGACCTAAATAAATGGAAAGACATCTGGTGTTAAGGGATAGAAAAACAGTAGTCAGGATGTCAATACTGCCCAAAGCAATCTACACATTCAATTCAATCCCTATGAAAACAGACATGGAAAAAGTCAATCCTCAAATTCATAATGAATTGCACCCCCTGAACTGCCAAAACAATCCTGAAAGAGAACAATGTAAGAGGACTCAAATTTCCTTTACTGCCAAACTTACCACTAAAGCTACAGTAAACAAAACATTATAGTACTGACACAGAGACACTCATATGTATAAACCAATGGAACAGAACTGAGTTCAGAAATAAACCCATATATCTATGGCCAACTGATTTTCAAAAAGGGTGCCAGGCCATTTAATAGGGAAAGAATAGTCACTTCAACAGATGTTGCTGGGACAACTGGATTTCTACATGCAAAAGAATAAACTGGACCTCTATCTTACACCATACACAAATATTAACTCAAAATGGATCAATAGCTTACATAAGAACTAAACCATAAAACTCTTAGAAGAACACATGAGGTGAATCTTCATGACACTGAATGTGGCAGTGGATTTTTTTAAACTATTTTGAACACTATTTCCAAACATTTGCCTCTATAAATTACTCCTTAATATATATGTTTTGTGCAAGTAGTCTTTTCCACAGTTAACACTGTCTATAAAAAATAATTATTAAAATTAGAATTAATGGGGCTTCCCTGGTGGTGCAGTGGTTGAGAGTCCGCCTGCCGATGCAGGTGACCAGGTTTGTGCCCCGTCCGGGAGGATCCCACATGCCGCAGAGCGGCTGGGCCCGTGAGCCATGGCCGCTGAGCCTGCGCGTCCGGAGCCTGTGAGCCTGTGCTCCGCAATGGGAGAGACCACAACAGTGAGAGGCCCGCGTACCAAAAAAAAAAAAAAAAAAAATTAGAATTAATGGGTCAAATGGCACTTAAGCTTCTGACACATATTTTTCAAATTGCTCCATAATAGTGTTGGCATCTTACAGGCTGTGTGACGCTAAGTAGCAATGGGTTCTTAAACATGAAACCAAAAGCACAAGAAACCAAGGGAAAAAAAAAATAGATTAATTGGACTTCATCAAAATTAAAAACTTTTGTGCATCAAAGGACATTATCAAAAGTGAAAAGACAACCGACAGACAAAATAACTGGAAAACATTCATCTGATTAGGACTTAATATCCAGAATATATTTAAAAATTCTTACAACTCAACAACAAAAGGACAAAAATCCAATTAAAAATTGGGCAAACCACTTGAATAGGTATTTTTCCAAAGAAAATATACAAGTGGTCAATAACCACTTGAAAAGATACTCAACATCATTAGTGTACTGACTATATTTTCTTATTTTCTGTATCCTTGATGCTCTGGCATTTGGAGCCTTGATCCTGGAGAGACTACCCCATCCCAGGGCTAGTTCCCAGAGATAGCAAGTGGCTTTTTTTTGCAGGTGTACCTCTGATACAGAAAACAATCAATCCAGAGATCAAACACCTAACAAGTCTTCTTTATCAAACTCTCATACACCAAGCCAATATTCCCCCTACCCAAATCACCCCAGGGCCAGGAATCAGACATCTAGAGACCACCCCTACAGATCAAAGCTCCAATTATTACAAACTAGCCAATCCTAGACTGTTTACTCTGCCCTGCCTTGCCGTCCTGTGAAAACCCCAATCTAAGCTCTGTGCCATACTCTTCCCTTCCCTCCCCTCCCCTCTGCCTACTCGTCAACCTTGTATCACACACTTCTGTTTCTAGGGATCTGTGAGTATAAACTTCTTCCTTCGTGACAATTCATGTCTGCATGTCTTACTATATCTGATTTAAATAAATTCTAGATATAATTTTTAGTAAGTCATAACATAAATACAAATCAAAACTACAAGGAGAAAACACTTCACAGTTACTACAATGGCTATAATTTTTTTAAAAAACACAGAAAATAACAAATTTTGGCAAGTCTGTGGAGAAACTAGAATCCTCGTACATTGCCAGTGGGAATACAAAATGGTGCAGCCATTATGGAATATACTTTGGTGGTTCCTGAGAAAGCTAAACATAGAATTATTCTATGAACCAGAAATTCCACTCTTAGATATATAACCAAGAAAACTGAGGACAAGAACTCTTACAAATACTTGTATTCCCATTAATCACAATAACCAAAAAGTAGAAACTCAAGTGTCCATCAAAAGATGAATAAGCAAAATGTCATATACCCATACAATGAAATATTATTCAGCCAAAAAAAGGAATGAAGTTCCAATACAGGCAACAACATGGATGAACCTTTAAGATACTATTTTAAGTGAAATATGCCAGACACAAAAGCCAAATATTGTGTGATTCAATTTGTACGAAATATCTAGAATAGGCAAATTCAGAGGGATACAAAGTAAATTAGAGGTTACCAAGGGCTAGTGGAGTTACTTGCTTACTGGTGACAGAGTTGCTGTTTGGGATGATGAAAGAGTTCTGGAAATAGCAGTGATGGCTGAGCAACACTGTGAATGTAATTAATGCCAGTGAACTATACACTTAAAAATGGTTAAAATGATAAATTTTGTTTTATATATATATGTAACCACAATTTTGAAAATTTGGTAATATACTAAAGCCCACTAAATTGTGCACTTCAAATGCATGAGTTGTATGATGTATCCTCAAACATATTTTAAACAAAAGGGAAAAAGACATGAATGAAATTTATTTTCTGTCTGGAAAGAAAGTCTCACAAATGGTGAATACTGACAATAACACAAGCTTGGAAAAACGTTAGACTTGTATGTTAAACTGATCCAATAAGCAATTTGGATACTGAATGCAATGAAAAGGTTCTCAGATTAAGAGAAGAATTAATGCAGGCAGTCTGATAATAAGTAATGAGGGAGAAGTGAAATTAAGACAAAATGGTTAATTAGCAGTGATAGTCACTGATGATAGAGAAAGTGCTGTAACATCAAGCAAGGGCTTTATTTTAAAGTCTTACTCTCAAATTATTGCTTTTTTTTTTAATTACCCAGCACACTGGCTACAAAGGTTTATGAATATTCACTGAGAGTATGTGTACCCTTTTGTGTATTTATTATGTTTCAACAAGTTTTGAAAAGTTATCCAACACAGAACATTTGAACAAAAATTTAGGAATGTCCACTCTACTTGTGTTCTTAACTAATCAGATGGCCGATGTGTTTCTTCTTCAGATAAAAAACATTAGTATGCCATCAGTAGTCCACGCTCACTTCAGATTTTCCTTTTCTTACTTTTAATATTCTTCCAGCCTCTATCACTAAGTTCCCAATCCACTTTTCAAGATTCCCATATGTAAGAAAACACATTTTTCTCACTCTATACATCAAATACAAATTTGTTCATTTTTCACTGGTGTCCTCACTCGCACCAGTCCTCTTTTGTTTATAAAACTTGAGGAAAGCGGAACAGTGTCACAAGGAAATGATGTTTCCTAAGCAGATGCCTGGGCAGTGGCACTCTATGCTTAACAGTGGCCTTACTCTACTCACTGATCTTTTATGCTCCCACCTCCACCAAACACTAGAAAATTACCATCTACACAGATCACACGTACTCTTTTTTTTTTATAAACCACTTTTAAAATTACCTTTGATCTTTTATTTGGTGTATATGCTTTTGCATTGCTAAATATCAACCGGATGTCTTTGCAAAATTCCAAAGGGCTGTCATAATTTCCCGCTTCTAAAGTTTCCCTTACTGTTCCAAAATCCATTGGAGTATCTATAATATCTCGGTAATCCTAGGTTTTAAAAACAATAATTAGTTCAAAGATTCGATTCCTGTTTTTAGAAATGTAAGTGCATCAAATCTCTAAAATATTCAAAATGACAGAAGAAAAAAAGGTTACAAGGATCTTAAGAATCATCAATAATTTTAAAGAAGACATCCAAACATATGGACAAGAAATATAACAAAATTATATACTTGGCAGCAAGATATGAAATTGTTTTTATTTCCTTCTTTATACCCTTCTATAATTTCTAAGCTTCCTACAGTAAATTTGTGCTTTCTAATCTTTTTTTTTTTTTTTTAGGTCATTTTCCATTTCCCTATTAGAAAGTAAAGACACACTTTTAACCAATTCATAGTTTTCCTGGGGCTGGGCCTACTAATCCTCCAATTATATTACGTAACACTGGTTAACTAAGTCTTAACCCAAGTTACAAGGGTGTCTATTAATTCAAGTAAACTGTGTAAAACAACTCTTCCACAGCTGAATTAGTGGTCAGAGACAAAGTTAACAGGAAACCTAGTCATCTTACTTTTTGGTTGCTGGGGGTTTTTTCTTTCTTTTCTTTTTGGGCCATGCCACGTGGCTTGCAGGATCTCAGTTCCCTGACCAGGGACTGAAGCCGGGTCACGGCAGTGAAAAACCCAGAATCCTAACCACTAGGCCACCAGGGAATTCTAGACATCTTACTTTTTAATTTGAATACCTCCATCCCAATCTCCTCTACACCAACAAGAAAAGCCCCAAACATTCAAATAATGACAACTTACTGGATATTCAACCAAATCAACAGGTTGTCTAAATGGTTCAGAATCTTCACATTGAAATATTAAGTTCACTAGTTCCTTACACTGTTTCTTCCAATTGCTTTCAACATAATTGGTTGCTTTGATGCTCCTTGCTTTCCAATCATGAACCTAAAAATACATTCATAATATTAAAAGTTTTTTCAGTCTTGGAAAAGCCACACTATGGTATGATATAGTATAATGGTAAGAATGCAACTGAGCTGTTGTCTTCTGTATTATGTCATATGTCATTACATGATTTTCTATCTACTTGGGGAAAAAATCCACTTCTTTTAAAAAACCCAGTGTCACATCTGTTACTCTAAAAACATTTTCATTCCACCACTTATCTCCTAAGTTTAGAAAATGTTCTCACAGAACGTGAAGTATCACACTGGATAATGCAGTAGGCAGAATAATGCTCCCGAAGACGTGTACATCTTAGTCCCAAGAACCTGTGACTATGGCAAAAGGGACTCTGCAGATATGACTAAAAGAGTAGATAGACTTTGAGATGGGGAGACAGTCCTGGATTATCAGGGTGGGCCCAAAGTAATCACAAGGGTCCTCATACAAGGGAGGCAGAAGAGTCAGAGGCAGACTGGAAGATGCTATGCGGCTGACTTGAAGATGCAAGGGGACCATGAGGCTCCAGAAGCTGGAAAATGGAAGGAAATGAATTCTACCCTAGAGTTTCCAGAAAGGAACACACAGCTATGCTGACACCTTGACTTTAGTCCAGTGAGACCCATGCCAAACTTCTAATCCACAGAACTACAAGGTATTTTTATTGCTTAAGGCACTAGATTTATAATTTGCTACAGCAATCATGACAAATACTAAACAGATACTAAATACTTAGAAGTCTGTTTAGAAATGAAATTATATGAAAATGGTAATAATTCAAATCTTAACTTTTCATTGTTATTTGAGGCAGCATATTATGAAAATTGATGTGATAAAAAGCTTAAATTTAAGCAGCATTTGAATGAAATATAAGATAACACTATTAAGCATTTTCCAATTAATAAGCTTTACTTTTAATTAACATTTACATAAGAGCTTCAAGAACTGCTGATGACACCACAATTTTAACTACCCAATATCCAAAGCTTATTTCCCACTTTGTTCTCCCCTATCCTCCCAACAAATCCTCATTTTTAAAAAAGGTTCAGTCACCAAATCCTAGTTAATTTTCCCATTAAAAGGTCTCATCTTCTTTCCTTCCTCTCTATTGCAAGCCAACACTATTCTTTTTTTTTCTTTTTTAATGGCCACGCCACTGTGCGCTTGTGGGATCTTAGTTCCCTGACCAGGGACTGAACCCGAGCCCTCGGCAGTGAAAGTGCGGAGTCCTAACCACTGGACCGCAAGGGAATTCCCAGCCAGCACTATTCTTGACTAAGTTTCCCACCTTTTCTCTGAGATTCTTGCAATGAACTCCTAACTTTAATACAAATCTATCTAACTTTAATCAAAATCTGTTTTGGCTATGGAATTGACTCTCTACTGTAAATTTAAAAGAAGTCTTTGGTTTACAATATCACCATAATCTGCTCCCAACGTAACAGCCAGACACAACCACTTTGCTCACTCCAAAATTCAACCCCTACGCCAGTCAGGCCAATGCTCTCAGTAGCCCACTGACATGCCACACTTTCCTACTTTTTTAGCTTGAATCATAATAACCCTTACTTTTCAAGTGTCCTCTTCTTACTCTATCTCATTCTGAGGACACAGTCCAAATCCCAACCCTTCCACTAAACCTTACCTAGCCATCCACCTTACAGTGATTTCTCCCATTTCTCTTGTAAAATATTCAATATCAGTATCAATGTAACTTTTCAAAGACAACACCTAAAATCTTATGTTGATTTTTAAACACAGAGTAAATAAACAACTAAGGTTAATCACACAAATTAACTTACTCTCCTTCTTCCAGAAGATGTTTTAGGAAGATCACTATCATCCTAGGAATAAAAATCAGAGCATTTCAAGTGTTAATATTTTCATTAGATATGCAATAATCTTAGCATATCAAAGACATTAGGTTTACGAGGGTTATAACTTGTTAACAAAATCTCAAAATACAGACTATCAGATGGTCTTTGTGGCACTCACCCTCCAAGAAACCAACCCTTATTCTTATTCTTAATAACCATTTACATTCCCTAACGTAAACATGCACTAAACCCAAAATATAGCTATAAAAAGTTGCCTTGTGCATGTCCACAGAAGACATGCCCAAGGAGCTTTAAATTTGTGTTTTTACCTCTTCCATAAAACTCAGAAGAGTCTCCCACAGATTCCTACATTTTGTACGCTACACATTTTCTTATTCCCTAAATCACATATTAGCATCCCCATTTTTATTCCAATGAAAATCAGTGAACTACAATAATAGTTTGTGTAGAAACTGACACCACACTGTTTTTAAAAATATATCCTTCCTGCAACTCCATACAACAACCTGATTTTCTATGAAGTGAAATTACACAACATCAATGATATCTGCCTTTACTTACACTTCAACACCATCTTGAGTGAAGGATTTTAGGGTACTTACAGCATGGTAAAGTTCATTAATTTTTAATTACAATTAAATCCAACTCTCAGATACTGATTTTTTTTTTTTGGCTGTGCCACATGGCTTGTGGAATTCCAGTTCTCCAATCAGGGATTGAACCCAGGCCACAGCAGTGAAAGCACCGAGGCCTAACCACTGGACTGCCAGGGAATTCCCTCAGATGCTGATTTTACCAAAAACATATCCAAGGTACTTCTTATAATACACCTTTCTCTATCTCAAATTTGGAAAGAGAACATATTCCACACCTAAGTTAATTTACTTAGACATAACTTGTTTATTTAATATCAATTATTGGCTATTACCTCATTGATGATCTAGATAATTTTAAAATGTAGTTTTATCAAATGCCCTATTTTCATAGTTCATTGGAATATAGCAAGAATTGATTTAGGTAACCAACGTTTTCTACTTCACTCTTCATTCTAAGTTATCATTTGAAATTAACAAAAATCATTATAAAATTGACAAACTTCATACCAAATCCCCGGCATTTTGTTCATCATTTTCAGAAGTGTTAGAAAGTTCTGAGATATTTGTACAGTCTTGACTCCTAAAAGACAATTTTTTAATTTAACAGTATGCAAATGTAGTCCCTGTCTCCAAATATTCAAACTACAGGTTAAGATACAAACAGTTCCCCAACTATGCAAACAGTTCCTATGCACACCTAATTTCAGGCAGTAGAATATCAGGTTTTTACTCTGTCCTCTGTGGAAACAACTGACCATACTAGAACACTGAAAGTTAATTTTTTTTTTTCAATTTAAGTGTGTACAGAAATACTATATGTATAGTCTCAATTGGATGAATACACGGATGAGTTTTTCAAAGTTATCACCACTAGTAATATTTGTACAGTGAGTACCAGGAAAATGGTTGATTTGAGATAAAAAAGAATAGAAGCAAAAAAGTAAAAACTAAAATAAATTATATCTTAACATCACTGTAAACACAGCAGAAAAAAGGATCATAAAATAGGGGTATCTAGACACAACGGAGATGAAAATGGGTATGTGACCTTCCTGAAGTAGAAAGAAGAAACTTTGGGAGGAGAGGCAATAAGTTTGAGTCCTCCAGACATCAGACAGATTCAGCCCAGGAGAGTGAAACAGCTGGAATCAGTTATACCCCAGTTTGTAGCCAGATACTGAAAATGATGTCAGAGTTTATAAATTATCTTCTCCAGTATATAATTCTTTCAAAGAATTTTTATAACTGGGGGAAAGGCATACAAGGTCATATAGCAAAATCATTCATTTTAAAGGAAAGAGGCTGAGTAATGTGTGCAAAGTCACCCAGAAAAGTTCACCAGAACAGATTAGGTTAGAACCTGGATCTCAATTTGCAGGTCAGTTTTCATCCTACTAGTCCAAATCGATTTCCAAATGCAAGAAAAGTGTGGAATATTCACAGGATACAATCCAAAACAGATTAAAACTCAATCTAATCATGAGAAAATATCAGACGAGCCAAATTAATTACACACTACAAAATAAGTGTCCAGCACTCATATAAAATGATGAAGTGGGGCTTCCCTGGTGGCGCAGTGGTTGGGAGTCCGCCTGCCGATGCGGGGGGCGCGGGTTCGTGCCCCGGTCTGGGAGGATCCCGCATGCCGCGGAGCGGCTGGGCCCGTGGGCCATGGCCGCTGGGCCTGCGCGTCCGGAGCCTGTCCTCCGCAGCGGGAGAGGCCGCAGCAGTGAGAGGCCCGCGTAACGCATAAAAAAAAAAAAAAAAAAAAAATGATGAAGTGATGAAAGGAAAGACTAGAGAACAGATTAAAAGAGACTAAGAAAACAAAACAGTGAATGCAGTGGGAATTCTGGATTGGATCCTGAAACAGAAAAAAACATTGATGTAAAAGCTGATGAAGTCCAGATAAATTCTATACTTTAGTCAATAGTACTGTATCAAGGATAATTTCTTAACACTTCATAAGGACACCACAGTTGTGTAAAATGTTAACCTAAGGGGAAAACAGGTGAAGGGTATATGTATACATAGGGCAACTCTCTGTAGTATAAAATTATTTCAAAATTTTTAAAAATAGAAAAAATTGGACTATTCAATTTCTCATTCCTTTACCTAAATTACAATCACAAAAGAAGAAATGTAAAGAAATATCATTTAATGTAACACATTAAAAGGGTATAATTCAGAGAGCACAAATTAAGAACTGGATAGTTTTAAGAGCACAATATGCAAAGGCACTTTTCCACAACATCTATAATATGAGGTCACTTACTTGATAAATTTCAAAAGCTGGTCAGTTATCTTCTTAGCTGATCTTGCAATTACACTCTCAGGTTCATTAAATGTTCTGGCATTATGTTCTATATATCTGACTTCCCAAACTAATGCAGATAGCCTCCTTCAAAGTAAAAAACAGGCAATTTAGGGCTTAAAAAATGAAAAGACAGAAACCAAGTAAAAAAATCCAGCATGTTAAGCCAGCATGATATATTAATTAAACCATAAGTGTAAAGTTATAATGAATAACTTTCTAATACTGTCAACTTGATCACAGTCATAAGCAATTATACTGGAAGCTGAACTGCAGAGAATACATTTAAGGACTGAAAGTCGTAACAGATCACTTAATCACATCCAGAAAACCAAAAGGGCAACCCTCCCTTTTCACACTGCCTATAGGTATATTTGAAGCTATTGAGACTCAATGAAGAAAATGTGTTAAATACCATCAATCCTAAGAAAGTCAATCTGACTATAAACTCACAAACTGGTTTCTGAACGAATGCACTACAGAGGTAAATTAACATCAACAATGTGAACTCAAGAAGTCAGTTTTTTGTAAAGATAATTTCTCAAAGCAGCTGAATCATACAGAATACCATCACCTGCTTTAAAAAAAAAAAAAAATCACTGAGAATGGGAAATTTTATAGTTTTCAAAGCTCTAGAAGCCAGAGATAAAAAGTTGATGACTCTGGGGATTTAATCTTTCAAAGGCCGAAGTCATTATTAACTAAATTTTATATTTAAATGGAGCAGCTTTTGCAAGAAAAACAGACTACTAAAGATTGAGGAATGAAACGTGGTACTTCTCCTTATTCAGGTTCTATCCATACCTACCCACAGGCATCTAACACACTGTCCTACACAGGACCAAGAAATGACTATAACAAAAGAAGAGAATGAAACAGAAAATAATGTCAATCAGCCCCCACTCCACCACTGTCACTATCAGCCACCATTACCTCTGTTAACTCTACCTGGTTAAATGGCCAAATATCTTTTCAAATTTTTTTTAAAGTAGGTTTCTACTGACCTGTAAAATCGATTAACAAGTCTCATTCGAATTGTGTACAGATCAGTTGGATAGGCCACTACAGTACAGTACTTTGGATATGTACACAGATCAACTGGACCTGCAAAAGCTGCTGCTATATCTGTAATGGCAAAAGGAAGAATTTTCATCAAGAAATTCATTACCTCTAAGTGATATTTCTCTACAAATCATTCATAACACAGAGCTACAATTAGCACTACAGGCTTACCCAAAAAGTAATAAATACAAATTGTAGTAAAGAACACAACCACAATTATGCTACTGTTTTAAAATACTTTTGTGGAAAAGAAATCTTGAACATAAACTTGTCACCGTAAAAAAACTTACCAAGATTCAAAAGTTGATCTATACCACTAATAATTCGTTCACATTCTTCATCTCTCGATTTCTGACCCCATTCACCATCTTGGGGTTTGTAGAGCAATTTCTCTAGCTCATCTGAAGTGACAGAAATACTGGCTCCTAATTCTTCAGGTGGATCAACTATGATTCCATCAAAAAAGAAAAAACAAATCAAACCAAACTAAATACACACTATATTTAAATTCAGTTGTCCAAGTTCATATACAAGATACTAATCAAAGGAAAAAGAAGTTACTTTATAGCAGAAAAACCTGGCAGACACCACCTAAATTAAATGATTAAAGTTAATATTCCCAGTAACAGGACAAACTGCTATCACATGCCTCCTGATATGATGCACTGAGAAAGACATAACGTCACTTCTCTGACACTCTTGCCAAATATGCAAACTCTGGACTTAATCATGAAATATATCAGACAAACGCAAACTGAGGGAAATTCTACAAAGTGGCCAGTGCTCTTCAAAAGTGTCATGGTCATGAAAGATAATAGAAAGATTCAGGGATTCCAGACTAAAGGAGACGAAGAAGACATGGCAATGAAATCCAATGTGTGAAAGAACATTAGGACCATGGTCAAAATTTGAAAAAGGTCTATAAGATTAGAATTGTATCAATGGTATTTCCTGATTTTGATAAATGCACTATACTTGTGTTAAGATGTTAACATTTGAGAAAATTGGGTGTTCAGAAATTCTTCGTACTCTTTTTGTAATATTCTTAAGTCTGAAATTATTTCAAAATGAAATGTTTAAGAAGTGCAATAAAAATTGATAATGGAAGAGTATGCACATTTTTAAAAAGAACAAGAGGCAATGTAAATATTCAGAGAATAGTTTCTTGAAAACTATTTTTTTTTAAAAAGGAGAAAAACGTCAAAAGAAAGAAGACAGGGCTTCCCTGGTGGCGCAGTGGTTGAGAGTCCGCCTGCCGATGCAGGGGACACGGGTTCGTGCCCCGGTCTGGGAAGATCCCACATGCCGCGGAGCGGCTGGGCCCGTGAGCCATGGCCGCTGAGCCTGCGCGTCCGGAGCCTGTCCTCCGCAACGGGAGAGGCCACGACAGTGAGAGGCCCGCGTAACGCATAAAAAAAAAAAAAAAAAAAGAAAGAAGACAAACGTATCAATCTAACAATCTGATAGGTAAAACGATGTTTTAATATTTTAAATTATTTAAAATATTATTATTTTAATATACCTTTCTGAGACTGATAATGCAAATGAGCTTTTCTTCATATGCCTCCAAATTTATTTTTCTGCCTGTTCATGTCTTTTGACAACTCTTCTAAAGACTTATTGGCCTCATTAACATGTAGAATCTCTTTATGCAAGTGCTTTTATTGATTTGGTATCGTTTACGAAGCGGCAGCTATAACTAGCAGTTAAAAGCACTGGTTGGTGCCAGACGGCTTAGGCTAGAATCCAAACTCCTATCCTTTTTAGAGGTGTGTGACTTAGCTAAGTTACTGAAAACGCTCTGAGCCTGAGTTCCTTCATCTGTAAAATTAATAATAGAGCATCACCTCAGAGTAAGACTAAATGAATCAATACATATGAAGTTCTTAGCAGCAGAGTAAGACCTCAAAAAAATGTTGGTTTTCACTTATCTATATATGTTTTATACAACGCAAAATGTCATTTCATATTGCTAAGTGTAGTTATTTAGAAAAAATTTTTTTGAAAAACACTCCTTAGTGGGAAGCAGCTGCATAGCACAGGGAGATCAGCTCAGTGCTTTGTGATCACCTACAGGGGTGGCAAAGGGAGGGTGGGAGGGAGACGCAAGAGAGAGGAGATATGGGGATATATGTATCTGTATAGCTGATTCACTTTGTTATACAGCAGAAAATAACACACCATTGTAAAGCAATTATACTCCAATAAAGATGTTAAAAAAAAACAAAAAGAGGAAAAAAAAGGAAAAACTCCTTATTTCCAAAGTAAAGCAAGGCAACAGTTGGAGATATGTCAGAGAATAAAACACAAAGGGGGTTTCCCTGGTGGCACAGTGGTTCAGAGTCCGCCTGCCGATGCAGGGGACACGGGTTTGTGCCCCGGTCCGGGAGGATCCCACGTACCGCGGAGCAGCTGGGCCCGTGAGCCATGGCCGCTGAGCCTGCACGTCTGGAGCCTGTGCTCCGCAATGGGAGAGGCCACAAGAGTGAGAGGCCTGCGTACCAAAAAAAAAAAAAAAACACAAAGGAAAAAGGGCTTGACCCTTAAGGCAGACACAAGAAAAAAAACACAGGGCAAAGATTTCATGTGTCAAAAATGGTGCATGTGGAAGGACACAAGTTCTTGCCTGTTTTTATGATGAATCAACACTAATATAAAAGAAAGCTTGACAGTGGAGAGATGGGAGCCAACAGACATACAGGGTACCCCTTCAAAAAGTTTAACAAGAATGAAGTAATTCAGTAGCAAAATGTTCAAGAAAATGAAATGAAAGCTGTTCTAAGGTATAAGACACAAATCCAAACTTGAATGGAGATAGGAAGGAGGAAACTAAAATTGTTGGAGGGAATGAACTAAGTGTAAATACCAGGTCCAAGAGAAGTTCAAAGGAGTGGGACAGCAAGCACTGGAGAAGATACGGCCTTTGGAACAAAGACCTCTACTTCTCAGACAAGTTGAGGTAATGCAAAAGACAGAAGTCAGGTTAGAGCTCTTCTCTGAAGAAAGAACAAGGGTAAAAGAATAAGGATGAGGAAAGAGAAATGGAGGCTAAGTGAAGGAGATCAAGAAGAGACTAAAGCACAATTACATGAGAAATGACAGTTGGTGACTAAGATACAGCAAGCAACAAGCTGGAAACAGAATAAGAATTAAGGAGCCAGATACACATAATTCTGTTCACTTGTTTTAGTAAAGCTCACAGTTACGATAAATTTTTAAATGTTTCTCAAAGACCACAAATGTGCTCTATGTGCATTAGTAACATAAAAACTTGAAAATGTATTTTCATTGTTTAAAAATTACATACCATTATCAGGTATTGGTTCCATGTCCCATGGGCTAAGTTTTTCAATTTCAGTATTGTCCCACCTGTTAAAACCAAAAAAAAAGTCTGGTTAGCCCTTCATAAAGACAATTGATAGCATGTATAAAATAGATAACTAATGAGAACACCGTGTACAGCACAAGGAGCTCTACTCAATGCTCTGTGGTGACCTACATGGGAAGGAAATCCAAAAAAGAGGGGATATATGTATAGTTGATTCACTTTGCTGTACAGCAGAAACTAACACAACATTGTAAAGCAACTATACTCCAATAAAAAATAGGGGCTTCCCTGGTGGCGCAGTGGTTGAGAGACCGCCTGCCGAAGCAGGGGACGCGGGTTCAAGCCCCGGTCCGGGAGGATCCCACGTGCCGCGGAGCGGCTGGGCCTGTGAGCCATGGCCGCTGGGCCTGCGCGTCCGGAGCCTGTGCTCCACAACGCGAGAGGCCACAGCAGTGAGAGGCCCGCGTATCGCAAAAAAAATAAATAAATAAAAAATAAACCTGTGGCTAATAACTAGGTACCCACTACAAGAGTAAACAAAAAGAAAATGCAAAAATTAACCTCACTGTCGCAGTAAGTTTAAATATTAACAGTATGGTTTTTTCCGAATAGGTTATAACAAACAAGTATAAAAATGTATGGTGGATTCAAGGACAAAACCAGAAATCCTGTGTGGCCTGTACCCAGGCTAAGTGAAGAAAGATAGTGTGAAGGCCTTGAATGCCACACTTCAGAATGTGGACTTTGTTTCCACAGCCAATGGAAAGGCAGCAAAGACTTTTTTTGAACAAGGGAAATGAAGTAACATGTGCTCCTGAACAATGATCCCGCAATATTGGGTTGAGGAAATATTAGGAGGCTACAAAAAAGGTCCCAGGGAAGCAAGTAGAACCTGTACCAAGGCGGGTACTAGTAACAGAGGCATTCTAGAGAGATGCTGCAAAGGTGAGACTGACGTGACTTAACAACGAACTCCACAGTGTTTTTTTTAACCTGAAACACGTCATTCATACCACAACCTGCCGCAGCGAACAAATGTTTGTAGATGACTGGTTTTCGTCTGCATACATACCTAACAATGTAACACTGGAAATGACTATCAGGGTACTGTGGCTGATACGGCTCTTGACTCAGCACCGTTCCAAACCACCAAGCATCGTCAATGATAGAACGAAACCTGTCACCTATGAGAGAGACGACCAAGTCTGAGACATCAATTTGCTAACATTAACATTTTTAACTTACAAAATACCTATGACAGATAAAACAAATCAAATAATATTCTTATCCTAAACTTAGCCATTCTTCACCACTTACCCGCAATCTTTAGTGATAAAACATACGTGAAAAAGACATAGTACTACACTCGGCAATTTACCAAAGGTATAAAACCATATAATATAATTGATGAAAACGGTTTATGACTAGGTTCCATTATTTAATGGATCCAAATGCCCACTCCAAAATAAGTTCTATTACAAACAACAAAATTTAACAAAACTCAAAAATCTTTTACAACGATGTATACAAATCAATAAATATTTAATAAGCATATTAAATATACTTATGAAATATGTAACTTTTCCTGAATAAAACAAGTTATAAACGTATGATCAGAAGTTAATCCATGATTCTTCTAAAGTTGCTGCTATATAAATATCTCCACATAAAACGGTGTTCTAATTCTTAAGATCGCATAATAAAAATCAGGTCTAAATGTACCCTTAAAAATACGTATTTATTATTTAAAAGATTTAAACATCCACATACCCCATTATCTCAGCATAATATAAAAGCAGACAAGCAGAGCTTAGGAGAGCTCCCTATACAAACCAAAGTAACTGGAAAGAATACTTCAACTGACTTCAGTGATTTTAGATTATACATATACATTTCTAAATATATTCTATAACTGTTAACAACTTCTAGAGAAAGAAACTGTATTCGATCTTTGTTTTACATATATTACAAAAGAAACACAGACTGCTGTAATAACCCTATCTCCTCCTTCCCATCCATCCCATCATTTTCAAAACAAAATCAATATGAAAAAAAGTTACTTATCCTTCATTAATAATTCTTTGGTAGATTAACAATTCCTTCTTCAAGAAAAGTTTTACAGAAATAGTATCAATCAAAATTAAAGCTACATATCACTCCCAAGAAAGAGAATATTCCCCACAAATGGTCTTGACTAAAGAAAGTATGCTTTCAATAAATTCTGTAAAACTGAAAAAAATAGCAATATCACAACTATTGGAGCTACATGTTTTGAGGTTAATATATTTTCAAATTTATATAAACATGATCTTTAAGTATATTTTACTTCAAAATCATTAGAAACCCATAAGCCCCTCATCCCACCACCCTTCTACCATTAATAAAATTCAACTTTTGGCAGTATTTCATTAATACAGATATTCCAAAACACTTCAACTTTAAAAAGAAGTCTTAATAAATTTTAACAACAAACCTTTTTAATGGAAGGAATATACCAAAATTTTGATGTAAACCAGGATTGCTGTCCAATTCTATAATGTAAATAACCTAATTTAACAAATATCAATTATAATATTTGTTACAATAAGTATTACTGTAATAATAACAAATCCAGGGGCTTCATTTTGAGAAACCTAATACAAAAATATATGGTTACTAAGTGAGCCAGTCTTTGACACCAAGAATTAGTTAGGTAATATTTTTCTTCCCTATTTATCTATCATTAGAATACTTTCAGTTGAGATAAAAATAGTTCTTTGGTATAAGACTAAAAACTTTAACTTAAAAGGAGGCTTAAAAAATTCATTTTCTCATGGTAAAAATGGGCATTTCTATTCCATTAAGATTTTTCAAATAAACCTATTTTGGCTAGTCAAAAGCAGGATAAACATCTGCTCAATAAAAAGTTCTCACAAGCAACTTCCTATAATAACTGCTCAAACTTCAGCAGAAGAGGTAAGATTTTTATGGGGGAGCAAAAACAAATTAATTAGCATAGAAGATATGATACAATAATTTCACAACCTCAAAAATAAAATAAAACCCACCAAATTACAAGGGGTAATCAGGAATCAATCTCTAGCATTTACTTGTAGAGAATTGAGGTTAAGAAATTTTTTTGAATGGGTATGTTAGTAGAACAAAATGAGAGCTTCTAATTTACACATCATGGGGGTTGAAAACCAGACTGGCTAGGAAACTATAAAGTTCTTTGGAACTTGGCTATACAATATTAACTTCTACATATTCCAGCTGTCTGGTTTGTTTTTTATTTTGTTCTGTTTTGTCTTTGGTGGCTAAATGCTTCTCTTCAAGAAAACTTTCCTTTACATCTCCAGTCCCCAAAATAACCCTGATTACTTGTGTGGACGTTACCATTAAAAATAGTGTACTAAAAAAAAAGTCTACTAAGAGCAGCCACACTCTCCAATAAGATTTCGTTTCAAATAAGGACAACTCAGGGAATTTATTTACCTGTTTCTATTGCCTGCAGAAAAAGGCTGCAGGAATTATGAAAATTAATGAGGTCTGAACATCATTTATGAATGTGTACACCAGCTGACACAGCCTAGGTAGAAGTCAGTATTTCACTAAAATTGATAAAAGGAGAATGACTTTTCATTCTCCTAGGTGACTAAAGTCAAACTCAATACATGAGCTCCCCAGACAGTATTACATACTGGAAAATAATACATATACACCTGTGAAATAACTATTACAGTTGCTGGCCTAATTACAGTCATCAATTATGTCCTGAGGAGATTAATAACCTACACAAGTCTAAGCAAGTGAGCCTACCAGCCTGCCTTAAATAGTCACCATGAAAACCACATTGAAACCACATTCAAAAAGCCACATTCAAAAGTTAGTGCCTACCTTTAGGTGATTTTATTTTTTCTGTCGACCCATACAATGCATGGTTATAAAGCGTAAGTTTTACACAAATTTTTTATGTTTTAAAGGAATGGTTACCTCAAGTCAATCTATTTAAGTCTGGGTTGATATGATTATCAAAGGTAAGATATTCTGGCATACCAGAACATTATTGTGTTATTTTTCAAATTTCTTATTGTTTTACATTACAGGTAATTTTGTTAATTATACCAGTGTCACATTAAAGATGGAAGTAATGCAGTGTGGACAAGTCTGAAAGGAAACAGAAGGTCTACTCTGGCCTATATTCCAGGAGTAAGAAATCATCCTTCCAAAATGTCACATACCATACCAAGCCCTAAGCAAAATATACTTAGCAGTCTTTTATTTCTTTCCAGAATTTACATGTTTGCATCCACCATAATAAGCAGCACCACAACCAAAATATTTAGAGCAATAAAATGAGAGATTCATTTCTCAGGGTATATAAAATTCAGTAAGGACAGACTTACAAGACTGCCAGTTCCTCTGTCTTGCTTCATCGTAGAACTGACGCAATACAAGAAAGTCAATAACATCTGGCATATCATGATATCTAAACAAAAATAAAAGACTGTTAAATTTCCTGCAGAGCAGGTTATAGTCTAGAGCAGCAATGTCCAAAAGAAATACAATGGGAGCCACATATGTAATTTTTAATTTTTGATTAGCCTTATTAAAGTAAAAAGAAACCAGTGAAATTAATCTTAATAGTGTATTTTATTTAACCCAATATATCCTAAATATTGTTTCACCACATAATCAATACAAAATAATGAGATATTTTACATTCTTTGCCTTCATACCAAGCCTTCAAAATCCAATGTGTACACTTACATCACACTCAATTCAAATTAGCGACAGTTCAAGTACTTGGCAGCCACACGTGGCTAACAGCTACCATATTGGACAGCACAGGTTTAGCAAATCATTCTAACATTTTCTCAAAAACAAATGCGGAAGCAATTTCCACTACAGGCCAGAATTCTCTACACATTTAAGTGGCATGAAAAATGTATAAAACACGCTCCCGCCTAATTGCTGCTGCAGTACCAGTATTTTTACTTCCAGTGGGTCCCATCTATCAGAACTTCAACTTACATCTTGGGCTGTCCACAGTGCTCTACTATTTACCCTGCAGCTGAATGCAAAGGACATGCTGATCAGCGAGAGGGAAAATCTAAATTTAAATAATTCCATATTTTAAAAAGTAACACGTACCTAATAGAGAAAGATTTGTCCATAAGTTTTCCAGTCGCAGGATCTATAAATGCTAGTTTGAGGCAACAAAGTGTAGGGGGCCCAACCTCATATCGTATTCCAACTATTTTGACCAACTCTTGATCCTTTAACAGATATTTTTAAAAGAATAAATGGTTAAAATAAAGCAATTCCTCAAGATTATAATTCTCCACATATTGCCAAATTAAGTCAGCTCACAATTTAGGATTCCAAACCAGAAGAGGGGTTTAATTTACCATTAATTACAATCGTTTTTGCTAAATCTTCACATCTTTTTGAAGACCGGTATTTAACACTGTTTCTAACGTAAGGAATATACCAACTTTAGAAAAAAACACAACAAACGTATAAGAAGGAACACACAAATCACCCATCAGCTCAGTGTCTAAACATAACCACCGTGCACAATCAGAATTTCCTTCTGGCTTTCTTCTCTTCCTAGGGAAACATTTTCATTTATGTAACTTTGTATTATGCAAATCAAAATATGTAAGCGTTTGGCTTATTATTCTTCAAAAACTTGACAATAAATTTCTACCTAATACATTTCAATAAATATTTGTTGAAGATCTATGTGCCGTGACCTATTCCAGGCACTAGGGGTAAGACATGGAATGGGAGAAACTTCCTACCATGATAGAGCCTCCTACTCATTATACTGTAATTAGCCTTCCCCCAATACCTGTTTCCTTAATACTAAGAATATGAGATGATTCATCCATTTATTCACTGCACAAAATATTATTGTTATAATGTGCCAAACAAAGTGCTAAAAATACAGTTGGCTCTCGTTATCTGCAGCATTCTTACTATTCTATAGTGCCACCCAAAATGATGAATTAGTGAGTTCCCAGTGAACACTGAACCACTGCTCCTGGAGGGCATACAAGGCTAGGTGGCTACAGGCCCCCAGTCTTAATATTTCAGTCACCTAATTAAGACAGTATCTTGTGTAATGTGAATTTCTATGTGAAGACACGTCATTTTTTTTTTTTTTTTTGCGGTTCGCGGGCCTCTCACTGTTGTGGCCTCTCCCGTTGCGGAGCACAGGCTCTGGACGTGCAGGCTCAGCGGCCATGGCTCACAGGCCCAGCCGCTCCGCGGCATATGGGATCCTCCCGGACTGGGGCACGAACCCGTGTCCCCTGCATCGGCAGGCAGACTCTCAACCACTGCGCCACCAGGGAAGCCCGAGACACGTCATTTAATCTACGTTGTTGAGTCATTAACATTGAACTCACAACCAACAGCACTATGACTCATGCCTAAAAGAAGCTTATCTAACACACAGATTTTCTCCGTAAGGTACATCATCATCTTCTTGTACATAGTAACACAAGACAGCACTTTAGCACTACGCTAGGGGGCCATCTTAAACAGCAAGTCACCAACACAAAAATCTGAAAAATGTTTAATGTGGTACTGAATAGACTGCAAGAAGAACATTTATGTACAATATGAGAGCTCAAAAGAAGGAAGTATCACCTTGTTCAACCTCAGCTGAGAACATGCTGGGCAGACAACTCAAATCTTTTGCCACACTGTGCACGTCTGCAAATGACTAGAAAGCACCTTGAGTAGTGATTTTGGTGTTACAAATAGCAAACAGTGAGACAGGCAAATTCGTAAATACAGAAAACAAGAAAAATGAGGATCAGCTGTCCTCAGGTACACAGTAATAAGTGAAAGAGACACAAACTTGAATGTATCTAAAGCCAAATTCAAAGAAGTAGAGCCATTGAGTTTTTTCATCTTCTAACAGTTAATGAAAGTATCAAAAATATGAAGTATAAAGATTAAAAATCACCTGTAATACTACTCTACATGTAATCACCACTAACATTTTAATGTATTTATTTTGGTTGACCATATATGTCTTTAAATTTTTATCATAACCAAAACCAGAATTTCACATCCCATTTTTCCTCTTAGTAACACACTGTGAATACGTAACATTCATTCTACAAACATTTTAAAAGCCTCGGTTACGTGGTGGGCTCTACATAGTAGCCAAATGTGTGAATATATCATGGTTTGCTTCGTTCAGTACGGTGGGATATTTGGATTTTTTCCTAATTTTTTGTTTTTATAAACAGTGATATAGAATTTAAATTTGTATGCACTTCTGGTTGTTTCCTAAATTACCAAAAGTAGAACTGCTGATTTAAAAGGTCTAAATATTTTCAGTTTCAATTCCAACTGCCAAGATACCCTGTAGGGAGCCTGCACCTGTTTCATGCACCCTTATCACCAAGCTGAACAACTATTAACAAACCTAAACCTTTGCTACTTGTTAAAACATGGTATTTTCTTTCTTTAAGTGTTAAAAATATGTATGTACATAAAATTGGTTAAGTACAGAGAAGCTAAAGTTTTTTCTGTATTTTATTACATGTGAGGTTAAACCTTTTTCTCCAACTTGTATTGGTTTCTTTGAAAACTTGCACTTCTTTTGAAAATCTGTCATGGGTACAATCATTTTAAGATTAATGATATATAGAGCCAAGCTGCCTTCCAATAATGTACAGAGTGCCCAGTGACAAGCATGTCTTCTGATTAGACCTTAATGCTTAGCAGGTAACAGCAGAAATGTTTTTAAGTTGGAGATTAACAGAAAGGTAGTAATGAAGTATGCCTCCAGTAGGTTATTTTTAATGGATTTATAAATAATTTAACTATACATGTATGTGCTAACTGTTTAATGATTTAATAATACCATCATCTTACCCTAAGATCCATTTTTCTCCATGGCTCCTTGTTAGGGTTCAGTTCATATATGTTATTTCTTCTGACAGCCTCAATATAAGCTTCATGGCCCTGTCGAAAATATATTACCTACAAAAGGGAAGTATACATTTAAAAATAAAAACCTAAGAGTAATATTAATTTTACGTTCCATATTCACATTTTTAAACTTTATTACTCTCACCTCATCACCCATTTGAGGAACAAAAGGAGACTTCCGAAGTGTGGTGTCAGTTATCCAAACCGGAGGATGAAATTCATATAAACGTTCCATGTTTGCAAGCTCTGCCTGAGTCATCCTCCGCAGATTCTGCCAAGGGGAAGAGAACAAAGTTTAGTAGAATAGAAAGGGGCAGCATGCACTGTTTAATTGAAAAACAAAAGACTTCACCATTCAGAATGGCTGTTTTATTAGCATGTCACCTAATGATTAATTTTTAAACAGCATACATATTTGGTTCTTTAACATACATAGGAACATTATCAGCTGTGCAAGCATTGTAGATCTACCTAGCACCTTCCTAGCGTCTCCTGAATTTCTAACAGATTCTGCATAGCACTTTACATCCTATGAAGCGGGTCTAATTTCCAGCTGGATCCTCTTCAACACACTAAGGCTGCTTTGCCAAGACTCCACAGTGAATTTCACCACAGACTAATCATCTCAGGGAGTCTCCTCTTGATTTGAGGTTTTAAGACTTGTAATCTTACATATGATATCACATGTGGAATCTAAAATATGATACAAATGAACTTTTATGAAATAGAAGCAGACTCACAGACATCGAGAACAACTAGTGGTTGCCAAGGGGGAGGGGGGTGGTACAGGGATGGAATGGGAGTTTGGGGTTAGCAAATGCAAACTATTATATTTAGGATGGATAAACAACAAGGTCCTACTGTATAGCTCAGGGAACTATATTTAATATTCTGTGATAAACCATAATGGAAAAACCATTAAAAAAATGACTGGTAATTTTAAAATATAACCACAAATTATTTGATACTCCTCCTTTCCTCTCTAAGAGGTGGAGCCTACGTATCCTCCACTCAATGTGGGCTCCAACTACTTCTAACAAATAGAAAAAAGCAGAAGTAACAATGTGCGACTCCTAAGACTAGGTCATAAAGGGCTTAGCCCTTGCTTAATTTTTGGATCACTTGCTCTGGGGACAATCAGCTACCATGTCAAGAAGACACTCAAGAAGCCCTATGGAGAGGCCCATATGGTGAGGAACTGAGGCCAGCAGCCAACTGTCCCATTAACAAACTTCAAAGATCCACCCCCAGTCAAGCCTTTAGACACTGTGACCCAAGCTAACATGATGACTGCAACCTCAGGAGCCAAAAATCAGCTAATCAGTTCCCAAATTCCTGATTCATCAAAACATGAAATAATACATGTTTCTTGTTTTTAAGCTAAGTTCCAAGATGATCTGTTACACAGCAGTAGATACCTAATACAAAGACATAGCATCTTTAAGTAACAACAGCTACCTATATGACAGGAGCACATGTAGCACTGTACATGGAACAAGGTACAGCAATATTACAATTAGGAGAAAAGTATGAAGACAGAACATGTCAAATGAAAATGGGAAACAGGACAACAGCAGACAAAACAAGAAGAAAGGATCTTAAAATGCCTTGAAATATATTTTTGGTGTTGGAACTGGAGGACAAAATAAGAGTTATGGTGGGGATCTGAGCAAAATAGAGCTTTCCCTCTAAATTACAGATTCAGAAAAGTATAAGTGCCAAGTCCAACTCAGAGCAGATTAGAGAAGTTTTAATAACAAAGGAAATTTTCCAAAAATAAGTTTGTTTGCATTGTACGTTTGACTCCTGATGATGTATATCGATCAAAAAATAATAATAATAAAGCCTCCAAATTCCCACAGATTTCTAATTTCTAAATATGGACAGAAACTATAAAAGTGTAGACAGATGGTATTTTTAAAGATATACTTTTCTTACCTCTTTTTTAGGCTTATTTTCTTTCTTTCTCTTTCGTCTCCTTTTTGGAGGAGATAAATTCTCAGTAGACATTTCGTCCTCTGAACTACTACGAAACCGAGTAATTCGTCGACGGGATGACGTTCGTAAAGGAGGCTGCAGATTGATGCCTGCGTCAGCCGTCCAATCAGAATATCTAGATGAAGAGCCACTAGGGAGGAAAACAGTTTCAGTCGTACAGAACCAGAATCTAAGCCCTAAGAGTAAATTCATCCTACAACCTTAAGAGAGGAGAGACAACAAGGAGGAAAGAAAAGATCCTGGGAAGATTCGACTGCCCTCCCTATCAGTGCATACTGAAATGACCAAAGACCATGAGAAGGAGAAAAATCTTCACTGACACTGGAAATTAGGAAAGGATATAAGCCTGAGAAATTTTTTTAAGTATAATGTGGATGAGACCTCATAGAAGACAACATCTAGAGCCAACTAATAATACCCTTTCCAAAAGTGAAGTGTAGCTACGAAAGCAGGAGAGACTGTGCAGAAGAGCAGCACACCCCCTAAACCGCAGGAGGCTCCAAAATGGGACTAGAATTTTTAAGTGGAATGACAAACTGTCAGTGACTACACTGAGAGCCACAAGGAAAGCACAGAACAGAAAGCTCTAAGTGGACAAAGCTTCTTGCCAACAGGGGGACTCTCCCTCATATGAGAAAAGATCCCAGAGAGGGCCTAGTCCTAACTTACCCTGGAGCAAAAGCAGAGTCAAACAGGAAACTAGGAAACTAGCCCCTGGCCCACTCCCAGCTTTAGCAAACACAGAAAAGGATAAAAATCCTCTACTGGGGCCATCATTGTCCAACCACATACCTCTCAGGCTTGATAAAAAACACAGTTCCAAAAGCTATTTATTACAAATATTATTTTTGTATTATATTTTATGTTATAAAAAGAGCTGTTTTAAAAATCTTAAGAGCATCTGCTTTGTACAATAAAATTCAAGAAAAGTTGAATTAAAAGATAGTGAATATAGAGACAGGAAGGACAGTGGTGGTTGCCAGGGGTGGGTGGGGTGGAGTGGCGAACTGCTGTTTAGTAGGTACACAGTCTCGGTTTTGCAAGACAAAATAAGTTCTGGAGATTGGGTGCACAACACTGTGAATGTACTTAACACTACTGAACTGTACAATTAAAAACAAGTAAGATGGTGAATTTTATGTTCTGTATATTTCACCACAATTAAAATTAAGTTAACAAACAAAAATAAGGGTAGACAAGTGCTCTAGAAGCTCCTAAGCATAATGGAATAAAAGAAGACAAGAAAGGAAGCCAGGAGTATGGTATGGTGTTCTGTAAAGCACAGTATCAATGGAAATTAAAATAATCTGAGTTATATTTAGAAGGCAGAATCTTCTAGACTTGGTGATGGAAATGTTATGAAGAGAGAATGATATCCAGGTTTCTGGCTGAAGCATCTGCCAGGACAAAGTTGACATTTACCAAGACAAGGAACAGATGTTAACATCTTAGTCCCATGAAATTTGGATACCAAAACTAAACAAAAGGTAATACGTATGATAAAATAAAGTTTATATTTTAAGGCAGGACAAGAAAAATTAAACATAAAATTCTCTCTCTCTGTCCATTTGGGCCTCCACCCTCCCTAATGTGCAGCGGGCATCGGCATTACACATTAACCAGAGCTGCTCAAAGATGGGAGTGCCTGCTCAACAGTAAAGATCAAATTTTTTCTTTCTTCTGATGTTAGCAATTTAACTTCTTAAAAGAATAACATTCTTTCCCAGCTCTGTAGGGGGTCATAGTGCTTGGTGCTCACTTTGCAAAAGTTTACCTGGACTATGTATCCTTCGTGAACTTTATATAAAATAGCAGTATGTCATCCTGATGTACCATCATTTGTCTTGAAAAGGTACAAGACTGTGCCTTCAGCTTCTAACATGGACAGGTGGAACAGTTCTCAGAGCTTCCTGAGAATCTGCTTCCCGGTTATAATCCTCAGTTTGGCTTGAATAAAAGTCCCTTTTTTTTTTTTCTTCTTGATAGTTAATTGAACTTTCATCAACGTATGCAATAACTAGTAATAAATTTAACGGTGATTTTACCAAACAGACGTTGTATACTCCTCTTTATAAATGTAGCCCAAGACTAAACTGATGTTTTGAGTACACATATTTACACTGTTGGCTCAAATGTTTTAGAGTCAAAAAAAAAAAAAAAACCCAAAATATTCTCTATAGAAATAGCAGTCAATCCAGCTTTCTTCTCCTTTTAAATGTATTAAAAACTCAATGTTAGTTGTTCCACAGTTGGAAGCTCTTACACCTTGAATGCCATTCAAGTATGATTCCGTTCAACGTCATGACTAAAATGCTTAGAAGATTAAAACGAGTAAAAACAGGTACCTTGAACTTTCACTGTCACTTTCACTTCTTCTATCACTTTTCCATTCTTCTTCTTCAGAAGAACAAGAACCTTCACTTTGATCACAGGAAGTCTCCTAATTTTGTGACAGGGAGAAAAATAAAATAAAAATCTTGATCTCTGAGATTAAATAACACAAGGTAAGAGAAACCACACAGTCATTCTAATCATCTCAGGAGTAAGTATGATAACCGGGTAATAAAATAGGTAAACTTAAAACAAAAAGCAAGTGTCTTTACTACATCCTTTTTCTTATCAAAAAATTAGACAATAGAAAATATTTGTGAGACTTAACACTACTACTATTAACAAAAGAAACTGATACAAGAGGCCATTCTCTGAGCAAAGTTAATAAGTCAATGTAAATGTTCTCAGTGTTTTGGACTCAAGTCACTGTAATAGGTGGGTAGTGGTATCTCATTTTACTTTCAATTCTCTAATCACATATGATGTTGAGCACCTTTTCATGTGCTTATCTGCCATCTGTATATCTTCTTTAACGTAGTCCCCGTTAGATCTTTTGTCGATTTTTAAATTGGGTTGTGTTCTTATTGAGTTTTAAGAATTACAAGTCCTGGGCTTCCCTGGTGGCGCAGTGGTTAAGAATCTGCCTGCCAATGCAAGGGACACAGGTTCGAGCCCTGGCCCGGGAAGATCCCACGTGCCGCAGAGCAACTAAGCCCATGCACCACAACTACTGAGCCTGAGCTCTAGAGACTGCAAGCCACAACTACTGAGCCCATGTGCCACAACTACTGAAGGCTGCACGCCTAGAGCCCGTGCTCCGCAATAAGAGAAGCCACGGACAATGAGAAGCCCGTGCACCGCAACGAAGAGTAGCCCCTGCTCACCGCAACTAGAGAAAGCCCGCACACAGCAACAAAGAACCAACACAGCCAAAAATAAGTAAATAAATAAATTTATTTTTTTTAAAAAAAGACCTTCCCAGTCCTTTTCTCAAAAAAATTAAAAAAAAAAAAAAAAAGAATACAAGTCCTACCACCTAGAGAGGTGGGATAGGGAGGGTGGGGGGAAGACGCAAGAGAGAGGAGATATGGGGATATATGTGTATGTATAACTGATTCACTTTGTTGTAAAGCAGAAACTAACACACCATTGTAAAGCAATTATACTCCAATAAAGATGTTTAAAAAAACTTTTTAATAAAAAAAAAAGAATACAAGTCCTTTATCAGACATGAGTTTTACATGTATTTTCTCCTAGTCCATGGCTTGTCTTTTCATTCTCTTAACAGTATCTTTCAGGCTTTTCTATTTGTCAAGTTTTTCTTTCACGGATCATGCTATTGGATTGTATCTAAAAAGTGATCATCACACCCAAGGTCACCTAGATTTTTATTATATGTTATCTTTTAGAAATTTTATAATTTTGTGTTTTACATCTACATTAAGTTTATGATATATTTTGAGTTAATTTCTGTGAAAAGACTGTGTCTAGATTTTTTTTTTTTGCATGTGGATATCCAGTTGTTCCACACCACTTGTTGAAAAGACAATGCTTTGTCCATTGAGTTGTCTTTGTTCCTCCATCAAACACTAGTTGAGTATATTTGTATTGGTCTACTTCTGGGTTCCTTATTCTATTCCATTGATCTATTTGTCTATTTTTTCACCAGTACGACACTGTCTTGAAAACTGGAGATTCATACTAAGTCTTAATGTATCTATCAGTCCTGCACCTTTGTTGTTCTTCAGTATTGTTAGCTATTCTGGGTCATTTTTTTCTCGAAACAAACTTCAGAATCTCTTTGCCAATATCCACAAAATAAACTTGCTGGGATTTTGACTGGAACTGTGTTGAATCTATAGATGAAGTTGGGAAGAAGTATCATCTTAAAAAGATGTGAAGCACAGGAACTCTCATTCACTTTTCATCAGAATACAAAATGTAACACAACCACTACGGATAATAGTTGGGCAGTTTCTTACAGAGCTAAATATAGACTTATCATAGAGGAAAATTAAACTCATATTACTAGAAAGTAGTCAATGTGAAAAGGCCACCTACTGTTTGATCCAACTATATGACATTCTAGAAAAGTCAAAACTATTGAAACAGGGAAAAAAAAAAAAAAAAACTATGGAAACAGTAAAAAGATCAGTGGTTGCCCGTAGCTCAGGAAGAGGGAGGGAGTGATGATTAAGTACAGCAGAGGGGGGGTTTAGGACAGTGGAACTATTCTGTATGATACTATTATGGTAGATACATAACATTATGCATTTGTCTAAACCCATACAACACAGAGTGATCCCTAATGTAAACTACAAAATTTAGTTAATGATAATGTGTAAAATTGGTTCATCAGTTGTAGCAAATGTACCACACTAAATCAAGATGTTATTAATAGGAAACACTTAGGGAAACAGTATATGGGAACTCGCTGTACTTACTGTGTAATTTTTTTTAAACCTGAAACACAGAAGTCTTTAAAGGAAGAGAGGGGAACAAGCAGCTAACTCCCACAACCCTAATAGCTGCCGTCTACTTTAAATTCTGGTCTTGGATACTAAGCAGGTACTTTTAAATTGAGATACAACCTTTTCCTATAACAGCTACTTACATTAAGTGAATCATAAATGGATAATGAAAATGCCATGGAGAAACAAAACTAAAAAGATGGAACTGCAAGGAAATAGCTATTTTGTTTACTTCATTTGAGTAGGCAAAACGCAAAGTAAACATACTCTTAAAAAATGTTGGTCAAAATGTGAGCCCAATGTTATTCAAGGAGTACAGATTCCTAGGCCAACCACACTAGATCTACTCAACACGAGTCTGCTTTTTACACTCAAAATAGACTTCTAAAAAATCACAGTAATAAAATAAACTCTTAAAATCTACTACCTGGAAACCATGCATTCTGGGAAAAAGTTTTAAATGTTTTATCTGCATTAACTCTCAAAATACTTCTGTAAACAGAGGCAGGGTTAAGAAAAAGCTAATGAAACTTAAGTTTCAGAGGTTTTCAATTTAACTTGCCTACCAAGGCCCTGTGTCTATCTGTAACTTTGAATTCTTTTTCTAAAGAACGTCCCTAAAATTATACAAGATTCAAACCCCACAAATCTTGGATCTGTCTTGCCAATGAGTTTTGTATTATCTCAAGTCACTACCTGCCCACTACTACCTTTTCATATATAGAGAAACCCAAGGCTAAGAAATGTAAAGAAATACGCCTGGGGTCACAGAAGAGTAAGTATAAGAAATGGAATCAGAAACCAGGCCAACTCTAAAACCCATACTTTTTCTACTATCAGTGCTTTCCAAACCAAAGCGTAATGGAACCAACATACACATATACACAACCATCTCCACCCATCTGCAACACTCAGGAGAATGAATTCATACCACTGTAGGAGGTAAACTACCATAACGCAAAATTATGACTTATCTTAAAAGGTCAAGCGGATTTAACATTCTACATTACACTTGTGTTAATTTAAAAGTTCCCCATTAATTGCAAATAAACCAAATTAAGACATAAAATCGTAAGATTAATACTACTGATCTAAAAATTAAAACTCAATCTATAATCATTCCTGATTTTTCAGAAACACTTAATAAGAATTAGTTGCTATTTCCCTAGCGTAATATATATGTATACTGTAGAAACCTAAAACAAAGCATCTTACTTATTGTGAAAATAGCAGACACACTGACAACAGGAATATGGTCCACTATCTCACTAGTATTCAACAATGTACTGGAAGTATTAAACACTGCAATTAGACAAGAAAAATCAATTAAAAGTATAAAAATTAGGAGAGAAGTAGCAAAACTGAACATTGTATAAATGAGAGTGTACCTGGAAAACTTCACAGAATCCAATGATAAAATCAACTCAAAAATACAGTAATGTAGCAGGGTGGAAAAAATTAAAACTTGAAGGGGGAAAAAGGCCAAAAACACGATAGAAAAATGGCCAAAAGACATGACACACAATGCACAAAGATGAAAAAGACTCTAAATATATAAAAATATGTACAACTTCACACATAAGAGAAATGTAAACTACACTGTAAATAAACCAAAGACAAAAGGACAAATATTGTGATTCCACTTACATGAGGTACCTAAAACAGGCAAATTCATAGAGACAAAGTATAAGAGAGGTTACCAGGGGCTGGGAAGAGAAGGAAATAGGGAGAGTTCTTGTTTAATGAGTACAGAGCTGCTGTCTGGGATGATGAAAAAGTGCTAGAAATGAAGAGTAGTGATGGTTGCATACATCTGTAAATGCAGTTAATGCCACCGAACTGTATACTTAAAAACAGCTAATGGTAAATTTCATGTTACATATAATATTCTATCACATAAAAGAACAGCCAAAACATATAAAAAATAAAACTAAGATACCATCTCTCGCCAATTCATTGGCAAAAATTAGAAATTGTAACACACTGTTAGTAAACAGTAAGAAAACGGACACTCTCCTACACCACAGGGAGGAAAGCAAGTTGGAATTCTCCTTTATGAGGAATTTTTATCAGCATCTCATAAGATGCAAACGTGTTTATCTTTGGGCCCAGCAATCCCATTTCAAGGAATGTACCCCCCCCCATAACATCTCCATCATTAGACAAATACATACATCTACAAGATTATTCATTGTAGCATTATTTAAAATGAAAACGCTGTAAACATCCTAAATGCCCATAACCAGGAGAGTGGTTAAATAAACTGTCACAATCAGATAACTTAAATATGATGCAGCTCTTTAAAAATAAATAAATAAGGAAGGCACTTATGAACCGATATGAAGTGATTTTAAGAATATTTTAAGTGAAAAAACCCAAGTGCAAAAGAGTATCTGTGGTATGTGACATTTTGTGTACAAAAGGAGAAAAAATATACATGTATCTAATTGAGTATATAGGGGAAAGAAGAAAAAAAAAACACAGGAAAGATATGCCAGAAACTAGTGAGGATGGATGGGAACATTTATCATAATTATCCGGAATCATTAAAGGTTAAAACATGCTCAATACATATAAAGAAGAAGAAAATAAATAAGAAAGGTGTTACACAAAATCATTTAAGTGAACGGTTAGCAGCTAACATTATTGGATATTAGGCAGTGTTTTAAACACTTTACACGGTTAACTAAACGAATTCTCACAACACCTCTGAGGGACATACCATTAATTACTTTTACAGATATAGGCAGAGGCACAAAAGTTTAACCAACCTGTCGAAGTAGAAGAATTTGGATTTAAATTCAAACCCTATGTTTGACGACTACCCTAATGCTTTATAGAGGAATTCAAATTGTTCATCCTTATGTAACATTTCAATCCTCAAAACATTCCTGATTAGAGAATACTAACATTCTAATATTAACCTTTAAAAACTCTTTACAGAAATACTGATTTCCCCCAAAAAAATCAAAAAGAAGAACAGTAACTTACATATGATTACTGTAAGTCACGAAAAGGGTTAAGACAAAGACTTCTTAGATATGACGGCGAAAGCACAAGCAACTAAGGAAAAAACAAACTAGACTTCATCAAAATGTAAAACTTTTGTGCTTCAGCGGAAACAAGCAAAGAAGTGAAAAGACAATCCAATAAATGGGAGAACATATTTCAAAGTCATACATCTGATATAAAGGATTTGTATACAGAATGTATAAAGAACCCTTATAGCAATAAAAAAGACAACCAAATTGAAAAATGGGCCAGAGATTTGCATAGATATTTCTCCAAAGACATACAAGTGGAAAACAGCACACGAAAACATGTTCAACATCATTAGTCATTAGGGGAATGTAATCGAAACCACAGTGAGATACCATTTCACATCCACCAGGACAACTGAAATCAAAAGGACAGAACATAATAAGTGTGAACAAGGAGGTGGAGAAACTGGAAACTTCATACATTACTGACTGGGAACATAAAATAATACAACTACTTTGGAAAACAGTCTGGCAATTCCTCAAAAGGTTAAAATACAGAGTTACCATATGACCCAGCAAACTGACTCACAGATATAAACCCAAATGAATTGAAAACTTATGGCCAAACAAAACCCTGTACATTAATGCTGATAAGGAGCAACATCCGTAACAGTCAAAAAGTAGAAATAATACAAATATCCACCAGCTGATGAGTGGGTAAACAAATTGTGGTCTATTCATATAATGGAATATTGGGCAATGAAAAAGAATGAAGTATCATCCATGCTATACATGGAATCAGCCTTGAACATTACACAGTAAGTGAAAAAAGCCAGTCACAAGATCATACTGTATGCTTCCATTAAATGAAATGTCCAGAATACAAAAGTCCATGGGGATAGAAAGATTAGTGGTTGCCAGGGGCTTGGGTGGAGTAAGAATGGGAAGTACTTGCAAATGGGTACAGGGTTTCTTTTTAAGTGATTAAAATATTATGAAATTAAATAGTGGTGGTGATGGTACAATTTTGTTAATATACTAAAACCACCAGATTGTACACTTATATGGTATAACAAAGCTGTTCAAAATTGTTAGAGAAATTCAAATGTGAAATTTCATCTTAATCTCTAGAGAATACTATACTTCCACAAAATTTCAAGGTAGATTCAAAGTAAAGAGTTAAGACAAATTATTCAAGATTATTTTATATATTTTAAAGTTATGAAACTCACATGTCTTACAGAGCTTGAAGATTCATTTCCAGAAGACAACTCAAGCCGTCCAAGATTTCTTCTACCATAATTTGGATATTTACGCCTACATGTCCTCTGCCTAGACTGTGACATCAAAGCCACGGAATCAGACTGAAACACAAACATGCAGATGAAAATCAACACTTAAGTAAGTACAATCTTCAATAAAGTATTTCGCATTCTATCCAATCCCAAAAGGATTTAAGGCAAAAATAATAATAATAGTTCAAAAAATAAAATATTCTTGAATGGGTATTTTTGCCACATACTGTTAACCAAGATTGGTTTTTGTTACTTTGAAGATATTTAGAAAACATGGCTAAATTTAGGCACATTAAATCATCATTTTCTAAACTAAACCGTAAGTTAATTGGCTTACCATAAATTAGATAATAATAACTATAATCCAAAAAAGAAATCACTTTAAAATATATATCTGAGAAGTGAAAATATATATTCATATATTATGACGCAGTAACCAACCTTAAGGAATATATCACTGTGTGAATACACAGGTATAGAGAAATATCTGAAATGATCCTCAAACATCAATCCTAGTTATTTCCAGGTTTTAACTTTTTGGATGATTTGTTGTCAGTACTTTCAGTTGTGCTTGAATTTTTTAAATATCTTTTTTTTTTAATTAAAACAAAATAATTAAATAATCTTTTAAAATCAGCCAAATAAAATAGCTAGATTGAAACGGCAGGGGAGGGGGGGCAGGGGAGGGCACATGCTAGTCCTCCAACACCAAAGTCACGTATGCGAGATCACTCAGTGAAAGTACATATTCCCAGAACTGATATACAAAATCAATCTTCACGTTAGTGCCATCTGTTTGATAATCATTGAGATGTTTTATCATTTCAACATATCCTGAACAATATATCCTGGCTGATTTTAATACAACTCTTCTTTCCTTAATTTGTCAGTACTTTTTTTGTTAAGGCAAAAACTCCTATTAATGAATTTCATGACTAATAATATGTAAATTCAGATGGACCAAAACTACCACTAAGAAGAACAAGAAAATGTGTCAAAATATATATTTTTTAAAAAAACGGTTTGAGGGCCCTATATACCTAACAAGGCTATGAAGATTTACAGGACCAATACACGAAAAAGGATACAAGCAATAAAAAAGAACCCTAGAATTTCACTCTGGAAGAGGAAGCTGAAAGGTTTAGCAGGTAAGCAAAAAACTGACAGACTAAACTCTTGAGTTATGCTAACAAAAATTACAATTCGGAGTCTCCTATGTATAGGCAAACACCTCAAGCTTCAGCTGTTAGCCCAAAGAGCTATAATCTAGACCTATAGGTAAACCACAGATAAACAGTAATCTCAAGGAACTAAAAGCCCATCCTTGTCTGGGTGAAGGTGATACAGGCTTGAGAGTGGCCCTAGTAGCCTACCAGAAGCAAATTAAAACCTTCTCTGGAGAAGAAATGCCATCCTAGGCTTCAAACCATCTCTAACATCTAACATTCAATCAAAAATACAGGCAACAAAGAAAATGTGATTGTAATAAAATGAGAAAAAAATCAACACAGAATGCAAACAGATTAACAGGGGAACAAGATAATGAAATAACCAGAAATGGGTTTTTTTAATAACCAGGGCTGATTTTCAAGGAATTAAAATAAAGAGAACTTCAGCAGAAAACTGAAAACTCTGGAAAATTCTGAACAGAAAAACACAATAACTAAAACTAAGAACACGAGGTTATTAGCAGGATACACACAGCTGAAGAGAACTAACTAAATGGAATATATTCGGTCAGAAAAAAATTCAGAACAGCAAGAAACAGCCTAAAAACAAAAAAGACAGAAAATAGGGCTTCCCTGGTGGCACCGTGGTTAAGAATCTGCCTGCCAATTCAGGGGACATGGCTTCGAGCCCTGGTCCAGGAAGATCCCACATGCCACGGAGCAACTAAGCCCGTGAGCCACAACTACTGAGACTGTGCTCTAGAGCCCGCGAGCCACAACTACTGAGCCCATGTGCCACAACTACTGAAGCCCGCACACCTAGAGCCTGTGCTCCGCAACAAGAGAAGCCATTGCAATGAGAGGCCCATGCACTGCAACTAGAGAAAGCAGCGCACAGCAACGAAGAACCAAAGCAGCCAAAAATAAATAAATTAATTTTTTTTAAAAAAAGACAAAAGGGAAAGACAAGAAGTAAAGGATAAAAACATGTACTATGCAAACGCTAGCCAAAAGAAAGCTAGCATAGCTACATTCATATACAAGAATTTGAAGAATAAAGCACTACTAGAGATAAGTTCATAACGGTAAAAGGTTCAATTCAGTAGGAAAAAGGGAAATTCTAAATTTGTACACAACAAATAACATAGCTTCAAACTACAGAAAGCAAAGTAAGTAGAAACAAAGAAATCTACAAACATGATGAGACTTTAATACTTATCTCACTATAAGCAAGAGTGCAATCGTTTTGAAACCACATGTGGCATTAACTACTAAAGTTGAACATACACATACCCTATGCTCCAATAATTTCACTCCAGTGCATATACTCAAAAGAAATACAGATGGGGCTTCCCTGGTGGCGCAATGGTTGAGAGTCTGCCTGCCGATGCAGGGGACACGGGTTCATGCCCCGGTCTGGGAAGATCCCACATGCCGTGTAGCGGCTGGGCCCGTGAGCCACAGCCGCTGAGCCTGTGCGTCTGGAGCCTGTGCTCCGCAAGGGGAGAGGCCACAACAGTGAGAGGCCCGCGTACCGCAAAAAAAAAAAGGTAATAAAAAAAAGAAATACAGACAGATACCAAGAAATATGTACAAAATGTTGAAAGCAATATTGTTCCTAACATACTATTCCTAATTCATATTCCTAACATGAAAACAACCCAAACGTCCTTTAAGAATAGATTAAACAGCAACATTCTCATTAAGGAATACTATCCAACAGTGAAAACAAATGAACTTCAACTACTCACAACAAAGACAGGTCTCACAAGGGCAAATGCAAGCCAGATACAAAAGATTACATATACATACTGTATGACATTTAGATCAATGTTTCTTATCCTTTTTTTTCTTTTTTTTTTTTTTGCGGTACGCAGGCCTCTCACCGTTGTGGCCTCTCCCATTGCAAAGCACAGGCTCCAGACGCGCAGGCTCAGCGGCCATGGCTCACGGGCCTAGTTGCTCCGTGGCCAATGTGGGATCTTCCCGGACCGGGGCACAAAACTGTGTCCCCTGCATCGGCAGGCGGACTCCCAACCACTGTGCCACCAGGGAAGCCCTTCTTACCCTTTTTTTAACATTACCACTACCCTATAGGAAACCTGACTTTCTCCTAATTTGCTCCCTCGACTTGTAATACCACAGACATACATACAGTATGTAAACACTTATGTAGTATATCTGTACTTTGTACATCAACAGATTAAGTATAAGGCTTAGCCTTCTTATCCAGTACAGGGTTTAAAATAGGTAACATTTTTAAGACAAAAGCTAAATTGAAATTTTTAAAGCTCTCTGCATTTAACTTTATAACTTTCTTGAATAACTTTTGATGTAATTTAATTACAGATTGTAATTTATCAAATTACATATCCAAATTAGAAATTTCTGAATACATAACAGCACAGTAATCAAATGTTTAAAAATCTTTCAAAACTTTTCCAGCAAAAATAAAACAAATGAAAAAATTTCTTGAAAATGTTAGTAAATTTAACTTTGAAGGCTTTTTATCATGAGAAAATATTCTAACTATAGCTGAAGATAGTCAACATTTTTTTCTTTTCAGTACTTGGCGTAATAGATTTGAATTATTTTTAAATTAAATAATAAGATAGAAACTATTTTTATTTAATTCTCAAAGCCCAAGTCATAAGCAAAAACCCCACGCATCAAGGCAGTTAATGTGGCAGACAGGCATGCACAGGCCATTTCTCACAATATGGCTACCAAACTGAATGACCAATTGAGAGAGTATCTGCAAACACAACCATTTTCACCATAGTTGTGTAGCACTGATCCTGCATACATTTTGTATAAATTCCATTAACTTGTTAATGCTTCACATATGATGGTCAAGAAATTAAACACTAAGGAATAAGATTTTCTCAGGTAGGGTTGGGCTTTGTCGCAAACCATTGTGACATCTAAGATTTTTTATAAATGCATGATTTGGAAAACATCAGAAACAGACAAAGCTAACCAGCATCTTTAGAAGTCAAACAGTTGGTTACCTGCAGGAGAAAGGAGAGAGTAGTGATTGGGAATGGATACAAAATGCTTTTGATGGGCTGGCAATGTTCTAGGGGTTATTAGACGATAACATTTTGTTTTTAGGCCGTGCCGTGAGGCATGTGGGATCTTAGTTCCCCAGCCAGGGATCAAACCTGTGCCACCTGCATTGGGAGCTCAAGGTCTTAACCACTGGACCGCCAGGGAAATCCCAACAATAATTTTCTAGAATCCTTCATCACTGTTAGGCATTAGGCTACTTCCCGCAAGTTTCAAGCCACTTTTCCTAACACCTGTACAACTTTATGTCTACTATTTTAAATCCCAAACAGAAGACTAATATTACTAATATTCTCAGTGATCAAAAAGAAAACTATAAATTTCAGTTTAATTTCTAATTTGTTTATTCCTAAGGAAATGGAATTTAGGTTACCTTTTGTGAAAGATGGAGAGTCTTCCTCTTTCTTCCAATTATATAAAGATTTCTTTCTTCTTCACCTTTCTCTATTCTGAAGTCTTCCAACTTCCTACAAATTTAAGTACCCAGTTATATTAATTGCTGATAAATAAAGGATATATAGAGAAAAAAACTAATCATTATGATTCTGGGAATCATAACTTAAGTATTTTTTTAATTAATACAGAAAATTCCTAAAGTTATAACAAAACTTAAGGCAAACTACACTTTTCTAGAAATTTAATATAACCAAAATCTCAGAGGCAGCTAGTAGGTCCTATTTTTCATATTTAACACAGAAGTATTCATTCATTTGTATTTTGATTGGCCCTATGAGGACCAACTCAAACAGAATCTCTCATGTTAGCTACTCAGAATGTACCTACGATTTTCCAAGATTGCAAATCCATTCTCTAAAGGATTCTACTGTATCACTCAGCATCTCCTTCATAAAAACTCAAATGTATTTTAGAATAGAGTTCTAGAAAGAGCTATGCTCTTCTTTGGGAAAATTATACTGCAGCGGCTAGCTGACTCACAAAATCCATTCTTCTTTCTTCCTTAGAAGCAAAATCTCAAATTTTCATCTAGGCTCTTTGCTGCTCTAAATAGAGACTGTATTACCTTGCCTCCTCTGTAGCTAAGTGTGGCCATATGGACATTCTGGTCAATGAGTTATGAGGAGACATGTCATGTGGGACCATTAAGTCTGCTTAAATGAAATCCCTTCAACTAGAAATGTCCTTTTTGCCGCCGGGGAAAATGCTGGGGAACCGTGATTCTAGCCTTAAACTACTTCCAGTCTTCCTTTATGTTAACAAAATAAATGCTCGTTTAAGGAACTATTCTTCAGGACTTTCACTCCTGATACCTATTTGCTTCCCTTGATTTTGACAACAAAAAGTATCCTAAAATGACACTTTCAGTTCTGATGACCATGCAACTCAGACATAATTTTAAGGCTTAATTATAGAATGCTGCATACACGACAGTGATTTTCTGTATTTCTCATCCCAATTCCAGATTTTGCTTTTCATTAGTTTATCGTATACTTATAAACATCCTTAAATTCACTGTATGAAATATAAATATTATCCAATATTACTTCACCAATCAACTGACTCTTCTGGCTAAACACATGAAAACTTTTACAAAATTACCTTCAAGGTATTAGTTATTATGAGACACAAACGTGACAGAATACTGAAACATTTTAGATATCAATGAAAAACAGTATTTGCTGCCTCCATTCTGATAACTTGAAAATCAGTACATCACAATTCAGTACAAGGAAAACCCTACGATCCACACTATACTTATGAAATATCATTTCTCACTAAAAGAAAATAGGGCTGCTTAAGAGAAAAGACTAATCCTAAGTCTAGGTCAAGAAATTTACAAGAAGAACCTATAACACCCTGCCATGCCTGACAGCAAAGATGCTACACAAGGCTACTACATCATTTCAAAAGGACGCAGGAGCCAACCTGAAGAAGCTCCTCCTGGCCAAGATAGAAAAATTTAAACATTAACAAGGACATTAGAAATAAGCTAAATCACAGCAGTGTAATTAATACAGTGAACAAACACACAAACTGGCCACTGTAGAAGAATATAAAGGAATAAATCTTTATTTTGAAGGTAAATAAAGCAAAATGAGCAGGTAGCTATCCTGTTTTTTATACAGAAACTTGTTTATTATATACAAACTTTACTACTGGATAATCAAATAGTAGATGTGGGTAAATTTTTATTTGGAAGTAGCCAAGATAATAAAGACTTCAGAGCTGAAATATCACTATTTTATAATCCCTAATGAATTAATGAACCTGGGCAGTGAGTATCAGTTCCTGCTAGCATCACAAAAAAAAAAAAAAAAAAAAGAAAAGAAATAAAGAAAAAGATATTATGTGCCTTCTGATGGAATTTTACCACTTACAAAATTCTCTTGCAAAAAACTAAAAATATGACATTTGGAACAACTGGAAATTTAAACACTGGCTATTTGGTTCTACTGAGGAATTGTTTGTTTTTTAAGATATGACAATGGCATTATAGTTATATTTTAAGACAATTCCTTATCCTTAGAAATTACATACGGACACACTTTTAGACAAAATGATATTATGTCTGGAATATCTTTCAAAATAATACTGAAGGGAGAACAGGGGGTGTTCGTATAGATGAAACAAGATTGGTTATGGAGTTAAAGAACAATTTTGACATTTTCCTACCACATTAAAATACATCCCAACCCATTACTAAAATATATGTATATGATTATTTATACCACTAATGATTAAAATGTGTAAATAACCATATAGATATATTTTCACAGATATAAACAATATTAATAGATATCCTAAAACAAACCTAAATATGCCTAGTGGTACCTCTGGTACAACCACTCTTCGTTTCCAGGCCTGCAGGTCACGCTCTGTAGCCATCTGACTACGTGGAGCATTCTGGTGCATCTGACGAACACCTTCCACTTGTCCACTACGACGCAGACCAATATTTGGAGGGGACTGGATGTCTAAGCTTAGTCTTCTAAAACCTAGGGAAAAATTGTCAAGAATGATTACAAAACAAACTTCAATCTAATATGCATATACATTCCTCCTACTATGACACAAACCAAAAAAAAAAAAAGATCTACTGAAAAAACTTTGGAAAAAAGAATCTTAATGTGACTGAGATCAAAATGTAGGCTACATGGGGACTTCCCTGGTAGCGCAGTGGTTAAGAATCCACCTGCCAGCGCAGGGGACACAGGTTCAAGCCCTGGCGCGGGAAGATCCCACATGCCGTGGAGCAACTGAGCCCATGCGCCACAACGACAGAGCCTGCGCTCGAGAGCCCGTGAGCCACAACTACTGAAGCCCGCGCACCTAGAGCCTGTGCTCTACAACGAGAAGCCATCACAATGAGAGGCCCATGCACCGCAACGAAGAGTAGCCCCTGCTCACCGCAACTAGAGAAAGCCCGTGCACAGCAACGAAGACCCAACGCAGCCAAAATAAATTTTAAAAGATCTCTTTAAAAAATGCAGACTACAGAACATTAACATAACTATTAAGCTCAATTTCCATTTTTATTAGACTTTCTGAAATTTAATGTACAAGCATTTTCTATAACAATGTTATATTTGCAGTCCTAAAAACCTCCTCGCCTTCCTCAAAACTGCAAACTAAAAACACATCTTTCTGGAAAAATTAGCACTGCAAATAGATGCCTCAAACTGTGGTGGCTTTATAATAAGAGCTCTAACAAAAAACATTATTTGTGACCTAAAGAGATAATCTAAGCCACTCAAGCAGGCAAGTTGCCAGAGCCCATTATTAAAAATTCACAAAAATGCAAAGTGGGGAAATGCTGGCAGCACCTGAATTGGAGCTAGAAGAGTGGGTAACAGGGCAATGCAGACCACATCAAGCCCTAAGCCTATGCAGAGCTGATCAGGTAGACACAGGAGGCAGGGCAACCTCCCAAGAGCTGGAAGTCACAAAGGATGGAGACCACCCTGGGGGGATGTGGAGGGAATCCCAGTCAAAGCACTTGTTTTCTTGAACCACAGGGTGAAGGGGATCCTGCTACTAATGCAACAAAAAAAACTGGGGGCTATATCCTTTCCTACGGGAGGCTATTAAATTTTACTCCAAATACACCAGCTCTCCTTGCTTAGGGTAAAACTCAAATATGAACAAACAAACCTCTGCATTCTTCTATGTACAACATTCTGTTCACCAATCAAATGTGAACCAATTTGCCGTGCACAACATATTATACTCCATCTATTAAAAATGACATTAAATGCCCCTGCTATTAATCCAAAATTTGTATTAAAATATATTGATGTTTAAGAAACACTTTTTGAATTGAGAACTAAAAATAAATTCTAAATTTTGTGTGTGTGTGTGTCTGCACTGGGTCTTTGTCACAGTGCGTGGGCTTTCTCTAGTTGCAGCAAGTGGGGGCTACTCTTCATTGCGGTGGGCAGACTTCTCATTGCCATGGCTTCTCTTGTTGCGGAGCTCAGGCTCTAGGCACATGGGCTTCAGTAGTTGTGGCACGTGGGCGCCGTAGTTGTGGCTGGTGGGCTATAGAGCGCAGGCTCAGTAGTTGTGGCGCACAGGCTTAGTTGCTTTGTGGCATGTGTGATCTTCCCGGACCAGGGCTCAAACCCACGTCCCCTATGTTGGCAGGCAGATTCTTAACCACTGCACCACCAGGGAAGCCCTAAATTCCAAATTTGACTGCCCAAGTCATAGTATTATTCTCCAACAGTTTGAAGAAAATATATGTTATGTATCACAACATTACTTGTAATAGCAAGCATGAAAAATAACTTAAGTGGCCATAAACAGATTAATTACAAAGACTGGTTATTCCACACAGTGGAGTACTATGAAGCTATAAAAAGGAATGAAGACGAGCTCTGTGAATGCAAAGAGTGATTACTAGAATATGCTGTTAAGGGAAAAAAGCAAGGTGCAGAAAAATGCATACATATCTTGTGCCTCTTGCTCTGATGCACTGAGAAGAACACAGCAGCTATGCAGTATTCTTACCTAAAATGTCTGACCTGAATCCAATTTTGAGATAATCAGACAAATTCAAATTGAGGGAAATTCTGTGAAACAACAGGCCTGAACTCTTCAAAAGTACCAGTGCCATGAGGGAACTGTTCTAAATTAAAAGAGACTCAATAATTAAGCACATGGACCAAGGCTTGATTAAACCCTAAAATTTTAAAAAGCCATGAAGGACAATTTTGGGACAAGTGGGGAAATGTAAAGATTGTACATCAGAGAGCAGTACTGTATAGTCTGTACATTGTGTAGTACTGTAAAGTCTGTTGACTGTGACCATTGTATTATGATCATATAAAAGAATGTTCCAGTTCTTGGAAGATATAGAATGAAGCCTAAGGGATAAAGTTCACATCTTACTCTAGAATTTAGGAAAAAAACATACCTGAGAGACAGAAACTCTTTCAAGTGTGTATGAGACCCATACAAGACTGTTAATAGCATTTCTGTTTGAGATTAGCAAAATCTCAAAACTACCCAAAAGTCCATCAAGAGAATGAATTAATAAAATCAGATATACAACAGAGTACACAATAGCCAAAATTAATCCAATGCGACAACTGAGCAATCTTAAAAATACAGCACTATGTGAAAAAAATTAAGTCGCTTTATAAACCTTTTATAAACCTTTATAAACCTTTTGATAAAGTTAACCTTTATAAACCTTTGGATAAAGTTTAAAAACAAATGCTTTTTATTCATACATTTAAGAGTGTCAAATCTATTTTTTAAAAGGCAAAGAGTCAACATGAGATTCAGAATAGTTGTTATCTTGGGATAGGGAAACAGGACAGGACCACATAAAAAGATGTAGATTATTATCATGATTTAAAACAAATAAAAGAGGAGCATGTGTAAATGAACAATAAGAGTATGTCAATGGGCTTCCCTGGTGGCGCAGTGGCTGAGAGTCCGCCTGCCAATGCAGGGGACACGGGTTCGTGCCCCGGTCCAGGAAGATCCCACATGCCGCGGAGCAGCTAGGCCCGTGAGCCATGGCCGCTGAGCCTGCACGTCCGGAGCCTGTGCTCCGCAACGGGAGAGGCCACAACAGTGAGAGGCCCGCATACCGCAAAAAAAAAGAGTGAAAGGGCAGAAAGAGCTGAAGAAACTGTTCAGAACACAGCACTGAGCAATAAAGAGACAGGAAATTTTATAGCATTTTACAGCCTCTCAAATCTTCTCTTATCTTCCACAAGGTTTTAGCTTTTCTAGAGTAAGTTTTCAGTTGCATAACAATCGCCCATCTCTTCTAGATTATTTCCACTAACATAATTATTACTACATTCCAATATCAAGTACTTTGCCCTGAAAACTCACTTCAAGCTTTCTGATTCAGTAAGAAACATTAGGGCTCTACTCAATTCAGTTTTTTAAGGATTATAAAGGAAAGGAAATCTAGTGTTTCCTTTAGAAAACACTTTGTTCTTTACTCTTATTTATTTAATGTAATTTTGTAAATACTCTTATTTTAGAGCAAAAAGATTTCAATAGCCTTTCATAGTACTTGAAATTCCAATGTCCATTTGTTAGCCCATCAACCTTACACCTAATAAAGCTACCTCCAGACTACTACTCAAGTTGTAAGCGTACATTGCTTAAGGCTTTTTACACTGCGTGTAGGGGACAATGACTTCATTTATTCTTCAATTTCAATCCAGCCATATTAAGGCAAAATAGCTCTCATATATTTATTACCTCTTCGGGGTGTTTCTTCCCCATTTGAAAGTCCACCTGGAACAGCATCTTGACCTGCTCCCATTCTCTGGTCTTGCTGCTGCTGCAACTGTCTTATCATTCCATCAAGAACACTGGACTCTGGGCTTCGTTCACCATTGTCATTGGTTTGTAGGCTTATAATTTGTTCAATTACCTCTCCATCACCTGCAAATTCAATGAATGAATATGAAATCATAATACATATGAAGAGGAAAAAACTTTCAATAGGCTACAATTTAAATTACATTAGCAATTGTCAGAATTCTTGTTTTTCAAAAATAATCAATTAAAGATATCCTTTATATTCATAACTAATTAAGTCATAGAAAAAAATTCAAAACAAACTTTAGGTACTAAGTACCACAAAAACCTCAACAGAGGTTCTGAAATCCCTAGCAGTGAGCACCTGGAAACACACTTGAGTGAAAGTGAAAGTCTTGTTTTTCTGTTTCACGTTAACGCCCCTCATTTATACAAGTATTTCATTAAAATCTTATCTCTCAAGGTCTCTCTGACTATAACAACCAATAATGTGCGATTTCTGATGTAGAGAAAAGCAGTGGCATTTCTCTGTCTTATGAAATAAAAAAGAGTAAGTAACACCTTTTAGGCCTTCAACAAATGACCACTCCCAACTCCAGCTCTCTCCCACCCCAAGTACGCACAGTTGAGGGAGGCAGCTTCCACGTGCCTCTCCCACCAAGCTTAAGTCACTCTTTCAAATAGGCTTTAAGCATAGCCATAATCCTCCACATACAAAATCAGATATTTTTAAGTGTCTCTGCTTCTTTATTTTTCAAATAATACATTTTCAGAGATATTTAATAGGTTCAGTTAGTGTTAATGGATAAAAAGTGTTAGATGGTTGTGGGGTCTTGAAATTTACCTAAACATTGACATTTTCATGCAAACAACTCGTTACATATCCTCCCATCATAAAACGCATCTTCTTTGAACATAATATATAACATGGACCACCCCCCCCACAAGTTTATAAGCAGAACCTTAACAAATTGAAATTAATAGGGTATTAGGCAAAAAGAATGCAAAGATATACTTCCATCCATAGTAACACGTCAGAAACTGAAAAATGTCATATACTATTTCAGGGGGAAAAATACTTCTATCCTACTAATCTACTTTTAGATCCCTTAAATCTTATTGATGACATCTCCATTTTACTGTGGAAATCAATGAAGAATTTAGAAGAGCTAAACAAAATCCACGGAAATTTTTTGACCACTGTCAAAAAATGAACTAAGACAGCAAGAAGTGGAGCCCTAATCTAAAAGGATAACAAGGGACTTCCCTGGTGGCACAGTGGTTTAGAATCTGCCTGCCAGTGCAGGGGACACGGGGTCAAGCCCTGGTCCGGGAAGATCCCACATGCCATGGAGCAACTAAGGCCGTGCACCACAACTACTGAGCCTGCACTCTACAGCCCACAAGCCACAACTCCTGAGCCCACGTGCCAGAACTACTGAAGCCTGTGCGCCTAGAGCCCATGCTCTGCAACAAGAGAAGCCATCGCAATGAGAAGCCCTCGCACCACAACAAAGAGTAGCCCCCGCCTGCTACAACTAGAGAAAGCCCGCACACAGCAGCGAAGACCCAACACAGCCAAACATAAATAAATAAAATCAATGTATATTTTTAAAAATTTCATAAAAGGATAAAAAGACTTTAATTAGGACTAGGAATAACATAACATCCCTAAGATCACAACATAGAAACAAAGGGAAAACAGCAGAAAAGGAGACTTCTAATCCTCTCCCCTCCCCAAAAAACCCTATGTAACTTTTCTTTCACAGCACTGAATTTAAATGTAACTTGGGAAATATCAAGAATGATACCTGTTTCTACTTGGCATAATGCAGTCACCATTCAAATACTAAAGAAGGGTTCTACACATAAAGGCTTAAGTACTACAGTGCCCTTCCACTATAAACTACTACAACACTGGAAAAAATATATATGAAAGAAGGGCTTTCAGATATTGGATAACAGCACAGGACTGTGATCCCTGAGAGAAGACAATGGAGCCCAATCTTTTGATTGCTCCAGGTAAAAGCCTGGAGGCAATCTCCAGACTACAGAACAAGGAGAGGGAACCCAAGTACCATCCAGAGGTCACAATGAGTTGAGAGACAGAGATCAGAGTTTGAGAGCAGGGGAAAGATTAAAATATGCAAAGCTGAATATCAGAGAGGACTGGATTGCACAGAAAGCTCAGAGGTACACAATGAGGAATCGATTCTTTGGCTAAATAATATGTGCACACATTGGTTAAAACTCCACCATGCTGGGGAATAAAACATGAAAAAGCCAAGCCATTTTTTAATGCCAAAATATTGCCAGAACTCTCACCGGGCTGGCAATAGTACACCTTCCCACTAGCCAGTACAGAGACTTCAGACACAAACAAGAACTGTTTTAAGCATATTTCCAATGTTAACACTCAGAATATTTTTAAACGTGTGTTCAAATCAGTGGAGAATACAATGACCGCTAGTAGTTTGGTGCCATGGCCTTGATTTGTGCTCAGGTACCAAATGTTTCACCCACCACTGCTTCTGTTTCATCAGTGCAAATGTCAAAGGTAAATAATAGTTCCATATTATTATGAAGATAGTCATAACCTCGAAGACCCCATAAAAGGTCATGGATAGAACCATGGGTCTGCAAACTACACAGTGACAATTTAGGCCCTAGAACAACCATTAAAAATAAGTAGGACTAACAGGTATTGCTAATAAAACATTAGTGGCAATAATGATAAAACACTAAAAAATAAGCAACTTCAAAAAAGTTTGGGGAAAAAGGAGAAACGGCACAAAGAACAGAAAGGATAGACAAAACAAGTAGCATTATGTAGAGCTTTAAGCCTCACTACACTAATAATTATATTAAATGTAAATGGTCTACATAGTCCAATTAAAGGACAGGTTGTCAGACTAGATTGCTGCCTGCAAGAAATCTGTTTTAATATAAAGACATGGGCTTCCCTGGTGGCGCAGTGGTTGAGAGTCCGCCTGCCGATGCAGGGGACACGGGTTCGTGCCCCGGTCTGGGAAGATCCCACATGCCGCGGAGCGGCTGGGCCCGTGAGCCATGGCCGCTGAGCCTGCGCGTCCGGAGCCTGTCCTCCGCAACGGGAGAGGCCACAACAGTGAGAGGCCCGCGTAACGCATAAAAAAAAAAAATATAAAGACATACTGGTTAGAAGAATTGAAAAGATACAACATGATAACACTAATTTTAAAAAGTTGGATTATTTACTTTAGTATGAAACAAAGTTAATAGTCTTCAAAACAAGAAATACTCCTGAGGATAAAAAGGGACATTTCATAATGATGAAAGAATTAATTCAGGGCTTCCCTGGGGGCACAGTAGTTGGGAATCCACCTGCCAATGCAGGGGACATGGGTTCGAGCCCTGGTCCGCGAAGATCCCACATACCGCAGAGCAGCTAGCCCACGGGCCACAACTACTGAGCCTGTGCTCTAGAGCCCGCGAGCCACAACTACTGAAGCCCGTGTGCCACAACTACTGAAGCCCACGCACCTAGAGCCCATGCTCCGCAACAAGAGAAGCCACCGCAATGAGAAGCCTGCGCACCACAACTAGAGGAAGCCCACGAACAGCGAGGACCCAATGCAGCCAAAAATAAATAAAATTGTAAAACAAAGAATTCACCAGGAGCACAATCTGAAATGTGTAGGTATATAATACCAGAATTTTAAAATACATACAGAGAAAATTGAGAGAACTGAAGGAAAAAATAAGACAAATCCACAGGATAGTTGGATATTTCAGCACTCCTTAAAACAGCTACAAAATGGAAAAAAGACAAATGGTTTTCAGCTACTAGTGAATAGATAAATGATGGTATATCCATACAATGCTGCACTATCAATAAACAGGAAAAAAACAACTGATACCTGCAACAGGAATGAATCTCAAAAGAACCATGTTAAGTTAAAGAAGCCAGACACAAAAGACTACATATTGTATGATTTCATTTATACAAAATTCCTTAAAAAGGAAAAGTCAAAGTGACAAAATAAAACAGTCATTACAAGGGGCCAGGAGAAGGGAGAGGACTAATTCCAAACAGGCCCAAGAGAACTTTTGGGGGCAATGGAAATGTTCTGTATCTTGATTGTGGTGGTGGCTTACATGACTGTTTAACATTTCTCAACTCAAATGAACTGTACACTTAAAAGTGGTGAATTTTGTTGTATATAAAGTACACTTCAATCAAACTAATAAAAAAAATTTGAAAGAGTAAACATATAGTGATTTACATTAATCTTTAACCTTAAGGTGATTTAGTTTCAGTAAATTAATCCTCATCCAAACAAAATAGAAGCATCTTTTTTCTTCATTTAATAATATTAGGGCTTCCCTGGTGGCGCAGTGGTTGAGAGTCCGCCTGCTGATGCAGGGGACACGGGTTCGTGCCCGAGTCCGGGAAGATCCCACATGCCGCAGAGCAGCTAGGCCCGTGAGTCATGGCCGCTGAGCCTGCGTGTCCAGAGCCTGTGCTCCGCAACAGGAGAGGCCACAACAGTGAGAGGCCCACGTACCGCAAAAAATTTTCAAAAATAAAAATAAATAAAAAGTTAATTGCATTTAATAATATTAGGGAAAAACATTACACTGCCATGAACAAATACAAAAGCAAACAAAACAAAAAACTCTGTACTTGGCTAGGACAGGCAAAGTACAAGATGGGACTGGAACATCTTTTGCCAGAAAGTAATGAAGTGCTCAAGGAATGATGGGGACTTGGGAAAATACACAAAACTCAGCTTGAATGGACTCTCCCAGCCAAATCCAAGGATAATATGAGCAACTAAACAATGATAGTACTGGATTGTAACCCACTATATAACAACCGGGAAGTCCATACTAAAACTTAATAAATGAAATAAATAAATAAATGGGAGAGTAGTAGATGGCCAGCTAATGATAAAATGCAGATGCAATGATAACAGAGTTAGAAAACTGTTTTGCAACGTTCAGAGTAACAACTGATTCAGGCAAATATTATCAATGGATCCTAAAAGTTTGAAATAGAACAGGTTATTTAAACCACAAGCTACTTAATAGTTACAAAGAGAAAAAAAAATTCATAGTGGAAAACCTTGGCGGATACCAAGTGTTCAAAGTCAGCGTCACCAATAAGTGCACAAAACACAATCGTAAGCATCCTTACATGATACTCCGAAGGCTACAACACCATTTATGTTGTCTTCTTTCCAAAATGCATAACCTGAACTTAATCAATGACAACTGAATTTAATGTGCAGTCCCAAATTAAAATCTACATCAAGGGAGGAAAAAAAGCTGTAACAGGCATTATTAGAACAATAATATTTGATTACAGACTACAGATTTGATAACAGTATTATATAATTGTTAAATGTCCTAATTTTGATAACAGTTTATGATTACATGAGAAAATATCTTTGTTCTTAGAAAATACATACTGAAGTATTTAGGGGTAAATGGACATGAGGGCCAGAACTTAAGTGTCAAATGGTTCAAAACAATAATATGTATCTAGCGATACAATAATAAAACAAAATATTAAGGACTGGTGAATCTGAAAGTACAGAAGTTCTTTGTATTATTACTTACATTTTTCAAATTAAAAATTAAACAAAACAAAACAAAAGACTTAAAACTTACTTGTTGCCACATAACCTAGCTGTGGAACCAAATGCTCATCTGCAGAATTCTCTCGGCCTGGTACTAATCTCTGATACTTAGTTGGATGAGGATTTCCATCTACATCTACCAAGAATGGTGGAGGCATAAGATGAGGAGCCTGCTGAGTTTGCTCATCTAAGACGTAATTATTAGAATCCCTAATCAGTGGCCGATAGTCAGTATGGAAGAACATCTGATCGGGAATCTAGAAAAGGCAAGTTTACAAATTGATATTTTGAGGTTTACACATGTTAAAGAAAATAAATTATTAACCAGTTAACTTTATTTGAAAAGACAAAAAAATTAAATCAATACATCTAACCTATTTTCAAAACATCCTTTATAACTATTTTACATGCTGTAAGAAAGTATATGAAATGACCTTTTCATATGGCTTGCTGCATCCAAAACCAAATATCAGAAGGTGACCGTGAGAATCTGTACAGGCAAAATGCTGTCCATCCTGTGAAAACTTACAGTCAAATACAGCTCCATGTCCTTGTCCTTCAATCTAGGAAACACAGAGGGAAAAATGTATGACCATTTCTTTGTAAGAGCTTTTGCTATATCAACTTCTGAAAAACCAAATTTTTAAACAAAGTTTTCGTTAAGCACATGTTAATATTTTCAGAAAATAAAATTCACTTTAGATAACACTAGCCTAGAAAAAAATCTCAAAAGATCTTCTAAGAATTAGTTCTCAAATTGATCAAATGAAGGATCATAAACCAATCCAAAATGAAGGCTTTCTTTACTTCTTACATGTGAATGACAATTTCACAAACTTTTCTTTCAATATATAACAAAAATCTTTTGACTAATAACCTACAAGGGAGGGGCTTCCCTGGTGGAGCAGTGGTTGAGAGTCCGCCTGCCTATGCAGGGGACACGGGTTCGTGCCCCGGTCCGGGAAGATCCCACGTGCCGCGGAGCGGCTGGGCCCATGAGCCATGACTGCTGAGCCTGGGCGCCTGGAGCCTGTGCTCCGCAACGGGACAGGCCACAACAGTGAGAGGCCCGCGTACCACAAAAAAAAAAAAAAAAAAAAAAAAAACCTACAAGGGAAATGATTAAAGATTAATAAAGTTTGGAATTCATGAACTAAAATCAATACTTTTACGGAGTTTAAGCTTTCCACTTAGATGACTAAGTGGAAATGCAAAATTTGTAACGCTGCAGTCTCAAGGGTGCATATGTAAATGCCTGCACCTGCAACTACCTTATTTCAAACTGCCACAAATTTCAGAAAGGATACTCTAAGTGCATCATGAATGTTGCCTTAAATAGATAACTTTTAAACTGTTTTCTGTTTTATTCTTGTTTTTTTTAACTGTAAATTATAGTAGTTTAGTATTATCAATTTATAGTTAAATGAGTTGTTTCATTAACTCAATAGTGTAGAGCTATGCTTATCTGTTGTCTCAGCCTATAACTTTCCAATAATTAAACTTTAGGACAAGTTAAACCAGCGCTGGAAAAAGGATTCATCCACCCAACTAACTGCCAAAACAAACTCACATACATACCTAAATACCTGCTCGAAAAGCAATAATTCACTACTGCTATACCACACATGACTGAGTGCCAATTAACAAAATGGGGTGGGGGGGAGGAATTAAGGTATTGGGATATTTGGGGACTTGCTGAATAAGATAATCCATGTATACAAATTTGCATTCTCTCGTAACATAAAAAGGAAAAAAACGTGTAAATATTTTTCCTCCTATTACACAGATTCACCCCCAGGGTCCTTTGAAGAGTCACCTCCACCACAGCCCAACCTGCACCCTGGCACCACTTCACACCTCTGGCCTGAGACCTTCAGTCCAAGTAAAGCAGAGGAGGGTGGGGAGGGGAGAGCCCTTGGCTGGTAAAGCCAAGATGGTGGCAGTTACTCTCCTATCATACATGTGGAACTTACTGCACCAAAAGCTTTGCTCAGGGTACCTGCTGAGAAGGAAGTTTTCCCAAGTGGGCAAACCTACCTAGGCAGAGCAAGACAGACTCCAGTTTTTACCTGCAGTCTGAAGAGTCCTACACAATGATTCCTGACAAAATCCAACCTTCAACTGTGCCTGGAGAACACTTCAGTGTCACATTATGTTAACTATTTACTTAATGAAATACTGTTTTTGTTAGTAGTTTACAACCCTACGTAATTTGTCTAGCATTAAAGAATTAGGAGACTCTCAGCTGAGCAGTAAAGGTAACAAGAATCCAGTATACAAGGCCAATTTTTGGTGTCTGACTGGAAATAAGATCATCGTTGCCCATTTGAGACTTTTTTCAGATTACTCTTTGGCTTAGAGGTTATTTTAGCTTATATTCTGTTTAAAGCCTGAATTAATGTAGTTTTCTGTTTTAATAGATTAAATTTAGTATGTAATGTTCCTATTGAGTTTTAAAGGCTAATTAAAAGATGGATGTACCTATGAATTTTAAGGCCATAGAAAAACTGAAGAAGGCTTAGTTCTTTTTCCAGTAATTTGAACAGAGATGCAAGTTTCAGAGATGCCCAATGATGTACTTGGGTCAGGCTATTTAAGTTGTTTTAGTGCACTTAATGTTAATAAATAAAAAACTGTATTTTAAACTGTTTGTTGAAGAAACTGTCCAGTGTAAGCACATTGAAATTAAAATTTTAAGGTCAAAAAAACCCAACAAAAACATGGAACACATGAACTAAGATGATCTTCAATCAAATATCTAAGAATCATTCGCCTATAGGATGCTACTATATTGCCTCAAAAATTAATTATAGTTTGAATTGGATCTCAATATAAACTGAAGAGTAATTTTATAAAACCTATCATATATATATATGAGATATATATATATATATATATATATATATATATAAAAATCAAAAGTCTTAACAAGGTACAAGCCCTTTTACACACTTCCCTCAGAATTTATCCCAAGGAAATAATTAGGGATCTACCTAACAGCCAAGTATAAAAACATTCAAAGTATCGTTACTGTGCATAGTTTAGAAACCACTTAAATACCCAACAACAGTAAATTAAACATATAGGTAACATACTTCTAAAATAGGCTGAATTTACCGTCAAAAATACATTTGCAAATTCTTAAAGAATATTTAAGGGTTTGAAAAACATTCTTTACATAAAATGAGAAAGGATTACAAAACTATGTGCAACAATGCCAACTACTAAATATGTAAAGAACGATGCCATTAGAAAGCCTTCAATGGATACTGATATTTGTGAAAGTTTCATGAGGAACCAGACATTTACATAGTCTCTGAAAAAATCAGTTTAAAATTTACAAAGAAAAAAACAACTATTTTAAAAATCAGTGGGGAAACTTGGCAGATGCCACCTTAACCAAATATTAATAATTACCACCATATAACAGTGGAACATGTAAATATCATGTGCGGTCTAATATAACGCATGGACGGCACACTACCATTTATGTTTTATTACATCAAAAAAATGTGAAACAGTATTGTATCATGAAGAAATATCAGACAAAACAGAGATATCCTGTAACATTATTTGCCTGTAAAAGGGCAAGATATAGGAAAAAAAAAAGGCAGAATTATTGATCTTACAAAACTAGGGATACATAACTACTTAATACGATGCATGATCCTGAATCAGATCCTGGTCCAAAGGGTAAAATATAACTATAAAGGCATTATTAGGACAACTGACAAAATTTGAATGTAAACCTGGATTAGATAACGCTACTTTATCAATGTTAAATTTGCCTATTTTGGTAACTGTATTGTAGTTATGTATAAGAAATTCTAAAAACATGCAATAAGATCGTAATCTGGTTTTCAAATATTCATGTGCAAAAAGCAGAAACACTGAAAAACAAACAATGATGTTCGATTCCCTAGATGACTCCGAGTATTATTTTTTATTATCAAATTTTTTTTTTTGGCTGCACCACGTGCCATGTGGGATCTTAGTTCCCCTTCATTGGAAGTGCTGCGTCTTAACCACTGGATGGCCAGGAAGTCCTTATTATCCAATGTTTTAATAAATTTAAATAGTGAAAAAGTTGTGTGAATTACCATAATTTTGCCAACTTAAACACAGACAGGGACAAATTCACACACACAAAGCTAAATAAATAAATTTTGAAAATCTTTCCCTCATGTGAATTAGTTATACAGATTAATTTCACATTTGTATGTATGCATGTATATATGGCTATCAGATATTTATCAGACTAGGTAGTACCCTGATTTCTAGAAATATAAACTGCCAAAATGTGCAGGTCGGTTTCTGGCTACACTTCATTATCCAAATACTTGAAACAAATGCAAACATGCATGAAGATACCTCTCACTCCACTTACCATATTAAAATAATGTTTCATCTTGGTGCCTTTTGTAATATCCCATATAAATATGCTGCCATCATGTCCTGCAGATAACATAATTCTGGAATCAAAGGGATGTGTCTCCAAAACAAATACTTCATCAGCATGTCCCTTTATTCAACAAAGTCATACAGTTAAGGAGGGTTTGCAAGTTACAAGTTTAAAATTAAAAGCCCATATTGTCACAGTGTATAAGAGTTTTTAAATATGTATTAATGACAGTAATTTATACATTAGTATATATACAAATTTCTATTCATTTGATAATATAAATGAAACATGTTTATTAAAAATAAAATTATAGTTCAAAAATTTTTTATTTGTTATATGTTATAAAAACTACCTACCAATAAGTTATGAAGCAGTTGTCCAGTATAAGAATTCCACACTTTGAGGACATGATCATTCACAGCTGTGACAACAATGCTATCATTCTGATTCCAAGCTATCATTGTTACTTTGGGTTTCATAAACCTTTCCTCTTCTAAAGATAAATCTCTAAGAAAAAAAAAATGAAATGTGCAATGCTGTATGTGTAGGAGGCTGTACAATGTACACAATCCCTCATCAATACAAAAATAACTGAAGTAATCCAGCTCATGTCCATACCTTACCAACTCGATAGAGAGTTCATCACATCTGACCCGCAAAAGATTATCTATAAACAGATAAGGGCAAAATCCCGAGGGGTAAGGGATGATTTACAAACAGTTCGGAGACTGAATACAGGCAGATTTCAGATTTCAGAATACCGCCGCTGCTCATAAAAGCAAAGCTTTCTCTCTACCTCTTTTCTAATTATTCCCTTCTCCTGACCCCAAGCCCGCCCTATTAAGTAATACTTTCAACTGCTTCACTCTCTATAGATGAGTTTTTTTTTTTCAAAAAACTTCAGGAAGACAGAAAGAAGGTAATTCATCTTCATGACCCCAATGTCTAGTAAAGTGCCTGACACAGACTCTCAATTTGCTGAACTGTAAATGAGCTGCATTCATCTCTTTCTACTTCCCTATAAACTGTTCCTACAGGTCCTTTCCAAGAACGGTCTTGGATACACGTCTGCAGTGTTTTGCTGCCTTTATGAAAGCAATATGCAAAGCTTCTGTATAAAATACAGCAGTCAGTAGTATGGGGTTGGGGGGACTGGGGGGACCTAGCTGCTTCTGAAATCATAGAGCACATTCTAAGAAATGATTAAGCATATAATAAACATGTATTTTAAAGAAAACGGCTACAAGAATATAGAATGAGTGCTATGTAACACCTATCTATGTAAGCACCATGGAACACAAATGAGAGAATAAATCTAACTAGATTGGTCAGAGGAAGTGTAACATAAAAGACAAAAGGGGACTTCCCTGGTGGCGTAGTGGTTAAGAATCTACCTTCCAATGCAGGGGACACGGGTTTGAGCCCTCGTCGGGGAACCAGGATCCCACATGCCACAGGGCAACTGGGCCATGTGCCACAACTACGGAGCCCATGCGCCACCACTAGAGAGAAGCCTGCACGTCGCAATGAAGATCCCACATGCCACAACTAAGACCCAACGCAGCCAAATAAATTAAATAAATAAATGACAAAATGGAATACAGGCTAAGACCCTCCACACTTCATTTGAATTTACTAACAGACAAGTTGCATTTCATCAAGTTGATTAGCCAAGATTAGAACACTAAAACAAATATATCCATCAATTTTTACACACAGAAAACACTGCCTTTCAAGATTTGAAATAAGTAAAACTTTAAATGAGAAAAGAATATTTCCACCATGAGGGAAAATACAAGAAAAGTTCTCTCCATGAAGAGAGGGTGACAACAAGAAAAATAAATAGTTCTCAGTCTCATTTAAAAATTTTTATTCAAGTTTTTACAATGGTATTCTTATTTTGCCTAATAAAATAATTATTCATGGGTGAATACCATTTCAAATGTTCTTCACTGCCATTCTTTCATTATTATTCACTTTCACACTAAGATGCTTCTAAATATCCAGATGTAACATTTTTAAATAACTGTAAAGATTTGTTTGTGAACAAGGATTATCAGATTTCTAGTATGTATTCTTTCCATTCTCTACCACAGATCATTCCACAAAAATATTAATATCAAATTTATTTTGAAATCCAATACAACTGTTTGAGCCACAGCAGAGAATGGGTTAATTTCTCCTACTATTACTAAAAATAAAGCAGACATGAAGATCTAAAATGTGTAACATTTCTCAGAAAAACTCCTAAGAACATCGATATGCCTACTCTAGACCAAGCAGTGCTGGAAATTTTCATGATTTAAAATTGCCAACAATACTTAAAGGCAGGTAGTCTCAGTTCCCAGATGATGAAACAGATTAATAAATATTAAATGATGTTGTCAAAATTATACAGCTATAAACAGTGTAAATGGTATTTGAGCAAAGGTCTGACTCCAAAACACATATTCTTTCCACCACCTGTACTGCCTCCCAAAATATACAAACCAAAAAAGCAATGTATTTGAAATTTGTAATATTTATCTTGCAAAGTACTAAACTTATCTCAAAGATGCTAAAGATACGTTTTTGAGACTTTGGAGGTTGAGGGAGGGGGACAGTTAGACAAACTTGCCTTCAATGCCATTTTACAAACCAAAATTTCAGCATACAAAAAGAAAAATTTTCACTCCCACTGGAGCCCAATTTTTTTAAACCTAAAGTGTGTTTGTTTGCTTTTTTCGCCAGATGTAGCTGTAAGTGACTTCTTAAAAATTCCAAAAATCCTACCTTCAAAAAGTAGAATTTTCTGAAAATTTTCACATTTGATATACTTGAGTTATTTTTATGTATTTTTTGAAATAGTAGGCGGGGATTTCCCTGGTGGCACAGTGGTTAAGAATCCGCCTGCCAACACAGGGGACACGAGTTTGAGCCCTGGTCCAGGAAGATCCCACATGCCGCAGAGCAACTAAGCTCATGTACCACAACTACTGAGCCTGTGCTCTAGAGCCTGCGAGCCACAACTACTGAAGCCCATGTGCCTAGAGCCCGTGCTCCATAACAAGAGAAGCCACTGCAATGAGAAGCCCGCGCACCGCAACAGAGTAGCCCCCGCTAGCCGCAACTAGAGAAAGCCCGCACGCAGCAACGAAGACCCAACGCAGCCAAAAATTAATTAATTAATTCTTAAAAAAAAAAAAAGAATATACGAGGTTTAAGTATTTATCTGTCAGATGTGCAGGAGGGAGCCATTCACTTAGATCGTAGCTCTTCTAATAGGAGGTGGCTCCAGTCCCCTGAACAAAGCAATCAACCAACGAGAGAGAGAGAGAGAGAGAGAGAGAGAGAGAGAGAGACAGACCAAGCACTTAGGATGCACCTACTTAGAAACAAACCATCTCAACTTACCCTGAGATTCTTGTAGCCATATCCAGTAAGATGCTTCTCCATTCTAACTGCTCAAATCTCCAAATCCGTGCTGTTCCATCTCTGCTACCACTTAAAAACCTTAAAAGAAAAGAAGATCTTCTACTCATATACATGTTACCAAGGGCTACAGTTAATATTTCAAGTGAAAAAATTTTTATTGTAGCTAACTTGACTGCAGGTAAATCTATAGGTGTTTATTCCAAAAGACACGGAATTTAGAGCGTATCTAAACAGAGAAAATCTGGTTTGCTATGATTTGCCTAGCCCTATTAAGTAAAGCACATTTCAAACTCAATCACTAGCTTCTCGAATAGATTGAGTTTTGAAAAGACAATGTACAATAAGTATTTGGAGGGGGGGTGGGGGGAGAAGGACAATTAAAGATGTATGGAAGATGGGCTTCCCTGGTGGCGCAGTGGTTGAGAGTCCACCTGCTGATGCAGGGGACACGGGTTCGTGCCCCGGTCCGGGAAGATCCCACATGCTGTGGAGCGGCTAGGCCTGTGAGCCATGGCCGCTGAGCCTGTGCATCCGGAGCCTGTGCTCCGCAATGGGAGAGACCACAACAGCGAGAGGCCCGTGTACCACACACACACAAAAAAAATGTATGGAAGAAACAGTAAGACCAAAAGCACCATTATAAGCATTTTAACTCTAAACTCAAATTAATTCATGCTAGCCATGTGTAAGAATACATCAATCATTTAATAAAGCTAAGTGTTAAAAAATCACAGTTTAGGAAAGGTACCTGAAAAGACACTGGGGACCATAAACGATATAATTTAAGTGATAATTCTGTTGCACTATATCACAGTGATTGATTAGAAAAGATTTTCTTTTAACTACTCAAATATAACAAACTTCTTTATCCTTACACCTAATTTTCCTATAAATCAAACATTTAGCCAGCAGTGAGATAAAGAAAAACTACTTTTGGTCATAGGAGGCTGCAGAAACTACAATTCTAAAACTTACATTTAATTGTTTCCTCCCTGCCCCAGACACTTTTCCTTCAATTATTACATTTACTAACAAGTACCTGCAATATGATATATACCTACAAAGTGATATATTAGTTATACTAATAGGAAGCATAGTATATTTACCTAAAAACACACTCACAAATACAAACACGGTGGGGGGTGGGGGTGGGGTGGGATGAATTGGGAGACTGGGATTGACATGTATACGCTGATGTGTATAAAATGGATGGCTAATAAGAACCTGCTGTATAAAAAAAAATTAAATTAAAAAAATTTAAAAAACAAACACACACTTACTTACCGATCACCATTGTTACAAAATTGGATACTATCAACTTTATCCTAAAGAGGGGAAAAAAACCAAACACAAAAGTAATCATCTACATAGTCTGTACACAAAGAAAACCCACTCAGTTTTAGAGCCAGAAGCACATTTGGTTTAAAGCTAGAGATATGCACTTACGCTGCTTAACCCTGCCATTCACACATACATTGTACGTTTAAGTGCAAAGAATCTAACTACGAACCTAGTAAGACTAAGATACAGCTCTTGTCTCAAAGACAGACACATGTGGTAAAAAGAAGCCTACTTCTAAAATTAAAGCAGTATTTGCAATTAATTACATCTGTATAAAAATTGATATGTGTAGAAAGTGATCAAAATAAAAGGTTTAAATAGCTGAAAACAAGGCATATTCACTTCGATGATTATGTGCAAAAAATAATAATAATAATTTCCTTTAAAGTGATTTTTTTAATCAAATAACTTCACAGAACTTCCTATAGGAGAAAAGATGACCTGACCGCTAACCAGCACTCCAGAATACTGAGAGTTATCTATCTTAGTACACACTGATAAAACAGCATTCTAATTTCATGAGCTTGGTTTAGATAAATAGACCCAATCAATTCAAACCTAATCACCCAGATTAATTATCATAATCAAGAGTTTGGACTTAAAGATGAAATAACCACTGCAAAGTATTTGGCACCATAAGGTGCTGAGTTTGTCAATATCATGCTTCACCTTTAAATCCAATTCCCCCTGAATTTAAGTTAAAATTAAAATCAGTAACAATTTCCCTTAGCAATATGAGGCTATGTACCAACAGGAATATAAACAATCTACAGAATTTTAAAACATGAATACTTACAGTGTGACTTTCAAGTTCTGCGATTTTTTCAGGTGCTTCAAAACCCAAAAAATACATTCTGATTACATGATCAGTACTACCTGTGGCTAAAAACATACCACCTGAAATAAAAATTTTAAGGTTTAAAAAATCCAGTTTGTAACAAATATCTTAACCAAATTTCTATATTAAATTAAGCAAGCTCTCTATGCCAAAACTAAATTTATCTCAACAAATCTGTTTTCTAACTCATTAAATAAAGAACTTTTAAAATTAATGCAGTGTAATGCTGTGACTTTTAGGAAGAAATATATATTTGGTCTTCATCCCTTTTTCTGGCAGAACTCCTAAAACCCTTAGAATTTCCTAAGTGAAGTGATACTGGTGTCTTGATTTTCATCAAACCCATTTCAAACACACCAGAGTTTATGTTAATGAGGTGACTTTTGGAAAGCATCTATGGATGGGAGCTAACTGCTAGGGGAACCAACCGTGTGATAAGAGAGCTGGGAGAGAGCTGAATCAACAGTGATGATCAATGATTTAACCAACTGTGCCTATGTAATGAAGCCTCCATAAAAAACTCAAAAGGGCAAGGTTCAGGGCTTCTCTGGTGGCGCAGTGGTTGAGAGTCCGCCTGCCGATGCAGGGGATACGGGTTCGTGCCCTGGTCTGGGAAGATCCCACATGCCGCGGAGCGGATGGGCCCATAAGCCATGGCCGCTGAGCCTGCGCGTCCGGAGCCTGTGCTCTGCAACGGGAGAGGCCACAACAGTGAGAGGCCCGCGTATCGCAAAAAAAAAAGGGCAAGGTTCAGAGAGATTCCAGGTTGATGGACAGGTGGAGATCAGAGAAGAATGGCACACCCAGAGAGTGCCCCTTCCCACGTACTTTATCCTATGCATCTCTTCCATCTGGCTATTCCTGAATTATATCCTTTTATAATAAACCGAAAATCTAGTGAGTAAAATGTTTGAGTTTTGTCAGCTGCTCTAGCAAATTAATCAAAACCAAGGAGGAAGTTGTGGGAATCTCTGCTCTATATAGCCCATCAGTCAGAAGCACAGGTGACAACCTGGTCTGAGGCTGGGGGTAGGTGGGGCATCTTGTAGGACTGAGACCTTAACCTGTGGGATCTCACACTATTCTCTAGGTAGGTAGTGTCAGAATTGAGTTGAATTATAGGACACCTAACTAGTGTCGGAGAATTGTTTGGTGGTGCTGGGGTGGGGGGGGGAGGGCAGGAAGCACACATCAAATGAGGCTTAATTTTTAAAAGTTAATTCAGACTGGAAATGTTCACTATCTCCTTCTGTTGTATTAGTCGTGACAATGACTTTAAGATGCTGCGGCTCTGAAAATGCATGAAAAGGGGCTCTGCTTTCCGAATAGCTTTACACACCTAAACCTAGCTTTGGAATATAAAGTTCACTTGTTCAAATTTTCAGACTTCTATGGGGAAAGATCTTTGACCTCTCCCAAAATGAAAGGTTTCACACAAGTCCACTGTACAAGAAAATGGAGAATAATTTCACAAGGTGTGTGGAAAACAAATTTAAACTACCAAAAACATGCAGTTCAGTTAAAAGACCACATTCTTGGTTTATCATACGCACAGGGCACATGGCACAAGAACTGCTCATATGGACACTTTAAGCCTCCTTTCTGCCAGCTCGCTCTCATAATGTGGTCATTCAAAATGCTAAAATAAAACTAAGAAAAAAACACTAAAGTTGTCTTACCAACACTAAAAGAAGAACAAAGCATTTGAACGCCTGGTCTAGGCTTTTCAGTGAACTTCAGGGGACGTGGACTTGAAAAGAAGATGTTTTAAAATATATTAGTTTAGCACATTAACATGGTTTAAAATATTGGTTTTAATCTAGCATACTTAAATGTTATAATCTTATTTCTAGTACCTCACAGTATACCAAATATTTCCACATATGCGGTTATAGCTGGATGGATTTCAGAGAACTGTCCAATCCCCAAACTTATACAGAACATAGTATACAGAAAGAGCAAGCCTACTAACCCCCGTTCTGTAACTTAGGTGACTAAAGCTCAGACAGTGTGAGAGAATCCATTATTGAGGCCGCAGAGTAGGATGTAGAACCACCGGGTGATAGCATGGTCCAACAGAAAGGGCATGCAAGCCACACGTGTAACTTTAAATTTTTAGTAGCCACATCATAAGTATAAAGATAAAACTAGGGTGTTTTAGTAGCCACATTATAAGTAAAAAGATAAAATTAGTTTTACTTCATTTACACCAATATATGCAAAATATCACATCAATGTTAATAAAATTTTATTGAGAACTTTAGGTTCTTTCATATTAAATCTTTTAAATCTTCCAGATCACACTAGACACTAATAATACATCTCAATTTGAACAGTTTTCATCAAAAATACTTGATCTGTACTCAGATTTCATAAAACTTATAGATGAAAAACTAAATTCACATATTCAAGTTGTTTGAAATACATTTAAAAGTTTTGTAATAACTGAATCGTATCAGTTAAATTTAAATTAATAATTCGATTCCTCAATTGCACTAGCCACACCCGAAGTGCTCAATAGAGACATGTGGCTAGCGGGTAACACACTAGGCAGTGCAGGGCTATGATCCAGGTCTGATTCTTAAATGATCCTTCCTAAATTTCTGCCTATGTAATTATACTTTTCTAATATTTTTCAAAATGTTCACATATATACTATCACTTTTTCTTTTTCAAAAAAATGTGCCCACTAAGACAGCATGGCTATGCTCCTTTTACATATCCAACTATCTAAATCGTACAGTGTAAACAGTAGTCAATATGGCACATATGCTGTATATGATAAAAATTAAATTCAAAAGTAAAAAGGGAATCACAATACACAATTTCTCTTTATAATCAGATTTCATTTCACTAGACTAAACTGTAACAACATTAAAAAAGAAAACTTATTACACAATTAAAGTCACTTACCTGAATTTCAGGGATTCTAAATCCCACTGCCAAAAACAAACTGTCCCATCAGCACCAGTAGAGACCATGTATCTTTGAGAGCCTTTGGCCATTGGGCTAAACTAAAAAGGAATAACATTTACAATTCAGCTTCCTGAGCTGCTACTGAAGTTAAACAGTTTTTCAAAGTTAACTTCAACTAACACTTTAAGTAAAACACAAGAAATCCAAAACATAGGTAATATTATTGCAGCGAAAACTCATAATCTGTAAAAAATGAAGTCTATCTCTAATTTGTAAATGTAATGTGATCTCAATAAATGATTATTTTCAAAACTAACAAGAACAGCCAGAAAAACTTTTACAAAGAGAAAGTAAAGATCTAGTCCTATCAATGTGAACCTGACCACAAAGCCAATTAATTAAAACTATGGGGCATAGTAGGTACACAATGACAGAATGACCAATGGAAAAATGTGAAGTCCAAACTGGACCCTAATACACAAGACTTAAGACAAAGGAGCCATCTCAATCAGTTGAGGAAACAATGGATCGTAAATGCATAAATGGTAAAGGAACAACTGTGCAACAATCTGGGAAAAAATGGATCCATTCTTCAGACTGTAAAGCAGGATAAATTCCAAGTGATCAACATTTTAAATATTTAAATAACAAAACCATAAAAGTATTATAAGAAAACACAAAAATTATATCGTAACTTCATAACAGGGCTAACATTTGTGCTACACAAACAAGCTAGAGAAAGCAAGATCAATTTGGTCCAGAGACATCCTGGACCAAAGGCAGCTTTTAAGGCAGCTTAAAAGACAGAAAAATATAAGGAAAACAAGAAAAACGTACTAGGCAAAGGAATAAGATGAACAAAAATACAAAAGTGAGAGGGAATGTGATATGTGATAGTTAACAGAAAGATCTATAAGACTAAGTGTTCATTTTGGTATGGAAATGGGTTAAATGGATAGAAAATCTGGACCCAATAACACCAAGTTAAGAGGTTAACTGTAGTTCTCAAGTAAAACACTGAAGGCAACCCAAAGATCTGTCTGACAGCAGTATATAATATTGATTGAAAAGGAACAGATAAGATAAAGAACCAAGAATCAATCCAATTGATCCAAGAACCTTAACTGGATGGCAGTACCCCCTACCTTCATGAAAGAAGCAACACAACTTGCTGACTCATGAGACATTCAAGATAAAGGAGCTTAAGCAAAAGGAAGACCAGTATTGCCATTAAGAGAAAAGGAAGTGTTGGGAAGAAATGCGTTGGTTTTGTTTTTCCGTATGAGTTACATACTTACTTATCATTACAACATGCCAGAGAGATATAGTTTATTATCTCTGTTTCATGCTTTTTCCCAAGGTTATACACACTCTGTAAGAGAGATAGGATTTGAACCTATGACTTCTTCAGTGAAGCTTCTTCTAAGCTCCTTCTCTTCGAATATATGAAATGAAGAGTTTTTTAAGTGATTATTTACATCTAAGTAGATATGTTTCAGAATATGGACCAACAATGAGTTTTAGAGAATATCCCATTAAAAGTAATAACTGAAATTATATTAACAATTGGATAATTCTTGTTAATTAAAACAAGGTAAAATTTGTAACCTTGCAAACACAGAGTAAAGAATTTTAATTAAAGTTAGTTAGAACACAGGTGACAATATGACAGATACACAAGACGTTTGTTGCTCTCTATTTTGTCTCACTGATGTCTTTGTCTAGCCCTGGGTTGACACTATACTGTTTTCTCTATAACATCTTTTAAAGCATTTTTAAATATCTAGTATCGCAAAAAGTTGAGGGTTTTGGGGTTTTTTGAGGGATTGGGCGGGTGGTTGGCTATTTGTGCTTATCTTTCTCTTTCTAAATGAACTTGATAACATGCCAAGTTCCATTAAAACAAAGCAACTGGGATTTCAAATGTAAATACACTGACTTTACACCATCATTTGGAGATGTGACAGCTTTACAACACTGAATCTCCTGATTCAGGAGCATGGTAGACATTTTCACTTATTTAGACTATTCCCTCCCCACCACCCAAGGTTCTGCCATTATTTTTTAAGACCTTTCCCCGTCTCCTGGTAAGTTTACTCCTATGTGAAGCTTTTGTTGCTATTATGAATTATGTACTTTTTTCATTATATTTGCAAACTGATTATTGATGGTTTATAAGAAAGTTTTGGTTTTAGGACATGGGTCCTGTATCTATCTGTTTTACTAAGCTCTCAGCAGTTCTAATAGGTTTTATAGAATTCACCAGGTAAATCCTCCTAAGTTTGCGTTTTAAGAGATTTTTTTTTTAGTACCTAACAGGCATTTTTAACTTTTGAAGCCTTCCTTTTACTGTTTCTAAGTAACAACATTTCCTCAAATGCAGTATCGCTGACATATAGCCATGTTTTATTAACCAACCTCAAAGCTACTCATCGGTGACTGTAACATGCATCTCTAAATAAAGAAAACAGTAAGAACTGCAATTTCTCAAAGTCCCTTTTGGCTTTGCAATTCTGTACTGCAATCTCACATGTCTACTTCCAAAGTCAAAACAGTTTTCCTGAAATCACACATTCTGAGTAACTGTCTAGTATATAACATGTGCCTGAGAGCATAATAACTTCTACTTTTACAACTTATTCAGTGACAAAAAAAGCAGTCTTTAATGTATGTTGATTCTCTATTTTGTTATTGAAGAATGCATTATTTAAAGATAGTAAGCTGTCCTACTAACTGTTAAAATGCAAATCTTTCCTGTGTGCTCACATGTGCATTCTAGACAGAGCTATTAGCATGGGGGAGTGGAGGAGGGGGTAAAATTCACACAACGTTAAATTCACCACTTCAACCATTTTAAAATGTATAATTAAGTGGTATTTGGTACATTCACAATACTCTGCAGCCATTATCACTATCTAGTCCCACAACTACGGTAGGATTAAACTGAAATCTGTCAAGGCATTTTCCATTGATTCTCTTGGCTTTTTCAAGTAGGTAATCAAACTGTTTGAAAAATGAGAATTTGGGGGACTTCCCTGGCAGTCCAGGGGTTAGGACTCCATGCTTTCACTGCAAGGGGCAGGGGTTAGATCCCTGGTCAGGGAATTAAGATCCCACATGCCACACGGCACGGCCAAAAAAAAGAAAACGAGAATTTTTTTCTCTTTCTTTCCAATATCTATACATTTTTGTTTTTTCTTGCTTAGTAGTACTTGCTAATGTTGAACAGTTGCAGTGATAGTATAGTGTTTGTTCATTTCCCCCAAATGTCGCTTTGCAATCTTTCAAATCTGCATAAAATCTGCAAGAATAGTACAATGAACACTCACATACCAGTCACCAAGATTCACCAATCGTTAATATTTTGCCACACTTGCCCCTGGCTACTGGATGGACTTGAACCATCTGAATCTAAGTTGCAGACATCATGACACTTCAACCCTAAAATCCTCAGCATGTATCTCCTAAGAACAATAATATTCTCCTACATAATACATTTATAAGACTCAAGACATTTAATATACAATTAACATTGAAATTTCCCCCAATTTCTCAGATGTCCATTATAGGTTTTCTTTTTCTTTTTCCTCTCTTAAAGACAGGATCCAAATCACATATTTATATTTGTCACAGTTTTTACTTCCCTTATAAAATAGTTCTCCCACCTTTTGTCTTTTTGAAACTAAGCTTTTGAAGGATATAGATTGCTTTCATAAACTGTTAATCTGCACTTGCCTGACTGCTTCCTCATGTGATTCAGGTTAAACATTTCTGACAGAAATACTAACAGGTAGAGAAAGAATTTTAACTACAGATTCAATGCATTTTATAGTTACAGGTCTATTCAGATTTTATTTCTTTCTGTGCCAGTCTTAGAATATTTCACTTTTTCAAATTTTCCATATAAAACTTTTAAAATATACTTTTTAGTGTCTGAAGGTTCTATAGTGATTCCCTTTTTCAAATACGGTAATATTTATGATATTTCTATTTTGACCCTAGATTAATCTCAGTCTTACACCATTTTTAGTATTTCATTCAAAGAACTTCTGGCTTCGTTGATACTCTTTACTGTTATGCTTATTTTTTCCATCCTTAATTGTTTCCTGTTCTTTTTCTAACTTTCTGAGAAATACATCTAATCACTGAATTTCAGCCTTTTCTTTAATATATGCATTGAGGGCTATAAACTTCCCTTTCAGCACTGCTTCAGCTGGGTATTAATTATCTGTTGTATAACAAAGTATCCCAAAACTTAGCTACTGGAAACAACAGTAAATATTCATTATTTCACAGTCTCTAAGGGTCAAGAATTCAGAACAGCTTAGCAGGGTGGTTCTGGCTCAGGGTCTCCTGAGGTTGAAGTCAAGATGTCAGCCCAGGCTTAAATGAGGATGGAGGACATGCTTCCAGAAAGGCCAACTCACACGGCTAAGGTAGGAGACTCCAATTATTCACCATGAAGACCTTTCCATAGGGCTGTCTGAGTGTCCTGTCGACATGACACAGCAGGCATCCCTCAAGACAAGTGAGTCAAGAGAATAAGACAGATGTTTCCATTCACGTCAAGAGAATAAGACAGTGACTCCCACTGTCTTATAACCTTTCACAATCAAGCAATGGAAGTCACCCTACATCACTTTCCCAGTATCCTATAGGTTACACAGGTCAACCCTATTCAACAAGGAGACTACCAATGGGTAACAGCATGAGGAGGCAAGAATCACTGGGCACCATCTTGGTGGCTGGCTACCAAACTCTATATCCCACAAGTTATAATTATAATATTTTCATTATTAATCAGTTCAAAATATTCTCAAATTTTTATTGTGATTTCATCTTTGATGCATGGGTTACATAAAAGTGTATTGCTTAATTTATAAAAGTGAGGATTATTCTATTAATTCTGGCTGCTAGTTAATTTCCAGCTTAATAGCACTACTGGAGAATATACTTAAGATTATTTTCAGTATTTTCAAATTTATTGGGAACTTAGTTTAAGGGTTGGAATGTGGACAATATTTATATAACAATCCACTTACGACTGAAAAGAAATGATGCGAATATAATACGTAGTGTTCTAATGTATCATACAGATCAAGCTTATTATTTACATTGTTCAAATCTATATTCTTAATGGCACAGATTGTTCTTCCAACTACTGAGAGAGCCAGAGATGTGCTTATTGCCCATTAATATTATGGAGGTCTATTTTTCCCCATATGTTCTATTTTTGCTTAATGTATTTTGAGGCTGTGTTACTGAACACATACAAATTCAGAACTCTTCTTCCTGCCTAATGAAATATTTAATCATTATAAATTGTCCCTCTTTATCTCTAAAATTGGTATTTGCCTTAATGCCTTTTTATCTAATATTAGTATGTTATACCAGCCTTCTTATGGTTAATTTTTGGATAATTGTTTCCATCCTTCACTTTTTTTTACATCCAGACTCCCTATACCCTTATATTGAAGGTGAGGTTTGTTTTTCAATTATGTCTGAAATCTTTCTCTCTTATCCGGACCATTTAATGCATTTAGAAGTAATCTATGATTACAATGTCATTTAATGATATCCTAGCATCATCTCAGTACTTTTCCTACACTTCTTTTTCTTTCCTTTCTTGCTTTTTTATTACTCCATATTTCCCCCTCTATTAAGCTTAGTAGTTATATATTCTCTTGCTAGTCTTTTAATTATTTTAGAGATTATGAAATGCAAAGATCTAACAAATACTAAAGTTACCTCCTCCCTATATACAAGCTATTATTACTGTTAGTTTAATTCTATACATAATTTAAAACCCTAAGACATTACATTTGTTGCATGAAGTCAATGTTTATTTCCATTTGCTCACACACATTTTTTTTTTAAATTCTTCATTCTTTCTTATTCCAAGCCTGGGATCACATTCCTTCTCTGCCTAATAGATACTATTTCGAATTCCCTTTAGTGATGTTCCATCACTAAGAAACTCTCCATTTGTCTGAAAATGTGTTTATTGTAGTTCAATGGTATTTTCAGTAGGTTCAGAATTCAAGACTGGCAGTCATTTCCTATTAACACTTTAAGAAGACTACTCCTTTGTCTATCAACTTCCACTGCTTCTACTGAGAAGCTAGCCATCAGTTTCATTCCTTCTTTATTTTCCCCTCTGGTTACTTAAGATTTCACTTTGTCTTCAGTTTTAAAGCTTTTACTGTAATGTTTAGTATGTCTGTATATTTATTCTGCCCAGGATCCTTAGTGTTTCTTCAATCTGTGGCTTTAGTTCTTTAGCGTATTTTGCAAAATTCTCAGCTATTATCACTACAAACATAGCTTTTGCTTCATTCTCTCCTCTTCTTCAGGAATTCCAATTACACATATGGTATATATGTATGTATACACCTGTGGAATCTTTTCAGCATTTCCTATCCATTTCTTAATCTCCAGTACATTCCAAACTCTTCCCTCTGTGCTTCCATCTATTTATTTTCTTCTAACCTCATTTCCAGCTCATTAATTCTCTCTTTGATTTCTTCAGTTGCATCTAATCCGCTATTAAAACCATCCATTGAATTATTAAATTCAGTTATATGTTTCAATTCTAGAATTTCCTTTTTCCTAACTTCTAGTTCTCTGATGAAATTTGCGTATTTATTATGAATTTATTATGCATACATACTTCCAAGATATATCCTCCCCAACCCTACAAGTCTGTCAGAATTTCAGCTAAGCTTCTCAGCCACCTCCTGTGAAACTGGCATATGCCTTCAAACTCAAGTTCCTCTCCCTGGGCTTTCCTTATCTCCTGTATCTCGGTCCCATAATTTCTCATTCTATTAGTACTTCAGATACTTTTGTCACCCTCGTCCAGCTTTTCTAGTTGCCAGCTCTGCATTATGTCTTTTACTCCTGAAGAATGTTCACTTGATCCTCTTAGACAAAAGGTTCTACCTCTAACCCAGTTAATACTAACATTTTTGAGAATGTAAATTATATTAAGTGACACTGTATACTGCTACCCATGAGAAAGGTGTGTGCTAAAATACTGAAAGTGATTATTTCTAGATGGTAAGATTATGGAAGTCTTTAATTTTATTTGCTATTAACTACTGTCTAATTTTTTTGCAAACAGTATTACTTACATACCATTTTTTAATAAATAAAAAGAAAACCTTTACTAAAATTTAAAATGGCTTATACATGCCAGTAACAACAAGGCAAAGAACATGAAAAAGATTAATAACTAAAATCATGCATTTGCTTGACTCTGAACTTCAGAGTAACCACTAGCAAGCACAGATAAGCTTTCTGAAGTATAAAAACCTATCACCACCCAAGTAGAGTTTTTTGATATATTCAGTAGGTAGTAAACACATGTGGGCCCCCATTACCAAAAGAATGGGGCTTTCAGTGAAGACCAGAGCTCCACTTTCACACTGAAGAATTCCCTAATGGTTTTAAGACAGACACCCTCAAAAAGTATTATAAATGTTCTTATTTGCTGTTACGTTGCCTATAAGTTCATACCAAATAACAAAATGAAAAAAAATTTTTTAACCTCTAGAACATAGCTAGGATTTGAATTAATTTTTAACCTATAAAATCCTCTAGAGAACAATATACTCCTTGCCAAAAAATAGACAGGCAAATCAAAAATTTTGCTTACATTTTCAAAGTAAAACACAACCCCAATTAGAGTTGTCATCCTTCAAAAATAAGTCTGCAGTCTTTATTCTTCAAGAATATTCGCCACAGGAGTTGAGAAAAGTCACTTTTATCACAGAACTTCACACCAAATCTACTTATAGACCACTTAACATATACCCTAGGTAAATTCACATATGAAAATGAAACCACTCTGCTTGTCTTACTCAAACTCAAATCAGAAGCACCAACATGTCTTAAAAGGCCTTACAAATCATTATTTACTAACAAAACGTAATTCTCAAAAAAAAAAAAAAAATGACTGAGTAGCACCGTTCTCAGTACTAATGGATCTAAGATGACTGCAGAGTCCACCAGACTCTGCCTGGAAGAACATATCTCAAGGTAACCAAGCCTCTCGATCAATGATCCTGAAAGTGTAGTCCCTAAAGGAGGAGCAGGGCTTCCCTGGTGGCGCAGTAGTTAAGAATCCGCCTGCCAATGCAGGGGACACGGGGTCGAGCCCTGGCCCTGGAAGATCCCACATGCCACGGAGCAACTAAGCCTGTGCACCACAACTACTGAGCCTGCGCTCTAGAGCCTGTGTGCCACAACTACTGAAACCCGTGCACCTAGAGCCCGTGCTCCGCAACAAGAGAAACCACCGCAATGAGAAGCCCACGCACCGCAACAAAGAGCAGACCCCGCTCGCCACAACTAGAGAAAGCCTGCACACAACAACAAAGACCCAACACAGCTGAAATTAAATAAATGAATAAATAAACAATAAAATAAGATACAATGAAATAAAGTTTTAAAAATAATAATAATAAATAAAGGAGAAGCAGAAGCAGCACTTGAGAACTTGTTATGAAGGCAAACTCTCAGGCCCCGCCTCCAACATTTTGAATCAAACAAAATTTCTGGCACTGGGGCCTAGCGATCTGTGTTTTTGGGGTTTTTTTGTCTTTTTTGTTTTTATATAAATTTATTTATCTATATTTGTTTTTATTTTTGGCCGTGTTGGGTCTTCATTGCTGCATGCAGGCTTTCTCTAGTTGCGGTGAGTAGGGGGCTACTCTTCGTTGCGGTGCGCAGGCTTCTCATTGTTGTGGCTTCTCATTGTCGTGGCTTCTCTTGTTGCAGAGCACGGGCTCCAGAGCGCAGGCTCAGTAGTTGTGGTGCACGGGCTTAGTTGCTCCGCGGCATGTGGGATCTTCCCGGACCAGGGATCAAACCATGTCCCCTGCATTGGCAGGCGGATTCTTAACCACTGTGCCACCAGGAAAGCCCTGCAATCTGTGTTTTAAACAAGGCCTCCAAGTGATTCTCATGCACATTAAATAAAAGTACTGCTCTGGATCCAACAACCAACTTACAAGAAATACAAAGAAACATGTTATCTACTCCACAAGGAAGCAAATGGTACCCAAACTGTGGGAACTCTATAGATAAACCCAACTTCCTCAACAAAGAAACTGCAAGTGGTTATAAAAAAAAAATTGGACAACACTGTGCAATTGTTTTAAAATTCTTTTAATCTATAGCAATTGTAAGGTACAGGCTTTGTCTGATTCCTAATTCAAACAAACTAAACAAAATAATGCTATTTATGAAACAACTGGAAATTTGAACATCAACAAACAAGTGTGATGATAATGTTTCTAATAAAACACAGTATGTCTTTTAGGAAGACATACTGAAGTTTTTTACAGAAGAAATGATATGAAATCTAGGATTTGCTTTGGGTACAAGGTAAAATGGCTGAAGAAGAATTGGCCTGAGGTGATGGACACATAGGGGTTCATCATACTATTCTGTCTACTGTGTATGTGGTTCAAAATTAACATCCCCCATGAAGGAAAAAAATTAATATATTTCAGCAAATTTAATCCATTTATCAAAATCCACAAGTCTTAAATTGATGATTTTTCTCCTTTAACACCATGAGTGTGTAATGACGCTCATTCAGTTCAACTATAAACCTTAGGGAAACAATAAGTCATCCATCAAGCCTTCATATACAGCTCTTAACTGCATTACATATTTGTTACATCACCCTTCTAAGATTCAGGGAACTATGATTAATTATATTTCTCTTCATTACTAAATTTAAAATAGAGCATGTAACTACTAAGCATCTTACTACTTCTCATCTCCAAAGAAAAAGAGTTTTAAAGGAAAAGGAGATAATACACAAATATGCACACTAAAGCTGGCTTACCTGTAAAGATGTAATTGACCCCGTGTGTCCTTGGAGCACAGCAACTGGAGCACAAGTTCTCAAGCACCACACTCTAATTATTTTATCACAGCTCCCTGCGGCAATCATTGTATTCTCATAGTTTACTGCCATATCTGAAATTTCTGCAGAATGACCTCTTAATGTGGATAATAGGCGGCCATTGTGTGTTGACCAAATCTTCACCAAACAATCGTCTGAACCCTGAGAAAAAATACACCCAAAAATAAAATGTTAATACAGCAAGTCTTTTTTATCATTTAAAAAAATACCATTTACATGTCACTCAAAGTAAGTGTCTATAACTCCTCCTCTCTTTCCAACTGTAGAACATTCTGCAAATTATGATTCTTACAGCCAACAACACTTACAATAGTTTTTTTCTGACAGCCAAGAACACTTAAAATAGTTTTTTCTTCAAATCAAATAATGAAGATACCTTGAAGTTTTCATTTCTATGGCTTAGACCTATTATAAATACTATTTTCCCCAAATTCTCTGCCATGGAATAAGTCCAACTAAAAGTTCATGGCTCACCCATTTCAATTAACAATGGTCAAACGTTCGTTTAGCTCACATCAAGCTAAATAATTTGATAAATGTTAGTTAAGACTGATCTATGTTTCACAAGTTGATTAAGTGGCAATTCCAAAAACAAAAAATAATGGGACTAGAACACTCATTTTAAATAACTCAGCAACAGAGTCTCAAATTTATTGTACCAGCAAGCATCCATCCATTCAGCAAATATTTGAGTATCTACTCTGAGTCTCAACAACTGAAAAATGAAATTTAAACTTCTTACCCACCTTAATTTTCCCTTAAAACATTAAAATGGTAAATTAAATTCCAAATATTTACATATAGTTTTACAACAATTATAAAATAATCTTTCAGTGTTAATCAATTTCCCTAGATCATGATTAATCAATGTGAATATGAATCACCTGTAGAGACTTGGATTTGGGAGGAAGGGGGTCTTTTTGATTAATGTAGAGGGGTTTTGGGGGGGATTGTTTTTGGTTAATACATACTATAACCTAATTCAGTAGGTCTAGAATGGGCTGGAGGGGGAGTATTAGGAATGCATATTTTTAAGCATCCTTGATGATCATGCTCAAGAACCACTGCTCTAAATCAGTGTATCACAAAAAAACACAAGGCCTGGTTATCTGCATCTGAATCACTTGCGATATTGAATAAAAATGTAAATTCATGGGCCCCACACCAGACCTACTGAGTCAAAATTCCTGACAAAGAGGAAAGATAGAATCTACATGTTTTATAAGATTTTCTAGATAATTCTGAGGCACACTAAAGTGCTCCAGATGATACCAAATTGAGTTTAAAATGTTAACTCACTGTAAAGATTCTATGTCCTGTCCTATCAAATGCTACACAGTAAACAGCAGACAGATGTCCGAGAATCCTTCTGTGCATTTTTATATGCTGATACATAGTTCCTGGAAATGCTGTGCTAAAAGTGGAACACCCTGTGAGTTGTTTTCCTCGATGTATCTCCACTAGGAAATAAAAACAATGAAAGCGGTTAAGGGGGAGCCAATATGTAAAAAGCTAAGAAAACCTCCAAAACAATTTCTAGAGGGTCACAAAAATCAATGTTCGAGAAATCCTAAAGACGAAGTTTCTTCCCAGTTCTCTTCTACTATAAGCACTAGTATAGACTTCTTATTAAAATAAGATTGTTTTCATTGACTTTTATTACTTTTAGTAATAATTTTAGGAAAACCACAAATCTGAAACAACATTACCAGTACTACCTTTTAAGTTTTAATATAGCAGTTACAAAGTTGGTCAAGAAATTTAAAAATGGTTTTGGGCCTCTAAAAAGTCAACCTCACTTACCAAGATTTGGTGGGGAACCATAATTCACCGGCATTTCAGGAGGTCTTCCTCTATGAAGAGCAGCAAAGGCAGAGCCCTTCCAAACTGTGTGCCTGCAGTCTTTAAAATGAATTTTAGATACACATAAAATCTTGAAAGTTAACCCCAAGAAAGATTTTATAGAATACTTACGTATATTGTAATAAACTGTTTATTCAAAGGTTTACCAACTAATATACTTTAACAGAAAAGCCCTAGAGGTTTATTAGACTATTTCTGAAGGAAAAAAAAAATTTAAGACATCTCAGATACAACAACAACAACTAACATTTGTGTAGCACTTTACAATTTACAAAGTGCTTTCCACATACATTATCTCATTGAATCCTCACAACAACCCTGTGAGGTAGGTATCATTGCCAATTTACAAGTGAGGTAACTGAGGCTCAAAGGTTCCAGGACCTTTAAAGAGATCCACTGTAAATGATTAGTCAAGATGGACCATAAAACCAGATCTTTTGACTCCAAGTCCCACTCAATGCCAAACAGGTTTTTATTTTTCATTGCAGAATTATACCATACAATTATTAATGATAAAGGTCTTAATCACAACTGATCCAACTCTCCAAAACCAGAAATTTTTGTAAGGAAAATTTTAATTTTTTTGGTTTATAAGAAAATCCTGACTTAATTAACTTATTGAAATATTACTGAGTTTTAAAAATAATGATGGCCAATATTACCATGATTTTAATCTCCTTAGAAAGTACTGACAAAATTAAATGACTTTCCTCTTGTTTTAGGATCATAGATAATCCTTTACAAAAGAGCATATGTAGGATCTTTGAGTCTGAACACTAATTCTCAAATCCTATCCCTCTTAGCAAATATACTAAGAAAAACTGTCTACCCCCTCTATAGGAGATAGCAGCAGAACACAGATTATGCTGTGCTAGAAATGTGCTTCTTCACAACTGAAAGAGGAAGGTAAGAAAGGTATTATATAAACCCTCTACTGAGCCTCGGGTGCCCCATACTAACAGGCATATCATGTGTTACATGAATGAATTCATTACCACTATCATTATCAAAGAGCAGTTACAAGGCATCCTCTTGCGTCACTAGTACAAAACAGAGAAATATGGTCCCTACCCTAGGACAGCTTGCTGAAGTTTCTTCTAAGGTCTGCCAGTTCTAAAGCAGTGCTCATCACAAAACGACATTGAGCTTGACACAAGTAAAGAAAACAGGAAAACAGGCTACCCAGGCAACTACTATATAACAACCTAAAACAGAATAATTACAAGGTGAATAGGGACACAGAAAAAGGAAGAGTATGAACAGTTTCCTGATTCAAGCCACAGTGTGGCATGACCATAAGAGCACTGAGAAACAACTAAAGCTGACAAACCAGTCTGGCATGGAACCAAGAGGAAGGGTTGTTCTTTCTCAGTCAAACTTTATACTGGTGGAGCATCTAAGAGGCAGCATCACGTCAGCAACAGATCTTAAAAATAATCATGAGGGATGAACTTGACGTATACTCAGGATCAGAAGAGCCAACATTCTTGCCCATTAGCAGTTAAGCCACGTTGTATACATAGATCATATCACATACATATACTGAGTCTAAGTAATTTATACCAAGCTAACAGAAAAAGAACAGCAATTCCAAACATTTTGCTACCACATAATTTCGCAAAAAAATTAAACTGGTGAAAAAGTACCATGCATTTGTACATTTTTGGTGCTCATTTTCAAACTGCTACCAAATTTAAAAAATCACTTCCCCTTATAAAAGGGCTTCAGAATCTAAATATCAAGTGAAATACTTCTAGCATTTAAAGAGTTTATTAGACACATACAATTACATTCAATGAAGTTATAAGTGAGCTACAAAATGGAAAAATAAGAACTCACATTGATAAAACCTCAAACACATCTCAGAATAAATTCAAGCTTTTAAGCTTAACATCTATACCTTTATCATTTTTTAAATGCAGAAGGACCCATTAAACACTGATGTAATAAAATTCAACATCTATGCTAAACGCAGAGAATTTTATAGTCCACAGCATGGTTTTTAGTTACATATCACCTTTCTTCCACAATGCTTACATTACTTCACAATTATAATAATTATTAAGCTAGTAATACAAAGCAGAACACTTCTTCAAATTAAGGTACCTTTTGCTGTACGTAGCAAAGACTGCCTTCCTGCACCAAGTAAAGAAGTGACTCTTGAAATACTGGGTGGAATTTCTTTATCCAACATGGGACCGATGCGCTGGCAGATTTGCAACAGATGATCAGGAGCCACATGCTTATTGGACAAGACCTGATTGGAGAGCAAGTTTCAAAAACAACATTTTTTACAAGAGTTTCAAAAAATATAAATACTTAGGGATAAGTCTGATAAAACATGTGAAAAACATGTACAAGGAAAACTACAAAACACTGCTGAGAGAAATTAAAGAATGAAATAAGCAGTAAATTAAGCTACAGATTCAAAGCCATCCCAATCAAAACCCCAGTAGGCTTTTTTTGTAGAAATTGACAATTTTATTCTAAAATGTATATGCAAATGGCTTAGAAAAGTCAAAGCAGCTTTGAAAAAGAACAAAGTTGAGGGCTGTTAACAATACCTGATTTCAGGACTTGTTATATAAGAACAACTGATTTTTGGCAAAGGTACAAAAAAAAAGATAATCTTTTCAACAAATGGTGCCAGAACAAATGAATACCCATTTGCCAAAAAATAATTATAATATTAACTTTAATGTATACATCACACAATAAATAAAAATTATCTCAAGACAGATCATAGATCTAAATGTATCATCTAAAACCGTAAAATTTGTAAAAGAAAACATTGGAGAAACTCTTTATGACCTGATGTTAGGCAAAGATTTCTAAAATGACACCAAAAGCATAATCCACAAAAGAACAAATCGATAAAATGGACTTCAGCAAAGCTAACAACTTCTGTTTTTTCAAAAGGTATTGTTAAGGGAATGAAAAGACAACCACAAACTGAAAGAAAATATTGGCAAAGCATATATCTGATAAAGGACTTGTATCCAGAATATATAAAGAACTATCAACACTATTTTAAAAAACCTAATTTTTAAGAATGATTTGACTAGACACTTCACCTAAGAAGACATACAGATGGCAACCAGACACATGAAAAGACGCTCAACATCACCAGTAACTGATGAAACACAAATTAAAATCATAATAAGATATTACTACACACCTATGAGAATAGCTAAAATTAAAGACTGACCAGACCAAAATCAGCAAAAATGCAGAGAAACTGCTGGTGAAAATGTAAAACAGAACAATCACTGTGGAAAACAATGGGGTAGCGTTTTTTAACAGTAACACATACATTACCATATTATCTAGCTATAATACTCCTAGGTGTTTACCCAAGAAAAGTGAAAGCACACATCCACATAAAGGTTTGTATGTGAATGTTCTTCAACAGCTTACTTTTTTTTTTTTTTTTTTTTTTTTTTTTTTTTTTTTTTTTTTTTTTTTTTATGCATTACGCGGGCCTCTCACTGTTGTGGCCTCTCCCGTTGCGGAGGACAGGCTCCGGACGCGCAGGCTCAGCGGCCATGGCTCACGGGCCCAGCCGCTCCGCGGCATGTGGGATCTTCCCAGACCGGGGCACGAACCCGCGTCCCCTGCATCGGCAGGCGGACTCTCAACCACTGCGCCACCAGGGAAGCCCCAACAGCTTACTTTTTAAGAGGCCCAAAGTGAACACAATCCAAATGTCCATTAACAGGTGAATGCCTACACACATTACTGTATGTCTGTACAATGGAATACTATTCAGCAATAAAAAAATTTAATAACACACAACGACGTGGATGAATATCAGAATAATTATGCTGAAAGAAGCCAGAAAAAAAGAGCGCATGCTATATGATTTCATTTATATAAAACTCCAGAAAATGCAAATTAATATATAGTTACAGAAAGCAGGTCACAGGTAACTGGGGGCTGGTAGATAAGCAGGAAGAATTATAAAGAAGAGGAAACTGGGCTTCCCTGGTGGCGCAGTGGTTGAGAGTCCGCCTGCCAATGGAGGGGACATGGGTTCGTGCCCCAGTCCGGGAGGATCCCACATGCCACAGAGCGGCTGGGCCCGTAAGCCATGGCCGCTGAGCCTGCGCGCCCAGAGGCCACGGCCGTGAGAGGCCCGCGTACCGCGCAAAAAAAAAAAAAAAAAAAAAAAAAAGAGGAAACTTTTGGGTGTAATAGGTATGTTCACTATCTTCACTGAGGTGTTGGGTCACGGTACACGTAACACATCTAAATTTATCAACTTGAACACTTTATGTTCAGTTTATTATGTCAATTATACCTCAAAAAAATAAATAGGGCTTCCCTGGTGGCACAGTGGTTGAGAGTCCGCCTGCCAATGCAGGGGACATGGGTTCGTGCCCCAGTCCGGGAGGATCCCACGTGCCGCGGAGCAGCTGGGCCCGTGAGCCATGGCCACTGGGCCTGCGCGTCCGGAGCCCGTGCTCTGCAACGGGAGAGGCGACAGCAGTGAGAGGCCCACATACCACAAAAAAAAAAAAGACTTCAACATAGGCAAGTAGATAAAGACAAAGTCCAGATACTATAGGAACATGGACTCCATCCAGCAGCTATCAACTCCCATAAAGAGAATTACAGATTCTCTGCTTTTCTGAGGATTCTAACAAAATCAAATCAAAGATAACATAATCAAAGATTGGGGGGGGGGTTATCCTATTTTTGTACAAAGTAAGGTGTATCTGAAAAATAATATGGTTCTAGTCCCAATACAGACCAAAAAAAAAGAAAAAATGGTCCTGAATTTTTAAAAATATCATATTGACAAAAATCAATATAATAAATAGCTAATTTTCCTTTAATATTTTCAAGTCCTAGATATGAACGTTAGTAACAGTTTCTAACAGCAACTTCAATGAGTAAACCACAGTTACACAAGGTCCTCAGAAGTAAAGCCAGAAACAAAGTCCCGTCAATGGTCAAACAGCCCATCTCTCTACCATCTTGTTTTTCGCAGGCATATTCAGTCTCAGAAAGTTTATCAGCAACTATCCTAGAATCACTGTATTACTATCATTATCACCAAATACTGCTGTGAGCACAAGCCCCTTCAAGCCCTGGGTTACAGAAAGTGGTAGTAGGGTCTAGATAACCTGACTAATTAACAAACTGAAGAAAAAAAAGTCATATTAACAAATTTAAGGAGAAAACCCATATGATCATCTCAATAGATGCAGAAAAAGCTTTGGACAAAATTCAACACCCATATATGATAAAACTCTCCAGAAAGTGGGCATAGAGGGAACCTACCTCAACATAATAAAGGCCATATATGACAAACCCACAGCAAACATCATTCTCAGTGGTGAAAAACTGAAAGCATTTCCTCTAAGATCAGGAACATGACAAGGAGGCCCACTCTCACCACTATTATTCAACATAGTTTTGGAAGTCCTAGCCAAGACAATCAGAGAAGAAACAGAAATAAAAGGAATACATATTGGAAAAGAAGTAAAACTGTCACTGTTTGCAGATGACATGATACTATACATAGAGAATCCTAAAGGTGCCACCGAAAACTACTAGAGCTAATCAATGAATTTGGTAAAGTTGCAGGATACAAAATTAATGCACAGAAATCTCTGGCATTCCTATACACTAATGATGAAAAATCTGAAATAGAAATTAAGGAAACACTCCCATTTACCACTGCAATGAAAAGAATAAAATACCTAGGAATAAACCTACCGAGGGAGACAAAAGACCTGTATGCAGAAAACCATAAGACACCGTTGAAGGAAACTGAAGATGATACAAACAGTTGGAGAGACATACTACATCCTTGGATTGGAAGAATCAATATTGTGAAAATGACTATACTACTCAAAGCAATCTACAGATTCAATGCAATCCCTATTGGCATTCTTTACAGAATGCCAATTACTAATGGCATTCTTTACAGAACTAGAACAAAAAATCTTAAAATTTGTATGGAGACACAAAAGACCCCAAAGAGCCAAAGCAGTCTTAAGGAAAAAAAATGGGGCTGGAGGAATCAGACTCCCTGACTTCAGACAATACTACAAAGCTACAGTAATCAAGACAGTATGGTACTGGCACAAAAACAGAAATATAGGTCAATGGAACAGGACAGAAAGCCCAGAGATAAACCCACGCACTTATGGTCAACTAATCTATGACAAAGGAGGAAAGGATATACAATGGATAAAAGACAGTCTCTTCAATAAGTGGTGCTGGGAAAACTGGACAGCTACATGTAAAAGAATGAAATTAGAACAGCCCCTAACACCATACACAAAAATAAACTCAAAATGAATGAGATACCTAAATGTAAAACCAGACACTATAAAACTCTTAGAGGAAAACATAGGCACAACACTCTATGACATAAATCACAGCAAGATCTTTTTTGATCCACCTCCTAGAGTAATGGAAATAAAAACAAAAATAAACAAATGGGACCTAATGAAACTTCAAAGCTTTTGCAAAGGAAACTACAAACAAGACGAAAAGACAACCCTCAGAATGGGAGAAAATATTTGCAAATGAATCAACAGACAAAGGAGTAATCTCCAAAATATACGAACAGCTCATGCAGCTCAATACCAAAAAAACAAACAACCCAATTCAAAACTGGGCAGAAGACCTAAATAGACATTTCTCCAAAGAGGACATACAGATGGCCAAGAAGCACATGAAAAGCTGCTCAACACCACTAATTATTAGACAAATGCAAATCAAAACTACAATGAGGTATCACCTCACACCAGTGAGAATGGGCATCATCAGAAAATCTACAAACAACAAATGCTGGAGAGGGTGTGGAGAAAAGGGAATCATCTTGCACTGTTGGTGGGAATGTAAATTAACACAGCCACTATGGAGAACAGTATGGAGGTTCCTTAAAAACTAAAAATAGAATTACCATATGACCCAGCAATCCCACTACTGGGCATATACCCTGAGAAAACCATAATTCAAAAAGACACATGTACCCCAATGTTCACTGCAGTACTATTTACAATAGCCAGGTCATGGAAGCAACCTAAATGTCCATCAACAGACAAATGGATAAAGAAGATGCGGTACATATATACAACAGAATATTACTCAGCCATAAAAAGGAATGAAATTGGGTCATTTGTAGAGACGTGGATGAATCTAGAGACTGTCATACACAGTGAAGTAAGTCAGAAAGAGAAAAACAAATATCGTACATTAACACATATATGTGGAACCTAGAAAAATGGTACAGATGAACTGGTTTGCAGGGCAGAAAGTAAGACACAGAAGTAGAGAACAAACGTATGGACACCAAGGGGTGAAAGCGGCAGGGGGTGGGAGTGGTGGGATGAATTGGGCAATTGGGCAATTGGGATTGACACGTATACACTGATGTGTATAAAATGGATGGCTAATAAGAACCTGCTGTATAAAAAAATAAAATTCAAAAATTAAATAAATAAATAATTGGAACGTTATGGGGAAAAGTAGCTTTTTCTGTAAAGTTTGGGATGCTGTAATCTAATCAGGATCTAGAATAAATATTTAATATCTTTAATATGTACCTGTCTAATCTTTAGCTTTCCCTCAAATTATTTTAAGCTACACCTAGAAATCCTACAACAGAAAACGTGTAAGTAAACTACCATATCATAATTCCTATAACAATGAAAAGTACAGTATAACAATGAAACATAAGAAGTGACAGAAAGCACTGCCTTTTATAAAAAAAAAAAAAATTTGGTGTCTTCCTTGCTTAAGAAATTCCCCCCAGCTTCTGATGAGACAGACATTCTTCTTTATTTAAAAAGTGCAAGTTTAGGGACTTCCCTGGTGGTCCAGTGGGTAAGACTCCATGCTCCCAAGGCAGGGGGCCCAGGTTCGATCCCTGGTTGGGAAATTAGATCCCACATGCATGCCACGACTAAGAGTCCACATGCCCCAGCTAAAGATCCCGCGTGTCGCCAACTCAGTCATGGCACAGCCAAAATAATTTTTTAAAATTTTAATAAATAAATAAATAAAAAGTGCAAGTTTAGTAGTCAATGGCAGAATATTCCTATATAAATAAGAGGAAAAAGGAGCTTAACAGTATTTACAAAAGGACCTAGGCAGAGAAATGTTCTAGTGCTGGCATGAAGATCCTTCATTTAAAAGCATTTCAATGTATTTTAATTCAAAAAAGTTAACCAGTTTTAGCTTCCCAGAGCAGAGACTGCTTGCTTAGCCAACACTGAAGTCAGCATTAATAGCATTTTCCAGACAAGCCTCACTTTACTGAGATGGTTGGTGGGTGACTTTGTTACATGTTTTTATGATTTGTAAGATTGCGCAGCACATGAAAATAGGCTGTTGAATACTCCATTTGCTGCAAAGCAGTGGCTTAAGTAATAATAAAGATATGTAATGGTGTCTTACAAGTCTGTAGATGGAATCGATGCAGTGATCTAATGGTGTCATTAAAGAGCGTGTCTTTCTGCTTCGGCAGCCTTGACATTTTGGCTTTTTTCCCCTCAGACTCTTAGTTTTTACGTTGCTGGATGGTTTTTGCAGCTCTTGCCATCATACCCTGGAAATGCTGGAAGGGAAGGATTCTTTCTTCCTGTGACTATTTTATTAGGGAGGAGAATTTTTACAGGAACAGTGCCCTGCCTCAGGAGATTTCTTCTCAGTTTCATTGCCCGGACACATCCTTAGTTAGCATTTCTGTGCAATCTATTAATATTTTCTTCCTCCCTTAGCAAAACAATGACCCCTGTTTCTAGACCATATAAGCTTTTCCAACTTACAAACTATTCAGGAGAAAAAAAACTAAAACTTCTGATATTCTTTTTTGTTTGTTTGGTCAACACGTAGCTTGTGAAATCTTAGTTCCCCGACCAGGGATCAAACCCGGGCCCCAGCAGTGACATCACCAAGTCCTAACCACTGGACCACCAGGTAATTCCCATAAGGTTTCTGATACACTTGACAGGGAGTTCTCCTGCTGTTTCTTGAACTACCATCAGATCACCTGAAAAGAATAAAACACAGAATGCAAAATTCTCAGGGACTTTAGACATAAATCACCTTACTTCTGAAAAGAAAACACTCATCTTGAGATTTTTGTTGTACCAAATCAAAATGACAGAATTTTCTTAGCAGAATGATCAAAATCTGCAAAGACTAATTAAAGTATGGATCCTATATGGCAGGGGTCCCCAACCCCCAGGCCGAGGACCGTCAGAGGGCCACAGAGCAGGAGGTGAGCAGCGGACGAGTGACCGAAGCTTCATCTGCCGCTCCACATCACTCTCATTACCGCCTGAACCATCTCCCCCTACCCCGTGGAAAAACTGTCTTGCATGAAACTGGTCCCTGGTGCCAAAAGGTTGGGGACCGCTGCATATGGAACTTAATGAAGACACAAATATTCCCAAAGAAGTTAAACTTCATTTTTTAAAAATACTGTTTAACAAGATGTATTAAAACAGAAGAGACAGGCACACTTTTTTTTTTGGTGCCATGCATCTTGTTGGATCTTAGTTTCCTGACCAGGGATAGAACCTATACCCCCTGCAGTGGAAGCACAGAGTCCTAACCACTGGACCGCCAGGGAATTCCCGAAACAGGCACTTTAAAATGCATGAATTTTACACATGTATAGCCTACAGAAGATATGAAATAATAAATATTCTTGGTCAAATAACAATTTCAGCCACATGTACATAGTAAAGACCATAGATTTCAACATCAATGTAAAACATCTCCTAGCCAGACTCAGTTATTTCACCCAGAAGTCTGTCCTATTCCAAATGACCAAAAGAAATAAAACCTATTCACTTTAGCTATGTCTTTAAAACAAATTCATAAAGTGCAATACAAACATAAATCAAGAGTTTACAAAGAATCAAATAAAAGAAATGTACTTGGTGGAGAGTGAAAGGTTCAGGTGCTGAGCCTTGAAATGTCTAAAATACTTAAGTAAATGCAATTAAATAATTTAGAACAGAAATATTATTTCCCAAATACAAGGCCAGAAAGCATACATGGCTACACAGCTATTGGTTAAGGTATAGTTCAAAACCAATTCCTTCCTAATTCCCTAACACCTTAAAGCACAACACAATGTATTTAATGACCACCTTCTTTTTGACCTACAATGCTGACTACATATTACAAAGTTCAATCAACTTACCTCAACATAATAAAGGCCATATATGACAAACCCACAGCCAACATGGTTCTCAATGGTGAAAAACTGAAACCATTTCCTCTAAGATCACGAACAAGACAAGGTTGCCCACTCTCACCACTATTATTCAACATAGTTTTGGAAGTTTTAGCCACAGCAATCAGAGAAGAAATAGAAATAAAAGGAATTCAAATCGGAAAGAAGAAGTAAAGCTGTCACTGTTTGCAGATAACATGATACTATACATAGAGAATCTTAAAGATGTTACCAGAAAACTACTAGAGCTAAACAATGAATTTGGTAAAGTAGCAGGATACAAAATTAATGCACAGAAATCTCTTGCATCCTAATACACTAATGACGAAAAATCTGAAAGAGAAATTAAGGAAACACTCCCATTTACCACTGCAACAAAAAGAATAAAATACCTAGGTATAAACCTACCTAAGGAGACAAAAAAACCTGTATGCTGAAAACTATAAGACACTGATGAAAGAAATTAAAGATGATACAAACAGATGGAGAGATACACCATGTTCTTGGATTGAAGAATCAACACTGTGAAAATGACTCTACTACCCAAAGCAACCTACAGATTCAATGCAATCCCTATCAAACTACCACTGGCATTTTTCACAGAACTAGAACAAAAAATTTCACAATTTGTATGGAAACACAAAAGACCCCGAATAGCCAAAGCAATCTTGAGAACGAAAAATGGAGCTGAAGGAATCAGGCTCCCTGACTTCAGACCATACTACAAAGCTACAGTAATCAAGACAGTATGGTACTGGCACAAAAACAGAAATATAGGTCAATGGAACAGGACAGAAAGCCCAGAGATAAACCCACACACATATGGTCACCTTATTTTTGATAAAGGAGGCAAGAATATACAACAGAGTAAAGACAGCCTCTTCAATAAGTGGTGCTGGGAAAACTGGACAGCTACATGTAAAAGAATGAAATTAGAACAGTCTCTAACACCATACACAAAAATAAACTCAAAATGGATTAAAGACCTAAATGTAAGACCAGACACTATAAAACTCTTAGAGGAAAACATAGGCAGAACACTCTATGACATAAATCATGGCAAGATCCTTTTTGACCCACCTCCTAGAGAAATGGAAATAAAAACAAAAATAAACAAATGGGATCTAATGAAACTTAAAAGCTTTTGCACAGCAAAGAAAAACATAAACAAGACAAAAAGACAACCCCCAGAATGGGAGAAAATATTTGCAAATGAAGCAACAGACAAAGCATTAATCTCCAAAATTTACAAGCAGCTCATGCAGTTCAATATCAACAAAACAAACAACCCAATTCAAAAATGGACAGAAGACCTAAATAGACATTTCTCCAAAGAAGATATACAGATTACCAACCAACACATGAAAGGATGCTCAACATCATTAATCATTAGAGAAATGCAAATCAAAACTACAATGAGGTTAACACCTCACACCAGTCAGAATGGCCATCATCACGAAATCTACAAACAGTAAATGCTGGAGAGAGTGTGGAGAAGAGGGAACCCTCTTGCACTGTTGGTGGGAATATAAATTGATACAGCCACTATGGAGAACAGTATGGAGTTTCCTTAAAAAACTAAAAATAGGGCTTCCCTGGTGGCGCAGTGGTTCAGAGTCCGCCTGCCGATGCAGGGGACACAGGTTCATGCCCCGGTCCGGGAGGATCCCACATGTTGTGGAGCCGCTGAGCCTGCGCGTCTGGAGCCTGTTGCTCCTCAATGGGAGAGGCCACAACAGTGAGAGGCCCACGTACCACACACAAAAAAAAAAACACTAAAAATAGAACCACCATATGACCCAGCAATCCCACTACTGGGCACATACCCTAAGAAAACCATAATTCAAAAACAGTCATGTAGCACAATGTTCCTTGCAGCTCTATTTACAATAGCCAGGACATGGAAGCAACCTAAGTGGCCATCAACAGATGAATGTTTAAAGAAGATGTGGCACATATATACAATGGAATATTACTCAGCCATAAAAAGAAACGAAATTGAGTTATTTGTAGTGAGGTGGATAGACCTAGAGTCTGTCATACAGAGTGAAGTCAGAAAGAGAAAAACAAATACCGTATGCTAACACATATATATGGAATCTAAAAAAAAAAAAAAAAATTGGTCTGAAGAACGTGGGGGCAGGACAGGAACAAAGACGCAGACGAAGAGAATGGACTTGAGGGGAAGGGGAAGGGTAAGCTGGGACGAAGTGAGAGAGTGGCATGGACATATATACACTACCAAATGTAAAATAGATAGCTAGTGGGAAAGAGCCACACAGCACAGGGAGATCAGCTTGGTGCTTTGTGACCACCTAGAGGGGTGGAATAGGGAGGGTGGGAGAGACACGCAAGAGGGAGGGGATATGGGGATATATATATATGTATAGCTGATTCACTTTGTTATAAAGCAGAAACTAACACATCACTGCAAAGCAATTACACTCCAATAATGACGTTAAAAAAAAAAAAAGTTCAATCATAAAAATAGTACAGAATGTCACAAGAACAGAAAAAGTCCACGGAGGAAAGTCAGAAAGAACTTAGAAAATGATAATGACTGCATTCTCTGCAGAGAAAGAAGATGACTCAGATGTTACCTGCAAACTGACTGACAATCTGGAAAAGGCTAGATCCATATATCATACCAACCAAATGCTAAAATAAACTCTACATAAAAACATTTAAAAAGAAATTATGGGGCTTCCCTAGTGGCACAGTGGTTGAGAGTCTGCCTGCCGATGCAGGGGACGCGGGTTCGTGCCCCGGTCTGGGAAGATCCCACATGCCGCAGAGCGGCTGGGCCCGTGAGCCATGGCCGCTGAGCCTGCGCGTCCAGAGCCTGTGCTCCGCAACGGGAGAGGCCACAACAGTGAGAGGCCCGTGTACCGCTAAAAAAAAAAAAAAAAAGAAATTATGGGCTTCCCTGGTGGTGCAGTGGTTAAGAATACGCCTGCCAATGCAGGGGACACAGGTTCAAGCCCTGGTCCGGAAAGATCCCATATGCCATGGAGCAACTAAGCACGTGCACCACAACTACTGAGCCTGTGCTCTAGAGCCCACGAGCCACAACTACTGAGCCTGCAAGCCACTAGTACTGAGCCTGTGAGCTACAACTACTGAAGCCTATGAGCCTAGAGCCCATGCTCCACAACAAGAGAAGCCACCACAATGAGAAGCCCGTGCACTGCAACGAACAGTAGCCCCCGCTCACCACAACTAGAGAAAGCCCACATGCAGCAACAAAGACCCAACATAGCCAAAGATAAATAAAATAAATTTATTTTAAAAAAATAAAACGATAAAAATTTTTAAAAAGAAATTATAAATGACCTAGGAAAAATATAAATGAGTAAATACATAATATTGCCTTTATAATTTTCTAGTACAGGAAGTATGGTTTAAGAACAACCATAAAAGCAAAATAAAGATTAAGACATGTAAAAAGTTAAAAATCTTAAACCTCTAAAAACAAAACCTCCAAAGAAAACTAAAAAGCAACCTGCAAACTGGAAAGAGGAATTTAGAATATGTGACAGACCAAAGAATAACCTAACATATAGAGAATTCTTGCAAAACAATAAGACAGCAGGGGAAAAGCAGATAAAAGATATAAAAAGGCAGTTCAGAAAAGATGAATTATCAACCGCCAATAAACGTACTTCCTTAAAAAAATAGTCCTGGTGCTTCCCTGGTGACGCAGTGGTTAAGAATCCACCTGCCAATGCAGGGGGCATGGGTTTGATCTCTAGTCTGGGAAAATCCCACATGCCAGAGAGCAGCTAAGCCCATGCACCACAACTACTGAGCCTGCACTCTAGAGCCCACGAACCACAACGACTGAGCCCACGTGCCACGACTACTGAAGCCTGCGTGCCTAGAGCCCGTGCTCCACAACAAGAGAAGCCACCACAATGAGAAGTCCGCACACTGCAAGGAAGAGTAGCCCCTGCTCGCCGCAACTAGAGAAAGCCCACGCGCAACAACGAAGAACCAACACAGCCAAAAAAAACAAACTAATTAATTAAAAAAAAAAATCTGGGCTTCTGTGGTGGCGCAGTGGTTAAGAATCTGCCTGCCAATGCAGGGGACACAGGTTCGAGCCCTGGTCCAGGGGGATCCCACATGCCGCAGAGCAACTAAGCCCGTGCACCACAACTACTGAGCCTGCGCACAACTACTGAAGCCCGTGCACCTAGAGCCCATGCTCTGCAATGAGAAGCCACCACAATGAGAAGCCTGCACACCACAACCGAGAGTGGCCCCCACTCGCCACAACTAGAGAAAGCCAGCGCGCAGCAACAAAGACCCAACACAGCCAAAAATAAATGAAAAGAATTTTTTAAAAATATTTTTTTAATAATGAGTAAAAATTATTTAAAAATTTAAAAAAATACCTTAAAAATAAAGTCAAGAGACTTCCCTGATGGTCCACTCGTAAAGAACCTGCCTTCCAATGAAGGGGAGGCGGGTTCAATCCCTGGTCGGGGAACTAAGATCCCACACGCTGCAAGGCAACTAAGCCCACGCGCCACAACTGTTGAGCTCACGCACCTCAATGAGAGAGGCCGAATGCCGCAAACTACAGAGCCCACGTGCCTTGGAGCCCATAAGCCACAACTAGAGAGAGAAAACCCGCACGCCACAACTACAAAGAAGCCTGAGCACCGCAACAAAGAGACCGCACGCCACAATGAAAGATCTCACGTGCCGCCAACTAAGACCAGACACGGACAAAAATTAAGAAAATAAATAAATCCAAAAAATAAATATTTTTTAAAAATAAAGTCAAAACAAAGACGTTTTCAAACCAAAAAAAAAGAAAGAAAAAGGAAAACTGAAGTCACTGCCAACAAACTTTCATTAGAAGAAATACCAAAATAAGTTGTGGAGACTGAAGAAAAAATAATCACATATAAGAGGCATGGAAAGACAGGAAGGAATTAAAAATACCAGGAAAGATATACAGGTGGATAAGCAAATGCAAATTGACTTTAAAACAACTACAGGGACTTCCCTGGTGGTCCAGTGGTTAAGACTCCGCACTCCCAATGCAGGGTATGTGGGTATGATCCCTGGTCGGGGAATTAAGATCCTGCATGCTGTGCAGTGTGGCCAAAAAAAATAAAATAAAATAAAACAACTACAATAACATCTGGAAAAATTTATAACATATGTAAAAGTAAAATATGCTAATAGCCCAAAGGACAAGAGGGTGACAACTAATAGTTTTAACTCCATTTATATGAGAAGTGGTTAAAGTACCTAAAGTAAATGGTAATGCATATTATAATCTCTAGGGTAACCACTAAAACAATAAAAAGATATATTATGGAAAAGCAATAAAAAAAAATAGAATAACAGCTGCTTAATCCAAAAGAAAGTAAGAGAGGAAAAATAAATGGGACATATATAAAACAGATACTTGGTAGGTCTAACACAATCATGTTTAAGTAATTATATTAAATACAAATGGTTTAAACACTCCAACTAAAAGACTGAATAAAACTACATGCTGTTTCAGGAGACACACTTTAAAAATGAGACCCCAGGAATACCAAAAGTAAAAGGATAAAAAAAAAAAAAATACTATGCCATCACTAACCAAAAGAAAACTGGGCTGGCTACACTAACACGAGGCAATGTTAGACTTTAAGGCAAGAAGTATGAAGAGAGAGTATTTCCTAATTTTTAAAAAAAAGGGTCAGGGCTTCCCTGGTGGCACAGCAGTTAAGAATCCGCCTACCAGTGAAGGGGACATGGATTCGAGCCCTGGTCCAGGAAGATCCCACATGCCGCGGAGCAACTAAGCCCATGCATCACAACTACTGAGCCTGCGCTCTAGAGCCCGCAAGCCCTAACTACTGAAGCCTGCGTGCCTAGAGCCTGTGCTCCACAAGAGAAGCCACCGCAATGAGAAGCCCACACACCGCAACGAAGAGTAGCCCCCACTCACCACAACTAGAGAACACCCGTGTGCAGCAACAAAGACCCAATGCATCCAAAAACAAATAAAAATAATATAAATAAATTTTAAAATAATAAAAATAAAATAAGGGTCAAATTCTGGAAAAGGTGAAACTATGGAGACAGCAAAAACATCAGTGGGAGGGAGGAAGGGAGGAAGGGACAGATATTTAGGCAGAGCACAAAGGATTTTTAGGGCTGTAAAATTACTCTATGATACTATATTGGTGGATACATGTCATTGTACATTTGCCAAACCCAGACTGTACAATACCAAGAGCACTGAATGTAAACGTAAGAGATACCAAGAGCACTGAATGTAAATGTAAGAGAACACTAACATAAACTATAGACTTTGGATGAGCATGGTATGTCAAAATAGTCATCAACTGCAATAAATGTACCACTCTGGTGGGAGATGTTGATAATGAGGGAGACTATGCATTTATGGGAGCAGGAGTATATGGGAAATCTCTGTATCTTCCACTCAGTTCTGCTATGAACCCAAAACTGCTCTAAAAAATTAAGTCCATTTGAAAGAAGGAGGGGGATCAACTAAACAGGAAGATAAGTTTGGAATTTGTATGCACCTAATAACATAGCTTCAAAGTAAAGAACTAAGGAAAAAAAAAGAGAGACAGATACTCCACATAGGGAGGAGATTTTTTAAAAACTGTAAGGATTTAGACAATTTGAAAGGAAAAACGTCACATGACCTTTGTCCTTTAGAGCAGCGGTCCCCAACCTTTGTTGCACCAGGGACCAGTTTCGTGGAAGACAATTTTTCCACAGACCGCGGCGAGGTGGGGAGTTGGTGGGGGGATGGTTCAAGCATAATGCAAGTGATGGGGAGCAATGGGGAGCGGCAGATGAAGCTTCTCTCGCTTGCCTGCCACTCACCTCCTACTGTGCGGCCCAGTTCCTAACTGGCCTCAGACAGGTACCACTCTGCAGCACAGGGGTTAGAGACCCCTGCTTTAGAGGAAAATAACTGTTATGATTAGATGAGCCTATGAAAACAAAGTAACTAATAACTATTCTCTTTTAAAGTAGCACAGTCAAGGGACTTCCCTGGTGGTCCAGTGGTTAAGAATCCATCTTCCAATGCAGGGGATGCGGGTTCCATCCTTGGTTGGGGAACAAAGATCCCACAAGCCACGGGGCAACTAAGGCCGTGCAAACTGCTGAGCCTGTGTGCCACAACTAGAGAGAGTTTGTGCGCCACAACTAAGACCCGACACAGCCAAAAAATTGAGTAAATAAATAATAAAGTAGCAGAGTCAAGGCTAAGTGACTCAGATAGTGACACCACTACCGTTACTCAGCACTAAGGTATAGAGACTGCCGTTCCCCTTCCTACTCTGTGGTCATCCATAAGGGTGAATACCAGGTATCATTCATACAAGTGTTAGAGCTCATAAAGACTGTATTTTGTTATTTCATAAGACCCTACAAATATAAATTAGGTGAAGGGGAAGTCTAACAATATTATGACTTACTGTCCTATCAACATTGTTACTAATAAACACTGCAAAATCATTTATTTCCATATAAGGTTCACAACAACACTTTGATACAATTATTATTACCCTTGTCTTGCAGATCGAGGAACTGAGGTAGAGATTAAATAATCTGCCTTAGAACATCTAGTAAGTAATGCTAAAAAGTCAAGATTACAGCCTAGCCACCTGGCACCAAAACCCAAATTTCTGATTTAATACTGCTCTATTGCTAGACTGTAACTTACCATCACACTACCATGATCATTAAGTGTTCCCAAGTGTTGTCAATGAAATGCCTGTAGAATGATAGATCTCTATAGTCAAGTACAAAGAAAATGCAGAATCCCTACAGAGAGGGAAGAAACAAGCTGCACTCGGGATGAAGGGTCTTTAGAATCCCACAATGAAAATAAAATGGTAATGTGACTAATTGCAATACAGGGGGGGAAAACAGAGTTTTATTTATTTATTTTTGGCCATGCAGTACAGCATGTGGGATTTTAGTTCCTCAACCAGGGATCGACCCCATGCCCCCTACAGTGGAAGAGGGAATTCTTAACCACTGGACCGCCAGGGAAGTCCCAGGAGTTGTTTTGTTTTAAATGGGTAAATAAGTAGCCTTGCTATTTTTTAAAAAAAGGCTCAATTTGAGGCTACAGTAGAGTCTATGTGGCAGTGCACCCAAATTTCAAGACCTGAGTCATAATCTTCAATCATAACCTGAGTCCTTAATCCAGTAGGGAGCTCAAGATGGTAATACCACTCTCCCCTTGATTTGGACAGTGAATTCATAAACCAAGGAAGGTTGACAAATAAGCAGAGATGAAGAAAAGAAGTATGGATACACTTGTGCAAGTTACAGTTATTCTGATATAGTAACAAGTTTTGTAATAACTGAACTATTTTTAATGTTTGTAAGAGTAAAAAAGAATAATTTGCTACAATAAATTTAAAATACATTTACGGGACTCCCTGGTGGTCCAGTGTTTAAGAATCCACCTTCCAATGAAGGGGACATGGGTTCGATCCCTGATTGGGCAACTAAGCCCACGCACCACAATTACTGGGCCCGCAAGCTCTGGAGCCTGCGCGCCACAATGAGAGATCCCGTATGCTGCAACTAAGACCCGATTTTGCCAAATAAATAAATAAATATTTTTAAAATAAAAATAAATAAAATAGGACTTTCCGGGTGGCACAATGGTTAAGAATCCAGCTGCCAATGCAGGGGACACGGGTTCGAACTCTGGTCCAGGAATATCTCACGTGCTGCGGGGCGACTAAGCCCATGCGCCACAACTAGTGAGCCCAGATGCCACAACTACTGAAGCCCACATGCCTAGAGCCCGTGCTCCACAACAAGGGAAGCCACCACAACGAGAAGCACTCATACCACAAAGAAGAGTAGCCCCCGCTCGCCATAACTAGAGAAAGCCCGCACGCAGCAACAAAGACCCAAGGCAACCAAAAATAAATAAATTAAAATGAATTTATAATAAATAAATAAAATAAAATAAAATAAAATAAAATAAAATAAAATAAAATAAAATAAAAATATACTGGGAATTCCCTGGTGGTCCAGTAGTTAGGACTCTGCACTTCCATTGCAGGGGGCACAGGTGCGATCCCTGGTTGGGGAACTAAGATCCCTCGTGCTGCATGGAGCAGGCAAATATATAAATAAATAAATAATATACTTACAACAGTTAAATTCTTAGAAAGATTATGCTTAGATCTTATGTTTGCCATCTTGAGACATCTATAGATTAAAATCATCATCTATTTGCATATATAGTGTGGAAACCCCCAAGGAAATTTAATTAATATTAAGTTGGTGTTAAATATTTTAAGATTTAATTCTTGTGACAAATTAAACACTAATCAAAATGTAAAAACAAATATACTTGTTCCTATATGTTACTAGACTTCTAAAATTTGTAAATGAACGTAAAAGTTTAAAAACTATGACCACTTACAATTCTAATAAACCAGATACTGATTTCAATACAAATAACTCTGAAGACTTTCCCTCACACAAAAGGCCTACTCAAACATTATTTTAAAATATATATATCAAGGGACTTCCCTGGTGGCACAGTGGTTAAAAATCTGCCTGCCAATGCAAGGGACACGAGCCCTGGTCCGGGAAGATCCCACATGCCGCGGAGCAACTAAGCCCATGCGCCACCACTACTGAGTCTGCGCTCTAGAGCCCGTAAGCCACAACTACTGAGCCTGCGTGTTGCAACTACTGAAGCCCACGCGCCTGGAGCCCGTGCTGTGCACCAAGAGAAGTCACCGCAACGCTCGCCACAACCAGAGAAAGCCCACGCACAGCGACGAAGACTGGACACAGCCAAAAATAAATAAATGACAACTTAATGACGATAAATCCCCTAATGACAGGCTACACTATACGAATCTTCTGATGTTTTTTTTTTCTGGTTAAGAGATTGCCTACAAAAATTGATCTACCATGTTGCTCAATCACAAACTATATCAAATCACTTTCCCCTTTTTAAATACACCTCTCCTTTTACAAACCTAGTCCTTCCCAATTCCCATGCCCAGTTCTATACTTCTATTTCACTCTTCCCTTTCTTCACCACCTATAAATCATAAAAATTCCAATTAAATTCACAGGCCCAACTGCTAATCCAGGGTTAGGTATTGAGAGATAACTAGTCTCAATTCTCCTGAGAAGTATCAAAAACATTCTTACTTCCAAAGTACATGCTGGAATAACAGCATGGTCACAAGTCTAAGATAAACTGTATCTTTGTAAACAGTGATATGGGAATCACCTGAAAGGCTTTAAAAAATAGTAATGTCCAGCCCCACCACAAAGATTCTTATTTAACTGGTCTGGGGCATAGCCTGGGCATCCAGATTTTACAAAGCTCCCAGGTGGTTCTGATCCAAGAAAGCGAACTACTGAGAAAAAGGAATAAACTAAACAAAGTAAAGAAACAAACAACATTATAAGAAACAATCAGACAAAACCAATATGTGAAACATTCTACAGAATAACTCAGTCTCTTCAGTAAATCAACAGCACGGGGAAAAAAATACTATGCAAGATAAAAAGAGATTTAATTTTGGCCCAATGCATGGAACTTCTGAAGCCCAATTCAAGCCAAATATAAAAAAATAAATAAGTATAGCAAATTGGGGGACTTCCCCAGGGGTCCAATGGTGATGCCTCCGTGCTTCCACTGCAGGGGGCGCAGGTTCAATTCCTGGTCAGGGAAGTTCCACATGCCACAGGGTGAGGCCAAAAGAAAAAAAAAAAAAATTGCTAATGAATTTGTTTATGATATATGCAGATTCATTACATTATTCTCATTTGTGTATATTTAAACACTTCTTAAAATATTTTTTTTTAAAAAAAGGAGACTTTGTTCGAGAACTAGAAGCTACTCATACCCTTGACAAAAGAATAATTCTCTATACAGGAAACTCATCCTCTACCATTTAGTGCTGGGAGAGGAGAAGGCAGGAAGGTAAAGGAGGAAGAGGATACCCATCAGACAAATCATCCAGACAATGAGAAGACATATGTCGCAGCCACATCATAGGGATATATCACAAAGAGAGATTCTGAATAATTTAAAGCAGAATTTTAAGTTTTAAGCAATTCTACCAGCAAAAGCCAAAAAATATACAAATCTATTTTTAAAGAAACTTTTCCAGTAGTTACAGCATTATGCTTATTTCAAAATGTAAGCAATTTTCTCTTCAGCAGCATGACTGCACTGTCATGTCAATGATACTTTTCTGGGGAGGGAGGTGGGAGAGGGTTGGATTGGGAGTTTGGAATTAGCAGTGCAAACCGGTATATACAGAATGAATAAACAACAAGGTCCTACTGTACAGCACAGGAACTACAGTCAATGTCCTATGATAAACCATGATGCAAAATATGAAAAAGGATGTATATATGTGTATAACTGAGTCACTCTGCTGTACAGCAATAATTAACACATTGTAATTCAACTATACTTCAATAAATAAATTTAAAAAATATTAATGCTTTTCTGCTTCACTGACAACACTGTTTTCACCTAATAACAGGAGTAAAACAATAAAACGGAGCACTCCTTTAAACATTTCCTTAAGTCTCAAAATGTCAAACTCAAGAAAACATAAAAACTGCCATGATACAGAACCTTTAGAGCTCACTTGCTTGAAAATATTCACTTTTAAGTGTTTGCTTCAAAAAAACTCTAGGAAGGCAAATATTAAAACTGACAATTGAAATAGAATCTTTTGTTACATTCAACCAACTTTAACTGTTAACACAGAAGTGTTCAGTATCTACGAAAACAGAAACAGACTCACAGACAGAGAACAGACTTGTGGTTGCCACAGGGGAGGGGGAGTAGTGGAGGGAAGGACTGGGAGCTTGGGGTCAGCAGATGCCAACTATTATATAGAGGATGGATACACAACAAGGTACTACTGTAGAGCACAGGGAATTAGATTCAACATCCTGTGACAAACCATAATGGAAAGAAATGTGAAAAAGAACGTATATATAACTGAATCACTTTGCTGTATAGCACAAATTACCTCAACATTGTAAATCAACTATACTTCAATTAAGTTTTTAAAAAAATACTTAACTGTTCACATACAGATAACAAATCCCCCTATTTCTGTTCTTTTGTATAATTCAACAATGGTGATCATATTCTACCAACTTCTGCTTGCAGGTATTAGAACTGTGGTAAAAAATCATTCAGGAACTCTTTTTTTTCCCCCCAGTTGTTTTGTGCATACAAGATGCTGAATATGACCTGGCAACTAAAGAAATCCTTTGTCCTAATATACAAATTGGAAAAATATTTTCCTGAAAAATGTTTTATTTCACTAAGGACAAAACAAGTGAATCAAACCAAATCATATACTGTGAGAGCAACTAAAAAAGACGACAAAATACAATGGAAAGAGAACTGTAATCTACGTTAAATGGTGCTCCAGAAAGAGAAACTGCGTATTTAGAGCCTATATTAAGTAACATACACCAAACAGCAACGTAAAAATTCATCACATTAACTTTCCTAAGGCATTCAGCAAGTGTGGCACAGTTTACAGCGGCACAAGTATTGGAGGAGCGGCACAGTCTCACAGCAGCCAAGATTTTTTATTACTCTGCTGGGGGAAAAAAGAGGAACATTTCTCCACCTTTCAGACACCGAAGCTTCTATTCCTAGGAACAAGTGGTTGGAGAAGATGGGCGGGGCAAAAAGAGGAAGACCAATCACAGGTCGAGTTACAAGTCGGGTTCAGGAGAAACACGGATGAGAGCAGCTCGCTGAATGGCTGGCGCGCCCCCGGCTCTCACCAGAAGCACCGCACCTGGGGACCCACCCCGCCACCTCGCCCCCCGGAGCCGTTTCCTACCCAAACAAACCCGGCCATCCCAAAGCAAAATACTACCTACAGGGGGGAGTCCCGTCGTCCCGGTGACGCCCGGGCCGCCCTCCCGCCCCCTCCGAGCGCCGCTCGGTCACTTCGCCCCTCTAGCAGGAGACCAGAAAAGGGGGCGGGGGGCGGGCGGTCGGAAACACCGGGATGGAAATGTCAAAACTCTCACCAATTCCTCGTAGCTCCTGTTGTGCTCGTTGCCCTCCCAATCCAACCTCTTCGGCAGCAACTGCAAAGACCCGAGACGCACACGAGTGACCACCGCGCGGGGCCAGGCGGGGGGCGGGGGGCGGCGGGGCGGGGGACGGGGGAGCCGGGCGAGCGGCCCCCGGGCAGGGCCGGCAGGGGACGCAGGGGACGCGGCGGGCCGGGCGCCGCCGCGCAGCACAGACCTGGTACTGCTCCAGCTCCTGCACCAGCACCTGCAGCCGAAGAGACGCGCAGTTAGGGGGGCGGGGGCCGTACCCCGGTCCGCCAGGCGCCCTCCTCCCGCGACCCCAGGCGGCGGCGGGGCCGCGACCGCCGGAGCGCGGCCGCCGCCCGCGGGCCCGCACTCACCTGGGCGGCTCTCCGACACGGGCCGGCCGATAGGTACCGAGCGATAAGGAAGTACAGCTCTGCGGGGAGACGGGGAATCGGGTCAGGAGCGGGCGCGGCGGCGGGGAGGGGGCCGCGGCCGTGGCGGGGGTAGCCGCGGGCGGCGCGTCTTACCCGACTCGATGAGGGGCACCGGGCGTCGGGCGGGCGAGGACTCCGCCATGGCCGGGCGCGGAGCCGGGGCGGGAGCGGGTGAGCGAAGCGTGTAGGCCGCGCCGAGGCCTGACCGGGCCGGCGTCTCTCTACCTCAGGCGCGCCGCCGCCGCCGCCGCCGCCGCCGCCGCCGCCATGCCGTGCGCGCCGCCAGCGCCGACGCCTCCGCGAAGTAGTGCGCCTGAGGGAGAGAAAGTAGTTCCTCCGTGGGGGGCCGCCGGCGCCACCGGACGAACGGCGATCGGTCCGCGGCTGGAAGAGCGCGCCTCGCCTCCCTCTCCTCCGCTTCAGGGGGCGCAGGGCGGAGACTATGTGCGCCAGGGGCCGAGCCCCGGAGGAGGAGGCGCGTGGGGGAGGGGAGCGCGCGTGGCCGGGATCCCTGCGCGCGGTGAGAAGGCGCCCGGCCATTGTGAGGCGGCGGCCCGACTGCGCTGAGGGGCGGGCGGCGGGGGCGGAGGTCGGGTGGGGGTCGTGCGGGGGCGGGGGCGGGAGAGGGACAGGTCTCCGCTTCAGAGGCCGGAGCGGACCCCCCTCGACGTGGAAGCGGGGGTCCCAGGGCGCGCGGCGGGTGCGGCGCGTTCGCCAGCTTCGGGCTCTCGGAAAGGACCTCACGGACGGTCATCTGGGGCCAGTGTGTTTGCCCCCCACGGAAGATCGCTTGCTTCGAGGACGCGAAACCCTTACACCTGAGAATCGTGTCGCCCGCAAAGAGAAGGCCGGCCGAGAAGCTTTCCCCCGAGAGTGGAGGAGGGATGTGGGGAAGTCACAGGATGGGGGTGGGGACCGGGGGGCCGCGGACACTGAGCCTCTGTAGCTTGGAGAGCACAGCAAACGTTTACTAAGAGTCCACGTTGCCGCGTGCAGTAGAAGAAGATAGAATCATGAGGCCGAGCCGCAGTCCTAGGAGAGCCCAGCAGTCTTGTAGAAAGGGTTAAAGAAAATGCAGTACAACGCTGAGGATGTCAACTTCTTTAGTCCGGGAAGGCAGTCCAGGCCGGCGATGACTTAGCCGGATAGGAAGGCGGATGGGAGGAAGTGGGCAATAGACACGCAGCAGCCCAGTCCCTTGAGGGACACCCGGGGCGGAGCGAGGGGGGGGAACCATGCGTCACTAGGATGCTCTTGGAAGACAGTAGTAGGATTTGAGGCTGGAGCAGTGCACAAGGGTCCAGAAAATTCCCTTAATGCCGTGGTAGGCTGCGGATTCATTCACTCGGCATAGCCAACGAGCCCTATTCGGAATCCTAAGGTACAACAGCGAGCAAAATACTGTCCTCGTGGAGAGGACATTGTAATCCCAATTCCTACGCAGTAGAATAACAACCACAGCATAGAAAAGTTAAAGGTAGTGGTTTAGAGCAGACCCTGGAGTGGGACTGACCCTGGGCCATGCCGGGCTGTTCAGTGTGTGACTTCGAGCAAATCACAACCTCTGAGCCTCAATTTTCCTCACTTGTAAACTGTAGATAATATTTGTGCCTACTTCATAGGGTTGTGAGGGTGTAATGGGTTAATATGTGTTCTTAGCCTACAGCAAGCACCCTGTACGTGCCAGCTTTTAATTATTTAGACACCACATAGCAAAAGTTTTTATATATGTTTGTAAGGGAGCGATCCAAACGTGTTTGAACGAGTGCATCAGCAGTCTTTTCTTGTATCTGTTGGTTCAGCAAACACTGATGGGGATTGAGATGAAGGAATGAGCTACAGCTTTGCCATCCAAGATTTCAGTGTCTTTTAGGAGAAATGATGCTTACATCGTTGCAAAGAATGACAAGAAGGAAGGTTAACCCACCTGTGGGAGGGGGAGATGGTAGAAGTTTGAGTCTTCAGTGTGTGGAAAGGGATTCCAGGTACATGAACAACAGAGGGCCAAGACATGAATAACATTCCAGGTTTAAGGAATTCAAGTTTAATATGACTACTTGGGGTGACTTTGGAAGTATGAATGGGACCCATTAAATCAAAGTTTAAATTGGGGGGGGGAGTTAAAATTGGGAACAACTGAAGGGTTCAAAGCCAGAAAGGATTCTTTTCATTGTAGGATAGATTTGACAGGGTTAAGACCAAGAGGCAGGAAAATCACTTAGTCGACCCCGAAAATAGGAAAGAGATGAGATGCATTAGGGCAATCATTGTAAAGATGGAGAGAGAGATGGGTTCAGAAATAGGAAGTTCAGGGCTTCCCTGGTGGTGCAGTGGTTAAGAATCCACCTGCCAAGGCAGGGGACACGGGTTCGAACCCTGGTCTGGGAAGATCCCACATGCCACGGAGCAACGAAGCCCTTGTGCCACAACTACTGAGCCTGCGCTCTGGAACCCACGAGCCACAACTTCTGAGCCCACATGCCACAACTACTGAAGCCCGCGTGCCTAGAGCCCATGCTCCACAACAAAAGAAGCCACCGCGATGAGAAGCCCGCGCACTGCAACGAAGAGTAGCCCCTGCTCGCCGCAACTAGAGAAAACCCGCACACAGCAACGAAGACCCGATGCAGCCAAAAATAAATGTAAGTAAAATAAATTTTAAAAAGAAGCTCAGAAATAGGAAGTTCAATCAGTAAGATGAGGTTGAAGTGGAATGAGAGGAAAAGTCACAAAAATCTCAAGTTTGGGGCTTAGTAGGTCAAGGTTGTGCCACCAACTGAGATAGGGCATCCAGGCTAGTTAAATTGTTACGATGGATAACTACTTGGAACAACTTGATTAGTTGAAGTTACAGCGCATATATTCCTGTGGGACAGTATGAGCTGATGCTACAAGATTACCAAAGTTAGCAAATAACAAAGACATGAAGAGGAGAGAATTTAACCTTTCAGAGATAGACGAAGGAGTTGCATACTTCATTTTGTAGCAAAATCATAAAAGTAAAAGCCCCAAAACATGGTACAAGAATTTATATCCCAAGCACTGGTCATTGTCCAAAACTGCAATTCTGGTGTGGGCAGCATGGTAACCATTACAAGAGGTCAGAAAAGATGACAGGAGTTTTCCCTTGTACAAGCCCTACTAGTTCCTTTACAACTTACCCTGACGTCCATGACAAGCACTGTTCCTAGGTTTGGAATAGAGACGCAAGGATTTCTGACAAGAGGCAGAATATCTTCCCCCTTCAGCTGTCAAGTGACAGAAACCCAGATTTGACTCCCACTTACAGACAATGAAGAGGAGGAAAGGGGAGAAAACTGTCCATCAGCAACTCCATAGTTGGGACCTGCCTTATTTGAAGTGGTCTCCAAATAAGGCGAGAATCATGTTTGGATCCCTCACGCAATTGAATCCAAGCCATCCCAAATGCACACACTAAGGTTTGCTTTTGGGTAAATGGAAATAGCTTTTGAATTTCACCACAGGAAAGCTACATGGAAAACTAAATTATCGAAAAAGTGCTTTGTAAGCAAGGGTTGGAAGATCTTAATGGCTGGTGACATCAGCTATAATGCTGTCACCCATCTCCACTAAAAGGGAACTACTATGATGTTTTAGTCCTTGGCAAGCATCCTGGATACACGTCACTGATCTTCACAACGGTCAGGTGCTCTTAATACGCTAACTTCACAACTGAGAAAGCCGAGGCCAAGAGAGACTGAGAAGCGCCCAAGGACATGTAGCTGCAAGCCGGGTGGGACAGCACTACCTTAAACTGAGCACAAGCACTGCAGAATGCTTTCTGCCCTCGCCGCATTTCATAAAGGAGGAAATCGGACCCAAAGACCAGGGGGCCTAGACAAGATCACACAGCTAGTACATGAGAGAGCTGAAATTTGAAAATGCATAATACGTGCATTATCTCACCACAGGCAAGTCTGAGCTAGACTCTATTATTCTCATTTTAAGAATGAGGAAACTGAGGCTTAGAAAGTTTAAGAATTTGCCTAAGGATGAATCATCATAAAAAAAAAAAATTCAGTGGGGCCTTCCAAGTCACCATTTAGGAGTCACAAAGGTATTAAGTGTGAAAAGCACATCTGGAAAATGGTGAGCAAACCAGACTGTTTCCAACAGTTCACATAGGAGAGTGGTCCAAAATGAGGATTAAAGAGTAGATTAGGGTCAATTTTAACAGTAAAAAATGAGGTCGGTCTGTGAGCAGTGGAGATTATGCAAAGGAAATTATATACATCATTCAGATTCTAATATCAATATGTTAATGCAAGTGTCCATTATTAACTGAATTTAGATTCAGCTAGCAGACATCAATGATGCAGGCACAGTATCAGGGATACTGAGGGATGTAAAAAAGTAGATGACGTTGGACTTACAGAACAACGATACCACAAAACTGAATCAGCACATGGAAGTGAATTCAAGTGCACCCAAAGCCCTGCATCATTTCATTCATTTAACAAAAACTGAATTTCTGTAAGGCGGGCACCATGTGGTAAACACTGGCTCCCGGGCTTCCGTAAGATAAATCCCTAGAAATAGAAGAGTTAACATCTTGAGAGACTTCCAGAGGACTTTTTTTTTTTTTTTTTGGCTGTTTTGGGTGTTTTTTGCTGCATGCAGGCTTTCTCTAGTTGCGGCGAGCGGGGGCTACTCTTCGTTGCGGTGCACAGGCTTGTCATTGCAGCGGCTTCTCTTGTGGAGCACAGGCTCTAGGCGCGCGGGCTTCAGTAGTTGTGGCTCGCGGGCTCTAGAGCGCAGGCTCAGTAGTTGTGGCGCATGGGCTTAGTGGCTCCGTGGCTTCCAGAGGATTTTAAAAGGAAAAATGAATGAAGGTGTCTGACTTTGGGATCAGCCCCTAGTCACTCGCAGACCTTGCATCTAATTCCCAAGGCCCTTCCTCCCCTTTCCGGCAGTGTCACCTTTCTCTCAGGGCCTCTTCTTCCCTCTAAGTCTAACCCAGCCAGCTGTCCCCTTAATGCAACTTGTCCCTGCCTCCCTCAACAAATTGTTTCCACATTTATCTCTTGCCTCTCCAGTTCTGCCTCTCCCTTGTTGTTGGCTTCGGTCCCTAGTGTTCCCACATTGCAGGCATTGACCCATGTCCGTCTCCAAGACTTACCAGTTCTTCCTTTGAAATGTTTCTCAGGGCGTTGCAGAAAACACAGGTTGGACATGACCTTGGGAATGTGGGAGCCAGACTCAGAATGCCCCTGTGTTTCAACACCACTTACTAGTTGAGCAACTTTTCTGTGGCACAACGTTTGTTTTTGGTTTTTTAATCATCTTTAAAATGGGGATGACAGCTAACAGATAACACATGTTGAATGTTTCTATATCCTGGGCACTGTGCTAAACCACTGACGTGTATTCTTTCACGCTCATGCAATGGCTGGCGTTGTTTGGGAGTTCTGCCAGAGAGGATGCCTGTAAAATTCTTTGAACAATGCCTCTCTCTCAGCATGACGCCATCACAGAAAAATGAGTATCTTTCTCTCCATTCCCTCGGTCACCAAAGAGCCTCCTCCTTGACTCCCCGCCCAATTAATCCTATCACGACTTTTACATTTCCCGAAGCACAACTTGGCATATTCTCTAATCAAGCCGTTCTTGGTCCCTATCACCTAAAGCTGAACTCCTGGCTTGTTTTGAAAGCTGGGTGGGCTTTCAAGGGGGGCTATCCAGGCTCTACGCTCCCCCGCACTGCCCCTGCTGCACTCCCAGCTGACTGCACTAACAGTTAAGGGCTCTCTTGCCCTCTGGCTTCATCCAGTAAGAGGCCCCAGCGGGAGATGGCAAGGGTGGGTTTCTATTTTCCCAGCTCCCTTCCTGCCAAGCTGTAGGTTAGTGGCGGCTACTGTTCCTCTCCTGGAGGCCACAGTTCACGAGGGACAGCCCTCTTTCCACACAGCAACGATCTCGGGGTTTTGATACCCCTACCTTCCCTGGCCCCCAGGACTTGGACTTGTCTTCTGAGTCAGATGGCCATTGGAGGCAGCCCAGGGTGCTGTGCCATCCTTTGCTGATTTATTTTAACCGCCCACACCCTCGTAAATAGCATCATTAATGCTCCTCAACTATCCCAGCAGATTATGCATTCTGTTTTCTTCCAGAACTCTGATAGGTACTAATTCTCTCCGTAATGACTCCTACCCTCCACTGTAACCCCTGTGGCTGTTCAGAACACCTGCTCTCCAGGTCTCCCCTCTGCTCCCATATTTCTTCCTTGTCTGTATATATCTGTCCTCTAGCCTGAAAGAATCCATCTAGATCCCCAAACTCCTTCCTTCACAGAACCTTTCTTACATCATTTGGGTCCTGGTTAATCTCATTTCAAAAATCTTAGAATCATCTGTCTTTTCTATCACATGTGCAATCCATCAGTAAGCCCTGATGAGCCCACCTTCAGAGGAGATCTTGAATCTAACCACTTCTCACCCAGATGAGCACAGCAACCTCCTAAATGTCTTCCTCCTTCTGTCTTCATCCTGTTACCGCCCATTCTCAACAGGCAGCTGAAGGATCCTTAAAACCAGTCAGGTCTGCCCTCCTCTCAAAACACTCTGATGGTTCCCATCTGACTCAGAGGAGAAGCCCAAGTCCCAGAGGCCCCAAGGAGCTGGCCTTCCTGGTACTTCTCTGACCTCTTGTCCCACTGTTCTCCCCTCCTTTGACTCTGCTCTGACTACACCGGCCACCTTGTTGTGCCAGGCACGCTGCTGCCTCAGGGCCTTTGTACTTGCTGTTCCTTCTGCCAGAACCCTCTTCCCCTAGAAAACTGCATGGCCCAGTCCCTCTCTTCCTTTAAGTCTTGGCTCAAATGTTACCTTTCCAGAGAGACCTTCCCTGACTACCCTAAATAAAAGTAAAACTTACCCTCACTCTGCACCCCCATTTCCCCTTTCTCCTTCCTGCTTTCTTTTTTCCTTAGTACTTTCGACCTTCTAACCTACTGTGAAATTTGCTCATCTCTTTTGTTTATTGCCTGTTTCCTCCCACTCTATGAGGGTAGGCAGAGATTTGTGTGTCTTGCTCTCTGAAATCCCTCTAGAGCTACAACCAAGCCTAACATATGGTAAGTACACAATAAATAGTTGTTGGATGTTTAATGAAAAATTCCTTTTGACCAGACAGTTCCTCAATATGAGATAGTTATGCTCTCAACATTCACTCATAAACCTTTTGGATGGTGTGGTGGTTAGACCTGGGGACAGCCCACAAAGTCCTCTTGGCTCATAACATACCTGGAGACCTGGCCCCCAGCCCGGGCTGTTGCCATGAAGACAAGGCCAGCACGGGTAGAGCTTGGAAGGCCGGGAATGCCTTGTCCCTCTCCAGGCCCCAACTCACAGTGACCCCGTGAGGGAAGGACCTCCTGGCTTCCCTCAAAGGCAGGAAGAAAATAAAGTTTCAAGAGATGAAGGTGAGTGGAAAGAGAATTTTCAGGAACAGGATTGGAGGCTGCTTTGGGGAGAGGACTGAGCGCTCCAGGGATGGAACATTCTGTCATGCCTTTCCCGTGGGCGTGGCGTGGCCTCTGCCTCCCTGACCACATGGCGCCCCGTGCCCCCGGGACCAGCTGGCTCACCCCCACCGCCAGCAGCCTCCGGCCTGAGCCCCAGCTGAAACCGTGCACCTCAGATTGGGACTTGGAGCCACGTGCCGGGACTCAACCCAGCCTAAAGCCAGATTTGGACTTGAACCCGGCCAAAACCCACAGTCTTCCAACTGAGATCACATACCTGGTTTCAGGACTTAATGAAGCTCAGGTTCTTGATGTCTCATCGCAGAAAGTACTCAGCGGGAGACAAAGTGATCGGTTAGAAGTGGATTTATTTAGAGAGAAACACACTCCACAGAGTGTGGGCCATCTCAGAAGGTGAGAAAGGCACCAGGGTATGGGGGTTGTCAGTTTTTATAGGGGTGGGTGATTTCATAGGCTAATGAGGGGGAGGAGTATTCCAGCTATTTTAGGAAGGGGCGGGGTTTCCAGGAATTGGGCCACTGCCCACTTTTTTTTTTTTTTTTTGCGGTACGCGGGCCTCCCACTGTTGTGGCCTCTCCCGTTGAGGAGCACAGGCTCCGGATGCGCAGGCTCAGCGGCCGTGGCTCACGGGCCCAGCCGCTGCGCGGCATGTGGGATCTTCCCGGACCGGGGCACGAACCGGCGTCCCCTGCATCGGCAGGCGGACTCCCAACCACTGCGCCACCAGGGAAGCCCCTGTCCACTTTTTGATCCTTACGGTCGGTCTTGGAACTGTCATGGGGCCTCTGGGTGCGTCATTTAGCTTGCTGATGTGAGCGTATACAGAGGCTCAAGGTCTAGTGGACGTGACTTGTCTGCCGTCTTGGACCCATTTGTTTCTAATCAGTTTACGTCATGTCCTCGGGCTGTGTCATTCTTTCAAAGGTTGTGCCCTGCCTCCTTCCCTCCTGTTTCACAAGACAGAAAGCACCCCCTCCCCCCTCCCCCATTCTCCAGCCTCTCCCCTCAAGCAGGCACCGCCTTCTGGGGTTTCCTCGGGGTTTCCTCAGGGCTTCCTCAGGCAAAGATGAGGAGACCAAGGAAACTGGCTTCGGGGCCCGCCCGACAGATGAGCCTCTGGAGCTGCTGGGAGGGAGCGGAAGCCCCGGGCAGGAGGAAGTCTGTAAAGAGGAAAGGACGAAGGGTGGAGGCTGGGGTTGAAGGAGGGCTCCAGGGACCCCGGGTCACCTCGCTGGGGAATACTGCCCTCCTGAGTAGTGTAGGTGGAGTGTAAGCTGGGTGCCTAAGGGAAGACTTCCCGTTTTCTGTGATGATGTTTGACACCTAATTGCAGTAATAACTTCCCTGTTTATAACCTGGAGAAAGCTTCCTGGTCGCTCATTTTCACTTACGGGCAAGTCTGGCCTAGAGCAGGTCAAGAAACCCACAGTCTAACACAAAATAATGTTAATTAAAAAAAAAATTAAAGCCACCAAAGGTTTAAGATATGAATGATGGCAATGATGAGGTTAAGATAATGTTTGAATTAAGAACCCAGAATCTTTCTAGCTACGTGAGAGGGAAAGACTTTATCAACCTACTCCCCATAGGACCCAGCCTAACCTCCAGAAGAACTGGGCTTTGTGTGGGGTTAGACAGGGGTTGGTTTCTTTCTCCAGGCCTTTAAGAGAGCAGAGGCTAGAATACTGACCAGCCCATGGATTCGTACCACTCACATAGAGGAGATAACGAAACAAAATTAATGCAGTCATAGGTAGTGTGAGAATTATCCCAAAGTGGGTATGTTCATTACAATTTTGTGAATAGATTTATTTTCCATAACAAGATGGAATTTCCTACAACAAACCGATTAGACAAGCTTTGCCAAAATCTAACCTCACAAAGGTTACACATCCCACAGAATTTAATTATAAAGACTTTGCAGCGAGCAGAATATGACAAAAGAACATCTTGCTCTTTGCAGTAAAATATTTAAAAACTCAATTTTATGATGACAAGGTACACTATAAATTAAACGTTTACCTTGATACAGATCTTGGTCCGACATGGCTAACACTTTCTAATTAGTAACTGGAATTACTAGAATATAAGTTCTTCAGCTCTCTCTTTTTTTCTTTATAAAAAAAGAATAATGACCAGCCCAATACTCTGAATTCTCTACAATCTTACAGCCTTTCAAGGATTCTAACTGCATGGTTGTCTCATTAAGATGGGGATGGATTGACCTATAGGTATAAAGTTCCCCCAGTGGCAAAGAACACAGAACTAAACTTTGCCAGCTACATAAAGCAGGAGACACACAAGCTACCTGCTTGCTACCAGCCAAGCACAGCTTTCAGAGCTTCCTAAGTTCCCCACAAGAGCCTAGAACCAGCAAAGATTCCATCAGGTGGAAGAAGGTATTTATTTTTTGCCATTCTCCTCGTTGTTGTTTTTTTTTTGTTTTTTAAAAACCTTTCTGATGCTCTTTCCCACCTGACACTTGAAGCTTTAATGCCCTGCCACCAAGTACAAAACACCCCAGTCGTCTTCTGAATGCATGTATTTTAACACACCATTGGCATGCACCTTCATTTGACCCAAGGGACATTATGTCACAGCCTAAAATAAATAGACAGTTAACACTTGCATCATTTTAAGAATCAACCAAGGCATGCATGAAGTACCTACATTCATCTGATCCCTCAGCTTCATTCCAGAGCTGAACTTTACCCCGTCGCCAGTTCCTGGGGCATAGGGTGTTGGGAGGCGGGATCAGAGGTTGCAGAATAACAAGGAGGTCAGGGACAGGGGTAAGGGGCAGCCTCAGGAATGGGAGGGATGCGGATGGAGCAGAACGGTGTTTCTGCAGTACCTGGGGAAGCTGAGTGTATGCAAACCCCGTGACCCGGCAGTCCCATTTCTCAGATTACACACAGCAGAGATGCATGTTTGTGTTCATCAGAAGACACGTGCAAGTATGTTCATGGCAGAACTACTTATCATAGTTCCCAACCGGAAGACATCCAAATGCCCAACAACTGTAGAATGGATAAAGAAACTGAAATTTATTCATAATACTGGTAAACTATACAGAAGTGAAAATGGATGTTCAACATAAACGACTCATAAGGATTGAGCAAAAGAAATCAGACGGACACAAGCGAATTCCCTGGCGGTCCAGTGGTTGGGACTTTGCCTTCCAGCGCAGGGCGTATGGGCTCAATACCTGGTCGGGGAGCTAAGATCCCACATGCCTTGTGGCCAAAAAACCAAAACATAAAAACAGAAGCAATATTGTAACAAATTCAATAAAGACTTTAAAAATGGTCCACATCAAAAAAAAAAAAAATCTGACACAAAAGAGTGCATACTACATAATTCCATCGATATGCAGTTCAGAACCAGGCAAAATGAGCCTGTGGCATTAGAAGTTAGGACAGTGGTTGCCTTTGGGGGTGGAGAGAGTGACGGGAAGGACACTTCTGGATTTTGGAGTATGCTCTGTTTCTTAATCTGGGATGTATTATTCACTTGGTGAAAAATTCATTCATCCATATGCTTATGACTTATCCACTTTTCTAAATAGATGTTACATGTTGATTAAAAGTTTACATTAGAAGAAAAGAAACAAGGAAAAACTTCCATGGTGCCTGTGGCAGTCAGATTAAAGGCTTCCCCAAAATACCCACATCCTAACCCTGAGAATTTTTGAATACATTATGTTACACAGCAAAAGGGATTTTGCAGATATGATCTAGTTAAGCACCAGGATCCAGATCAGGAGCCTATCCTCAATTACCCAGGTTGGCCGATGCAATCACAAGGGTCCTTATCCAAAGAAAGCAAGAGTCAGAGTCCAAGAGGAGGAAAGCAGAGGTTAGAGACGTGCTTTGAAGTTGGAGGCAGGAGCCGCAGGCCAAGTAATGTGGGCGGCTAGAGGCTGGAAAAGGCCCGGAAACTCACCCTCGCCCAGAGAGGCCAGACAGAGCACAGCTACCCCCAGCACCTGGGCTTTGACCCATTGAAACTCATTTTTTTTCCTTAAAAATTTTATTTATTTATGTTTGGCTGCGTTGGGTCTTCGTTGCTGTGCACGGGCTTTCTCTAGTCGTGACGCCCAGGGGCTTCTCACTGCGGTGGCTTCTCGGTGTGAAGCACAGGCTCCAGGCGCACGGGCTTCAGTAGTTGCAGCATGCAGGCTCAGTAGTTGTGGCTCGTGGGCTCTAGAGAGCAGGCTCAGTGGTTGTGGTGCACGGGCTTCGTTGCTCTGCGGCATGGGGGATCTTCCGGGGCCAGGGCTCGTGTCCCCTGCATTGGCAGGAGGATTCTTAACCACTGTGCCACTAGGGAAGTCCCTGAAACTCATTTTTGACTTCCGACCTCCACAACTATATAAAATAATAAATCTGTGTTAAGCTGCTGTTTGTGATCATTTATTACAGCAGCTATAGGTGCCAGAAGCAACTTTTAAGATCCTAATAATCAACTCCAGTAACGTAATTAATAATTTGCCATAGTTACATGAAACTATTTAATTCATCATTCAAAAATTCCAGACTGGAAAAAATAGCTCTCTTCCCTCTCAGCTTAATTAGATAATTCTCAAAAGTAGGTTCAGCTGTGACTCCAAGGTATTTAAAGATGAATGATCAAGTTATTTCCATCTGGCCACTTAGTTGTTTTCTGTTTTTTTGGTTTTTTCTTTCTTTGTTTGGTTTTTAAGTTTGGGCTTCTATCAATAATCGGGGTTCGATCACAGAAAGCAAACCACTGGGTACGTAACAAGGATCTGACCTTCTGCAATTGTGGAAGCTGGTTAAACGGTCTCTGTAAAGCTATCCTCTTGCTTTCTAACGCTGGAGCCTGACGTCCACAGGGCAGGCAGTCGGAAAGAGAAAAAACTGTTCATAAAGTGGGTAGAAGGAGGACAGACAAATCCAGAGACAGAGGGGAACCGATGTCAGCTCACCGCCAGGCTCCAAATTTGAGGATGTGGTGTCCTGTGAGAGAAGGTAAAGCACTCTTTGTCAAAGAGCTAAGTCACATCTGGAGCACCTGGGGCGAGAAAAGAGTAGCTCCGGGGAGGCTGGGCCAGCAAGTAACCCATGCAGGTGAACTCCAACAGCACCTGGGTGCCTTGCATAGTCCTGCTGAGTGTAAACCACCTCAGGGCTCTGGCTCCACCCCTCCCTTCCCAATCAGACGCAGAATGTCTTTTGTAGCCCCACCCCCATCCCCCGCAAGGAAAACACACAGAGAGGAGAATTCTGGGAAATGCTGTTCAGCTCACCAGGTCGGCCGGCTCATTACAAAGCCACCAGTGGCTGTGCTCTTACTAGCTGGCATCCCTTGGGGAAAATCCCTTCACTCCATCTGAAAGATGGAAACTGTAATAATTTCGCAGGGACCTTCTTGAGACTTAAAAGAAATAATATATGTTCTCGACACCATGCCTAGAATATAAGACACTCAAATTTTTGTTGAATGAGTTCATTGATCCTTAGATGCTCAAAGAATATACTTTTGGTCTAAATGTACTTCTGGTGGCTCATAAAGATAATTAGCTCTTTGAAATGGTACAAGAATTCTTACATGCACATTTAAGATTAGTGGTAACATCATAAATCTTTTATCTATTTCTGGAGGACAAAAATGTCAGAGGACGTGAAGTTGACTCTGGATTCCACCTCGTACTAGGCACGTGAGCAAGTTAGATGAACATGGTGACTGTGCTGTTAGTGAAAGACAAAAGGGATAGCTCTCACCTCGCAGAGTCGTGTTATCTTAGAAAATGTGGGTACCTGGCACGTAGCAAAGTGTATAATAAAACCCTTCTTTTTCCCCCTCAATAATGAAAGACTATTTTTGTGGGGTCAAATGCAATATGATGTGAAAACATTATTTTTTAAAATTAATTATTATTATTTTTTTTTCGTGGTACGCGGGCTTCTCACTCTTGTGGCCTCTCCCGTTGCGGAGTACGGGCTCGGGACGCGCAGGCTCAGCAGCCATGGCTCACGGGCCCAGCCGCTCCGCGGCATGTGGGATCCTCCCAGACCGGGGCACGGACCCGTGTCCCCTACATCGGCAGGCGCACTCTCAACCACTGCGCCACCGGGGAAGCCCAAGGCAGGTGGATTCTTAACCACTACACCACCAGGGAAGTCCCTGTTTTTTTACATTTTTTTTTTTTTTTTTTTTTTTTTTGCGGTACGCGGGCCTCTCACTGCTGCGGCCTCTCCCGCTGCGGAGCACAGGCTCCGGACGCGCAGGCCCAGCGGCCACGGCTCAGGGGCCCAGCCGCTCCGCGGCACGTGGGATCCTCCCGGACCGGGGCACGAACCCGCGTCCCCTGCATCGGCAGGCGGACTCTCAACCACTGCGCCACCAGGGAAGCCCTACATTTTTAATTGAAGTATAATTGCCTTACAATATTATATTAGTTTCAGGTCTACAACAATGTGATATTTTTATGCATTACAAAATGGTCCCATGATAAGTCTAGCTGCCATCTGTCACCATACAAAGATTTTGCAATATTATTGAGTAAATTCCCTATGTTGTACATATATTTTGTAAATGGAAGTTTGTACCTCTTAATCTCCGTCACCTATTTCACTCATCCCCCCCAACCCCTCCCCTGTGGCAACCACCCGTTTGTTCTCTGTATCTGTGAGTCTGTTTCTGTATTATGTTTGTTCCTTTGTTTTCTTTTTTAGATTCCCAGAATAAACATTTGCTCATCATCATCATCATCATTTTTACTAATGTGTAGAAAACAGCCTGGAAGCAACCTAAATGCTATCCTCTGTGGTAGCATGTTGGTGGCTCTGTTTTCTTCCTGGTGCTTTTCTATGTCTTTAAAATCATCTACAATAAACTTTACATGTTATTTTTGAAGCAACCTTCCCCCCAATAAAACCCCTTGTCTTATTTTCACAAGCCCTTTCCTTTGACTCCATTTACATAGTTTCCATGGTGCCTTCTGCTCCTCCACATATGAAAAAATACTTAGAATTAGATCCTTTCTGTGTTCCCAAGACCAAGCATGCATCTCACCCTCTCCATATAGTTTTTATCGTTACCCCATCTGTTAGATTCCTCTAGCTCCTCCTTTCCATAAGAGGGACAATTTCTGTCCTAACTCTTATTATGGTAAACAGTAAATGTATCTTGTGAATAGTTGTACTGTAAAATTCAAATATGCTTAGCATAGGGAGAACGTTTTCTTCTAGCCAGTAGGCAGGGCACACCCTGCCAAAATCAACTCTACCTTTTCAGCATCTGATTCAAAGGGCAAATATTTCTCCATGGCTACCCTGTAATCTAAATTTAGACGCTTCAGCAAAAATATCCACGTTTTAAAAATATTTATTTCAAGATTCCAAATAAATGCAATGCCAAGTTTAACAACGTCAAAGCACAAGTGTTTTATTAACCAAGGGATGCTCTTCTTTTACTGTTCTTTTGCATTCTTCCCCCTCAAATTTTTATCTTGACATTCACCAAGCCTATAGAAAAGTTGAGAGAACGGTACTAAAGAAACCTTGTATATCCTTTATGTAGTCCGTCAATTGTTAACTTTTTGCCACGCTGCCTTATATTTATTTCACCTGACCCATGTGAAACAAGTCATACACATCATGGCTTTTCATCTCAAATAATTGAATATGTACCTATAACTGGCTGCTCGCCACTCAAAAGCCAATAAAGAGGCAAAGGTGGTGGAAAGGAAAGCTTGCTTTAATTCGGATGCCGGCAACGGGGGACGGGGGAGGGCGGATGCCTGTCAGAAGATCGACTTCCCCCACTGACAATCAGTGGGCAAGAGCTTTTATAGGCTGAGGGAGGGGCTACATGCAGAAACAGCACAGGTAGCTCTGACGGTCATCTTTTTTTTTCTTTTTTTTAAATTTATTTTTAGTTGCATTGGGTCTTCGTTGCTGCACGCTTTCTCTAGTTGCGGCGAGCGGAGGCTACTCTTTGTTGTGGTGTGTGTGGGCTTCTCATTGCGGTGGCTTCTCTTGTTGAGAAGCATGGGGTCTAGGTGCGCGGGCTTCAATAATTGTGGCACGCGGGCTTCAATAGTTGTGACTCGAGGGCTCTAGAGCACAGGCTCAGTAGCTGTGGTGCATGGGCTTAGTTGCTGTGCGGCATGTGGGATCTTCCCAGAGCAGGGCTCGAACCCGCGTCCCCTGCATTGATAGGCGGATTCTTAACCACTGCACCACCAGGGAAGTCCCTGAGAGTTACCTTGAAATGGGTCATCGGTGGTCTGATGAGCATCATCTTGACTGTTTTAAGTAGAGTTAGTCTTCAGTTCCAGGGTCGGTTTGTTCCCACTTCCTTGAGGCCAATTCTTGGAACTGTGGCAGCTTATGTCATAGCTACAGTCTCATCATTATGTAGTTAACTCCTTCCACCTGGCGGGGGTTTCATTATCTATAAGACAGCTCACAGGACATGGCTCAGAATATTATCTGTAGCCCTTAAGAAGGAACTAAAGGTCCTTGACCTTTAGAATTGTTCCTTCCCCAACCTTCTCCCCTACCTTTGGTTTTTTTTTTAATTGAAGTATAGTTGATTTACAATATAAGGTAAGTTTCAGGTGTACAGCATAGTGATTCAGTTCTATATATATTCATATTCCTTTTCCATTCTTTTCCATCATAGGTTATTACAAGATTATTTTTTGTTATTTTGTAGTTTTTTTATTTATTTTATTTTTTTATAACATCTTTATTGGAGTAAAATTGCTTTACAATGGTGTGTTAGTTTCTGCTTTACAACAAAATGAATCAGTTATATATATACATATGTTCCCATATCTCTTCCCTCTTGCGTCTCCCTCCCTCCCACCCTACCTATCCCACCCCTCCAGGCAGTCACAAAGCACTGAGCTGATCTCCCTGTGCTATGCGGCTGCTTCCCACTAGCTATCTACCTTACGTTTGGTAGCGTACATATGTCCATGCCTCTCTCTCGCTTTGTCACAGCTTACCCTTCCCCCTCCCCATATCCTCAAGTCCATTCTCTAGTAGGTCTGTGTCTTTATTCCCGTTTTACCCCTAGGTTCTCCCTGTGCTAAACAGTAGGTCCTTGTTGTTCATCTATTGTCTCCCACATTTGTTTAGAAATTGACTTTTTGCAAGAGTCCAGGCCATTTGTCTTCTGAACTGTTTCACATTCTGAATTTGCGCAATTATTCTTCATGATTAGATTCAGGCCAAACATTTTGGACAAGATTTTCTCATAGGTGATACCATTTAGTTTTCACTGCTTCATATTAGGAGGGGCACAATATCACTCTGGATATTGTGAGGTGATGCCAAGTTTGATTACATTTTTTTTTAAGATTTAATTTTTTATTTATTTTTGGCTGTGTTGGGTCTTCGTTGCTGAGCGTGGGCTTTCTCTAGTTGCGGCGAGCGGGGGCTACTCTTCGTTGTGGTGCACTGGCTTCGCCTTGTGGTGGCTTCTCTAGTTGCGGAGCAGGGGATCTGGGCACGTGGGCTTCAGTAATTGTGGAGCACAGGCTTAGTTGCCCCGAGGCATGTGGGATCTTTCCGGACCGGGATCAAAGCCATGTCCCCTGCATTGGCAGGCAGATTCTTATCTACTGTGCCACCAGGAAGGCCCTGGTTTTTTTTTTTAACATAAATAAAATCATGCAATGATTAATTTGCTTGAGATTAAGTACAATTTAATTATTAAATTAATCTGATTCTCTCTCTCTAACAATATTTTGAAAATCTTTGTTTTAGTAGCTCCCCTGTGTTTTTCATTTTTTAAACTGCCCCGCTATTCCATAGGGTGATGTATTAAACACTTGACAAGATCTGGGATGTCTACTCATACAGACTGAATATTTGAGTCACCCCTGTCCAATATTCCTATACTGAAACTTTACCCCAAGTGTGATGGTCTTAGAAGGTGGGGCTTTGGGGGGTGATTAGGTCATGAGGGTGGAACCCTCATGAATGGGATTAGTGCCCTTATAAAAGAGACCCTGAGAGCTTTCTTTTGCCTTCTACCCCTTGACAAAACAGCTAAAAGATAGCTGTCTAAGAACCAGGAAGTGGACTCTCAACAGACACCAAATCTGCTAGCACTTTGATCTGGACTTCCAGCCTCCAGAACTCTACTGAATAAATGTTTGTTGTGTAAGCCATCCGGTCTATAGCATTTTGTCATAGCAGCCCAAATGGACTAAGACAAGCCCAAATTTTTCTTAATCAAAATCCCAGTGAAAGATGGGAAAAACATTTGCAAATCATGTATCTGATAAGGGATTGCTATGCAGAATATGTAGAGAACTCTTAAAACTTAACAGTAAATAACCTAGAGATTAGTCCAAGGGTTTTTTTCTGCCTCTGGGCTGTACCAACTAGATTATTGCATAATGTTAGGTTATGACATTTACTTCAGCCTCCTATGAGATTTTTTCTTTTCTTATGTTTTAGCAGATCTGTCCCTCCCCCATATTTTAGCTTTCAAAGTTGATTCATGTAAAATAATTTATGTATTAAGTCATGAAGCTAGTATTAAAATGAACTCCCTTGAACACACCATCCAATTAAAGAGTTAGACCATAATATGGGGAATTCCCTGGTTGTCCAGTGGTTAGGACTCAGTGCTTTTGAAACCATGCATCTCAGATTGGGACTTGAACCCATGAGTCTGGGACTCGAACCTGGCCAAAACCCACAGTCTTCCAACTGAGATCACACACCTGGTTTCAGGACTTAATGAAGCTCAGGTTCTTGATGTCTCATCACAGAAAGAATTCAATGAAAGACAAAGTGATAGGTAAGAAGTGGATTTATTTAGAGAGAAACACACTCCATAGAGAGAGTGTGGGCCATCTCAGAAGGTGAGAAAGGCACCAGGGTATGGTGTTGTCAGTTTTTATAGTGGTGGGTAATTTCATAGGCTAATGAGTGGGGGGAGTATTCCAGCTATTTTAGGAAGGGGCAGGGATTTCCAGGAATTGGGCCACCACTCACTTTTTGATCATTATGGTCTCCTTAGAACTGTCACGGAGCCTGTGGATGTGTCACTTAGCTTGCTGATGTGTTACAATGAACGTATACTGAGGCTCAAGGTCTAGTGGAAGTCGATTTGTCCACCATCTTGGACCCATTTGGTTCTAATCCTTTTATGTCATGTCCTCAGGCTATGTCATTCTTTCAAAGGTTGTGCCCTGCCCCCTTCCCTCCTGTTTCACTTTTACTGCCAAGACCCAGGTTCAATCCCTGGTCAGGGAACTAAGATCCCAAAGCTGAGTGGCACAGTGAAAAACCAAGACAAAACAAAACATGATCAACATTGTTGAAGTTAACCTCCCAATTTTATTCCCTGCTTGGCCCCCAGAGGTACCCACTGGCCTGAACTGTATGTTTATCAGACACTGCTTTGGTTTTTAGTTATAAATAGTTTTACTAGGTATATAGGGTTCCTTCCATAGCATACTGTTTAGCATCCTTGGTTCTGAGCTTTGAAAAAGTGAGATCATATGTAGCTGTATCAGCTGAGATCTCTCCCAAAACAAACATCCACTCTCGTGGTTCAAAGGAAAAAATTGTGTTGAAGGAGGTACAAGTTGGGGCCTAAGTTGTGGGAACGAAGAAGGACAAGACCAGAGTGGCCTTGCAGAGCAGCCAAAAAAAAAAGAGGACAGAGATCAGGTGGATGGAAGCAAGTAAGTGAAAACCTGTGTATGCTTGGTTGAGATTTTCTTTCACTGCATACAGTAGTGTTTCTGTTTCAGCCTTGTTGCATGTGACTGTGGTTCATTCATTTTTAAGAACTGTTTAATATGCTGTTGGATGGATGTACACCATTTATTAACCCATTCTCTTGTGGACGGACGTCTGGACTGTTTCTAGTGTTTTACGGCTATGAACAATGCATGCTGCTATGAAGATTTCTGGGATAGTGGGTGGAGGGCTTTGCCTGCAACCAAGAGTCTCATCGAAGCCGGGAAGAATCCTGGGGTTTTACAACCTTTCCTGGAGCAGAGGTGACCCAATCACTCCAGGGTGGATTCATTAGCAGGACAACTGTTTCTATTTTTCATTTTGCTAAAATACATATAACACAAAATTTACCATTGTAACCATTTTCAGCGTACAATGCAGTGGCATTAAGTGTGTTCACAGAGCAACTGTTTATTAAAGTAGTAAAATTGAACAGGTAGCTCGCATTCTTGTTTTTTTTTTTTTTGCGGTACACTGGCCTCTCACTGTTGTGGCCTCTCCCGTTGCGGAGCACAGGCTCCGGACGCGCAGGCTCAGCGGCCATGGCTCACGGGCCCAGCCGCTCCGCGGCATGTGGGATCTTCCCGGACTGGGGCACGCACCCGTGTCCCCTGCATCGGCAGGCGGACTCTCAACCACTGTGCCACCAGGGAAGCCCTGTTTTTTTTCTTTTTAGCTGGCATTATTGTTAAGCCAAGGTTTCTCCCACAAATTTTACACACATAGTGTGTACAAATTTTCAGATTTCTTGATTTATTTATGAGAACGGTACACACAGTTCTGGGTAGAATTTAGCTGAGAAGAGAATACAAGTTTGGGTTTAAAAAAAAAATCTCTTTCGGGAATTCCCTGATGGTCCAGTGGCTAAAACTCTGTGCTTCCACTGCAGGGGTCACAAGTTCGATCTCTGGTCAGGAAACTAAGATCCTGCAAGCCGCGAAGTGCGGCCAAAAAAAAATCTCTTTTAATAGATTCTTTTTTTTTTTTTGAGCAGTTTTAGGTTCACAGCAAAATTGACTGGAAATTATGGAGAGTTCCCTCTACCTCGTGTCCCCACACATGAATAGCGTCCCCTGATATCAGCATCCCTACCAGATGGTACTTTTGTTACAACTGATGCTGCTGCACTGACACATCGTTACCATCCAAAGGCCATAGTTTACATTAGGGCTCACCCTTGGTGTTGTACAATCTATAGGTTTAGACAAATATCTAATGACAGCTATCCATCATTATGGTATCACACAGACCAGTTTCACTGCCCTAGAAGTCCTCTGTGCTTTGCCTGTTCATCCCTTTCTCCTCCACTAAGAGTGCAAGTTCGTATTTTCATGTTTCCTTTCTTTTCCTAAGGGGGCCCCCAAACATGAAAGGTGTGGTGAATGTAAAGGAGGTCTTAGGCTTATGAAGCAGGATGTGATGAAGTTACTTTAGCCAATCCCCTACTGAGAGACACCGGGCTCCTATCAATTTCCGCCATTACTATCAATACAAACATTTCTGCCATTAACATAAAAGAATCTGAAAAAGAATATATGTATAACTGAATCCCCTTGCTTTACACCCGAAATGAAGACAACATTGTAAATCAACTATACTTCAGTTAAAAAAAAAAAAGGAATGAACTGATACATGCAATAACATGGATGAATCTCAATCTCAAAAACATTCCTGAGTGAAAGAAACCTGTTACAAGAGTACATATCACGTGATTCCATTTACATGAAGTTTTAGAATAGGCACAGCTAATCTATGGTGGATAAGGTAAGACTGGAGTGGGAGTAATGATAGAACAGGAAGGGGTGTGAGGGGATTTCTGGGGTGATGATGATTTTCTATATCTTGACTGGGGTTTGGGTTACACAGGTGTGTCTCATCAACAGTACACTTGAGATCTGCACATTTCAGCAGATGCAAATTTCACCTCAAAAGAAAAAAATAGAACCATAAACAAATATTGAACTCTAATTAATTATATGCATGCTGAAGTATTAGGGGGAAGTGTCCTGATGTCTGCAACTGACCTTGAAATAAATGAAGAAAACAAGATGAATTGTTGGTTGCAGGGAGGAACGGGTAGATGAACAGAAAGATATGGAATAAAGCAAGTATAGTGAAAACATCAATTGTAGAATCTAGGTGGTGGGTACATGGGTATTCTCTATAAAATTGTCAACTTTTCTGTATATCTGAAACTATCATAATAAAATGTTGGGACAAAAACTGTACCACAAATTGGGGGAAAATACACTTTTATTGGAAGGTTAAAATTGAGCCATATAAAACTGAAATAAAACTCAAATTCTAGCCGTGCAACTTTCTAGCTAGTTGCTTAATTTATGTCTGCTGCAGTTTTCCCATATATTATGTGGATATGATTCTTCTTTTGTAGGGTTTTGTGAGAATGAAATTAGGTAATATACTTAAAGTATATTAAAAACATAGTGGGTAAACAATGAATGGGTGCTTTTATATTCCTCTTGGTGGCTATAATCTAAGAGTTCAAAGAAGATGGCCCTCGATGCGGATTAGAAAAATCTAAGGAGGCTTCCTAGGAGGTGTGATTTTAAAGAAGAGTAGAATTCAGCCAGAGCAAATCAAGGGCTTTTCTGGTGGAAAAAAAGCCTGAGGAAAGGCCTAGAAACAAGAATGAGTTCACGTGGGCAAGTTTGGTGAGAGGCGAAGACCCTGCATTTTGTTTTTTTCAAAATAAAATTAAAATATCTGTGTATGTCAATCTCCTGATAAAGGAAGACTTGAACAATTTACTAGGCACCCACGAACACTTTCAGGGGCAGGGTCTCTACATGTGAAGTGAAGACAATTTTCAGTTCTGTTGTCTGAGAGTAGAATTTTACTGTCTACTGCTTTACAACTTCCTGGAAACAAAATTTCATTCCCTTTGCCCTCTTTGCCAAGAGATGCGGGACCTGGCAGGAACTGAAGCTGCCAACAAGAGTCCTTTCTCGGGCTTCCCTGGTGGCGCAGTGGTTGAGAATCCGCCTGCCAATGTTTGGGGAACGAAGATCCCAAATGCCACGTGGTGTGGCCAAAAACAAAAACAAACAAACAAAAAAACCCACGCCCTCCAAAGTGCAAACCATCTCCCCTTTCAGCCTCCTTTGCTGTCTCACTTCCACTCCTGTCCTGTGTAGTAGGCAGAACGATGGCCCCCAAAGGTGTCCATGTCCAAATCCTGGAACCTGTGACTTTGTTACTTTACATGGCAAATGGATTTTGCAGATGGGATGAAGTTACAGATTTGACACAGGGAGATTCTTCTGGATTATCTGGGTGGGCCCAACGTCCTTGTAAAGGGAAGTGAGGCAGGAGGGTCAGAGGCAGAGAAAGATGTGACAGCAGAAACAGTGGACAACGTGATGCAATCGCTGAGGGGCGGCACACAAGACAAAGAATATAGGCGGCCTCCAGAAGCTGGAAAAGACAAGGAACCAGAATGTCGCCTAGAATCTCCAGAATGAACGCTGTCCTGCTGACCCCTTGGTTTTAAGCCCAATGAGACGCATCTCAGATTTCTGACCTCCAGAACTTCAAGGTGACAAACTTATGTGGTTTTAAACCACCAATGTTGTGGCAATTTGTTCCAGCAGCCAGAGTTAGCTTTTATTTTTAAAAATAAATTTATTTATTTTTAGTTTTGGCTGTGTCGGGTCTTCGTTGCTGTGCGTGGGCTTTCTCTAGTTGCGGCGAGCAGGGGCTACTCTTCGTTGTGTTGCGCAGGCTTCTCATTGCAGTGGCTTCTCTTGTTGCGGAACACGGGCTCTAGGTGAATGGGCTTCAGTAGTTGTGGCGCGCGGGCTCAGTAGTTGTGGCGCACGGGCTTAGTTGCTCCGTGGCATGTGGGATTTTCCCGCACCAGGGCTCGAACCCGTGTCCCCTGCATTGGCAGGCGGATTCTTAACCACTGTGCCACAAGGGAAGCCCCAGAGTTAGCTTTTAAAAGTATAAACTGGAGCACATTGATCCCCTTTTCAGTGTTTTCCCATCACACTCGGAACAAAACCCAGACTCTTTCTGTGATCTGGCTCCTGCGTACCTATTTCTCCTCAGCCCCTACTGCTCTCCCTAACCCTGATTAAGCCTGCCTTTAATTCCTGGACTAAAGCCAGCTAATGTCAACCTCAGGGCCTTTGCACTTGCTGTTTCTTCTGATCAGAATGCTCTTCCCGCAGACCCTCACATGGTGGGCTCTTTTCCTCTATGTCTCTTCAGAGATGCTGCTGCCCCAGGGCAGCTTTCGCTAAACACCCTCTGCAAAATAACATGGCTCCATTTTCTAGAGTCTTGCCCTCATTTTGTTTTCTTTATAACCTGACTTCCTGAAATTATCTCATGTATGTAGTTTTCATTTGTCTCCTGCTGGCCTCCTCAGAATGTAAGCTCTAACAGGGCAGGGAACTTGCCTGTTCACTGAAGTATCTCTCACCTTACCCAGACACAGGGGCCATCCTAATAACCACATGTTGAATGAGTGCGTGACTCTATCTTCCTGATCACACACCGTTGTTTCACCAGTGAGCCTTCCACTGATAAATCATTTTTCATGCAACATGAGCAAACAGCTAGATCATCAAGCATATCGGGTCACTGATTATTTTATTTCCGGTGCTTCCTGCCAGAGCTGGGGATAAATCAGCATATAGTCCCCAAACCAGTCATGAAGTAAGTAAAAAAGGACCCTAATTCAAAAATATACCCCCTAGGGGACTTCCCTGGCAGTCCAGTGGTTGGGACTCCATGCTTCCACTGCAGGGGGCCTGGGTTCGATTCCTGTTTGGGAACGGAAGCCATGAAGTGTGGCAAACAATCAAATAACCTCCCCTACATCATGCAGCTGAAGGCTTTTTAAAAAACTTATCTTTGGGCTTCCCTGGTGGCGCAGTGGTTGAGAGTCCGCCTGCCGATGCAGGGGACACGGGCTCGTGCCCCGGTCCGCGAGGATCCCACATGCCGCGGATCAGCTGGGCCCGTGAGCCATGGCCGCTGAGCCTGCGCGTCCGGAGCCTGTGCTCCGCAACGGGAGAGGCCGCAGGGGTGAGAGGCCCGCGTACCGCAAAACAAAACAAACAAACAAAAAACTTATCTTTGGATATTCAGATGCCTTGCCTCATCCTCAGACACTTAAGCCCTTTCGCAGCTTTTGGTCTGTCTACATGGAGACTGTAGTTCCCTGTGAAAGGGATTTTTTTCTTGGAGGGATTTAGGGAAGGGTAAAGGAGGGAGGGTGAGCACAGGACTATAAGCGATGTGAATAGATTCTTTTCAAGTGACCATATTCTCCTTGAATGCCCCCTACTCGTCTTTTACGATATATTTATGGATACTTGAAGATTTCTTTCCAGAGTCTTTCATCCAAAAGGAACTGTGACAGAGCAGATGGTGGAGATGTCCATACTGAAATGCAGAGGGCACACTGCTGTTTAATGGCAAACCGTTGTGAAGTATACTGTTCCTCTTTCCTGCCAAGGCATGTCTCGCCAAGGGTTGACTGCAAGATCTTCAGAAACGTCTTCAACTTATCAATAGATTGCTGACGCTGCTGGAATCGGTAACCTCCCATTAGCTGCCACTCCGTTCAGTTGTTCTGAGTCAGGCACGCTTCTCTCCTCAACCTCCATGACCCTGATTCTTGGCCAGTTTGGGGTGGGGTGGAAGGGCGGGGTTAAAATTACCCCGGAGAAGACCTAAAGCTCTGACTTGTTCAGGACCCCCAGACCCACCAAGGGATTTGTCCAGTTCACCCTGAAGTGGGAACCCCAGCCTCTTGGTCCTTTTTTGAGACTCTCTAGCTCACCTCTAAAAAAAACTGATCTGGACCTGGATTTCTTTTTCTCTCCTTGGTTTCAAAAAGTTTTTTACAAAAGTATTATGGACTGGCTTCAATAAATTCAAATCATATAGACATAAATCAATTCAAAAGTTAAATTCCCTTTCTAACCATTGCTCCCCTCTGCCTTGAAGCCCTCTCTCTGGGGGGAGTAGCCACGGTTAACTGTTTACAAGTGCCCTTATTCCATGCTCATCCAAATACATTCATGAGAACGGCATCATATGCTTTTGCAACTGGCATTTATCACTCACCCACATATTCCGGAACTCCTTCTCTGTCAACATATACAGGTCTATCATATTCTTTTTAGCCAAGTGCTATTCCATAATATGGAACAATGATGATATACTATAATCTATTGTTGGATATTTGGACACTATTACAAATTCTGTGACATTGAATTTTCTTGTATGTGTATCCTTGTGCAATTGTAATATGAGTAGATTCTTCAAAAGTAAATTGTTAGGTCAAAGGATGTATTAAACACATTCAGAGAAACAGAATGTGTAATATATAGAGAGAGATTTATTTAAAGGAATTGGCTCACGCAGTTATGGAGGCTGGCAAGTCCCAAGTCTGCAGTTCAAGTCCCAAGACCATCTGCTGCAGAAAGCCCTCTTGCTCAGGGGAAGTCAGTCTTCCGTTCTACGCAGGTCTTCAACTGATTAGATGAGGCCCACCACATTATGGAAGGCAAGCTGCTTTACTCTAAGTTCACCATTTAAAATGCAAATTTCATTCAAAAACACCTTCAGAGAAACATCTAGAATAATGTTTGACCAGATATCTGGGCACCATGGACCAGCCACACTGGCATATATTAGCCATCACAAAAGATATGTTAATTTAAAATTTTGATAAGTTATTACCAAACTGTGCTCTAAAAAGGTCATTCCAATTTATACTTTGACCCAGCAAGTGTAAAGGCATGCCCTTAAACTCACATCCTTACCAACATGAAATATCATTCTTTTTCATTTTTTAACCAATCAATGGGTGAAGATGGTATCTGTTGTTTTTATTTGCACTCATCTCTAGTGCAGTTAAAACTATTTTTTACAGAAAATAACAAACGTTAACAAGGATGTGGAGAAACTGGAACACCGGTGCACTGCTGGTGGGAATGTAAAATGGTGAAGCCACTGTGGAAAATCGTATGATGATTTCTCAGAAAATTGAACCTAGAATTACCACATGATCCAGCAATTCCACTGCTGGATATATACTCAAAAGAACTGAAAGCAGAGATGTAAACAGATATTTGAATACAGATGGTCCCGGACTTACGATGTTTTACTCATGATTTTTGACTTTACAATGGTGTGAAAGTGATACACATTCACAAATTTGAATTGTGAATTTAGACCTTTTCCCGAGCTAGCAACATGCTGCCTGGTACTCTCTCGTGATGCTGGGCAACAGCAGCCACAGGTCCCAGCCAGCCCCGCAATCACGAGAGTAAACAACCAGACACCGACAACCACTCTGTACCCAGACAACCATTGTTTTCCACTTTCAGTACAGTATTCAATAAATTACAGGAGACAGTCAACACTTTAATACAAAATAGGCTTTGTATTAGACGATTTTGCCCGACTGTAGGCTAATGTAAGTGTTTTGAGCGTGTTTAAGGTCAGCTAAGCTAAGCTAGGATGTTTGGTAGGTTAGGTGTATTAAATACACTTTCAACTTAATGATATTTTAAATTCAGGATGGGTTTATCAGGATGTAACTCTACTGTAAGTCGAGGACAATCTGTACTCAAGTTTATAGCAGCGTTATTTACAGTAGCCAAGAGATGGGGGCAACCCAAGTGTCCATCAACAGAAGAATGGATTATAAAAATGTGTTACATACATAAAATGGAATATTATGCAGCCTTAAAAAGGAAGGAAATTGTGACACATGCCACAACATGGGTGAAACTTTGAAGTTATGCTAAGTGAAATAAGCCCAAAATGACAAATACTACATGATTCCACTTACATGAAGTACTTAGTCAAATCCATACGGACAGAAAGTAGAATGGTGGGTGCCAGGGGCTGGGGGGAGGAGAGAATGGGAAATTATTGTTTAATGGATAGAGTTTCAATGGGGAAGATGAAAAAGTTCTGGAAATGAATGGTCGCAGAACAATGTAGATGTACTTAATGCCAGAGGACTGTACACTTAAAAATGGTTGAAACAGTAATGTTATGGTATGCATATTTTCCAATTAAAAATAACTATTTTTAAAATTTATATTTCTTTTGTGAATTGTCTTTTCATATCATTTGCTCTTATTTCTGTTGAGTTTTTTCTTTTTCATATTGACCAAAGGAATTCTTTCTATACTTTGGACATTTAACAGTTTGTTATACGTATTGCAAATATTTTCTCCCTCTCTAACATTTCTCAGGTATTTGTTTAAATAACACCAAATAAAAGTTTAAAATATTACAAAATCAAATATGCAGCTTTTCCTTTATGGCTTCAGATTTATTACTTTGTGGAGAAAGGTAGGCCTTCTTCATTTCATAATTATAAAACTATTCTATACTTTCAGAGTTTTTCTATATTTAGATTTTTTAATCTATTGGAATTTTTCTTTGTGTGTAGTGCAAGGTAGAGAACCTAAGTCACTAATTGATAGTTTCCTAAATGGATAGCCAATTGGACTGAAACTTTTTTCTGAATGGTCTCTTCCTCAGTGATTTGAAATGCCACATTTATCATAAATTAATCTGTTTTGGCCTATTCTGTTTCATTGATCTTTTTGTTTATTTCTGCTCCCAAATCACATTGCTTTTAATTTTTTAAAATATTTAGTTATTTATTTATTTGGCTGCGCCAGGTCTTAGTTGTGGCATGCGGGATCTTCGCTGCCGTGTGTGGGATCTTTACCTGCGGCATGCAGGATCTTTGTTTTAGCTGTGGCATGCGGGACCTAGTTTCCCCGACCAGGGATTGAACCCGGGCCCCCTGCATTGGGAACGTGGAGTCTCAACCACTGGACCACCAGGGAAGTCCCTCACATTGCTTTTATTACTGTAGTTTTATAGGACATTTTGATATCTGGTAGGGCACGGACCCCTTATTCATATTCCTTTATCCAGAACTTGATAAAATTGACTAGTCTCACAATTTTCTTTCTGATGAACTTTAGAATCAGATTTCCAATTCCTGATGGACATTCTACTGGCACTCTGATTGGAATTGCATTACATTTTTAGATATAAAGAACTGACCCTCTTAAATATTGACTCTTCTTAGGAACATTGTATTCCTCATCTATTCAGATCTTTCACGTCCTTCAGTCAAGTCATATTTTTCTTTGTAGAGAAAAATGCCCATTTAAAAAAATACATTTATTTATTTATTTGTGTTTGGCTGCACTGGGTCTTCGTTGCTGCGTGCGGGCTTTCTCTAGTTGCAGAGAGCGGGGGCTACTCTTCGTTGCGGTGTGCGGGTTTCTCATTGTGGTGGCTTCTCTTGTTGCGGAGCGTGAGCTCTAGGCACGTGGACTTCAGTAGTTGTGGCACGTGGGCTCAGTAGTTGTGGCGCACGGGCTTAGTTGCTCCGCAGCATGTGGGATCTTCCTGGACCAGGGCTCGAACCCGTGTCCCCTGCACTGGCAGGCGGATTCTCAACCACTGCACCAAGCCCCTCTTATTTATCTTTGAAGCCAAAATGAACTAAATATTAAATTCAACTAATTTAATTGAGCTAATATGAATAAAATGTTTTTTTTAGATTTTGGGATAAACAGAGCCTGGATTGGCAAAGGAGCACACTGCTCTTCTGAACTTCAGGACTCAAAATGGGTCTTGGCCAGCATCAAAAATGGGCATTTTTCTCTGGGACTTCCCTGGTGGCGCAGTGGTTAAGACTCTGCCTGCCAATGCAGGGAACACGGGTTCAAGCCCTGGTCCGGGAAGATCCCACATGCCGCAGAGCAACTAAGCCCGTGTGCCACAACTACTGAGCCTGTGCTCTAGAGCCCACGAGCCACAACTACTGAGCCCACGTGCCACAACTACCGAAGCCCCCGCACCTACAGCCCGTGCTCCGCAACGAGTAGCCATTGCAACGAGAAGCCCGCACACCACAATGAAGACGCAACAACGCAGCCAAAAATAAAATTAAAAAAAAATAAATAAGAAGTGAAGCAAAAAGTGAGAAATCATGCTACAATAGCTAAGACTGTCTTTAAATATATTTCTTGTGAAAACCCAAATCAGCATTGGTGGAAATTATAATCTTGCATATTTTAATACACAGCCACATCCTTATACAGACACATCCAAGCATGCAAGACTTTCAGCTTTTCCTCTCTATGAATCATGCATACCAGATTAGTGTATTTAAATTTTTTCACACATAACTTGAATGTATCATTAGTTTTCATACATTTTTCAACTTGAATTTTCTCTGGGTAACAAAGTGCTTTCAGAGATATAATATTAACAGAATTTACAGTTATGAATTAAACCTAAAACACAGCAGTAATCTTCACAGTTAAAGATGTAAGGAAACATTGCGGGACTTAACCAACGCCATAGTCTAGTAAGTACCACAGCCAGATCTTATGAGCGAGAGTTCTCATTTACAGCGCTCAACTTAAAGTTAGTTCAATCAAAAATATTTTCTGGGCTTCCCTGGTGGCGTCCGGAGCCTGTGCTCCGCAACGGGAGAGGCCACAACAGTGAGAGGCCCGCGTACCGCAAAAAAAAAAAAGGGCCTCTCACTGTTGTGGCCTCTCCCGTTGCGGAGCACAGGCTCCGGACGCGCAGGCTCAGCGGCCATGGCTCACGGGCCCAGCTGATCCGCGGCATGTGAGATCTTCCCGGACCAGGGCACGAACCCGTGTCCCCTGCATCGGCAGGCGGACTCTCAACCACTGCGCCACCAGGGAAGCCCCCATAAAAGATTTTAAAAGCTGCCTGGGAAACCCATGGAATTTCAGCCTTCCAAGAGACAGAGGGTTCACATAATAGATACCCTTCGTTTAAAAGCTCACTATCGAGAGGAACGAGGTCCTTCTACTTTTAAAGAGTTCCTTTATAAGATTCACTGTCACAGATTAAAGCTAGTAACATTCAAAGATCCCCAGACTTAAATTCATAGAATATTCAGGAAAAGGATTTAAAGAGTGATACTTAGATGTATTCTTTTATACCTTGGCTTTGATGAACATTTTTTTTACTCACATCTTTTGCACACTTTTTATTTTGGTCTCTGGTATTCAATTCTTTAATGCTTCCTATCTAATCTAATGCTATTCAATAAACGAGCAAATGTTTTACTTAAAAAAAAGAAATCAATGTGGAATCAGCATCCGAAGGTAATATGTTGATGTTAAAGATGGAACTAGCCACACTGGATTAAAAAGAAAAAGAAAAAAGCAGGTTCTCATTAAATTGAATCTGCATGTAACTCCCTGACAAAATGTGTAAAAGACCAAAGATAAATTAATAATTTTTACTACCTATGTAAATACCTGCTTCCTGTGCATTTTGTTCACTTTTAAGTTCCTATTTATAGATACTATTTTTAAAATATCCATCCTTATTTGCTTCAAAACAATAAGGATGGTCTAGATTAGCAATGGTTGGATGGCTTTGGGGACTGGTTGACTAGAATATGGGGATTTAGTATACTGTACTGCTTCTGAGTATGGGTAAAATTATCCTTAATTAAAAAGAAAAACTGTAGTGGCCAAATTATGGCACAGCCATACAATGAACAAATAAGCAAACATTAAAACATTTTACAAATAAAGAAAAACCCAAACATATATGAAGAAAATTCAACACGTTGAAAATAATTACTTTCAGCTTCTGGGATTAAATGATTTTACTTTATTTTTGTTTTTTATTTAACAACCCTAAACATTTATGATCTGAAAACCAATTTGTTACTGAGCTGCTTCCCATTATCTATTTAAGACTCTTCATCACCTATTTAAGCTTAATGTTTTGAAACTCTCAACTGTCTTGCAATTATGTATTTTTACTGCAAACTCGCGGAACAACTGTGGACTGTGATAGGCAAATATACATTTAGGATATATCTGTATGCATTAATAGAAATCACCCATATTTTAGTTTCACAATGCTTGTCTTAATGGGGAAAATGTCTAACTGTCTGACAAATTACATTCTTGAAATAAAATAGTACGCAGTGCTTACAAATGCTATGTAAGTATACTCATTAACCTAGGAGAAAGTTCACACAGTATGAGAGACTACAAACCAGGATGTAGCAGGAATTCCCTGGCCGGCCAGTGGTTAGGACTCCATGTCGCCACTGCAGGGGGCATGGGTTCAATCCTTGGTCGGGGAACTTGCAAGCCGTGAGGCTCGGCCAAAAAAAAAGTAACAAAAAACAAACCAAAAAACAAAAACACGGATGTATAATGACACCAATTTTGTAAACTCGTAAAAACACAGAAAAGGATCTGAGAAAAATGCATCTTTAAATAGTTGCCTAGTGAGTGAATTATAATTTCGGGTGTTTTTAGCTTGTCTGTTTCCTGAGTTTTTCCCCCAGTGAGCACGGACTGCCCCTGTACTGAAATCTCACACACACACACACACACACACTTCTCCCTGCCCCTGCCCTCACACTTGCATACACACTTACAAACACCCCCCCCCACACACACACTTCTCCCTGCCCCTGCCCTCACACTTGCATACACACTTACCAAACACCCACACACACATTCTCCCTGCCCCTGCCCTCACACTTGCATACACACTTACCAAACACCCACACACACACATTCTCCCTGCCCCTGCCCTCACACTTGCATACACACTTACCAAACACCCACCCACACACACACACACACACACATTCTCCCTGCCCCTGCCCTCACACTTGCATACACACTTACCAAACACCCACACACACAAATTCTCCCTGCCCCTGCCCTCACACTTGCATACACACTTACCAAACACACACACACACACACTCTCCCTGCCCCTGCCCTCACACTTGCATACACACTTACCAAACACCCAGACAAGACTCCTTTCCCAGGGCCTCCGTGATCATCATGCATCTCCGCATCAGGCACCAGGTTCCATGCCTTAATTCCTGGTTAGTCTACATCTGAAAGGTCAAATTCAACCTCAAACAAGCCAAGAGAATGCAGGGTTCTTGCTAACTGCCTTTTCTAGTTAACAAACCAGACTGTCATTACTAAACAGTTATCTTCCTTGTCCTTCTAGAACATCTGAACTGACCTCCACTCAACCATTCCTATCACTCAGTTCTCATTCAACTACTTGTTGAAAGGGCAAGAAATTAACTTTTTCTAAGTACTGATCCCAGAAAAGATGCCTCAACGTGTTTTTTGGGTTTTTTTTTTTAAGTAATTGTTTTCTTTTGACAGCTGAAGAGAACACCCACTTGAGGGTTCATTTTATTAAAAAATCATAAAAGGATGCTTAAGGCAAGGATCTAGAAGTACTACATTCCAATTTTCTATAAAAGAGGCAATTTCTTTTAGGTATCAATCTATACAAGAAGTGAAAAAACCTTACCTGTTGTGCTTTTTAGAAAATTAATAAATCTCTTTAAACATATTACTAGCAATGAGTTCAGAATAAGAAAATCTTTGCATCTGTAAACATTTATCACATTCCTAGGGGTGGACGGCTGGGTAATACGAAATGAACACTGCCAGATGGGTTACAGGGTTAAAATTCACTAGTTTTTTTCCCCATTGGTTTATTTTTTAAATATTTATCTATTTGGCTGCACCAGGTCTTAGTTGCAGCATGGGGGTTCTCAGTCAAGGCATATGGGATCTTGCTCCCTGACCAGGGATCGAACCTGGGCCCCTTGCATTGGGAACGTGGAGTCTTAGGTCACTGGACCATCAGGGAATTCCCTTTATTTTTTTAGATAACCCTTTAACTGCAACAAGTAGCTGCTAAAAATTCTGGTACCAAAAAATTGCATCAAGTATCCATACACACAGCAAGAGAAAATGTTTCAGCTCCATTTAAATTTGCATATCCAAACAGTCTTACAAAACTTAAAAACTACAGGCAAATCTACTTGCATCACTGTTTCAGGTCCTTCCTCCACCAAGAATTTTCCCACTCCCCAAGAGTTGCCAAAGCCCTCTTTTGGGTGTCATTTCAACCCAAATCAATGTCCTCTGCATTTCTTTCTGTAGTTTCAGGTTTTACGATGCCACACCTCACCGCTGTGAGCTCTGTTCACACTGGGCATTCCAGCGGCACACAGCCCTTGCAGAGTTCTATGATCCGCTGGGACTCGTCGTTAATCTTTGGCCAGGCCACACAGCAACGTAGCATGTAGGACCTTAGCTCCCCAACTAGGGATTGAACCTGCAGCCCCTGCACTGGAAGCTCAGTTTTAACCACTGGACCGCCAGGGAAGTCCCCCCAAGGACTAATTTTTAAAGCATTCTTGCCTCCTACTAATCAAGTCCACAGGCAAAATAACATCAAACGTAGAGTTCTAAACTTCGTTCCAAGGCCTCTCCCTCTTTAGTGGTGACCTTGGCAAGATGCCATCTCTGGCTCCACTTCTGCATTTGCCAAATCAGCAGTGTCCAGTACCACCTCTAAAGACTATTTAGACGGCAAAACAGAGGGACAAGGACTTGCATGACAGCGAATCTCGAAAATAATACACAAATACAAACCTGTAAGATCTCGTGCTAGCTTTTTCAGTATTTATAAGCGTAGTTCATAGGAAGAGTGAATAATTACGTATTTATTTTGCTTCAGAGAACAGGGGACTGATTTCCCATTAAACCAATTTAGTCACAAAAGCATCTTCAAAGTACACTGTTGAAGTATTATAGAAAAAATGAAGTATTCCACTCTTCCAAAATTTTATTAAGACTTTGGAAAAACAAATGTGAAAATTCTTTAAAATGAAATTTAAACAACTTAATTCATGTGCTTCAAGAAATTCTTTCATAATTGAGATTTTATTTGTTGTTTTGAGGATCAGTACACAGACATTTCAATTTGTACACAATTCTCAACATACGTACCAAAAACCTAAAAAATCATGTAGTTGTGATTCTTTTCTGAACAGTTATTCCAGTGACTTTCCAGCTTAAAATTTGGGGGCAAATTTTCCTTCACAGGATATCAAGTACCAATATCTTCAAATATTGATATGCTGTTACATCGTAAGTCCCACTAATTCACAATTTAATATCACATACACTACATACTCAAATTGTCAATCGTTCACAGCACATTAACAGTTACTAGAAGAACTGGACTACCACGACCAAAGATGTTACAGAGTGCACAAAACTCTGCCCAGGAGAGCCAAGATCAAGGGGTGAGTGGTTTGCTTTAGGAAACAATTCTACCAAAAACAACGTGGGAAGAGAAGTAATTTAAAGTGTTTAAGACATTAAATGCGCAACTGACTCCAAACTGCCATTTAGTACGCTTTGTATTATAGGATATAAAAGCTACCCTCCATCTGTGGAATGTTAAGCTGACACCCAAGACAATCAAAGCCTCCCATATTCAATATCCCACTATTTTCTGGTTGTACCAAAAAATAAACAACCAGCAAATGATTTCACCTCTTAAAAAAAAGCATTTACACTTAAAAAATGGGATGAGGTGGGATTCCTTCCTTTTTAAAAATGTTTCTAGAGCTACTAAAAAACTTGCATTTACAAAATAGTTGATAAAAATATTCCTCTGGATTGTACAAGAAGGGAAACAGGGACCACTGATAGGACCAGGTGTGTGATATTAATCAGACTTGGCTTCTTTCTCTCCTGCTTCATCAGAAGCTGGGCTCTGCAAAATCAAAGGAAAAACAGTGATAGAACATTTGACTTCTGTGTCAGTGTTATACTGTTAGAGATATTTAGCATTTAATACAGTGTAAGTTTTATTCATTACTATTATTAAGTCTTGACAATACATTCAATCCTCATTATTTGTAGATTCTGTATTTATAAATTTACTGACTCACTAGAAGTTATTTGTAACCCCAAATCAATACTCATGTTTCATGTTCCATGGTCATGTACGTGCAGATACAGAGCAGCAAAAATATGAGTCACCCGACACAGACATTCCCAGCTGAGGCCCTTCTGCCTTGTTTCAGCTGTAACACTGTAAACAAGTGTCTTTTTCACACTCTGTTTAGTGCCACACATTTCACATTTTTTTGTGCTTTTGGTCAACAATGTTTACTAGACAAGTATAGTGCCGTCCAGTACTATGTGCTATGCAAGAAGGTTGTGACGTGCCATGTGAAGACACACGTTAGACAGCTTCACTGAGGCACGAGTTATAGTGCTGTTTCTGTTGGCCCTGAGTTCAATATTAACTTACCCAAAACATACATTAAACAGACACACATAAAATAAGGTTATGGTTTGATCTGTTGATGGAAATGTTGTGATGAGAACATTTTGAGAATTTCCACTATGAGCAACCGTCCAGTATACAGAGCAACCTTATAGAACACAACCATCATGAATAAGGAGAATCAACTGTAGTTGATAAAAGGGATCAGAAGGCCTCATTCTCCCCTTATAACTGGATTAGTTAATTTCATCTTACTATCACATAATATTTGACTTGGGGTTAGATTTAGGAATTTGTGACTGCAAATCGGGGGAGTAAGTAGTTATTACGTTAAAATCTGATCTATAAATATAAAAGTCTAAAAATTAATATTCTATTTAGATTTTCTGCTTAGCCAATGTTAAAAAAAAAAAAGGCTTGGCTTAAAAAGTTATATACCACAACCTTGCAACACACTTTTTTTTTTTTTTTCTCAGAGCTTAAAAGGATAAAGATTAAGGACATCAATCTTTTTAATTGCTTAATCTAAGTTACTACTTAATCCTAGACAAGTGGCTTTTAAGAAAAATAAGCCTTCTTTATTAGAAAGTGGGAATAATAAGACAAACGAAGGGAATCAATTAAAAAAATTTAAAGCAATATCCAGAATATAAAAACCAAACAAGATTATTAACAGTTCTACAGATGGCAATTTGGGGAAAAAAAAAAAAAAAAAAGACTAGAATATTTGTTTAAAGAAAACCCCTAGGTCATGTTAAAGAAAGAAAAATGTGTTATACCATTTAGTAAATTAAATCTTTTTAAAAACTCACACAAGCAATTAAATTAATGAACCCCATATACAATAAAGATCATGAATCTGAGTTTGAAATTCTGAATACATTACAATTTCTTGTTCACTCACTTAAAAAAACCCATTTACACATATATTTTCAAATAGGATCTAATGCATAAAAATAATCTGTCCATTCACTTGGGAGTTACTGTACAAAACTCTGTTCAATATCCTAAAGGATAAAGACTGCCTTATCTGCTACATAAAAATATAGTTTATTATCTACTCTTCAGAGTCAAAATGAACAATACACAAACACTTCTGACCTCCTCATTTTTAGTTTCTCCATTTTCTGCAGGTAAGTCTTCTTTAGTCTCTTGGTTAGCCACTTCAGCCTGCTTTCCCTTTGCTCCCCTTTTCCCTTTTGTTTGCACTTTTTTGTCAGAAGATTTATCCTGTGACAGAACAAGAATATATTTTACGTGTCAACTCTGCACTTACTAACATTTTCTGACTTGCTAGAGAGATTGCATCCACCGCAGCTGCAATGTTAATGTGGTCGTGTGTCACCTCTGAGTTACAGGACACACCTTAAGGTCCACCCCCAGTAATCAGGACCACACAGCACACTGAGGAGACCCTTAACAGCACCTGCACACCAAGTGTCATCAGACTTACAACAATTAAACCTAATTAAACCTAAAGCCTCAGCTACAACCCTTCTCCACTTTCTCAATTACCCGCTATTCTCTAAAGTTCCACATGAGAGAACAAATGAAGTGAAGAACTGCTGGAGGAATCGCTTCCCCAATATAACCCTACCTACCCCCAAACTCTTTAAGCAGGAAAAAAATAATCAAATTGTCAAATAACCACTGTCTTGACAAGATGGTTACCCTCACAGTTAAGACCTTTCACCTGAGAAAAGCACCATGTTGTTAAGGTCAGACTGACTATCCTACTACAGTTCTGCTACAGTTAGTCCCTTGATATCATATAAGAAGTAGCTAAAAGGATCAATTTTGAGTTTATCGTTTTCATTCAGGTGTTTGAAGAACCTGAAAAGCACAGGTGTTAGTATGATGATAAGAGATTCAAAGGTTAAGCCACTTTAAAGTAATATAAAACAGTATTTCTGGACACCATCAACTGGGAAGAACACACTTAAGTATTTCCTGTAAGTAGAGAATGTAGTTAACAGCCGACTTAGATAAGACCAATAGTGACCGATACTTCTATAATGGCATTCCATACATGAATGCATGACAACTACTAGTAATTCAGTATCTTTAGAATAATAAATTACCTAAACAAACATATTTGGGACAACACCGCTACATACATTGCCACCATGAAGCGTGACAATCGTTTCTGTATTTAAAAATGATTCTTTTATAATCTGATTTCTTTAGATTTCTCATTAATTTAATAACCATTATCACAGTAACATAAAAATGTAAAACCTGAAACGTGAAAACAGAACTATGCGATACCCTGGACTGAAATAATACCATTTTAACTATCAACAGCTGGAAAGTGACACGAAACAAAATAAATCAACACGTCTGTAGTATGGTAATCAATACATCAAAAGCTTTACCTCCTGTTTAAGGCTTTAAAACGATTCGGTTATGAAGACAAAGATATATTATTGAAACTAAAAGGAGAAAAAGGCTCCTCCCCTCTCCCCATCATTTTTCCTTTGGGAAAAGTGAACTGACAGGTTTGTTTCTCAAGAAACACTGACGTGAAAACTTACCTGTTGATTATAACTGATGTCCCAAACCCAACTGGAGATAAAATTTGAACTGTTTTCATTAAAAAAAAATTTTAGGGCAAATCAAAATACAGACGCAGGTAAATAAAGAAAGAAAAATTTGGGCTTCCCTTTTGGCACAGTGGTTAAGAATCCGCCTGCCAATGCAGGGGACACGGGTTCGAGTCCTGGTCCAGGAAGATCCCACATGCCGTGGAGCAACTAAGCCCACATGCCACAACTACTGAGCCTGTGCCCTAGAGCCCGCGTGCTGCAACTACTGAAGCCCGTGGTCCTAGAGCCCGTGCTCTGCAACGAGAAGCCATTGCAATGAGAAGCCCGTACACTGCAACGAAGAGTAGTCCCCACTCACAACTAGAGAAAGCCTGCACGCAGCAACGAAGACCCAAGACTGCCAATAAAAATAAATTTTTAAAAAAATTAAAGAAAAGGAAAATTTAAGAGAAAACAGGCATAGTATTCCAGCCAATCAGTTTATTTAAAAAAGCAAATAATAAAACATGTAATAATAAATAGTACACTGTTCAAGCAGACTTTTTGCAACAAGAGCCACTATTTTTCCCGCCTACTCTTATTTCTCATACAGAATTATCCCATTCTTTTCTGGTGTAAGAAATTTCAAGTTGACATACTACGCCTACACCTTCCTTGAACCCTCTTAAAAAAGGATCACAAAACAGAACTTTCTATTGAAAAAACGTTAGGATTTTTACACTCAGCTCTGTACAATGTTTAAAGAAAGAAATGAAAGGAATCTTTGATTATGCAGTGTTTACCTTTCACCTACACTTTTAGAAAAGGGGTAATGACGATAAGGATTTTGGGGAGAGACTTCTAATAGCAAACTCTCACTTAAGTTTTGAGTAAACAGAAATTAATCACACCATGAATTTCCCCTGAAGAACAAGGAAGAGCTTTACAGAGGGTGGTATCAATGCTAAATCCAAACACAAAGTTACAAATAACATGCACACATTTAGCTTTTCCAACTTAAAAGTTTTCAAACCTACATATATATATCCAACAACTACCCAAAGACCGGCAATGTGAATAAAGCAATCATGAATCTATCCTAGAGCAGCAACCATCATACTATTTACGATGAAATAACGTAGTGAACTCCTATACATATAATGGTATATAAAATACTTTTAGAAGACTGTTAATCATGTTTTCAGAGAACACAGCTCTTGATCTACCCCTGGACATAAGATATGTCCCCCTACCTTGCCTCGAGCACCTTATATGCAAAAACTTACACATTCCCTATCTCCTGGCCTCAGTCCTAGCCTTGCTGATATTGTCAAAAGAGGAAGTACAAGCGTGCAACCAACAGAGGACCCCTAACCAAAACATACACAACACAAAGAATGGATTTCCCTGGTAAGCTAAAGTTATTCTTCAGTATTTTCAGCCGTCTTAAGCTTCCCAAATTCTGCAGCAGCATTAAGGTGATACATTATGTTCCCGTAAACCGGGATGATGACTACATCTACCGTATTTTACCCAAACCAGAAAAAACATTGTTTATTGAAGTTACTACAACATAGAATTAAAGTGATAAATAAGGTAACACTATGACTTTTTAGGAGACTATGACATCAAACTGTAGTTGATTTTGAGATTCTCAAAGTCAAGATCTCAGCTGCTGGCAATGCGCGTTAGGTAGCACTGCAGCATTTCGAAGACACGACGATCTCTTAAGGTGAGTGTGAAACCTACCTTTCCTGCCGCCTTTTTTGGCTTCGTTTCCACTTTTGCAGGAACCGGTTTCTGAAAGGCAAAGATAGCACTGAGTTTCTTCCCTGGGTACGATCCCACGGAAAAGAGAGGTCAGGGGGCTCGCTTTACTTACAGCTGACAACCTCGCCGATCTCCTCTTGGGCTTTGGGAGAAAAAATGGAAAATGAGCAAGGAATGCGGGGTGCGGTGCAAACCGAAACCACCCCCGGGAGAGAAGAGGAGCGGGTTCTTACCTCCTCCTTCGCCGCCCCCTCGGCGGAGCTGACCTGCGGGAGAAAGCAGACGGCGAGTGGACGCAGCCCGCAAACAAAAGTGCCCGCGAGCCCAGCGCCCGCCCGCCCGCGAGAACAATGCTCGGCCGCGTGACGTCAGCGGCTTCCCGCCGCCGCGTTCGAATCTCCCACCCTGCTCCTCGGGCCGCCGAACGTTCCAGAACGGCGCGCCCGGGGTCGCCGTGCGCCCTCCCGCCGCAGGTCCGGACGCCTCCCGGACCCAGCGCTGCCGAGAGCGCGGCGGGCCTGGGCCTCGCGGGGCGACGGGGCCGGCCGGGCGGCGGAGGGGGGCGTGTGAGGGCCGCGGCCGCCGCTCACCTTCCTCTTGGGCATCGTCGCGGCAGGGCGGGCGCGTGCCGGGTGCCTGCGGGCCGCGGCGCGCCGAGAGCCTTCGCGAACCTGGGCTGCCTGGCCGCTGCCGCTCCTCCCGCCGCCCGAGCTGCTGGGACCCGCGGCGGGGGCGGTGGGAGAACCGGATGGAACCGGATTGGGAGCCCGCCCCCTCCTCCCCCCGCGTCCCCCAGCCGCGGGCTCCCCCTCCCCGTCGGCCGGGCCGCCCCCCGCCCCCGCCCATTGGCTACGGGGCCCACCGCGCCGCGGCCCGGGCCCCGAATAGGTGAGGCGGGCCGTCACTCGACCACTGCGCCCCGCCCCCGCTCTCGGCGCCCCTACCCGCCCGCCGTCTCGCAGGGCCCCAGACCCAGGCGAGGGGGCGGGGCCCCACAGGCAGCTCTCGCCTCACGGTAGTTTGTTTGAAGCTGAGCTGCAAAGTGCGGTCTGCGCGCCGATTGGCGGAGGCCCGCCACGTGGTTGCCGGGTGAGCCCGCTCACCACCCTGCTGGATACCTGAGCGCCCGTCAGCTCCCGGAAAGCCCCAGGATAGGGTCTCTCCCCTCTAGGGTCAATTGGATCTCACAGACTGGGAAGGGAGAGACAACAGGTTCAAGTACGAACCAATTTCTCCCAACTCAGTCAGTGAGAAAGGCTATCTAATAGGTCTCCCGTCTTGCCTGCGGGAAATGGGTCCTAGTGCGCAGGAGCGGGAAGGGGGGCCGTGGGAAGGAAAGTCGGCGCGGGCACGCGCGGGTGTCCAGTGCGCAGGCGCGGGTCTCTGCGAAGGCCATGGAATTGCGGCCCGGCTACCATACAAGGTTGCTCGCGGTCCGGCCTTTCTGTAGCTTCTTTTAAGTCATCCGTCCTTTGGGGGGCCGGGGGTGCAGGCGGTTTGTCTCAGGAGCATAGTGGGCGTCTGAGTCCCGGCCCCCACCGGCCCTAGTACGCGGACCCACTCTCAGACCCCCTGGCCGGCTGATCTACTCCTGTGCAGAAGTGAAACAGGAAGCACGCCCATCCGGCTCCTGCCTGTTTTTTAACCACGTGGCTCACCTAAGCACCTTTCTGAGGTGGAAAGAGCTTCAGGCTGGGGGGGTCTGAGCTGGGAACCCCGGAACCTGTGAGGTCACATGTTACCCAGTTTCTTTAGTGAATAAGAAAATTATGTTTAGAAGGACTGATTCAGTTGGGTTAATGCAGAAAAAGGTTTTAATCGGAAAATTGTCAGCTGGAATTCATGGAGAAGAAGAAGAGAAAATTCATGGAGTACTTTGAGTCTGAAAATTTGGAAACAGACTAAATGTCCACCATTTGAAAGGCCCGGAGAAACTATGACACCTTCACCTTCACGTAGTAGATTAATGAGCTACGTATTTTAGTCATTCGAAAAAGAATGAGGCCGCTCTTCACGGAAGAATTGAATTTTGAAAACCACTAGTCAGACTCTGACTCCTGATCAGTATCTCTAGTGCCTTCCCTTCTCATTCAAGAAATTATTGGACTTCCCTAGTGGTCCAGTGGTTAAGACTCTGCGCTTCCACTGCAGGGGTGGCGGGTTTCTGGTGGGGGGTCTACGATCCCGCATGCTGCGCTGCGCCGCCAAAAAAAAAGAAAATAAAATCTCAAGTCCTTAAAGTGACATATACTCCTCTGCCATCTGGCCCACTTCAAACGGTTTTCACCGCTCCTTCCCTCGGTTCACCTTCCCAGCCTCAAGTAGGCGGGGCAGTCCTGCTTCAGGACTTGTCGCCTGCTGCTCCCTCTGCCTGGAATGCTTCATGCACTGCGTCAGACCAGCGCTGCTCTATTCCTCATCCCCTTTGGATCTTTGCACAGATGTCACCATCTCATTGAGGCCTTTCTTGGCCTTTCAGTTTAGGATTGCAGCTCCGCATCTCCAGTTATCTGCACAGCATCTATTGAGACTAAATAGCTATATTGAAGTATAAAGTTATACGTTCATTGTATATTTCAGGAAGATGCACAAGGACGTGGTGCCAGTGGTTGCCTTTGGGAAGAACAATTGGGGGGAGTAGGGCAAGATGGAAATTTATCCTTTTCTCTCTCTCTCTTTTTTTTTTTTTTTTGCTGAGAACACTAAGTTTTTTCTTTTCTTCTTCTTGAGATCCATTCTGGCAATCCTGTCCCTCTCTAATCTCCCCTTTTTCTGTTTCTTCCTTTCACATCACCTTGCATATTTCCTTTATGGCTCTGATCACATTCTGTAATTGCTTTATGTGCTTAGTTATTTGTTGCCTGTCTCCCTCACAGGAGTATGAGTTCCATGAGGGTAGGAGCCCTGTTAATCTTGACACCACTTAATTCCCAGAAACTATTACATGTTTGTTGAATTAGTAATTTTTTAAAATTGAAGTATAGTTGATTTACAGTGTTGTGTTAGTTTCAGGTGTACAGCACAGTGATTCATTTATACATATACATATATTCTTTTTCAGATGCTTTTCCCTTATAGGTTACTTTTCTTTATTTTTCCCCTCTCCTATTTGCATTAAAAAATGATAGCATCAGAGAGTCCAAGTTTGTGGCACAAACATGTAGTGAGCACCTTCCCTGTGCCAGTCATTGTGATAGGCCCTGGGGTAGAGAGACTGAAGGCAGGACACTGTTCCCAAGGACTTGGGGTGGTAGTTTAATGGAGAGAATAAAGTACACAAATTGGCCTGGCCTACTAAGGGAAAGGGGAAGCCAGAGGAAGAGGGACAGCACATCTCAAGGCGTGCAGACTTAACAGAGCGTGACGGCCGTCCAGAGCCCTCAGAATGGCACGGATGGGCCCATCGATGGTGGAAAGTGAAGATTAAAGAAAAGAGGCAGAAAAAAGAAGGGCAGCCTGCAGAAAGCATTTGATGCCAGGCTAAGGGGTTTGGCCATTATCCAAGGAGTGGGAGACATTGCAAGGTTTGGGTTTTTTTGTTTTGTTTGTTTTGTTTTGTTTTCTGCTGTGCGGTTTGCGGGATCTTAGTTCCCTGACCAGGGACTGAACCCGGGCCCTCAGCAGTGAGAGTTCGGAGTCCTCACCGCTGGACCGCCAGGGAATCCCGTACGGTCTTAATCAAGAGATGATGTGCTGAGATCTCAACCTCATGAAGATCTTTCTCCCATGAGAACTGAAGATGCACTAGGCCAGAGGTGAGAGACTTGCGGCCTACAGATGTTTGCTTTGGTCGGGATTTTTTTAAAGTTGCCAAAACAAGCACATGGAGCAACCGAGAACACAGTAGGGAAACTGTTAGTATCTTTTCAAAGCTAAACAGATACTCCATGACTCGGTAATGCCACTCCTAGAAACATACCCAACAAAAATGCTTAGGCCTGTTCACAAGAAGACATGAAATAGAATATTCATATCTGAGCTATTTTATAGGCCCAAACTGGCAGCAACTTGAATGCCCACCAACAGGAGAATGGATGAATAAATGGAAAAGTATGAACAGTAAGAAATAGCTGTCTGCAACTGCACACAAGAGGTGGATGAATCTCACAGGCACAATGTTGAGAGAGAGATGCCAGACCACAGTACTTGTGATCCTGTTCGTACACTGTACTAAGGCAGGCACAATGAATCTAGTCTGTCTGAAGTCAGGATAGTAGTGGGGGTAGGTGGGGGGGCAGTGACTGGAACAGAGCAGCGGAGGGCTTTAGGGAGCTGGCCATCTTCCATTTCTTTTTTTTTTTTTTTTTGCGGTACGCGGGCCTCTCCCGTTGCGGAGCACAGGCTCCGGACGCGCAGGCTCAGCGGCCATGGCTCACGGGCCCAGCCGCTCCGTGGCATGTGGGATCTTCCCGGACCAGGGCATGAACCTGTGTCCCCTGCATCAGCAGGCGGACTCTCAACCACTGCGCCACCAGGGAAGCCCCATCTTCCATTTCTTGATCTGGGTGTTACTTGTACTGCTGTGTTCGCCTTGTGAATATTCATCGAGCTGTGCACTTAATGTATACATTTCTGGCTAGATATCAGCAGTAAAGTTGTAAAGACTTTTTCGGCAACATGTCAAAATCAGATGATTTCACATACAAATTGAGCTCTTCAGCTTCTCCTGGCCTCCCTTGTGTGTGCGTTCCACAGGCTGCACTTGACCTTGTAACTTGCAAGGAGGCTTCCTTTCTCCAGAGTGCCAGGGCCCCAGTGCTGCTGATTTTTCTCACCTGTGTCTTCTGCCGAGCCTCCAAAGGCAGTTTGAGAGGCCTGTGTGTGAGCGTGCATAATTATAGATGCCACCTTTTATATTTCTGTTTATTTTTGGAAGAAATATTTATGTGGCTCAAAATTCCAAGTGCAAAATGATTGCTGAGGGCTTCCCTGGTGGCGCAGTGGTTGAGAGTCCGCCTGCCGATGCAGGGGACACGGGTTCGTGCCCTGGTCCGGAAAGATCCCATATGCCGCAGAGTGGCTGGGCCCATGAGCCGGTGCTCCGCAATGAGAGGGGCCGAAGCAGTGAGAGGCCCGCGTACCAAAAAAAAAAAAAAAAGCTTGCTGAGAAGTCTCCATTCCACTTCTGTCCCCCCAGATGTCTGGTTCTCTCAAGGAGGAGCCAATGTTGCTGCTTCTTGTGGATCCTTCCAGACGTATTTTACGCACATACAAGCAAATATGTGTGTATATATATATTTTTTTCTTCCTTTTTCTCATTTTTCACACTGTTTGACAACTTGCACTTTTCACTTAATGGAGTTTGTTTCCTATGAGTACTTATAAGATTCCTCCTTTTTATTGCTGCATGTAGTCCACTGTATAGATGTGCCAAACATTTTAAAACCAATTCTCTATTGACTGGACTTTTCGAATTGTGCCCAGTCTTTCGTTCCCACAAAGGACGCTGCAGTGAATAACCACGTACGTACACATCACGTGGCACATTGTATAAAACAACAAAATGTTCTTACAAGTCCTGACTTAAATTATTTCTATTATAGAGCTCACTTAGGTCTTTGAAAACTTAAGATAAGGTTGGAATGTTTAATGCTTAGAGGTTTTAAACAACTATAAACCTAAAACTAACTTTTGAACCCCCAAATCTCTACAAAACCAATAAACTTTAAACCAACAGCATTAACATGAAGAATGAGTTTTGCTAAAAGCAAACTGCTGCACGCCTATGGTGTTTGTCCCATATGATCTCTGTGGTGTTTGTTCTGGCACCTTATGTGTACAATTGACAAGCGATCATTCATTCAGCCCTTTGTGGTGTGACTTAGGTTTCGTGTGATATAGATAACACCATTTATGAATTAAAATCATCTATAATTTTATAGATGCTTTTACAATTACCTGTAAAACTGTGGAAAGCTGGCCCCACTTGGGGCCAAACCTAAACACGCACCCAACACAGGCACAAAAATAGGCAAAGCTTGGTCAAAAGTAGCAGTCTATGCTGGGTGATCCTGGATGTCGATGATCACCTGAACACACAAAATTTTAAAAAAATCCCCAAGAGGGCTTCCCTGGTGGCGCAGTGGTTGAGAGTCCGCCTGCCGATGCAGGGGACACGGGTTTGTGCCCTGGTCCGGGAAGATCCCACATGCCACGGAGCGGCTGGGCCCGTGAGCCATGGCCGCTGAGCCTGCGCGTCCGGAGCCTGTGCTCCGCAACGGGAGAGGCCACAACAGTGAGAGGCCCGCGTACCGCAAAAAAAAAAAAAAGAAATCCCCAAGAACCTTCAGGACCTTTGTATACATTCACAGAAGTATGCTTACCACCACTCCACCCCGGGGTCCACGTGTCCCGCTTTGGAAAATCACGCGTTGATTCAGCCTGGTCGATGAGGAGGTGATTGCAGGGATTTTAGTTTATTTTATTCATTTATTTATTTTGGCTGCACCATGCAGCATACAGGATCTTATTTCCTAACCAGGAATGAAGCTGTGCCCGCTGCAGTGGAAGCGTGGAGTCCTAACCACTGGACCACCAGGGAAGTCTCTCATTTTTTTTTTTCCTAGGGATTTCAGAAAAAAGAATTACAAGCATAATGTAGGGCAGAATTGGTGGTGATAGACAAAGTTAAACAGTTTGCCTACCCCACACCAGGTGCTGTCCTAGACCTAGGGATATAGTGGTGAACACAAGAGTCAAGTTGCCTGTCCTCGTGGGGCTTCCATTCTAGTGGGAGTACAAATAAAAAAGGTAATGAGATTCCTTCACAGGGTGACAGTGCCTTGAAGGAAGAAAACTGTCACAATATAGAATGTGCTGGAGGCACGCTGAATGGGGCTAGTAGATGGGATAGTCAGGAGGGGTCTCTGGGGAGAGAAGTGAAGGGTAAGATGACCTGGCCTCTGGGGGATCTGAGGGAGAAGCCTCTGGACAGAGGAGACAGCTCCTACAAAGGTCCTGAGGTAGGATTGACCTTGGCGTGTTGGAAGGAGAGATTAATTAACTACGTGTTGTAGTTAGAGAAGAAAGCAGTGGCCAGGATGTGAGGGCAGAGGCGGAGCTATGAAGGGGACTTATGTCACTGATCTGGACTCCAAGTAGAGGTCAGGCTGAGAGGTTGGGATGTGAAGTCTTGTTGCTGGGAGGGGGCATGGGACAGCAGAGGAGACATTTGAATGTTGTCTAGGCAATGAGTGAATAGGATGTTGGCTGTGGGGATGGAGATCAGTGGAGGGAGGGATTTGGGATGTGTTTTGGTGGAGGTAACTGGCAGGATTCTTCAGTGGATTGGGTGGGAGGGAGAGGAGAGAGAGTTTTGGCTAGGAGTAATAGAAACCCAAATCAGCATAAACAGTAAGAAGGTGGATTATCTCCCATGACAGAGTGTTCCAGACTGGGGGATTCAGCGGCTTACTGTATTATCACAGTCTCAGGTTCTTTTCTGCCTTTTGCTGTGCTCCTGGCTGCTATAGACTCCTTCTTCTGAGTTGGCTTCATCCTCAGTCTGGAAGTGCAATTCCAGATGTCACATCCAGATTTATAGCATCCAGGCAAAGCATGTCTCTTTTCCCAGAAGCCCTCACTCGATTGCCTTTACTTACTGGTCAGAACTGGGTCACATGCAAGGGGGGATGGGATACTCTTAGAGCAAATCAAGTCCACCCCTCGAGTCGGGGGTAGGGCCAGGAGTAGAGGGCGTGGATGCCTGAACAAAATAAGGGCCCCGTGAGGAAGGACAAAGAAGGGAATGGGCTGATCATCATCTGTGTCCGGTAGGCTGTGTCGATGGGGAGCCACTCACCAGGTTGGGGACACAGGGGGCTTGAGGGGAAGCAGGTGGGTTTGGTGTTGACACATTGAGTTTGAGGTGCTTAGGGAACGTCCAGTGTTCAGCAGGCAGTTGGATCTATAGGTCTGGAGCTCTGGGGAAGGACACAGCTGAAAGAAGTGATGTGCTGTGAGGGCTGAGACCACAGGTATGTGGATAGTCAAATAGGGATTGGAAAGTGTCTACTACACTGACAACTAAGGATGTCACCCACTGTCCTGATGGAGTAGTTTCAGTGAGCGGTAGGGAGGGAACCAGACTTAAGTTAAAGAGAGTAGAAAGGGAGAAGTGGGAAGAGTTCCAGACCCTACTGCGCTGTGCTGAATTGTACTGTATCCCAAGAAGCCCAGTCTCTGGGCCAGTTTGTCCATGTGGTGAAGATGGAAGATAAACTAGGGCAGGTGTGAGCCTGTGAGTAAAAGGTGCGAAGGGAGATGATGGTCAGAGCACTTGAATGCCTATTGTTCACTACCCTGCTGGATATCCAAGTTGCTGCAGAAAGATGAGATGCAAAGGACGCAGATAAAAGCAAAGATACAGGCCCTGATACAGGAGCTCTCAAGGACCACTATGCTCAATGAGTTGGCCAGAAATGCCCCAACACAAACAAAGAGCCCAAAGATGACCAATAGACATAGAACTTACCATGCAGTATATATTTCTAGCCTGCTTGCAAACTTTATGGATACATGACTATATAAATACTTGTTATTAGATAAGATCATTGGAATTATTGTTACAAGCTTTCCCTTCCAGCAGTCCACAGTATCGATTGTTATTTTAGAAAGAACACTAAGAAAAAAATTGGAAACTGGAAAATTGTCACATTATTCTTTCCTGCTCCCTAGTTGAGTTTGGCTTTCCAAATATCAAAAGGAAATGTCTTAATCTGTTCGGGCTGGTATAACAGAAATGCCATAGACTGGATGGCTTATAAACAGTAGAAATATATTTCTCACCATTCTGGAGGCTAGAAAACTCAAGATCAAGGTGCTGGCAGATTCATTGTCTGGTGAGAACCCACTTCCTGGTTCATAGATGGCTGTCTTGAGCTGTGTCCTCAAGTGGCAGGAGGGGGAAAGCAGCTCTCTGGGGTCTCTTTTATAAGGGCACTAATCCTATTCATGAAGGCTCCACACCCATGACCTAATCACCCCAAAGGCCCCACCTCCTAACACCATCACATGAAGGATTATATTTCAACTTTTGAATTTTGGAGGAACACAAATATTCCGTCTATAGCAGGAATACTCCCTGCATCTCTTCCAGATTGCTCAGCTTCTGTGGCTTCAAAAAAGAATCACCCCTTCAAATGGGCAGCCACTTTGTAATATTTGAGGCTTGAGCAGAAAGAGTCTACTCCATCATTAAGGGGCACTTGTTCTACCCAACTCTTGAAAGCACATGAAAGTGTTCAAGGTTTCCCTGGCTTGTATGAACTCTAAAAACAGAGGCAAAAAAAAAAAAAATTAATTAAATAAATAAAATAAAAGCAGATGCAATGGTGTAGATGTGTTCAGCTTGACATGGTTTGAGGGTTGCCCCATTCGTAAACCTACAGGAGGAAGCTGTCTCAAATTTGGTGAGATGTTGCCCCACATCTGTGGTTTGGAGTGTTGGCTAGAATAACAATTAAAAGCAGAAAAAAAATGTTTTCTTAATTCTACTTTTACATTTTTCAGATAATAATAGAAAAGATTTCTTTCTGAATCCTTTCTTAGTTTGTAACTGACACATTGTAATTGATGAAGAACTCCCTTTGGTGTAATTTTCATTAAGGAAAAAATGGGAAGAAAGGGATCAGAATGTGACATTTCATTACAGTTAAATGATATAGAATGTGATTCCCATCTGAATGACCTCTCATTTTCCTTTCCATTCAGAGAATAATTAGCAAAAATAGATGAGTCTTAGATATCTTTTCCTGCTTTTTGAGCCCAAGTGTAATCCAGTTTAATTCTCTGACTTATGGTCTTTACTTCACATCATTTGGCATAATTTTCCTGTCGCTTGTATTGATCATATTTGCACGTCATACGATGCTCTTTGCTCCTTTCAGTGATACTAAGCTATGTGATCAGCTCAGCCTACCACGTTGTGTATGAAATACCATAAATTTAGGTTCGATCTGAAAAGAGCTTTCCTATTACCAAAAGTTACCTGTCCTGTTAGCTGGACCAGCAAAGTTATTCTTGCCATTAACAGCCCTAAGTGGGATGAGTGATCTCAGACTTGTAGATTCACTGAATCTACTTGTGTGCTTGTCTTGTATACAAGACACGGTGAAACTTGATGTGGAACCTTCCACCACTCTCATCTCTGAGCCAACCTAAGGGAAAAGAGAATTGCCTCTTCCGGTGTAGTGCTAGTAAGTTCACGGTTGGTGGGAGGGCATCAGAAAGCTGTATTTTTCTCTTTTTCTTTTGGACATTTCTAACAGAGACCCATTAATCAATCTAGTGTATTTTTCCAGGGGTGTGAGATGAAAAGAATGAAGTATATGAAGTCCTTCGTTAGTTCTTACATGCTCAGGCCACACACTAGATCAGGCCCCTTTGTATTTAATAGCATCCTGTACCACATTTTTAAAGTTGAAGTATAGTTGATTTACAAGGTTCTGTTAGTTTCAGGTGTACAGCAAGGTGACTCAGTTATTGATATATATATATCTTCTTTTCTCTTATAGCTTGTTACAAAATATTACGTACGGTTCCCTGTGCTCTACAGTAGGTCCTGTTAGTTACCTATTTTATATATAGTAGTGTGTAAACATTAATCCCAAACTCCTAATTTATCCTTCCCTCCTCATACTACATAAAATATATATATATTTATTTATTTGGTTGCACAGGGTCTTAGTTGCGGCAGGCGGGCTCCTTAGCTGTGGCTGGTGGGCTCCTTAGTTGCAGCACGTGGGCTCCTTAGTTTGTGGCATGCGAACTCTTAGTTTCGGCATGTGTGTGGGATCTAGTTCCCTGACCAGGGATCGAACCAGGGACCCCTTCGTTGGGAGCACAGAGTCTTATCCACCGCGCCACTGGGGAATCCCCCTCCTCGTACACCATTTTTGAAAAAAAAATTTTAAATGGTGCACATAACATTATTATTTCATCCATAACCTTATTATATTTTATTTTATTTCTTTTAAAGGACCACTCTGACTGCTCTGGGTCTTAGAGGCTCAAGGGCAGAAGCAGGGAGACCCGTTTAGAGGTCTTTTATTTATTTATTTTTATTTTTAATTTTTTTGGCCGTGCCATGCGCAGCTTGGGGGATCCTATTTCCCCAGCCAGGGATCGAACCTGCGCCCTGGGCAGGGAAAGGACAGAGTCCTAACCACTGGACTGCCAGGGAATTCCCACCCTCTTTTATTTTATGTTATTTACTAACAATCTAATGAGCACCCATAAACCTGTCATCCAGCCTGGGAACTAGGAGAGCGGCAGTTGCTTAGATGAATCTGTGTGTACCTTCTAAAAACTTGTATGCTGCAATTATTTTATTTTATTTTTATTTTGCGGTACGTGGGCCTCTCACTGTTGCGGCCTCTCCCGTTGTGGAGCACAGGCTCCGGACGCTCAGGCTCAGCGGCCATGTCTCACGGGCCTAGCCGCTCCGCGGCCTGTGGGATCTTCCCGGACCGGGGCACGAACCCGCGTCCCCTGCATCGGCAGGCGGACTCTCAACCACTGCGCCACCAGGGAAGCCCTGCTGTCAATTATTGACAGTACTTACAGTTATTTGTTTAGTTAAGCCCCAGGAGAACAAGGACTGAGGACATTTGGTTCCTCAACATATTATACCCTGCAGAGCTTCCCTGGTGGCACAGTGGTTAAGAATCCGCCTGACAAGGCAGGGGACGCGGGTTCTAAGCCCTGGTCTACAAAGATCCCACATGCTGTGGAGCAACTAAGCCCGTGTGCTACAACTACTGAGCCCACGCGCCTAGAGCCCGTGCTCCACAACAAGAGAGGCCATCGCAATGAGAAGCCCCTGCACCGCAACAAAGGGTAGCCCCCGCCCACCACAACTAGAGAAAGCCTGCGTGCAGCAATGAAGACCCATCGCAGCCAAAAATTTATTAAAAATAAATCAATATTCTATTTAAAAATATTATATCCTGCAGTTAGTAAAGTGTCTGAGACACAGAAGCCTTTAATCCCTTTAAATTAAACATTTTTTTATCTTTAAAATTAAAAAAAATTTTAATTGTGGTAAAAACCCACTGCATAAAACTCACCTGCCTTAAGTGTAAAATTCAATGATTCTTAGTAAATCTACACAGTTGTGCAATCATCACCACTATCCAGTTTTAGAACATGCAAATCACCTGGAAAAAAATCCCTGCTGTCCTTTCTCAGCCAATCTTGATCACATCCTCAGCCCCAGGCAGATTAACTTTCTGTTACTATAGTTTAAAATCTACTCCTCAAAAGACACCTCTAAAAGAATGAAACGATAAACCACAGACTGAGAAAATATTTGTAAAGGATATACCAAAGAGAGGACTTGTGTTCAGAATGAACTCAAAGCTCTATACTAAGAAAATAAACAACTCAGTAAAAAAGGGGGCAAAAGATTTGAACAGATACTTCATCAAGGAAGATATAAGAATGACAAATAGGCATGTAAAAACCTGATCAATATGAGTAGTCACTAGGGAAATGCAAATATAGCAAAAAACTATAGTGAGATGCAACTACACACCTATTAGAATGACTAAGATTTAAAAGACTGACCATGCGAGTATTGGTGAGAATGTAGAGGAACTGGACTCGAATTCTTCCAAAATGTTAATGTAATAAAAGACAAAGCAAGGCTATGGAAATGGTCCAGATTAAAGGAGGCCAAAGAGACATGTTAATTAAATGCAATGCCTGACCCTGCGCTAGATCTTGTAATGGAGGGAAAATGTTACACAGGACATTATTCAGTCAACTGACAAAACTGGAACGAACACACATGGCAGATTAAAGTATTGTATCAATGTCAACTTCACTGAAGTTGGTGAATGTACTGTGATTATATAAGGGAATATTCTTAGTGATATTTTGAAAGAAAATGTTAATGTTAAAGTAGGTGAATATAAAAAAAGGGTACTGGGTGTTCTTGATACCATTTATATTTTTTGTAATTTTCCTCAGTTTGAAATTATTTTAGAATAATTTTTTAAAAAGAAAAAGCTAATGACAGTTTTATTTAGGGATAAATTTCTGGACATAGTAAAAGCCTGTGAGAATTTGAGGTCTAAATGAAATTTATTGCACTAATAACAATAAGAAGATTAACTTTTAACCTGTTGAATTTTGCATATTTAGAAGGGCTTAGCATAACAAAGAGACAAAAATAAAAACATTTTAAAGGTTATTTGGCTGTAGCAATATTTTTCTTAAATTGAGGTGAAATCCACATGACATGAATTAACCATTTTAAAGCATACAGTCCAGTGGCATTTAGTACATTCACAATGTTGTTTGACCACCATCAGGCAATAACCTCGCTGCTTTTAAAGATATTTAATATTTGCATTTAAAAAATTTGCAGAAATGCTTTATAAAAACTAGTTCAACAAGTTTAACAAGTTTAAAAAACAACAAAATAGCTTGAATTACAATCTATGATATTTTCCTCTCTGATTACTTCCTCACACACATACACACCACACACACACACACACACACAAGAATGCTTGAATACTCAACTACGTTAAAATGCAGTTTTCCGAGAGATCCTAATACTTCATTCATCGTTAGCTATCTTGGACCTAAAGCTGGCTGCCAACATATAGACATGTCCAGTCCTCTGACAGCCACTGAGCAATATGCTGGCTATAAAATTTGTGCAAGTGAGGTATCTGCCTGCGCTTAGTTTTGTGACAGCCAGTTACTGAAATAAACACCGCAGATTTTACCTAAGTTACTCTGAATATTGAGGTACCCCTAGTTCCCGGTGGAAAGATTGTCAGTCTGTTCTTCGATTCAACCTGGTGTGTGATCATCATCATCGTCATTTTCATTTAGTAAAACCAAGCCGGCAAAGCTAAGAAGAGGTAAATTCAGGTCCTGCTAAATTGTTTCTTCTCTTTGTCCCCTCTGTTTTCCCTGTTTTGGGAATAGTTGAGGCAATCTCATTTTCACTTTGCATTTCAGTGTTGCCTTCTGGGTGTGCCTGTCTTGAGAAGACTCTGCCTCAGGTGGGCCACCCTCAGTCACTGGCCCTAAATCGCTCAGTTCTGGGCACGTCTCTGGTCCCTGCTGACACTCCTCTGAGTCTCTGACGGAGAGTTGGTCTCTATTAGAGTACTCATTTCTCCAATCTCAGTCGTGATTGGTTTAAAATCAACATAAAAGTCACTGATATAGGGCTTGCTAAACACATTCTCTGCAGTCCTATGAAGAGGAATTGTTGTATTATGTTAGAGGTTCCAAGACCTGTTTGTTCTGAACAAGAAATGGTTTGATGAAAACCCCCAATGGTGTTAGTATTTTCTGCCAGTCTTGCTCTGGACTGAAATCCATTTGTGACATTATCACAGTCTTTATTTTCTGCGGGACGGATACTTTTTTCTTTTTAACTTGACGGCCTAGTGTGGTACTCGGATGGTGTTGGCAGCCTTTAATTGTTAGCGCACTTCTTAAGAGCTGCCCAGATGGAGCAGTAGGAGAGAGCTGAGTTGTTCACACTGGCCAGGTACTGCTGGTCCTCTCCTACCACTGTTGTACAGTCCAGGACATTCTCCAGGGTTTTCTGTCAAATTCTCGTCTCACCAGGAATTGGTGATCCTCCTCCTGCGGGGATGTGGCACTGGGATGGGGTGTGGTACGGGTGGGGAGCAGGCGATGCTCTCCCCTTCCGCCTGAAAAGCAGAGACTGGGGGCCGGGAGATGGAGGCTGGAGGATCTGCTGTCACTTTTCACGAGGTGGTTTCTACTTCCAATCCTTCCAAACCTTTAGTGGGTAGAGGAGCTAGCAGCCAGGCTGCCTTGGATGGTCCAGCGGGAGGGGAAGGCTATGGAGCAGAAGCAGTCTCCAAGCCTGTCTTTTGTTTTGGTCAGTTCAGCATCACCTACCGGCCAAGAAACCTCTCCATGGAAGTAATTCCCTCTACCGCTATCGAATAGTTTCGCTTCACATGTTTTCTTTAATCAGAAATTTGTAGAACCACAGCTCCTCGATTCATTCTGATTGGGAGTTAGTTCTCAGACTCCAACCAGGGCAGAAGAGGCAGCTAATCATCTTTTGCTTTACCTACTACACATAACCGTGAGTTAGGATTCTTTCGCTGTAAAACCTCATCTTCCCATAAATGTAGTCTACTTTATTACAGGCTGAATGTAAGCAGGACCTCAGGTATGCAGTTTTGTAAATTACTTAGATTTATTACAATGTTTAGCTTTGAAATGTAAACACTACTTACTAAAAACTACTTACGTTTTTCTTTTTACGGTTATTTGCTACTATCATTACCGTAGGCTTCTATTTACGGAAAGGTTTATTTAAAAATACATTTTTTTAGGAATAAAGGTGAGTCAGTTTAAAGAAAGTATTAATTACATAACCACACAAGTGGCTTGCAGATACAACAAAACCAGAGACACGGTGGAGGCCGAATCTGGAAAACAGGTTCCGCGGGGTGGTGGGGCGGTTGCGAGAAGTCTACGGAAGCCGGGAAGGCCAAGGGCAAGGCTGGCGTTAACCAGAGCCCGGAGCAAGAGACGGCCCCGCCTCCCCGAGTGCGGCGCAGTGCGCAGGCGCGGCGGCGCCCCTCTGCGGGCCGCTGGGCTCACTGCGCACGCGCGGCGTCCGGCTTGGTCCCAGGTGGAGCTGTTTTAGCCGAGTTGGCGCCGCCGTGAGCCTCCGAGATGAGCGCGGCCGAGGCCGACCGCTGGGCTTGGCTGCTGGTGCTCAGCTTCGTATTTGGGTGCAATGTACTCAGGATCCTCCTCCCGTCCTTCTCCTCCTTCGTAAGTGGCTATCTGGCCTTCCAGGGGCCGGTGGGGTCGCCGCCCCAGCGTGCCGTAGACACAGGGGTCTCAAACTGGCCGCCCGACGGCCGGATTCGGCCTGCAGAGGCGTCTTGGTTGGGCCGTCCTGTGTTTTAAGGTGTTTTTGAGTGAGTTGCTTGCGTCAAGTCGCAAAGCTTTACCCCCATATCCGGTTTTCTGGATTCTGGGGGAGAAAAAAAAGAGCCTGATAACGCTTGGCCACGTTTTCGCGTGGCAGCGGTCTGGAGTTCTCAGTGCCCTTCTGCCAGCCGCACTCATTTCCGTTATTCTCTGGTTCCTGGGGGCGTCGAGCAGCCTCAGGCTGCTGGGGTGGGGGCGTGGGGAGGGCCGGTGCCTGCAGCACGGCGTCCGGGGCTCCGGGAAGTCTCGCCTTCTCGTGTGAAGTGCAGCTGTGCAGGGTCCCTGGGGACGGGTCTCAGGATGCAGGGGTCCCCATTCTTGGGGCGGGAGGGGTTGGAGACAGTGTAGACTTAGAATCCCAGTGCTCTGTGATGTTTCTTGTACCCAGAGGAGCGACGGTCACTCGGGAGCACTCTCTGCGGGGCGTTTTGTCCATCATGAGTAATTTCCTCGTGTCCAGTCGCCACGGTTGCTGTGACTGTCATGCCATCTTCCTGTACCTCCCAGAGGAGGTGTGTTTGACTCAGAGTCTAGTAGTTGTCTTAAGACACCCAGCTAGTGATTGCTGGGGTGGAGGTTTGATCCTTGGTGTGTGATTCTCCGAGGTCTGCCCCTCTGCCTGTTGGAGCGTGAATAGGGGGTTTGGTGGCATATTTGATGGGAGGTGTGTGTGGAGAAGGTGAGGAGCTGTTCTCCGCGGAAGGGCGCCCTCTGTAGGCCGACAGTGGGAGTGAGGGGCTGTCTGACTTAGGCCGAGACTCAAAGATGGGGTGCACACACTGTACCAGTGTCCTGGTAACTCAGTTCTGCTTTTCTCTCCTGGTATAAATTGGTGGTGGTGGTGGGGTATATAAGACTAGACAGGGTTTCTACTTCTTTTTGTTCTACTCTACTGGTATCCATTGGGTGCCTGTTTTGTGTAAAACTCTGTTCTAGGACCTTATCACCCAAGTTGTCCTGAGCCAATTCTCTCTTAATCCCATCCCCCGTTGGGAATCTTTCCTGATGCTTCCTTGTCTTTAAGATGGTGTCCGAAGTACTCAGCATTGCATAAAAGACCCTTGAAGAGTAGGCCCCAGCCCACTTTTCTTTTTTCTTATTTTTTAAAAATTGTGGTGAAATATACATAAGATTTACCATTTTAACCATTTTTAGGTGTACAGTTCAGTGGTACTGAGTGCATTCACATTGTTGTGCAACTGTTCATCACCCTTCGTCTCCAGAGCTGCAGCTTCCTAAACTGAGACTCTGTCCCAGGTAAACGTGGGGCGTTATCCACATGGCCCTTCCCCCAGTCCCTGGCAACCACCATTTTACTTTCCGTCTCTATGAATCTGACTCTTCTAGGCACCTCATATAAGTGAAATCATATAATATTTGTCCTTTTATGTCTGGCTTATTTCACTCAGCGTAATGTCCTTAGGGGGTTCATCCCTGTTGCAGCCTGTGTTAGGATTTCTGTCCTTTATAAGGCTGAACAATATTCCACTGTATGTATATACCACATTTTGTTTGTTCATTCATCTTTTGATGGACATTTGGATTGTTTCTGCCTTTTGACCATTGTGAATAATGCTGCTAGAACATTCGTGTACGAGTGTTTATTCAAATCTTTGCTTTCAGTTCTTTTGGGTAAATACCCAGAAGTGGAATTGCTGGATCATATGGTAATTCTGTTTTTAATTTTTTTGAGAAACTGCTGTACTGTTTTCCACAGTGGCTGCATCATGTAAATTCTCACCAGCAATGCACAAGTGTTCCATTTTCTCTACATTCTCCAACACTTGTTATTTTTAGTTATTATTTTTCCTTTCTGGATAATAGCCATCCTAATGGATGCAAAGTGGCTTCTCTTTGTGGTTTTGAGTTGCATTTTCCTAATGATTAGTTATGTTGAACATTTGTTTATTGGCCATCTGTATATCTTTGAAAAACAGTCTGTTCAGGTCTGTGGCCCCTTTTCTAATGGGGCTGCAGCAGCTGTCCCTAGGGGAAGGGCACTCTCTGGAGGCCCACATCCAGTGTGAGTGGCTGCGTTTTTGTGGTTAAGTTAGGAGTTCTTTATATAGTCTGGATATTAGCTCCTTATCAGATATATGATTTGCAAACATCTTCTCCCATTCTGTGGGTTGCCTGCCCATCTTACTTGCAGTATCACTTCGATTCTTCCTATGTACCCCATCTCATTTCACCTTATATTGGAACCACACACACAAAACTAACCTCAATTGCTGAAAGAGGCTGTGTTGGTTTTGTATTCCTCTGTGAATTGTTCCTAGTTTCTCATAAGCTGAGGGGGAAGGAGGAGAGTGTTTGGGATGTGGCAGTGGCTGTAAATAAGAACTGTCATCACCTCTGGCTCCTTCACCAAGCTTTCACCAAACCTGTGTCCTGCAGCTAGCACACTCTCGTAAGAAGTTACTGCTGCAGTCTACACATGCACGAGGTTTGTGCCTTATCAGGGTGGCTGTTTGTCGTTCAGGTGAATGAGCACTGGGTTTGTCCTTGGACCTGTGTCACGTCCTTTGCTGCATCCTACCGGCTATGTAACCTCTCTAACCTCCAACCAGTTAGCCTTCTTAGACCCATTTTCCCTTGCTTGTAACACTGTCAGAATTGTTAGCCAGGTTCAGAAGGATAACATTATCCTGGCAGAGTACAGTTGCTGGTGTTCAAACAGGGAAAAGTAATAAAGAGATATGGTTTGTGTTGAGGGTCAGTGAAAAGCTGTAAGGAACGCGCTGGTCCCGTGTAGGGTAAAATGCTGCTGCTTCTCGACCCTTACAGGCTGCCCCATTACAGGCGCTGATCTGAGGATGCAGGTGGGAAAGACTCCAGTGAGGATCAGTTTGACTGGGAACGGGCCATGTCCCCTGCACCTCAGACTGTAGCCTTCCTTCCAGGGTTTCCGAAGCTTCTTCCCTTCAGTCAGAGCAGGGAAGGGGCGCACCTTCCCATTTGAGGAAGTCTCTCAAGTTCAAGAAGTCCTCTCCCAGCAGAGTGCTGCAAGGTCCTGGAATGGGACCTCAGCCAAATACTGGGGTAGGGGCTGGGTGCCTGGGTAAGGACGCCCAATCCTCGGCGTTGACTTGGTTAGAATTTTCCTGCGAGTTCTTTCATGTTTCCTTTCCAGCCACAGGACGCATTTGCAATCCAGCACAACCAAAGGCGGAGGCAGAGGGGACAAAGACCACCTTGCGGAGCGCCCCCCTCCGTGGCCGGAGGCGCGCTGTGCAGGCGCCCCGGGCCCCAGGACGGCGCGGCCGAGGGCGGGCGGAGCTCCTAGTTAGCCATGTGCCCTGCGCAGGCGTGCCAGGGCCGATGCGCTGGAGGGCGGCCTGCGGGTTGCGGAGAGATGCGTGCACTGCGCAGGCGCCCTAGGACTGGTGTGGCGGAGGGAGGGGTGAGGGTCCGGGCGAGGCTTGTGCCCTGCGCAGGCGCCCCAGGACCTATGTGCCGGAGGGCTGCCTGCGCGTCCCCGAGAGCCGCGTGCGGTGCTCAGGCGCCAGGGGCCACTTCCTCACAGACCCCCTGCTTTGCAGACCTTGAGCGTGGGTGCAGTGCAGGCTGTCCTCTGGGACTTGGTGTGTGGGACGGGCCGCCACTTTTGTGTTTGACAACTTCAAAATCACTTAACTTGCTGCTCTAAAAAAGGGGCCGCTTCCCTTTTCTCTTTAGGGGCCTGGGCCACTGAGGTGAGGGGTGGACACTGCAGGGCCTGCCGCTGCGGGCCTTGCTGAGACCCTCCCCGTTTCCAGGGAGCACGGTCGCCTAGAGAGTTCTTGCTGTGGACCAGCATGAGCCCCAAGTGCTGTTTGAGGAGGTGACAGGGGCGGCGAGGGGGGTTGAGTGCGCACGAGCAGGTGTGGCCTGGCAGATGCGGACTCCCCCGTGCCGGGGACCAGGGCTGCGAGGAGTGGGCCCGACTTGGCCGATCCTGGCTGAGGGGCATGTGGGGTTGTTCTGGGCCTTGGGCCCTTCCCCGGGTGAGGGCTCTCCCTGCGGTGTTAGGGACACGCCTGAGCCGCCATTCCCAGGGATGCCGGCTGTGTTCCGGGAGGGAGGAGCCTTTGGGCTGTAAATGTCGGGCACGATTTTCAGATGGGACTGGTCCAGAGAGTTGCCAGCCATTGAGTGGGGGAGTGAGGATTTGAACAACCCCAGTGCCACCCAAGTCCTGGCATTTTGTTGGCAGAGGGAGTGTCCAACTTGGACAGGATCAGAGCGTGACTGAGGAGGACACTGTGATCTCACACAGGCAGAGGGCCAGCGTCTGGGGACAAGAGAAGCAAAGGATTGGTTCTGCCCTTGTTTTCTCTCCAGATTCTCCCACCGGATTTTTTTTTATGATAAGCAAATTTTGTTTGTTTGTTTGTTTGTTTATTGATTGATGGCTTGCGGGATCTCAGTTCCCTGACCAGGATTTGATCCTGGCCAGCAGGCAGTGAAAGTGCCAAGCCCTAACCACTGGACCTCTGGGGAATTCCCTCACTGATCTTTAAAAACTTATTTTCTTTTCTGCTTTAGAATTACTTGTGGACCCATCTCCAGGTGTTTGAAAAACCATACCCTACACAGTTTATCAGCTTCTGTCAAGTGGGAGATTTAATACACCTTTGAGTACATAAAAACTTCAGGGGACTTCCCTGGTGGCACAGCGGTTAGGAGACTACTGAAGCCTGAGCGCCTAGAGCCCGTGGTCCACAACAGAAGAAGCCACCGCAATGAGAAGCCCGTACCCTGCAAGGAAGAGTGGCCCCCGCTCGCCGCAACTAGAGAAAGTGCTCATGCAGCAACGAAGACCCAACGCAGCCCAAAAAAACAAATTAAAAACCTCATAGAAATTAAAAAAAAAAAAAGACTTAAGATATATATTTTTAAAATTTATTTATTATATTTATTTATTTTTGGCTGCTTTGGGTCTTCGTTGCCGTGCGCGGGCTTCTCATTGTGGTGGCTCCTCTTGTTGCGGAGCACGGGCTCTAAGCGCGCGGGCTCAGTAGTTGTGGTGCGCTGGCTCAGTAGTTGTGGCTCGCAGGCTCTTGAGTGCAGGCTCAGTAGTTGTGGTGCACTGGCTTAGTTGCTGCGTGGCATGTGGGATCTTCCCGGACCAGGGCTCAAACCCGTGTCCCCTGCATTGGCAGGTGGATTCTTAACCACTGTGCCACCAGGGAAGCCCCAGATGTTTATGTCTTAAAAATTAATATTGGGACTTACCTGGTGGTCCAGTGGCTAGGGCTCCATGCTCCCAGTGTAAGGGGCCCAGGTTCGATCCCTGGTTGGGGAACTGGATCCCACATGCCGCAACTAAGACCTGGCGCAGCCAAATAAATAAATATTAAAAAAAATTAATATTAAGAACATTTAAAAAATTCAAATCTCCTTAAATCTTACATTTCAATTCATAATTCTAGTATATTTTAACAGTTATTTGTAAGGAGGTCTTGGATTAATGTTGGTACCTATTTGCAAACTTAAAACACTTCCAAATTTTCTTTTTTTTTACTTGTAGATGTAATATATTCATTTTTTCTTCAAGCGCTGCATTTCCTAATTTTAACCACAAATCTCTTCAGTTCCCCTCAAGTTTATTCTCCTGCCCTCACTCACTTTCCACTCCTGAGTAACCATTTTTGGCCTTTCCAGTTTTTAATTGTTTTATGTACAGCGTACCTCAGAAATATTGCGGGTTTGGTTCCAGGCTACTGCAATAAAGTGAATATCGAAGTAAAGTGAGTCACATGCAATTTCTGGCTTCCCAGTGCATAAAAAAGTTACGTTTACACTAGAGTCTATTAAGTGTGCAATAGCATAGCATTGTGTAAAAAAAGTGTACATGCCTTAATTAAAAAATTGTTTATTGCTAAAAAATGCTAACCATCATCTGAGCCTTTAGTGAGTTGTAGTAGTAACATCACAGATCACTAATCAGGGAATACCCTGCTGATCCAGTGGTTAGGACTCTGCCGTTTCACCGCTGAGGGCTGGGATTCGATCCCTGGTCCAGGAACTAAGATCCCGCAAGCCCCGTGGTGTGGCCTAAAAAGAAAAAATCACTAATCAAAGAACACCATAACAAATATAACAATAATAAAAATGTTTGAAATATTATGAGAACTACCAGAATGTAACACAGAGACGTGAAATGAGCAAATACTGTTGAAAAAATGGTGCCAATAAACTTGGTTGTTGCAGGGTTGCTACAAGCCTTCGATTAAAAAAATCTGTGAAGCACAGCCTGTATTCTCTATAATGCTATGTACGTAATGTGTTTGCCCCTCTATTTCTTTTTTTTTTTTTTGATTTATTTTTCGCTGCGTTGGGTCTTTGTTGCTGTGCGAGGGCTTCTCATGTGGTGGCTTCTCTTTTTGCGGAGCATGGGCTCTAGGCGCGTGGGCTTTGGTAGTTGTGGTTCACGGGCTCAGTAGTTGTGGCTCGCGGGCTCTATAGCGCAGGCTCAGTAGTTATGGCACATGGGCTTAGTTGCTCTGCGGCATGTGGCATCTTCCTGGACTAGGGCTCGAACCTGTGTTGCCTGCATTGGCAGGCAGATTCTTAACCACTGCACCACCAGGGAAGTCCCCCCTCTATTATCTTTTTAAATCCTAGTTGTTGTTTTTTTTTTTTGCGGTATGCGGCCCTCTCACTGTTGTGGCCTCTCCTGTTGCGGAGCACAGGCTCCGGACGCGCAGGCTCAGCGGCCATGGCTCACGGGCCCAGCCGCTCCGCGGCATGTGGGATCTTCCCAGACCGGGGCACGAACCCGTGTCCCCTGCATCGGCAGGTGGACTCTCAACCACTGCGCTACCAGGGAAGCCCTAAATCCTAGTTTTAAGAGTCAGGTTTATTGACGTTTAATTTGCATTCAGTGAAATTCACTTCTTGTACATGGGCAGTTTGATGAGTTTTGGCACACTTAATCAGGGTAACCACCGAAACAATCGAGGTAAAGAATATCTCCATCACCTCTGAAAGTCCTTTCCCCACCCTGCACCTGTTTTTTTTAAAATCAAATTAAAAAAAAATACACCTTTATTTGAATTTTTGGCTGTGCCTCACTGTTTCACATGGCATTCGGGAATCTTAGTTCCCGGACCAGGGATCGAACCCACGCCCCCTGCAATGGAAGCGCAGAGTCTTAACCACTGGATCGCCAGGAAGTCCCTGCCCCTGTCTCTTGATTTACAAAGTTTAAGCAGCATCTATGAACTCCTTGCTCTTTAAGATGATTCTGTGATTTTTAAAGATAATTTGGTGCATTCCTGTTTTCTGCCCTAGGGTGGATCTGGCTAGAGTGTATGTCCTTGGCCAGCTCGAACTGAAGAGTCACCCTACTGTGCACCAGGCAGGGGGGATCAGGGGCTAGAGGAACAGACTGATTTATTGTGCACCAGCTATGTACCAGTACAGGGAAATATATTAATATAGTTTATTAATGTATCTTTATTAATATATTTTTAAGAATGTGAAACAAACACAAACGTGCAAAAAAAGTTATCCATTCATTAGAAAGAGCTGGTTTTGTTTCCTGAACCATTTGAAAGTAAGTTGTCAACCCGAGTGCCCTCTTTCCCCAGTACATTAGTGTATAAACAGTGGCCTTGGCCGCAGTACAGCTGTCAGGTACAATCCTCCCGTCACGTTCAGGGTTTCCTCGTCCCAGTGACGTCCTTTGTAGCAGAAGGACCCCAGTCAGCACCATGTATAGCGCATACTTGTCATGTCTCTTCAGTCTAGAAGGAGTCTTGGTCTTGCCTTGAATTGCGAGGATGACATTTCTGAATGTCGCAGGGCAGTGACTTTGCACAATGGCCTCCTGTGGACATCTTTGTCCAGTGTTTGGCGAGGATGTCACATAAAGGATGCTGTGTTCTCTTTGCATCTCACCAGATACCGTGGGCGTTGATTTGGGGAGGTACACTCATCACTCCAGGTCAGTCCCTGAGGAATTCTCAGTCCCCTAGGAGGTCGCCCGTGGACCTCCCCGTGCTGGTGCGAGTGTGGTCCCCTTGCTCTCCCCTCGCTCTCCTGGGACCCTCACCTGTCCCGGTGGGTTGTTGGGCGCTACCTGGCAGCCACTGCATGTGTAGCCCGGGCCGCTGGTGGTGTCCTGGCCGGTGTGTGTGTCTGTGGGGGGGCGTCTGGGGACGGTGCGGGCAGCTGTCCTCACACTTGGGTCCCCTCCACTGTCCGGGCGGCCAGGAGGGCGCCTGGGCCGGTCGTGTCCCACGTGGGGCCTGGCAGTCAGAGGCTCCTCTTCACAAACATTTACGTCTGTTATTTCATCTGTCTGTGTATCTATGGAAAACCACGAGGTCACACCTGTGCCTCCAGTTCTCATCCAGTCCCACGGGATTTATTCTGGTTCTCTCCCGATGCATGTTTCTCACTCCCTTTTCTCACAGTGAGAAAACTGGCTCACGGTATCCTCGGTAGGTGTCCGTGACTTGTGCAATCCTTTGTAACTCGCCTTCGGCCTCCACCACCACCTCCTCTTGTCACGTGTGCCCCTCCTGCTGTGGGACCCCGACTCTCACACCAGGCAGCCCCTCTGCGGGAATGCCCTCTTCACCCGCCATCGCTTCATCCCTGACCGCCGGCACTCCCCTTGCTCGGCCCACCTAATTTAGCACAGAATTCTACAGGAATGAGGGGCGTGCACGGTCCTTGTCACCTGAATGAAGCTCTCGGGATGGAATCAGTTTTCACCCTGTAATCACAATTTTGCAGTAAAAGTGAAGGATACATACATTTGTGCTGTAGCAGTCCGTGGGCATATCTGCAGAAGGAAAAACGTAACTGAATAAAGACTCACGGGGCGGGGTGGGGTTGGGGGGAGTTTTCGTTTCTGTGGTCGGGGGCAGCAGGACCGGGACCGGGCAGCAGAGCCTGGCCGTGGGGGTAAAGGGCAGCGTGCCCAGCTGCAGGAGGCAGCAAGCGGATGGGGGGGGGGGTGGGGGAGAAGGCTGATCCCGGCTGCCACCTCCACCAGATGTCCAGGGTGCTGCAGAAGGACGCGAAGCAGGAGTCACAGATGCGAGCAGAGATCCAGGGCATGAAGCAGGAGCTCTCCACCGTCAGCATGATGGACGAGTTTGCCAGATACGCCAGGCTGGAGAGGAAGATCAACAAGATGACTGATAAGCTCAAGACTCACGGTACTGTTCTCGTGTGTAGCACGGGAAGCTTCGTACGA